>NC_071992.2:124252500-125502500 GCF_028885655.2 Pongo abelii | reverse complement strand
CTTTTAAAATCATATTCCAATTCTCAATTTTTCTATTTTAATATTATTGTTATTGTTTGTGGCTACCACAGTAAGTAATGAGTGCTTATTTTTTAAAATGCATGTATTATAGAAAGTTTTGACTTATGAAAGTCATAATTTCAACTGCCTTAAAAAATGGCTATAAAAAATTGTTATAAATTTTTGTAGACTTTTAAAAATATTATTTTTAAGGGAAAACAATCAAAATAAATGATGTTAGCTTTGGATGGGTGAATTATCTCCTAATCTATTGAAAAGAAGGATTTGAAACAACATTATGATTGGCTATTAATTGACCCTAATAGGGCATATATTAATATATATGCATGTGTGACTTTAATATAATCACATATTTACTTATATATCAAATAAATAATTAATATATTTGCATGTATCAATAAGTAGTAATTCTCAAGTTAAACAACATTTAACACTTTATAATGTTATACATATGTGTGTGTGTATACACCAATATTTTAAACTTTTTTCATATACCTTTGAGAATATGTCCATAAGCTTGAATGTCAAAGCTGCCACTTAGAGGTGGAGATGCAGCTTGAATTCTTTGAATACGAATTTTTGACTCGCCTGGCCAATTATTTCCTCTGTAGACAAACTCGTTCTCTGTCTCATGTGTGATTATCTAATTTCCAAAATAAATATTGATAAAATGATTAAACTTAACAATGGCTTACATGATTTCTATTTCATCATGGTACAATCCTGTGACATGACATAAATGAGCCTCATGTATTCAGGATTCTTCAGAACATTAAGGAGTGTCACAAAAATCAACACAGGCCATACCTATATAGCTGCAATAATGAGGCCAAAGTCAACTCAGTCATCTGTGCAGCAATCAGCTGGAACTGCAGTAATACCTCATTAATTCAGAATGCACCCTCCATCACTCAAGGAACAAATATTTATTGAGCAGGCACTCTGTTCAAGGTACAGTGCTAATCACTGCAGAGAGGCAAAGGAGCATGAGATGTTGTCTTGGCTATTAAAAAACTAAAACGATTTTTTAAAAAATAGTACATGGAGTCTTGAAAAGTTAACCAACAATTTAAGAAAGTTTATGATTTATACAGTGGCTGACCCAGGCTAAAAAACAAATACTTGTTTAATGTTCAGTGCTAATCAATTGACAGAAGCAGCACATGCTGTAGAAATTCATAGATTGTAACCCTAATAGTGAAAATTATATTCTCCTGTTTCTGATCCCTTATAGTTACCTGTTACTACTGTAAAATTTAAAATGATAAGCCTTCTAGACCACAGAATGAATAAACATTAGTGCTAAAAGACGTAAGCAAGAAGGTTGCTAGCAGCTATATTCATAATAGCCCCAAGCTGGAAATAATGCAAAAGTTGTTCAATAGAATGGATAAATTATGGTATATTTATACTATGGAAAAATGTACAGCAATCAAACAGAATGAAACTACAGTGTATGCAATGTGAATCTCAAAAAATTGAATGAAAGAAGCTAGATTCAAAGGAGTACACACTGTATGATTCTATTGATATGAAGTTTAAGAACAATCGAAAATAATTCATGGTAGTAGATGTCAAAAGAGTGGTTATTGGGGTGAGGAGTGAGTTTAAGAAAGAAGAATGGTTCAAGGAAGGTACTTGGGGAGCTAATGATTATCTTGATCTGGGTGTGATTACATGAGTGTATCTACTTTGTAAAAATGTGTTGAATTCAGCAAGGTTATAAGATACAAGATAAAGACACAAAAATCAATTACATTTCTATATACAAATAATGAACATGTGGAAATTGAATTTAAAAACACAAGACCATTTACAACTGCTCGAAGAAAATGAAACACATTTATAAATCTCACAAAACATGTACTAGACCTGAACTGAAAATTGCAAAATGCTGATAAATGTAATAAATGAAGACCTAAATATGCTGGTAAAGCACAAAGAAGACAAATAAATGGAGAAACACACTGTGTTCATGGATTGGAAGACTCAGTATCACAATGGTGCCAATTCTCTCCAAAACAGTCTATAGATTTAAGGTAATTATTGTCAAAATACCAGCAAGGTTTTTTTGTAGACATAAACAATCTTATTTTAAAATTTATATGGGAAGGCACAGGACCTAGGATAGCTAAAACAATTTTGCACAAGAAAAATAAAGTGAGAAGAATCACTCTACTCAATGTTAAGTCTAACTATTCAGATACAATAGTCAAAAATGTGTGGTATTGGTGGAAGGACTGACACATAGACCAATGGAAAGAATAGAAAACTCAGAAATATGCCCGCACAAATATGATTTTTGACAAAGGTTCCAATGCAATTAAATGGAAGAAAGACAGCCTTTTCAATAAATGGTGCTGAAACAATTGGAGGCATAGGCAAACAAATGAACCTCAGCCAAAAATCACGTCCTATATGTAAAAATTAACACAAAATGGATCATGCCCTTAAATATAAAATGTAAATCTATACGATTTTTAGAAAAAAACAGAAAAATCCTCAGGACCTAGAGCTAAGTAAGTTCTCAGACTTGAAACCAAAAGCACCATTCAAAAAAGAAAAAAAAATGATAAATTTGGCCTCATAAAATTTTTAAAACTTTGTTCTGTCAAAGACCTTATGAAGAAGATGAAAAGGTGAGGTACAGTCTGGGAGAAAATATTTGCAAACCACATATCTGATGAAAGAATTATACCTAGACATTTCACAGTAGAAGATATGTAGGTGGCAAATAAGTTCATAAAAAGATGTTCAACATCATTAGCCATTAGGGAATATCAATTAAAATGAAAATGAGCCATCGCTACACACCCTACCAGAATGCCTAAAATTAAAAATAGTGACATCACCAAACACCGGCAAGATTGTGCAGAAACTGGATCGTACACTGCTGGTGGGAATCTAAAATGGTACAACCACTTCAGAAAAAAGTATGGTAGTTTCTTTAAAAACTATACATGTTCTTACCATACGACCCTATAATTGCACTGTTGGGAATTTAACCCAGAAAAAATGGAAACTTATATCTCACAAAAGCCTATAGATGAATGTTCATAGCGGTTTAATTCATAATAGCCAAAACCAAGAAACAACTCAAATGTCCTTCAACGGGTGAGTAAACAAACTGGTACATCTATAAAAGTAAATATACTCAGCAATTAAAACGAATAAATTGATCGACACAATCTGAATGGATCTCAAGGGAATTATGCTGAGTGAAAAAAAGCCAGTATCCAAAAGCTATGTATTTGTAGGATTATATGACATCTGATTCCATTTTTGTAGCATTCTTGAAACAACAAAATTATTGAGAGAATGAATTTGTGGTTGCCATATATGAGTGAGTGCAGGAGGAAGGGAACAAGGGAGGTGGCTGTGACAGCACGGCTACAAAAAGGTAGCACAAGAGATACTCGTAATAGAACTGTTCTGCTGGTGGTCAGATGAATCTACACCTGTGATAAAATTGTATAAGAACTACACAAACACGCACACACACACAATCCTGGAAGAATCTGAATAAAGTCAGTGGATTTTATCACGTCAATTTCCTGATTATGATATTATGCTATATTATACAAAAAAATTATCATTGGGGGAAAATGGGTAAAGGATATAAAAATAGTTCTGTGTTATTTCTTACAACTGCATGTGAATCTACAATTATGTCAAAGTTAAAGTTCTTAAAATAATTTATTGATCTATACATTTAACATATGTGCATATTATTACATGTACCTATCACTTGAATTTTCTTAAAAAGTCACAAAAATCTAAGTCCTGTATTCTTCAGTGTCAACTTTGATAAATAATTAAAGATAGAGGTTACAGTTACCAATTAGTTTATTGAGGAATCTTGAAAAATGGGAGAATTTTGACACAGATGCTTTGAATTAGTTATTATATTTTCTTTTTTTTTTTTTTTTTTTGAGACAGAGTCTCGCTCTGTCGCCCAGGCTGAAGTGCAGTGGCTCGATCTCCGCTCACTGCAAGCTCCACCTCCCGGGTTCACGCCATTCTCCTGCCTCAGCCTCTGAAGTAGCTGGGACTACAGGCACCCGCCACCACACCTGGCTAATTTTTTTGTACTTTTTAGTGGAGACGGGGTTTCATCGTGTTAGCCCGGATAGTCTCAATCTTCTGACCTCATGATCCGCCCACCTCGGCCTCCCAAAGTGCTGGTATTACAGGCGTGAGCCACCACGCCCGGCCAGTTATTATATTTTCTAATAGAGCTAAGAGTAAAGCACTGAAAAGCATTTGTAAGATGCTAATCTTGAAGATATTAAGAGTAAAACATTGGGCCAGGATGGGATAAAGGCAACTTTTTTGGAGTTTTTATAAGTTTTCAGTAATTTTAATCATAAAATTGTTTACTTTGCAAAAATTTTCTGTGAGGCTCTAATCCAATTACAATGGTTAATGATTATTTAATCTTTAATCTTGAGCTTATTATACTTGTTTTTGGTTTGTGGTAGGAAATCATATTAACTCATTGAATATTTTTACAGAAATTTAATTTTAAATTTTTCTTTATATGTGTAATATTTAATATTAATCTTATTACAAATGTACAAAAAATTGTTCAGGTCCTTCTGGAATTATGAAAAACCACTTCTTTCTTCCCTTGTATAAATTTTCATACAAGCAAAAATAAATGGTGTTTATAACAAAACAATTTAAAAGCATAATGCAGAATCTCAACTTTTCTTTCAATAATATCTGTTTAAGGATGTTTATTGGAAGAGACCATAACTTTTTCTTTTACGTCCACAGAGAAAACTCTACTTAAATATGACTTCGTTTTTTAAGGATATTTCTCCCTGTTTTCCTTCCCATAGACATATTTCTGCAAGAAATTTTTTAATACTTAAAGTCAATTTTCGTACTCCAAGTCTTCATATAACCTTAGAATAGTTAGTTATCTTTTCCTGTTAAAATATTCCATCTGTATGTTGGTTATTTAAAAAAATTAAAAATAAAATTCACTACATAAAAATTAATGCAAAATTCTAGGCTTACCTGCCCAAAGCTCACAGCCATCATGGGTATATTGTGACTGCAATTGTATGAAGTCATGGTAACAATATTGGTTTGTCATAGTTGGCCCATTTGTTTTGGTCCGATTCACCTGAAAGTGCTCTAAGAACATTCCTTTATTTGCTAATGCAGGAAGTCTTCTCTTGGGCATTTCTAAAGAATATAAATAAAAATATTAGGTTGGTGTAAAAGTAATTGTGGGTTTTGCCATGTAAAATTAACCTAATAGAGAGGAGATAAAATTGCATTGCTTCTGTTGCTAAAAATAAAATCATCAAATAATATCAACATTGTCATGGAATAAAGTATCTAAAATCAAGTATTAGAAAGAAGACCTGAAGGAAAGTAGTTTATGAAGCTTGCTAAATTTTCATTTTTATATTATGAAGCTTTATGTCTTTTGACATATGAACCCTATCAAGTAAAAACTAAATATTTAAAAGCCACCAATCCCTGGGTTTCCTGCAGCCTTCTGTGGTTAGTTAGCTTTGTTCTGTTCTACATCCCCCAAATGTGGTGCTCACTAGGATGTGTGCTTCATGAGGGCAGGACAAAGATTGTCATCTTCATTGCTCTTTTGTTAGTACTTGACACAATGCCTGTCACATAGTAGGTGCTAAGTGAGTATCGTTTAATGAACGACAACATTTATCCCAGCACAATCCATCTGTCTTATACATGTTCTATCAATCATAATGTAGGTCTGGTGACAGCAGATTCAAAAGGAGTGACAATGAAGTAGTAACATTTACATTAAAAAAAAAATCAGTTAATTCACCACCTTGCACTTGAAAGCAGTTCCAAAGAAAAGGATTCTAATGTTTCTTTCAAAAATGGGAAAAGTCACTTTTAAGGTGACATTTGGAGTTAGGTTAATTTTTTAAAAGACCGTAGAGTTTAATTTTTATTATTACTACATCTAATAAATGTCATGTCTATTAACATGACTAGAAACACAATGCTAACACTATTGAAATGAAGGTTTCATTTGTAGTATTATTAGTTATCACTCTTAAGTCTATGGAAAGTTTCAAGTCAATCTTAGTAGACGGATGTCAATGTCAATAGTTGCATTTTGGGACTAGATCTCAAAAATAAAACAAAGCAAAATGAAAATGTTTGACATAGTGTATTTATCCATAAACAAAATCCTGGACTATAAAGCAAATTCTTGCTATTGTGAGAAAGTTTTCATTAAGGATTCATTTATCCTTGGAATAATCACCTTCCACTATTCATTACAAAATAAAATAATAATATTATTCAGATAAAAGAGTGACTCATTAATATTTAGATATTAATGTTTCTATCTATAATACAGAATATAAAAATAATTTCCATGGTAAGATTTTACTATATTTAGATTAAAGTAGAGATCAAATGATACAACATACCATCCAATGTTGAGATTGTAGATGTGTGTCCAATGTACACTACATCCACATAGAAAGACTGTGATTCTGATGCTTTATGTAAACTAATCCTCTGAAGAGAAACATTTGTCCCAGTGTATTTCGTTCTTATGAGATCCAGAAGGTCTATACAAGTGTAAGTCCAGCTGAAATATGTTTGATTAATTTGTTGTGGTAACATTTAAGCAAATATACTTTAAAAAGCATTAAAATTTTGTAGACTAAAATATTTTTTCCCACAAGAAGACCATCAAGGGAGCTTTATTAGCACAGAAAAGCAGCCATAACAAGGCACAGCAGGCAGAAACTTACATTGGCACTAAAAGATTTAGCACTGTATACAAATATAAGCTTTCGTTTATTTGTAGCCTTGGCAGTAGCCATAGGAATGTAAAATAACATTGTGTAACAACAAGTAAGGAAACCAAGAAGCACAGGCATTGGTGTAGGGCACATTAACAAAACAAGACACAAGAATGGAGTCAACAATTTTCGTGAACAATACCAGGCATAGAACAGTAAGTTCAGTCCACTGCTAAGAAGCAAAACTGGAACTTGATAACACTTCCAGGAAAGTTCCCTGGAGTAGCATTGTCCCTTGTTCTAAGTGCTAGAAGGGTGTTATTTGTAGATATAAATGGTTGCACAGTACCCTTTAAATGTATAACTCAGATTCAGATTTTCCATTAAATCATAACTGCATTGGAATCCCATAAATTACAGTAAAGCATTAAAGCTATAAGAGTTTGCAACACATATATAAGTATTTCTATTCAAATAATTAAATATAGTTTAACAATAATCTTTCATCAGCTACCACTGTAGTTATTAACTGACTAGTTTGTTTGGGTACCTTAGAGTCCCATTTTCTTCAGGGTTCATAAACTCATCATGGGATCCACCTCTAGCTCATCAAAGATTAGACTACACATATCAGTTTTAGAAAATTGTATGCAAACGACATTAAGTTAAAGTGCTCTTTAAATTAAAAAAAAGTACCTAGGGCCACAGTGTAGAATTGTACAACTAATTATACAATTCTAAAATTTTAAAAACCACAACTTAGAAAATTTGGCATACTGAACAGGACCTTTTGTAAGGGAAAAGGAGACTGCAAATGATATCAAAACTGAACTGTACACTGTGCCTTTGTGATTAAATAATTCCATTTTTTGAAGAGAAAGGCAGCCTGTTTTTAGATTTTAAAACTTGATTTACAACTACAAACCACTTTTTGGAAGGTTGTAGAACAATTTTAGGGGATGGGAAATGGTACTTTTAACACTAACAGTGTACTGAAAACAACAAATACTAATACATCTACTTGATCAAGGTGGACTGTCTGACCTATATTAAAGCAGATTTGGAAATATTTGTTAGAGTCCGGGTGCGGTGGCTCACGCCTGTAATCCCAGCGCTTTGGGAGGCCGAGGTGGGTGGATCACGAGGTCAGGAGTTGGAGACCAGCCTGACCAATATGGTGAAACCCCGTCACTAACTGAAAATACAAAAAATTAGCCAGGCAGGGTGGCGCTCGCCTGTAATCCCAGCTACTCAGGAGGCTGAGGCAGGAGAATTGCTTGAACCTAGGAGGTGGAGGTTGCAGTGAGCTGAGATCACGCCACTGCACTCCAACTTTGGCAACAGAGTGAGACCCCGTCTCAAAAGAAAAAAAGAAATACCACACTAGCAAAGACTTGGAACCAACCCAAATGTCCAACAATGGTAGACTGGATTAAGAAAATGTGGCACATATACACCATGGAATACTATGCAGCCATAAAAAATGATGAGTTCATGTCCTTTGTAAGGACATGGATGAAATTGGAAATCATCATTCTCAGCAAACTATCGCAAGGGCAAAAAACCAAACACCACATGTTCTCACTCATAGATGGGAATTGAACAATGAGAACACATGGACGCAGGAAGGGGAACATCACACTCTGGGGACTGTTGTGGGGTGGGTGGGGGGGGAGGGATAGCATTAGGAGATATACCTAATGCTAAATGACGAGTTAATGGGTGCAGCACACCAGCATGGCACATGTATACATATGTAACTAACCTGCACATTGTGCACATGTACCCTAAAACTTAAAGTATAATAATAATAATAAAAATAAATAAATAAATAAATAAGAAAAAAGAATAAAAAGAAAAAAAGAAACAACTGTTAGAAGCAGATAAATTTATCTCGTCTTGACTGGTAATATCAAGGCAACCATGTTATTTTTATTTTTTTATTTTATTTTATTATTATTATACTTTAAGTTTTAGGGTACATGTGCACAATGTGCAGGTTAGTTACATATGTCTACATGTGCCATGCTGGTGTGCTGCACCCATTAACTCGTCATTTAGCATTAGGTATATCTCCTAATGCTATCCCTCCCCCCTCCCTCCACCCCACAATAGGCCCCAGAGTGTGATGTTCCCCTTCCTGGCCCCAGAGTGTGATGTTCCCCTTCCTGTGTCCATGTGTCCATGTGTTCATGTTTTAGACATGAAGTCCTTGCCCATGTTTTAGACATGAAGTCCTTGCCCATGCCTATGTCCTGAATGGTAATGCCTAGGTTTTCTTCTAGGGTTTTTAAGATGCATTACATTTGATGGTGTCCATGGATTTTCTTTAAACAAGAATATTCTTGTTTAAAAAAAAACTACTTTAAAGTTCATATGGAACCAAAAAAGAGCCCGCATCGCCAAGTCAATCCTAAGCCAAAAGAACAAAGCTGGAGGCATCGCGCTACCTGACTTCAAACTATACTACAAGGCTACAGTAACCAAAACAGCATGGTACTGGTACCAAAACAGAGATATAGATCAATGGAACAGAACAGAGCCGTCAGAAATAATGCCACATATCTACAAGTATCTGATCTTTGACAAACCTGAGAAAAACAAGAAATGGGGAAAGGATTCCCTATTTAATAAATGGTGCTGGGAAAACTGGCTAGCCATATGTAGAAAGCTGAAACTGGATCCCTTCCTTACACCGTATACAAAAATCAATTCAAGATGGATTAAAGACTTAAACGTTAGACCTAAAACCATAAAAACCCTAGAAGAAAACCTAGGCATTACCATTCAGGACATAGGCATGGGCAAAGACTTCATGTCTAAAACACCAAAAGCAATGGCAACAAAAGCCAAAATTGACAAATGGGATCGAATTAAACTAAAGAGCTTCTGCACAGCAAAAGAAACTACCATCAGAGTGAACAGGCAACCTACAAAATGGGAGAAAATTTTCGCAACCTACTCATCTGACAAAGGGCTAATATCCAGAATCTACAATGAACTCAAACAAATTTACAAGAAAAAAACAAACAACCCCATCAAAAAGTGGGCGAAGGACATGAACAGACACTTCTCAAAAGAAGACATTTATGCAACCAAAAAACACATGAAAAAATGCTCACCATCACTGGCCATCAGAGAAATGCAAATCAAAACCACAATGAGATACCATCTCACACCAGTTAGAATGGCAATCATTAAAAAGTCAGGAAACAACAGGTGCTGGAGAGGATGTGGAGAAATAGGAACACTTTTACACTGTTGGTGGGACTGTAAACTAGTTCAACCCTTGTGGAAGTCAGTGTGGCGATTCCTCAGGGATCTAGAACTAGAAATTCCATTCGACCCAGCCATCCCATTACTGGGTATATACCCAAAGGACTATAAATCATGCTGCTATAAAGACACATGCACACGTATGTTTATTGCCACATTATTCACAATAGCAAAGACTTGGAACCAACCCAAATGTCCAACAATGATAGACTGGATTAAGAAAATGTGGCACATATACACCATGGAATACTATGCAGCCATAAAAAATGATGAGTTCATGTCCTTTGTAGGGACATGGATGAAATTGGAAATCATCATTCTCAGTAAACTATCGCAAGAACAAAAAACCAAACACCGCATATTCTCACTCATAGGTGGGAATTGAACAATGAGAACACATGGACACAGGAAGGGGAACATCACACTTCGGGGACTGTTGTGGGGTGGGGGGAGGGGGGAGGGATAGCATTGGGAGATATACCTAATGCTAGATGACGAGTTGGTGGGTGCAGCGCACCAGCATGGCACATGTATACATATGTAACTTACCTGCACATTGCACACATGTACCATAAAACCTAAAGTATAATAATAATAATAATAATAAAAGAAAAAAAAAAAAGGTCTTGTAACATTTAGGGTAAAGAAAATCCATGAACTTCATCAAATGTAATGTGTCTTGAAAATTACTGTACAGCAGATAAGTTTTTTAATTTTAAAAAAATTTTTAGTTTTATTTTTTGTGGATACATGTGTAGGTGTCTATATTTGTGGGGGTACATGAGATGTTTTGATACAGTCATGCAATGCATAATAATCATATCATGTAAAATGGGGTATCCATCCCCTCAAGCCTTTAATCCTTTGTATTATAAACAATGAAATTATACTTTGTTTTTAAATGTACTATTAATTATTATTGATTTCAGCTACCCTGTTGTGCTATCAAATACTAGGTCTTATTCATTCTTTCTAGCTGTTTTTTGTACCCATTAACCATCCCCATCTCCCTTCAGCCATCCCAAATTATAGGCTAAAAGGAGAGACCTATTTAATGATATGGTAAGTGATGACTTGATTGATACAGAAGAACAAGGATCCATAAAATGTTCCAAAATCCTGTGGCAGTGGAGGAGTGCATAGCATAAGGGCGATAGGCATCAAAAGTAAAATTGTTATTTCACTGTTCAGTTCAATCATTCCTTCCTGTTGAACAATGTACCTTCAGATGTCCCTTTGAGAAGGATTTCTGCTTCATAAAGATGGACTATAGCAAATTGGGCACGAAGCAGTGGTATATAATCATATTGTTTATGGACTTTTCATGCTCCTTGCCACCTAACAGAGGCAGGGCAGGCTCAACTCCTGGTATTGCATCTGCCTATGTGACTGCCAACAAAGGATGTCCTCTTTTGAGTCAACAATTCCTCTGTGGAATGGCAGCATTCTCCCCACTCATTTCATTCATTCCAGGAGCTAGCTTCAGTCCCATTTTATACATCGGATTCAACTATGTAATGGCCTCAAAGGCATATATTTGTGCACTGGGGGATGCAACATGTTTTTCAATACTAATATACCTCTCTCAACACAGATGAATGGAAATATATCCAGTGTTCATGGATTGGAAGAATTAATATTGTTTAAGTTGATATTGTTAATTATTAAAATCATATGGTTCTGTGCAAACACCATCCACAGCATGTATACATTTCAGGCATTTTTCTCTCTCTCTTCTTTGAAGTCCACTTCAAGTTCTACCACACTTCAGTATCTAATGAACTTTGTGTAAACAAGAATTTCTCTTTCTTTACATTCTGTGGAAACGTGTAGATATTATACTTGGGACAAGACATCAGTCATTATCTTTTTAATGCTTATTTCAAGAACCTAAGGAATATATGAAGCATGACTTTTGTGTTTCCTGAAGAATTCTTTGAAAAGCTTAATGCCCTTATTAAAGTTTTTCCCTCTGACAAACACCTGTTGGACTGTGGATTCCTACCTCATGACTAAAGAAATACTGACACCTGTATTTAAACTTGGTCTACAGTTGCCCTCACTTTATCCATTGATTGATCAGAGTATCTGAAGAGAATTAGGTCCATATGCTCAGGATCTGATGCCAGAGATACATACTTCAAATATGATGTTGATGTTTTATATTAAAAATGGAAGACTATGACTTCCTACACACACACATACACACACACACACACACACACACACCCTTTTTTTTTTTTTTTTTTTTAAGACAAGGTCTCATTCTGTCACCCAGGCTGGAGTGCAGTGGCGCAATCTTGGCTCACTGCAGCCTGGATCTCCCGGACTCAAGCAATCCTCCACTTCAGCCTCCTGAGTACCTGGGACCACAGGTGTGCACCACCATGTCCAGCTAATTTTTGTATTTTTTGTAGAGATGGTTGCCATGTTGCCCAGCCCCATCCTTTTTTAAAAATAAGATCATTCCAGTTCCACAGGAAGGATAACTCTGATATGCTCCCACCCACCTGCCTGGTCCCATCTTTTGTCACCTTTCTGCCACTGTCCCAGTGAACACAACTGATTTCCTCCTGATAGAGTCTGGAGACCTAGCTTTGCTGGAGCACCTCCAGGTCTACACCCTGGCTGTCTCCCACTTCACACTTCTTGTCCTCTAAAATATAGTTTTTAAAACCTTTAACAAACAAGGTTTCCTTTGCAGTCCAACATATGTCAACAATTTTTAGAGTATATGAATTTCTAAAGTTATGAATTGGGAACTGGCTGATGCATTTTGAAAATAGTGTTGGGGGCCAGGCATGGTGTCTCATGCCTATAATCCCAGGACTTTGGGAGGGAGGCCTAGGCAGGAGGATTGCTTGAGCCTAGGAGTTCAAGACCAGCTGTGGCAACATGGAAGACCCAATCTCCGCAAAAACAAAAAAATTAGTTGGGCATGGTGATGCACACCTGCAGTACCAGCTACTTGTTGGGGAAGGCTGGGGTGGGAGGACCACTTGAGCCCAGAAGGTGAAGGCTGCAGTGAACTGTGATGGTCCCACAGCACTCCAGCCATGGTGACAGAATCAGACCCTGTCTCAAAAATAATAATAATAATAATAATGTTGGGAAGATGTAGAAAACGGGACAACTGAAATTGCAGATTTGAGCAGCAGCTTTTGCATCAAGAAACTTATTCTTCCATCAAGACTGCCCTTTCTTCCCATCTAACTACTCTACTCTCCATTAACATCTTGCCTGTTTTTATTCCTTGTCTTTGTTTTGTTTATGGTAAACATTTGGTTCTATTTCCAACTTCGGATCATTTTCTCACTCCTTCTGTCTAGGTGTCAAGAGGAGAAGCTGGTTCTCCCTCGTGCTTGTTCCACACATGGCAGTTCTGAGTCACAGAGTTCTATTCTATGATGGGAAGAAAATAGTGCTCTCCATGTCTTATTATAATAGAATAATGCTCTCCATGTCTTATAAAATGATGGAAATTTACATGGCATGTATTAGAGTATCATATAAACTGTATAGACCCATATAAAATAAAGATTGTGATGTAGCTATAACAGAAAAAAAAGCAAAAAAAAAGGAATATTTTCAAGATATGGAGATTCCACCATGGTTATTTTTATGAGAAAAACTTTATATGAAAGAAAAACTTCTAAAATTGTAGAGAGAAAATGTTCTATGTCTTCAGTGGAGTGATGGTTACATGACTGTATACATGTGTTAAAACTCACTAAACTGTGCACTTAAAAAGAGTGAATTTTACTTTATGTAAATTATACTTTAATAAACAACAACAATTTATGGAGAGTACTTTACAAAATAGAAAGGTATGTGTCTCTGTGTATGTCTTCACTATTGTTTCTGTTGTAAATGAAATACTGTAAATGAAATTTTTGTATGTACTGTGTATGAAAATGCAGTCACAACTGACATAAACTTCAGAAGATATAAAAATTAATAAAACCCCAAAAATAATTATATAGAACTAAATTGTGTTTAAAGGCATGACAGTTGTAGTCATTAAATAGCTTCTCTAGGTTTATTTTGTTTCTTCCTTTATGTTTCTCTATTCGCATTTCTTTGTGCCTAACTTTTGGCACAGCAAGCATTATTTCAAAATCTCTCTACTTCCTTTTTTTCAGTGATCAAACTGTAATGACTATATTGTGATAAGCCTGTCTCTTTCTACCTTCCAGCATAACTAGGAACATTATTAGATTTAGTAATACATAATTTAAATTCTAAAGTTTACCATTGTTTTGTCTTTTTATGGTTATGGGTGATTATGTCATGACCAATTGTTATTTTCATAATGTAGAGATTTCTTTAAAACATGACTATTTCTGTTGGATGTACGTGTGTAGAATAGGAAAATTGCCATTTACATCCATTGTGCGCATGATTTGCCGTCATCTCTCCAAACAGACCAAAACAAAAAACCCCAAGAAATGGATTTGTCTTATCTCTGTAGTTTATATACCATGGTATAACGTAATTTTCAAATTCATAGTGTAACTTACTTGTTTCCATAAGCAAAGTTGTATGTAAACTGTGTGTCAGTGCTTCTAGTAATCTTGCTATTGTCTTGGTACTGGAATTTTAGACCAATATAATTTGCCAGGAATTCTTTGTATGCTAAACATAACTACATAAAAATATGAAAAACAATGGTAACAATATATGACCATTACATTGTTTCATAACAATTCAAATAAATTCAGTCAATAAATATTGATTGAGCATTTTCTACATAAAATGTACCAGAACACAGAGAAAGAAATGATTAATTTCAGCCAGTTAGCTGCAGAAGAATTGCAAAAGATTTTATAGATGAAGTGACGTTGAGATGACCTTACAATTAATTAAAATTCTCTATTTCTTTTTACGTATAGTTTCCTTTAAAACTGGAAACAATTCACTCTCTGTAGAGATGAGTTATGTACTAACTCTAAGCTACTCAGTAAATTTAAAAGTCCAATGCACATAGAAAAGAAGAGAGGTAAACATTCGGGCAGATTAAATGGGACATAAATATCATTGAACATTTAGAGATAGAGATGAATGTCACTGTAAAATAGTAATTAAATACCAATTTTAATGGTCCCCAAGTCCTTAGGCATGCCAAATATATTAAGAACTTTGAATTTTAGGATAGGTGCCACAATTTGAGAATTTTAAAATAAGAGAAAGGGTGAATCTATTATTAACAGTGTTAAATACCCTCACTAAAACTGCCATCTCCTCTGCTCCTAATTTTGTTTCACTTCTCCCTGACTGGATACCCAAGATCATCCTATGATGGCTAGCCATTTTTCTTTCTTCTTAATTAATGAAGAAAAATGAAGAATCTTATACATTTTTAATTATTTTAGTATTTAAACTTGTGTGCAAATATTTTTTTCTGAAATTAAAAGAGAAATATAATACATGATATATGGTGCTATATACATATATAGTATATATTTATTATTTTGAGGATCCTCAGAAGAGGAAACCATAAGCACCCAGAATTTACACTATAGTGCCTGTTACAATATGACATACTAATCATATGGCAAGCATTTTTCCTTGTCTTAAAATTTCATGAAATTTTATTACCAAGGTATTTTCCAGATTCAATTAGCATATCATTTTGTTGAGCTTACCTGATTATAAGGAAACAATAAAATATCTCCATATGGTCGTCTGTTTGGTTTAACATCTGCTGAGTCAAAAAGAACAGCTGGGTTTTTCAGGGAATAACGACCACAGTAAGCATCAGTTTCAGCTGTCTTCTGCCCTCTGTTAATATGTTCCTACCGAAACAATAATATTTCAAATGAAAACATGATTTATTGTTCTGGTTTTCCCCCAATGTATACACCCAGACCACTCAAGGTTCAACCCAGACCCCATTGTTTCCCTGATTACTTTAACTTGAGATGTTTTCTTCCTTGTCTGAAATCTAAAGCTCTCATTCGGATCCATAATTATATAATCCTTTATACCAGTATTTGACTAGTTCCCAAGTTCGATTTTTTTCCTTACGTTATGAGCTCTTTATGGGTATTTATTCATTCTTTCCATAAGTGTTTATGCAGTGTTTACTGTGTGTCAGGTTTCTGCTTGTTTGCGTGTTTGCTGTTTAATCTTCAGGATTCAAGTGGTGAAGAACTCTATCCCTGTAGACAGAGGCCACCCGTCTAAGACAAAGAAGCCAATGATTATCATACTAAGGCTCAAGGGAGGCATCTAACTCACATAAAAGCATCAAGAAAGATGACTCAGGGGAAGTGACAAATGAGTTAAGTCTTTAAAGATAAATAGCAGTTGTTGGAATGGAAAAGAGTGTCAAAGGCACTGTGCAAATGGTAAAAAGAAAATAGGGGCTTCGGAGAGAGGCCAAAATATGCGCAAAAAAGCAGAGGTGTGAGAGAGCATGGTGCTGGGAATGCAAACTGTAAGGTTAGGTGCAGCATGGAAATGCATGTGAGGGTGGTGATGAGAAATGAAGTAGGAAAGGAGTAGAAGATAAATTACATGTGCCATCCTCATGGCTGCTATTACTACGTTCAAAATAGAACATAAATACACATATGCTTATTAAATGAAGTTGAAAAGGTCATTTATTAAATGGAAAGATTTTTTCTCACTAATCTGCTGATGAAAAGTATCATGAGAGATAGTTTCAAGGATTTATATTCATATCCAGGGTATTAATCTGAATTAAATAACTAGAGTATACATTTTTTATTCTTACAGTTTTCACTTGGAAATAGCAAATAGCTGGCTTCCTGAAGTCTTGAAAATGAGAATTAGAAAGCACATATTCAATTTTCTTCCTTTACTCTATATTAAAGAAAATATCTCATTAAGAAATAAATGATGACTGGGCCGTGTACTAATTAACCAGAGTGTTATGTCGAGAAGCAATTATATAAAACTACATAATACATAAAAACACATAATGCCCCACCATAAATTATAATCTCTGAAGTCAATGAGGAGAAAGGATATACTGTGCATCCAAGTTAAGAAAACAAAAACCAAGGCCAGGTGCGGTGTCTCACGTCTGTAATCCCAGCACTTTGGGAGGCCGAGACGTGCGGATCATGAGGTCAAGAGATCGAGACCATCCTGGCCAACATTGTGAAACCCTGTCTCTACTAAAAATACAAAAATTAGCCGGGCCTGGTGGCGCGAGCCTGTAGTCCCAGCTACTCGGGAGACTGAGGCAGAAAAATTGCTTGAACTTGGGAGGTGAAGGTTGCAGTGATCCGAGATCGTGCCACTGCACTCCAGCCTGGAGACACAGCGAGACTCCATCTCAAAAAAAAAAAGAAAAAAAGAAAAGAAAAGAAAAAAGAAAACACCAACAAAATGACATGATTTGGATCCGTGTCCCCACCAAATCACATGTTGAATTGTAATCCCCAAAGTTTGAGGTGGGGCCTGTTGGTAGGTGATTTGATCGTGGGGGTGGATTTCTCATGAATGGCTTAGCACCATCCCATCGGTGCTGTTCTCATGGTAGTGAGTGAGTTTTCACAAGGTCTGGTTGTTTAAAAGTTTGTGGCACTGCCCCACTCTCTTCTCTTGCTCTTCACCAAGCCAAGTGACATGCCTGTTCCCTCTTTGCCTTCACCATGATTGAGAGTTTCCCAAGGCCTTCCAAGATGTCGAGCAGATGTCAGCATCGTGCTTCCTGTACAGCCTACAGAACTGTGAGCCAATTAAACCTCTTTTCTTTCTAAATTGCCCAGTCTTAGGTATTTCTTTACAGCAATGCAACAATGGCCTATGCACAAAATAAACAAAAACACTGCAAATCTTACCTTTGATCAGCTTTCCTACTTTCTAGCAAGAAAATTCATGAGTAGCAAAAATTTTTTAACGAACGAATCATAGAAGGCACTACCAATAGCACCTACCAACAGCCCTTACAATAAATGTATAACAAAGTCATTTTTGCAATTTGACTGTGAATGACAAAGTTATTAATGCTACTTCAAAAAAGAAATAAAATTTCAAACCATTATATAAATTCTTATTAGGTCAGTTTCACAGTTCATTAAATATTTCATACCAGATTAAAATCAGTTTCATAGTCTCTGAAGTATTTCACAACAAATCCTTCTTCAAAATTTGCAATTTGCGGTGGACACTTAGTGCTAACCATTTCTTCCACTGCTCCCTGAAACTAAATTAGCAATATAAACATTAGTAACTTCTTTTCATGAAAAGTTAGAACACTAGTAATCCTACTACTGATTCTACTAATTAGTATTAATAGGACATTTTCATAATTCCCATATTTTAGTCATGATTATGAGTTAATTTTCTAAATAATTTTAAGTTAGTGTGATAATTTTAGTGCCTAATGAGTTTTCAAGACTTTTATTCTAGAATAACAATAGTTACATACAATTGGCTAACAATAGCATACTTAGTTATAAGGCACACATATTTGTTTAGGAGCTTTTTAAAGAGAGCAATGAAGCAAACCTAAATTAATTAGTACCCAATTAGATAGATTCCAAATAAATAATTTTTCCAAATAACTCAAAATTAACTGGAAAAAAAAAACTATACACTCCAATGGATTCTGGCCAACATGGTGAAATCCTGTCTCTTTTAAAAATATAAAAATTAGCTGGGCATGTGGCACGCTCCTGTAGTCCCAGCTACTCAGGAGGCTGAGGCAGGAGAATCGCTTGAACCTGGGAGGTGGAGGGTTGCAGTGAGTGGAGACCACACCACTGCATTCCAGCCTGGTGACAGAGTGAGACTCTGTCTTGAAAAACAAAAAAGATTACATGCATATACCGTAAGCGTGTATTTATAATTTTTCAAAAAATAATAAATTATTGCAGATTATGCAGAAATTAGTACATATTCACAAGTCTCCTAAAATTTCCATATCAATTTCTCCAGCAAAGCACAGAAATAATTGTCGCTTAGAATTAAGGGCTTGAGACAATATATACTCTTTAATCCGCAAACAGATATTAACTTAAATTCATTGTCCAGATAGTTGTCAAAATGTTGTAACTCACAAGCATTCTTTCTTTATGAACGGCTGCCCCCTATGGAGATACATTAGGCCCTGTTGGCACAGACCTAAGAACTTCCCTTTCCTTCTCTTGTCTTTGCAATATTTCCTCCCTTCTCTCCTCACTATGGGTAGGCTCCAACCTATCACGCCAAATAGAAGAATGTATTACTCCTCCTTAAAGTGTTCTTTATAAAAGGTTGACATTTAAATGGTGTTCTGTTTAAATGTCTCTCCTCTTTGAAAGGATGCTCCACTAGTGGAATCTCATTGATGTTTTTGACCCTTTTTGTTGGGTAAAGTCTTAAAATTTGCCGAGTTAGGATTTGGGTACCATATTCCTTAAGGTCTCTGCTGAAGCCTTAAAATTTCTCTCTGATGTATAAAAATACATCAATAAATTAATAGGATATTTAAACTAACCAATACTTTATAGCTAAGCTTTTATTGCACTACATCTCTCAAGGAATTTCTGATTTTACAGGATAACAAATTGGATTTTGAGTGAAGAACAATTCCAGTGTGCATAGAGGGACTCAAAGCTTCTACACATCGGCAGGGCAAGGCTTTGGAACCTTTGAGATATGCCTTGTCTGGAAAAAGGGGTGGCTGCGCTAGGTTGACTCTTAGTCTCCTTTCAGATAAAAATATCCACAGTATATAAATTGTGGTGAGTTGATCAGGTGATAAATAATTTGCAGTGATTTTTTTTGAAGTAATGTCTCTTTCCCATCTGTCTACAAATGGCCCATGAATGATGTGAGAGGGTGCAAGGAAAATGCGTAGTAGAAACATTCCTACAGCGTACTTCAGCCTCTGATGACCATGGAGTGAGCGGCTTAGAAGTGATCCCATCCCAATTCAGTGTGAATGTCTCCAAGTTGGGTTTTCCTTTGGTTTGTTCTGTAATATCCAGTGTGACATTATTCCCTTCAACTACTTCATAACCAAGCAGACCAAAGTCTCCTGAAATTAAGTGCCAAACAGAATTTGTGGAAGTTAACTAATAAAATGCCTATATATAAAACTATATATATTTATATATATTAAATAGATGCTCAAATGTAGCCAAATTGGTTTCATTTGGTGCTCCGTTATCACAAAAGAAGGAAGAATGGGGACGATGTAGATCCTTAAATTTGAGCAGATTTATCCATAGCATAAATAGCAAAACAGACAAAGTGCTATATATTTAAGGTTCTGTTTCTATGGCTTAAAAGGAAGTATTGTAAGATAGACAGATGTATTAGGACCGTGAGATAAAGATCAATGAGCAGTAGGATATTCCAAAAATTCTTTTAGTTTTGTGCTAGTACCATTATTTTAGTGCAAATGCTTAGCTGGAATATTGCTATTTTCTTTAGACATGAATAGGGCACGAAGCTGAATTCCAGGAAACAATCTCTGACCTGTGAGGTTTGTTCATACCATGCCACTTAGTATGATAATCATTGGCTTTGTCACTTTGAGAGGAATAAGGCGTGTCCTCAAATGTCTCTCCTCTTTGAAAGGATGCTCTACCAGTTGAATCTCATTGATCTTTTTGACCCTTTTTGTCGGGTAAAGTCTTAAAATTTGCCCAGTTAGGATTTGGGTACCATATTTCTTCAGGTCTCTGCTGAAGCCTTAAAATTTCTCTCTGATGTATAAAAATACATCAACATCAAAAAGGATATCCATATGTTTATTCATAAGTATTTTGACAATCTAACTTTTGTATACTTTTTAAAACTTAAATTCATGTAAAATCAAATTCTTTATCCTCCACTCAACAATCAAATAAACAATTTCATAAAATGAGACATAAATATTGAAGTAACATTTTACTTACATATTGAAAAACAATGATTGCCCAAAGAAAAGTAAACACACACACATTCAGGGACCTACTTTCTGAGCAAAATATACCAAATAGCCAAATTAGTTGTGTAGTCTGACTTGAAGGCAGAATGTCTATGTCAATATTTCCAAAAGTGTTTTGTGTAAAACATTAATAGGAGGTTAATAGCTATTACTTGAAAAAAGATGGAGATATAAAATAAGTTTGCATTAAACACAGGTGAATTGATTTTTTTCTTTTTCCTTTTTTTTTTTAATACTGCAGGACTCCTCAGGGATTTTAATATTCCAATGAGCTCTGCCAAACTTCAAGGAAGACCCATGGTATACAGTGTCTCCCATGTGAATTTGACCACAAAATCCTTTCAGTAGGCAAGATTTGACCAGATGAGTGTCTCCTGGACAATAGTGATTTGCCTAAATTTTATTTTCAGAATGAATATTTTCACTAGTTTTTACTAATTTATAGAGTAGGCTATTATATGGAAAATGCATTTGTAGTATGTGTAGTGCATTTCTCATGCATTGGAGTTGTACATTCCTTGAAATACAACTAAAATTTAAATTACTGTAGAAAAAACCATTTAATTTCTGCTTCTCCTAACATTAACCAAATCTTTTTCTCTGTCATCTTATGGAACTTTTAGAGTGGCACAGGATATACATTTGTTTCCTACAGAAGTACAAAATTAAATACATGCTTACCTCTAGTTGATATGAATGTTACCGTGTAGACATAGCTCTGGGGATTCTGTGTTCTTATTACTTGAACTGTGTCCGGTTTTATAGACCAGAGGTCATTCAAGGCTGATTGCAGTATGAATTCAGAAGCATCAGCAGGTAGGAAGACTTTGATTGGATTAAAACAAACGAACAGAAAAGTTGAAATCTTTCTGAGCTACCGCAGCCAACACTGATGTCTTGTATTTACATTTTTAAAGCACCTATACTCTGTACCATGTAAGTTATCACTTAGAGAAATTGTATTTTGAAACTGATTCAAGTTCAGTAATATTGACTAATTAATTCGTGATCTCTTTGAGGACAGGGCTGATATTTTATTGTTTTAATATTCCCACAGTAATAATCATTGGATTTGGCAAAGAATAAGCAATCATCAATATTTACTGGTTAAAACAATTAACAGTAGTAGCAAAAGTTGTATTTTAGGATTTATTGTAAAATATAGAAATGCAATGTTGTTTATTAGCTGATAAATTGGTGTTCCACAGGCCTATCATTTAATGTAAAAAATTGAAAGTCATTTTACTTCTGTGCAATGATGAATTTAATTCCTTTTAAATTTTTTATTTTTAAGTTCTGGGGTACATGTTCAGGATGTGCAGGTTTGTTACATAGGTAAATGTATGTCATGGTGGTTTGCTGTACCTAGCAACCCATCATCACCTAGGTATTAAGCCCAGTATGCATTAGCTATTTTTCCTAACCTAATGCCCTCCCCGTGCCGACCCCATCCCCCAACAGGCCCCAGTGTGTGTTGTTCCCCTCCCTGTGTCCATGTGTTCTCATTGTTCAGCTCCCGCTTATAAGTGAGAACATGCAGTGTTTGGTTTTCTGTTCCTGAGTTAGTTTGCTGAGAAAATGGCTTTAAGCTCCATCCATGTCCCCGAAAAGGACATGATCTCGTCCCTTTTTATGGCTGCATAGTATTCTGTGGTGTACCACATTTTCTTTATCCAGTCTATCATTGATGGGCATTTGGGTCGACTATTCACAATTCCTATTTTCTTAACTTACACCTATGAGTAACAAATATATAAATTCCATGTGCATTTAGATATATATTTATCATTATTATTAGAAAATGATGGTATATGCCAGAAAGTTATTTGTATGGATGTCATTTTCTATCCCAGTCTGAAGGCTTTTTTCCATAATATATTTTTCTGCTTCTTTGTCTAGCATATCATCAAAACTATATTTTCCAGACAGTATAATTTGACTACAGCAAATACTTTATGGCTACATCTATACATGAACAGAAACAGTATCTCCCTTATTATTTAGAACTTACCAGTTTTTTCCATATTATAGATTAATTTATATTGGTAAAGTGAACATGAATTAGCTTCCAAACATGGGCTGGTTACCTTGATCTTCTGAACTTCATTAATTGCATTAGTTGTTTCCCAGTTTTCCAATGTTATAACCTATTTTCCAATTAAAAAAACATTTTTAACATATGAAAAATACATACATCTTAAAAGCATCATAATTCAGCTATTCAATACCACTTTATTGCTCTATTTTACAAAAATGACAAGTAACAGCCTTTTCGGCTTATCGCACAAATACTCAAAGTCATAATTCAATAATTGTCCATGACTGCTTTCACCTAAAACAGTATCTTACCTAGAAAAACTAATAATCAAATTGAGATCCTGCCTTCGAACGTTTTCTTTCTATTAGTGGAACTACAATCATAGCAAACCTGTACTTCCTGGATGATTGTCGACTGGGATTTGATAACTTGTTCTTCATTCACTGCATCTCCTGTTTGTTGTTCAGTATAAACATTTCGATACTGGTACAGTCCGACATCAACAAATGCACTCAATCTATACTCCTGCAGCAAGATTTCAATATAATATCTGGAAAATAGAGTAACTAATGAATATAACTTTTTTCCAGAACACTTGCCATGAAATTATTTTAATGAATAAAATATCAACATTATCTTAAAAGCCTGCCTGTTAAATGACTTATATTGTAGTTCTCATATTTTAAATATTCAAATGTTAAAATTTTCACAGCATTTTGCCAAAATAAAATGAATTATGTAAGATATCTGCATTAGTAGAAAGTTGTTCTCATTCATAATCAATTCATTCAGCTTAGTCAATAAATATTTATAGAAGATAATACTATTTCCTATACTCAAGATCCTGAAAAATAACCCTGTCCCTGGTATATAACACAGACAACATGCAGAGGTTAAATATTTTAATGTGTTCAAGAAAATGGCAGGCTTAGACATAGCATATATTTTGTATCTGAGTAGTTATATTTGTCAGGAATGAAAGTTCCTACTTTCACGTTCCTTAAATTTGGCTCCATTTGTAACTTGGGGAATAAAACATCGCCTCAGGAAACTTTTACCGGTCAGATTTACTATGATCCTCCAATTAGCTGGATGGGATTTTCACTTTACATTTTGAATTCCTGATTCTTGACGTCTCCTGCCCCTCATCCTACTGTGTACCCAAGGTAATGCCTTCACTGAGCAGCTGTTAACAAGAGAGTGCAAAATTACTACTTCTCCTCTAAATCTCTAGCAAGGTCACCATTGCTTACATCTTTGGAGAGGACAGCTGGGAGCTTCCCTAAATTGTCTCACATCACTCAACATATATTCTTATATAGGAAGAATAAGTATCCACAGTTCATGAAAGAGTCTGAATGAGGGAAATTTATCATGTTTCATATGTGTAGAATGATGGGGTTCTGGATCATCACCCGATGGAACTGATATTTGGGGATTATATCAGGCTCTTGACTTCCATAAGAACCTGCTCATCAGCTCTGCTGACTTGAGATGACCAACACTAATTAAAGAGCAGAATTCAAAGAAGAACCATTAAAATTTTGCATCCTTACTTGTGGCTTAAAACTATTAATTGGGTACTTTCTTTGTGCTAGACAATAAACTAAGCACTTTGCAGACACTATTATATTTAATCTTCACAAAAGTCTCATAAAATAGATATTATTCCATTATCCATATGAATAACAAACACTAAGGGAATTTTAAGGATTCAAAATTTTTTAAACTAGTAACTGAGGGAGAATTCCAAACAAAATAAGGTGACCAAAAAGATATGCACTAGATGAAACTATATTTTTAATATTTGAGTAAAATGATTTAGCAATATGAGCTACCTTTGAAAAGGCTTGAAGAGCCACTTTACAATAAACCAGCTAGAGTGGCCTCAATTTCAGATTTCATAGCCATCATTGTAAGCACAGTATGTAAATTCCAAGCTGGTTTTGCAGGAGCACAGAAAGCAGGCAGCAGATGTATTAGGAGTTGCTTTCATTCAAACTCTGTGCATCCTGCCAAGCTGGTAGACTGAACTCGTTTTCCAAAACCAAGTCAAAGTCTGAAAATGTACTGACACTTAATTGCAGTAGGGATTAATCAAGCACTCCATTTATCTTGACCTGGCCCAGTAGTTTTCATGGTTATAGAAGAAAATGTTTAATATTTAAAGAAGGAAAGTAGAAGAAGGAGGATAAAAAAGGAATTAAACTCTTTCCCCATGTCAGTATTACTAAGACCTCAGCGAGAACATTAAGTGTGAGAACATTAATTTGCTCCCAGTTTCCACTGATCCCAACCCTCCCTGTCCAATTCCATAAGATCCTCATGATGCTGCCTCTGAGCATAACTTCATCAATATCTGAAAGGGTAATGTGGTAAACTTAAAAGAAAAATCACTCCTCCCATCAAGAAGGGAAGTCTATTTCTTCATCCTTGAGTCTAGGCTTGGCCACTTGCTTTGGGCAATGGGATATCAGCAAATATGACACAGACAGAGTATTGCAGAGTGTGTGTGCATTAGGACTCCCCTCTTTACTGCACCTATCAACCCATCATCACCTAGGTATTAAGCCCAGTATGCATTAGCTATCTACAACGTGACAAACCTGGGCTAGCCTCCTGGATGATGAGAGACCACGTGCAATGGGATGCCCCAAATATCTAAGACTCAACCATGCCTGCTGAGGCTCTAGACATGTGAGTGAGGCATTCTTGGTTACCAATCCCCAAATAAACTAGCCAGGACTAAAAGAACAGCTCAGCCAACTATAAAATTGTGCAAAATAATACACACTTGTTGTTTGAAGTTGCTACAGTCTGAGGTGCTTTGTTATATAGTAAAGTCTAGCAGATGCAAATGCATCTTTTGATGTTCTTCACGTAACTCCATTCCACCACCTTCTCCATTTTGAATGTATCATGTCTTTTATCTTCCTGTTTCCTAGGAATTCTGAATGGTTTTTTGAATGGGATTATCTGGTATTTGGATGATAATCCCACTCACTGGCTCCTTGGACTTGACCTTTCAACACTAAATGATATGCTCTTTCAGTTCTGGCAGTGTATTTTAATATTCTTAAATTTCCAGTACCTGGCTCAGGGCCTGGAATAAACCAGTTAGTAACAAATACATATTAACAGTGGCAACAATCTATGTGGTTTAGTGATTTTTCCCTAGCAATACTGAAGAGCTCAGCTGCAGGAACAGAAAAATTAGATGGGTGGATTGACTGAAAAGTCCAAGTAAAGAACTAAGAACAGGATCAAGTACATTTCACAAAAGTGTAATTTTGCAACAGGGTTAATCTAGACTTCAAATTTCCCTGGTTAGCTGAATGCCAGTATTCTTGAAAATCAAGAAACACATTTGAATAAAATTATAGAGAATGACCAATTATAAATTAAGCCAATAAACTAATATCACTTCCACCAATAAAAATAAATTGAAAATATTTTAAAATACAAACTTAAAGCTTGTAAATACCACACAGTAATTTAATGACAGGAAAAAACCTTACTCTTTTCCTTTCTGCAGATGAATATCATCTGATCTTTGTGTTGGACTGGAAAAGTAACTGTTGGCATTAGCAGAATGACATGCAATCCTCACCTAATCTCAGAGAGACAGAGACAGAGAAAAGGGAGATTTTATTAATAGACCTTTTCAACATTTATTTATTTATCATTTATTATTTCAGTCTTAGAAATTTCATAAGTAGAAAAATGTAAAACCACTTTATATTTTTCTTTTAAGATCTGTTATCTACTATGCTATAAATTTTTTTTAAATTATCAAAGTTCACTTCATTCCTTCTACCCTTCACTAACATCAACACTACTGTACCAAGTATACTACACAGATCATAGCTTTTCCACAGTTAGAACTGCAGTGGAAACTAAGAAGATACTTACCAGGAAAAAGGTAGTTATTGACAAATAAAATAGTCTTTTGCTCTGTGGGGAACTTTGAGAGATTTAATCCAAATTAGATTGCCAAAGATTGCTAAATGGTTCTGCACACTAGAGTAAGAGGACTTTGGGCTTCCCATTAGGAATGATTATACCATCTCTGGAGTACACACACTTTGGAGTACAAACTATGATAAAAATTAGAATTCATAAATTACAGATAGATAGCAATTTAAACTTACACAACCAGTTTGGGAAGCAATCTTGCCACATAAGTTGAGTCATAAAATGTTACTTTGATTTGATCTGTTAGTTTCATATTTGTGAAACTGTCCTAACAAAGTAACCCCAAATACAGAAAAGTCTAATGATCATAGATGTTCAATAGAGTATTATTTGTGGTCATAAAACACCAGAAGTAAATAAAAACTTATCAGTAGGGAGATGGTTATCTAAGCTTGGTAAACCCAAGTAATAACACTACTTAGTCATTAAAAATAGTGATTATATAAATTATTTAATAAAATTAGTATTTAATACTAATATGTGAAAAACTACATATGAAATTAAATGTATAATTCTATTTATAAAAAAACAAAATAGAGAGATGAATTTTATCTCATGACCAAGTAAATGTAGAATAATGTAGAATAATTTCAGGTATGGGAAATTTTCTTGTAGGCTGTAGATTTTCTATCATCTTATATCTTGTGTCATATCCAGGATAATAGCCACGAGCCAAACCACATGACATCATTTCTCATACATTTTTAATATGTTCATTCATTTTGATTTAGAGTAAGATACATATAAATATCACCATAATGTTTTTACAGTATCAAATAGTATTCTGAGGCTTCCCTACCTTATCTTCTGGAAGTCCAGTCTGGCTAAAATAAATAGCATAACGGTCATCACCTTTGATGTAGAATCTATAAACATCAGAATCTGGAGCCACCAAAAATCCACTAAAGCGTGCAACAAATGTGTCTTGTTCCATGGGCCAAATATAGGAAGCTGAATCTACTCAACTGGCACCCATGTACCCAGGCGTTTTTTCATTGTATTCAAGTATCTCTTCCAAATGTACTGGACGGCTATTATTCCACACCTCAAGCTTCAGGCCTCTCCCTCCTAAGTGTAATGAAATAAAATAAGACTTTCATCAGGATCATAATGCAATGTCTCAATGGCTTTCTACTTGGGTGTTGGTTATAGATTCTGTATATCAATTCATATTTTTAGTATGTGTGCAAACAAAACAATTACACATTCCCCTACACGTACCTGCAGTCAGAGGGCAGTCTGTAATTTGTTCATTATTACTTCACTTATTTGAGCCTCAGTTTCCACATATGTAAAATGGGAGTAATAATAATATTTGCATGGCTGCTATAGGGATTATGTATAATACACATGTAAAACATCTGGCATTTAAAAAGTGCTTTATGTAAGATAATATATAGTAATTATTACTTGTGATATAACTGATGTTGCAAAACTTCAAGATTCATGCCATTTTATTACAAAACCTTTGCCTTGACTATTCTAACAAAAGTAAATTAATGGCTTACAAAGCCATTAATCAAAGAAGAGAAATTGTTGGCTTTCAGATTTCTCTCAATACTTGTTTTACTTTTTTAAAAAAACATTACTTCTACTCTAGGACTTCTTCTCCTTCTTGGACAGAATCAAAAACTGGATACTCTCAATAAACTGTACCTATACTTGCCAGAATAAACCCTGTGATTAAATTTTTTCCTAATCAGAAAGGAGCCATCTCTCTCTTTTTTTTCCTTCAACTGCAATAACAATTAGGCTTATTTCTTCCTTTAGCAGCCTTAAGGTTGTCTGTATATGGAAAAAATGGCTACCCTTCTTCAGCTGAATTTGGTTGAAGACAAGCTTTGAGCACTTCATACTTTTACAGCAGCAGTGTCTAGTGATATACACAATTTTCTTTAAAGTCATCAATTATAAATTATCAAAATTATTTTCTTAAACTGTTCATTTTTTTCTAATATTCAAACCAAAGAAATTTAAGAGGTTCGTAAACAATTCATTTGGCTTCAAATGTGAAACGAAGACATGATTATAAACAACTTTCACTGTGAGAACAAGATATGAAATACACACCACACGCAGACACATGTACAGCATTTCAATGGTATTAGTGTAGATAGGAAAGCAATTTCACTGAGCCACAAGGTGTAAGTCTGAAAAGAATTTAGAGTAACATTTCTCTCATCTCCTGTTTTCACTCCCACATTATTCTAGACAAGTGAATATTTAACTTCCCCTATTTATCTTTTTCAATCAGAAAAAGGCACTTAAAAAATTTCTATGTAGACTGTACCAAGTTTTAGTTATCATAATTTAATTAGAAATAAAAGCATAATTAAACTCTGTCAGTAGAGATGTGCTGTTTTCAGTAGGGTGTCTTGATAATTTAGGCTGGGTTTTTCTCCATAGGTGCAGCTTTTTGGCAGCTATTTTAATAGAAATATTTTCTAGTCCAGAAAATGTAAATTTTAAAACTTGGAGGAAATTTCTTACAATTCTTACTACAAATTCTAAATTCTAAAAAGTTTAAATAATATTTTTTACTAATGTATTCTTTTTATGTAAATATAGAAATGGCCATTGTCCCTTATGGTAACTTACCTGGATATACAGTTTTGAGAATATGAGGTTTGGGGGGTGTCTTGCAACATATACTATTTTCTATGACATTCAAAATATCACAAGGTTCACCTATAGAGAAGCAAGATACAAAACCTTTACTACTGAAACTTCAGAATGCAAATCACATCAGTGTATCTTTAAGCACTTTTGCAATTAAAACAAAGTTGCATAAACAAGAGGCAAAATTGGGGCTCTTTATTTCCTTTACATATTCTCTATTAAAGCTTTTCACATAATAATTGTCATACTTCCACAAAGCAACATTTTTTTCTGGTGGAACATCACAAACCTGAGATAGAAAATTTCATAATTTCTGAGATAAAAAATTTGATAATACTATGTCTTTGCACAAAATGTTACTTCTGAATTCAAAGTAAAAACTTATATTTTGTTCCTTGGAGAGAAGTTGCTGAATAAACCCATGTCATTCAGAATTTTCAAAGGTAGATGACCCTAGACCTCTTCGGTAGAAAAAAGTGCTGGCTTAGTCCAAGTTCTTCAAATGAAAAAAAAAGGGGGGATAATAATTGTTAAATGGCATTTTCACAGACAGACTGAAACCAAAACAGGAAAAAAGCCTAAAAGATAGCTATTGTAACTTTTACATAAGCACAATTAGACTTAGGAGAAGAGTCTATGTTTTAAACCTCCATGTGTTCCTCACAATGCCTCACATATGGTCAGCCCTCAGAAAGTATTCACTGAAATGGCAATTGCAGCCCATGAAATGTGAGGACAAGGGAAATGGAGAGAGATATTTTTGCCAAGTTTTGTTTGATAGCCTGGAAAATTTAAATTTTGACACCACTTTTCACTATTTTATTGTGTGTTTTTTGAGTCAGGGTCTTGCTCTGTCACCCAGGCTGGAGTGCAGTGGCATGATCATAGCTCACCGTAGCCTCCACCTCCTGGGCTCAAGCAATCCTCCCATCTCAGCCTCTCAAGTAGCTGGAACTACAGGCATGTGCCACTACGCCAGCTAATTTTTTTCTTTTTTTCTTTCTTTTTTTGTAGAGACAGATCTCTCTGCATTGCCTAGTCAGGTATCAAACTCCTGGGCTCAAGTAATCTTCCTGCCTCAGCCTCCCAAACTGCTGGGATTACAGGCATGAGTCAGTGCACCCAGCCCGTTTCACTACTTTGAGTGTTTTGTGGATGCAAGAAATTTGAACCAGAAAACAGCAAATAGGAACAGTATATTAAACCAATCACCCATTTTATTGGAAGCAAAGGGAAGACACATAAACATCATGTTTTCAGGAGATTATTGAGGATTCAAAATCTTGAATCTGGTTGCCATATTAATGGTAGTGAAAGGTGATAGAAAACTAATATGTTCTCTTTTCATATCAACTGTATCATAGTCGTATGCAAAATAAACATAAGATCAGATTATAAAACATAGTATATAAATTAAAAGTGCATTATGGCCCTGGTTTTAATGTTTAAAACATAAAATCTGGTCAGATTAATACATTATACAAATTTGAAATATTTATGGCCCAGGTTTTAATATGTATGCCAATGACCAGCAAGGATTCATGCAGACATGAAAGAAGACTGTATAAATATTACATGAGGTTGCTTAATATCCATTTCTCTTTTTTCTGAAATCACATTTTGACTGGCTTGTGGGCAGAATCTGTAAAAGGTAGAAAGTATTTGAGCAAGAGGACTGTGGAAATGCATATGCTTTTTTGCATGGGCATTTTGCCTAGCAATAGAAGTGATGTCATTATGGCTGAATGGGAAGATCCCCACGATCCCATTCACTTCTTTTGAGCTGCATAGCTCCCTACCTCTGAACAGATCTGGACAGGTCATATAAAAGTGAAGCATAAGCACAAAACCAAGTCCTACATGCATTTGTAAACAGATAACTCATTGAAATTACTGCTCTTTCCAAGGCCAATATCTTCAGTGATTACTGATGTCCAGATGAGGCACAGTATATGAGAAGAGTATGAGGAGAATAACCCAAAATATTACTTTAAATTTCCTCATAATTAGCTAACTCGCTGAGAAATAACAACCATTCAAAAAAGGCATTTAAGAGCTTCTAAATTAAGGATAGGTGTGTCCTTAAACTGTGGCAAGGAATTCATGGATGGCAGCTACAATGCTGCTACACAAAGCCTGTTGGTGCCAACCCTAGAGCTCAGGTCCTATTCACATGAGGTTTCAGGGAGTGACCCTTGCTGGAAAATTGCAATGGAAAGAGTATCAAACCCCAGAACCAAATGACTATGTGAAAATACTCAGCTTCCAATCAAAGGCATGAGGTGAGAAAAGACTATTATTATTATTACAAATTATTAAAGACAGAATTTGTCTTTATTAATTACAAATTATTAAAGGCAGAATTTTTGGTAATAAGGTAATATATCAAAAACCATGAGAAATACCTCCAACTAGAACTCTGACGGGGAAATCTGTCTGATCAAAGAACCGCCCACTTATTGTCAGCGTGGTGCCACCTCGAATGCTTCCTTGTGAAGGGAAAATCGTGGTGACCTCTGGGGGAAAAGCGCATTAAATAAAATATCATAAATATTACACATAAACCCAAATGCCTGATTTTTTAAAAATTTCAAATTACCTAGCCATAGTGCCTAACACAGGTAGTAGATTACCAACTGCATGAATTAGGTGTTTCATTACTTTCTCTGATGCAATCCTGCAAAAAGGACAATAGACATGGCATTGACAGAGACTTACATTCCATGAGGACCAGGCTTTAGTGGTGACTGGTATTAAAGCAATATTTGTAATGTGAGCATTAAAGAAGTAAGGAAAACCTGAGCTGAGCAGGAAGGCAGGTAGAACCACCTCTTCTTCCATACGCTCTTGAAGAATGAATCTTTCCTATGTTTATGGACTAACCTCTTATAATTTTCTTTTAGAGTAATACATTTAACTATGATTGAACTTCTTGTGGCTTTGTATATATAAGTTGTGGGTATATTGTAAAATAGCCCAATACATGACATATGGCAGATTCTTACTAAAATTTATCCTTATTAACTCTGTCAAATATCTATGTATTCTTACATATGAATTTCACACTAAATAAACTACTAGGAAAAGCCAAGATATATCACATTTGATTGATTCCAAGACCCACCTTTTTTGACATCTTTGGAATCTAAATGTATCTTTCCATTATTCCTGACTGGGAGTGACGTACAATTCTTTCAGGATGATTTGTGTTTGTTCTGATACTCTCCAAGGGATACTATCAACCTGAAACCTCTTTAAATTAAATTATGATTGTCTTGAGGATTCTTTTGGACCACACTGAGAGCATAAATCTGAGACAGCTTAAATGGTCTCCAAGTTACCAAAGTCAGACTTTACATTTTTTGACTTTACAATGGTGCAAAAATAATGAATTTGGTAGAAACCATATAGTACTTAGAATTTTGAATTTTGATCTTTTCCCAGGCTAGTGATATGCGGTAAATACTCTCTCCCGATGCTGAGCAGCACAGCCAGCTGCAGCCCCCAGTCAGTCATGCAATGATGAGGGTAAACAACCTGTATTCTACAGAGCACTGTGTTGTCAGATGATTTAGCCAAATTGTAGGCCAGTGTGAGTGTTCTCAGCACGTTTAAGGAAAGCTAAGCTAAGCTAATACACATTCAGTGTATTAAATGCATTTTCAATGTAACAATATTTTCAACTTATGATGGGGTTACCCCATAGTAAATTGAGAGGCCTCTATACTGGTTTTTGGTTAAGATTGACAGTGGAGATTTTTTTCCCTCCCTCTACCAATAGCCAAAGTTGAAACATGCAAATTTCCCTGCTGTCTGTGTTAGTGTAATGAGTTTATTTTTCAATCAGTCTTAAACTAAGAATATTGTCTGCTGTGGGGGAGGTCCTGCTTAATGTTGTAGCTTCCTGTTAGACTCCTTATCTTAGGCATTTTTCCTTTCCTAGCAGTACATCAAATAATATAATACACCTTACACTCATTGTCTTTGGTTTGATTAAATCAATTATACACTGCCTTCCCCCCACCCCCCAAAACAGAGTGAAAGAAAAGTCACATACCTGCATATGTTTGAAACATTGCAATTTTATTGAGAGAAGAAACAAAATATGCCATTTTCTGTGGAAAACTCCTGTTAAAAAAAGGTTAAATTTTCTGCTTTAAATGATCTTTAATTTAGGAACTTTTTTTTAACTTCAGTGATAGAAATTATGTCATAATCTGCAAAAGAGCAGGATGGAACTTTTGGGAGAAGACAAGAATGTCCTTTATTTTGATTTGGTTGTTGGTGACATAGGTATATACATTTGTTACTGAATTGCAAACTATATCTCAACAAAGTTGATTTCTTTTTTTTTTTTTTTTTTTTTTTGGCAGAGTCTCGCTCTGTTGCCAGGCTGGAGTGCAGTGGTGCAATCCTGGCTCACTGCAACCTTTGCTTCCTGGGTTCAAGGGATTCTCCTGCCTCAGCCTCCCAAGTAGCTGGGACTACAGGTGCATGCCACCATGCCCAGCTAATTTTTTTGTATTTAGTAGAGACGGGGTTTCACTATGTTGGCCAGGATGGTCTCGATCCCTTGACCTTGTGATCCATCCTCCTCGGCCTCCCAAAGTGCTGAGATTACAAGTGTGAGCCACTGTGCCCGGCCCTACAGTTGATTTTAAGAAATTATATTGACATAAAAAAGCATACAGAAGGATTACCCTTTATAAAGGCTGGGATCTTCTGCTGACCACCCCAGTCTGTCTTCTTTTAGAACCTCCTTTTTGTTCTAAGAGGAGGGATCATGCTAAGACCTTTCAATTGATTATGCCGTTTGATCTTTACATCAACCACATGAGGTAGGTGAATTTCAGAGAATTAACTTAAGATCACACAGTGAGTAAGTGGCAGACACAGAACTGGACCCAGGCAGTTTGAGTCCAGAGCTGTGGCTCCTCACCTGTGTATTACACAGTACTCCTCCTCTGCCCACTAATCTGTGTGACACTGCAAATGGATGACAGCAAATTAGCAACAATTGACCGGGTTAAAACTGTCCTTAATAAACACAGTGCCCATTATTCATATATATACACTTATACTTCTATAAACCTAAAGAATTAAGAAGGAAAATAATTCTGGAAATTAAATGCTGTTACTTTAGTCACCTTCAAGACATTCTCCATTAGAAAAGTTAAGAAATTCAAATATTAAGACTCAAATCTCATTCATCATAATTACACTGAATTAGAATCTAAAAGAATAATGTAAATCTTGTCACTGAGACCAACAATTAATGCTCCTGTAAATCTAACCCAGGCATTACCATGTTCATTTGGAAGACTAAAGAGTCTCTGGAAATATTTTATGCTAGATTAGTTACTTAAGAAGTTCATACTAGATTTCATATTTTTATGTCAGAAGCCTTTTGGCTGATTTCCCAAAGATCTGAAACCATGCTAGCTCCAGCGATATTGTGTCTGGTCAGATCCTGCATCTCAAAAATTAACTCTGCTTCTTAAGTTAGTGGGGAAATTGCCTCCTGAAATAAAATTTGAATGTAATTTATTTTGGATGACACTGAGGTTATTTTCACTAATTCATTGATAATGACTAGGCATTTCTCAATTAAGGCAGCTTCTTCTGAACCTTATCAGTTTGGAACAGCTGTTGTTTGAACTTGGGGTAATAGAGGAGAGAAGGTTGGCTATTAAAAGAAATACAGAATAGATGCCACAGAAAGGCCTTTAATTGGTTCATTTGATATTCAACAATGCTCATGAAATTTGTGAAATATGAATTTTATAAGTTAATGAATGATTTAACATTCAAAAACACCATGTAATTTTAAAACTAGGCTTTTAAATCATAAATGTCATATTTCTGTTATCTTAAATTCATAAGAATATTTTATATAGAAACACAAATTTCCTCAATTCTAAGACATTTGTACAAAGGGATAGCCGTTGGCTTTAAAAAAAAATGGGTGAGGGGTGGAATTATAAATTGAGTCCACAGAATCAACAATTTAATGCAGTATTTTTGCTTATATTATATGTGAATTTGCTGGCATTTCTAAATTGAAAGTTTCTGGGCATGTTAATGCAGCATATTGATTTATGGGTTCTTATCAATCACATTCAACCTTGATCACTCATACCTTCTATTTTTGGATAATTATTTCTCTGAGAGACATATGATGGATTTGGCAATTAATGCCTTTCATACAGACTCAGAACTAAGAATTCATTTTTCTTTCACCTTGGGAAGGTTGCTGCTAAGAGCATTTAAAAAAATCATATATGGTTCAAAAAATCATGTAAAACTCAACAATTATTGTTCCTAACATGGTTTTCTAATACGTTCAACAAAATCCTGTTGCCCTGTTTTATCAAGTCGTATGTAAGTAGGTCATCCCTAAAGAGAATAACTGTTAAGTTATGGGACCCTAAGTCATGTGTCCCATGTAAATCACAAAGGTGTATCCTAGCATTGTTTATATATCTTCTACTCTGATTTACTCTTAGTTTTGGTCTAGCCTGTATTGGTGTATAATAAAGTGTCCAGCCAGGCATCAATTTGTTATAATGACACCGATTGCCTCTAGGTGTCTAGAAGTAGATGATCTCTAAATACAATGATAGTGTACTTGAGTTCACTAACCAATTGCAGTTCCATACAGGAAGGGACAAAATCTCATCCTTCACTTGTAGTCTGCGAGTGCTACTAGGAATAACATCTACTTTGATTGTAATATTGCCATTTTTTTCAGACCTCTGATCATTGTTCAGAAACAAAAAAGAAATTACCAGATCTTTCCTATTATTAATCTGCTATAGCTATATTAGGATTGATTGTTAAATAATGCAATTTATTTGGGTTTCTGTCAACTCACTTTCTCAATGGAAGACACTATGACATCTTGGGCAGAACAATTAATTTGGGTTTGGCACATCATGATACTGCCCACTAAAGGCCATTAACATACCCAGTTACTGTGACAGCCAGGGGATTCTCCACACATTTGCAAATGCTCCCAAGAGTGGGGAAATCCTGCTATGGTATGAAATCCTGGATCAGGATGGTAAGTAGAGATGAAATGTGGTACTGGTTGCTGAACTGCTCCATCAGTCATGGCAAAGCGCTGGAATAAAATGCTCAGGTCCTAGAGTTAGACGGCATGGGTTTGCACACTAATGCTGCTTCCTACTAGCTGAATATCCCTAGGCAAATTATTTTATGTTCCTAAGTCTCATTTTCCCAGTGGGTAACACAGGGTGGATGATAACACTCAATTTATCCTTGGGAGCTTCTTTGGGAGGATTAAACTTGATAATGTATGTAAAGTGCTTAATACCATGCCTGCTGCTAAATGTTCACTATTATTATCTATAATATGGGGTTTCAACATGCATTGAGATTTGCATATTCTGATGTTTCTATAAATGTATGATGATCTTTCTTATTGAAATTAGAATGTAGAACATCTGGAAATGAGTTCTAGTTTTATTAAAAGTCAAATATGAGTTATTAATATTGCTGTTAAGATGCACAATTGAAAGTTATAACTACCATCTTTCACAACTCTCTCTGTCTTGATAACTTAAAAGAAAATCTTTATCAGGTAATATTAACCATGAGATTTTGTTTATTCTTCTATTAGTTTAAATCAAAATTTAATCACTTTAGTTATTTAAAAAGTTACAATTAAATCAGAAAAGCTGCAGGACATTAAATAATACTTTTCCATAACACAAGTAAAGATTTTTATGTTATTTTAGTTAATGCTAGATTTCCCTACAACAGAAAGGTTATGTATGAAGCATAAATTGAAAGTGAAAAGAAGTTACAGACTCTATAACTGTTAATTGGGGAAAGAAAGTAGTTAATTTTTTAAACCTCTGCATCTACGGCACAAACTAAATATACATTTTATCTTATCTACCCTGTTGAATCAATTATAAAAATTATTATTTACAAAATAGCCTACCTTCCATAATCATTATCTAAGATGAAGCTGACATTGTGATGACCTGGAATTTAATGAAAATACACAATCAATTAAATTCCCAATCACAGAAGAACAAAAACTCTATATTATAAAGCTGATTTAAAAGCAGAGAAGAAGTATAAAATCAAAATTGTATTTATCCAATTTTCTATTCATCATCAAAGAAATAAAAATTGAACTATCTTAAAACAGCCACTATATAAAAATATACATAATAAGGTATCTTGACGTTACAACTAGAAACACCTAACAAAATATGATCATGAATGAATAATAATAAAAGAACAGATATGTAACCATATTGCCCTGAAATTTCTTTTATTTATCTAACAGCTATTTAACTGTTCAGACACTCTGCTAGAAGCTGAGAGAGCAGATGTGGGGTGAGCACACAGCTTGTCCTTCTTCTAAAAGAACATATTGTCTAGAGGAAGGAAAAATTAGCCAAGAGCAATGACACAGAGAACTAAAACTTGTGATAATGCTATTTAAAAAAAAAAAAAAGTAGAATGAGCTTTGAGAATGTAAGACAAGTGATGACCTAGGCCTTTTTGAGAACATGGCATTTTATCTGAAATGTTCAGGATAGGAAGTTTGCAAAGGGCCTGAGACAGAAGAGAGGGAAGCCCATTCAAGAATTAAAAGAAGGCCAGGCACGTTGGCTCACCCCTGTAATCCCAGCACTTTGGGAGGCTGAGGCGGGCAGATCACCCGAAGTCAGGAGTTTGAGACCAGCCTGACCAACATGGCAAAACCCCATCTCTACTAAAAATACAAAAATTAGCCAGGCATGGTGGTGCGTGCCTGTAATCCCGGCTACTCGGGAAGCTGAGGCACAATAATCACTTGAAGCTGGGAGGCAGAGGTTGCAGTGAGCCAAGATCACGCCACTGCACTCCAGCCTGGGCAACAGAGCGAGACTCTGTAACACACACACAGACACACACACACACACACACACACACACACTTAAAAGATCTATGTGTCTGGAGGACATAGATCAAGAAGAAAACAACAGAGCAAAATTAAGGCAACAGGCAAAATAGCCAAATTAGACATGGAATGCTGTAGGGAGAAAGAAGAAGAAAGAGAAACCTGAAGAAGTTTACCTTATATATAAACCATAAGAAAATACTGATTCATACATGTTTGCATGAAAGTGAAAAGAAGCCAAGGAAAAGAGAAAATACAAAAAACAAACAAACAAACAAAAACACCTGATCCAAAAGGGCAGAGAAGGGAGGTCTAGGAGAATACAAAACAGTGAAATAGAATAAGGCATCTGTGAGCATTATGAAGAAAGATGACCAACACTTGCCAATAAAAGTTCCAGTCGTCTTACAAACCATAGAACCCATATCTCCATTTGGATGATCCAGTTTTAGACCATATCTAATTAAAAAAAAGTTAATGTCAAAGCTTACATAGACACTAAAATTTTAGAATATTGTGTTTCTCTTAAAAACTACTCATTAATTTCAGAATATGAATCAGGACAGAAATTGTTGCTACAACCAAAACTTCTGTAAAATAAAACTATTTCCCAGACTTTGTTGAAGATGTTTGCATAAAATTTTATATAACAATAAAATATTTTATAATTAATTTGGCTATGCCCTTTAATAATCCTTTAAAAGACTTTGAGATACTGCCAAATAAAATAATTGCTTGATAAAGATATTGCTCAAAACATCTTTTCTCATAAAAATCTAAATAGTTCATGTCATACTATCTTGGAGACCGAGTAGGATATAAGGTAGCACCTAACTGTAAAAATGATTGCTAATTTGCTATGTGGAATATTATAATTTATGCTGTATTATAAAACATATAGCTATGCAGTATTGGTAGCAATTACTATTTAAATTTAGTATGCTTATATCTGCTATTTGTTTTTATAAAGAAAATAATTTGAATTACTTATAAATTATCAGATTCTGGTATGAGAAGCTCACAGGGCATTCCTCCAATGTAAACTCTGTACAAATATTTTTATTAGAAAAAATCAAGTTATGTTTAACAAATTGTTTCAAAAATGCACTCCTCCCATCAACTCACTGGCTCCCTTAAATTTTTTTTCTCAGTCACTTATTATTATCCCTCACTCATGCATTCAGCAAAACATCTACTGAACCTCTATTATGTGGCAGCCCCTGTTCTAGGTACTGGGACACATCAGTGAACTTAACAAAGATTCCTTTGTTGCCCTTGGGGAGCTGACATTTTAACTGGGAAAGACGAATAAAACATGATAATCATAACATATTTGGTGTGTTAGAGGTGTTAAATACTACAAGAAAAGGCAACATAGAAATAGATAATAAAGTCATCCATCTGAAGTTCAATCAACTCAAAAACAATTTTGTAATAGGTTTTATACTATAGGAATTGAGGTAAACAGCACAGACAGCACAAAGTTATCAGGAGAAAGAGGATGTCTAACAGCATCAGTGACACATAAATGAAAATAAGAAGCTGAGAAGAGCCAGAGTTCAGCTGCAGGGAAAACATCTGCCTTCATATTTCCTCAAGTGATCGGGTCTGACCTATTACTTTGAAGCTGATAGTACCTGATGCTATTGGAGGCTGGCAGGTGACTGATTGGTGATAGATTCTTTGCAACACCAGAATAAACCATCAGCTTTTGGGACAGCAAATCCCAGACTCAAAATAAGGCCAGATACAAACTTGAACTATAAAAAATAAGGACTTTTGTTTGCAGAAAATTTTGAACTTTTTAATATACTTTTACATATAATAAGTCTCTTCATTTGATCATTACATTAGGATTGTAAAGCAAGTAAACTGAATTATTGTACCCATTATACACATTCATGGATTTAAATTCTCCTTCTAACCTCCTGCCTTATTCTAGCTAAATAACAAATTTAGCAGCTAATACTTATAGGTTCCCATGATGTTTAATCCTTGCAACCATCTTATGAGTTAGTAACTATTATCCTTCAATTTTACAGATGAAAAAACTGAAACAGAAAGGTTAAGCAGCTTGCCCAAGCCTGCAGACAATAAGGGGTAGAGCAAGAATTCCAACTCAGACAGTTTGGCTGCAGTCAGTGTTCTTAACCACAGTTGGTAATCCACACAGTGATCTGGGTATGCGTATCTAGAGTAAAACCACCCTATTTGGTCTTTAATACATACTTTTTAGAATTCTTTTTACCTGATCTTTTAGATCAAAAGCTGCTTAGTAAGCACTAATCCCTCCATCCATTTGCATGTCCTCTATAACTTCTACCTGGTCTGAATTTGGAGATTTAGTTGAATGGACAAGATTTGTGAGAAGCAGGTCTCCTGAATTCCTGCCCAGAACACAGCCCATTGCTCTCAACTCCCTCCCTACTAACAGAATCCAGGCATAATAAATGGCCTTGGGAGCCCTGGTATCATAATCAACATGGGAGAAATGAGATAAATGCAGCTCCAAGATTTTCTTGCCCAAACATTAATAGATGTGTGAAAAAATTCTATATTTACATATAATAGCTCGAGATTTCCAGAGTACAAGGATTAGGTAGCCTGACCTCTAATGTCCCATCTCACTGCAATTCTGTGATTTCATGGAATAATTTCCATCCAAATCTTTATATTAAGCAGAAATAAATTCCAGTTTCAGTGGGGGAAAAAAGGAATCTCTTTTTGAAAGTTAAACTTTCTATTTCCTGGCTTCATTATGGGAAAGGATGGCTTAGAAAACCCTGTCTAAGAATTAGAATATAAACCATTCATAACACTCAACTATGTTGAAGCAGACAAAATTTTTACTTCTATTAATCTGTACACTGGGAAGTTCTTTCATTACATATAAGGAATTAGTATGAATGTTTTCAGAAATTACAGATGCATACAAATGTGATTTAATTAAAGGTGCTATTCTATAGAATGCCAGATAAATCTTTATTTCACTTATTAAAACCTTTTAAATTGCTTGTTTTACAAAATTATGTATTTGTATGTGTGTGTATATATACCTCACCTTTACAGCATTCAAAAAATTCTCTAATTGCTGAGCGTCTATCTGAATTGTTTAACTTATCCATTTACCTGTTTTATGCATGAGTTCGATAAACATAAAATATCTTGAAAGCCATAACCGTGAGTCTATACTTTTTTCTGTAGGAAATAAACAGGCCTTTCAGTCTTTAAAGGCAGGACTGAAATAACACCATCTATGCTACAGGAGGAAACTCTAGTGACAATGCTAGTTTTCGGTCCAAAATGTGGACAATTACTTTTTTGACATTAGCTAACTAGCCAAAGTTACTATCTAGTTCACAGCAGGCAAATGGACAAAACAGGATTCAAAGCTTGGCCTGTTAATGAGTTATTGACAATATTTGGTTTCAGCACTTGCCTGTACGTCATGAAGCAGTAGAAAAGGTGTCAAAACTGTGTTACGAGACTGTGTTCTACTCCTGACCCTGACTAAGCTGTGTGACCTCTAGGCCTCAGGTGTTTTTATACACAAAATGAGACAGTTAGATTAAGTAATAAAGGCCTCTAGTAATAAAGTTGTATGACTATAACTCAATTACTATTGAACTTGTCTGTGCGTTTCTTCTGTTAATAAATCCATCACAAAACAATAAGAAATTACATCAGACCAAAAAAGAAAGACATATGGACCATTGCTTTCGTGTCAATGAATCTTCCAATGGTCTGTTTTACTTTCTATAATATGGCTGAAAAAAAAAACCCACTGGTTAGTTATATTACATTGTATTGGGATTTAATATCATTGGACCCATTATTTTTAGAATATTACTTCTCATTTATGAGTTATAAGAATATATTTCCACATCAAAAGATTACCTCAAAATCCTAACATTTTTCCCATTTGAGCTTAGTGCAATATTACTTCCATAGACATCAGTAAAGATTCTCCCTTGGATTGTTATTAGTGTACCTGAAAACAAACAAAAACCCCAAAAAGGTTCTGTGTAAGAAAATCTATCCATACACTTAATACGAAAACATAAGAGATTTTCCCAATAAAACCAGGACCCAGACACTTATACCTCGTGTTTGCCACTATTGTTTAGCATTGTTCTGAAAGTTCTAGCAAACACAGTAAAATATGAATGAGTATCTGTAAATATTTATAGAGTAAAGAAGTGTAGCATAGAAGACAGGATGGTATTCCACAAGTACTGCTTGGGTCAATGGGTGACTATTTGAGAAAAAAAAAAAAAGATCTCTGAACCAAAAAGTAAGAGAAATCTTAGGTGAAATAAAAATGAAATATAAAAAATAAAACCATAACAATTATTGACAAATAGGTGAAAATTTATATAATATTTGTATAGTTAGGTTAGCAGGACCTCCCACCCATTTTTAAATGCTATTTAAAAATGAAGAAAAAGTAACAAATGTTAAGATCTATAGATGTGATAATAAAAATCAAAGGTTGTCTGGATGACAGAAAAATCATTAATATGTTTTAAAAGTAAATGATAAATTCAAAATATACTTTTACATATAACATATAAATGGTTAATATCCTTTTTTAAGGATATATAAAGAATCCTTGTAACTTAATAAGAAAAATGGTGAATAACTTTAAATTAAACCAAAGAGATAAACAGGTAATGTATAAAAGAAGGAATACAAATGGTCAATAGGCAAAAAATAAGTTTAATTACATAAATCAAAGAGTTGGAAAAAAATTTAAAACTACTATATCTTGTATATTAATTATTGAAAAAATAGTACCTAGAATTGTCAAGGTTACACATTCTCTGTTATTGCCATTGGGATTATAAACTGGAATAATATAGTTATTATAATGAAACCCTGGAAACCAGTTGAATGTATAAGTGGTGGGGGTGGGAGGTGATAAATACATTATAGTAGATGAAGACATAGCCATTGAAAATTATTTTTTAAAAATATTGGTAGTTTTTTCTTTTTTTTTTTTTTTTCAGATAGGGTCTTGCTCTGTCATGTAAGCTCAATCATGTCTCACTGCAGTCTTACACTTCTGGGCTCAAGTTATCCTCTCGCCTCAGCCTCCGGAGTAGCTGGGACTAAAGGTGCATGCCACCAAGCCGGGCTAACTTATTTATTTTTAATTTTTAGAGACAGCGTCTCATGATGTTGCCCAAGCTGGTCTCAAACTCCTGGGCTCAAGGAATTCTTGCATTTTGGCCTCCCCAAATGCTGAGATTGCAGGCATGAGCCACCGTGGCTGGCTGATAGTTATTTTTATAATGAAAAAAAATGCTATTTAAAAATTGCAGGAATTATACTAATTTTATATACTAAAAAATAAACACATTATTTGCCATGAAACCAAAAGTTATTTCAGATGTCATATAACAGACCTGGAGTTCCAGATAAAGGTGTGATGCTTCTTATTGTTGGTGTTCTAAAACTTTTTGCCTGTAAAAAGAATAATGTCAACATGAAAACTTATCTCTGTTTTGTTTCTAGTTTTGTGAAATAGATAATTTATTACATTACTAAATTTCAACAATATTCATAATATAACTGTCATGTAGGAAAGAAGATATTTAAATAAGATGAACCTAAGAGTTAATTTAGAGGATAGGATCATTGTGGTTTTGCTTCTTAATAGCTATGAGGCTGAAAGAGAAGGGAGGGAGAAACCAAGAATGGTAACAGGTTTCTAGCTTGAGATGGTGAGAAATAATCAGAGAAAAAGTAGATTTAAGGAGGAATACAAAAACTGCAGTTTGAGATATGCTCAATTTGGTCACTTTAAGGCCATTTAGGTGTGACATACCAGAAAACCAAAAACAGTTCCACGTCTGGGGAAAGAGAAGAAAGCCAGAGACACCTGGGAATCATATTTGGCAATATATTTCGGAATCATAGAAGCTTCTTGAAGACAGATGTCATTATCGTTTTCTTCAGTATTTCATCTCATATTAGAACAATGTAGTACTCAGTAATTGACAACTTAAAACTAATATAATTATATATATATAACTATTTATATAGATAAATAGTTATATATAATTATATGTATATATTATATATATTTTAAATATATTTATATATAATATATAAATATATAATTATATATTTTATAATTATATATTTTATATATAACTTTTATATTATAATATATAATTATATAATTATATATATTTATATACAATTATATAATATAATATACCATATATTATATATATTATATTATATATATTATATCATATATAATATATTATTATATATAATATTATATTATATATTATATATAATTATATATAATTATACATTATTATATATAATAATATTATATTATATATTATATATATAATTATATATAAGAATATTATATATAATTATATATTATTATATATAAGAATATTATATTATATATTATATATATAAATATATATTTAATATATATAATTCTATATAATTCTATATAATTATATATAATATATAATTATATATAATTATATATATAATTATATATAATTATATAGAATTATATATAATTATATATATAATTATATATAATTCTATATATAATATATAATTATATATAATTATATATTATATATTATATATTATATATAATATTATATATATTATATATCATATATCATATATAATAATATTATATATAATATATCATATATCATATAATATATATGATATATTTTATATATGATATATATTATTATAATATATATCATAATATATTATTATATATGATATATATTATTATAATATATATTATAATATATTATTATATATGATATATATTATATATCATATATAATATATATAATATAATATATAATATATTATATATATTATATATTATATATTATATATTATTATATATAATATATAATTATATATTATATAATTAATAATATATAATTATATAATATATAATTATATATAATATATAAAACTATTTATATATTAAAAATATAACTATATATAACTAATATAATTAATATAATTATATATATTTATATATATGGGATAATGCTTATATATATATATGGGATAATGCTTAGAAGAAAATTTATTACTGCTAATACTTCTATTTAGGGCAGCTAAATTTCGAGTGGCTCTTACACCACATGCAGGCACATTTTATCTCATTATATTAGAAATTACGTAGAAAGGAAAGGTAGTTACTTCGATGAAAATAGGAAAAGGGAGAATCATACTAAGAGTAGAAGTAGAGATAAAGGGGAAAATATGAACAAGAAAACATGTTGGAAGTATGAAAGTTTAATTTAATAATAAAATCAAAGGAGGGGAAACAAATCAGAAATAACAGACATTAAATTACTATGGAAGATAATTTAAATTGAGGGAAATTATCCTTTGTTACATGCTAATGTATTTTTAAATGTGGAAATAGTCTATAAAACTAAAAAACAAAAATTCAGTTCTGCAAGAAAGAAAGCAAGATCAACTATACATAAATTGAAGAGAAGATTCCTACATACATTGAAGGTACATGCCCAGCTGTTGATGTGACCTTTGCAGGTGTTATTTTCTGTAACAGGAACCCCGTCCACACTGACTCTAACAGTGTAGGAATCTTCTGGCATTGCTCTATAAAGAAAATGAAGAATATGTGAGACATGCAATACCTCTCTTATTTAGTGTATAGTATTAATGAAAAATACTGCCCCAGACTGCATGACATTTTTGACAGAAAATGTCCAACATTGTAACTGATGTCTAGTTAAGTTCCATTCTATATTATGGAAAAATGATCTCCATCCTGAACTCTTTATTGCAAACTCTAACCTCATGAACTTCAGGCAAATGCCTATTCTGACTATGCACATTGGTGGTTATTAAAAAGGACAACAAGTGTAATAACAAGAAATGCAATAATAAACATTTAAAATAGTAACATATCACCTTGGTACAATCAGTTATTCCATGCTTCACTTCCTAAAAAGTGCTAGTTAATCAAGTTTCCCCTAAGTAAGCTTTTCCTGGTGAAGAACAGCCAACAAGCCTAAGATAAATGAAATCCTCTAGAATATGTGCTATCTGTTTCTAATTTCAATATTGAAAGTTGCAATTTAAAGTGATTTTTAAAATTTTTCCTAAGTTGCTAATAACATACATGAATTTGGGCTGATAGTAAAGAACTTGAAATGCCACTATACAAAATGATTATATTTAATCTTAATGACTATATGAATATTTTGAACAAAATTAATCAAATTGAACAGAAAAGCATAATTTTGGTATTTTAAGGCACATCATTACAATTAAATAGTATTCATTTATCTTCTAAAAATGCTCAACAATAAGGTAATAGCTCTAATAACGTGGGAAAAGATAGAATATGTTTTTATCATGCCAATTAAAATTGAATATAATAAAGGCATAAAATAGTCTAAACATCACAAAATGAAAAATACTAACCTATAATCAGAAAAATATTATTTATAATAGCCAGGGTAATAAAACTATTATAATACTAATATTCATAACTGTAACTTCTGATATAATGAAAATGATTTTATTAAAGATACTTTAAAACAGACCTAGTATAGCATGTAATTTGAGTTGAATGACTTGCATCTTTTTCTACATCGCAAGTAATTGACTGGAAAGAAGAAACTAATTGCACACTGTTTCCCAACTCAGCGTTATCAACTCCATAGTTAAACTGGTTTGCTTGAGAAAAACCTGGAAAAGTAAGAAGACTTAATTATTATTAATAGTATTCTATCTTCAGAGACCTAACAGTTGTCACCTGGTATCAAATCATGCAGTAAATGATTTCATAAACAGTACTGAAGCAGTGAACCTATTTCATATTCATCCTTATGATTGTAATCTTCTTTGGAAGCACAAAATTTAGTCTTCAGTTCATTTACTCATAAAAGTATTGCTGGAGGATAGATACAGTCATCTCTTAGTATTCATGGAGATTTGTTCCAGCATCCCCTTGGATAAAAAATCCACAAATGTTCAAGTCCTGTAGTAAGCCCTGCAGGACAAGTATCCAGATTCCACATCTGGTGAATACTGTATTTCCCATTCGCAGTTGGTTGGATTCGTGGATGACAGGCCCGAGGTTACAGAGAGCCTACTGTGAGCCTACATAGCACCAGATTCTATATCTGGGGGTGATAAGTACCATGAAAAAGGTAGGCTAAGAGGACTAAAAAGAGTAGAGGAGGAGAACATTATCTTATCAAGGATGAGGTCTTTGTTTCAAGTTTCTACAAAGCAAAATCTGAGGTAAGGATTTGCCAGCACATAATTTATTTGGGCAATGAGCTATTTTAGGTATGAGAGAGAGCAAAAGGTTAGGAAAGAAAAGCTGGGCACCGCTGAGGACAACTGGGGCTCAATATTGCTGGGAATTTCTAAGGAAAATACAGCATGTCTTTCCAAATCAAAAAATCAATGGCAAGAAGCATTTATTCATCAAATCTGGTCCCCATTGGTTGAGGGTTCTCCCTGGGGGAAATAACTTTTTCTGCACTTTCACACTGCACATAGGTATATGCTATATAAGTTCCAAAGTCTGGAGTTACTGCACTAGACAAGTCCTTGAATAACTGACAAAGACATGGTGTTAGAACTCAGTCAAGAAGCTGGAAGCATAAGTTCAGTCAAAGTACATAAGGAACTATTTGCCACAGCTCTAACTAGAGTTAGAGGTAAGAAAGAGAGGATGTAAAGCTGAATATAAAAGGCATCTGATACAGTCTACCCACTATACCACACATAGCTACTCATGGCCTACATATTAAGCACAATCCATCACCAAGTTTTCGAGGTGGTAGCCAGCTGAGAGCTCTACTAAGATTTAATACAAGAGTGTTAGAGGTAGCCAGCTGAGATCTCTGCTAAGATTTAATACAAGAGGGTTAGAGGGACAAGCTACAGGCTATACTACTATATAACTAGTCCTAAAACTATAATTAATTTTCAACATACCCCCTTGCTATCAGCCATTGTAGATTTCCCTTACCTGCAGCCGGCACTGTAGCCAATGGGGTGACACTAATGTTCATCCTGGAGAAATCTGAGCTCCTAATTGCCTTGCTCTTGTTAGGTGGTGGTTGCTGCAATTGCCTGTTCTCAGTAATCACTGGACATGAAGCCGAGAGACATCCCTATGAATACACTGAATTCCAGACCAACTCCTCCTTAACCACATTAAGTTAAAGCAACCCTATTTCTTTTTGATAATTAGAACTGATTATCTCTAGACATATACTAAATATGCTTGATGAATTCAAACTGAGTAGACAATGGTGGTAGTTTCAGTTTAGTGGAATCCATATTGTGACCCATGATGGGAGCATTTTTTACCTGGAAACTAAAACCACAAATCCAGCAGAATGTAAGGTTGCAAAGGCAGAAAGCACAAATTCAATTTCTGGATAACAGGGAGTGATGGTGAAGGGAAGCAGCCCTTTATCTCCAGCTCCATGCATCTGTCTATTACAAAACAACATCATATGTCTGTCACTGGTTCAATGCATGTTATGGAGGATACCAGGGTCCCACCCCACAGGATGTTTTTCCCCAAGTTCGCATCTTGGCCATAGCTTTAACAGGCTGTCCCATCATTCTACTAAGCCACATGTTTCTGAGTGACAGATTTCATGGTCATGTGCCCATTATCATAAATTTTTCACTATAAAATACATTTCTTGTTCTGAGGCAATATTTTATGGAATTCTATGGCAGTATATCAGGCTCTCTAAGCTCTCAGAAGATGGTGCTGACAGAGAACCATGGAAAGAGGAAGCAAAGCCCATAATTGGAGTGTCAGTTCCAGTAACAGTCGATCTCTGTTCTTTCCATGGGAGAAGGAAAGTGCTGTAATCAACTTGTCACTGAGAAGCTGGGTGGACTTTTTGAGGAGTGGTACCCTATTGAGAGCTCAGTATTGGTCTCTGCTGTTGGCAGTTCAGGTATTCAGCAATAGCAGTAGGTTGTTTAGCCTGGGTGAAAGGGAGTCCATGTTGGCTCATGCATGGCCTCCACCCCATGGCCATTCTTCATGGGCCCACTGCACTAGCACTGCGGTGGCCACGGAGAGAAGCTCCTGGATGAATCATCCAATCCATCTGTTTATTCCATCTCCTCTGTGGGGGATGTTCTCTTGCAGGAGTTAACTTGAGACACATAGATCTGCATGCTTTATGCTCACTATTATGAGTCCTTTCATATGCCTCTTTCTAAGACGTTCTAATTTCTGATCTTCCAATCATGTTCCCTTCAGTTCCTAACCAACTAGTGAAGTCCTCTTCGACAGCCCAGGAGTCCATGTATGTTCTTACTACAAACCGCTTTTCCTGCCTACAAAGTTAGCAACTGTGCATACCGATCATGGCTCTGCCTACCAGGGAGGCGGACAGTGAAAAGTGACTTAAGAGCCTTAGGGCCGCTTTGCAGCATTTATGACTGAAGTCAGAGGTGATACCGTGAAGATGTGAAGTGGGACACAGGATGTATGTATTATAGACAGTCATGGAAGTTTTTCAGAGGAAGCAAGCCATGAGGATATCTATGGGAAGTGCATTTTTAGTAGAAGAAACAGGATGTGCCAAGGCCCTGTGGTGGGACCATGTTTGTGGATTCAAATAATAGCAAGTGTGGTTGAAGAAGTACGGGTGAAGAGAAATGGTAGGAGAGGAGACCAGAAACGAAGGCGCTTAGGTTATTTTTAAGTGTGGGGAATAATTGCAGGCTTTGAAATGAGGAGTGACATCATGTGACTCACACTGTCTAAGATTCACTAGCTGCTGTTCTGAGAATAGAATAGGGGTAGGAGTGAAGATATTATCTCAGTGAACAATGGGATAAATAATGGGATAAATGGCATGAGTTCAACAGAAGATCAGAGGACAGTAAAGTGAAGAGAACAAATATTGCTAACATTTTTTGGAGTTTAATTACAAACAGGAGCAGAGAAATGTGTTGGTAGCTGGAGAGGTGTGTGGAGCAAGGGGAAGGCTGATGATTTTTCTTTTACTTTTTCTCAGGTGGGCAGAATAACAGTATATTTGCATGCTGATGGGAGATCTAACAGAAAGAGACAAAAGGATAATGTGAAACAGACACAAAAATTACTTTAATCTTTCTATAAACATATGAAAATTGAAAACTACATTTGGAAGTAATTAAATATGGATTAAGCCTTGTATGCCACGTAAGAATATTTTATATTTTTGAAACAATATTCACTTTTGGAATAAACCCAAGAAATAAAGCCTATGAATAAGATTAGTGTTCTATTAATTAAATCTTATAATTAAATGTTCTCCTAATAAAAATGTTAAAAAGGTACTCATACTGTTCTAGTTCACAAAGTAAATTACACACATCTATGGAATTTTATATATTATACTGCTTTGGAATAAAGTTAAATTAGGAAATAAACAGCTTTTGCCCAGATTACTTCAATATCTAAAATTCCTAAATTCTGAATTCTAACAGTATGTGAATTTTTAAATATTATTTTTCTCTATCACTCACAGGTTCTTAACAGTAAAACTCTACTTTAGGCAAATTAACCAGTAGTATTATATTTGAAACTATGAAAATTTTTCTTTTGCACTAGCCAATTCGTATCCATGTCATTGTAAATTTATAAGCTATTTAAATTTCAGAATTTAATTACCTACAGACCATATTATCCCATAACACAATAATAAACATAACATCAGTAAACAAAAAAAGGTAAACCCAGAGATGTAGATTTAACTCTTTAAATGTTGTATATAATACTATTTACAATGTGACAAATAGTGCTATAATATATTCCATTTATAATACTAACATTATAAAAAGATAAATATTTGTTACTTACCTTACAATGTTAGCAGTTTTCAAAATGTTTCAACAAAGCAATCATTACTACAATATATGCTCACTTTAAATAACCTTTAATAGTTGAAGTGGCAGAATTGGGGTTGCCAGAAGATATCTGTGGTACAACTGCTTTTTAAATTATTAGGCATTTTCGGTGTTCCACAAAGGGCTGCTAGACAACATGAATAATTCTGGTTTCTTGTAGGCCTGGAAGCAGGACTTCATTGTGCCTGATGTTCATCAGATATCAAAGCCTCTCACCTCCAGTTCTGGTAAAGCTACGTGGCAGGTGCCAGTGATGTTTAATTGAAAGGGCCCAGGCTTTGGACCTTGACATTCTGGCCTGGAATCCCAGCTCTAACACTCTCTTGCCATTATGACCTTGGGCAAGATATAACTCCTCTTAGCCTAGTCTCCTCATTAGAAAAATGGCCATAATCTATCTTAATGGATAGTTAGGAATAATAAAGGATCATTGTTGTATAATGTTTAACATGGTACCTGACTTAATCAGGTATCTGCTAAGATCTCAATAGATACCTGCTCTTATTATTTGTCACAAAAATACTGAGATTTGGGGGGTGGAGCCAAGATGGCCGAATAGGAACAGCTCCAGTCTACAGCTCCCAGCGTGAGCAACACAGAAGATGGGTGATTACTGCATTTCCAAATGAGGTACTGGGTTCATCTCACTGGGGAGTGCTGGACAGTGGGTGCAGGACAGTAGGTGCAGCGCAACGTGCATGAGCCGAAGCAGGGCGAGGCATCACCTCACCCAGGAAGCGCAAGGGGTCAGGGAATTCCCTTTCCTAGTCAAAGAAAGGGGTGACAGATGGCACCTGGAAAATCGGGTCACTCCCACCCTAATACTGTGCTTTTCCAACGGGCTTAACAAACGGCACACCAGGAGATTATATCCTACACCTGGCTCAGAGGGTCCTACGCCCACGGAGCCTCGCTCATTGCTAGCACAGCAGTCTGAGATCAAACTGCAAGGCGGCAGCGAGGCTAGGGGAGGGGCGCCTGCCATTGCCCAGGCTTGAGTAGGTAAACAAAGCGGCCAGGAAGCTCAAACTGGGTGGAGCCCACCACAGCTCAAGGAGGCCTTCCTGCCTCTGTAGGCTCCACCTCTGGGGGCAGGACACAGACAAACAAAAGGCAACAGTAACCTCTGCAGACTTAAATGTGCCTGTCTGACAACTTTGAAGAGAGTAGTGGTTCTCCCAGCATGCAGCTTGAGATCTGAGAACGGGCAGACTGCCTCCTCAAGGAGGTCCCTGATCCCCGAGTAGCCTAACTGGGAGGCACGCCCCAGTAGGGGCAGACTGACACCTCACACGGCCAGGTACTCCTCTGAGACAAAACTTCCAGAGGAACGATCAGGCAGCAGCATCTGCAGTTCACCAATATCTGCTGTTCTGCAGCCTCTGCTGCTGATACCCAGGCAAACTGGGTCTGGAGTGGACCTCCAGCAAACTCCAACAGACCTGCAGCTGAGGGTCCTGACTGTTAGAAGGACAACTAACAAACAGAAAGGACATCCACACCAAAAACCCATCTGTACATCACCATCATCAAAGACCAAAGGTAGATAAAACCATAAAGATGGGGAAAAAACAGAGCAGAAACACCGGAAACTCTAAAAATCAGAGTGCCTCTCCTCCTCCAAAGGAACGCAGCTCCTCATCAGCAATGGAACAAAGCTGGATGGAGAATGACTTTGACAAGTTGAGAGAAGAAGGCTTCAGAAGATCAAACTACTCCGAGCTAAAGGAGGAAGTTCGAACCAATGGCAAAGAAGTTAAAAATCTTGAAAAAAAATTAGATGAATGGCTAACTAAAAATTAGATGAATGAATAACCAATGCAAAGAAGTCCTTAAAGGACCTGATGGAGCTGAAAACCACGGCATGAGAACTACGTGACGAATGCACAAGCCTCAGTAGCCAATGTGATCAACTGGAAGAAAGGGTATCAGCGATGGAAGATGAAATGAATGAAATGAAGCGAGAAGGGAAGTTTAGAGAAAAAACAATAAAAAGAAATGAACAAACCTCCAAGAAATATGGGACTATGTGAAAAGACCAAATCTACATCTGATTGGTGTACCTGAAAGTGACAGGGAGAATGGAACCAAGTTGGAAAAAACTCTGCAGGATATTATCCAGGAGAACTTCCCCAATCTAGCAAGGCAGGCCAACATTCAAATTCAGGAAATACAGAGAATGCCACAAAGAGTTGCTCCTCAAGAAGAGCAACTCCAAGACACATAATTGTCAGATTCACCAAAGTTGAAATGAAGGAAAAAATGTTAAGGACAGCCAGAGAGAAAGGTCGAGTTACCCACAAAGGGAAGCCCATCAGACTAACAGCTGATCTCTCGGCAGAAACTCTACAAGCCAGAAGAGAGTGGGGGCCAATATTCAACATTCGTAAAGAAAAGAATTTTCAACCCAGAATTTCATATCCAGCCAAACTAAGCTTCATAAGTGAAGGAGAAATAAAATACTTTACAGACAAGCAAATGCTGAGATTTTGTCACTACCAGGCCTGCCCTAAAAGAGCTCCTGAAGGAAGCACTAAACATGGAAAGGAGCAACTGGTACCAGCCACTGCAAAAACATGCCAAATTGTAAAGACCATCAAGGCTAGGAAGAAACTGCATCAACTAACAAGCAAAATAACCAGCTAACATCATAATGACAGGATCAAATTCACACATAACAATATTAACCTTAAATGTAAATGGACTAAATGCTCCAATTAAAAGACACAGACTGGCAAATTGGATAAAGAGTCAAGACCCATCAGTGTGCTGTATTCGGGAAACCCATCTCACATGCAGAGACACACATAGGCTCAAAATAACAGGCTGGAGGACGATCTACCAAGCAAATGGAAAACAAAAAAGGCAGGGGTTGCAATCCTAGTCTCAGATAAAACAGACTTTAAATCAACAAAGATCAAAAGAGACAAAGAAGGCCATTACATAATGGTAAAGGGATCAATTCAACAAGAAGAGCTAACTATCCTAAATATATATGCACCCAATACAAGAGCACCCAGATTCATAAATCAAGTCCTTAGTGACCTACAAAGAGACTTAGACTTCCACACAATAATAAGGGGAGACTTTAACACCCCACTGTCAACATTAGACAGATCAACAAGACAGAAAGTTAAAAAGGATATCCAGGAATTGAACTCAGCTCTGCACCAAGTGGACCTAATAGACATCTACAGAACTCTCCACCCCAAATCAACAGAATATACATTCTTTTCAGCACCACACCAAACCTATTCCAAAATTGACCACATAGTTGGAAGTAAAGCACTCCTCAGCAAATGTAAAAGAACAGAAATTGTAACAAACTGTCTCTCAGACCACAGTGCAATCAAACTAGAACTCAGGATTAAGAAACTCACTCTAAACCGCTCAACTACATGGGAACTGAACAACCTGCTCCTGAATGACTACTGGGTACATAACGAAATGAAGGCAGAAATAAAGATGTTCTTTGAAACCAACGAGGACAAAGACACAACATACCAGAATCTCATTCAAAGCAGTATGTAGAGGGAATTTTATAGCACTAAATGCCCACAAGAGAAAGCAGGAAAGATCTAAAATTGACACCCTAACATCACAATTAAAAGAACTAGAGAAGCAAGAGCAAACACATTCAAAAGCTAGCAGAAGGCAAGGAATAACTAAGATCAGAGCAGAACTGAAGGGGATAGAGACAGAAAAATCCCTTCAAAAAATGAATGAATCCAGGAGCTGGTTTTTTGAAAAGATCAACAAAATTGATAGACTGCTGGCAGGACTAATAAGAAAAGAGAGAAGAATCAAATAGACGCAATAAAAAATGACAAAGGGGATATCACCACCAATCCCACAGAAAAACAAACTACCATCAGAGAATACTATAAACGCCTCTATGCAAATAAAATAGAAAATCTAGAAGAAATGGATAAATTCCTCGACACATACACCCTCCCAAGACTAAACCAGGAAGAAGTTGAATTTCTGAATAGACCAATAACAGGTTCTGAAATTGAGGCAATAATTAATAGCTTACCAACCAAAAAAAGTCCAGGACCAGATGGATTCACAGCCGAATTCTACCAGAGGTACAAGGAGGAGCTGGTACCATTCCTTCTGAAACTATTCCAATCAATAGAAAAAGAGGGAATCATCCCTAACTCATTTTATGAGGCCAGCATCATCCTGATACCAAAGCCTGGCAGAGACACACAAAAAAAAGAGAATTTTAGACCAATATCCTTGATGAACATTGATGCAAAAATCCTCAATAAAATACTGGCAAACCGAATCCAGCAGCACATCAGAAAGCTTATCCACCATGATCAAGTGGGCTTCATCCCTGGGATGCAAGGCAGGTTCAACATATGAAAATCAATAAACGTAATCCAGCATATAAACAGAACCAAAGACAAAAACCACATGATTATCTCAATAGATGCAGAAAAGGCCTTTGACAAAATTCAACAACCCTTCATGCTAAAAACTCTCAATAAATTAGGTATTGATGGGACGTATCTCAAAATAATAATAGCTATCTATGACAAACCCACAGCCAATATCATACTGAATGGGCAAAAACTTGAAGCATTCACTTTGAAAACTGGCACAAGACAGGGATGCCCTCTCTCACCACTCCTATTCAACATAGTGTTGGAAGTTCTGGCCAGGGCAATCAGGCAAGAGAAGGAAATAAAGGGCATTCAGTTAGGAAAAGAGGAAGTCAAATTGTCCCTGTTTGCAGATGACATCATTGTATATCTAGATAACCCAATCGTCTCAGCCCAAAATCTCCTTAAGCTGATAAGCAACTTCAGCAAAGTCTCAGGATACAAAATCAATGTGCAAAAATCACAAGCATTCTTATACACCAATAACAGACAAACAGAGAGCCAAATCATGAGTGAACTCCCATTCACAATTGCTTCAAAGAGAATAAAATACCTAGGAATCCAACTTACAAGGGATGTGAAGGACCTCTTCAAGGAGAACTACAAACCACTGCTCAAGGAAATAAAAGAGGATACAAACAAATGGAAGAACATTCCATGCTCATGGGTAGGAAGAATCAATATCATGAAAATGGCCATACTGCCCAAGGTAATTTACAGATTCAATGCCATCCCCATCAAGCTACCAATGACTTTCTTCACAGAATTGGAAAAAACTACTTTAAAGTTCATATGGAACCAAAAAAAGCCCGCATAGCCAAGTCAATCTTAAGCCAAAAGAACAAAGCTGGAGGCATCACGCTACCTGACTTCAAACTATACTACAAGGCTACAGTAACCAAAACAGCATGGTACTGGTACCAAAACAGAGATATAGATCAATGGAACAGAACAGAGCCCTCAGAAATAATGCTGCATATCTGCAACTATCTGATCTTTGACAAACCTGAGAAAAACAAGCAATGGGGAAAGGATTCCCTATTTAATAAATGGTGCTGGGAAAACTGGCTAGCCATATGTAGAAAGCTGAAACTGGATCCCTTCCTTACACCTTATACAAAAATCAATTCAAGATGGATTAAAGACTTAAATGTTAGACCTAAAACCATAAAAACCCTAGAAAAAAACCTAGGCAATACCATTCAGGACATAGGCATGGGCAAGGACTTCATGTCTAAAACACCAAAAGCAATGGCAACAAAAGCCAAAATTGACAAATGGGATCAATTGAACTAAAGAGCTTCTGCACAGCAAAAGAAACTACCATCAGAGTGAACAGGCAACCTACAGAATGGGAGAAAATTTTTGCAAACTACTCATCTGACAAAGGGCTAATATCCAGAATCTACAATGAACTCAAACAAATTTACAAGAAAAAAACAACCCCATCAAAAAGTGGGCGAAGGATATGAACAGGCATTTCTCAAAAGAAGACATTCCATGCAGCCAAAAAACACATGAAAAAATGCTCATCATCACTGGCCATTAGAGAAATGCAAATCAAAACCACAATGAGATACCATCTAACACCAGTTAGAATGGTGATCATTAAAAAGTCAGGAAACAGCAGGTGCTGTAGAGGATGTGGAGAAATAGGAACACTTTTACACTGTTGGTGGACTAGTGTAAACTAGTTCAACCATTGTGGAAGTCAGTGTGGCGATTCCTCAGGGATCTAGAACTAGAAATATTATTTGACCCAGCCATCCCATTACTGGGTATACACCCGAAGAATTATAAATCATGCTGCTATAAAGACACATGCACATGTATGTTTATTGCGGCACTATTCACAATAGCAAAGACTTGGAACCAACCCAAATATCCAACAATGATAGACCGGATTAAGAAAATGTGGCACATATACACCATGGAATAATATGCAGCCATAAAAAATGATGAGTTTATGTCCTTTGTAGGGACATGGATGAAGCTGGAAACCATCAGTCTCAGCAAACTATCATAATGACAAAAAACCAAACACCGCATGTTCCCACTCATAGGTGGGAATTGAACAATGAGAACACATGGACACAGGAAGGGGAACATCACACAATGGGGACTGTTGTGGGTTGGGGAAAGGGGGGAGGGATAGCATTAGGAGATATACCTAATGCTAAATGACGAGTTAATGGGTGCAGCACACCAACATAGCACATGTATACATATGTAACAAACCTGCACATTGTGCACATGTACCCTAAAACTTAAAGTATAATAATAATAAAATTAAAAAAATAAAAAATAAAATACATAAAATAAAATATTAAAAAATCCTGAGATTTAGGTTCATCATTAATATCCCTTTTTAAAAATAACACAGAGGCCAGGTGTGGTGGCTCATGCCTGCAATCCCAGCACTTTAGGAAGCCAAGGCAGGCAGATCACCTGAGGTCAGGAATTCGAGACCAGCCTAGCCAACATGGTGAAACTCTGTCTCTATTAAAAATATAAAAATTAGCCAGATGCAGTGGTGCCCTGTAATTCCAGCTACTTGGGAGGTTGAAGCAGGAGAATCACTTGAACCCGGGAGGCAGAGGTTACAGTGAGCCAAGATCACGCCATTGCACTCCAGCCTGGGCGACAGAGAGAGACTCCATCTCAAAAAAATAAAAATAAATAAAAATAACACAGAATCAGTAAGTGGGTAGCCGGGATTCGAACCCAGGCTGTAGACTTCCTCCAGCCCTTATGTTCTTAGCTGCTAGACTATTCTTTCTTTAGTATGTAGGAAAAGTAAGCAGAAACTCAAAAAAGGGTAGAGATTTTAATAAATATCATTTTATTCCTCTAAGCTTAACCAAATAACTCATCCAGCATAAGCTAAAGTACAATATAAATACCAATTTCACATGTGAGAGACATTTGCATTGACTTTGCAATTTGGAATCTAGAAAGGCAGTTATTACTAAAATGGGACTGTGAAAAGACATGAAAACGCTGCAAAGCAAGTTACATGTAAACCCACTCTTTCCTTTTGTCAACTTTGCTTATCTTTGGTGTTCACATTGAGTTTGTAACACACAGAAGAGCTCCTGGCAACCAACTAAAGAATGGAAAGTTTTACTTGTGGTGTGGTTCCAGATGTGAGATATATATATATATTTTCCTATCAGGTACATGTCACATCAATGATAGGTAACGTGGATCTGTTTTTCAGCATTCTCAAGACAACTACCATTCTGAAAAATAATGCCAACAAAAGATGATATCATTTTCAGCTTAGGAGTTACTATAATGTCAAATATATACAGCATATGTGAAAAAGTCCTAGAAGTAAAATCTATGGGAAAATAATGAACCAAATCCACAATAATTCATAAATATTATTATTAATATTGCTGAAAAAACAAGTATATAAATATTTCTGACTTTTAAACTAATTCCAGAGAGTTAAAAAGAAATACAAAGGAGTCTTCCTTTTAAAAATTTTAACTTAAAAGTATAATTCTAGGCCAGGTGTGGTGGCTCATGCCTGTAATCCCAGTACTTTGGGAGGCGGAGGCCGGTGTATCACCTGAAGTCAGGAGTTTGAGACCAACCTGGCCAAGATGGTGAAACCCTGTCTCTACTATACAAAAAATTAGCCAGGAGTGGTGGCAGGTGCCTGTAAACCCTGCTACTTGGGAGGCTGAGGCAGGAGAATCACTTGAACCCAGGAGGCGGAGGTTGCAGTGAGTAGAGATCATGCCATTGCCCTCCAGCCTGGGCAACAAGAGTGAAACTCCATCTCAAAAAAAAAAAAAAAGTATAATTCTAAACCAACGATTGAGGATAAAAACACCACCTCTGGAAGTTCTCCAAGTCACAAAGATTACAGGAAAGGCTGAGTGTACCCTGGAAATGGAAAAGGATGAGGCTTCGGATGGAAATTCCTGACATGTTGATGTATTTTTTTTTAATTTTGCAGAAAAACTGGAGACAGGAATTGCCAGGCACGCAAACCTGGGTCTCCTGTTAGCAGCAATCCAAAAGGAACGCCTGGGCTGCTATCATGGAAAATGTCAGTGTTATTAAAGCCAGCACTTGTCATGAAGAATGCAGGCTGTTTTGTTTTCTCTAGTTAAAAAAAGCAGTGTTGAAAGTGTATTCACCTACTTAAAAGTTGTAGCATTCAAAGCAATGGGAAAGAAAGATACAGTGCGATGGATGGAAGACAACTCCTAAAGATTTAAACTAGACCTATAACATAAATGCAAAGAATAATACAAACAAAAATAGCTCTAATGTATAGAGTTTATGGTATTTATAATGGATACCTTAGATGTATCATCCTTTTCAATATTCACAACAGTCCCAAGAGGTAGGAATTAATAGTCCATTTTACTGATGAGTAAGCTGAGGCTCAGAGAAGTAACTTGCCCCAGTCACATGATATGAAATGGCAAAGGTGAATTGAAAGCCAGTCAGACTGAACCAAAGTCCATATGCTTTCTGTAACATTATTAAAAGTATATAATTCAACACTTCAACAAAAATGTGTGTGCCAGAAATTGTAAGGGAAATGGCTAGAAAAAGAAGCCAAAAGTAAAATGTTATTCCTCCCATCTTACTGATTTTTTAAAATAAAAACAAACATGATAAATATCAAAGAAAACAACTGAGAAATACAAGATATGACTATAAAGTAACAAAGCCAATATAATTACAAACACTCCAGAACTTATCAAAATTATAATGCTCTTAATCAAATTAGTCATCTCAGAGGGAGGTATCATAATTTCTACAATCATGCCATTGTTCAAAACACTTTGGCTTGGGTATCATAAGAGTAAAATCATGTATCTGTATCTCCTGAAGCATAGTCTTGTGAGGTTTTATTTTATTTTTTAAAGCAGGGTTTCACTCCATCACCCAGGCTGGAGTGCAGTGGTACAATCATAGCTCATTGCAGCCTTAAACTCCTGGCCTCAAGGAATCCTCTCACCTTAGCCTCCCAAGTAGCTAGGACTGCAGGCATGCAGGCCATCATGCTGGACTAATGTTTTAAATGTTTCCTTTGTAGAGACAGGGTCTTGCTGTGTTGCCCAGGCTGGTTGCCCAGGCTAGTCTCAAACTTCTGGCCTCAAGTGATCCTCCTACCTTAGCTTCCCAAAGCACCGGGATTACAGGCACGGACCAACGTGCCCAGCCCAACCACAGCCTTTTAAACAAAGTAATGCTGTGGCAAATGTTTACAAGTCAATACTATACTATGTTTGGAAATAGCCAAAAGTCATTTGGATACATGAAAATGTTAACAGTAGATCTTTCTACTGGGTAGAATTTCAGAGAACTCACTTTCTAAGTCAAGTATTTCTATAATATTTTACTGTTTTATAATGACTTTTACAAAAATAAAACATTTTAAAAAGTAATATGAAGCCAATAGTTAGGTAGTCATCTAGAATTTACAATTCCATTTAGAAATTGTTCTTGTGTAATTGATAAATAAGTACTGCATGCAATTCTAAAAACAGAGAATCTATCAGAGACAAGCCTGGTGATTTACATGAATATAGTCCCTCCAAATTAACTTTAAGTTCATTCATGTAGCTATAGAAACTCTGGTGTGTTTTGCAAATTCATTATCATTTTGTAAAAATCATTCTGTATATATTATGGGCATCCAAAAGCCTACATTAAAATAGCATTTATTAATTTATTTTAAACCACTTTACTGAGCTATGATTGACACATGAAAGCTATATATATTTAATATATACAACCTTATGAGCTTGGATATAAGTATATACCCATAAAGCCATAACCACGGCAGGGTTCAGTGGCTCATGCCTGTAATCCCAGCACTTTGGGAGGCTGAGGTGGGCAGATCACGAAGTCAGGAGTTCAAGACCAGCCTGGCCAACACAGTGAAACCCCGTCTCTACTAAAAATACAAAAAATTAGCCAGACGTGGTGGCAGGCACCTGTAATTCCAGCTACTCGGGAGGCTAAGGCAGGACAATTGCTTGAACCCACGAGGCGGATGTTGTGGTGAACCAAGATCATGCCACTGCACTCCAGCCTGGGTGACAAGAGTGAAACTCCGTCTCAAAAAAAAAAAAAATCATAACCACAGGCAAGGTCATAAACAGACCCCTTGCTTCCAAAAGTTTCCTCCTGCTCTATTTATTAAAAAAATTTTTTGATAAGAATATGTAACAAGATTTTCCCTCTTAGCAAACATTTAGGTATACAATGCAGTCTTGTTAACTATATGCTCTATGCTGTACAGTAGGTCTCTAGGATTTATTCATTTTGCATAACTGAAATTTTGTACCCTTTGACCAATACCCCTCCTCCACTTCCTCTTTTCCCAGTTCTCAATGACCGCTATTCTATTCTCTGCCTCTATAAGACAGTATTTAGACTCAGCCTCTGAGAAAGATGTATGAGAATACGTTTTTAGTCATCTGTAAAATGTAGTTAAGGCAGGGGACTGTAAGAGAAATTGGGAAGTGTTAAGTATCTGCAATGCCAAACACATTCAGAAACTGAGACGGATGAGAAAAGTAGAAATTTACCAAATGACACTCTGGGCTTTATAATTAAGAGTCCTCAGGCTAATTGCCTCAGAACGTCCACACAAGAGAAAAGATTACATTTTAGCTAGATTTAAAAGGATACCTTTCCAAAGAATGGAATGTTTTGGTTTTTTTTATTTCGAACTAGGGATGATCTGGGTCTATGTGCTTAAATTGAAGCCACAGTTCCTAGATCAGAAAATGTTCAGGTCTGGAAACAGAAGAAAATGGCTGGGTGTTTTTTTCTTCTTCTTCTTCTTCTTTGAGATGGAGACTCACTCTGTCGCCAGGCTGGAGTGCAGTGGCACGATCTCGGCTCACTGCAACCTCTGCCTCCTGGGTTCAAGCGATTCTCCTGCCTCAGGCTCCTGGGCAGCTGGGACTACAGGCGTGCACCACCATGCCCAGCTAATTTTTGCATTTTTAGTAGAGATGGGGCTTCACCATGTTGGCCACAATGGTCTCAATCTCCTGACCTCGTGATCCACCCGTCTCGGCCTCCCAAAGTGCTGGAATTATGGGCGTGAGCCACCGCACCTAGCCCTTCTTCTTTCTTAATCTGAGCATTTCTCTCATGACATTTAAATTTCTGTTTAAAACCCAATAACTTTCAAGCATACCATCTTATCAGCAATTTACAGTATAAGAAACATATGGTTAAAGATATGTGAATAATATAAAATAATCTTTAACAATTATATTGTTCATGGGTCTTAACTCTAAAAAATAACACTTTAATCCAAAATATATTGTTTGTAATGTAGAAGCATAAACCATTTTAAGCATATCATTGAGAGACTGAATTCTGCAGAAATATTAGAAACATTAAAAGACATTACATTATATAACAAAATAATTAAATATCTTTGTTAGCTATTAAAACTTTTCATGTCTTAAAGACCAAATAATAGATTTTTCTAATATTTTTAAATGTTTCTTATTGTTCAAAAATTCCTAAGTATCTGATTACTGGTATCATTTATATTGCAAAGGTCTTATGGCTGAAAGAAACACATATTCCTATTTAAACCTAGGAAAAGCTGTGCATTAAATATATTTACTGATTGCCTTCTATGTTTCATTCTAAGACCAGGCAAGGAGAAGGGGAACCATGTATGGTACTCATGCCTTTATGAAGCCTGAGACTGGGTGGCAGGAGAAGGAATCTAAAGTTTTGTTTTCTATTGCCTTTCCTCTTTCATTAACATACTATTTCTCTATTATACTTTCTTATCAACATTCTACCCAACACCCATAAAATGTTTTATTTGATCTTAAAATAAATTAAATGTTATTAGGCTCATGAAGAATAAAGCAAATAATTGCTGAGTTGGGTTAATTTCATTCCTTTCAGTTCAGTCATTAATCCAGATCTTGATGTTAAGCAAGTCAGTATAATAAAAATTCAGATGATCAAGTTGATAAAGACTCTTGGGGATTTCACTAGCTATCAAAGAGGATAGAGTTTTCCTACTCTGGCCAAGTGAAGAAACAACTCCAGTGGTGTTTGTTTATTTGTTTGTTTGTTTAACCATAAAGCTCTAAATATGAAATAGTCTTGAAAATACCTCAACCTTGGCAAAAAAAAAAAAAGCAACGATACCTTCCCCTCTTATAGTCAGCCTTGTTGCTCCATTTATGCTGCCGTATTTAGGTATTATTTCTGTGACTTTGGGGATTATTTGAGAGCCATCTGAAAAATATTAAAATACAGTAGAGGTACAAATCACCAAGTTCTTCATTTCAATCATCAAAATTTGTAACACATACCACAAGGTTGCAAGGAAAACATTACGAAGTTTACAGGACTGGAAGTAAAATTCACCCAGGTTTTATTTTTGGCTCTGCCAATGACTTGACAGAGTTATTAACTTAGTTAATACCCACTGGCTTTGTGCAAAGCACTATCTTAGGTGCTACCAAGAGCAAAAATAACACATGATCATTTTCATCACTTACTATCATATTATAAAACACGTATTAAATCCTTAATTTCATGTAGTGCTCTGCTAACTGCAGATCTGTAACTACGCTTACCAGCTCACCTAACAGCAGACACCAAGAAGAAATAAGTCATTATAAGAGCACAGAAGAAATGCAGTGCTAGGTTGTTTGAAAGACTAGACCAGGTACAAAGAGAAATGTTGGTTTTGAGAAGAAATTGTTTTCTGTGAGGGAGTGTGGCTTCAGGAAAGATAATTTCTGAGATTCTTCTAGCCTCCTGATGATAGTGAGTTCTTAATATAAAGGTCACTAATTCATTCAACAAACTGTGTTAGCTTCCTGGAGATACATAAATGTATAACAGTCCTAACTTTCCGAAGGCTTAGGTTAGACAGTACAAAGAGACAGAGGAGCGCATAGAGGCCATGGGTGACTCAAGGAGCATTTCACCCACGCTGCTTGTGTCACATTGGCTTCTACAAAGAAGACATGCCCCTTCCACGTTTTTGAGGACAAATATGAATTAGACTGGACCAGTTGTCAGAAAGATAAAGATAGTTCTAGATAGTGGGAACTGCCCGGGCAAACAGGGTTGTGTGAGCTGCTTCTTTGGAGTATTGCAAATAATTCTTTAAAACAACTCAAAGCTACACAGTGGATAGAGGTGTTTATTTTCTGCTTACACTGTACAGATCTAGTAATTGCTGGAATCCTAAAAGAAATTTTCACAGTAGGTAGAAAAATTTAAGTGATGATACAAAGAAAGGCCACAGAAATTATTAATTTCTCAAAATGGATGTATATAAAAAGGCTAAGAGAATTATGATTGGCTTGTTCAGTTCTGTCTTAAAAAGGTTTAGAGTGGACTTCACCTATAGTAGCAAAAGCTCTGCAACATAAAGGAGATCAGTTCCGAGGCCCCAGACCCAATGCCTCTGTACCTCGAGTCTGTCTTTGCCAAGAGCTCCAAGGTGTTCTTATTCGCGCACATTCATATCTCAGGGCAGCCCACAGCCAACAGTAGGAAACTCCAGCGAGGAAGCTGGATCCTATCTCCAGACAGTGCTGCTCCTCGGCTATCTCAGGTTCATCCTCCTGTTATCTCCACAGACAACTCCAATTTCTTATCTTATCAGTCTCTTCCCAGCCCTCTTCTGGGTATTACTTTGAAAACACAGGGCAGCTGCCCCTGGAAATGACTGACACCTGCCACGAAGGCCCATCCCCGTCCTACTGGGGGTTGTTGCCCTTTCTTTTGTGAGGAAAGCGACCCAAGAAGAATGGAGGAAAAGGGACTCAGGTTGCCTCTTCCCAGTCCCCACTCCCCCGCCAAATTTCAGTCTCCTTTCACTTGTGTCACTTTGGGGGTGCCAGTGGGAGATTTCATCATTCAAGTAGCAGCATCGATGAGTTAAAAGGCAATCTCTCGCAATGTCTTTCTCTGTGTCCTTGTCTCTGTTTCTCCCTCTCTGCGTCTGTCTCTGTTTGCTAGGCCCGCTATCCAGCTCCCCTGGTCCCCAGGATCGTCATGCAACCGCACCCACAGCCTCAGCCAGGTGCCAGGTGGTCCCGCCTCTCCCAGGACCCCGGGAGCAGGGGTAGTGTCTACGCTGGCCTCTCCTGCTTGCCTGCCTAGCGTGCCCAAAGGGTTACCTGTGCTGGGATCCGCGGCACACAGGAGCAGCCCCCAGAGGCCCCAAATACCCAGGAGCCACAGGTGTCCCATTGAAAAGCCAGTTCCGCGGAGTTGGTGCCCTCCGCTCGCAGCTGGCGCTAGTGCTGGAGTTCGGCTCCGGGGACTGCGACTCGCTGGCGCGCCCGCTTCGTCCCGGGAGAGCTGGGGAAATGGGCCGCCCTCCCGTGGCCTGGCCCGCCCCTGCTGTCGGGCTGCGCCTCTGGGATTTGCATGCGCGCGCGGACACACACACACACACCCTGGAATCTTCGCGGGAGAACCAAGCCGGCCCCAAACCAGTCCTTGATAATCAAACCTCCACACTTAAACCCGGGTGCTTCTTTCCCAAGGCTGTCCCCATAGGTGGAAGGGCCTTACTCCTTTTGGCGAAAGGAATCAATGATCACTGAGGTCTGCCTAGATCGCCTCTATTTTCTTTTTGTTCCTTTTTTCTTTTCTTTTCTCTTTTCTTTCTTTCCCCGCGTACTTTCATCTGCCTGTCTGCCTTGGTCATTAATCCTCCCCAGGTGGGCCTATAAGTCCACCTAATACACAAACCCCACGCGTTTTTACCCCTTCACATTCATATGAGATTGTGCTATCTCTTTAATTGACAATCATAATAATATTTGTTGGCTTCTCAGCATGTCCCAAACACGGCGCCTAGTGCTTTATAGACAATAGTTCCAATAGCGGACTGTTATTCATGCCCATTTTTCTAAGCAGTGGACTGAGACACAGAAATGTTAGGTGACTTGCCCAGGGACATACAGCTAAGTGCAGAGTGAGGACTCAAGCAGAGAGACTCCAGAGCCAGTTCTCTAATCCTCTCCACTGCCCTCAGTTCAGTAGACTTAGGGCGAAGGCTTACTGTTAGCATGGAGGGAAGTCCAGCACTGCTGATCTGTTTCTGGGATGCCAGATAGCAGACGAATGAAACGCAGGTGTCTCTGACCTCCCTGGAGAAGGCAGTTTATTATTCCCCACTGAGTGCTCCCCAGGGGCTAATTCCAAATCCTCTCACTGTTCTTAATATCCTAACCTCAGGCTCTCTTGATTGCCCACCTCTCCCTACTCTTTAAAAGGTGAGAAGGGGCTGGGCACAGCGGCTCACGCCTGTAATTCCACCACTTTGGGAGGCCGAGGTGGGCGGATTACTTGAGGTCAAGAGTTCGAGACCAGACTGGCTGACATGGTGAAACACCATCTCTACTAAAAATACAAAAATTAGCCGGGTGGGGTGGCGCATGGCTTGTAATCCCAGCTACTTGGGAGGCTGAGGCAGGAGAACTGCTTGAAGCCGGGAGGCGGAGCTTGCAATGAGCTGAGATCACACCCCTGCACTCCAGCCTGGGCAACACAGTGAGACTCCCTCTCAAAGACAAACAACAAAAAAAGATAAGAAGATCCACCCACCTAGTTTGCAGTTTCTACATTTAAAAATGTTATGTGTTTTTACAAGATATTAAAAGATTATTACCCAAATAGCAATGCATAATCTTCTATTGGAGCCTGGTTTGTAAAAATAATAATAATAATAAAGCTATGAAGGATGTTTGCAGAACAAATTAGGGAAAGTGAATATGGATTAAGTAACAAGTATTGAAAGATATTATAGAAGTGTTCATTTCATTAGGTATAACAGTGGTATCATACTTTAGTCAAAGAGTGTTTTCAAGTGATGGAATTGCCTGATGAAGTATTTGGGGTTGTAGTGTCTTTATGTCTGGAATTTACTTCAAAATGGTTTTGCTGAAAAAAAAATCTGGCAAATTTTAAACAATGTTTGAATTTAAGTGTAGGTATGATCCTTTGCACTTTTTTATTAGTTTAAAATTTTTATAAGTAGAAAATTTTAAGTTCTCTTTCTTTCCCTCCCTCCCTTCCTTCCTTCCTTCCCTCCTTCCTTTCTTTTTGTTCCTCTCTTTCAGGAAGAAGTATTTTTCTTCCATGACATGGTCAATCCCCTCTTTGAACTCTTTGTGAAAACTCTTCTCTTCCCATCTTACTGATTATTATTCTAACAATATCCCCCTTATCTCACTTCTAATTAATTCACTCTCCGTTCTCCTCTTTTCCTAGAAAGATATACAGTATTCATTACTAAAAAACTAAACACAAGCAAAAAATCCTTTCTTCTCTTCTTAATTGAGGCAAACTCTCTAGTTTACTTGTTATTAAACTTCTTGAAAGAGCTGCCTGTTTTAGTAAACTCCTTGTTCAAGGTCACTGTCCACCTACTCATTCATCTATTGCACAAGGCCATCTGTGTTCCAGGGTCTGTTCTAAGTACTTGCTGGGTGACGGAGGAAAGGTAGAGGTTGGGAGTAAAGTTGACAGATAAAATACAGGCCACCCAGGTAAATTTGAATTTAAAATAAGCAACAAATTATTTTTTCCAGTTTTAAGTATGTCCAAGCAAGATTTAGGACATATGTATACTAAAAATTGTTCAGAGTTTATCTGAAATCCAAATTTAACTCAGCTTTCCATATTTTTATTTACTAAATCTGACAACTCTAGTTGGGAAGGAAGAGAGAAGAAATAGAAGAAAGAATCCTAAAATAAGTAAAGTTAGGCCCTTATTCTTGAGGAGTTTATATCTGTCTAGTGGGGTTAAGAAAATAATTTTCAGCCTGGGCAACAAGGCGAGACCCCCATCTCTACAAAAAATAAAAAAAAAATAAATAATTTTTAAAAATTAGTCATGCATGGTGGTGCATGCCTGTAGTCTCAGAAACTCAAGAGGCTGAGGTGAGCAGATCACTTGAGTTCAAGAGGTCGAGGCTGCACTGAGCCATGATGGTGCGTGCCACTGCACTTCAGCTTGGGAGACAGAGACTGACTTTCTGTCCAAAAAAAAAAAAAAGAAAGAAAGAAGAACCAAAAAAGAAAAGTAAATAATTTTGTTATCTAGTTATATTCGTCTCATAAATTTTTGGAATCCCTCTCCAAGTCATCAGCTACTGAAAATTGTGCCTATAAAGGTAAAGTATGTAAGAGTGTATACTTCGCCATGGTAACAGTCCATGGCCTGGGGTTAGGAATCCTTACCATATTATATACTGAAGTTGTAATTTTTAATGAGAAACCATTAAATTAGGCAGACTTTCCTGTAGATAGAATTCATATAATTTATAACAAAGAGGAAAACTTTCTTAAGTATTGAGTGTATCAATAAAGTGCTTCAAATTTTTTATGTTGACTTCTGTTTTGCCAAACTTTTAAAAGATTTTTTTCACCAAATTTTTAGATAGTATATCAACCAGCAAATGGCATGCAACATCCAAAATATAATATGGTTACTTCTATTGTGTCCTATTTTATTTTTCTACTTAACACATACTAATTGCATGGTTCATTATACTAGTTTCTTTCAGATAGCTTCACTTTCTTTCACACTTAGTCTTCTTAGAATAAGTTAAATATATATAAAGTATGTATTAGGTATACATATTATATACGTACATATGTATTCAATATTATATGTATATATAATTTTTTTCTGTATGTATCACCATTAGTCACTCACATTCAACAATCATACTAAAGCTAGTAAATACTTCTATTAAACTACAGTCATCTAAGTTGGCAAATTCAGCAAATTAGTCATTCAGCAAAATGATCATTGGACTAATTAGCTTCAGGAAAGTTGATTTCTGGTAAATTAGCCTTCTTTCTTGTCTTATAATGCCTAAGAAAAAAGCCCCATAATTTGCATATATAAATTTTTAATAAACTTTTGTGGAATGAATGAGCATCTTTAACTGATTTTTCCCTTTAAGGAGTGCTTATTTACATGATAAATAAATGTCCTAAAAAAGATCACACCAGTGAGAATTTTGGTCTTGAATTATTAAAATAATTGGATGGGATAATGTCCCAATAAATAATCGTAACTAGATGGAAATTCATATAACCAAAAGGTCAACTTGGATCCAGAAAAAGCAGTTATGTAGTTGATGTAATTTATGATTTAACTTGTGTTCATTTTTACAGTCTTCAAATCTTTGCAACACAGACTCATCATGGACATGAGAAAACATGAAAGTAGAATCCTGATCATTAAAGCCTGTGTTTCTTTTGTAGGTTTTCAAAAATCTAGCTCTAACAAAACCCTGCCTAAAGGGCCAGGATAGTGAGTGTGACCTGGGCAATCTCATAGGGCCCATACTCGGTTTAATACTCTGCTGTCATCTTGAGATCCTTAATATTTTTTGAGCAAGGGACTTCCCCTTTTCATTTTGCATGAGACCTCACAAATTATGTAGCCTGTTCTACTGGCCCATATGGTGAAAAAAGAGACTGTTTTTAAACTTATTGGTCCCTTGACTTAAAAGCAATAAGAAAATGATAAGGGACTGATAGAAACTCTTGCAGAACTAGAGGGAATAAGGAATTTAATTGTGAATGTATCACTCAACTCAGGGCCTAATTTCAAAACCAGACCTATTAGTGAAAGATGGTGAACAAAATGAGGTACTTGGAAAACAACAGTTTGCCTTTAACATATATTCAGTATTGTAGGCATTAAGAAAATGGCAGTGATTAAGAAAAATCCCTGTCCTCGTGGAGCTTACATTCTTGGTGGAGATAGACAATAAATACAAAAATTAGTGAAATACATAACATGTTCAAAATTAATAGATGCTAGACAGAAAATACTAAAGCAAGGAAGACAACAAACAATGTAACCTTGTTGCTTAATGCCTGGAAGGAGATGAAAGGTTTCTAATTGCTTAAGGGTGCAAATATGGGACCATTCAAATAAAAATCATTAACTCTCCATTGGCAAATTTTCATGGAGCTACATGGCCCAGGTAATGTCAAACATATTTGACTGTTGAGACGATTACTGAAGTGTGTTAAAGTCATTCATTATTGCTAACATGTTGTGCCATAACAAAGGTTTTACAGAGTTTGGTACCTTCTGTGAATGTCAATGTTTCTTTCATTTACTTGTTTATTTCCTTTAAATTCCTTTTTTATATCTGGTGTGTTGTAAAATGGGTATTTGTGATTACTCCTTCATAAATATAGTGTGTCTTTTAAAAATAACTGTGAGAAAATTGTGAATATCAGAAATGAGAATGATTATTTGTAGGAAGGCACAGACACAAAACGCCATGAAATTCCATGCTCGAAACTATTCGCACTCCTAGAACGGCATGGCTTCTGAACTCCTGCTGAAACCTTGTGTCTACCTGAGGTTTAAAGTAATAAAAAGTGTTAAAAAATGAACAAATTGAAAAAAAAAAACTTGTCTTATTTCACTTGTCTTACAAATTTCTTGAATATCCTATAATTTACTTGATTGACAGCCAAATTACTTGTTTCTATGACATTTATCAAATTGCTTAAAAGCCTTAAGCCGTGTAATATAGAGTTTCAAAACGTCACTTGAATCAAATGTTTTATTTTATCATAATTTCTTATATTTTTTACAGAACCTATTTCAGTTTATATTGAAGAGAAGAATGATGATGAAGACTGGATTATAGCTTCGCTCGCATAAATGTGGTGGGACACCAAGGCCACCGTGTCTTTATTTATAAAATGTCTTGCCAATAGCAGATTTTTCTTATGCAAGAAAAATCTCAAGGTGTAAAAGCTAGGACACTTTGAAAATATGAGTTCTCCTTTTAGCAAAATTCTTTTTTTTTTTTTGAGACGGAGTCTTGCTCTTTCGCCCAGGCTGGAGAGCAGTGGCGTGATCTCGGCTCACTGCAAGCTCCGCCTCCCGGGTTCACGCCATTCTCCTGCCTCAGCCTCCCGAGTAGCTGGGACTACAGGCGCCTGCCATCACGCCCAGCTAATTTTTTCTTTTCTTTTTTTTTTTTTTTTTTTTTTTTTGTATTTTTAGTAGAGACGGGGTTTCACCCTGTTAGCCAGGATGGTCTCCATCTCCTGACCTCGTGATCCGCCCCCCTCGGCCTCCCAAAGTGCTGGGATTACAGGCTTGAGCCACCGTGCTGGGCCAGCAAAATTCTTTTACTTAAGATCCTATAAAGTTGGAGAGACTTCAGTTCAGCCATGTGCACTGGAGATGCTCAAGCTGGTTTTTGCACTGAAATAGAGGAAAAATCTAGAAGAGGTGCTTTTGTCCAGTGTGTTGATACATTGTAGAATTATTGAAATATCATAACATTAAAATGAGCCATCAAAGGATTGATGTTCTCACCATTGCCCTTCAGTATTGCACCTGGCAAAATTCTGATTTTGTGAGTCTCTTTTGGAAAGTAACAAGGCTGGTGACATTTTGGGAAAGGTAAAAAATTTATTGTTCTGCTTTGTTTTATATTCTTTTTCCAAATAAAACATTGGAAAAATTAAAGCATTATACACTCTTTACTTAATTGGTTCTAACAATGCTTTTCAATGTATCTGGTATTGTTACCTTAGTGACAATGAAAGCACCTCATGCTGTCATTACTTGTTGTTTTTTACACAGACATGCAATAAGAATAAAGGCTGTTTTTACAATCCTGAGAGAAGCTTTGTCACCAATCATAGAAGTCATTGACATTATTTAAAGTACCCTCTGAATTGTTGCATGTTTTAAAAATGATCAAGAAATAGGGCAACCAAAATATAAAGTACATTTTATCAAATAGAAGTTCACTGATTTCCAAGGGAGCAGGAGTTATTTATTTATTACTTGTTGGTGTGTGTGTGTGTGGTGAGAACACTTGAAATCTTCTTTCTTATCAATTTCCAAGCACACAATATGTTGTTTTGAACTGTAGTCACCATGTTGTACAATAGATCCCTTGAAACTATTCCTGTGGTCTAACTGAAATGTTGTATCTATTGACCAACATCTCCCAAAGCCCCTCACCTCCAACTTTTGGTAAGCAACATTCAACTCTCTGTTTCTATGAGTTCGACCTTTTTGGATTCCACATATAAGTGAGATCATGCAGTATTTGTCTTTCTGTGCCTGGCTTATTTCACTTAACATGATGTCCTCCAGGTTCATCCCTGTTGTTGCAAATCACAGTTTTTTACTATTTTTAATGGCTGAATAGTATTCCCTTGTGTATACATACCATATTTTCTTCATTCATTTACTGATGTATACTTACATTAATTCCATATCTTGGCTATTGTGAATAATTCTGCAATGCACATGGGAGTTCAGATGTATCTTACAAATCCTTATTTCAATTCCTTTGAATGCATACCCAGAAGTAGGATTGCTGGATCATATGATAGTTCCATTTTTAATTTTTTGAGGAACTTCCATACCATTTTCCTTAATGGCTGTACTGAATTACATTGCTACCAACAGTGCACCAGGATTCCTTTTACTCCAGATTCTTGTTAACAGTTGTTATCTTTTGTCTTTTTTATTATAGCCATTCTCACAAGTGTGAGGTAATATGTCATTGTGGTTTTATTTGCATTTCCCTGATGATTAGTGATGTTTTTACTGCAGCTCATACTCTGAGTTCTTGACTCTCAAGTAAATAGAAATGAACACCAGGCCAAACAGAAATGTTTCTTAGGCAAGGTTTTTGTTTGTTTGTTTGTTTGTTTTTTTGAGACGGAGTCTCGCTCTGTTGAGGCAAGGTTTTAATGGGCTTCCAGCTCACACAAAGCAAGGGAGAAATGTATAGAAAATGGATCTCAGTGCCAGCTCCCCAAAGGGCTTGGCTCTTGTCATTTTAAGGGAGCTAAGGTGAGAAAAGGAGCTATGTGTAGGCATATAGAGGCAGGAAACTTTTAGCACCTGCGCAGTTTAATAACATATTTCTTTATGCGTCGTATGTGTCATTAGCATGCTAAATCCCCACCCCTGGGTGTGATTTTAAGTATTATAATGAGATTATAATGAGGAAAACCTTCATGAAAGGTCAGTGCTGGAGTTCATTCATCTTGTCTTCAGCTGGCTGGATCTGGTCTGTTTATTATTGGGAATGCCAGAGTTTCACTTCAGTAACCTTGGAAGACATCACTCAAAGATATAAATGGTCAGTTTCTTCTTTTTATGGTTGGGAATTCAGCCAGGTCAGCTAAGTTAGGAGGAGGCAGCTTTCTACTCCCTGACTTGGGTCAGCTTGTTAAGGGAGGCAAGAAGGTAGGGCAGGGAAATGCCCGGACAGTTGAGGTCTATGGAGAAGGGGCGAGGAGATCTGGGTTACTATGTCTCTTATCTGCCAGGACCGAGTTTCTTTCTTTCCTATACTGGCTCAATGTTGAACACCTTGCTGTATACCTGTTGGCCATTTGTATGTCTTCTTTGGGGAAATATCCATTTAAGTCCTTGCTTATTTTTAATCTGGTTATTTGTTTTCTTACTGTTGAGTTATAAGAGTTTCACACATATTTTGGATATTAACCCCTTATGAGATACACGGTTTGCAAATATATTCTTCAGTTTAATAGATAGCCTCTTCACTCTGTTGATGTTTCCTTTGCTGTGAAAAAGCTTTTTAGTTTCATGTTAGCCCATTTGTCTATTTTTTTTTCTGTTGCCTGTGCTTTTAGAATTATATCCAAAAAGAAGTATTGCCCACACCAATGTCCTGAAGCTTTTCCCCAATATTTTTTTTTCTAGTGGTTTTATGGTTTCAGGTCTTACACTTAAATCTTTATTTTAGTCAATTTTTGTTTATGGTATCAGATGAGGTCCTAATTGCATTCTCCTGCATGTAGATATCCAGTTTTCCCAGCCCTATTTTTGGAAGACACTGCCCTTTCTCATCATGTGTTCTTGGCATTTTTGTTGAAAATCATTTGACCATAAATATATGAATTCATTTTGGGAGTGAGGGGTAAGATTTAAGAGCTTGTTTAAGTTAAAGGCAACTACTTAATGTTTCTTAAAGAAAAGAAATTCTGCATTCAGAATACTTCAAAAAAACTACTGATGCATGAGTTGGCTTACCTGGAAATTATTTTTAGCCACATGGATGGGCTAAAATTTTCAAGTTCATTAGGCTTTCTACTTTAAATAATATTGTAATCTTTCCAGAATATGTAGCTGATTTGGAAGATCAAAATAGAAACTGACATCTTTGCCAAACTTTGAAATGTTTTACCCTTAGCTAACTATCAATTTCTTTGAAAAGAGACATCTATAAATATCTAGAAACTGTTTAGTACCCTTTTGGAAGTTACTTCTATCTTAATTGTATTAAAGTTGAACCATGAATCCAGAATCCTTTCCTTTCTGATATAAACTGTATTGAAAGCATTGTCCTAGTCTATAATCTTTGATCTTAGGCTCAAAAACATTATAGGTAGGATTTAACTCAAAAAACCTTTGAGGATTCTGATATCTTTTGAGGCAAGCTTATCTTGGCCTTGTAAAATAAGCTTAAAAAACTTTAATTTGATGCTATGATCTAAATGTTTGTATCCTCCCAAAATTTGTGTGTTGAAAGTGATGGTATACCAAAGTTATGATGTTAGGAGGTGAGGGCTCTTTAAAGGTGATTGGGTCGTGGAAAGCCCTCATGAATGGGATTAGTGTCCTTATGAAATAGGCCCAAAGGAACTCATTCATGCCTTCCGCCATGTGAGGATGCAGTGAAAAAATTCTTTCTATGAACCAGAAGATGGCATTCATCAGACGCTAAATCGCTGGCACCTTGATCACCAATTTCCCAGCCTTCAGAACTATAAGAAACAACTTCCTGTTTGTAAGTAATACATTTCTGTTGTTTATAAACCACCTAGTCTATGCTATTTTGTTACAGCAGCCCAAATGTACTAAGATATCCTTTTTGCTACAAACATACACACACACACACACACACACACACACACAATCTTAACTAATCAAGAGTTTCAATACTTATAAACATTAAAACAAAAATTTGAAATTGAAAACATATCCTGCATAACAATAGCAAGCATTTTGTCCTGTCAATCACAACCCTACAGTGTAATGTTCTTATCCAAGTTAAGAAACAACTTTACCCTGATTTTTTTTAAATAAGGTACGATTCTAAAGTTAATTGTATTTAAAATATATTGTCTTATTTTTGTGTTAATAAAGATGAATATCATGCATTTATTTTGAAATATTTGATCACTATAATTTTAATATAATTTGTTTCCTGTATAATTCTACAAATTTTATTATGTATATTTAAACATAATATTCTGAGAAAGAGTTCATAGCCTTCACTTGACTTCCAAAGGGACTCAGAAAAGGTTAGGAACAACTGATTTAGGCAGAGGGTAAAGATACAAAAGAAAGTGGGTCATAAGATTAGGATTTGGAAAACTCCAACAGTTAGAGGTCTAGCAGAAGAGAGGTTAGCAAATAAGACTGACAGACAGCAGCCATGGGTTAGAGGGGAAGCAGAACACTATTGCAGTACAGAAATTAAGAGAAGAACGCATCTGAGGATGTAGAATCATCACTTGTTATCAATGCTTTTGGGAGGTTGAAGAGGGTGATAATCTCTCTTGACCTGGACGTAGATTCAGTGAAATGGTGATTTCCATAAGGCCAAATTGAGTGAGTTGAGTGGGGGGTGAAGAAGTAGAGACAATCCAATTAAAAAGTTTTGCTTATAATGGGAGCAGAGGAATGGGGCTGTTCCTAGAGGGAGATATGTGACCAAGACATGGTTTTTATAAAAGATTGTAGTTACCAGGCCAAGTGACTGTGCTGCTATGGCTGATGTAGCAGAGGGGTAAAATTCCAATGGAAGAGCGGGAGGGACAACTGTAAGAGACAGATCATTGAGAAGAAGAGAGACGCTGGAATCCAGGGGACAAGTGGAGGCAAGGTTAAATGTATGGGTCCAGATTCAGGAAGACTGGTAAATTTGGTGATGGGATGATGCCACATTCTTGTCAGATTGCTGCTGTTGCCTTGATAAGCATGAGGCAGTGTTATTAGTGCTGGAGAGAAGTGGGAAACAGGCATTTTGGTGAGTAGGAAAGTGTATACCCTAGGAAAATGTACTGGAGTTCTTGGGCAGGAAAAAAGTGTTCATTTGAGGTTGTGACCATTATTTCTTTTCAAACCATGTTCATGGCTTAGACTACCTAATTCTGTCAAACTGTCCATACTACTAAAAGGAATATACATATTCCATGCAATCCCATTAAAATTTCAATAATATTTTTCACAGAAACAGAAAAAGCAATCCTTAAATTCAAAAGATATCACAGAAGACCTGAAAAGCCAAAGAAATCTTGAACAAAAAGAACAAAGCAGAAGTCATCACATTTCCTGGTTTCAAATAATTTTATAAAGCCATAACAAATAGAGAAATCAAAAAAGCATCATACTTTGGGAGGCTGAGGTGGAAGGATCACTTGAGCCCAGGAGTTTGAGATCAGCCTGAGCAACATATGGAGACCTGAGACCCCAACTCCACATAAAAAGTTTTTTTTTGTAAATTAGCCAGGTGTAGTGCCACATGCCTGTAGTCCCAGCTACTTGTGAGGCTGCAGTGGGAGGATCGCTTGAGCCTGAGAGGTTGAGGCTGCAGTAAACCATGATCATGCCACTGCACTCCAGCCTGGGTGGCAGAGGGAGATCCTGTCTCAAAAAAAAAAAAAAAAAAAGAAAGAAAAAAGTGTCATGCTGGCATAAAAAGACGTGAGCCAATGGAACAGAATAGAGAGGCCAAAATAAACCCATGCATGTACAGTCAACTAATTTTTTTAAAAAATGCCAATAATATAAAATGGGAAATAACAGTCTTTTCAATAAATTATGCTAGGCAAACTAGATGTGCATATGAAAAAGGAAAAAACTGTTTAATCCATATATCTTAAGTACCAGGAAATCAACTCAAAAGTTGATTAAACACTCAAAGACATGATTCAATAAAACTAGAAGAAAACAGGGAAAAGACTCCTTGACATTGGTCTTGGCAATGATGTTTTGGATATGATGCCAAAATACAGGCAAAAATAAACAAGTGAGATTATATCAAATTAACAAGCTTTCTTGCAGCAAAGAAAGCAATCCCGAGTGAAATGGCAATCTATAGAATGAAAGAATATGTTTTCAAACCATTTATTTGATAAGGGGTTAATATCCACAATATTAGGAACTCCTACAACTCAATAGCAAAAAACAAACAACAATAAACCAACCCAATTTAAAAAATAGACAAAGGACCCAATAAATATTTCTCTAAAGAAGAAGACATACGAGTGACTAAAAGCTATATGATGAGGTGCTTAACATCACCAATCAGGGATATGCAAATCAAAATCACCATTTCACCTCACAACTTTTAGAATGACTATTATCAAACAGTCAAAAGATAAGTGTTGGCAAGAATGTGGAGAAAAGGGAACCCTGATACATTGTTGGTTTGTATGTAAATTAGTACAGCCATGATGAAAAACTGTATGAAGATTTTTCAAAATGTTAAAAAATAGAACTGTCATATAATCCAGCAATTCCACTTCTAGGTATATATCCAAAGGAATTGAAATCAGAATTTTTTTTTCAGACAAGGTCTCATCTGTCACCCATGCTTGAGTGTAGTGGCGCAATCATGGCTCACTGCAGCCTTGACCTCATGAGCTAAGCAATCTTCCCACCTCAGCCTCCCAAGTAGTTGGGACAATAGGCGTGTGCCACCACACCTAGCTAGTTTTTGAATTTCTTGTAGAGATGGGATTTTGTCATATTGCCTAGGCTGGTCTGGAACTCCTGGGCTCAAGCATTCTACCCACCTTGGCCTCCAAAAGTGCTAGGATTACAGGCATGAGCCACTGCACCCAACCAGGATCTTCAATATGTGTCTGCACCTCCTGTCCATTAAAGCATCATTCACTGTAACCAAGATATGGAATTACCCTAAGTGTCCATCGATGGATAGATGAATAAAGAAAATTTAATACACATCTCTACATTCATCTACCCACTCTCCTCCACACTAGAATTATTCAGCCTGAGAAACAAGGGAAATCATGCCATTTGTGAAAACATGAATGGACCTAGAGGATATAATGTTTAAGTGAAAAAAAGCCAAACACAGACAGACAAATACTGTATGATCTCACCTATATGTGAAATCTAGAATAGTCAAACTGATAGAAGCAGAGAGTAGAATGATTGTCAGGGGCTGGGGTGATGAGGAAACTAGAAGATGATGGTTAAAGTGTACAAAGTTTCAGTTATGTAAATTCTAGTAATCTATTATGCAGCACAGTGCCTATAGCTAACAATACTGTATTGTATACTTAAAATTTTCTAAGAGGATAGATCTTAAGTGCTCTTACTACATACATGCACGCACACACGTACACACACACAAACAATAACGAAGGGTGGGGGAGGCAAGTCTGGGAGGTGCTGAAAATGTCTATGACCTTGATGGTAGTGATGGTTTCACAGGTATACACTTATCCCCAAACTCATTGAGATGTACGCATTAAATAAGTATAGCTTTTTACATGTCAATCATACCTCAATAAAGTGGTTTTTGAAAACACAGAAAATAAAGGCAAGTTATATATATATATATAACATGTATCCAAAGATATAAAAGGAATGCTGACATATTATACATATTATTGTTCCATATTAAATGTACCCAAACCAGGAAATATTTTTATGCTATCTGTAATATTTTATTCATTTTAAAAATGAAGCAAAAAATCACACTTGTATTTTGAAAAATTTTAAACTTATTTACAATAAGTAGGTATATACACTTCTATTAGATTCACATTTTAAATCTTTATCTCCATATATAGTATCATTTTTTCTATTAATTTTTCTATTCATAGTCTATTCATATAGTACCAGTTTTTGCTATTAAAACATTTGAGAGTTAGTTACAATGTGGCACTTCATCCTTAAATACTTCAAGATGGAACAGGATCATTCTTCCCAAATGTAAGTGTAAGACTGAAGAAATTTAACACTGAAACTACAATCTATGCTTAAATTTTTCCAAATATCCAAATAATGCTTTGGATAGTTGTGTTTTGTTTATTTATCAAGGATGACACATTGTTTTAAACTTTAATATATCTTTCTTTTAATCTAGCACAGGCCCTGTCTTTGCTTTTGCTTTTCTTTCTCTTTTTTTAAGTGTTTCATTCCTTCAAGACATTGACTTCTTTTCGAGAAATCCATGCCAATTGTTTTTCACAATGTAGTGGTTTTTATTTTAAAATGAGCCTTATCAGAAGGGTTGTGTAATTTTCTTCAACAAAATTCAGATAAACACATGCATGCATGGACTAAGCTTTCAGAGTAGCCAGGTTTAGACAAGACTGTGTGTGGTTACAAAAAAAAAGAGAGAGAAGTTAAGGTTAATAGTAAGGAGGTTCTAACGATAAACCGATCAATTTTAAGCTTAATAATGACCAAATTTAGGCTGGTAAGGAGGGAAGTGAAAGCATGTGGGGAGCAATGATAATGATAAAGGGGGAGTTCATTGGAGGTCTCTAAAAAGTCTTTATAAAATGAAATAATTAGATCAGAAACACAGGAAATGCAACTAATCAATGAATATGTCTGCTCTATTTTATTAATTCGTCTACCTGAAAGCCCAATTTTTTTTGTAGGAGGTGAAATATGGGTGATAGACCACACATACAGAATTATTTTATGAGTACCATTGCTAGAAGAATAGTACAGCATATACACAAATCCATGTGTGTGCATATGTGTGTATATACACATGGATTTGTAAAGTTCTTTACTATAACTGACTCTAGGTCACACCTTCGAAAGAAGCACCCATAATTCTTTTACTTGATTATATTGCCAGTATCCCTAGCAAATCTGAGATATATTGTTGAAAGGCAATTGTCACATGAACCCACAAATAAGTAATGAAATTAATGGTAGAACTGAGAAGAGAACCAGAACACTCATTCACATACTGTCAGTATCTCAGCCCAACTGAATGCTCCTCAAATCGGACAATATATATCATTACTTAAATCACCTGCATATCAGACAGGCTATGGTTTAATAAACATTTCTATTTCCATTATTCTACTCTGTGGCTGTTAGCCCAGCAAAAGCCCAACTTTGATATATGTAGCTGTCTAGGAGGGATAAATTATCAAGGGTGTGCGCTCAACAAAATATTTTAAGGTAAAAAGTTATATGGCAACTGAAAGCCATTTTTTATCATTTAATTCTAGTGATCCCAGGCAGAAAGTCGAGGCATTAATGGATGTGATAAGCACTGGCACCAACTCCTGTACCCAAAATTACTTTATGAACAACATAGCACCAGCACTGCAGGTTCTACATGCCTTTGTTTATTGACGTGTTTTACCATTGTAATCAAAAGCCAACATTCATTCAGTGACCACAGGGTTTTGGCATAATATAAGGCTCTATTCATAGTGTGTGTGTGTGTGTGTGTGTGTGTGTGTGTGTGTGTGTGTGTGTGTGTGTGTGTGTGTCTGTGTGTGTTTTGATAAAGTGATACAGGTTAAAAAAGGAAAATATGAATATTATTACCTTTAAAAAAGGCTATGAGAAAGGTACAGCAAGGAAAATAAACACTGAAAATTATTTTTCTTTCATTTTTATTAAGAATTTACCGTGCTTCTTCTTATTATTATTGTTGATAAAGTAAGTGAAATAGACTATTTCAGTAGCAGTGTATGCTATTTAAATCATCTTCTTGCTTGAATTGCTGAATTGACTTCAGAAAACGATCCCAGCTAAACAACATCTACATCTCACAGTAGCTTCATCTTAATTTATACAAGAAGCACTTTCTGAAGTCCTCACATTAAGTTTTAATTCAGTAACACTTTCATCTTGAAAAAGTTACTGGCTGGGTGGCCTGAATCAGAAGCAGACCTGTTTGAAAGAATACACAATTCAGTTAGATGCCCAAGGAGGACCAAAATACTGGCTTCAAGTGCCCTCTTGTGGCTGATAACAGAATAATCAAATATAATCTGAAGCTTGGAATAAACTGGCGCAAGCCAAATTTTTCTCTTTTGCCACTTACTTATCAATAATTTATTAGGCACCGAAAATTCAAAGATAAATAAGATACAGTCCATGTCATAGAGAAGTTCATAACAGAACAAAGGCGAAGATGACTACAGATAATTTCAACCCTCCCTGCTAAGTGCTACTATAGTTATATTTATTCTATTTCAATCAAGTTACACTGGTCATCTTCATTTTTGTAGATATTCTTATGGTAATTAATATTAGAAATTCCTAAAAAATAAAAGCAGTTATTTTCTACACAAGTGTAATTCATGTACTATATCTCTGTACAACTAGAAAACACATTGTAAACAATTTTATATTTTTAAATTATTTCTAAGATAACATGAATCCATATTACTTTTTGTTTATTCTATTAATAATATTTGTTTTATTATTTGCATTCCTTCCAGGTCAGCACTATCAGACCTATTATGCAGATAAGGAAACTGAGGCAGAAGGGTCAGTCTTACCTGGTAATTCAGTATCAGAGATGAGACTGGAACCTGCATTAATTGCACCCATTAGTTTTCTTGGCAGATTCATCCAATGACTTTCATGTGGTTTCTAATGGTAAATATGAGGGGTTTTATGAAGTCATTGAGTAACACGAGTCATTTACAAAACGGGTTTTGCACACACACACACTGGATCATTTCCAACATCAGCTACTGAACAGCTGTCACAGCTCTCTTCAGTTGGATGGAGCTTTTGATCAAGTTATGAAAAGCCCCATATCCAATTACCAATCCCCAGCATCACCCATTTCCTGGCTTGGCACTGCTCAACCAAATGATACACTTATAATGCTAAAGCAAAGTGATTAAATAAATAATTTAGTTGGGTCTTCTTTAATCCTATACGAGCAGCTTACAGTAATCCTAATTAGTATTTTACTCACCTGGTGCAGTCATGTAACAGTAATCCTGAATTTCCAACATTGAGCATGAAAGGGTGCAAGAATTTAAAGAATATATTCCTAGCTTACAGAAATCAATCATGTGAGTCAAGATGTTCACAAAGTTGGTTTATTTGAAAGATATAAGTGATTCTAGATACAAACTAGAGAACATTTATAAGATGTCAAAGAAGCCTATAGGTGGTGGGGTAGAGGTGGGGAGTTCTCAGCACTATCATTTTAAAGCTATGCTCTTTAGTATTCTAAATTGCTGTGATGTTCTCAATTCAGTTATTTTTAAATCCCATTTTAAAATATTTTCATAACGTTTTCATCTTTATATATTTTTGAGGTAATAAAATAGTATCTCTATGAGCAAATTTGGTTTATTTCCATATACAGTACTATGAAATAAGAACTATCCGCTATTTCTCACCTTTCCTGTGTACTATTTATGATTGTTTTCATTGTGATAATGGGTAGCAGAATGATGAGCATCCCTATCACTTACTTTAGAACATTGTTTTATGAGATGAAGTGAAACAAAAAACTCGTTCGGGTAGGTTTTGTGATTGGGTGCTTATCTCAGGCTCAAAACTTTACATAATTAAGCCCAGCTGGTTCAAAGACTACACTTTAAATTCATCAGAAAGATGAAATTGTCTCTGGAAGTGAACCAAAGATCAATTTGAATCCTTTTCTCAACTATACCCAATTTATACCTTTTCTCATACTCCCATACTGTTCATTCACTTGTTTGTTCCTTCATTTGTTCCCTTGCCCATTCATCCACAAATAAGCATCATACAAAGTCAGAGAAGTCATTTCCTCCTCTCCAGGAGAGGCCTGCAAAAGTTCAAGAACTACTGTGTTGAAGAGGAATTATGCATAGCTGCTTCTTATAGAAAAACAGTAGTGGGGGATCTAAGTCAGAAGGATGTCTGAATGTTTTAGCAACTAAAGCTGAACTTTGAAGGGCAAACAGGAATGAGAAACATGAGAAAGGGGGCTTCTGGGTTAACAGATTTTCAAAGGTACTTAGGGATGAAACAACTTCATAGTGGGGATTCTTTAGTCTAACTAGAGAAACACGATGTCAGATCAAGAAGGGCCTAGGTGTTAATACTGAATGAGTTTCATTTTACATTGAGAAATTCCAAGCAGGGGAATAAAATAACCAGACTTGAATTTTACTAAGGCCACTTAGGCAACAGTGTGGAATAGATATTGGAGGGGGCACAGATCAACTAAGGCAAAGAAATACTAAGTCTACTACAATAATCTGGGCTTGAACTAAGACAATTACGAGGGCACGTAGTGGATATTTACAGCCTTGCTATACTCAGAAGTGGTTCTCAATCAGCAGCATGAGCACCAGTTGGGTACTCGCCAGAAATACAGAATCTTAAAGCCATGCCCCTTATCTTCAGAATCAGCATTTCAGTAAGCTCCTCAGATAATCTATATAGCTAGGAGGTACCATTCAGAAATAAGGAATATAGCAGGGGCAATTATTGGGGGAAAAAGTCATTATTTTAGGTAAGGTCAGTTTGAAGTGAGGATATTCTAAAGACTTGATCCATAGCAGTTGGGTGTCTGGGTGTGGAGGCTAGGATGAAGTCTGGTTTGGAGACAGTTTAGCATTTATCAACCTGTATTTGAAGTCACGGTCTGACGCAAGTTTCCTGGGATTTGCTCAGGAAAAGTATATCCAGTTAGTGAGGCAGAGGGCCCTGGAGGGAGCCCTAGGAAACACCATTATCTACAAGTCCCAGACAGCAAAAAGTACTCCACAAGAAACAGAAGGAACTTCCAGTGGTAGGAAAAGCAATGTGAGGAGTGGGAAGAGAGTTCCAAGTGGCAGGATGGTCAACATTCGCATTTTCCAGCAGAAGTCACGTAAGAATAGACAAGAGTCCATTGGATTTGGCAATCCTGATGTCAGGGTAAAGCTAATGGGTGGAGATTACTTCCCATTAAGTTCTTTCTTGACCTTAGTATGTGGGGATGCAATTTAAAGATTCTGCATTCAAAGTTCAGATGAGTAGAGTATGTGGAAGGAGCTTGGTATGGAGCCAACTTGCAAATGTTCTCTCTTCCATTAGATGGTAAATTCTTTGAAGCATAAGGAAGGCACATAAAGATGAGTAAGACCCAGTCCTAACCCTCAGAGTTTATAAACAATACGAATAAGACAACTGTAGTACAAGATGGGGCATTACAATTTATAAAATATTATGGGGACTCAAAAGAGGAATACACCATATGCAGTCAGAAAAGGTTGCTTACTTTCCAGCTGTTAACACAGAGAACTGTACATACTAAATACTTAAACTACATTAATTGCTTTTGCGCTCAACAAATTTGGTGAATTAGTAATAAAGACAAAGTCCCATTCATTTCAAAATCCAAGCAAACTTCAAACTCATTCATGAGATATTTATTAAAATAACACATTTAGGGAAAAAAATCAATACAATGTATACATCATTACTGAAAACTGTATACCATCATACAAAAAAGGATTTTATTTTGGGAAATTGTTTTCTAATTTATGGCAAGTTTTACTTTCAGAAATAAAACCACAACAACACAATCTAATTCAATCTTAAAGGCTGGCATGCTGAGCAAGGAATGTTCTTATTCTTTGTAGGAGCTCCTTCTTTACACTGTCAGGTACCAGGGCTGAAAAACAAAAACAAAAAAAAATAAGAGTAAGAAGGTACCAATTAATACATGACAATTTCAGATCTGACATTTTGCTCAGGGTAAACAACATAAGAATTTCATAAATTACCCTCATGTTCAATTAAAAAAATAGGTAAAAGACAAAGAAAAGTGTCTTCTTGCAATTCATCATTTTAAATGAACTATCCAATGCCTAAATGCACTGCATGTTGATGAGAAGAAAACATGAGAAAATTCTTTAGGAGTAAAGAAGACCATTTTTAAATACAGAGGCTATAACAGATGGATAAATTTGATTAAAACACAATAACAATTTATGCTGAATGAAAAATCACCATAAGCAAGGCCAAAAGATAAAAACTGAGGAAATGTTCTTACAGAAAAGGGCTGATCTTTCTACTATACAGTTGTTTCACACTGATAAGGAAAAGATCAAAAGGCTAATAGAAACATGAGCAAAAGAGATGAAGAAGAGTTCTTGAACATAAAAGGGTCTCAATCTCAGAAGAGAAATGAAATTAAAACCACATTTACATAGCATATTTTACCAATCATAGGCAAAAATACAAAGGTCAATAATATACTGTGTTGGCTGGGTACTATGGCTCATGCCTGTCATCCCAGCAGTCTGGAAGGTTGAGGCAGGAGGATTGCCTGAGTCCGGGAGTTCAAGACCAGCCTGGGCAACATGGCGAAACCTGTCTCTACAAAAAACAAAATTAGTGGAGCATGGTGGTGTGTGTCTGTGGTCTCAGCTACTCGGGAAGCTGAGGCAGAAGGATCACTTAAGCCTGGGAGATCGGGGCTAGTGGGCCATGATCATGCCACTGCACTCCATCCTGGGTGACAGAGCAAGATCCTATCTCAAAAAAAAAAAAAAAAAAGGGTATATATATTTATACATACACAAAAATATACATTTATATACATACATAAAATATATAAACATATATAATATATATTTTAAGTATACACCTATGTAAAAATATATATGTATACATACACACTGTTGGCAACACTGTGTTGGCAAGACTAAGGGAGCACTCTCATATTAGGTGGAGTATAAACTGGTATATGTTTTAGAAGGTAATCTGTATTTTACTGAAATAATTCACGTCTATACACTCCGAGCTAGTAAAAATCCAAAAAACTGCAACTGTTATACGTTATATCTTTGACCCATTTGACTATTATCTATTCAGAATATTAAACCATGAATGCAAAAAAAAAAAGGGGGGGTTAACTAAAACTTCTAATGTATTTACTTGTGTTCTGGGGAAATGGAAAACTTCAGATACAGTTCAATATTTCCATAAAAAAATTATACAAATCAAATAAGCCAGATATTCTTCTTTATAAACTGTTCAGTTTAAGCCAACCTACAAATCAAGACTATATAATTAATTCAAGTCCACTGGAAATGTAATCAATATGTATACTAAAAATAATTTTAATCAAAATTATGGTGATTGAGAACAGGATCAGTTAGTTGCCTTGAAATAAGATGGGACTATAAAGGAATACCATTAGGGAGGTTTTGGTGGTGAGGGAACTGTTTGTTCTGTATCCTGACAGTGGTAGCTACATGAACCTATACATATGTATAAAGTACACAGAACTGCACACTAAAAAAACGACAATTTTACTGTGTTAAAAAATATGTCTACTCTTAACAGTAAGAAGACTAAGAACATAAATTAAAACATCTATTTTTACTTCTCTTTTCTTTATTTGCTCATTCTCTAGCAGGGGAGCTACAAGACATTGAAATGTCCAAGGTTTAAGTATTGAAGGAGAAGCAAAGGATAGTTTCTAACTTGTACAGCTGGTTCCTAAATAATGTTAACAGACTAAGTGTAAGTCACAGAAGAAAACAAAAACAAAATGAATTTAGAGAAATTTAAAAATATAAATTCATAAGGGGAATAATAATTTTTTTTCCTTTCCCCAAGACATATTTGAAGAAAAAGTCATGTTTTTCAGTTGTAAACAGGCCTAAAGAGATGGCTGACAAGGACCATGGGATTCTATAGCTTATTCCCAGCAGGGAGGAGTTCAAAAATTCATGATCTGTAGTAATAATTTTCAAACTTATTTACTTTTTACACTTAAATTCTTTTCACAATTTCTGTGTGAGAAAACAACTTGGGCCATCTAATTTACCTTCCAGTTACAACCCCAACTTTACCAAAGTAAATGAAAATAATGTAGTTATATCTAAGATAACAATGATGTAGCTCCTGACAACATTTACTACACATCATCAGTTTTAATATAATATTTCCTATCTCAACTTTGCCTTCTGTAAACAAGGCATTAAAGGTTGAAATTAAGAAGGTGGTTGCATTGTGAGTCTTAAATATAAATTACTCTGAACATGAAGTCATGGAGCTACCAAATTCTTAAGTAGACATTTAAGAAGACAGACCTTCATTAATTTTTAATAAGGAGATAAAGGGGCAATGACTCAGGGGTTGGAATAAGACTTTGAATTATTAAATATTTAAGTGGAGTCATGCCATATCTGATAAAGTTTATAAATCCTAGCTTCATGTAGTATTTGACACTGCAGAATCCCATATTTTAAAAATTATTTGCTTGAACAACTGTATCAACTTGCATTGGTGCACTGTTCTAGAGTACAAGAACACTAAAACCTAGTATCTCATTTGTTACTCCCAGACTATGCTAGGAGGCAGGTAGGCAATTTTAACTCTTTACAAGAGGCAACACAGGTAGTGCTTTTCCTTAAAAACAGAAAGAAAATCTGAATCAGCAAGAGATTTTTAAAAAATCATGTCTGCAGCATGTTTCCTTTAACACACTCTGTATTCCTTACCTCTGCCTTTTGGAGTGATTTCAGCCACCAAGTCATCAACAGTAACGTGTTCTAGTCCTTTTTCTTTAATTACCTCTTATGCAAAAGCAAAAAACAAATCATATCATTTAAAATCATTATCTGTAAGAAAGATTTTCATAGAGGAAGGGTTAAGATCATGTTTTTAGAGTGTAGACTGGTTTTTTTAAAAAAAGGACACTGAAAATTTAGTTCAACCTTACAAACACATCAAGTATTCTTTAGATCTAAAAGATAAAAGTCTGTTCATAAGTCTCAGCTAAATAACCAGTAACTTAATAATTGTGACATAATAAATTTAGACTGTAATATTCAAATCTAACATCTGTAAAATGCCAAAAACTTAGTAACTGTTATAACTAACATTTACTAGATCTCTATAGGTGCTTTACAACATTTAATATTCACAATGATCTAATGGGTTAGGCATTTTCCCACTTCACAGGTGAGGCAACTGAGGCTTAAAGATTAAATAAGTCATCCAGCCCTGAGTTGAAATCCAGCTCTATTCTTTCAGTGATGAAAATCTATATGACCTTAAAGTCTATGCTTTTACTAATTTGTCACATTGCCTTCTTAAAGTTAACATATAAATAGTTCATTATTTTTATTTGTAGAAACCATTACAATACAATGGGGATTCATTAAAAATATCCAGAGTTCCATTATATCAAAAGCTGAGACAGAAAGAACGCTCCCCTTAGTGACATGTATAATCCATCAAATGGTATCATCAATACCCAGCAATTTAATAAGCTTCCCTGCTACTTTTTTTTTAAGTGCATTCTAAGAGCTTTCATAGATGAATTTTTCAAATTTTCACTGTTAAAGACAGGAAAGAGATAATTTCTATAAGTCTGCCAACCCTAAAGTGTTCCATTTAAGTTAAAACATAAGAAACAATAAAGTTGCTGAAAGACATGAGATTCCATATTCTGATGCCAGAGAAAATCTTAAGTGCTCATGTTTCACTTAACAGAAACAGAGAAAATTTCTAAAAATTTGGGAATTAGGTCTACATATGCCACCAAGAAGAGGAAACCATTACAAGATTAAATTCCATATTTGTTTAAAATCATGCTTGAATACTCAATATACCTCAAAATAAGCAACCCCCCAAACCAATCCTGATCAGAAAAATGGGATTAGTTTATCTTCCAAATGAAACTGATTACCTTTACAGTGTGCCTTCAACTGATCCTTCCAGCCACATTCAATTAATTTAGCTCTCAGCAACTCTTTGAGGCTGTTGAAACAGAAGTGTTTTCAAATTGAACAATGTATAACATCTTAGACAGGAATGTATGAAGCAAAGGTTCAGTGTTCAACTAAAAATTCCCTGCCTTCCAGTTACCAAACTTTAACTGTGGCCTAATCTTGGTTCGATTGCTAAATAGTTCTTTGATCTTATGCAAGTACTTAAACTGTGGCCTTTCATTTCATCTGGGTCTCATTTAGTGAGTAAAATCAAATGAAGTGGAGGGGCTAAAATACTTTTCAAGGAGATCTATTCTTTGGCCACGTTATATACTTTTTACCGTTCTCTACCAACAGGAATATCATGGGTCTTGTACAACATCTAGAGAGTATTAACTGAACTTGGAGCAGCTGCACCTCTGAAATCTTCAAATTCCAAAATCCATTCTTTAACCTTAACTTCTTATCCTTTAGCTCTACTATTTCCCCCATTACCTCTAACCTCACAGGCTACCCACTTCTTTGATCCCAGCCTATCGGGCCCTTCTAAACTACAAAATGACAATGGTATTTCATTGACTGTAAGACTGTTGTTCTCCCCACATTTTAACGGTTCAGTAATTGGCAAGCCCCCAGTGTTTTCTTTTTCTCAATGGCAAAAAAGTGGCAGTGTATATGCAACTAATGGCATCACAGATGCAATAAAATATTTTCTTATCCTTTTGCCATATCCACTTTTACAAATCTTCAGTCCTCAACCTAAATCATTTAACTTCTCAGGTTAAAAATGTCACATCCCAAACAAATTCTCTTTCCCTGCAAACCACTTTCACTATCCCTAGACATCCACTATGTGACATTCTCATCTTAATATTTAATTAGGTCTTTCAATCTTAATAGGGCCAAAATCCAACTTCTGATTCTCTACCACTTCATCCTGTTTGTTCTTCTTCTGAGAATGGCAATTCCATTCTTCTGGTTCCTCAAACTAGGAATCTCTGTAGTATCCTTTTGCTCAGCTGCCTTGTTAACACTGCACATCCAATCTATGAGCAAATCCTATTGGGTTCAATTTAAAACATATACCTAGAATTCACCTTTCTCAGTATCTCCACCACTACTACCCTAGTTCAAGCCATCATCTCTTCTCTAGAATATTACCATAGCATTCTAGGTTGTCTCCCTGCTTCTTCCCTTGTACACTTAGTTCTTCTCCTGCTGCTCAAAAACCTCCCAGTGCCTTCCCAATTTACTCAGAATAAAACTCCAAGACTTTATTACACCCTACTTGATCCTTCATGATCTGCCTTCTCCCCAGCTACGCCACTGACTTGATCTCCACTCTCCCTCACCCAATTTACTCAGTCTCCCTAGCATCCCTGTGCTCCTCAAAAATGAAAGGCAAGCTCCTATCTCAGGAACTTGAACTGCTTGCCCTCATATCCTTCTGATTTTTTTTTTTTTTGAGATGGAGTTTCACTCTTGTCACCCAGGCTGGAGTGAAGTGGCGCGATCTCAGGTCACCACAACCTCCGCCTCCCGAGTTCAAGCGATTCGCCTGCCTCAGCCTCCCAAGTAGCTGGGACTACAGCCCATCACCATGCATGGCTAATTTTTGTATTTTTAGTAGAGATGGGGTTTCACCATGTTAGCCAGGATAGTCTCAATCTCCTGACCTTGTGATCCGCCAACCTCGGCCTCCCAAAGTGCTGGGATTACAGGCGTGAGCCACTGCGCACGGCCTCCTGATTTCTTGTTTTTTCTATGTAAAATATTACACCTCTTTATTTTCTGCTTTATTGTTCCTCTAGTGCTCATCACCATCTGACATTATTACACATTTTTATTTGTCTCCTCCCATTAGAATGCAAGCTCCGTGAAAACACAGACTCCATTTTTGTCTACTACTGTTACCTCCAACACCTTAACAGGGCATGGCATATGATAGAAACTCAGTAACTTAAAGCTGCATGAATCAAAAACAAACAAAAAAAACAACACACAATCCGTACTCCTTACCAGCAGTACTATCCTCTAAAGCTACCCAAGGCAGTTATAGATGCCTCCTTCCTCATTTTGAGGGTTGCTGTTTCTACATTTTATTAAAATTCTAAGATCTCCTTCCAATTTTTGGAGTTTTCCATTTTCAACCCTGTATAATCTTCTACCTCATTTTTCTATCTTGTTCCCTTCAAGTCCAAGCTCCACACCAACAGAGTAAGATTCCTAAAGTGTAAATGTGATCTAGTCATTTCCTTTCTTAAAACTTTAAATGACTCCCATCATCCAAAAATAAAGTCAGCAACACATGTACCTCTTTTTCTTATTGTGTGAGATCTTACATGATCACCTTAATGCCCAGGTTGAGTTGAAAGATTCCCCCTCTTCCTTATACATATTTGTCTTACTCACTTTATAACCCTGCCTCTGGGAGCCTTTCTTGATTCCTCAGCCCCTTCTTTGTACTTCTAAACCTGTTGATTCTGCAAGTATTTACTTGGCCAATTATGAACCAAACAAAGCATTAGATGCTGGGTATACAATGTTGTTTTTGGTGTTAAAGAACTTAGACTATACTGGAGAATACAAACTAGCCAAGTAGGTTGTTAGAATACAATACTGATTAAATGCTATGATGGAACAAGGTATTCGGGACTTAAAAACATTCCTTGAAGAGACAACATATAAATTAGGCCTGATAGTTGAGCTAGAATTAGCTAAAAAGGAAGAGAAGGAAGAATGTTTTAGAGAGTGGAAACAGCACTTGCTGCTCCAAGGTTGAGAGCTTGGTAAATGAAGCTGGTTCCACAACGTTGTCTCCCTGTTAAAACCCAGGTAACATTATGTCTCCGGTTGTAATTCAGGTGTGTACTTTTTCTTCTCCGTCAAATTACTCTTTAAGAGCCATATCTTGCTCATCTTTCTACATCACCACTTCCCTCCAAGTCCTGCAATACTTAACAAACCTAAATTATTTTTTCCAGATGTTCGGAATAGAAACTTTTATAATCTCAATTGTCTGTAATTCTTTCCAGTGACATGTTTCATTTCTTGTTTAGATTCTTACAAGCTAACTATTAAAGACGGTGAAATGTAATTTATTGACACAATCTATTACTTACCGTTCTCTTTCTCCAGTTTCTATCAACTTTTGGTTAATCGCTGCTCTCATCTGCGCATCTTTGTTCATCTTGCTAACCTGGACATCAACATGTATTTTCAGATGTAGAACATTTACAAAGTATTTTCTTCTAAATCCTCTAGGCAGGCATCCTAACATGTTTACCATTCTATTAACTGAAGGGGTGATACATTTCAAGTGTGTTAACAATATCATTACTCTTTATTAAACACTTATGTGCTTGGCACTGGGCTAATGCAGTGTGGGTTTGCTTTTTTTAAAACATCACATTTAATTCCCAGAACGTAGTGTTACATATTAATAAAATAATCTGTATTTTACTGATGAGGAAACTGAGGCACAGAGAAAGTGAAAAGGCAGAATTTGAACTCAAGTACTTTGACCCTAGGAGCTCCAGAACTGAACATTAACTGACGATCACTTCTGCACAAACTGCATCCAAAAATTGGGATAAGTCATATATACTAAACATCAAAAAAAGATTAAACACTACTAGTTAAAAAATAAAATTACCAGGCCGGGCGCGGTAGGTCACGCCTGTAATCCCAGCACTTTGGGAGGCCCAGGCGGGTGGATCACGAGGTCAGGAGTTCAAGACCAGCCTGACCAAGATGGTGAAACCCCGTCTCTACTAAAAATAGAAAAATAAGCCGGGCTTGGTGGCAGGTGTCTGTAATCCCAGCTACTCAGGAGGGTGAGGCAGGAGAATAGCTTGAACCCGGGAGGCACAGGTTGCAGTGAGCCGACATTGCGCCGCTGCACTCCAGCCTGGGTGACAGGGCAAGACTCCGTCTCAAAACAATAATAATAATAATAATTAATTAATCAAAAAAATAAAATTACTAGATAAGGCTCTAAGTGTTTTGCTTTACTCTTCACTAGGATGAATCCACAATTACAACTGCTAAACCTAAGTGTGTGGATGCATGTGTTTACACATACATTGCTGATGAGATAAGGAGAAAACAAATCTCAAACTAATTCCTAACTTACAAAGTCCTCAATTTTCAGTAAAAACAGACAACCCAAACCAAAATGATGTTGAAAGGAGAGGAAAGTTAGGTTTTGAAAGCGTTCAAGCCACCTAAAAGTTTAAATTAAATAAAACTTGGCGTAAACTAACGTTTTCCCACCTCATCTGTCACTAACTTGAGATTACTTTTGTTGTCTTCCATCTGGCCTATTGAAAATTCAGACTGGCAATGAGTTTCCAGAGTTGTTTTTTTTTTCTTTTTTGAGAGGAACAGGAAAAAGGAGAAGTTGAGTAAGAACTAGGAAATGCTTGCTTTTGTAATTGGAGGCTAACATTTTCAAAATAACTACAAGGTCTAGTCAGTACCATTCCTGGAATATTGAATTTGATCTCCTCTTGGCTCCTAAAATTCGGATAGTGACCTTGGACAAGTCACTTAATTCTTAAAGGCCTCAGTTTTCTCACTGGTAAAACAAGGGCGCTAGGGTATCCCTCCCAGTTCAGACATTCTTAGGGAAAATAGAACAGGGCGGAGACAGCGGGAGAGGCGGGAGGGGAGGAGCCAGAAAACAAAGCGAGGACTGGCTTCAGGCCAACTCCGGTAGCACGCCCTGTCGGAGAGCCCTACAGGCCCGCGAGCGCGGGTCGGGGACGCTAACGAAAGACAGTACATCGAAAGGAGCCTGGGCTGGGCCCGGGTCCCGGCCCTGAGGACCACGGGCATAGCTCACCACCATCACCGCGGGCGAGGGCCGTCCCTTCCCAGCGACGAAATGACCCTTGCGCTGACGACCGTTACCTACCACACTCTTCGGCTGCCCGGACTTAGACCCTCAGTAGCTCGGGCACCTAAGCACACAGAAAGCTAGAACACGCATTTCCGGGGCGGGGTCTCGCCACCCTGCCTATAATGTGAGAATTTAACCAGCGCGGGCCGCCTCCTGGTTGCTAGGGCCTCTGGGTAAGAGAGTTCAGACCTTGCCGTCGCGCGGGCGTTAAGTACCAGGAGAACTACATAGCCCAGCATGCAACAGTCTCAACTTTTTCACGGACACTACATTTCCCAGAAGGCAGTTCGCACCGCAGTGTCCTGTGGGATGGGAACCACGCCGCTTCCCAGTCTCTGTGCGCGGCGTGAAGCGCGGACCTTTCAACAAGGGCTTTATTAATTCTCACGCTGCGACCCCGGAAAGCGATGGAGGTGGCGGCTAATTGCTCCCTACGGGTGAAGAGACCTCTGTTGGATCCCCGCTTCGAGGGTTACAAGCTCTCTCTTGAGCCGCTGCCTTGTTACCAGCTGGAGCTTGACGCAGGTGGGAAGCGGCGGCGCCCTTCGTACTCCGTTCCTTTCCCCTTTCGGCTGCCTCTGGCCTGACCCTTCCCGCAATTTCTTTCTTTCTGACTGGCAAGCGAAGCCACCGTGGCGGCTTGGGTGGAGTCACGGAGGCCGCTGCTTCTGGGGAATGATGCCCATCCCAGAACCCAGTGGGAGCCGCTTTCGCGCGCTCTTCGGTAACGGGACCCTGAGCCCCCTCCGTCAGCAGCCCAGCCTCTGAGGTCTGAGGTCTGAGGGCTGGCGTGCGGGTGCTGCCTGGGGCCCTGGCTGCTCTGTGTCCACAGCCTGGTTCCTGTTTCGGGGGACGCTGAGAACATTCCTTCCTCCTGGAGCATCGCTTGTGAACGTGTGCGTTGAGAAACCACACCTCCTTGGAGGACCCCCAGTTCCTGTTTCCTCTGACCGAGAGCCGTTTCTTAGAAGAGAAACTACATTCCGGTCATAGCATTTTTAATTACTCAGTTCCTGGCACATTAAGAACTCTGTGGTAGAGAACATCTCTAGAAGATAGTGAGGAAAAGTGGATTTACTCCCACACTGCTACTCCTTGCTTTATCTGTAGCTGGTAGAATATCCTTATTCTTGTTTTTACAACTTAACGGCATTTTCGTTATGATAGAGTCCAGAGATCTGCGTTTTAAAATACACACCCCTGCTGATTCTGATGCATGTTTTCAGAGATCACACTTTGAGAAATAGTGGTCTAGAGTTAATTATAATAACAGACATTAAAGTATAAAACAAGTTTTTGCTAATTTATTAAATTCAGAAATATTTACTGAGTGCCTGTTTTGTGTTACGTCCTGATGATATCGAAATGAACAAGACACCTTCCATAACAGAAGAGGACTATTAACTAGTTAGAAAGAAAATTGTGAACAGATAATTGTAAAACAATATGGGAAGGCAGTGATAGGGATATGTACAAAATACAATGGTAGTACTTGAATATCTTTCCTAAACTAGTCTGGGGATCTGGGAAGGCTTCTTGGAGGAGTTAATATCTAAGTTGAGCTTTGAAGGGTAGGTAAGAGTTGACTAGGATGACAGAGGATAAGCTTGATTTTTCTTTTTATTTGCTTCCTTTTCCTCTTTGCCACTGTGTTTCTTCCAGTGACCCCATGTCAGTAGATGGTACCACCATGTTTAGTTAGTGCATTAGAAAGTGAAGCCAAAATTCAGTGTCTCAAAACAAGAAGCAGTTATTATTGCTCACAAGTCTACGGGTCAGCTGAGTGGTTCTTCTAGTCCTACTTGGGCTCACTGATGCATCCTTGTTCAGTAATGGATCTGCTGGGAAGCTCTGCTCATTTGGCTGGACTTCCTCATATGTTTGGAGGGTGGGGGTAGGGTCTCAGACTATAGGCTTATTTAAGATTCTTTCAAATGGTCTCCTTTTGACTTTTCTCCATGTGGTCTCTTATCCTTTAGCCGACTAGACTAGCCCAGGTTGGTTCCAAGAGACACTTGTGCTGGAGTCATTTGGGGTTTATTTCTTTTAGCCACTGTCTGCTTGGTAGCAAGTCTGGTCAGCTCCACATTTTGATATCTCTAGGCCTCCACCCTTATCCAAATCAGAGTGATCTCTTACCTGAACTCTAGTAGCCTCCTGACTAGCCTTCCTGCCTTCACTTTTGGGCTTCCTCATTGCATTCTCCATAAGAGGTACTTATCGGCTTTTTAAATTCTATCTTGATTTGTTGTCTGTTTCCTCCACTAGACTATGAGTTCCTTGAAAACAGTGATGTTTTTCTTTTGCTCACTACCCTATATCTAGTGCTTGACACATAGTATGTATTCAATAAAATTAGTATATGAAGAAGAGAAGAAATTGTTGAGGTCATTCCATTCATGGAAAAGCATGAGGAAAGGGAAATAATTAGTAGGTTGTATGCTGGACATCCTTGCACTCTTACATTGCTGGAGCAAAATGTCTGGGAAAGTGAGAGGAAATAGATCAGTGAGGGCCTTGTTTGCCTTTTGGATTTCCGGTCATTCAGTGTTTCCCTGACATTTTTGTATTGAGCCATTACAATATAAAATAAAACTCAGCTGCTGTAGTTCTGTCAACTTTTCTGTTTACTAGGTGGAGATGTTTCTTAAAAACTATCATTTACTCATCCATCTTTTCATAAACAAAAGGATATTTTAACACCAAAAAAGCAGGAAGCAAAATCTCACAATAAACAATCCATTGAATACTTTAACTTTAGAAAAAATTCACAAAGTTGTCCTTGTTCCATACTCATTTCATCAGTGTTAATCTTAGATTCTGTGTTTGGGATGTACAACTGCAGGATATCAGTTGCCATTTGAAGATTTTTTTTTTTTTTGAGGCTGAGTCTTGCTCTATTGCCCAGGCTGGACTGTAGTGGTGTGATCTCGTCTCACTGCAACCTCTGTCTTCCGGGTTCAGGCGATTCTCCTGCCTCAGCCTCCCGAGTAGTTGGGATTACAGGCGTCCGCCACCATGCCCAGCTAATTTTTGTTTGTTTCTTTTTGTTTTTGTTTTGTTTTTTGAGACAGAGTCTCTATCGTCGAGGCTGGAGTGCAGTGGCGCTATCTCAGCTCACTGCAACTTCCGCCTCCCGGGTTCAAGCAGTTCTCTGCCTCAGCCTCTGGAGTAGCTGGGATTACAAGTGCCTGCCACCAAGCCCAGCTAATTTTTGTATGTTTAGTAGAGAAGGAGTTTTACCATCTTGGCCAAGCTGGTCTTGAACTCCTGACTTCGCGATCCACCTGCCTCAGCCTCCCAAAGTGCTGGGATTACAGGCCTGAGCCACTGCTTCGACCGATTTTTTTTTTCTTTGAAGTTCAGGTACATGTGCAGGATGTGCAGGTTTGGTACATAGGTAAACGTGTGCCATGGTGGTTTGCTGCACCTATCAACGCATCACCTAGGTATTAAGCCCAGCATGCATTAGCTATTTTTCCTAATGTTCTCCTTCCCCCTACCCCATCCTCTGACAGACCACAGTGTGTGTTGTTCCCCTCCCTGTGTCCATGTGATCTCATTGTTCAGCTCCCACTTACAAGTGAGAACATGTGGTGTTTTGTGTTCTGTTACTTCATTAGTTTGTTGAGGGCAGTGGCTTCCAGCTCCTTCCATGTCCCTTTGAAAGATATGATTGTGTTCCTTTTTATGGCTGCATAGTATTACATCGTGTATGTGTACCACATTTTAAGTACAAGGGACATGAACAGATACGGGAGTTGAAAAGCTTACCTCAGGCTCTGTGGAGGTTGAGTTTGGAAGATGAGATGACTGCACACAGCAAATAGGAGGCTTTTGCAATAGTTCACATGATGAGTTTTTCATTAGGAATTACTTGAGAATGACGAAAAAGATTATTTTGTTTAAAAACTATCATTTCTAGAGATAGTGAAGCATAATTGAGGTGCTACTGGTAATTTGATTTCTTTTATTCTAACCAAAGGAGTTCACTTTAGTTCCACAAACCTTTGATGGGCACCTTGGCTACCTGAAACACTGCATTTAAGATGTAAAGATGACATGGTCTCTGGTGTCAAGAACTTGATGCAATGAGGCTTATTCTCTTGTCTTAAATAAAACCTAAAGTATAATAATAATAATAATAAAAGAAAAAAATTATAAAAAAAAAAAAAAGAATGTTAAACTCAAAAACTTAAATAATGTTATTAAGTTGTACCAAAATTTCCTTTGCTATATAAGCAGTAAATGTCACTTTGTCTTTTTCTATTCCAAAGAACTAAACAAAATTATTTTTAATCAAATTGCAATTGCCTTTTGATCCGGCAATTCCCTTCCTAGGCATTTATAAATATCCTTTTCCTAGAATCTTCATTTAGTACATGTCTTTTTATATGTTTTTATATGTTTCCCACCTGTATTTCACCTAGCTAATTCATACTTCATTCTTTCATGTTGGCTTACATGTTACTTCCTCAGGGATTCCTTTCTTGACTAGTCAGAATCTACACTATAGAATCTGTATTTATACGTTGCCATAGTAACCAGTACTTCATAGACTTTATCATACTTCGTAGCATCCAGTATGTTTTCTTTGCTAAGGTTATTGATTTTGTATTGAAGGGTCCCGTGTCCATCATTTTCAATGCTTTATCTCCAGGGTTGGAGCATGCCTGGTAAGTAGGACATAAATTTGTGTCACAGATTAAACAGCTTTATGAAGACATAATTGACAATAAACTACAAATTTAAAATGTACAACTTAACAAGTTGTGATATATGTATACACCTGTGAAATCATCACCACAATCAAGATACTAAACTTAGCTATCATTCCCAAAGTTTCCTTGTACCCTTCTGTAACCATCTCTCTGCTCCTTCTGTGTAGGTTGACAGTTTTTTCTTTCAATGCTTTAAAGTTATAGCCTCAGTCTTCTTGCTTATATTGTTTCTGATGAGAAATCTCACATTATCCTATCTTTGTTGCTCTATACATAACATGCCTTTTTTCTTCTGTTTTAAGATTTTTCTCTTTTACATTGGTTTTGAGCAGTTTGATAATATTGTGCCCAGCTGTGGTTTTCTTTATGATTCTTATGTTTGGGGTTTGTTGAGCTATAAACTGTGGACATATAGTTTTTATCAAGATCAATGGCAGTATCTTGGCTATTATTTCTTCCAATTTTTCCCCCCTGTTCTCTCCTTTGAAGACTCCAGTTACACATTTTTAGATCACAGAAGTTGGCCTCAGCTCATGAATGCCCGTTTCACTTTTTCTATATGCTTTTTTCTGTTTTATTGCCAATAGTTTCCATTTTCATGCCTTTAGTTTCGTTTACTTTTTTTTTTTGTAATATTAATCTCTTGTTAATCCCATCCGGTGTATTTTTCATCTTGGACATTGTAATATTCACATCTAGAAGTTTGACTTAAATAATTTGCATCTTTCTTGCTTCTACTTACTTATGTTGAACATATATGGAGTACACGTGGCAATAATTGTTTTTACATCTTGTTGTGTGAATTGTAGCTTCCATGTCAGTTTTATATTGACTTCTGTTGATTGGTAATTCTATTCATTATGGGTTTTGTTTTCTTTCCTCTTTGCATATCTGGTAACCTTTGATTGGATGCCAGACATTGTGAATTTTACCTTGTTAGGTGCAGGTTATTTTTGTATTTTTATAATGTTCTTGAGATTTTTTTCTGGGATGTAGTTGAGTTACTTGGAAACAGATTAATTCCATTGGTTCTTGCTTTTATGATTTGTTAGTCCGATCAGGAGCGGTGCTCAGTCTAGGGTTATTTCCCACTACCGAGGCAAGACTTTCCTGTGTATACTACCCAGTATCCCACAAATTAAGGGTTTTCTCCATTCTGCTTATTGGGAGCAGTTATGGTTCCTAACCTTGTGTGAGTGCCCAGGATTTCTCTTCAACCCTTTCAGATGGTTCTTTCTGTAGCCTGGGGTAATCGCCTCAAACACATGCCATTAGTACTCTTGAGTACTTGAGGCAGACTCTTAGATCTCTGGGCTTCTCTCTGCATCTCTCTTTTCTCTGCTACTCTGTCTAATGAACTATAGCTGCCTTGATCTCCCCAGGCAGCCTAGTTCTTCAACTCAAGGAGGTTGAAGTCAACTCTACATACAAGTACTCTGGCCTTTTTCTTTCTTCAGAGAAGGGGGAAGAAAAGCTGGTGAAGATTTACACTACAGTTAAAGGGAGGGAAAAGCCATGTAACCGTTGTATTTTTATGTAGAGTTGACTATACCTCACTTTCCCTTCTTTGTGCTGTGGTCTGGAAACTCCTCAAGGCAGTAAACTAGATTGGTGGTAGGGCTAATCTCATAAGTCTCCTTTGTTGCTTTATGTCTGATGTCTTGAAAACTGTTGTTTCATTTAACTTTCTCTGGTTTATTTCATCTTATTGGATGTTTCTGGTGGAGAGATAAATCTGGTTCCTATTCTTCCATCTTTGCTGCAAGCAAAAGTTGTTCAATATATATTTTTAAGTGAAAAAATATTTTCTGTAGAATAATAGAGCTAGAAACAATTGAAAAGACCTAATGAGGATAGTGAGAAAATGGATGTATAAACGGCTTTTTAAAGAAGTTTGAGAAGAACAAGGTAGGGGAGAGCTCTGCTTTAGCGGCCAGGCAGAGAAAAGGAAGCCTTCTTTATTTGTTTATTTTTCGAGTGGGGAAGTTTCAGCATCTATAAGTGGAGGGGAAACACCAGTGGAGAGGAGATAACTTCTGGCAGGAGAAAACTGAATCATAAACACCTGTGTGGGAATTAGCCTTAGATGGGAGAAAAGGAACAGGGAAATCAATGCTTAATCTTATGTGCCATGCATTGATAGTAAATACATTGCATATTTCGATTGAAGCTTGTAAATGCTTTTGTACAATTAGTATTACTAACCTTTATTATAGATGAGGAAATGGGCAATAAGATGAGCTAACTTAACCAAGCTATTCATCAGTGGCAAAGCTGACCCTAAAGCTTATGCTTTTTCTAATGATCTTTGTGGTCACTCTGGCCTTCTTCTTTCTTCAGAGCGGGGGGAAGAAAAGCTGGTGAAGATTTACACTACAGTTAGAGTAAAGGGAGGGAAAAGCCACGTAACCATTGTATTTATGTAGAGTTGACTATAAAACTCATCTCTACCCTTATGGAGGAAAAGATGGGGAAAATACCCACATGAATGTGTTATGGTCAGAGAAGTATTGCATAAAATAATTTTATGGGAGCAGTGCTGTTAACTCGGGTTCTCCTGTGTTCTTTAAGTCTCGCTTTAGAATTTGTGGACTTGTACTTTTACTTTTTTACACCTTTATAGATAAAAAGTAAGCTCAGTAACTAGGTGAAAAGAAGACTTTTTGGATTGATTCTAGAAGATAAGTGGTCCATGAAGTGACTTTTGTAAGTTAATGTTCTTTGCCTCTCTCTTCTCCCTTTTTAAAGATTATTATACTTTGCTTATGTAAATATTAGACTGCATCATATTTAATTGGTGTCAAAGAGTTAAATATTGGCAATATCATGTGGTTCAAGTAATAGTGTATTTTGAGAAGCCAAGAAACAGTAATGAATATCATTGTTAGCACCAGTAGTGCAGGAGACAGGTCTGTTTTATTCACTGTTTGTGCCCAATGCCAACCACAATGTCTGGTACATATAGTAGATAATAAATAATTATGAATGAAGAACTATAGGCCTTTGAGGTCCCATGAGGCTTTTGTGGTTTTCATGTGAAAAACTAGGTTTTGAGGTTTGGTAAGTATTTGAGCAAATGTTAAGGGAAACTCTTCTTGTGAGGCCCTAAGTTCTTTTTAGAAGACAAATCCTTATCAGATTTTTCAGCAAAGCTCTTTTATTTTCAATGCAAGATATCATTAAATAATAAAATATTTACTACACTGGCTTCTCTGTAAAAAGTTCCTCTTCTTCAACCCTTAACAAAGATCTATGCAGAGATTGAAGCCTCACTGCCCCCTACTTCTTTTTTTGGGAGAACTGTGCGAAAGAGCTCTGCCGGTAGCTAAGAACTGTCACATTCTGGACACTGCTTTTCTACTTTCAGTTGCTCTGCCTCCCACTTTTATAATCAAGATAATTGACATGGTCATCATCATGTGATAACTTTTCCTTTCTCATTTGGGGCCAGAGAGGTGTCCTTTTTCTATGCATTAATAGGGATTTTACAAAATAGCATGTAATGTGGCCTAGACTCACATCTGTGTCTTAATAACTTAAATAAATTATCTTGTTGGAATGAAACAATCATGAAGTGTTGTAATAAGGCAGATGTCTAAGAAGCCTCCAGTTTGTTCAGCATTGCCCAGAGGTCTTTGCACAGATATGAAGAAAATGTATTTGTTATATCGTTGTCTAATATTACTGCTTCAGGCCCTTATGTTACCATGCACTTTTCCTGCAGTATTGAGTTTCATCCACACAGTGGTGCTAGAAAACCAAGAAATGATCATTGTTTTCCTCCTAATCAGTACAATACATATTTCTAACTGTTGCTTATAAAATAAGTGGTGTTATATGTTTCCTCAACCTCTATCAAATCTATCATAATTAGGATTTTTACCTGTGAAATGTTTCCATGATTATTCAACCAGATGATTGCAATAGCTCTCTAGTGGATCTTCCTGGATTTACCCTGCTTTATTCCAATTTGTTTTCCATATTGTAGTTATAAGTACTCTTTTATAAACTCAAATCTGAACTTTACTTTCCTGCTTAAAAACTGTTAATGAATTCTTTTAAGTTGAATTTGTCAACAAAAATAAATACAGTCCGTTCATAATCCAGTTCTTGCTGAGCTTTCATTTGCTGCAACCTTTCCTGTACAAGTCCCCTTGTTGCTCTGCATTTTGGCCAGTGTGGCCTTCTTTGAACAATAGTGTGGCCTTATTTGTGTTCTTTGAACACAAGTTTTTCTTCCTACTTTTTACAGATTTTCTTTCTGTCTGGAAAAGTAGAGGAGTGGGTATGCATGTATATAGGTATATTTTTTATTTTAAAAATATGTTAAATTGATAAACTGGGATTTTATGTTATATTTTGATGCATGCATACAGTGTGTAATGATCAAATCAGTATTTAGGGTGTTCATCAACTTCAGTATTTACCATTTCTTTGTGTTGAGAACATTTGAAATCTTCTAGCTATTTTGGTACTCGCTGTTTTGAAATATACAATATATTGTTGTTAACTGTAGTCACCCAACTGTGCTATCAAACATGAGAACTTAATCCTTTTAATTGTGTGTTCGCACCCATTAAGCAACCTCCCTTCATCCCCCACCCCCATCTTTCCCAGCCTCTGATAACTATCTTTCTACTCTCTCCCTCCATGAAATCCACTTTTTTAGCTGCGTATATGATGTCTTTCTGTACCTGGTTTATTTTATTTATTTATTTTTGAGATGAAGTTTCACTCTGTCCTAGGCTGGAGTGCAGTGGATCGATCTCGGCTCACTGCAACCTCCGCCTCCTGGGTTCAAGCGATTCTCGTGCCTCAGCCTCCCCAGTAGTTGGAATTACAGGCACGCACTGTCACACCCAGCTAATTTGTTTTTTGTATTTTTAGTAGAGACGGAGTTTCACCACGTTGGCCAGGATGGTCTCAATCTCCTGACCTTGTGATCCGCCCGCCTTGGCCTCCCAAAGTGCTGGGATTACAGGCCTGAGCCTCGGCGCCCGGCCCTGTGCCTGGTTTATTTCACTTAACTTAATGACCTCCAGTTCCATCTATGTTGCTGCAAATGATAGAATTTCGTTCTTTTTTATGGCTGAATAGTATTTCAGTGTGTGTATATACTACATTTTCTTTATCTGTTCATTCTTTGATGGCCACTTAGGTTTCCCCCATGTCTTGGCTTTTGTAAATAGTGCTGAAATAATCATGGAAGTGATGGTATTCCTTTTGATATACTGACTTTCTTTTGTTTTGATAAATATTCATTTGTGGGAGTGCCTACTGTGGTATAGTAGTTATAGTTTTAGTTTATTGAGAAACCTCTTTACTACTATAATGGCTGTACTAATTTACATTCCCACTGACAGATTATGCGTTCCCTTTTCTCCACATCCTTGCCAGCATTTGTTAATTTTTTTTTGTATTTTTTTGAAAATAGCCATTCTAACTAGAAGAAGATGATATCTCATTGTGATTTCGATTTGCATTTCCTCAATAATTAGTGATGTTGAGCATTTTTTCATGTACCTGTTGGCTATTTATTTATAAATTCTTTTGAGAAATGTCTATTAAGATCTTTGCCCTCTTTATAATGGGACTTTTTTTTTTTTTTTGCTTCAACAGCAAAAAAAATTTTCATTCCTTACGATTGAATAGTTTGCAAATATTTTCTCCCGTTCTATAGGTTTTTTTAAAAAAGAAAAACTGTGATTAATATTACAAAATATTAATATTGTTTTACATCTTGTTCTGTGAATTGTAGCTTCCATGTCAGTTTTATATTGACTTCTATTGATTGGTAATTCTATTCATTATGGATTTTGTTTTCTTTCCTCTTTGCATATCTGGTAATCTTTGATTGGATGCCAGACATTGTGAATTTTACCTTGTTAGGTGCAGGTTATTTTTGTATTTTTATAATGTTCTTGAGATTTTTTTCTGGGATGTAGTTGAGTTACTTGGAAACAGATTAATTCCATTGGTTCTTGCTTTTATGATTTGTTAGTCCGATCAGGAGCGGTGCTCAGTCTAGGGTTATTTCCCACTACCGAGGCAAGACTTTCCTGTGTATACTACCCAGTATCCCACAAATTAAGGGTTTTCTCCATTCTGCTTATTGGGAGCAGCTATAGTTCCTAGCCTTGTGTGAGTGCCCAGGATTTCTCTTCAACCCTTTCAGATGGTTCTTTCTGTAGCCTGGAGTAATCACCTCAAACACATGCCATTAGTACTCTTGAGTACTTTGCTCTGCAGAAGGTTTTTTGTTGTTGTTGTTGTTTAGTTAAATATAAACCCATTTGTCTTTTTGTTTTTCTTGCCTATGCTTTTGAGGTCTTAACCATAAAATCTTTGCATAGACTTATATCCTGAAGCATTTCATCTCTGTTTCCTTTTGGTATTTTTATAGTTTTTGAGTTGATTTTTACATATGATGAGAGATAGGAGTCTAATTTTATTTTTCTGCTATGGATATCCAATTTTCACACCATTTATTGAAGAAGGTATCCTTTTCCCAGTGTATGTTCTTTGCACCTTTGTCAAAAGTCAGTTGGCTATAAGTACATGGATTTATTTCTGAATTCTCTATTCTGTTCCAGTGGTGTATATGTTTGTTTTTATACCAGCACTAGGCTGTTTTGGTTATTATTGCTTTGTAGTATATTTTGAAGTCAGGTAGTATGATGCCTCCAGATTTGTTCTTTTTGTTCAGTATTACCTTGGCTATTCAGGGTCTTTTGTGGTTCCATACAAATTTTAGGATTGCTTTTTTCTTCCTGTGAAGAATGTTATTGGTATTTTGATAGGGATTGCATTGAATGTATAGATTGCTTCGGGTAGTATGGTCATTTTAACAATACTGATTTTTCTGATCCATGAGCATGAAATGTCTATCTGTGTTCTCTTCAATTTCTTTCATTAATATTTTGTAGTTTTCTTGTAGAAGTCTTTCACCTTCTTGTTAAAATACTTTTTCTTAAGTTAATTCTTTCTTATCTTTTATATCTTGGCTCAAACCTTGGAAAGCTTTTGTTAATGTCCCCAAGTATCTTACATTATGTGTTCTCATGGTACCCAGTGATTATTCTTTATCACAATTTAATTATATAAAATTTATTTCATAAGAATTATTTAAGATTTATATGATTATTTGACTAATGCCCATTTCCTCACTGTATCATAAGTGCTAATTGGCAAGATTCCATTCTTGGCTCATCACTGTGTCATTGATGCCTATTGAAATTTTATTTATTTATTTTTAAATTTTTAATAGTTGCTATATAAATGAATATAAGTCAGACAGGACTCAAAGCAGGTATTGGAAGTGGGAACAGGTGAGCATTTGGGGGAAGAAGAAAACAGTTGCCATCAGAATACAGTAAAGTGAGTTTTATATTAGGGTAGGATATTGACCCAGCATAATCCATATATATGTTTCCTGCTGGGGCGGAAATTAATTCCAGATCATGAGCAGTTCTGAGCCATGAAAATTTCCATCTTCATGAAAGGGCAGGAGGAGTGGGAGGAAGAGATCACATTTGCTAGATTTAAACCTAGGGAAGCATCTAATGCTTAAGTGAAGAAATCTCTGTTCTGTAAGTAGGAGATCTTGTTTCTAGTCCAGCTGTGATACTGTTTTGCTCTGTACCCTTGGAAAAGATGTAGTATAACATTGGAGAAGTCATTATTTGTGTATACATTTATTTATATAACTGTATAATGAGATTTTAAAAGTTAATTTATTAATATGTATTAAAATGAATGAGATAATAGTATATTAAAATGTTTTTAAAGTATATAAACACTTCATAAATTGGGCTTAACATTTTCCTGGAAATGGGAGATTCTTCAATTTTAGAATTTCTGTTATTTTTATTCATAATTATTAGAAGTGCCTAAAAGAGGGTCATGACATAAAAAGCCCTATCTCCTGTGGCCACTATATTCTAAGTCTTGTAAGGACGTGGGACCATATCAGTTTTACTTACTGTTTATCCTCTGTACACAGTACCCAGAAATTATCTTTGAAAGAATCATATACTGACTTGTCCTGAAGGCCTTTGTGATTGGCATCCTGTAATTTTTTTGCCTTGTAGGCATTCTACAGATAGAAACTATCTGAGGCAAAACTCTTGATGTTTATGTTTGCTTTTCTTGTATTTCAGCTGTGGCAGAGGTAAAGCTTCGAGATGATCAATATACACTGGAACACATGCATGCTTTTGGAATGTATAATTACCTGCACTGTGATTCATGGTATCAAGACAGTGTCTACTATATTGATACCCTTGGAAGAATTATGAATTTAACAGTAATGCTGGTAAGAGAAACATGTATGTAATAATAAATATATGTATGTAATGTCAAGCAAATTTGATAATTAAGTTTCCCTTTTGAATCTAATATCCAGAGAAGTGAGGTGCACATACCTGTAGTATATGGAATCCTATCTACGTAATACTCCATTTCTTATTTCAATTTTAATTTTTCTCTTTGATCCTATTATTTACACTTACCTCCACTCTCACCACTGGGCAGCGACTCTCATGGATTTTTTATATTATTAATACTGATGTAACTGTTCATGTCTGCTTTTCCTATGTGAGGTATTGTCCCCAACTATAATGGTGAATTTGCTTTTGTTTTAGTTTTTACTTTATATATCTTTAACTATGTTAATTGGTACAAACATTTAGGATTGTTTTGTTTATACTGAATTGATTCTTTTAGCATTATAAAATGTCTCTGTTTATCTCTAGGTTCTGTGAATATTTTTTGTCTTGAAATCTTCTTTGGTATTAATACAGTTATTTTTGGATTTTGTAAATTAGTATTTTTCTTCTTATATCCTTTTTCTGTTTATCAGTGTTCTTGTTTTTAAAGTATGTGTCATAAAGAGCATATAGTTGGCTCTTGTTTTTTCCATGTGACAGTGTTTCTCTTGATTGGAGGGCTTACATTTATACTTAATTTAATCTAGTTCCTGATATTCTTGGGTTAATATTACCATCTTGCTCTTCTCATTATGCCCTGTTTGTTCTTTGTTACTTGGTGTCTCTGTTCCTATTTTTTTGTGGGAGGAATTAATCACAGTTTTTCTTTTTAAAAAAAATGTCCTTAGAACTCGATTTAATTTCCTCTTTTGGCTTTTTATTTAAACCTATTTGTATTATTATTTTTTAAATGGTCAATACAGAGATTATAGTGTTTTCCTTGACTTACCACAGTCTGCCTCTAATTAATATTATTTTACTTTAAAAACAATGTGAAAACCTTAGAACAATATAATTCCTTTCACTTACCCTCTCATTGTTTGAGCTAATTTTATCATATGTTTTTCACCTTCATATGTTGGAAACTCCACAATACATTGTTAATATATTTGCTTCAAACAGCCAATAATCTGTTAATAGCTTCCTAAGTACTCTGTTCCTTCTAGCCCTCCTCCGCATTGCATCTACAGAGTAGTCTGTCTAATTTGCATGTGTAATATTATCACTTGCTGAAATTCTTTTAATATTTCCTTCATGGCAAAATCCATGTTTTTAATATGTAATTTAAAAATAGGCAATGTGTTCATGTAATTTAAAAAACAAAAAAGTTATAAAAGGTGTTTAGTGAGGCCTCCTTGATTGCATCTTTTATCTATCCTATCTCCAGTATCCATTAATTTCCCCTCCAATGTCTTTATTGGTTTTGTGTGTCTTTCCAGATGTGGTAGGTTATTTATTGTTGTTTTTTGCAAGTATAAACACAAAATGATGTTGTGGGAAGTCAGGGACCCCAAATCGAGGGACCAGCTGAAGCCATGGCAGAAGAACAACGTAGATTGTGAAGATTTCGTGGACATTTATTAGTTCCCCAAATTAATACTTTTGTAATTTCTTATGCCTGTCTTTACTGCAGTCTCTAAACATAAATTGTAAAGATTTCATGGACACTTATCACTTCCCCAGTCAATACCCTTGTGATTTCCTATACCTGTCTTTACTTTAATCTCTTAATCCTGTCAGCTGAGGAGGATGTATATCACCTCAGGACCCTGTAATAATTGCATTAACTGCACAAATTGTACAGCATGTGTGTTTGAGCAATATGAAATGGTGGGCACCTTGAAAAAAGAACAGGATAATAGAAATTGTTCAGGGAATAAGAGAGAGAACCTTAAAAACTCTGACCGCCGATGAGCCAGGCAGAACAGAGCCATATTTCTCTTCTTTCAAAAGCAAATGGGAGAAATATCGCTGAATTCTTTTTCTCAGCATGAAACATCCCTGAGAAAGAGAATGCGCACCTGGGGATGGGTCTCTGAACTGGCCCCCCTGGGCGTGGTCGTCTCTTATGGTCGAGACTGCAGAGGTGAAATAGACTCCAGTCTGCTATAGCACTCCCAGGCTTATTAGGAAGAGGAAATTCCTGCCTAATAAATTTTGGTCAGACCGATTGATCTCAAAACCTGTCCCCTGATAAGATGTTATCAATGACAAGGGTGCCCGAAACTTCATTAGCAATTTTAATTTCTCCCCGGGTCCTGTGGTCCTGTGATCTCACCCTGCCTCCACTTGCCTTGTGATATTCTATTACCTTGTAAAGTACTTGATGTCTGTGACCCACACCTATTCGCACACTCCCTCCCCTTTTGAAACTCCCTAATAAACACTTGCTGGTTTTTGCGGCTTGTGGGGCATCACAGAAGCTACCGACATGTGATGTCTCCCCCGGACACCCAGCTTTAAAATTTCTCTGTTTTGTACTCTGTCCCTTTATTTCTCAAGCTGGCCGACGCTTAGGGAAAATAGAAAAGAACCTACATGAATATCGGGGCAGGCTCCCCGATAAAATGATATATATGCTAAAATAAACTTTTCATCTTTGCATATATGTTTATATGCCAAGTTTTCTCCAACCTTGCCGTACAGCACTTTGTATACTACATTCTAGCCATACTAAACTCTTGCAGTTCCTGAGACATGCTCTGTATCCTATTTCTTCTGGTCCTTTTCTCATTGATTAACTACCTGGAGCATACTTTTAATTCAGCGTCAGTCTGCTTTGCAATCTTTACTTAAGTCCCAGGTAACCATTTTGTCATCTAGCAAGCTTGCCTTGACATCTTACCTCTGTTCCCCTAGGAATATTCACACCATTGGCTCTCAAATCTACATGTGCTATGAATTTCCTCTAGTCTAGAGGTTGATACGCTTTTCTGCACAAGGCCAGCTAATTTAGGCTTTGTGGGCCAGATAGTCTCTTGTTGCTCGCTTTTGCTGTTGTAGTGTGAAATCAGCCATAGACAGTTTGTAAGCAAATGAGTGTGGCCGTGTTCCAATTAACCTTTATTTACAAAAACATAAAATGGGCCGAGCGCGGTGGCTCACACCTGTAATCCCAGCACTTTGTGAGGCCGAGGAGGGCGGATCATGAGGTTAGGAGATCGAGACCATCCTGGCTGACACGATGAAACCCCGTCTCTACTAAAAATACAAAAAATTAGCCAGGCATGGTGGCAGTTGCCTGTAGTCCCAGCTACTTGGAAGGCTGAGGCAGGAGAATGGCGTGAACCCGGGAGGTGGAGCTTGCAGTGAGCGGAGCTTGCAGTGAGCCGAGATCGCACCACTGCACTCCAGCCTGGGCGACAGAGCAAGAGTCTGTCTCAAAACAAACAAACAAACAAACATAAAATGGGCAGGAATTGGCTTGTGAACTGTAGTTTGCCACCCCCTGGACGAGGCCATGGGTTCTAGCACCCAGCAGAAGGCTTGATCAGTATATTTGTTGAATGGATAATAGCTGTGTAAGGTTCATTATTACTGTTGGGAGTTGGCTTTGCATTCTGAATAGGATCTTCCTCCTGTTATTTCTAATCCGAGTATAGGTGTGAGTTCTGTATTGGCAATGCAGTGTTTATCTCAAAATGTTCGGAAAGGAGTTAGACATTTCCTGGTAATAAATATTTTCCTCCAGGTGACTCCTAAAACAGATAGTATAAAATTCTGATTCCTTCTTGTTGGATCAGAGGAGATGCAATCTGGCCTCTTACTCTCTTAGGTATTAGTTGCTTTTTCTTGCTAGCCCGATGTTCTACTAAGAATTACTATCTAGGCCCAATGTGTATAAGCCAACTAAAGTGATAGGACATGCATTTTTATGAGCGGCTATGCTCTGATCTCTCTGATCAAATAAATTTTAATGATCAAATAGATTTTGATGTAGAGTTCTGTGTGTATGTGCGTGAAAGTTTTTCCTTAATCCTTTTCGTGTTAACAAATAGGGCATTTGTTGATAGCATTTGCTGTACCATAAAGTTTGCCAATAACATTTATTCTACCAATTTTCTGACTCAAGAAGTTAGATGACATTATGGTAGATCTGAAAGTGTTAATTTTTGTAGCACCATCCATATTCATAATTTATTTTACTTTTCCATAGGTATCTTGTGGCACATGTGATGTAGCTCTAATACTTGTTGTTAGGGAGGTAGGGTAGTTAGTCGAAAGGGAACTAGATATTTAAGACAGACTTACCAAATGAGTTCATTTTAATGTGTTTATTGAAAACCTACTCCATGTAGGACACTAATGTATAGGTTGGTGCAAAAATAATAATGGCTTTACCATTACTTTTAACATGTTCAAGTACTTATATGTATACTTATACATGTATGTTCAGGTAACTTATATGTTATACTTTTTAGGTGCTAATATGAGTGTACAGGTAACTATTACATGGTAATATGTAGCTGACAGTGTACAGCAGTCTCCATATATCCTTGGCTTCAGTTTCATAGAAAATAAGAATAATGATAAGGTTTTTTAGACATTAAAGCAAGGTGTGTGAAAATGCTTTGAAAAGTGGAAGGCATTATGCAAATATAAAGAGATGTTACTGGCATATGCCTTGGGGTATCACTTTATGGGAGACAAACACTGGTTAGGTTTTTTGCACATATTCCTTCTTTGAGAGTAGTAGAACTGTATGATAAGAATAAATCATAATGTCAGGTAACTTTTATTGCATAGAGATTATTACATATCAGGAACAATCCTAAACACTTTACACGTACTAATTTTAATCCACAGAACAATGGATCCTGTGGATCCTTTCTCATAGGATAATATCCTGATATTATCCTGATATACGAGATACTGTTATTATGCACATCTTACAGTTGAGGAAACTGAGGCGTAGGGATGTTTGTAAGAGTCTGGATTTAAACTCATTTATTCCAGAATGCCGCAGTGCTCTACTAGTTCTCCTTATTTCTTGTTAATAGAGACGGATATTATGTGTTAATAGAGACAGAGTTTCACCATGTTGCCCAGGCTGGTTTTGAACCCCTAGGCTCTAGAGATCTGCCTGCCTCAGTCTCCCAAAGTGCTGGAGGATTACAGGCATGAGCAACTGCTCCTGGCCTCTATTATCATTTTCAGTGCTAATTCTCTAATCATTTGTTCAGTTTTTTGTGTAGTAATGGGTTTATTCAAAGTGTGTTTCTAGGGTAATTTTGTAATATGTATTTTTATTAGAGGAAATCATCAGTTTCCTCTTAGGTTTCCAAATATGCTGCTATAAAGTTGCATGCGTTATGCTCTTAAGATTATTGTTGTCTTTTCTCTCTTTTCTCTTTCCTTTCTATATTTTTCCTCTTTTTACCTAATCAAGCTTTAGGAAGGGTGTTAGTTTATTTTTAAAGAACCATGTTTTAGGCTCTTACAGCTTGTTTTCTGCTTAATTTTCTTTGGTTCTCAGACCATATTGTACCTCGGAATAATTGTGGAGTAATTGATCAAAACAAAAACTAATTTCAAGGTACCATTTCCCAAAATTCTGATTCATTATTGTCAGGGTTGGTCATGGACTGGGAACCTGCATTTTATCAAGCACCTCAGGTAGTTTTGCTTGTGGTCCAGGGATGACCAGGTATGAAGAAATTTTGTACCTGGGATACAGAAGAATACTACACTTATTATTTTTCTCATCAGCAACAAGTGAAATCAACCTACTCTGAGTTTCTGTCAGGTGCAGGCAGGTAGAGAATATTGACCACTAACTAGACTATTGGCTTATAGCAGAAAACAGCTCTTCCAATATCCATTTTATTGTTTAATAATTTTTTTTGTTTTCTTTTGTTTTCATCAAAGGCACACGTGCACAAATCCTAGACAGGCTCCTTTTCTGTGACTGAGGTACAAATGACCACCTTTGTTAAACCTGAACTGTTGTAGTAAAAGTGAATGCTATGGGACCCAACACTTAAAAGCCATAGGATGCTAGGTCTTCAGACTGTCTGGAGCCAGCAGGTGGCAGCAGGTCTACATACTGGTTTATAAAGACAGAATACAGTACTTACAAGAAAGTTTAACTTGTAGGTTTACAGTCCTTAATTTTAGAGAAGTGTCCCTTGGGAATAAGTGTGCTAAGGAAGTAGAAAATGCCTTGGGAAAGCAAAAAAGTGTTTAAAATTTGGTTTTTTAATATATCGTTATTTTATATGATATTATGGCTCATTTTAAAGTAATGTGTTCCATTTCTTAATATTTAGGAAATTATTTCTGTAATAATTTGTTTTGTATTTACCTGAAAAGCTAATTTGTTTCTGTTACTAAAAGAGTGTCATCTTATAATGCCTCTTTAATTTGTACTTAAAGGTCTAAGGGGCAGTTACTGGATTTCATTTGTAAGAATATATGTGTGAGGCTACAACTATTTGTTAGAGGAGCTCAGTTTTATGTCAGTATGTTCATCTCTAGGCCTGAATGTCAGCTTGTTTTCACAGTTGAGTTAATTATTAGGGGACCACTTACTTACCTGTGTAGAGACAAAGGCAAAGTGTCCCCTTTATTCTTAGAAGGTTTGCTGAAAATCTGTTGACAAACGGCAGATTAATATGAGAAAAAGGCATATAAATATATTTTAACATGTGTACATGGCAGAATCCAGGAAAATGACTACCCAGTAACCCAGTGGGGTACAGATGCTTATATACCCTTGTTCATACCCTTCTTGTGCTTGATCAGTAGGGGACATGGGGGAAATGCGGGATAGCAAATCATCTTTAGGGGGAAATGAATGAATGAGCCTAATGCTCAGGCAATGATTAGTTAATGCTTTTCTTTGGAAATTGAATGGGATGGAGAGCAGACAGTGGTTTGTGACTAAGTTCATCTGGGCTGTAGGTGGGGTGTTTAATTTTCAGCCTCTTCCTCTGTGATAGAAGTTTTAATCTTCTCTGGTTAATGAAATTTCAGGGAAAGCAGTTGTGTTTCTCTTTGGCAGGTCCAGTTTATAGGTAGATGAAGGAACTTCAGAGAATAACTTCATCCTGTACTTGGGAGAGACAGGAAGGGAGGGGAGGCCAGAAAGACCTTGAGGCTGCTTCATGTTGAAGTGCCATTATTTCGGAGTAACATTTTTTGAGCTGCAATGCCTGATGAAAGAAAAAAAAAATAAAGAGTGGGGTAAATTCTTAGAACTGTGTGTTTAATACAAAATAAAAGGGAAAAGGAAAAAGGAACTTTTTATATTCTTTCTTCCAAATAAAGTTAATGGTTATTAATGATGAAAAGACTGTCCAGAAAAAGATCACTTCCTTTTAAAAGGGCAAAGTTTTAAATATCATTGTCTCATAATACTAGTAAATAGTATCTAATAATACTAGTAAATGGTATCCCCACTTGCTTATTTTTTTAAAGTTGAGTAGCCCTTTCTATAAATCTATATTTATTAGAAAACTACTTTGTTAGTTCAAAGATTCTCTACTTATAGCTGCAACTAAGAGGGCCCCAAAATGTGTTTAAGATGTTTTTTATAAATATATATAGTTTATGTATTACTTGTTTACTATTTATTTACAGTGTCATTTATATATAATATATGGGCATTATAATTTTTATATTACATCTATGCTGACCCAGGCATCTGCATTAAAAATACTGTGTAGAGGCCTGAAGAAAAACTGAATACAGTAGTTACATTCAAGGTTGGTTTGGGGGGTTGGGGATGGGTATACTAGAAATTGTATTGAGATCTGAACTATTAATTTATTTAGAAAATCTTGAGAAGTGGTTTCTTCTCAAGCAAATGTGGAGTAGGGGAAAGAAAACCAACTTTTGGAGTAGGGTTTATCAGGATTTGAATCTTGGCCCTGTCATTTTCTAGCAGTGGAGCTCCAGGCAAATTATTTAATCTTTTTGAACCTCTCTTCTAAGTGTGGTTAATAATTTTAACTTCATAGAGTTTGGTGATAAATACATGACATGGCAAAAATTCAAAGCACTTATTTAATACAATTCTTATACATTATACTGATTCAGTAAGCATTCCATTCATCAATGAAATTTTAATCCTTCTGCAGTCAGCTATGAAATGTTGCCTTAGAATGATTTTCAGCGTTAGCCCTTGAATGTAGTTACATTAACTCTTTTTATGAGGAAAAAGAAAATGATTATATGAGACCTGGACATTATAGATGTCAGTTAGCATATAAAGTGTTGTTATGAGGGCATGTAGTGAAATTGTTGATAGAGGTTATTCAGATATAAGTAAATGCTATATTTTAGGATTTAGAGAAAAAGATATTTTATTGCTTATAGTCCAGTTAAACTGTACTTTGAAAATTAGATCTAAACAATCAGAAACATTTAGTTTGCTTTCACTTGAACTGTCATTAATGCAAGTAAGAGAGCCACAATGTGTTTCCTTTTGTGTTTTAATTTAATTTTGGTTTCACATTTAGATACTCAAGTATCTTAATCATTCTATTGGATATTGTATCCATTTATCTGATTGATAATTAGACTTCTAGCAACCTCCGTCATGTATAACCAGGTATTTTAAAGAAAATGGCTTAAAATGCTCATAATTGTGTATAAAATGAAGAATAGTAATTTAACAAGTTTATCTCTAGATTCTTCCCAGTAATCGTTTATTAGATTAAATGCAGTGTGGGGCATGTAGTAGAGACAGCTAGAAACCTTTACTTTGAAATAACTGTTTTGAGGAAAGCCTCCCATTTTATCTTACTAATACCTTTAAAATTATGTATATCACACACAAGTTGCTCAGTCTTAAAAAAGTAATGTATTTGAAGCAAAAGGCGAAAATTTTCTCATACTCCTCATCTCCCCAACCACTACACTTCAGTCTTATTTTCCTAATGGTAAACATTCTTAACAGGTCAGCATGTGTCTGTCTATACTTTGTGCTGTCGTATCATGTTTGTTTTGGCATGTATGGATTCATATTGTATGTATTCTGCATCTTTTTTTAAAAAGTCAGTATCTAGGAGATCTTTTTATGTCAGTATTATTAATCCGCCTCAGTATATTGAACAGTTATTTGGTATTCTATAGGGTGGATGTTCCATAGTTAACCATTTGCCTGCCAGTGCTCTCCAGACAAAGATACCAGGCATGCATCTGTGGTTGAAAGTGTTGGATTTGTTACTTTTGCAGTAGGGGAGAACACATACCATGGGAACCACAGAGTGTTCAGTAAAAGGAACAGGATGCTGTTAGAAGGTTGGGCTTCTGTTGGGTGATTTTGGAGGAAGGGTTAAAGAAAGTGAGGCTTTATTCTAGATTGAATACTGTCAGGAAACTGGTTGTTTATGTAATGGGTATCTTAATAAGTCTTTTCTAGGAGAGAAGACTAGACTGAGGCTCACACTATAATTAGTAAGGAAGCTGCAGCTGCTTATATTGGCCTGGTCATATTTGTAGCCTTGACAGTGTTCATGTTTTTTCTGTGTTCAGATATTACTGTGAAGTGCTGCTGTTTTTGTCCTGCTCCATCACGGTCATGCAGAGGCCTTATCTGATGTTTATGTTTTGTGAAACTATTCCTGTTCAACAGAACACCTGTTAGTGCCAGGCCAGCTTGTCAAAAAACAAAGGCCTGGCTGATACTGCTAGGCCTTCTCCGTAATGTCAGCGTCTGCTTTCATCTTACCTACTTTATTGATAAACAACTAGGTTGTTTTTCCTAGTTTTTATTGGTGCAGTTTTTCCTTTTCATTATTAAAATAAACATTCTTGTTACGTGGATCTTCGTGTACATATGCATGTATTCTTATTGAATAAATTCCTGTAAGTGGAATCATGTCAAAAGGTATATAAAACATAAAACTTAATAAAACCATAGCAGTACCTCATAGCTTTAAATTATCTCCAAAAAGCCTATAGTTATTTTTACTCCCACCAACATGGCACTTCAGCCAAGAATTGTCACTGCTAGTGTAAGACGGTTTTCTCTGGCCAGTGAGGTAATCATATCTATTAATCCATTATTTTATACTCGTGATTTGGGGCTTTTTTTTTTTTTTTTTTTTTTTTGACAGTGTCTCGCTCTGTTACCCGGGCTGGAGTGCAGTGGTGCGATTTCAGCTCACTGCAAACTCCGCCTCCAGGTTCAAGTAATTCTCCTGCCTCAGCCTCCTGAGTAGCTGGGATTACTCAGGTGCCTGCCACCACACCTGTCTAATTTTTGTATTTTTAGTAGAGATGGGGTTTCACCACATTGGCCAGGCTGGTCTTGAACTCCTGCCTCAGGTGATTCGCCTGCCTTGGCCCCACAAAGTGCTGAGATTATAGGCATGAGCCACCACGCCCAACCGACTTTTTTTAAACTATAGTTGTCCTGTTCAAATATTTTCCCCATTTAACATTTTTTAATTTTTAATTTTTAATTTTTTTATTTCCATAGGTTATTGGGGAACAACAAATGGTGTTTGGTTACAGGAGTAAGTTCTTTAATGGTGATTTGTGAGATTTTGGTTAAGCCATCACCCGAGCAGTATACACTATACCCTATTTGTAGTCCTATTTGTAGTTGAATTTTATCCCTCACCACTTCCCACTCTTTCCCCGGAGTCCTCAAAGTCCATTGTGTCATTCTTATGCTTTTGCATCCTCATAGCTTAGCTCCCACTTACAAGTGAGAACATACAATGTTTGGTTTCCTTTCCTGAGTTACTTCACTTAGAATAATAGTCTCCAATCTCATCCAGGTCACTGTGAATGCCATTAATTCATTCCTTTTCATGGCTGAGCAGTGTCCCATCATATATATACATATGTATATATATATACACACATATATATACACGTATATGTGTATATACGTGTATATATATACACGTATATGTGTATATACGTGTATATATATACACGTATATGTGTATATACGTGTATATATATACACGTATATGTGTATATACGTGTATATATATACACGTATATGTGTATATACGTGTATATATATACACGTATATGTGTGTACACACGCATACATGTGTATATGTGTGTACACACGCATACATGTGTATATGTGTGTACACACGCATACATGTGTATATGTGTGTACACACGCATACATGTATATATGTGTGTACACACGCATACATGTATATATGTGTGTACACACGCATACATGTATATATGTGTGTACACACGCATACATGTATATATGTGTGTACACACGCATACATGTATATATGTGTATATATACACATATGTACACATATGCGTGTATATATACGTATACATATGTATATATACACATGTACACATATGTGTGTGTATATACACATGTGTGTATATGTGTGTGTGTATATACACATATGTGTATGTGTGTGTATATATATACACATATATACCCACCACAGTTTCTTTATCCACTCATTGATTGATGGGCATTTGGGTTGGTTCCACTTTTTGCAGTTGCAAATTGTGCTGCTATAAACGTGTGTGCAAGTATCTTTTTTGTATAATGACTTCTTTTCCTCTGGGTAGATACCCAGTAGTGGGATTGCTGGATCAAATGGAGGTTCTACTTTTAGTTTGTTAAGGAATCTTCATACTGTTTTCCATAGTGGTTGTACTAGTTTACGTTCCTGCTAGCAGCACAGAAGTGGTCTCTGTTCACAGCATCCACGCCAACCTCTACTATTTTTTGATATTTTGATTTTGGCCATTCTGGCAGGACTAAGGTAGTACTGCATTGTAGTTTTGATTTGCATTTCCCTGATCATTAGTGATGTTGAGTTTTTCATATGCTTTTTGGCCATTTGTATATCTTCTTTTAAGAATTGTCTATTCATGGCCAGGTGTGGTGGCTTATGCCTGTAATCCTAGCACTTTGGGAGGCTGAGGCGGGTGGATCACAAGGTCAGGAGATTGGGACCATCCTGACCAACATGGTGAAACCCCGTCTCTACTAAAATACTAAAAATTAGCCGGACGTGGTGGCGTGTGTCCCAGCCACTCGGGAGGCTGAGGCAGGGGAATCGCTTGAACCTGGGAGACGGAGGTTTCAGTGAGCCGAGATCGCACCACTGCACTCCAGCCTGGCAACGGAGCAAGACTCCGTCTCAAAAAAAAAAAAGGAATTGTCTATTCACATCCTTAGCCCGCTTTTTTGATGGGATTGTTTGTTTTTTTTCCTTGCTGATTTGTTTGAGTTCGTTGTAGATTCTGGATATTAGTCCTTTGTCAGACGTATAGATTGTGAAGATTTTCTCCCACTCTATAGGTTGTCTGTGTATTCTGCTGAATGTTCCTTTTGCTGTGCAAAAGCTCTTTAGTTTAATTAAGTCCCAGCTATTTATCTTTGTTTTTAATCTCATTTGTTTTTGGGTTCTTAGTCATGAAATCCTGGCCTTAGCCAATGTCTAGAAGGGTTTTTCCAATGTTATCTTATAACATTTTTATAGTTTCAGGTCTTAGATTTAAGTCCTTAATCCATCTTGAGTTGATTTTTGTATAAGGTGAGAAATGAAGATCCCATTTCATTCTCCTACATGTGGCTGGCCAATTATCTCAGCACCATTTGTTGAAAAGGGTATCCTTTCCCCACTTTATGTTTTTGTTTGCTTTGTCGAAGATTAGTTGGCTGTAAGTATTTGGGTTTGTTTATGGATTCTCTTTTTTTTTCCATTGGTCTGTGTGCCTATTTTTATACCAGTACCATGCTGTTTAGGTGACTATGGTCTTATAGTATAGTTTGAAATCAGGTAATGTGATGCCTCCAGATTTGTTCTTTTAACTTAGTTTTGCTTTGGTTATGTGGGCTGTTTTTTGGTTACATGTGAATTTTTTTTCGAATTCTGTGAAGAATGATGGTGGTATTTTGATGGGGATTGCATTGAATTTGTAGATTGTTTTTGGCAGTATGGTCATTTTCACAATATTGATTCTACCCATCCGTGAGTGTGGGATGTGTTTCCATTTGTGTAATCTGTGATTTCTGTCAGCAGTGTTTTGTAGTTTTCCTTGTATAGGTCTTTCACCTCCTTGGTTTAGGTATATTCCTAAGTGTTTTTTTTTTTTGGCAGCTATTGTAAAAGGGGTTGAGTTCTTGATCTGGTTCTCAGTTTGGTGGCTGTTGGTATATAAAAGAGCTACTGGTTTGTGTGTATTAAGTTTGTATTTGAAAACTTCTGCTGAATTCTTTTATCAGTTCTGGGAGCTTTCTGGAGGAGTCTTTAGGGTTTTCTAGGTAAATAGTTATATCATCAGCAAACAGCAACAGTTTGACTTTTTGCTGATTAGGATGCCCTTTATTTCTTTCTCTTTGATTGCTCTGGCCAGGACTTCCAGTACTATTTGAAGAGGAGTAGTAAGAGTGGGCATGCTTGTCTTGTTCCAGTTTTCAGAGGGAATGCTTTCAACTTTGCCCCATTCAGTATTATGTTGGCTGTGGGTTTGTCATAGATGGCTTTTATTACATTGAGGTATGTCCCTTGTATGCCAGTTTTGCTGAGAGTTTTAATCATAGAGCGATGCTGGGTTTCGTTGAATGCTTTATCTGCATCTATTGAGATGATCATGTGATTTTTGTTTTTAATTCTGTTTATGTGGTGTATCACATTTATTGACTTGTGTATATTAAACCATCCCTGCATCTGTGGTATGAAACCCACTTGATCATGGTGGATTATCTTTTTGATATGTTGTTGGATTCAGTTAGCTAGTATTTTGTTAAGGATTTTAGCATCTAGGTTCATCAAGGATATCTGTCTGTAGTTTTCTTTTTTGGTTATGTCCTTTCCTGGTTTTGGTATTAGGGTGATGCTGGCTTCATAGAATGATTTAGGGAGGCTTCCCTCTTTCTCTGTCTTGTGGAATAGTGTCAATAGGATTGGTACCAATTCTTCTTTGAACATCTGGTAGAATTCTGCTGTGAGTCTGTCTGGTCCTGGACTTTTTTTTTTTTTTGAGACGGACTCTCGCTCTGTCACCCAGGCTGGAGTGCAGTGGCGCAATCTCGGCTCACTGCAAGCTCCGCCTCCTGGGTTCACGCCATTCTCCTGCCTCAGTCTCCCGAGTAGCTAGGACTGTAGGCGCCTGCCACCACGACCAGCTAATTTTTTTGTATTTTCAGTAGAGACTGGGTTTCACTGTGTTAGCCAGGATGGTCTCGATCTCCTGACCTCGTGATCCACCTGCCTCGGCGTCCCAAAGTGCTGGGATTACAGGCGTGAGCCACCACACCCAGTCTGGTCCTGGACTTTTTTTATTGGTAATTTTTAAATTGTAATGTCTCCCATTTTGTTTCTTATTGAGCTTATTTGGATTTTGTCTCTTCATTTTTTGATTAATCTTGCTAATGGTCTGTGCATTTTATTTATCTTTTCAAAGAACCAACTTTTTGTTTCTTTTACCTTTTGCGTTTTTTTGTTTGTTTCAATTTCATTTAGTTCTGTTCTGATCTTGGTTATTTTCTTTCTTCTGCTGATTTTGGGTTTGGTTTGTTTTTGTTTTTCTACTTCTTTGAGGTGTGACCTTAGATTGTCTGTTTGTGCTCTTTCAGACTTTTCGATGTAGGTGTTTAGGGCTATGAACTTTCCACTTAGTACTGCCTTTGCTGTGTCCCACAATAGGTTGTGTCACTATTGTCTTCAGTTCGAAGAATTTTTTAATTTCCATCTTGATTTCATTTTTTGACCCAATGATCATTCAGGAGCAGTTAATTAATTTCCATGGTTTTGAATAGAATGTATATTCTGTAGTTGTTGAATTAAATGTTCTGTATATATCTGTTAAGTCCATTTGTTCCAGGGTATAGTTTAAATCCATTGTTTCGTTGTTGACCTTCTGTCTTGATGACCTGTGTAGGGCTGTTAGTGGAGCATTGAAGTCCCCCACTATTATTGTGTTGCTATCTCATTTCATAGATCTATTAGTAATTGTTTTATAAATTTTGGAGCTCCAGTGTTAGGTGCATATATGTTTAGGATTGTGATATTTTCCTATTGGACAAGGCCTTTTATCATTATATAATGTCCCTCTTTGCCTTTTTTGACTGCTGTTGCTTTAAAGTTTGTTTTGTCTGATATAAGAATAGCTACTCCTGCTCATTTTTGGTGCCATTTGCATGAAATGTCTTTTTCTACCCTTTTACCTTAAGTTTATGTGAATCTTTATGTGTTAGGTGAGTGTCTTGAAGGCAGCAAATGGTTGGTGAATTCTTATCCATTCTGCAATTCTGTATCTTTTAAGTGGAGCAGTTAGACCATTTACATTCAATGTTAGTATTGAGATGTAAGGTACCATTCTAGTCATCATGCTCTTTGTTGCCTGTATGCATTTTTTTTAATTGTATTTTTGTTTCATAGGTCCTGTGTGATTTATGATTTAAACAGGTTCTGTTTTGATGTGTTTCTAGGATTTGTTTCAAGATGTAGAGCTCCTTTTAGCAGTTCCGTAGTGGTGGCTGTCACACACGTCCGTGTAAAGAGACCACCAAACAGGCTTTGTGTGAGCAACAAGGCTGTTTATTTCACCTGGGTGCAGGCGGACTGAGTCCAAAAAAGGAGTCAGTAAAGGGTGGTGGGATTATCATTAGTTCTTATAGGTTTGGGATAGGCGTACAAAGTACATTCTTAAGGGCGGAGAGAATATTACAAAGTACCTTCTTAAGAGCGGGGGTGGGAAGAATATTACAAAGTGCCTTCTTTAGGGCAGGGGAGAATATATCATATCAGTTAGGGTGGGCCAGGAACAAATCACAGTGGTGGAATGTCATCAGTTAAGGCTGTTTTCACTTCTTTTGTGGATCTTCAGTCGTTTCAGGCCATCTGGATGTATACATGCAGGTCACAGGGGATATGATGGCTTAGCTTGGGCTCAGAGGCCTGACATTCCTGTCTTCTTATATTAATAAGAAAAACAAAACAAAATAGTGGTGAAGTGTCGGGGTGGTGAAAATTTTTGGGGGGTGGTATGCAGAGATAATGGGCGATGTTTCTCAGGGTGGCTTTGAGAGGGATTAGGGGCAGCATGGGAACATAGAGTGGGAGAGATTAAACTGAAGAAAGATTTTGTTGGGGTAAGAGGTGATATTGTGGGGTTGTTAGAAGGAGCATTTGTCATATAGAATGATTGGTGATGGCCTGGATGTGGTTTTGTAGGAATTGAGAAACTAAATGGAAGACACAGCTCTCAATAAAAGAAAGAGGAAAACAGGTATTAAAGGACTAAGAATTGGGAGGACCCAGGACATCCAATTAGAGAGTGCCCAGTGGGGGCCGGGGGTGGGGGGGTTCAACGTAATTATTTGCTTGGTTGGTGAGTTTTTGGACTCTATCCTTGAGTTTTTTTTTTATGTTGTCATATACCAGGCCAGACTGATTTAGGTAAAAACAACACTCTTCATTTAAAAATATACAGAGTCCCTTTTGTTTTAGCAGTGAGTAAATAGAGGCCTTGGCGATTTTGGAGGAAAGAGAAATGCAAAGCGAGCAATTGTTTGTTAAAGAAGGATTAGAAACGGCTAGGAGAGAGTGAGTGAGATTGATAGTGTGGTGAAGATAGCTGGGGAGAGGTAGAGGATGGCATAAGAACGGAAACAAGAATAAGAGTGAGTATAAAAGTAAAGAATAGGACTTCATCAGGGTGAAAGTATTGGAGTGTATCCTGTCAGCAGAGATCATCTATCCACTCCAAGAGGGAGAGTCAAGAGTGGTGGATTGGGGCTAGTACCAGAAGATATCCACTACGGTAGTTTGGAAGAAAAGTGTAAACTGGCAGTGTAAACAAGGGCAGGGCATTTACAAGTAGTTGAGAATGGTGAATAGGAGTATGACTAGACAGGTGATAGTAGGGATGACAAGTTTTTGGGGTGCAGTCCAAGTAGTGAGAGTGACTGCATAAAGCCCTGTTGCAAAAAGCAGGGTAAGGACAAACAGACCTAATAGAATGAAGGGTTGTATTAGGCTTATAAGGATTATTACTGTTCTTCAGAAATGCGAGTGAGTTTAAGGGAAGTAGGGGGGAGTACTTGCGACTTCCAGGAGGAAGAGAAGAAATCAGGCTGGCTGGCTGACAGGCACAGCTTTACTCTGGATCTATGAACCTAATGCGGGGGTCCTGCAGACGAACAGCCATTGGGGTACTATAGATGACTAAGTGGGGTCCAGTCCACCAAGGTTGTAGAGTTTGAGGGGTCAGATTCTTAATAAGATTAGCAGCCTGGCGAATTTCCTGTCTATCCTGCTGGAGGACAGGAAGATAGTCGCTTAGAGGGCTAGTGTTTGGGATGAGGTTGGGGCCAAGCAAGAAAGTGCATCCATATAAAAGTTAAAGTGGATTGTACCCTGTAGCATCTCGAGGACAGGCTCTATTTTGAGAAGGGCAAGAGGTAAAAGTACTGTCTAGTCCTTTTTAAGTTGGAGGCTGAGCTTGGTGAGGTGTGTCTTTAAAAGACCATTAGTCCGTTCTACTTTTCTTGAAGATTGAGGACAGTAAGGGGTATGAAGGTTCCACTGAATACCAAGAGCCTGAGAAACTGCTTGGGTGATTTGAACAATAAAGGCCAGTATAGAGGTGGGAAGGCCAAACCGAAGAATTATGTCTGACAGAAGGGAAGAAATGACCACAGTGGCCTTCTCAGACCCTGTGGGAAAGGCCTCTACCCATCCAGTGAAAGTGTCTACCCAAACCAAGAGGTATATTAGTTTCCTGACTTGGGGCATGTGAGTAAAGTCAATTTGCCAGTCCTGGGCAGGGACAAATCCCCAGGCTTGATGTGTAGGGAAGGGAGGGGGCCTGAACAATCCCTGAGGAGTAGTAGAATAGCAGATGGAACACTGAGAAGGGATTTCCTTGAGGATAGATTTCCACAATGGAAAGGAAATGAGAGATTCTAAGAGACGGGCTAGCGGCTTGTAACCTACATGGAAGGGGTTATGAAATGACAACAGAATAGAATGGGCCTGTGAGGCTGGAAGGAGATATTTTCCTTGGTCCAAGAACCATTTGCCTTGTGTGGGAAGAGATTGATAGGTGGAAGTTTCAGTGGGGGAGTAGGTGGGAGTCACCGATGAGGAGAAAAACTGGCCCTGAGGGACAGAAGTTGGAAGCTGGCTGTTTCTTTAGCTACATTATCAGCATAAGCGTTGCCCTGAGCGATGGGATCTGATGCCTTTTGATGGCCCTTGCAGTGAATGACTCCAGCTTCCTTTGGAAGTAAAGCAGCCTTGAGAAGAGTTTTTATTAAAGAGGAATTAATGATGGAGGACACTTGTGTAGAGAGGAAACCTCTTTTGGCCCATATAACAGAATGGTGATGCAGGATATGGAAGGCATATTTAGAGTCAATATAAATATTGACGTGTAGTGCCTTTGCAAGAGTGAGGGCCCGAGTTAAGGCAATGAGTTCAGCTTGCTGACAGGTAGTGGAGGGGGGCAGAGCAGTAGCCTCAAGGATAGATGGGGAAGATACTATAGCATAGCCTGCCTTTGCTGGTGAGTGGCAATTAGGCCTGGTGGAACTGCCATCAATATACCAAGTATGGTCAGAGTGAGGGACAGGAAAGAAGGAAATATGGGGAAATAGACTGAATGCCCGGTGGATCAGAGAGATACAGTCATGGAGGTCAGGTGTGATATCAGGAATAATGTGGGGGCTAGCCTAAAACAGTAAGGTCAAGTTGTTTGGACAGAAAGGCTACATGGCACGGTCCCAGCTCTTGTGTAACAATTCCAACCACAAAGCCCTGCACTTTGGCTGTGTGTAATGAAAAAAGGGATGAGTTAGGGAGAGCTAGTGTGGGAGCAGCTTTTAGGGCTGTTTTTTAAGGATTGGAAAGGGGAGTGAGGAAAGAATTTAGGATTTATGGGGTCAGCTAGGTTTATCTAGAACAGAATAATGGGTTGTGGAGGGGAGGTGTTGAGGATAGGAGAGTATATGGGTTTGGCACCATGGGGTGATTGATAAGGCGCAGTTCCTGAACTAACCTGTAAGACTTGTCCAGTTTTTGGACAGGTGAAATGAGGGAATTGTAAGGAGAGTTTATAGGCTTTAAAAGGCCGTGCTATAGCAGGCAGGTGATAACAGGCTTTAATCCTTTTAAAGCGTGCTATAGGATGGGATATTGGCATTGAGCAAGGTAAGGGTGATTAGGTTTTAATGGGATGGTAAGGGGTGCATGATCCGTTGCCAGGGAGGGAGTAGAGGTGTCCTGTACTTGTGGATTAAGGTGGGGAGATACAAGGGGAGGATGTGAAGGAGGCTTTCAACGGGGGAAAAAGGCAGCAATGAAGTGTGGCTGTAGCCTAGGAATAGTCAGGGAAGCAGATAATTTAGTTAAAATGTCTCAACCTAATAAGGGAGCTGGGCAGGTGAGGATAACTAAAAAGGAGTGCATAAAATAATGTTGTCCAAGTTGTCATGAGAGTTGGGGAGTTTTAAGAGGTTTAGAAGCCTGGCCGTCAATACCCACAACAGTTATGGAGGCAAGGGAAACAGGCCCTTGAAAAGAAGGTAATGTGGAGTGGGTAGCCTCCATATTGATTAAGAAGGGGACAGACTTACCCTCCAGTGTAAGAGTTACCCAAAGTGTCTGTGATGGTCCTGTAGGCTTCCAAGGCGATCGGGCAGTGTCAGTCTTCAGCCACTAAGCTGAGAAGATCTGGGAAGGAGTCAGTCAGAGAGCCTTGGGCCAGAGTTCCAGGGGCTCTGGGAGTGGCTGCCGGGCGAGTTAGACAGTCTGATTTCCATTGGGGTCCCACACAGATGGGAGACGGCTTAGGAGGAATCCCAGGCTGCGGGCATTCCTTGGCCCAGTGGCTAGATTTCTGGCACTTGAAGCAAGATCCTTGGGGAGGCGGTCCTGGACGAACGCCTGGCCCCTGCAGTTTAGGCTTTTTGAAGTTTTTGTGTGCTGGAGATGTGGCTGGGGTTTCTCTCACAGTGGAGGCAAGTAATTGCAACTCTTCTCTATTATTGTACATCTTGAAGGCGAGGTCAGTTAAGTCCTGTTGTGGGGTTGAGGGCCAGAATCTAATTTTTGGAGCTCTTTTTAATGTAGGGAGTGGGTTGGGTAATAAAATGCATATTGAGAATAAGACAGCCTTCTGGCCCCTCTGGGTCTAGGGCGGTAGAGCGTCTAAGGGTTGTTGCCAAACGGGCCATGGACTGGGCTGGGTTTTCATATTTGATGAAAAAGAGCCGAAACGCTAACTGATTTGGGAGAGGTCTGATAAAGAAAGAGGAGCATTAACCTTGGCTATGCCTTCATCTCCAGCCACCTCTCTAAGAGGAAATTGTTGGGCAGGTGGGGGAGGGTTAGTCACAGAACGAAACTAAGCCAGACCTGGTGTGAGGAGGGGAGGTAATAGGAGGGTTATAGGGTGGGGGAGTGGAGGCTGAAGAAGAGTTGGGACCTGGCTTGGCCTGGCAAGGAGCAGCCTGGGGAGGAGGGGAGAGGTCAGATGGGTCTGTAGAAAAGGAGGATTCACAGGACTCAGAGCTTGGGGTGCAGACTGAAGGAACAGACAGGAGAGAAAGAAGAAAGATTTGGGATGAATCTCATTGTGAGCAGAGATTAGGAAGGGACCGATGTGTAAAAGAATGCCTGGACATCAGGCACCACACACCATTTGCCCATTTTATGAGAAGAATTATCTAGATCTTGTATGATGGAGGAATCAAAAGTGCCATTTTCTGGCTATTGAGAATCATTGTCGAGTTTGTATTGGGGCCAGGCGGTGTTGCAGAAGAAAATAAGATGCTTAGGTTTTAGGTCAGGTGTGAGTTGAAGAGGTTTTAAGTTTTTAGGAGCACAGGCTAAGGGAGAAAAAGGAGGAATGGAGGGTGGAAGGTTGCCCATATAGAAGGAGGCAAGCCCAGAGAAAAGAGAGGGTAGAGACAGGGATAAGGGAGGTAATGAGCAGCCCTGGGCTGCAATGTGGGTGAGCAACCAAAGCAGGCATCCCCGCACTTGACTTGCCACCAAGGGAATGTTGGTGAATGACCAAGGCAGGCATCCCTGCAGTGATCAGACACCAATGGAGTGTGGGTGAATAATCAGGCAGGTGTCCCTGCAGTGATTAAACACCAAGGGAAGACTTCCCGAGTCCATGACTGGTGCCGGAGTTTTGGGTCCACGGATAAAATGTGTCCCTTTTGTCTCTACTAGAGAGGAAAAAGAGCTGGAATTGGAAGAACAGGGAGATTGAAGGGTAGCAAGAGAGGCTGGAGAAGAGAGTGAAAAGGCCGCTTACCCCATTTGAAATTGGTGAGATGTTCCTTGGGCTGGTTGGTCTGAGGACCCGAGGTTGTAGATGGATCTCCTCATGGAGTGAGGGAGAGGACAGGGGACTGGTCTCCCAAAGGAGTCGTCCTGTCCTGGGTCTCCGGCACCAAATGTGTGGCGCATCTGTGTAAAGAGACCACCAAACAGGCTTTATGTGAGCAACAAGGCTGTGTATTTCACCTGGGTGTGGGAGAGCTGAGTCCGAAAAAGGAGTCAGCAAAGGGTGGTGGGATTATCATTAGTTCTTATAGGTTTGGGATAGGCGTACAAAGTACATTCTTAAGGGCATACAAAGTACATTCTTAAGGGCGGAGAGAATATTACAAAGTACTTTCTTAAGGGCAGGGGAGAATATTACAAAGTACCTTCTTAAGGGTGGGGGAGAATATATCCTATCAGGGTGGGGCAAGAACAAATCACAATGGTGGAATGTCATCAGTTAAGACTATTCTCACTTCTTTTGTGGATCTTCAGTCGTTTCAGGCCATCTGAATGTATACGTGCAGGTCACAGGGGATATGATGGCTTAGCTTGGGCTCAGAGACCTGACAGTGGCTTGGTAGTGGTGAATTCTCTCAGCATTTGTTTGTCTGAAAAAGACTATCTTTCCTTCATATATGAAGCTTTGTTTCTCTGGATACAAAATTCTTGCTTGATAATTGTTTTGTTTGAGAAGACTGAAGATAGGGCCCCAATCCCTTCTAGCTTGTAGGGCTTCTGCTGACAAATCTGCTGTTAATCTGACAGGTTTTTCTTTATAGGTTACTTGGTTCTTTTGTCTCACAGCTCTTAAGATTCTTTCCTTCACCTTAACTTTAGATAGCTTGATGACTATGTGCCTAGGCGATGATTTTTTTGCAGTGAATTTCCCAGGTGTTCTTTGTGCTTCTTGTATTTGGATGTCTAGGTATCTAGCAAGGCCGGGGAAGTTTTCCTCGATTATTCCACCAAATATGTTTTCCAAACTTTCAGATTTCTCTTATTCCACAGGAATGCTGATTATTCTTAGGTTTGGTCATTTAACATAATCCTAGACTTCTTGGAGGCGTGTTCATATTTTCTTATTATTTTTTCTTTGTCTTTGTTCGATGGGGTTAATTCAAAGACCGTGTCTTCGAGCTCTGAATTTCTTTCTTCTACTGGTTTGATTCTATTGCTGAGACTTTCCAGAGCATTTTGGATTTCTGTAAGTGTGTCCATTGTTTCCTAAAGTTTTGATTGCTTTTTATTTATGCTGTTTCATCGAATATTTCCCCTTTCACTTCTTGTATCATTTTTTTTGTTTCCTTACGTTGGGCTTTGCCTTTCTCTGATGCCTCCCTGATTAGCTTAATAACTGACCTCCTGAATTCTTTTTCAGGTAAATCAGGAATTTCTTCTGGGTTTGGATTCATTGCTGGTGAGCTATTGTGATTTTCGGGGGGGTGTTAAAGAACCTTGTTTTGTCATATTACCAGACTTGATTTTCTGGTTCCTTCTCATTTGGGTAGGCTCTGTCAGAGGGAAAGTCTAGGGCTGAAGGCTGTTGTTCAGATTCTTTTGTCCCATGGGTGTTCCCTTGACATAGTAGTCTCCCCCTTTTCCTATGGATGTGTCCTCCTGAGAGAGCCGAGCTGAAGTGATTGTTATCTCTCTTCTGGATCTAGCTACCCAGCAAGTCTACCAGGCTCCAGGCTGGTACTGGGGTTGTCTGCACGGAGTCCTGTGTTGTGTACCATTTGTGGGTCTCTCAGCCATGGATACCAGCACCTGTCCCTGTGGAGGTGTCAGCGGGGTGAAATGGACTCTGTGAGGGTTCTTAGCTTTGGTGATTTAATGCACTATTTTTATGCTGGTTGGCTCTCTATTAGGAGGTGGTGCTTTCCGGAGAGCATCAGCTGTGGTAGTATGGGGAGGAACAAACAGTGGATGGGGCTGTAGAACTCCCAAGAGTATATGCCTTTTGTCTAGAGTTCCCAAGGTGGGTAGGGAAGGACCATTGGGTGGGGGCAGGGCTAGGCGTGTCTGAGCTCAGGCTCTCCTTGGGCATTTCTTGCCACAGCTGCTGTGGGGGATGGGGGTGAGGTTTCCAGGTCAATGGAGTTGTGTTCCTAGGAGGATTATGGCTGCCTCTGCTGAGTCATGCAGATTGGTCAGGGAAGTGGGGGAAAACCAGCAGTTACAGGCCTCACCTAACTCCCATGCAATCTGAGGGGCCTGTCTCACTCCCACCATGCCTCCACTAACAGCACCAAGTCTGTTTCCAGGGAGTGGGCAAGCAGGGCTGAGAACTTGCCCCAGGCTACCTGTTTCCCAGCTGCAAAAGCAAATATGGCTTTCCTTCTTCACCCGCCTGTGGAGTCTGCCCACCAGATTCACGCCCTTCCCTGAGTTCTGGGAAGGAGACATCTCCATCAGTTCAAAATGTTACAAAGTTCAGCTGTCAATTTCCTTTTCCCTGTGGCCTTTCCCCGGTGACTCTGGCTGCCCTCCCGAAGGACCCCTGTGAGGACAGGCAGAAATGGTTTGTTAGGGAACCCAGGGAGCTGACAAGGCTTTGCCTGCTGCTTCCTCTCTCTACCCCTGTATTTTGCTCAGCTCTCTCAATTGACTCAGTTCCAGGTAAGGTCAGAATCTTCTCCCATAACATAGACCTTCAGGTTCCATAGTGGGGGTATGTGTTTGAGGGATCTCTCTTTCCCACTTCCACAGTTTGGGTACTCACAGTATTTGGGGTGTGTCTCCCGGGTCCTGTAGGAGCAATCCACTTCCTTCAGAGGGTCGGTGGGTTCTCTTGGCTTTCCTGATTTATTCCTGCTGTCATTCTGGAGCAAAAAATCATGATGCGAGGCACCACAGGCTGCTCTGTCCATCAGAGTTGGAGCTGCAATCTAGTCCTGCCTCCCGTCTGCCATGATCTGCCCATCCCCCTAAACATTTTAAATAATCATATGTTTCTTGTTAAGTTTTAAGGGCTCTTTTTATGTTATACATATTAGCCCTGAGTTATATTTATGACAAAAACTTATCTCCCTTTCTCTTACATGCCTTTTATTTACATGTAGAAAGACTTTTTCTATCCTGAGATTATAAGAACAGTATTATTTTCCTTTTCCTTTAACACACTTAGACACTTGATCTACTGGAATATGGAATATTTTTGTTTATGGTATGAGGGAGAGAATAAGTTTAATTTTTCCCAGAAGTTCTCTGGTGTCCCAGTAGCATTTGTGGACTAGTCTGTTTTCTTTTTATTTCACTAACTGGAAATACCACATCATGCTCTAAATGATGTGACCTACAGTAAAATTTATCTTAATTGACCTCCACTTAACAGACCAAATGGGTTAATTGATAGTCTCTGTTCTCTCTGTAAAACATACTGATGGAAGACCACGGTAAGCTTAATGTTTACTATTAATAGGCTACTTAATACTATGCTGGTATGATTCTGTTTCTTGCTTGTGGTTTTAGATCACTGATACTCAGATGACCATTCTACAAACTTAATGTGAGCTCTGCTTACCATTGTGTATTTATTATTTAATTTAATATTATATAAAGCAGTAAAATATGAAAGGAAGGAAAGGTGCTGTTTCGGAGAAAGCTAAATTAGGTGCTTTAGAAAGGAAAAATGGGTCACCAAAAATTTTGTGGCCAGTAAGGACATTGTATACAGTTTACTTAAATGTTATAGCATATATAGATCTAAGTTCTAGGAGCAGGTAATGAAATATGGATATAAAGGATTACTTTTCTCCTATAGAAAAACTTGTAAAGTTTAGCAACAAAACCAAATGGTTAAATTTGAGTGCAGTTTGGTATATGAGAGGAAGTTTATCTTCTGAATTATAGACCTTTAAAAATATATTATCTTGTAAAACATTTTAATGATGTAACTGTTGTAGTCCATTTGTGCTGCTGTAACAAAATACCTGAGAATTGGTAATTTATAAAGAATAGAAATTTATTTCTCTGAGTTCTGGAAGCTGAGAATTCCAAGATCCAGGTACTGGCAGGTTTGGTGTCTGGTAAGGGTTCAGTCTCTGCTTCCAAGATGATGCCTTGAACATTGCATCCTCCAGAAAGGAGGCATAATATGTCCTCACATGACAGAAGGCAGAGGGGGGAAAAGAGACAAACTCCCTCTTTCAGTCCCTTCTCTAATGTTACGTAATCCCAATCACCAGTGTGGAGCCCTAATGATCAGAGGCCCTAACTTCTAGTAACATCACTTTGGTTATTAGGTTTTAACTCAGCTTTTGGGGAGGATACCACATTCAAACCCTAGCAGCAACTCATAACTTTACATTATAAGTACATAGACCAATTAAAATTTGTTAACAAAAACCTAGATTCGTAGTAGGCTAAATGTAGTGTTTTCATACCGCAGACTGGTGTCTGTAGGCATTTTGAACATGATGTGGTATTTCTAACTAGTGAGTTAAAAATACTGATCTTTAACTCTAAAATTAAGAGAATGAAAACTAGATTACTGCATTGTATTAGTTTTCTGTCATATGACAACTTCAAAACTTAGTGACTTGAAACAATAACCACTTATCATATCACACAGTTTCTATGGTCAGAAATCAGGGAGTAGTTCAGGTGGGTGGTCTGGCTCATGAGTTTATAGCCAAAACGATAGCCAGGGCTGCAGTCATCTGAAGCCTTGACTAGGGCTAAAGATTACATTTTCGAAATGATTAACTCATGGAATGCTGATTGTTGGCAAGAGCCATCATTTCTTCCCCATGTGGGTCTGTCCATGAGGCTACCTTAAGCGTATTCATAGCATGGTAGCTAGCCTCCCTCCAGAATGTGTGATCCAAGAGAGAGAGTGAGGTAAAAGATGTAAAGTCTTTTATGACCTAGTTCTAGAAGTCACATACCATCTGTCACATCTACTATATATTTTTGTTAAAACTGAATCAGTAGGACAGCTCACATCAAAGGAGGAGGAATCAGACTCCAACTCTTAAAAAGGAGAGAAATCACCACACTGCAGATATTTATTTTGTGTGTGTGGATCAATGAAGGGGAAGAGATTAATGTATAATGTTTGGTCTTCTTTTTAGGACACTGCCTTAGGAAAACCACGAGAGGTGTTTCGACTTCCTACAGATTTGACAGCATGTGACAACCGTCTTTGTGCATCTATCCATTTCTCATCTTCTACCTGGGTTACCTTGTCAGATGGAACTGGAAGATTGTATGTCATTGGAACAGGTGAACGTGGAAATAGTGCTTCTGAAAAATGGGAGGTGAGGGTTTGTTTAAGACTTATGCAAAGTCCAGAAAGTATATGTAAATTACACCCTACTTATTTTAAAATGACACTTTTCAAGGATGGTTTACATGTGATCTGTTGTTTGTTTGATATATAATGTTTTGGATCTCTTTTTAACTAAATTATAAAATGTATATTTTTCACAAACTGTTACATTAACCACTCCTGTTTTGATCTGGAGTCAGTACAGTTGTCAAGAATTGCATTCATTTTTCAGCAGACATCTTACATGCGTAGAGTACTTCATTAAGCATTGACATTGCCTCCTCATTCTTGAAGAAGAGTTGACCAAAAGCTTATGTTAGGATGTTTTTCTCCTCTGCCGTTATGTTAGATTTGCTGGGATGTTTACATTGGTCAAATAGTGGTCAAATTACCAGAATATTCTCTACTTAGAAAAATACATGATATAAATACATAGTTATATGCCAATTTCCAAGACAACATTTTTACTTTAATTTAAAAAATTAGATATAAATCTAAATGGTAGGTTAGGATTTTAATAGTAATAAATAAGGAATTAATTTCTCTAGAACTACAGTTTTTGAAAGTAGAAGAAAATGAGGCCAAGTAGATAATCAAAAGATTTAGTTTACTGCTTCAGCTCCTTTGAGTTATGCTAATAAGTGTATTGTAATATTGCTACTGTCTGAATCTCAGCAGGTAGCCTTTAGTTCTGGGTAAATAAAGAGATGCGAGCTTAATATATTTATGTCTTATAAAATAATTTCATCTGACCAACAGATGCCTACAAAGACCAGGCTTTAATTACTTGAGAAAAACCAGTTAGGTCTTAGAACCAAATGGTTTACCTACCTTACTAAGTTATACTAAATGTTATACTACCAAATTATAGTATGTTCAGAATACACAGTAAATAACCAGAACAGCAGTAGCCTGTTTACAAGAGCCTGTTGCATTCACAGTTTCAGATGTTCATTGGATACTGTGACAATTTCTGTTTTGGCCTTTAGTAACAACTTTTATTTTTCTGAAAAACAGAAGTAATGTGGTATGTAGCACAGCTACCTGAAACAGTTGGAAGGTATTTTGAGAATAATGGGCAGGAGAGATATGAGTGGGAATTTATCTGGTATTGAGCTGTATGGATTCTGTAGATTTTGAACAGGACAAACCTACTTGGCTCACTTTCATCTTAAAAATAATACCACACATTATTTCATATGGGCTTATACTTCTTTTGGTTTTGTTTTGTGTATCCCCTTGGCATGTATTAAACCTTCAATAATATCTTTTAAATAAATTTAAAAACTTAAATCTACCTTGTGCCTTGTTTAGCGTATGCTGCCCTAATGAAATAAGCTCCCTTCAGAGATGTTTTCAGCTAATAATAGTTTTGACTAGGTACTGGTGGGAGAGGGAGGAGACTTGGGCATTAATTGAGGTGGGAGGGATACTGTGGAATATTGGTCACTTTAAGAAACAATTCAGGAGGGTTTTAGGACTTTAGGGTAATTAATATAACAGAGAAGCTAAAAGTAGAAGTGATTACGGAGCATGGTGGGGGGTAAGGGGGCCAAGGGTGGTGGTGTTGGTGATTACTGAAGTTTAAGAAGAGAAATTAAAGGAGACAGCTTGCTTTCCAAATGTGTTGCCTCTAATACCATGGAAGTGCCGTGTATCAACGGTATCACAGTTTAGATGCTGGGCTTGTTCAGAAAACTAGAAACTTCAGCCTAACAATTTTTAAAAGTACGCCATCTACTCTTTTGGTTTCATTCCAGTTCCTTTCACTCATACTAGAAAGAAAAAAAGAAACAATAAACTAGCTACTTGTTCTTGCCAAAACTTGTCATTTTCTGTTCTTCCCTTTTGTTTCCACTGTTCCCCCAAACAATAGCAAAACCCAATCAACCAATACAAACCTGCCTTCATCTGTCATCTCTGTTTTGAATATTTAAGGATTTTTTTTTTAAGCTTTTGCTTTTTCTGTTTATGGAAATCTTAAGAATGGATTCTGAAGGCCCACTACTTGAATGATTTTGGCAGATGTTCAAATACATAGGGAAGTTGATGACATTAAAGCACATTTTTCTTTGTAGATTTTCAAGTAGGAGTAGATATGTGGGGATTCCAGGTACAGGTTTTGTTTTTTGTTTTTTGTTTTTGTTTTTTAAAGCTACCTTTTTTTCAGTTAGGCTTTTTCTCAACTGTCCATATCTTATTTGGAAATCTTGTTTAGGAAGCAGCCTTAAAACCTTCTCTATTTTGTATTTACTCTTAAAAATGTAATAGTTGTTGAGATCTTGTGTTTGTGGTATAAGAAAGAATTTAATAAGATTTTGTGTGTTTCTGTATGATGCTTAGATAAGATTTTGTGCGTTTTTATATGATGCTTTTTGCTTTTCAAAAAATACTTTAGGATTATATTTTAAATAGAGTTTGTTAACTTATTCTTAAATGCTAATAGGCTCTTTTGATTTTGAGAAAAAACGTGTTTTGGTGATTTATTCTTCAATGTTTTTTACTCTTGCCTTTGTAAACTTCCAGAGAATAAACAAACAAAAAACAGGAAAAAGGCATACACACATGCACACTCATATACAATAGCTAGAAACTGAGAGTAAGCAAGGTAGCCAAGACTAATGATCAGGTTTTTTTCTTATACAAATAAATATTTTCTTAAAAGTTCTATCCTCAGGGAACATTATCTAAACTTGCAGTCTTTATGTAAAGGCCTTTTTATTTTTAAATTTCTTGTAATAGTATCCAAAATAACTGTTGAATCACCAGAATCCTATGTATTCCCTCTATACTATCTGTGTTCATGTAATTATGTACACTTTTTTATGTGTGTAATTTTGTTTTGTAGATTATGTTTAATGAAGAACTTGGGGATCCTTTTATTATAATTCACAGTATCTCATTGCTAAATGCTGAAGAACATTCTATAGCTACCCTACTTCTTCGAATAGAGAAAGAGGAATTGGATATGAAAGGAAGTGGTTTCTATGTTTCTCTGGAGTGGGTCACTATCAGTAAGAAAAATAAAGGTAAAACAAAAGTCTGAATCTCTCTTTACTGGTTGGCATTATTTAGTAGATTTTGAAACGCAAAGCTGTCCCTGTAAATACTGTTTGCTCTTTCTTGGGCATTGTGTTACAATTCTGTCACCTGCCACCACTGGTGGAATGAATATGTATAGATAGTTTTTCCTCAGGTATATTTTGTAGAAAAAAAATTGCAGTGTGCATCCACAGCCAATTATGCCTTTTATATAAAAGAAGACATTGTTATATAAATTTTGAATAATTTAACAGGCATATTTTTAATATATACAAAAATATATGCATATATATGTGTGATACACAAAAATTTATACCTAAAACTAAATGTAAATTAATAAATTATAGTGTAATTTAAATGTAAATAAATATAAATACTCATTTGGAAATGAATGTCTTTATTTCATTAAATTACAGGTATTATTTCTTTTAAATCTAATTGAACTTCATTATTTGTTTCTACATTTAGGAAAACTGTTACTTTTTCTCACCTGTTGTGCTCCCCAGTTTAGAATAGTCCTGAACTTTGGTCTGTTTGAATCTGTCTGTCAAGCTTCTAACTTGACATTAAAAATTACAATCTCATGAATTAATTAGGATTTCTTTAAGGTATTAAGAAATCTCTTTGCCTTTGCTTAGTTCGTGCTGACTCATTGAGTGTTTTCTTTTTTAACTGTAGTTGAGTACTGAGAGTGCTTGTTTCCGTAATGACTCTGTGCTCTTTTTCTCAGTAGTTTTTATTAGCTGACTCATTTATGAGTAAGTTAATATCATTCATCTCTGTAGAAAAATATTTCTTTACCATAGCTGCTAGTTTGCAATTCAATAAAGACTATTAGTATTTGTTTCCTAAGAGGGTTTTGCCTTTTATTCTAAAACAGCCATCTATCTTTCTATCTATCTATCTAATAGATATCTCAAAATAGTTTATAAATAAACTGAATAAGTCTCCTGGATTTGTTCTTTGAAGTATTCAATATAATTTATTAGTTCTTTGTGGTTTTTTATTAGTTCTTTGTAGTTTTATCTCTGGAGGAACACAGTAACTTTAAACTTTAAATTAGATATTAGAAAACTTTTTTGAAATCCCAGTTGGTAACCATAAGATCTATGTCACAGCTATCCAAGTATGCCCACACAGTGCAAAAGCAGCCATAGACAATATATAAATGAATGAGTATAGTTGTGTTCCAGTCATACTTTATGGACATTAAAATTTGAATTTTATGTTTTTTTGACATATATTTAAATATTATTCTTTAAATATTACTATTTTAACAATTTAAAAATATAAAATTCATGCTTAGCTCACAGGCCATACAAAAATAGGCCTAGATTCAGCTTTGGCTCAAGGGTCCTAGTTTGCAGAACCCCTGCTTTAGATAATGGAAGCCTTAATTTTTTTAAGGTACATAATTCAGAATCTTACAGGAGACATTGTCATGCATATTCCTCCTCCTTTCTCCAAGACGCTTGGTTCTGTAACATCTTTTTCTCAATCTGTGGTAACTCATCACATTGCCTCAGAACATAGCAGTACTCTGCTCCAGCTCTGTCTTCTCCATCCCCTTCGTCTTCATTTCTTTGCCTCAACTGGACAGATACATTGAGACTAACCTTTTATCTCCCAAGATTGTAGTTGTAGAATAATTAATTCTCTTTATTGTTCCCTTTATCTTTCTTTTATATCTTGTTCCTTCTCTCCCAATTACTAATATGATTGGTTTTTTTTTTCTTTTTCTTTTTAGTTAACAGAACAGTATTTTTGTAAACTATTTTTAATGAAACATATCATAAATTATATTTATGGTCAGATAAGTTTGAAAATGTGGACATAAAATAGCTCCATTACACATTAAGCATATTAAAGTTTCTAAAAATTGTGAGTAAAAAAAATTTAGGTTAGATGCAAAGGCTCATGCCTGTAATCTCAGCACTTTGGGAGGTCAAAGCAGGAGGATCACTTGAGCCCAGGAGTTTGAGACCAGTCTGGGCAACATAGTGAGCCACTGTCTTTACAAAAATTACAAAAACATTAGCTTGGCGTGGTGGTGTGCACCTATAGTTCCAGCTACTCAGGAGGATTGCTTGAGCCTGGGAGTTTGAGGCTACAGTGAGCTGTGATTGTGCCACTGCATTTTAGCCTGGGCAACAGGGCAAGACCCTGTCTCAGACAAACAAAAAACAATTTACGTTTAATTTTAACCTAGCATTTCTCCACATATTTAACCATGGAATCCAGTTTTTGAGACTTCCTATTCTTTTCTGTCCCATGCATGTTGGGAAAGGCCACCCTATAAATATGTAATGTCTGTGTTTGGATCTTTAAAGTCAAGTAGGACTTTTGGCCCTGCATGTATCTATAGGGGAAGTGTAGGAGTTTTGTTCATTCATTAAATTACAAGCCTGTTCTTAAATATGTGTGAATTGAATGTGTGAATGTAGGTGAGGATTTTGAGTAAAAACAATGAGATATTTTAGAACAGATGGTATTATTATGTAAAAACTCACAATAATATGACATTGAGTTGTGACTTCTGACTACTCAGTATGAAGCCTACAAGTATAACCCACTTTAAAGAGTAACAGTATAGGTAAAAGTATGGAGTCAGCTAAAATGTTTGAGTACTTTTTAAAGCAAAAAATTACTGTCTTTATAGGAAAATAAGTTTAATTTGTCAAACTTTTGGAATACAGTTAATTGTTTATATCTTAAAAGTAGCACTAATTTATGTTTAATTATAAGCATATAGATAAATGTCTTGAGTGTGTAAAAAAAAAAATCATTTCTGCTATAAATTTATTTCATTGTTAAAATGCCCCTTATCAGGAGTTAGAGCAGGCAGAAAAATAGTCCACACTGCATGTTTCCCTTGTCCTCAGTTTGTCAATTTTCAGAAGAAACTTATCACATACCTGCTGAGAAGGCAGACAGGCTTTAGTCAAGGAGAGGTAGGTCATACAGAAGCTGTTATTCCAAGTAAGCCAGTCATGTTGGAGTTCTGGGACACTGCTGTCTAATAGATTTCTCCAAGATGAACATGTTTTATATATGTAGTATTCACTTCAATAGCTACTAGCCATGTGTGGCTATTGAGCAATTAAAATGTGGCTAGTGTGACTGAGGAATTTAAATTTTACTTAATTTTAAGTAGACACTTCTGGCCAGTGACTACCACATTAGACAGGACAATCGGGAACAAATTTCACCAGACCTGGTATTTTAAAATAGGGACTTATTTACAGAAAATTAGGTTGTAAATTGTTTATCCTTATGAAAAGACTCTTAATAGTGTACCTTTTAATAATACATTAAAATTATTTAATTATAATTAAAATCAATTTTTAAATATCAAAATATTTTGATAATAGTTTTTATTTGTAATGTTTTGTTCTAAAATACTTTTTCTTACAGATAGTAAAAAATATGAAATTATTAAGCGTGATATTCTCCGTGGAAAGTCAGTGCCACATTATGCTGCTATTGAGCCTGATGGAAATGGTCTAATGATTGTATCCTACAAGTCTTTCACATTTGTTCAAGCTGGTCAAGATCTTGAAGAAAATATGGATGAAGACATGTCAGAGAAAATCAAAGGTAATTTTTTTCTTAATAGAGCTTATTTGTATTTGCATAAACATATATTTATGTCTTTTGTTTTCCCAGTTAGGTTAATAGTTCTACAAGGGCAAGATAGATGCATAATTTTTTCTTTATTTTCTCATGTATTTTCCAGAAGTCTTTTATAAGGTATACCACCTTCATAGTGTGAATGAACTGGTTTAATTTGATCATTTTGTTATTACCAAAAATGTTTTTTAAAAAAATCGTTTATTAGCTTCCTTGATTAGGTGCTTAATAAATAGTTATCAAATAAATGTCTATTCGCTATTAGTATTGATGGTATTAATAGTGTAATATTAAAGATATTAATTTTAAAAAATAAGCTAACGTACCTGTTCTTACCTTTTATACTAAACTGAAAGTAAGTTCCTTGAGGGCAGAATCACATAATTTTATCAATGTTGAATGAATGAATGAAGGTTATGTTTTAGCATGAAAAGACTGGCCAGGCAAGGCAGCTCACGCCTGTAATCCCAGCATTTTGGGAGGCCTAGGCGGGCAGATCACAAGGTCAGGAGATCGAGACCATCCTGGCTAACACGATGAAACCCCGTCTCTAATAAAAATACAAAAAAAAATCCGAGTGTGGTGGCGGGCGCCTGTAGTGCCAGCTACTTGGGAGGCTGAGGCAGGAGAATCGCTTGAACCTAGGAGGCAGAGGTTGTTGTGAGCCAAGATTGTGCCACTGCACTCCAGCTTGGGCGACAGTGAGACTGCCTCAAAAAAAAAAAAAGAAAAGACTAACGAATTTCAGAAGAAATTTATATTTGTATATAAAGAACAGACATTCTTTTAAAGCTATTCAAGAGAACATTCCTCTGTAAAAATTACTGTTCATATTGCTGATGTTCATAGCCAGAGAATAATATGTTTTACTTAACAGATATTTTTATAATATTTAACAATTCTACATATTATTCTTTGAATCTGCCTTTTTTGTTAAACAAGTTAATTATTTTAAAAAATTAGTTTTACCTTTTTATTTTTAAGTGAAAGCACGTTGATTAAGTAAAGAAATAAAAGAATGGCTACTCCATAAGCAGAGCAACCTAGGTTTACTATTTTTGGATGCTTTAAAAAATGAATATTAATGTAATATATAATTGAAAAATATTTTCCACAGGTTTATAAATATATGCACCTCTGAATACAAAAACCTGTGCTTAGTAGGCCTTTTCTTTAGACTTTTAACACCTTGGTTTCCTCATATGGGATTCGTTTTTTGTTAAATTATCCCTAAGATCCTTTCCTGAATAAATGTTACTATTCTGTCTAATTATAATGCTAACCTCATCCAAAGCTTAGCCAGAATAGCTATTTATTTCTCTGGATCATGTGTCTTTAGAATTCCTTTGGTAAGCAATTTCGAGGGAATAGAATGAATGCCTTAATCTTTGGAACCATTCTGCCCAGATAACTTGGAACCATGTAGTTCCAAGACAGATTGAAGCCTAAGTGGGACACATGTGTTTAAATCACTACCACAGATATTGTTTTTCTTGATGACATCTCATGCTATATCTCGAGTTCCCTCCAAATTCATTGTTTATTTTGTCATAGGATTTTCATAGTAATAAAGGAAAAGTGTTGTAATTTTTAAAAATTATGGGTAGTTTGGTCATTGATGGGCATGTGTAATACTTTCTGAATATTAATATATATACTGGTTTCCTCTTCTGTTAACTTCAAGAAGACTGGTATTATCTATTGGCTATTTGGCATTTTAATAACATGTTTTTAAAGACCTAAAACACAATCTCTAAAGGCATAGAAAGGTACTCAAAGCAACCAATAATTGAGAAAGTTATTTAGGTGTTTGTATACATTCAACAATGTATACAATGGGGAGGTGATTAAAAAACTGTGACTTTACCTTTAGTCTACATCCATGGCCTTTCATTAATTAATACATTTTTAAAATTTCAACTTTTATTTTAGATTGAGGGGGTACATGTCAATGTTGTTTTACCTGGGTGTATTGCGTGGTGCTTAGATTTGGGGTATGATTGATCCTGTCACCCAGGTACTGAGCATAGTACCCAACAGTTACTTTTTCCATCCTTTCTACCCCCTCTAGTAGTCCCTATTGTGTGTTGTTGCCATCTTTATGTCCATGAGTACCCAGTGTTTAGCTCACACTTATAAGTGAGATCATGTGGTATTTGGTTTTCTGTTCCTGCACTAATCTGCATAGGATAATGGCCACTTGCTACATTCATGTTGCTGCAAAGGACATGATTTTGTTCTTTTACCTGGCTGTGTAGTATTCCATGGTGTATATGTGCCACATTGTTTTTATTCAGTCCACTGTTGATGGGCACCTATGTTGATTCCATGTCTTTACTGTGGTGAATAGTGCTGTGATGAACATACTAGCGCATGTGTCTTTATGGCAAAAAAAATTATTTATTTTTTGTATATATACCCACTATTGAGATAACTGGGTTGAATTGTTGTTCTGTTTTAAGGTCTTTGAGAAATCTCCAAACTGCTTTCCACAGGGGCTGAATTAATTGACATTCCCACCAATAGTGTGTCAGCATTCCCTTTTCTCCACAGCCTTATCAGCATGTATTGTTTTTTGACTTTTTATTAATAGCCATTCTGACTGGTGTGAGATGATATTCTCCTTGTAGTTTCGATTTGCAAGTGCAAATCTCTGATAATTAGTGCTAATGATTAGTGATGTGGAGTATTTTTTCATGTTTGTTGGCCATTTGTATGTCTTGTTTTGCGAAGTGCTGTTCATGTCTTTTGCCCATTTTTTAATGGAGTTATTTGTTTTTTGCTCGTTCAGTTGTTTAAGTTCCTTATAGAGCCTTGATATTAGACTTTTTGTTGGGTGCATAGTTGCAAATATTTTCTCTGATTCTGTAGTTTGTTTACTCATAGTTTCTTTTGCTGTGGAGGAACTCTTTCATTTAATTAGGTACCATTTGTCAATTTTTTTGTTGTTGAAATTCCTTTTGAGTACTTAGTCATAATTCATTCTCAAGGCCAGTGTCCACAATGGTGTCTCCTAGGTTTTCTTCTAAGATTCTTACAGTTCGAGGTCTTAAATTTAAATCTTCAGTTCATCTTGAGTTAATTTTTGTATATGGTGAGAGGTAGGGGACCAGTTTCATTTTTCTGCATATGGCTAGCCAGCTATCCCAGCACCCTTATTGAATAGGGACTCCTTTCCCTATTGCTTGTTTTTGCCGCCTTTATCAAAGATTATCAGATGGGTATAGGTGTGTGGCTTTATTTCTTGGTCCACTGGTCTGTGTATCTGTTTCTGTACTTTTTTTGGTTACTGTAGCCCTATAGTATACTCTGAAGTCAGTCAGTGTGATGCCTCTGGCTTTGTTCTTTTTGTTTAGGATGGCTTTGGCTATTCGGGCTCTTTTTTGGATCCATATGAATTTTAGAATAGTGTTTTCTAGTTCTGTGAAAAATGACATTGGTAGTTTGATAGGAATAGCATTTAATCTGTAGTTTGTTTTGAGCAGTATGGACATTTTAACGATATTGATTCTTCCAATCCATTAGCTTGGAATGTCTTTCCAGCTGTCTGTGTCATTTGTTATTTCTTTCAGCAGTGCTTTGTAATTCTCCTTGTAGAGATGTTTCACCTCCTTTTTAGATGAATTCCTAGGTATTTTATTATTATTATTATTATTGGCAGCTACAGTAAATGGGATTGTGTTCTTGATTTGGCTCTCAGCTTGAACATTATTGGTTTGTAGAAATGCTACTGATTTTCGTACATTGATTTTGTATTCTGAAACTTTACTGAAGCCATTTGTCAGTTCTAGGAGCCTTTTGGTGGAATCTTTAGGGTTTTCTAGGTATAGAATTACATCATCTGCAAAGTTTGACTTTTCCTAATTGGATACCTTTTATTTATTTCTTTTGCCTGATTGCTCTGGTTAGTACTTCCAGGACTATGTTGAATAGGGCAGTAAGAGTAAGCATCCTTGTCTTGTTTCAGTTCTCAAGAGGAATGCTTCATTTTTGCCTGTTCAGTATGATGTTGGCTGTGAGTTTGTCATAGATGGCTCTTGTTATTTTGAAGTATGTTCCTTTGATGCCTAGTTTCTTAAGGATTTGTATAGTGAAGAGTTGTTGGATTTTACTGAACACTTATTCTTCATCTATTGAGGTGATAATATGATTTTCGTTTTTAACTCTGTTTATGTAGTGAATCACATTTATTGATTTGCATATGTTAAACTAACCTTGCATCCCCAGGAATGAAGCTTACTTGATCATAGTCAATTAACTTTTTGATGTGCTGTTGGATTCAGCTTGCCAGTATTTTGATGAAGATTTTTACATCTATGTTCATCAGGGATATTGGCCTGTAGTTTTTATTTGTGTGTGTCTTTGCCAGGTTTTGGTATCAAGTTGATGCTGCCTTCATAGAGTGAGTTAGGGAGGGAGTTCCCCCTCCTCGATTTTTTTGGAATAGTTTCAGTAGAATTGGTACCAGCTTTTCCTTGTATGTCTAGTAGAATTCGGATGTGAATCCATCTGTCCAGGGCTTTCTTTGGTTGATAGATTTTTTTATTATTGATTGAATTTTGGAAGTTGATATTGGTCTGTTTAAGGTTTCAGTTTCTTTCTGATTCAGTCTTGGGAGATTGTGTTTCTAGGAATTTATCCATTTTCTCTGGATTTTCTAGTTTGTGTGATACAGGGGTTCATAATAGTCTCTGGGTTTTTTTTTTTTGTATTTCTGTGGAATTGGTTGCAATGTTACCTTTTCATTTCTGATTGTGTTTATTTGCATCTTCTCTCTTTTTGTTAATCTAGCTAACAGCCTATTGATCTTGTTTATCCTTTCAAAAAAAAACCAACTTTTGGTTTCATGGATTCATTGTTTGCATATTTGGGTCTCAATTTCATTCAGTTCTGCTTTGAGTTTAGTTATTTCTTTTCTTTTGCTAGCTTTGGTGTTAATTTGTTTTTTTTTTTTTTCTTGTTCTGGGTGTGATATTAAATCATTAATTTGAGACTTTTCTTACTTTTTGAGATAGATACATAGCACTTTTCTCTTAACACTGCTTTTGCTGCATCCCAGATAATTTCCATGATACTGTGTGGTTTTTGAGAGATCTTCTTGGTATTGATTTCTTTTTTTATTCCACTGTGATCTTAGAATATGATTGGTATGATTTCATTTTTTATAATTTATTGAGACTTCCTTTATGGCTGAGTATGTGAGTGATCTTGGAGTATGTTCTGTGTGTAGATGAGTAGGATTTATATTCTGTGGTTGATGGGTGGGGTATTCTGTAGATGTCTTGTTAGATTAAATGTCAAATTTAAGTCCATAATTTTTTTATTTAGTTTTCTACCTTGATGATCTGTGTGATGCTGTGAGTGGTATGTTGAAGTTCCCCACTACTGTCTTGTGGCTAAGTCTTTCCATAGGTCTAGAAGTACTTGTTTTTATGTATCAGGGTGCTCCAATATTGAGCACATATATATTTGGGATAGTTCAGTCTTCTCATTGAATTGAACCCTTTATTATTATGTAATGCCCTTTGTCCTTTTTTACCTTTGTTGGTTTAAAGTCTGTTTTATCTGATGTAAGAATTGTGATTCCTGCCCTTTTTGTTTTCCATTTGCATAGCAAGTTTTTTTCCAGCCCTTTACTTTGAGCCTGTGGGTGTCATTATGTGTCAGATGGGTCTCTTGTAGAATGCAGATGGGCCTTGTTTTTTTTTTGTTTTTTGTTTTTTTTTTAAATCCAGCTTTCCACTCTGTGCCTTTCAAGTGGGATGTTTTGATCATTTACATTTAAGGTTAATATTGTTATGTGAAGTTTTGATTCTATCATGAAGTTGTTACTGATTGCTTTGTAGTTTCTATTGTATAGTTGCTTTACAGGGACTGTGGCTCTGTCCTTGTGTTTTTGTGGTAGCAGATACTGTTCTTTTGTTTCCCTGTTTAGAACTTCCTTAAAGATCTCTTGTTAAGGCTGGTATAGTGGTAACTAATTCTCTTAGTGCTTGCTTGTCTGGAAAAGATTTTGTTTCTCTTTCACTTATGAAGCTTAGTTTAGTGGGATATGAAATTCTTGGGTGGAATTTCTTTAAAAATTCTGCAAATAGGCCCTCAATCTCTCCTGGCTTGTGAGGTTTCTGCTGAGAAGTCTGTTGTTAGCCTAATGGGGTTCCCCTATGTAATCTCTTTTCTCTAGGTGCCTTTAAGGTTTTTTCTTTAGTGTTGACCTTGGACAGTCTAGTGCTATATGCCTTGTTGATCTTCATTTTGTATAGTATTTCTCAGGGATTCTCTGGATTTCTTATACCTGAATGTCTGCCTCTCTAGCAGGATTAGGGAAATTTTCTGAATTATTCCCTCAAATATGTTTTTCAGTTTGTTTAGTGTTTCTTCTCAGGAATGCCAGTAGTTCATAGGGTTGGTTACTTTACATAATTTCGTATTTCTCAGAGACTTTGTTCATTTTTTAAAAATTCCTTTTTCTTTATTTTTGTCTAGCTGGACTAGTTTGAAGGACTGGCCTTCAAGTTCTGGAATTCTTTTTTCTGCTTGGTCCAGTCTGTTGATAAAGCTTTCAATTGTATTTGGAAATTCCATAAGTGAGTTTTTCAATTCCAGAAGTTTGTATTGATTTCTTTTAAAGATGTTTATCTCTTCATTTCTTGGATTGCTTTAGAAGTTTCTTTGTATTGATTTTCAACCTTGTCTTAGATCTTGTTGAGCTTCCTTGCAATACATGCTTTGAATTCTTTGTGTCTTATTTCTGAGTGTCTATTTTGGTTAAGGACCATTTCTAGAGAGCTAGTGATATTTTTTGTCATGTCACTACATTCAGATTTTTTTATGGTGCCAGAATTCTTGCACTGGTTTCTTTTTTTTTTTTTTTTGAATTTTTTTATTATACTTTAAGTTCTGGGATACATATGCAGAACGTGCAGGTTTGTTACATAGGTATACACGTGCCATAGTGATTTGCTGCACTCATCAACCCGTCATCTACATTAGGTATTTCTCCTAATGCTATCCCTCCCCTAGCCCCCCACCCCCTGACAACCCCGGTGTGTGATGTTCCCCTCCCTGTATCCATGTGTTCTCATTGTTCAACTCCCACTTATGAGTGAGAACACGTGGTGTTTGATTTTCTGGTTTCTTATCTAGAGATCCTGGCACTTCAAATTTTTATAATATTTTTGTGCAGGTAGGATTTTTTCTTTTTCTTTCTTATAATATTATTTTTGTTTGTTTGTTTGTTTGTTTTCTTTCTCTTTCCCTCTGTAGGGGGTGTGACTGTAGAGAATGCTGAGTAGGGTCTTTGGGCTTTGCTTCCATAGCCCTGCGCACTTCTATTGGCAGGTTGTATATTGGGCTGTGCAGTTTAACCTACAAGCCTGTAGATGGTGCTTGTTAGTAACAGCCAATTGCAGCCAGTGCAGCAGGGTATATACTTAATCCTTGTTTACTGGGAGAACTCTGTTCCCTCAGGCAATGGGCTGATTCTTGGATTGCACAGTTGTCTGAGCTCCCTGCTCGGCACTGGGGAGTGGGGGCCAAGATGGGCAGGACGAGACTGGGCAGATCTGCCTACAGATCCCCCAGTGGCAGGTGTGGGCACCAGCGCTGAGGGAGAATCTACCTGGCAGCCACTAAATGCCCCCAGGCATGCCTAAGTGTGGAGCTGAGAAACCCTCCCAGCCCCAGGTTTTCTGGACAGGGTTCGGGGGATGGCATGAACTCCTAATCTAGGAGAGCTCTAAGTGCGTGGAGCTCTGCCTAGGCATGGAGCAGAGAGGGCCCCTCTGTATGAAAATCTCTGCACAGGAGATGTAGGTTAACTCAGGCTGTTGAAACAGGCAAAGAGGTGCTTTGAATGCCTGAAAGTCTGCCTGGGTGTGAAGCAGAGAGGGCCCCACTACACCAGATCTATGCATAGGAAAGGTAGGGCAGTTCAGGCTGCCAATCTGGGCAAGGTGCTTTGAATGCCTGGAGGTCTGCTTAGAAGTGGAGTGGAGAAGGCCCGGCTGCACTGTGATGTATGCACAAGAAGGGTTGGGGTAGTATGGCCTTTAATTTATACTAAAAGTGCATGTGATTTTGCACATCCTCCTATTCCCATTATCTGGCAGAAGCTATCCATTGAGATTTTATTATGCAACTGCTTTGCTAGCTTTTCTGGGTAACATATTTTGTGTCCTTTTGAACTAGGGATTCACTGTGTGTGTGTGTGTGTGTGTGTGTGTTTAAAGGAAAGGAGTGAACGAGGAATGAAGGGAGGGAGAGAGGGAAGAAATGAGGATAAAGGATTGCTATCATTAGTATTTTATGAGTGCTTTATCTCCTCAAGCATTAGGTAAGTCTGGAAGGGGAAAATTTCATGTTAATTGCTGCAAATCTTTGAGTGAAAATTCCTCAAAGAGATCTGTGCATGTTTGTTTATAATTACATTTTGTGAGATGATCACTAGTAAATATACTAAAATTATTTTAGATAGGTTTTGTGTGTGTGTATGCTTTGTCTAATTTTTTATTACATGATGCATTTTTCTTTTCCCAATAGAACCTCTGTATTACTGGCAACAGACTGAAGATGATTTGACAGTAACAATACGGCTTCCACAAGACAGTACTAAGGAGGACATTCAAATACAGTTTTTGCCTGATCACATCAGCATTGTACTGAAGGATCACCAGTTTTTAGAAGGAAAACTCTATTCATCTATTGATCATGAAAGCAGTACATGGATAATTAAAGAGAGTAATAGGTATTTTTATAATTTTACTTTAATATTCCATTATCTTCTTTTCTTTTGTTTTTACTCTTTCCTCAGTGGTTACATCAGAAATTAATACAATAGTTCTGTCTGTATTGCTGGTTACTTTTCTTAAGATATATTAAAAACAGAATTACTGTGTCAAAGAGCATATTTCTAGTTGAAATTAAAGATAGTAGCATAGCTATCACTTGGAGAATATGGTAGTGCTTTGTTTTACCAGCTCTGGATACAATAATAATCATAGGTGAAAATGGCTATTTTAAATTGCACTTTTTCAAACTTTTTAATAGAAATAATTTTTTTAACTTTAGTTTGCTGGCTTGATAATATATTTCCATTCTTTAAAATTTTAAATATACAAAAGGATATAGAGTGAGAAGTCTGCCTCCAACACAAGCTTGTGGGTCACCCATCCTCCCACTCCTCACAATCAGTGTTGTTACATTTTACATACATTCAAGCGTCACACATACTTTTTCCTTTTCTTTAAGGAAAACTGCTTTTGGCGGCTAGCTGCAGTGACTCACGCCTGTAATCCCAACATTTGGGATGCTGAGGTAGGAAGATTGCTTGAGGCCAGGAGTTTGTGACCAGCCTAGGCAAAAAGAGAAAACCCTGTCTCTAACAACAACAAAAAAGTTTTTAACACATACTTCACACAATTATACATCTTGCTTTTGTTCACTTGCAATGATAAATCTTAGGGATCTTTCCATAATGAATATATAAAAATTATTAAATTCTCTTTTATGATATCACGGTATTCCATCAACTGCACCATCATTTTAGACAATCCTCTATTGTGTTAATTTGGGTTGTTTTCAATAACTTCTGTTTATATACATATTATTTCACATGTGTAGAAATATATATGAAGGATAAATTTCTAAAAGTGGAATAATTAATATTTCTTTGTAAATTGTAGTAATTTTTTCTTATGTAAATTCTCCATTTACATTTCTTTTGTGGATTGTGTGTTCAGGACACAAAGCCATAAAAGAAATACGTAAGTGGCCAGGCACAGTGGCTCATGCCTGTAATCACAGCACTTTGGGAGGCTGAGGCGGATGGATTGCCTGAGGTCAGGAGTTAGAGACCAGCCTGACCAACATGGTGAAACCCCGTCTCAACTAAAAACACAAAAATTAGCTGGGTGTGGTGGCGGGTGCCTGTAATCCCAGCTACTTGGGAGGCTGAGACAGGAGAATTGCTTGAACCTGGGAGGCAGAGGTTGCGAGACCAGGCGATTGCTTTCCAGCCTGGGCAATAAGAGCGAAACTATGTCTCAAAAAAAAAGAAAGAAATACATAAGTTAGACTTCATCAAAACAGGCATTTTCTGCATATCAAAATTAAAAATGTTTGTTCTTCTAAAGATACCATTAAGAAAACAAAAAGGTAAGCCATGAACTGGGAAAAAATATTCACAGTACTAATCTTAAACAAAGGACTTTCATTTTTAGTGTATAAGGAAGCCTTACAAATTCATAATAAAAGTAAGCCAGTTTTTTTAAATGGTCAAATTATTTGAATAGACATGTCACAATAGAAGATATATGAACAGCTAGTAAGCACATCAAAAGGTAATTATCATTAGACATTAGGAAAATTAAAACTAGAGTGAGACACCAATACATGACTAAAACTGAAGACTGACAGTATCAGACGTTGGCAAGGATGTGGGGCACCAGCAACTCATTCATATCTGGTACGAGTGTAAAATAATAATACAATCACTTTGGCAGACTGTTTAGCAGTTTCATATCAAGTTAAACATATACCTATTTTTAATCTTAACAATTCTACTCCTTGATGTTTAACCAAAATAAATGAATGTATATAAGTTTTTGTTTTTCTGAGACACGGTCTCACTCTGTTGCCCAGGTTGGAGTGCAGTGACACAGTCACTCAGCTAATTTTTGTATTTTTTGTAGAGATGGGGTTTTGCCATGTTGCTCAGACTGGTCTCAAACTCCTGAACTCAAGCGATCTGCCTGCCTCGACCTCCCAAAGTGCTAGGATTACAGGTGTGAGCCACCGTGCCCAGCTGAAAATATATGTTAAAAAACAAAACAAAGCCAAAACAAATTTGCAAACATATGTTCATAGCAGCCATACTTATAAAAGCCAGAAATATCTCTAGTGTTAGTGAAAAGGTGAATGGATAAGTACGTGTGGTATATTCATACAATGGAATGTTACTCTGTAATAAAGTGCTAGCAATAAATAAAAAGCAATATGAGTGACTTAAAAACATGTGGGGTGAAAGAAGCCAAAGACAAAAAATCATACTGTATGATTCCACATAGGGAGTTCTAGAACTGGCAAAACTAATCTGTGGTGATACAAATCAGAACACTTGTTATTTCTAGGGTGTAGGGAGATTGACTAAAGAAAGGCCGAGGGAACTGCCTGTATGGTGGAAATAATTCAGTATCCTTATTGGGTTACAAAGGTATATGCATTTGTCAAACTCAGTAAATTCTACACTTAAAACCTGTGAATTTTATTTATAAATTATACCTCAATTAAAGGAGCAAAACTATATCTTTTAAAAAATAAAGTTAACTGTCTTATAAAATTATAATCCTTTGCCTCCCACAACTGTGCCATTTTGCAAATCTATTCCAGGCAGTTTATTCCCCAATTATTTGGATTACTAAAATTACTTTATTTTAAATCAAGTCTTAGTAATTATTAAATTCAGTGATGGATTAATGAATAGAGTTAGGCAGTTAATTTTTTAAGTGGTCAGATTTGGTCAGAAATGAGAAATGGTTGATTTAAAATACAACCTAAATCTTGTGCTTTAAGTTGATGTTACATAGAGGATAACTTAGATGTTTTTACACAAAGTATAGTTCTTAATTCGAAGTATATGATCCATGTGAGTCTGATACAAGTCTAAATCATGAGCATCTAAGAAAAATATATCTAGCTCAGAAAGTTTGAAGTTGTAAAAGCAGGTATCTTTCATTAATGAAGACATTTGGTGATTTTGTTACACTTTTTAATATATCAAAAATAATTGCTTGAAAGGTTCTTTTAAAAGTATTTTATATCTCCACATACTCTATTTAATTATGTTTATGTGTATGTGAGTCACATTTACAAATTGGCAAACCAACTAGAACATATTGTTAAATGTAAGTCATCAAGCAGTAGCCCAGCAAAGGTCTAGGGTAATAGCTTGACTTCATGTAAGTAGTTTCAGCATTCAGTGCATCAACATAGATCAGTATTATTTTTCCATTAAATTTGAGGTGTTTGATTATTATTTTGTGTTAAAAAAGATAATTACAATGTAGTGTAGGTGGTATTGTTATTTTAAAAACATGATTTTCTGTACATCAGTAAATTACTCATACCTCTCATTTTCAAAAGTTACTGTTGTCTCACTTTGGAAAGATTTTTTTAACTAATCTGTAGTTTATTATATTTGGCATTGTGTGGGTTTTTTTTTTTTTTTGGCTTGGATGGTAGCATACAATACTAGTTTTAAAACGTACAAATGCAGTCTTACAAGAAGGGTGCACTGATTAGCTGTGCAAATTAATGATGGTTTGGAAATTATAACAGATTGTATCAACTCTTTCAGATCTCTTTAGGTAGCAACTAAGAACAGTTAACTGGGTAAATGTTCTTTAATAGTTATTTACATATATTTTTTTCAGAGAGGCAGAATAGTGCAGTAGTGAAGAACATGGACTTAGAGCCAGACCGTTTAAATAGCTTGTGACCGTGGCAAGTTGCTTAACCTCAGTACTTTTTTTTCTTACTTGTAAAATGGTGATGATAATAATATTTACAGTACTTTATTTGGTTGTTGTAACCAATGAGTTAAAACATGTAAAGTGCTTAAGACAGCACCTGACATATAGGTAAGTGTAAGCTATTGTCATTATTACTATTATTATCATCATCATTATTATCAAGATTACCTTTATCCTTAGAAAAGGTAACTAAATCTGGGGGCTGGGCACGGTGGCTCACACCTGTAATCCTAGCACTTTGGGAGACCAAGGCAGGCAGATCACTTGAGGCCAGGAGTTCAAGATCAGCCTGGCCAACATGACAAAACCCTGTCTCTACTAAAAATACAAATATTAGCTAGGCGGGCATGGTGGCGTGGCCTGTAATCCCAGCTACTTACTTGGGAGGCTGAGGCATGAGGGTCACTTGAACCCGGGAGTCGGAGGTTGCAGTAAGAGAGATTGTGCCATTGCACTCCAGCCTGGGCAAGAAAGTGAGACTCTGTCTCGAAAAAAGAATAAATGTAACTAAATCTGGGCTTTTATTGTGGTAGTAATTTTCAGTGCTAATGATAAGTACTCATATTATTATTTTGTATAGTCTCTTAAAATAGGTAGTTTCAGAAAAATGTTAAATGCTGTAATTCATAAGGTAGTGATTGTAACAGTCTTGAAAAAGAACAGCTGATAAGTTTGCATGTCCTGTTTGATAACTATAATAGTTATTATTGTATTCTTGCAGTTGTGTTCCAGGGCATGAGCTAATATGGTACACGTGTATGAAAGATGGCACATGGAAAAGGTTGCTTTGTTGTGCAATAGCTGTTACCACTCCCCTTTTCTGTTATAGCAGTGGGTGCTCCCAAAGCATCTTACTTGGGTTTTCCTTCCTATTCCAGAGGAACATGGGCCAAGTTACTTCTTCTCCTATGTCCGTAGTCTGCCTTGACTCTGCTCTCTTTCCCTTTCCTGCTGCATCAGTCCTTGATCTCGGGGTTCCTGACAGGCCATTTTTAGTGCATTTGGAATTGTTTAGTTGTTTACGTGTACAGAATTAGATTTCAAATAAGTTAATAGAGAACACATTAACATCTTTTTTACCTGTATTACCAAAGTTAATTTTTTTCCTTATTTCTACTTTTCAATTATTTAACATCTGTATTTTAAAATTAAGAATTGCGTTGATTTAACCTGCTTGATCTTGAGGTTAATAATCATATATTATGGCTCTTAGTTTGTGAAAATAAAGTTAATTGTTGGTTCCAGACACAAAGAATTATCCTTTAGTTACAGCCTTTTTCCTCTTTGCTTACATTCCCACAACCCCGACCATTCCCCAGATGTCTTATAGATCCATGCTTCTTGTATTTCTATTAAGTTCAGGAACATACTGCATACCAGTACTTTCTGGATGACCTGACTCTTTCCAGCCAATCCTCTCTTCAGGCCATTTGCTGTACCATTTCCAGTGGTACTTTCTTTATTAAATCTGGACTATTTGCCTTTAGATTATAGGTTTTCCATCACATGCAAAACTTAAATGAGCAAGATATTTGGTAAACCATCCTCTGGACACTGGAGGGTTCTTTCTGTAGAAGATAGAAACAAACAATGTTTGTTACTGATTGTATAATTTGTATAATTGCTTAATGTAACATTACTTTTCCCATTTAAACTTCTAGCTTGGAGATTTCCTTGATTAAGAAGAATGAAGGACTGACCTGGCCAGAGCTAGTAATTGGAGATAAACAAGGGGAACTTATAAGAGATTCAGCCCAGTGTGCTGCAGTAGCTGAACGTTTGATGCATTTGACCTCTGAAGAACTGGTAAGTAGTTGGAATAGTAGTGTGACTTTCCAAGGGTCCAAAAATATGTTATGTGAAGATTATGCCGTGCTTTTCAAACAATATTTTGCTTTTCCTAATATAAAAGATACATGTCAGATACTACTGATCTGAGTGATGTTTGAATATGGCCTGAGTTCTAAGATTTATTTCTTACACTATGTAAATACATACATACATGTGTGGTCATACTGTATAGAGGGTTTGCCTGTATCTGTTTATGTGTGTGTGTGTGTGTATTGTGCACTCTCTCTCTCTCTACATGTATTCATGAGGAGAATCAACTGACCAATGCTGGTAGGACAAAAATTATGTTAGAATTTATTTGCTAAGAATCTAGTTATCACTAAAATTTTTGAGGTGAGTTTAGAATTTTGCAAGGATATGGGTATCATATAGTAATTTTTTCTTTATAATGTAATTCATTATGATGATTACATTGACAACACAATACTTAATCATGAGGTTGAATACATTCCCACTCTGATGATGTGTAAGATCATGTTAAGAATGTGAACAAATACAGCAGTACATCAGAATTTTAAATTATATGTTCGTTTTCTAACAATGATATCAGCATATGAAAGATGTCTGGTTTATTGCCATCTTGAATTATAGAGATGAGGAATACTGTACAAAGAATTATTTATACTGTAATGTTACTTACATCCTAAGATAGAAAAGAAGGACTGAAATATTGAAAGTGAATGTCTCTATCAAAAGGAAACATGGCTAAATAGAGAAACTAAGTTTCATGTTTGCCAGTAGTAATTGAAAATTTCAGGAATCACTGGAATTCATATGTAGGACTACAAAGCTTTGATTTCATAGCCGTGTTTACAACAAGCCATGCAGGCTGCATTGCCTTATATTCATTCACTCATTCAGCAAGTATTATTGTATTAGGCTCTGGGGATATAATAGTGACAGCAGTGGAGATGTGTTTTGAGATTGTAGATAATTGCAGTTAACTACTTTTTAAACTTGATGGTTTCAATTGAATATTAGTGTTTAGAGAAAGTTATTTATGCCTGAACACCAGTGTATTTGTTAGATTTTGAGAAGACAAATATACAGTCTTATCTGCAGCTGAAGGCAGTTTTATGTTTTTCAAATATTCATACTTGCCTTACTGCAGTGGTTAGAACGTCTCACAGCTATATAGAACTCTGGAATGGTAAAAGCAGACATTCTTGCCTTATTTGTGATCTTGGGGAAAATAATCGACATCATTAAGAAGGATAGATTTTTTTATTACATTGAAGAAATTTTCTTCTATTTGTAGTGTGCTGAGATTTTTTATCATGAATGATTATAGAATTTTCTGCATTGGTGGGATAAGCCCTTCTTGGTCATGATGTATTATCCTTTTACATATTGCTGAATTTGATTTGCTCATATTTTCTTGGGGATTTTTATATCTATTTGTGAGGAATATGGGATAGGTTTTTTGTTTTGTGTTGTTTTGTTTTTTACCATCTTTTTCCAGTTTGGATATCTGGGGTAATAACTTTGTAAAATGATTAGGGAAGTGTTCTCTCTTCTATTTCTAGAAGATAATGTATAGAATTAGTGTTATGTCTTAAAATGTTTGGTAGAATTTGTCAGTAAAACAGTGTGGACCTTGAGTTTGCTTTTTTGGAAGGCACTTAACTATGGTGCCTTAGTTTTTAATGTTTTTACAGATATAGGTCTAATGTGAGCATCTGTTTCCATTGCCTTTGTTTTTCAGTTTTCCATTTCTTATTTTCTGTGTTACATTTATTATGTTCTTCCTTTTGTTTACTGGGGATTTATTTTGCTCTTTTTTTCTACTTTTGAAGGTGATACTTAGTTGATTTTTGACCCTTCTGTTCCAATGAAAGCACTTAATGTTGTACATATCCTTCTAAGCACTGCTGTAGCTACATTCTCTAAATTTTTAGCCTACCTTCTTAATTCCATAGGGATTGATTTGATTCGATGCTAGGCTTCAGTCTTTTACATGGCTGATTTATTCCATGTTTATTCTTAAGGCAAAACTTTTCATTTATCTCAACTGAAAGCCTAGAATGGTTACCAGGTCTTCTCCTACTGTGTGGACTCTGAAGTCTAATTTTTGACTCCCAAGCACTTTAATACTCCAAACTCAGCTTTTCAGCCCCTTATTTGCTGCTTTCCGCTTGTCTTTTTCAACTCAGTTTAGAAATCAGCAAATGGTCCTTGGAAAGCAATATAGCATGTTTGACCCTTTTCTCTGCAATTTCCTTGTCTCTCTAATCTTGTCCTGTGAAGCACTGGTGGCCTTGATAGTCCTGAACTTTTAATTTTTTCTGCTTCTAAAGTATGAATAATTGGAAGGGGAAGGGAAGGAGAAATCTATAGGGTACTTTCTCTATTCTGCTGGACATAGATATCTCCTTGAGTCACTGTGCACAATGGCATCAACTAACCAGGAGATTGCTGGCGGTGCCTTTACAGCCAGCCACAGCAACCGTAATTGTTCCCATTGATATTTAGAGTAGAGGCAACAGCCACAACTAGGCGGTTCCATATCCCGGCTGGGACATGGACACATGTTGAGTATGTAGATCTTCTAGAACTCCCATCCATTTAGTTTCAGATTCTCTCAGTTCATTTCATTAAGTTCTTAATAACGTGAGAATTAGCATATCTCTGTATCTTAGCAACCTAGATGTTTACACATTTGGTCAGTTGTAGAATTGTATTTCTGCTATATGCAAATATTATATAATTTATTCCTTAATTATTGTGATCCTGTTACTCTGTGAGGTATATAAGACCAGACAGTGACCCTTGCATTAAAGCAAGGGAACATTTAAAAATTGCTTTTATGAATTTATGAATTTTATGAATTTATTTATGTCTACTTTAGGCTTATTGTTAACTATATTTCAGTGTTTCTGTTTGGGTAGATATTTGCGTGTGTGTGTGTGTGTGTGTGTGTGTGTGTGTGTGTGTGTGTTTTAGTGGTTCTAGAGGTTATATCTTTGACTTATCACCAACTATCTTTAAAAACTGTTCATCTATAATTTAAGAAATTTATATTTTCCACTCTATTCTTTGTATTATTGTTGTCTTACATTTTATATTCTATTAAAATTAATAATACCTTGTTATTTTAGCTATAGTCAGTAATTCTCTTTTAAAAGAGATTAAAAATGTAAAAAAAAGGTCTTTCATTTACTCTTATATTTGCCTTTTCCTCTATTCTGCATTCCTTTGTGTTGATTGACATTTTCATCTGATGTTATTTTTTTCTGGCTTGAGAGCTTCTTTTAGCATTTTTTCTAGTGTAGATTTGCTGGTGATAAATTCTCCCAGCTTTTTTCTGCAAAAATATTTCTCTTTTCTTCCCTTTTCCAAAGTTATTTTTGTTATGTATATAATTCGGTGTTGACAGGTTTTTGTTTTTGTTTTTTTCTCTTACACCTTCAAATATACACCATTGTATTCCGGCCTACATAGTTTCTGATGAGAAGTCAGCTGTCTTTTACATCTTTGTTCCTCTGTAAATAATGTATCTTTTCCTCCTCTGTTTGCTTTTAGGAATTTCTTTATTACTGCTTTTCAGAAATTTAATTATAATGTGACTTACTGTGGTTTTTTATTTTTTTAAAAAAATGTTTGTTGTGCTTGGAGTTCTTTGACATTCTAAAGTGTTGGCTATTACTTATATGCAATTTTTTTTCCCCATTCTTCTTGCCCTCCTCCAATTACCCATATGCTAGACCATTTGATATTGTTCCACAGGTGACTGAGTTTCTCTGCTTTTATGTTTTGTCTTTGTGCTTCATTTTGTAGTCACTGTTGCTATTTTTCAGGCTCGCTGGTCTTTTCTTCTGCAGTGTCTAATCAGCTGTCTGTCACATCTGTTTTGTTTTTCATTTCAGATTTGTGTTTTTATATCCAGAAGTTCAGTATGGTTCTTTCATCTCTCTCTTTCTCAACATGTTTATGTTTTCCTTTACATCTTTGAGTATATGGAACTGTTTATAATACCTTTTTTCATATCCTTTTCTGCTAACTTCGTCATTCTGTTATTTCTGTTTTTGTGATTATGATTTTATTGGTCATAGGTTTGCAATTCATTTTTAATTACTGCTGTAACCTTAACATTTTTAAAGCTGAAGAAACCCATTCCCTTGTTTATTTGTTTTACTTATTTACTTATTTTCTGGACTAAGAATCCAAATCCAGATAAAGAAAAACCACCTTGCAATGCTCAAGAGTTAGAAGAATGTGATATTTTCTTTGAAGAGAGCTCCAGTTTATGCAGATTTGATGGCAATACATTAAAAACTACTCATGTGGTAAGTTACTGATACTAATATTTCTAAAATTTTGTCAATAGTTACTCAGATAATGATTGGTCTATATATGTTTTTCAAAGATACTTGATTAGCAGTTACTGGCTTTGATAAGTCTCATCACTCCATAAAGTAGCATCTTTTCATACTACCACACTCAGCAAAACAGTGTTGTATAGTTTTGGTACAACTGTATATTGATATCTTTCAAGTGGTGCTTTTCTGGACAGCTTTTTAATATACAATTGTGACCCTGTAATGTATAATAACTTCACATTTTTTTTTTCATTCAACATTATGGACTTAAGTGTTTCCTCATGTTATTTAAATGTCTGGTTTAATGGCTGGATTATACTATGATGTTGGTCATGTCTGTATGTAGTGGTTCTACACATTACAATAAGTAATAACTTTTTTAAAGTACATTATTTATGATGATGCTGTTTTTAAAAATCTCTGTCATATGAAGCCTTTTCTATTTCCAGAGATAGTTATCTAATAACGAGTTACAGAATTCAAATTAATGAATCATAAGCCTCTGACAAATTGATTACCACTTATATTTTTATTAGTAATGATTGCAGTTATCACCTGATTCACTGCATCTTCACCTTCAGTTTTGTTTGATCATTACTAATTGGTGTGTAGAATAAACTTGTGCCAATCTTTTTTTTTTTTTTTTTACTGTCAACTATTTTATGTAATAACTATTTCTTTTGTGAAGAAGTTTTTATTTGTCTTAGTGTTTTTTACCAATTTGTATGACGTGTTTTCAATTTGGATAATGCTTCTATATCAAGTGAGTTAATATTTTCTTTTTATATTTTAGAATTTTTTTTATTCAACTCATTAATTCATCTGGAATTTGTTTTTCCTTTTCTCTCTGGTGTGCTATATATGTATATATTTCACACACTCCCCCTGCCCCCTGCGCCGCCACCTCAAAATTACACTCTGTTTACAGGCTTTGACAGATTTGTATTAAGATACTGAAGAAGACTGCCAGGAGTGGCTTGGTGCAGTAGATGTAGTTTTTTTTTTTTTTTTTTTTTTTTGATTTAGAACCTTATTAGATATTCCTTCTTAGGGGAATCCTTAACCATTAGTTAATACTACTAAATGTGTGTTTCATAGAGTTGTTTATGTGAGCAGGGTGTCTCAGCAAATCAGTGGCTAATTTAGAGCTGTGCATATAGAAATTAATCTAGTGTTATTACTGAAACCAGAAGGAAATTTAAGAGACTCATTCCAAGCAAAAGCAACAGAGGAGATTGAGAACAACTTGGTCTTTTGTTTCTGTTTTTAGACTTGTGAGTCTTTGATATAGGTTTCAAAGGTTCTGTTTTCAAGTAAAACCTGAAAAATTTCTGCCAAGTGTGCCCTGATGTTTCTTTGTCATGTAGAAATTTGGGGGAAAGTGTATTCTAGCAGAATTCATGTAACCGGAGTTAAAGGTGTCATGGGAAGCTGGCTTACCAGGTCTGAGTTCTGGCCCAACATCTTACTGACTAAAAGGAAATATAACTGTTCTTCTCACTCGCTATTCCTTCCTAGTCTTTTTGGATAATTACCAGCTTTATTTAATGGCTGAACATTAATTAGTACTCAAAAAAGTTGTAAAATGAGCATTTCTAGATTACACCTGTGTAGATAAATGAGGTGGAATGGCATAGGACCAGTGGCTAGGCAGAAGTACCATTTGAAACTGTATCAAAATTAAATATTTGCTTTTACAATTAATTTCTATCTCTTCACCGCTCTCTTCTTCACCACACTTTAACACCAGTAAGTTCTAAAAAGCACATGTATGACATTTTACCAGTGTCCTCAATACCTACCAAATGTTCTGATTCATAATAGATGCTTAATATATTTCTTTAGAATTATCTTTAAGTGACAGTCATTAAATTAAAAAAAAATGGTTTTAGGTCCATCTTGGATCTCAAGAAATGAATGTCTTTCGTTTTCCCGCTTCCTCCTCAATTGCTCTTCTAATTGAAGAGTAAGCAGTATTCTTAGTCAAATTATTATATCCAGGCTGGGCACCGGTCAAAACCCAAGATTATTGGAGCTGTTTTGGTTTTTTAGGAGTTTTACTTCCTAGATGTTGTTTAGTTTTGACATAATCCCATACATGATTCCCTGAATTGTGATAAATAAGAGCTATCACATCGCTACTCTTACTACCTTGGGTTAAATTTTAGAGAACCGGTTTCAAGCATGACTGATAGAAGGCTCTTGAATCTGACTAACTGGAGATTATTTGTTCTAATAATGAAGAATCTGGTTGTTCTTCTTAACGTTATAGTTTTAGGTGCTATAACTCTTAGATACTGTTTTCTTCCAAACTTTTATAAGGAAGGCAGCTATATCTTAAGTGTCATAAAATGCTGTGGTTTAAACGTAGCTTCCCTGAGAATTTCAGTTCATCTTAGTACTCCTGAGTAGTGTTGATCAGTAGTTTAATGTTGGTCACTGAGATACCCCCAGTTTATGATACCTTTCTTCATTTCCTATGTTTGAGCATATTAATTAAAACCAAGCAATGGCAAAATAAAACTATTATTACTGATACATTACAGTACCAAAGCTTAGTGGATCTACTTACTAAGTCCTAGAATTTAGCAGATTTAACTGTAGTCACAGGCAATGTTAAATCAGCTCTGGCTGCCCCTAGAGGGGCAGTTGAAACCTCTTATTTCCTGAGGCCTCTAGCTCCTTATAGGAAAAAGTGATAGAACTGAGCAGAATACACCGATTTTTCTTACATTTACCAATCAAATGTGACTTCACTCCTCAGGAATTTATAAAAGCTAGAATGTTATAGCAGTGGATCTTCTCAGTGTCGTAGATGGAAACATCAAGAGTGGGGAAGAAGTCCAATACATAATAAAAAGGGACAATCTTTCCAACTTCAAAGAAATTCCATATTTCATCTTCTTCATTTTACAGATTTATTAAGACAAGCTGAGATAGATGGAATTTATATGGGATCAAAGTGAGAGTCGGCAGTAGAAACTAGATCTCTTGGGCTGCCAGTATGCTTTCCATAATTTTCCCTAAACAATAGGATCATAGATTTCTATTTGGAGGTCCTAAGCTACTACAGTTAGTCCTTACTACTGAATAAATACAGTTAGTCTTCTGTATTCCTAAGGAGTGTGAACAATAGATTTCTGTGGTAAGCAGGTTCTATCCTCAGTAACTTAAGAAATAAACAAATAATCCTTCATTGTACCATAGCTTTTATAGACAATTTGATGAGACATTTCCAGTATTTTGTACATACCGTTTTAACTATTTAATCACATTTCAGAGTTTAATTGCTGGTTTAACTTCAATTAGTGTATAATTAAAACTAAAGATTCTTATCTTTGTTTCAGTTGGATTTTAAACCAAACTTTCTTTTTATAATTATAAGCCCTTTGTGGTAGAACAATTTTTGTTTCTTTGGATATATATACAATCATGGGATTGCTGGGTCAAATGATAATTCTGCTTTGAGTTCTTTGAGAAATCTCCAAACTGCTTTCCACAATAGCTAACTAATTTACATTCCCATTAGCAGTGTATAAGCATTCTCTTTTCTCCCCAATGTCAGCAGCATCTGTTATTTTTTTACTTTTTAATAATGGCCATTCTGACTCGTGTGAGATCCTAAATACTGAGTACATATGGACACACAAATAAAAACAACAGACACCAGAGCCTACTTGAGGGTGGAGGGAGGGAGGAGGCTGAGGATTGAAAAACTACCTGTCGGGAACTATGCTTATTACCTGGTTGGCGAAATAATCTGTACACCAAACCCCCATGACATGCAATTTACCTATGTAGCAAACTTGCACATGTACCCCTGAACATAAAAGTTAAAAATTATAAGCATTTTGATTTTTCTATTACTAATTTTTATAAGTATAGACAAAAATGCAGTGAAGTAAAAATGCATAAACATATATGTAGAATGGATACTCATACGATGTTTGAAATTTGAAATTACCTTACATGGGAAGGTTAGTATATGTCCTTAGAGTTTTAGAAAATAATGCTGTAATAAAAAGGTCAGAACTCTGTTTTAAATGACAAATATCCCAAAATATGTTTCCTTTAAAGCCATGGACAATAGGGTTAGAATTGCCATTTTGAAATAAAATGTTAAATAAATAAATGAAGCAGCACAATAAAAGAAATATTAAATATCAGAACTGAATATTTAATATTTATCTGAAATATTAAATTGGTCACCAAAGTGTAAAGCACAAATCAGAATTCAGAATTGAAGTTGAATTCTGTCAAATGTTATGCTGTCAGAATGTTAGCCTCTGGCCATATGGTGACTATTGAGCAATTGAAATGTGGCTAGTCTGAATTGAAATGTGCTATAAATATAAAATACACAACCAGATTTTGAAAACATGAAATACATAAAACATAAAATATTACAAATAGCTGGGCGTGGTGGCTCACGCCTGTAATCCCAGCACTTTGGGAGGCCGAGGCAGGCGGATCACAAGGTCAGGAGATCGAGACCATCCTGGCTAACACAGCGAAACCCCGTCTCTACTGAAAATACAAAAAAAAAAAAAAAAAAAAAAATTAGCCAGGCATGGTGGCAGGCACCTATAGTCCCAGCTACTCGGGAGGCTGAGGCAGGAGAATGGTGTGAACCTGGGAGGCGGAGCTTGCAGTGAGACGAGATCACGCCACTGCGCTCTGGCCTGGGTGACAGAGCGAGACTCCATCTCAAAAAAAAATATTTACTAATAAATGTTTATATTAATGTTTATGTTGAAATGATAATCATTTGGATATGTTTCATTAAATAAAATATATTATTAAAGTTAATTTATCCAGTTTCTTTTTGTGCTTAAATATGGCTACTAGAAAATTTAAAATTATATATGTGGCTCCCATTTTATTTCGGTTGGACAACACTGATCTGTATTAATCAAATTATATAGACTTGAATGACCAGAAGGTGAAAGGATATTTTTAAATATTAGATTATGGTGAATTTCTTAGATCAGATGCTATTCATCTGTTGCTTAAGATAGGGGTCCCAATCCCCCTGGCCACAGACCTTACAGGTCCCTGGCCTGTCAGGAACCTGGTCGCACAGCAGGAGGTGAGCAGTGGGTGAGCTCCGCATCCTGTCAGATGAGCAGCAGTCTTAGATTCTCATAGTGGCGCTATTGTAAACTGTGCCTGCAGGGGATCTAGATTATGCACTCCTTATGAGACTAAAGCCTGATGATCTGAGGTTTCATCCTGGAACCCCCACACACCCCTGCCTTTGTCCATGAAAAAATTGTCTTCCATGAAGCGTGTCCCTGGTGCCAAAAAAGTTGGGGACCACTGGCTTGAGATATAAAATTGAAACACCTGAAATAATATTTGTAACTTTTAAATAAACTCATCAAGATAGGAGGAAGAGTTACAAACAGAAAATAATTATTTTAAGTTAATGTCATTATGAAAGGAAGTAGGAAAGGCAAGTGCTGTATATTATTAATCCTTTCAAGAGGATATTAAGGATAGGATCAGAAGTTATTAGAGCATTTATAATAGTGTAAATAGTTATAATAGTTTAAAAAACATTTAAAAAGTATCTAAACCAGTGGTTTTTGGTCTCAGGACCCCTTTACATTCTTTTTTTTCCCCTCCATATTTTATTAAACTATTTGGAAATGAAAAATTTAAATTATTATAAAAAACATAGAATTATCCATTACAAAAAAAGTCATTCAAAGTAATGAATAATCAAGTAACTTCATGTAAATGGCATTTTTATGAAACAAAATTGTTTAATTACTAACAATTCATTTGTAATTAAAATTAATATGTTAGAAGATTTGAGATTTATTTTTTAATTAGGTTAAACAATGTCCTTGCAATTATGTTTCACTGAATAATTAGTATTCTTAGCAAGCCTTTTAACCACCCAATGGGTTTACTTTGCCTCCCTTTACCTCTTTAAGCTTTTTGGTGTACTTAATTTTTATATTTGGATTATATTTATCAAAATGTATCATATTAGAAATTAAGAAATTTTTAAAATATTCGTTTTAAAATAATACCTATTGTTAACATGAATAATATTTTCTAATGAAAATTAGGACATTTTCCAGAGTAAAAAAAAAAAGTAGGAGGAATGTCATTGTTTTACATTTTACAGATCTCTCTAATGTCTGCATTAATATAGTTGAATCTTTATATCTGCTTCTGCATTCAATCTCTTGCAATATGATACTGTAGTTGAAATATATTCAGATTCCTATAGATATATAATTGGAAAGAAAGGGATACTTAATTAACATTTGCAGTTAATGGTGAGTTTTTTCCTTTGATATTACACCAAAATTTGACATGCCCATTTCTTAAATGTTAGTTGCAGTGTAAACTTTTCATGCTGTTACTTTAAAATCAGTTGGTTTTTGAGACACTTTGAATGGATGTTTTTACCCATGACGATAACTTGGAAATATTGCTTCTCTGAGTTATGCAGACTTTCCAAATGCTAATCTATTTCATTATTCAATATAAACCAATACACACATAAGCATTTGTTAATATACCACTAATCTCACCAGAAGAGTGTTTAAGGATTGGCAGGCTGTTATCCTCATGGTGATAAATGTGAGTTCTTCAAAATTCTAAGTTTTATTCAAAAGTTGAAATTTTATCATTGGCAACAAATACTTTTGGGTGTTCTCCTTGAAGAGACAGACTTCGGTCATTTACTTTGGAAAAATGTTTGCCAAATCTCAATTCAGAGTAACCATAATTTGTCAACTGTTGTTTCAGGTAAAAATGATGTTCCATGAAAAAATGGCCATTTCAGTGTTCGCAACTCAAATGATTCCCAAGTGCTTTTCCTTGAGACAACCATCGTACTTTAGTATGCAGTAGAAGTGCTTTATGTGTACTTCCTATTTAGTCATGCAGAATACTAAAAAGACATATACTCAAGAGTCAAGATTTAATAAAATTAATCATTTTGACTTCTTTCTCAAGGACATTTTAAAGTGAAACTCGCCTTTTCTTTACAGTGAGTACGTGGCAGTGAAGAATGTGGCAACTTCAAGTAATTACTAGTATTTGGTGCTATTATTTGCAGTAATGTGTGCTATCACTCCAGCAGTTTTACCTATTTTTCCTTTTGTACCGTCCATACAAATTTAAAAATAGGGAGAAAGCAATTTACATCCTAGTATTATTATGAAAATAGTTTTAAGCCTATGGACCCCCTGAAGGTGTCTCCCAGCACCACCCCCCAACCCAATAGGGTTCTGCATATCATACTTTGAGAGTGGTTAATGCAGAGATTCTTTGTATATGCCACTCACACAGTAACAGCACTAATTCTTAGAAAGTTACAGAATAGTAGATACGTCAAGAACTGTGAAGGTTCTGAGATTTTACCCCATTTGCAAGCTAACAAGTTAACCTGCCAGTTTAATGGATGCTGGTAGGAGACAGGAAATTACTGGATTGGAGACTTTATTACTTTGCACAGTAAACAGCATAAGCATTAGCATATTTATGCCAATTTCTCAAGTCTAAAATTCCCACTGGGCAAAACAGATGGGTCCAGATGGATTCCCACCTACATCAATAGGCTGTATTACAGGAGAGAAAACTTGAGCTTAGGGAACTTGAATCTGCCATAATGATCAGTTAGCATGTCTAACTGCTTATTGTCATAAACATTTTGCCCATAGTACTGGAGGGAGGCACTCTATCTTCTAAGGCTATTCATTATGCAGACATCCCTGTGTGAACAAAGTTCTTTGAAAAGGGATTTGGAGGAAAGAGACTTTATTCCAGTGAACAGTTTGCAGACTAAGGAGATGTAGCCTTAGGCAGCCTTCAGTGTAAAATGAAGGTGCGTTCTAGAGAACAAAGAGAGGGTTCACGGTTTTTTTTTGTTTGTTTGTTTGTTTTTTTTTTGAGACAAGAGTCTCACTCTGTTCCCAGGGCTGGAGTGCATTGCCGCGATCTCGGCTCACTGCAACCTTTGCCTCCTGGGTTCAAGCGATTCTCCTGCCTCAGCCTCCTGAGTAGCTGGGATTACAGGCGCCCGCCATTACGCCCAGCTAATTTTTTGTATTTTTAGTAGGGACAAGGTTTCACCATGTTGGCCAGGCTGGTCCCAAACTCTTGACCTCATGATTCACCCACCTTGGCCTCCCAAAGTGCTAGGATTACTACGGGCATGAGCCACCGCACCTGGCCACGTTCAGGTTTTATAGCAACAGTTCCTGCCCAGGTTCCCAAGCAGATCCATTTATGCAAATGAATGAATGACAGCTTAGTTCTGATCGGTCAGCACAGCTGAGCCCCTTGGTCAATATAGTTGAGCCATGATTGATTGATTTACTTTGGAAGAATGTTTGCCAAATACCCAATTCTGAATAACCATAGTTTGAGCTGAATAACCACAGCTGAGCCCTGATTGACTGGGGCAGGTGAGCTCTGATTGGTTAGTTTTCAGGCATAAAACCAGAAGTTTCTGTCAAATGTTTCTTTCAAATGGTGAGTGATGGATGAGGGGATTCTGGCTGCTGTTTATTTTGGCACCAACAATAGGAGCTGGTTTGGCTTGGCTGTAGAAAAGGAGGTCGTGTCATACTTTTGCAACAGCTTTCTGAGAGCACAATAGGTGACCACTTCCTCACCCAACCATGGCTGCCTGCTTCTGTTTTAACTTTGAGCACTTCAGCCATGGGAGTCCATTTTGTCTGTCCACTGGGGGCATTAACATTTGGAAAGGTATTAGAGAGTAAAGAGCAGTCAGTATCTCTGCTTTCAAAACATACAGAAGTTAAAGAGAAATGCAGAATTAACTTACAACAATACGAAGTAAAACCACATATAAAGGTATTAAAATTTTTTTTTTTCTTGGTAGATTCCTTTAGCCCATAGAGAGTGGCTGAAGTGAGTAGTCTATTTTCTTGCCGTTGTAGTTTGATAACTAAAAGAAGTTTTTTTGTTGCAACAGTAATTGCTGTTCATAACACCATGTAATGCAGTGCTCTATACCTGTGTGTGTATGTGTGCTAGTATAGATGTGTATGTATAGGTATATATTATACTTCTTTATGGTATGTACTAGCCCTTACTAGTACATAGTGAGGCCCTATGAGTCCTGAGGGCCTATGAGTCCTACTTGAAGAAAATTTACATTTAGAAAAATAATTGAACTGGGCAAATTATGTTGGTATGAAGGCATCATTTTAATAAAATTTAAGTAGAAGTCTTTTATAAAAAATATATATTGCTTAAATAGCATTAATGTAAATTAAAATAAACAATGAAGCAATGTTTTTGTGTTTTATGTTTTCTAGATCTCATCTCTTAACTATTTATATCTCCTTATGCCTTTTTCCTCCTGCCCAAGAAAGCAGTCCTAAATGTCTAATATTTCATTGTTAATATTTATTACTTATATGTTTAACAGCCCTTATCACATTTACCTCTTAATAATAGGTTAATTTCATGTTCTTGAACTCTATGAATGGAATCATACTCTTGGGTATTCTTTTGTGACTTTTTTTCTTTAAGTTTGTGAGAGTCAACCACATTGTCATGTATAGCTGAGTTTCATTCGTTTTGACTCTTACATAGTTTTCATCATGTATATATATGTAATTTATTCATTCTAATGTGGATTCTTCATTTTCTTGATCTAGCAGTGCTAATGTTAACCTTTTTGAAACTTTCACCTTGTAGTCCTTGTGTAATTTTTATGTCTATAACAATAGTGTAGGTTCAATTTGTAGCCTACAGTTTTAAAAATTAATATTGCCACAAGCATTTTATACTAATATATTGCATGCTGTCATATAGGCTTATACTACAATTTAATCAGTTATCTAATGAATTTATTTCCCCTAGATTTTTAAAAATTATAAATATAATCATTTAAAATACCCCCTTACAGGGTATTTTTTTCATTATTTTAGAGTCTTGGCCTTGGATTAAAGTGCTCTACAAATATTGCAGAAGTTACCTGTCACCACTTTTAATGTAATCATGCCAACATTGAGCAAATAAATGTATATGGTGCTTACATTCAGTTTTGGAGACCTATTGGTAATCAAGACAGTCTCTACTTTTAAAACATACAGTCATGTGGGGAACAAGCATGTAAATAAATATTTATAACAATAATTATAGTGTAGGAAAGTGAGGAAAGAGAGTTGTATCAAACAAATATTGCAATTTATGTGATATCTCAGAGATGATGGTTCTTTTGAGATTCAGAATCAGCACAAATTTGGCATTGCCAGAGTATAGAGTCTCAAAGAGACGTGTGTGTGTGTGTGTGTGTGTGTGTGTGTGTGTGTGTGTGTGTGTGTGTGTGTGTGTGCGCGCGCGCGCAGTGATACTACTTACTACTGTTTCCATCTTAATGGTTATGAATTGATATCTGAGATACGTGAATTATACATTGAGTTTCTTTGGCTCATATTGCAGCTGATTTCTGTATGCTTGTTTTAAATTCTGTTTGCTTCTGTTGTACCCATTATCTATTTTTTAGCTTTTGGACTAGCATATGGGCCAGGCGCAGTGGCTCATGCCGATAATCCCAGACTTCACGGGGCCAAGGCTGGAGGATCACTTGAGGCCAGAAGGTCAGGACCAGCCAAGGCAACATAGCGAGACTCCACCCCCACCTCTTGTCTATAAAAAAAAATTTGCCAGGTATGGTGGTGCACACATCTAGTCCTAGCTACTCAGGGGCCTGAGGCCCAAAGATCTCTTGAGCCCAGGAGTTGGAAGTTCCAGTGAGCTATAATGGTGCCTGCACTCCAGCCTAGGCAACCTACAACAGAGTGAGACCTTCTCTCTAATAAAAGAAAAAAAATAGCATATTATTTGATTTTGGGTCATAATTATTGTAGACATTTCCCTTTGGCTGTTTTTGGTTAATATTGCGTATTTTTTCTCACTTTAATGACAGCCTTAAGTGTTTATGTATTTGAGTAATGTTTATATATTTGCCTTCTTGCACTTAGAAGATTATTGCCCTCATAAAAATCTGATAAATATTCATAGTTTTTTGATATTTTTATTGTGTCCTAATCTTCTGTGTGACTCTTTGAGGTTTACTTTTAGTATATGGAAAAATCTTTTGAATACTAAGCTGTTAAAAGTATGAATTAGCAAGTACTTGATTTGCCCAGAAGAAACTTATTAAATAAGGTAAATTTGTGTTGCCCCTGTTTTTGAGAAAGTGAAACTTATCATGAAAATCTTTAAAAAACAGATGGTGATATTTAGTTTATAGCAAAACAGAAATTAAAGCACATTATGCTTTAATTAAAGTACTACCACCAAATCAGTGAGAAGATAATTTCTTCTGGAAGAGGGTTAGCAACAGCCAGGGCATTATTCAGGCAGCTGTCAACCATCTTCCCAGTACTCAACCTGCTTTTCCAGCTCCTCATTAATAGGCAGTGAAGTGGAGGACATTTATTGCCTGATTAACCAGATAATCCCATAGACACACCTCTCACCTTGTTAATCAACCTATAAGGCTCTCATTTTTCTCCTCCAGGGAGCCCTTTCTCTGTCAGCATTCCATCTTCTTCTCCAGAATGACAGTGGGTCTGAGATTTTTAGCCTACTTGCAAGCTAACAAGTTAGCCTATCACAGTTTCATAGATGCTGGTAAAAAGACATGAGACTCCTGTGTCAGACACAAAGGGCAGTTTATTACTGACAGCAATAGCATTAACCCAGAGTATCAGCATTTGGACCAGTTCCCTGATCCTCAATTTCCACGGGGAAATATGGAGATGGCCAGTAAGCCTTCCTGTACTTTGCTTAGAAGAGACATTATTCTACTGGACTTTAAACAAATCTGCCTTTTGCTTTGGAAAGAGATACTGTATCTTCCTAGGTTATTTGCATTATTTGCTTTACAAACATCCTTGAAATAGTAGTCCAGAATTAAGGAATTATATTTAGTGCCTCTGCTTCAAAGATATGCAGAAAATGTGAGTATTTAGGATAATTGTCTCCCAGCAGCTTAAAGTTCAGGCATCACAGTAATGCTGACCTCATAATATGAGTGTGGTTTTATTGGAGACATTTTAGTTTCTTTCAGGTTTCTGAGAGTATAATGAATAATGTTGTTAATTATTGGTTGCCAATTATTATTACCTATGATGGACTTGTTTGCGGAAGTCTTCAATTCCTTTTTTGCCTTTCATTCTCCTCTGAAAAGATATAATTTTAGTTGCAAATCTTATATTTTTTGATTCTTAAAATTCTGTACAGTGTCAAGCCTTCAGTGCAGTAGAATTCAATCCTTTCCTTGGGATAGTAATGAAATGCTTAACTGATACTTTTTTTTTCTTAGAATCTGTGTTCATATATACTGAGCCTTTCTCCAGGAATATACTCCTCCTAGAAGCTGTTGTTTTAGCTAGGATATTTAATTATTTTCCTTCTAGAATCTTAAAGGGCAAAGCCATTTTTAGCAGCTATCATAAATTACTATCCCAGTTGGAAGAATTTTTATCAAATATAGCTTTTCTTTCTTCACCAACCTTTTCCTAGGGAGACTGCCCCTCACACACTAGATGAGATGAAGTCTGTGTTCCTGGCTGGAGGGATTGATAGATAGTTGATAATAAATGCAGTTTGTTTATTATTATCATCATTTGCTATACATTTTGTGGGTTTGACAGTAATATAAATAATAAACCTGACACATGAATACAATGACCTTATTTGTGACAAGGGTGACATAGCAGTGCAGTGGGAAAAGGATGGTCTTTTCAACAAATGGCACTGGGTCTGTTAGATATCTGTAAGAAAAAAAAATTATTTTGACTTTTACATCACACCATATGCAAAAATCAGTTACAGATGGGCTGCATATGAAATAATAAACTATGATGATAAACATGAAATAAACTAATAAAGCTTTTAGAGGGAAACACAAAGTCATCTTTGTGGCCTTGGATTAGGCAAAGATTACTTGACTAGGACATGCAAAAACACTCCAAAAAAAGAAAGTGATCAATTGGATCAAAATTAACATCTATTTTTCAAAAATATGTCATTATGAGAGTAAAACAAACCTACAGAGAGGGAAATGAATTTGTAAAACATGTGTTTGACAAATGATTCATTATCTGCAAGACTCAGTAGGCCAAGTACCTGTTTTTATAAATAAAGTTTTATTAGAACTCAGTCATAGACATGTATTTATATGCTATCTATGGCTGTTTACAAACTACAACAACAGAGTTTAATAATTTTAGTAAAGACTGTATGGCCTTTAGGCCTGAAATATTTACTGTCTGACCCCTTAAGTTTGCTGATTCCTTCTTTAGACAGTACTACACTGGCTTGATTACTGTCACGTTACAGGGAGTTTCCGTTCAGATGGTATTAGTCTTGAATTTTTTTTCCTAAATAGGTTTGGTTCTTGTAAAAACTTTACAATCAGCTTTTTAATTTGCACAAAAATGGCTATGGGGCTTTTAATTGGAATTGTGTTGGATCTGCAGGTCAACTTGAGGAGAATTGATACTTTAATGATATTGAATCTTCTGATCCATAAACATTGTCTCTTCATTTATTTAGGTTTTCATTAATGTGTCCTAGCAGCCTTTTGAAGTTTTCAGTGTTATATTTAATCCCAATATTTTGTATTTTGGGATTCTAATATAATTAGTATTTTTTTAATTCCCAGTTTATTTTGTGTATTATGTAGCAACAGTTACTTGACTTTATATTGTAACTTCAATAAATTATCTTTTTCCAGTTACTTTATTGTAGATACTCCAAGATTTCAATGTACAGGGTAGTATCTGTGAATAAAGGCAGTTTAACTTCTTCTTTTCCAATCTGCATACCTTTTATTTCTTTTTCTTACTTTATCGTACTAGCTAGGATATTAGATGCAATGCAGACATCAGTGATGAGAACAGGAATTCTTGTCCTGTTCCTAATCTTAGGAATAAAGATTGAGTGGTTTACCATTAAATATGACATTAGTTCTAGAGTTTTTATTTAAGTAGAAGTCATGTTTAGTCTTAGTTTTCTGAGTTTGTTTTTTTTTTTTTTATCATGAAGAGGTGTTGAATTTTTAAGTGCTTAGTTATGGTGTCTCTTTAATCTCCTGTAGTTTGGAATAGCAAGTTAACCAACATTTTTAACTTTATTTTGTACCTTTTTTATAGATTATCTTTTAATTGGATTGTATATCCTCATCAGGTTCAGATGTTGCATTTTTTTTTTTTTTGCCAGGAATACTACATAAAAGATGTTTCCCTTGCAGTGTATCACATTAAGAGGAACTTGGTGTCATTTTTTCCTATTCTGTGGTGTGATATTTCATTATGTGATGTCTACCAGGTTTCTGTAATCTAAAGTTATCTTTCATTTTGAATTAATAAGTACTTTGTATAAAGGTCAAAGTAATCTTTTTAAAGGATTTAGTAGATTATGCCATTTCTCTATTCCTGTTCTCCCTATAGTAGGCTTCCTATGTGTTACATTTAGAATAATTTTCAGTGTCCTTACCATGGTCTACAAAGAACCTTCCAAGTTTCTGCAACTCATTATATGTGATACTTGTTTAATTGAGACTCAACACATGCACACTCACATCTGATGCAAAAGTTTCACAAAACAGTACTATCCTTATTGTATGAGATGTACTCTAATATTCTTCTATGGTATTTTAATGAAATAAAACAGAAAATCCTGTTCTTGATCTTCTAACTTGATTTTGCTACCAATGTGGAGACATAGTTTAAAAGAACACTGCCATCCAGTCCTGATTATCTTATTTTTCACCGTTTTTTCCTAGTTCAGTTTTCTGGGTTATGTTTTGCTTTGTGTTTTGAGACGGGTGTCGCTCTGTCACCAAGGCTGAAGTGCATGCTCACTGCAGCCTAGACCTCCCAGGCTCAAGCAGTCTTCCCTCTTCCAGCCTCCTGAGTAGCTGGGACCACAGGTGCATCCCACCACGCCTAGCTAATTTTTGGATTTTTTGTAGATGTGGGATCTCACTGTGTTGCCCAAGCAGGTATCAGACTCCTGAACTTTCAAGTGATCTTTCCACTTCAGCCTTCCAGTTGCTGGGATTACAGGTGTGAGTCACAGCACCCGGCAACTAGTTCACTTTTCTTTAGCTGCACTGGCCATTATGCTGTTCTTCAAACCTACTGAAACATGCTTTTCCCTTAGAATCTTTGCATTTGTTATTATCTCTGCCTGAACTGTTCTACCTTTTCTGTTTTCTTACTTTATTCTTCTTATTCTCTTTATTTACCTCTGCTCACGTTGTCTTCCGTCCCCTATTAAAACATAACCACATTATCCATCTTCTCATGTGCTTTTTTCTTTTTTTTTTTTTTTTCCCGTATGGAACTTTCTATTTTCTGATATGTATCTGTGTATTTATCTGGTAACATTTATATGTATCTTCCACTGGAATAGTCAGTAAAATGTTATGATACATCATAGTTAAGACCTAATTTGATAATTTTCAAAAAATGAAAAAAAAGTATCAGTTTTAAAAAATATTTCTAAGTAATAGTTATTGTGGCTTTTTAAAGTAGAAATTTAAGTGCATTTCCACCAATTGTATTTTATACCACTTAGCTAAGATCTGACATCTTCCTATGCTTCAGTCTGTAGTCAAGGTAAAGAGATATTTAAGTATATAGGTGATTTAATGGGTGTTCAAACCAAAAAATGCAACCTAGGATTTACTTCTTTTCCATATTTTTTAGACATCAATTTTATACACAAAATGGATGAACAACTTATCTATACAACTTAACTGACAAAACTAGACTATAAGCATATTTATAGTATGTGAGTTACCATATCTGAACTAGCGTCTAGCCAGGGACACATTGTGGTGGTTAATAGTCGCTATAAAATGGACTTTGGGAGAACATGCAGGTGGTGGTAAAGAACATGAGTTTGGAAATATATCTGAATTTAAATTCTAGTTACCAGTTGTTAGCTTCTTGACTTAAATTTCTGAACTTACCAAGTTTGAGTTTCCTCTTTTAAATGGGATCATATTCTTAATTCTCAGTTAGTGAAGATTAAATAAGGTAGTAAATACAGATCAGCTAAATACTTGATGCATAGTAAGAACACAGTAAATAATTTTTACAATTTATTCTATGTACAGAATATGAATTTGGAATTAAAGTTTCAATCTGGTATCCCAATACATACTTTATTTCTGAGTAGATAAAACCTTTTTATTAATATTATTTTTAAATTTAAAAGTGTATTAGAAGTGATTAAAAGTTGTCTAAATGTCTTCACTTTGACATTTAATCTTCAGAAGTCTTTAATTGCTAAGTGTTCTACAAAGAGAATAATAAGACAATTAATTGACTATTTGAAATGCATGTCAAATTTTCCCTAGAGAATATTTTACTGTAATTGTAGTCTTCACTCAAAGACTACAAAGGTAATTCAAAGGTAAATATGACCTTTTCTAGAGTAAACATAAGAGAAGAAATGTGGAAGTATATTTTATTGCCCAAAGGATTTATGGAGTTTAGAGTTGTTTTTTATGCAGTAAGATATTTAGTTGGTATTAACAAGGAATGAATTTTCCAAATGAGTAAATTGCCTAAATAAGTTAATTTTTTCCATTCAAATACCAAAAATATTTAAAGCCTTCTTTTCCCCTTGGAATCTTACTAAAATGTATTATTTGCCCAACATCTTACATAAAGCATTCTGAAGAGAAAGTAACATTTTGTTGATGGTTACATATCATCAGAATGAACATTAATTACCATACTTTGTATTTCTAGGTAATTACCATTAAAGGTATTTGAATTAAATGGGAGTCTTTGCCTAGTTCATTTTAAAAAAATGTCTTTCATGTTTGTTTCCACTGCTCATAAGCTATTGGCTGCTTCATCTCACCTCTGGCAGTGCATGTACCCAAAGCAACCATCCTTTTCTTTCTTATTTGCTGTCCTGTTTTGCTCTTGGCTACCAAGTTGTAAACTCGATGGAATTTTGTTCACAGTCAGAATAAATAGTTCTCTAGTGAAAAATGGGTTTTGTGGCACCTGTTCTTGACTCAGGAACCTTCTGAACATCTTGTACTTTTTTCTTCCAGGTAATGGCCCATGCTAGATAGTGGATAATGTTTTACTTCCCCTGTTTTCCACTTCAAATTATGATGCAATATCCTTTTGTTCTTCATATATTTTTTTCTTTTTCTCATATTGGTGTTTTCTGTGTCTATAGGATTATTCAGTAAGTATACTTTAATTGTGCTTTTTATCACACTTCATTTTAATTCACTTAATTCACTTAGCAAAACTAGTTATTTTAGTCACTTTACTTTTGAATTTTAATTGTACTTTGCTTTTGGAAGAAAAAGCAAAGTACAGTTGTACTGGAAGTACAATTGTTTTGGAAGAAATCCTGTTACTTAAACTTTTAGAGGTTGCAGGCAACAGAGAAAACCTTTGGTTATCTCAGGTCATGCTGTGAGCATATATGGAGCCTATGAGGAACAGTGGAAACAATCTCTTTAGATCTCATGGATAACTAAGGTCATTTTGGAAACAAATTCACTGGCAAGTCAGGCCTAAAGGAAATGTGGAACATTGTTTAGAAAATAGCACAAGTTCTGACGACCAGGCGATCTATTTGCCTCTTGATAATCAACTTGTTCTCTTAAGTCAGTTCTGTGCTATTATGATCACATTGCCATCTTCTGTATTTGCTTCTGCTGAGCATACTTCTACTTATTGATCACTCCCTTCCTTTCTACGTCTTATCATGGTTTCTGCTTACTGTACTCTCTAGCTATGTCTTCTGCCTCTCTTCTTAGCTTGAATTGTTTATTTTTTGGTATTTAAACTTCCTGAACAAGAGGACTTTATTGTTTTGGCTAACCACCATCCAGTATGGGAAGCGTCTGTTCGAGAAAACACTTCATCATAACCATTTTATAAATCAGTAGATTAAAGATGGTTAACTTTGGATTAGATGCCAACCCTTGATTCTGTTAGCAGAAGCCAGGGAAGTGGGTTCCTATAGTACATGGGTTGGCTACTTGTATATTTGGAACCTCTTGTAGATATTGAATTGTCACTAGTCTGTTGATTATAAGTTGAAGTCCTAAGCTTTTTAGGCAAGTTAATAAATAGTGATCAAGGAAATTCCTGCTTTTGCCTAAAATGTAGAAAGTTGGAAAGATTGTCACACCCATTGTAATAAAATAATGCTGGATTATTTATGGAATCGTAACTTTTTAAAGACTCATCAGAAAGCTGAGCTTACAGGGCAGCCAACAGCTTAAAATCTAAGGAAAAGTAAGTCAAGGAGAGATGAGATAGGGACACTGGTTCACCTGAACATTGGAGGGAGACAGGAGGACTGCCATGTAAGTGGGTAAGAAGGATTCAACTAACAGATTGCTAAAGACGTGGTGTGACCCGTAACTGTCACCTAGCATTCACAGACATAAGGGAAGTTGCTCACACTTACAGGATCTTCTTTATGGACCTTGACGAGGGCAGGACATTAGAAAAAGCTATCTTGCTGGTTCAGAATTGGATTAGAGGGGAGTGTTCTCTGCTGTGGGAAAAGTATGAAGTCTTGCCTACACTATTTTTTTTTTTTTAAAGTATCAGCAGCCTAAGCTGCTGAGGGAAGAGCATCAAATCTTAGCTTGCCAAGGGTTCAGAAGAAGACCCATTGCAGCTAGAGGAAAAGACAAAAACCTCAAAACACCATCTGTATGCCTTGAGGAGGGGCAGAAAATCATCCAGGTTATTAGAAGTCTCCTACCACTGGAGGAGGGCAGTATCTCTGAAAAAGCTCAAACCCTGAAACTGAGGTCACAGAGTACCGAGCCTGAACCAGACAGTAGAGAATGCTTTTCCTTGACTCCCCAACCCACATCCCCCTCACCATCAGGCTAGGAAGCACATCAAGCAACAAGTAACCGCAGCCTACCACTAGAGAGGAAGTAAGAGCATAGACTGTCTCTGAGGTGAACATGCACAGTGAAGGCCTAAAGCTTGGGATGGAACAATACCATTGAGGAAAGTACTCGAGCAAAACTGAGTAACCTATGAATTATAGTGGAACTCAAAAGGAAAGTTAAAACATATTTTGTGTTGAATGAAGATGAAACATGGCACACGTGGAATACAGCTAAAGCTTAGGGGGATATTTACAGCATTACATGTTATACTAGAAAAGAAAAAAGTGCCCCAATTTAGTAGTTTAAGCTTTCACATTAAGAAACTAGGAAAAGAAGAGCAAACTAAATCTAAAGCAAGCAGAAGGAAGGACACTGTAAGGATAAAAGTGGGAACCAGTTAAATTGAAAGAAGGAAATAATAGAGAAAACTAATAAACTAAAAGCTAGTCCTCTGAAAAGATCAAGATTGGTAAGTCTCCAGCCAGACTGAGGAGAAAGAAAACACAAAGTATCAACATCAGGAATAGCACTTAGGATGTCAATAGAGATCCTAAAGACACTAAAGTGTAAAAAATGAAGTCTTGTGAACAACTGTATTTCCATGTATTTGACAGTTTATATGGAACAAATTTTTTAAACTGCAAAATTACTGAAGTTCACTTAAGAAATAGATGAGACCTGGCCGAATGCGGTGGCTCATGCCTGTAATCCCAGCACTTTAGGAGGCCGAGGCGGGTGGATCACGAGGTCAGGAGTTCTTCAAGACCAGCCTGGCCAAGATGGTGAAACCCTGTCTCTACTAAAAATACAAAAATTAACCAGGCGTGGTGGTGGGCACCTGTAATCCCCGCTACTCGAGAGGCTGAGGCAGAGAATTGCTTGATCCTGGGAGGTGGAGGTTGCAGTGAGCCGAGATTGTGTCACTGCACTCCAGCCTGGGCAACAGAGTGAGACTCCATCTCAAAAAAAAAAAAAAAAAAAAAAAAAAAGAAAAGAAATAGATGAGACCTTATTAGTTATATCTGTTGAAAAAGATTACATTCATTTTTAAAAACTTTCCAACAAAGAAATATCCAGCCGCAGATGGCTTCACTGGTTTATTTTACCAAATAGAGAAACAATACCAATTCTCTACAGACTTCTAGAAAGTTAAAGAGAAAGGAACACTTTCCAACTTATTTTATGAGGCTAGCATTACCCTAATACCAAAGACATTAAAAGATGAGAAAACAGGAAGAAAAAAATGAATATCCTCCATGAATACGGACACAAAAATTCTTAACAAAATATTAGTAAATGAAATCCATCAATAAGTAAAAAGGAAAATTACATTATGACCAAGTAGGGTTTATTCTGGGAACTCAGAGCTGATTTTGTTATTCAAATATCGTCAATCAGTATAATTCACCATATCAACAGACTAAAGAAAAATATTTGATCATCCTAGTAGTTGCAGAGAAAGAATATGAAAAAAAATACCATTCGTTTATGATAAAAATGCTGAGCAAACTAGGAATTGAAAGAAACTGCATCATCAGAAACCCTAGAGTTAACACCATACTTCATGTAAAAGACCGAAGGCTTCTGCTACAACTGGGAACAGGTATGCTCGCACTACTCCTGTTAAGCATAATGCTGGGAGTCCCAGGTAGGCAGTGAGGCAGGAAATAATGGTGAAAGGCATAAACAGTTATCAAGAGATTCTAATACCACCATGAAAAAAATGAAGCCAAACACCTTTTAGGCATTATCTTAAAATAATGCTCATGTTCAGTTTCTTTATCCACTCTTAGTTTGGAATCTTTGAATGGTTTTCCTTTTGTTTTCCTTTTGTGGCATCTGGCCAACCTAAGAAGTAGCAAACATCTGGCAGTGGCATAATCTTTATTTTATTTAGCTGTATGAAATACTCAGTTTTGAAGTAAAAAATAGGGAAGCTAGAATTTATTTATTAAGTAAAATGAGTATCACATAGTCTCTTACTACATACAGGAAGAAGTAAAGAATTCAGCAATTCTTGCCAGGCACCAGTGGCTCACACCTGTAATCCTAGCACTTTGGGAGGCCGAGGCAGGAGGATTGCTTGAGTTGAGTTCAAGACCAGCCTGGGCAACATAGTGAGACCCCTCATCTCTACAAAAAATTAAAAAATTCCCCAGGCATGGCAGCGTGTGCCTGTAGTCCCAGCTACCCAGGAGGCTGGGGTTGGAGGATTGCTTGAGCCCAGGAGATCAAGGCTGCTGTGAGCCATGAATGTGCCACTGGACACCAGCCTGGGTGACAGAGTGAGACCCTATCTCAAAACAAAACAACAAAAAAAAAATTAAACAATTCTTTATATATCTCATTTTTTTAATGGGATTCTTATGTCTCTCTGTAAATTATATGTAGTTACTGCCATCAAAAAATTGACTAGTTTGTTTACTTTGGATTTTAAACTTTAAGGTACTTGGTTTTGAGTATATGTTAAAAATCCAAATCTTATTTGAAATATGACTTTGTCCCTTTTCAGGGGCAGATCCATTTACTGAGGAATATGTGCATTATAGGAATATGTAAAGTTGAAAGCAATAAGCATACATTTGTAACCACTGATAAAAATAGAATTTATATGACAAAATGACAAGTAGAACAATGAATTCTGTATTTCTCATTTTTGAAATGGTACAAGAGTATAGAAATTTGTCTCAAATATGCTGGGATTAAGACAGAATAAGTGTATGTTATTTTTATAGCTATTTACACATTTCTGAGACATAAAATTGTATTAAGAGCTGTAGCTGTGAGCTACAGGAAGATTACTTGAAAGCTGCTATACTTTGTTGTCAGTGTTACTCATCTCCTTCTTAAAATTTGAAATGCCATTAATATACAAAACAAAATGTTTTAAGAATGCTGGAAGGGTAATAATTAACATTAATACTTATTAAGGGCTTTCCTAGACAGGTAATAATCAATATGAACACTTACTAAGTTCTTTCTAAGCTTTGAAATATATTGTTTACTCATCATAACAATTGTGAAGTGAGTAGTAGTATTACCGTATTTATAAGGGGAATAAAATGGTTTAAATATCCTATCCAAAGTCATAGCTATCACCCTCAAAGAGCATATAAGTGAAATGAAGAGACAGACTCTATAGGAAAGATACAAATAATTAGTTGCAATACATGATTTCTTTTTATTAGCATTAGGGAAAACTTCTTGGAGGAGAAGATGCCATTTGCATATGGCATAGAGTGTATAATGGACAGGATATGCAACGGGTTAAAAAGAAAGCATGAATAAAGGAATGGGGAAATAGGGGAGACAGTTTTGCAAATTGTGATCCAGTTTTGCTAAATGTTATATTTTAAGGAAAGTAATAGTGAATATTGAAAAGTATGCTGGGGTCAGGTTTTGAAAAGCTTTCAAAATGCCGTTTAAGGCAATTTGGACTTTTTTTTTTTTTTTCAAACAGTGGAAAGCTATAGGGGGAAATTACTGAGAAACTAAGATTTCTGGAAGTGAGAACTAAAAGGCACTGAGAACTATGTACTAAGTCTAGAAGCTCTTGACCCTAGTCACCCTCTCGTTAGGTTAAGAACCTAATTATGAGATTTTTGCCTTACAGAATCTTCAGCCAATTATTCTAACTATAAAATGGATAATTCCCAAATCTAAAGATAGTTTAGGCTTGGTGAAGATATTACAAAAATAATCACTTTTTACATAACATTCATTTAAAAAAAATTTCTTTACAATTTGGAGAAAAAAGGGCAGACTTCTAGTTCCCAAGAAGAATTAGCATTGTGAGATGGGTGGTATGTTAGGTTGCTGTTATTACTGCAACGAATTGCTGCAAGTGTAGTGGTTGAAAACAACATAGACTTATTCTCTTACAATTTGGGAGGTCAGAAGTCCTAAAATGATTTGTAGTGACTACTTTCATTCTGGAGGCTCTAGGGGAGAATCCATTTCCTTGCCATTTCTAACTTCTAGAGGCTGCCTCCATTACTTGGCTTGTGGCCGGCCCCATCCTCTGTCTTCAAAGCCAGCAGTATATCATCTTCTAAACTCTGTCTATCCCCTTGATGTTGTTGTTATCTCACCTTCTGTGTTTGTGGCCCTCCTCCCTCCCTAAGAATACTTCTTAATATATTGAGTCCACCCACATATTCCAGGATAATCTCTCCATCCCAGGACCTTAAACTTAATCACATCTACAAAGTCCCTTTTGCCATATAAGGTAACTTATTCACAGGTTCCAAGGGATTTAGATGTGGACATCTTTGGGGGACATTATTCAGCCTGCCACAGGTGGTATGTAAAAATATTAATAATCTAATATGATAAGTAATTTGATAGGAATAGCATACATGATGCTGGAGTTCTCAGAATTCAAGCAGCTCGTATAACCATGAGAGTGGGGGAATTCCGGGAGCAACTGATGGTTGAATTGAGTCTTAGAGGGTAAGTGGGAATCTATCAGGTAAAAAAAATACAAGGAGTCCAAACAGAATGCCATGTCAAAGGTATGGCAAAGACAAGCTGTATGAAATTGCTAGTTTCATAATTAACAACACTTGACACAGTCGTCATAATGGAAATATGTGTAAGGTAAGTGGCTGCTGAAGTGAAGAAACATCTAAGTCAGAGTGAGGAGCTCATAATAAGGCACCTGCCTTCATTCTCATCCTCTTATTTTCATGATTGATCTCCCTTGGTGGTCACCTTTCACTTGGTGGTTCAAGGTCCTCTGTTCTCACTGCTGTCTCTTCAAGTATGGATGGACCAGAGATCATTCAATTATATTAATCCTCATAATATTCAATACATTCTTTAGGCACTTGGCTCATGAAAGTAGATGTGTTTCTGTGAAAATATTATTTCAACTTGTATTTTATTTTAGCTGTTGTTTATTTTTCTTCTGTGAAAGCCCTTGGTTAAAAAAAATAGAATATCAGAGTTGGAGTACAGGGAAGAGAGCTGAAGCAGTGTTAGGTCCATCAAACCTTATAATAATAAAAGGCCAGTTAGGTAGTGGTGACTTTGAAAATAAACCTCATCTAGCCACTGATCATCAGGAGTAAGGAGAGAAAAGAAATAGTCTGTGGTCTCTGTGTGCTGGCCTTCTCCCCTTATTTTGTAGAGAGCAAGCACTGGCTCTACGAAAAAGCCCTATTTCCCTGGTGTTGCTGGGGGAGCAGAAGATGGGTTGCTCTGACACTGTATTCTCCTGTGACCAATAGCCTGTGTTGTCACAGCTTTACCAATAATAGGTCTCCTTGCTGGAGAGCCACTTCACAGCTTTCCCTATTGAATTCAGGTCAGGTCTCCACTTCTTACTTTAACCCAACCTTTTACTGTTCTCCAGTCTGCTTGCAAACTCCTAGAATCAATTACATATTTATTAAATACTGTGCTCATTTTATATTTTCTACATTTGATGTGACTTTTGTTGGTATTCTGTTTCGTATTTTCAACTCTCATAATAACATTTCTCATAAAGAAGACTATCCTTACAACATATCTTCATTTAGAAAAAGTATTTCTGTAGATGAAATTCAGTGAGTTTCAATTTGATGATTTTGTATTAAAATAAATTTCTTTAGGCATCAATATTGCAATAACAGTTACTGATGTGTTACAATAACAAATGTTGACATTATTGACATATTGACATTGATACCTTAATTAAGCAATACGTTTAAGTAAATAGTTTTAAACATCTGAGTGTGAATTCCAGCATTGTGATATTTCTCTTTAGCCTAGGACAAGTTACTCAAGCTCTCCAAGCCTGTTCTTTCATCCCTTAAATGAAGATAATAATAGCCTTGTGTGTTGTTGAGAAGATTAGTATTTATCACATGCCTGGCATGTAGAGTGTGCTCATAAATTCTGGTAGTGTCGTTGTTGTTGGTAATTATTACAAGTTAGCATTAGTAAACTTCATGTGTGTATTCTATGGTTTAAAAATAGTCTGCTTATAAAATTGGTGCTTTATATCAGCAGTCCCCAACCTTTTTGGCATCAGGGACCAGTTTTGTGGAAGACAGTTTTTCCATGGGCCTGTGGGGGCTTGGTGGATGGTTTCAGGTAGAAACTTTTCCACCTCGGATCATCAGGTATTAGTTAGATTCTCATAAGGAGCAGACAGCCTAGATCCCTTGCATGTGCATTTCACAATAGTGTTCATGCTCCTTTGAGAATCTAATTCCGCTGCTGATCTGACAGGAGGTGGGGCTCAGGCAGTAATGCTCCCTTGCCTGCTGCTCATCTCTTGCTGTGCGGCCCAGTTCCTAAAAGTCCACTGACTGGTACCAGTCTGTGGCTCAGTGACTGGGGACCCCTGCTTTATATCATGTTTTAAACTATTTACTAACAATTAAGAGGTGGTATATCACGTGGTGATTAAGAACATAGACTCTGGGTCCAAATTTCAGCTCCATGACTTATGGCCAGGCTGACCATCGACAAGTTACCTAAATGCCTTGTGCATCACTTTCCTCAGCTTTGAAATGAACATAACAGTAGCACATTTATCTCAGGGATATTATGAGGAGTCAATCAGATTAAGTATATAAAAAGTATAAAACAGTTGCTGACACTTAATGCTGGCTGTCAGCTTCTGCCATTGTTGTTGCTATTATTAATTTGTTGTTGAGTAAATTTTTTCTTAAATCGCTTTTTAGGTGAATCTTGGAAGCAACCAGTACCTTTTCTCTGTCATAGTGGATCCTAAAGAAATGCCCTGCTTCTGTTTGCGCCATGATGTTGATGCCCTACTCTGGCAACCACACTCCAGCAAACAAGATGATATGTGGGAGCACATTGCAACTTTCAATGCTTTAGGTATAAAGCAAACTCTTTGACATTTTCCATGAAATCAGAAATACAGTCATCATTCATTTAAAGTTCATTTCTTTTTTTTCTTTTTAATTTGAGCTGTCCTGATTACATTTAAATTGATTTGTGCTATGATTTGTTTGCTTGTATTAGTTGATGAGTGTTAGCACTGTTGGAACATTTAGACTAATCTGTTTTTATGCTTGTACAGAAGATCAACACAGAATAGAAATGAAAGTGGTTATCTAACCACTTGAATTATTCTAATAAGTCATTTGCTTTTTCTAATTCTGTAAGCCATATAATACTGGAATCTGAACAAGGAGCTTGATAATAACCCTACATGGAAGTTGCGTTCAAGTTTCTTCAGAGTAATCTTCAAAAACATCATAGAATTCCCCTAAGGTGTAATGCACATTAGGAGACATCTTTTTGTTAAAATTAAGTACAAAATGAAAACACTTATGGAAAGCGGTGATAAGCAGAAATTAAATTTATTTGGTAGGATAAAAGGAAAAAAAATCAGTTTTAAAATTAGGGCTTGAAAATGTTTAAACTACTTAATTGTAGACATATGCAATCATTGATTTTCTGTCAAAATGCATTAGTATTGTGTGACAGAAATTTTTTATGTGAATTAGCCACAGTTGTTGCTTTATTGAAAGGTTATTTTAAACAGGCAGCAAGAAGTGAAGTTATATATTTTGATGGCTATATGTGCACAACCCTAATTGTAGAAGAAATTTATTAATTATCCCTTATAGTTAATAATGTAGGCTGCTAAACTGGTTCAGACTCCAAATGGATTTTTATGACCTGAAGTTCAAAGTTTGGTTAACTAATTTAACCATATAATTTTTAGCCTCCCTACTATGATGCTATTTTTTAACTATCTATGCTTTAGTCAGAAGAAAGCTCTATCATATCATTTTTAGATGCTCAGATCTTCTATTTGTATTCGCAAATCCCCTATTATAGAGGAATTCTATGCTTAATTAAGTTAAATCAACATACATTAGATATGTACTCTTGAAATATTATATACATTATTCTGTCAAGGTTAGCCTGGATAGCTACTTTAAACTATTTAAATAGGTATCTAAATCTTCACTTTTCCTGCTTCAAACCTGCTTAATATTTTTAAAAACAGTATTGATCTGCATGTGCTCAGTAGTTCCTTTGCTTATTCATTGTTTGATGAGATCTCAATTTTAATGAATGTTATATTTTTATTTTACATGATCTTAAATACCTAACATTTGCTGACCATGTCACAATCTAAAAATCATAATTTATATTTTGGAATATAAATGTTGTTTTAATCCAAAAAGATACTTTTTAAACATGTACATGAATTAAGATAAGGATTTTTTCAGTTTAGAGACTTGAAATTATTTTTGAGGTTATAGTGATCAACATTCTACTTCTGGGGGCTGAAAGTACAAAAAAATCCGGTTACAGTGTTGGTATTGATGTATAAAAATATCACTAACATTTTAGGGATAATAAGAGAATGCATCACGAATACTAGTACATTCAGGGATACATTATGAACAGAAACCTAAAATAACTTTATGATGGTATCCTATACACATTTTCCAATTTATTTAAGAGGAAAAAAATGATTCTGTGATGCCCTATCCGTACTTCACGAAGCTAAATATTAAATTGGCACTTAAAGATATTTTGTCATGTATTGAGTGTTTTATATTTTAGAATTAAGGTGTTCAAATTATTCATGGAAATTAAATGAAACTATATTATGCTTTTTTTGAAGAGAGAAAGCCGTATCTGTTTTGTTCCTTAGGAATTAAAGTTGTATTTTTGTACCAGTTGGGAGAGACTGATTGTGGCTAATCATTAATGATTCAGAATTATATACCTTCTGGTATATATTTTACTTGGGCATTTTAATTTGTAATAAACATTGCAAAATATTAAATGTTAAATCATCATTTTTCCCTTTCTGTTTAATACAGTTTTTCTTTTGTTTGTCTCATATTCTTGGCAGGCTACGTCCAAGCATCAAAGAGAGACAAAAAATTTTTTGCCTGTGCTCCAAATTACTCCTATGCAGCCCTTTGTGAGTGCCTTCGTCGAGTATTCATCTATCGTCAGCCTGCTCCCATGTCCACTGTACTTTACAACAGAAAGGAAGGCAGGCAAGTAGGACAGGTTGCTAAGCAGCAAGTAGCAAGCCTAGAAACCAATGATCCTATTTTAGGATTTCAGGCAACAAATGAGAGATTATTTGTTCTTACTACCAAAAACCTCTTTTTAATAAAAGTAAATACAGAGAATTAATTATTCTTACATATTGGCCTCTTTGTACTGGAAAAGTATTCAGTGGTACCTGGAGGTCTGGACGGTTATACTGTAACCTCTTAAGTTTTAATGTGCTAAATATATCTTGTATGATTTTTTATTTTTTAAATAACATTGGAAATATATTCAAGAGATTATGATTCTGTAAAGCTATGGAATGAAGCTGCAGATTTAGAGAACATTGGCTTCTGTAAAAAAAAAAAAAAGAGTAAAGATAATACTAGCAAGTATACTTATTTTTTAAAGCAGGCTAGAATCTCATGTTTTATATGAAAGATGTACAATTCAGTGTTTAAAAATAAAAATATTTATTGTGTACTCTGTTCGTTGATTAGTTGCTACAGTCTGTACCTATAAAATCTACAGGATAGTAGTTAAATGTTGAGTATTGTACGTATGTATTTAAGTGGATTGAATAACTGAGTCTACATGGAGGGGGAAATGCTAGAGAATAGCAGGTCTAATATTTTTTAAATTTAGTGAGAGACCTTTATTATTATTTTCAAATTAAGTATAGCTTTATGTAACTTTTAGCCAGTTGCTCTGCCACAGACATAGACAAAGAGAGATAAGATTTCACATTATCCATCACTGCATAACAAACCACACCAAAACTCAGTGGTTTAAAACAAGGACTTTTATTATTTTTCATGATTCAGTGAGTTGGCTGTCTCTGCTATACAGGGCCTCTCAGCCTCCAGTAGACTAGACGAGTCTTCTTTACATAGTAGAGAAAACATCTTAAGAGAGCAAGCTCCAATATGCAAGAGCTTATCAATCCTGTACATCTATCATATTTACTAATGTTCCATTGGACAAAGCAAATCACATGGCCAAGTCTAGAGTCAGTATGAGGGGACTACACAAGCTGACAGCGGATGGTATGACTCATTGGGGGCCATTGATGGAACAATCTTACCACATAAGGACAAATTATAATTTTATCCTTGTAGCTCTCTTTATTTTTCTAACAACTTAAACAAAATAATCCTGTTTATATGTTATACATTTTTGCCACAAATTTTGTTTTTTCAAACTTATCTTTCCAGGTTTGTTTTAGTATATATGTACCTGGAAATTTTTATCACTTTTTATACCGTTTCAAGATATGTATCTTATATAAACCTCAAGTTGGATTTTATATTTTAATAAGGAAGTTAAGACCTTCATTTAAGAGGCAGAAGATTAAGATAAGAAATATAAGATAGAAAAGCTTTGTTCCTAACATATCTTTTGTCTGTCTGGGCAAGTATTTGACTCAACTAAATTTTAATGAATGAGTGTTTGAGAGACAGAGAGGAGGAAAAAAGATGAGGATTACATACATGTTCTAAACTTGTCAGAATGCAGTTTCCTAGAGAGTATTGAGGTGCTAGGTAGAAAGTTAGGAAAGGTCCTGAGGACTGGTATTGATAATTGGAGTCCTAATAGTACTCTATTTGTATTAGGAAAGAGAGACTAGATACCAAACATCATGAGATCATAGAGATGGAAAACTGTATAGTAACCAAAAACCAAAACAGTGATATTTCCAGAACTTTTTAGTATTGTTGTAAAACTTCATGAAACAAAAGACCATTTAAATAGTGAATTATGAAAAATCTTTATTATGGGAAAGATCTAAATTTTCTCTAAAATTTTCCCCAAAGATAATATCCTCTTAGGGAACATAAGAAAAATGTATAATAAAAATGTGGTGCTTAATTAACCATGACTATGTATATATTGCCAATTTTAGTAATCAATATTCTTTGTGCATGTGATTTTTTTGCATGATTAATGTTGAATTGAAAGCTCTCAGGATAATTAATCCTAAATATTGTCGCATGTTGACCTATGTTAAAAGATGAATAGGTCTAGAGCCGTGATTTCAAGCTATTTTCCTGAAATGCTTCAGGGATTCCATAAACATTTAACTCAGCTTAAACAATGTTCTAAGGTACATACACTTAGAACATTGAGGTATATACTACAAGTGCTAAGAATATAGTACCTTGTATTTTTGTTGATTTTTATCATGTTTTAAATAGGAATTTATAAAATATTTATGATAGTAATAAAGTAGTATTTTATGTGTTTTGTATATTAAGAGTCATTTAACAATATTCACTCTTTTAACACATTTAAACATCAGCTATGTACCTTAGCATGATTTTTTCAGTATTAAGGATAATGTATTACTAAGGATAAAGAGACAATCTACAGTCTAATGATTTTCAGGTAAAATTTCTTTTTAGGGAAAAAAAGAGGAGAGGGTGGCATAGAGTGGTTGCTTTCCTGCTAAGGAAGTCTGACCAGGGCTAGAACCTTGGAGACTACCCACAAGAGTCAGGTAGAGGAGTTGCCAATGGGAAGAGTTAAAAAAAGAATCAGAGTGTCAAGAAATTAGGAATGGTTAACAATGTTAAAAAAAAAAATACTCTTAAATAAAGTATACTCATCACATTTCTACATAAAAGGGAAATGACTGCACAGAACAAGTTAAACCATCATTACACAGGAATTTCTAATATTTTGTGTTATTAACTATAGAAAAGAACAAGTAGTAAGTTTATGTGTGGCAAGTCATATAAGAAGGCAAAACTTACACTTATCACTGATTATTACTGGAAGAATATTCTAATTACTTCTTAGTAGTAAGTGTGTCTTACTGAACAAGTAATAATAGTTGAGTGATTAAAAAAAAAGGGCTAATGATGGAAGTATAGAAGTAATAAAGCAAAGAGAAGTAAGGCCTTCTAGAATTGGTAAGAAAGAATAAATGCACAAAAAGAGCCAAGGTAAAAGGTACCCAACTAGATATCAAGATATATCATGAAGCAGTAAAAAGACGTAGCAACATTGCATTAGTAAACAAAATAGACACACATTTAATCATCCTATACTTACAAGAAGAAAATATCTATATTCTCAAGGTTGAGAAGGCTCCTTGAGACCCAGAAGACAAAAATATAAGCGAAAGGATTGATGAATTTGATCATTACAAAATGTAAAATTTTGGTATAAGATAAAGCAACAGACTGAGGAAAGATATGTGACTCATGCATAATGTATGAATGTTAAAATCTAGAATATAAGAACTATCATTTAATAAAAAAGCAAACAAGTTATACAAAAGGAAAGCAGACAAAAGATATGAACAGTTAATTCACAGAAAAGAAAATAAAGATGGTCAGTAATGCTACAGTAATCAAGACAATGTGGTATTGGCACCAATTTCGACAAATAGATCCATAGATCAGAATAAAGAGTCCAGATAGAGACTCAGACACATATGGTCAGTTGATTTTAGTCAGAGATATTTCAATGAAGAGATGATTCAAAATGCAGAGATAATTTGATGGAGAAAAGATGTATTTTTAACAAGTGGCGCAAAAACAATTGGGTATTCATTTTTGCCTTTGTAGTAGCCTAAATAGTGGCCACCCGAAGATATCAGGTTCCAATCCCTGGAACATGAAAATATAACCTTATTAAGATAAAGAGTCTTTGCAGAAGTGATTACAATGAGGATCTTTACATGGAAAAATTATCCTGGATTATCTTGGGTGGACCCTAAATCTAATTGCAGTGTCCCTTACAAGAGAGAGGCAGAGTGCAATTACAAACACAAAGAGGAGAATCTTATGTGAAGATGGAGTTTAAAAGGCCACAAGCCGAGGAATGCTAGAGCATGCTGGCAGCCACCAGAAGCTGGAAGAAGCAAGGAATAGATTCTCCCTCAGAGCCTCTGGAGGGGGAATGGCCCTGCTGACACCTTGATTTTGGTCTTCTGGCCTCAGAACTGTGACAGGAATGCATTACCACCAAATTTGTGGTAATTTCATTACAGCAGCCATAGGAAACTAACACAGCCTTTTGTCAGAATTTACTTAAAATAGATCATGGACCTAAATGTAAAACCTGAAACTGTGCAACTTCTAGCAGATAACATAAAGGAAAAATTTTGTAAGGCTGGGTTAGGCAAAGATTTCTTGCCTATGACACCAAAAGAGAAAACTGATAAATCATACTTCATCAAAATTAAGAAATTATGTTCTTAGGCAGTGTTGTGACAATGAAAAGCCACAGATTTGGAGAAAACATTTACAAATCACTATTTGATAAAGGACTAGTATCCAGAATGTATAAAGAACCCTCAGAACTCAATAATAAAATAATCAAATACATAAAATTTTTATGGGGCCAAAATATTGAACAGATACATCATACAAGATGAATGGCAAGTAAGCATGTGAAAAGGCACTCAACGTTATTAGTCACTGGGAATGAGCAGATAGAAAGCACAATGCAGTATCACTACATAGCTATTGAAATCCTTTAATTGAAGACTGACCATTCCAGATGTTGGCAAAGGTATGGAACAAATGGAGCTCTCAAACACTGCTGTTTGGAATGTAAAATGGTAGAATTGCTTTTGAAAAGAGTTTAGTGGTTTTCTAAAATGTTAAACATGCATCTTCCATGTGACCCAGCCATTCCACTTACCCATTCTTTTACCTAAGAGAAATGAAAGTATATGTCTATTCAAAGATTTGAACAGAGAAACAGCATTCATAATAGTCAAACCTCAGAACAAGTCAAATATCCATCTACAGATGAAGGGCTAAATACATTGTGCTATGTCCATGCAATGGATTATTACTCAGCAATAAAAAGTATCAATATACCCAGCATAGATGAATTGCAAAGTAATTATGCTGAGTGAAAGAAGCCAAAGTACATACTGTATGCTTCAACTCGAAATTCTAGAAAGTGCAAACACATAGAAAACAGATTAGTGATTACCTGAGTGGGAGGGATTTGAAAGATTATAAATGGGCAGAGAAACATTTTAGGTAAAGAGATATCTTCATTATCTTAATTGTAGTTCGTGAGTGTATACACAAGTTAAATTTTATTAAAAAGTATACTTTAAGCATTCTATTTTGCACATCAACTCCTCAATAATGCTTTTTAAATTTTTTTAAAGATAGTATTGAATCATCAAAATTTTCTTATTGATTTAATTTCTGCTTTTTAATTTTTTTTTCTTGTATTGCAATGGCATTTTAATGCATGTTTCCTGTATTACGGGGATCAGTATCCCTTCCCTTTTATCTTGGAAGTATACCCATTCCCCTTATTTTGGAAGTATACCATAATTTCTTTCTAAGCCAATATATTTGTGTGTTACTGACTCTGTCTTTGGCACCATGTATAGAGAACATTATTAAGGCTAAACCAGTCAGTACTTTGCGAATGCAGAATCCCTGGTCACGGTGACTGGTTCATAAATGGGCACTTGACCCATTTAGAAACAGTGATTCACAGTGAGAATTTGCAGTGATTTCTGGGACAAAGGCTTGCCACTGGATGTAAGAGTAAAGGGATATAAACAAAACCACATTTGTCACTACAGTAAGGTGAGAACTTCTCAAAATAGGGAGCCAACGAAGGATGGCGCTAAGAGACTGAGAAAATGAACCTTGATACTATCATCTAGTCCTACCAAGCAATTCTTAAAACCAGCTGTTCTTAGAATTTTGGATAATGGGAGTCATTAAGTTTTCTTTTTCCCTAAGTCAGTTTAGGTCAGATTTTCTGTTACTTATACTCAGAAGAGGCCTGATTCCATGGTGGAAAATTCTTTTAATGTATGACTATTCTGTGCACATTGAGACTTTATTCTAGATTTTTATATCAGAATCTGTGGATGAGAATTACTGATATTTTAATCCACATAGGGGTTTAATAGATAAGTTACAAGTGCTTTTTAAATGGGGGAATTTTTTTTCACTTTAAAATAGTTTAGCAACTCCTCAAGAATGTATATTAATGAAAAGAAATTTGGAAGAAGTTTCTTTGGTACCAGGGAGGGAAGATAAAAGTAAATGTACTTTCAATCCTGAAGCTCTATTTTCTGACTTCAGTATTTTCCATGCACCCAGTCTACAATTTTTTTACTCCAAACAGGAAAAAAAAAAAAAATCTGTAACATATTACATTTTTAAGCCATTTAAATTTTTTCCACTTCTGCAACTGACTTTAAGTGTTTGAGATTCACTTTTAATGCTTGCCAAAATATCCAATACGAATCTATCTCATAGTGCAGGAAAAAATGATATCAGGTGAATATTGAAGAAGATTAAACATATTCTTGACATTAGAATAAATATTGTTCTCATATCTGCCATCTATGTTTTTCACAAAGAAAATGTAGTTTGGCCTACAAAATTAATAGAGTCACTGAAATTTATGAAATGAAGAACTCTCAAAAAACTATTCTTCTGAAGTCCTTTACTAAGTAGTAAATAAGCATTCAGTGTTTTTCTTTTATCTGCAAATATACACTTACTTAGAGGAAAAAGACAAGGATGAATATATCTTAGTGAAGGCACAAGGTAATATAAGCATAAAGCATACCCCTACATAGGTTGATATAATAGGAAGTTTATTAGTGGTGCCTCAGGAACCCAGCTGGAATCAGGTGTGAGGAAAAATAACTGAGATTGCAGCCAGCACGGAAAGCTGCTTTGTAAGAGTCTGGCAGTTTTTCAAAAGGTCAACAGTTACCATATAACCCAGCAATTCCTCAGCTAGGTATATACCCAAGAGTAATAAAAACTTGTACACACATGTTTATTGTAACCAAAAAGTATAAACAAACCAAACAGCCATCAACTGACCAATGAATAAATAAAATGTTGCTTATCCATACAGTGGAATATTGTATAGCAATAAATGATGCTACAACATGGATAAACCTTGAAAACATTATGCTAAGTGAAAGAAGCCAGTCATAATAGTCTACAGATGGTAGGATTCCATTTATATGAAAAAGCAGATCTCACTGGGCATGGTGGCTCACGCCTATAATCCTAGCACTTGGGGAGGCTGAGGAGGGCAGATCATTAGAGACCAGCCTGGGGCAGCATGGCAAAACCCCACTTCTACCACAAAAATAACAAATATTAGCCGGGTATGGTGGCACCTGACTGAGGTGGGAGGATCACCTGAGACCAGGAGGTCGAGGCTGAAGTGAGCCATGATTGCACCACTGCACTCCAGCCTGGGCATCAAAGTGAGACCCTGTCTTTAAGGAAAAAAAAAAAAGCAGATCTATAGAGACAAAGTAGATTAGTGCTTGCCAAAGGCTTAGGGGCTACAGTGGGGGAGGAATGGAAAGTAACTGCTAATGGGTATAGGGCTTATTTTGGGGGTAACAAAAATTGATTGTGGTGATGGCTGCACAACTCTGATTATACTAAAAACCCTTGAATTACATACTTTAAATAGGTGAGTTGTGTAGCTCGTGGATTCTGTTTCAATGAAGCCATATGGAAACAACAACAGCATGAGAAAAGAGCTAAGAAAAAGACTCAGATCATCTTCTATGCTAAATATGAATGGATTTCTAAAAATGAATTAGTATTTTTGCCTTTAACTTTGTTGAAACATCATATTTTTAAAGAAATTTGAATTTTATGGTAGGAAAATTATTCCTACAATTTTATTAGGGAAACCAGATAAAGTGGTGATACCCTCTCTTGCCAAAAACTGTCAGAGGAAATACTTTTCCTATAATATTATGAGGAGTTATTTGGACAAAACATTTTCTTGATTTTTATTTTTGTTATTTTCTTCTGATATTTACGTTTCATCTAAGACTATGTGAGTCTATAGTAAATGATTTTAAGCTGTCAGCATTTTTGTTCTTGTTAACATGCGGTCTACGAAAACCACAGAAAACACTCTACATATCTTGTTTAGGAGTGCATTCACCAAAATTGCAGTGATCCTAGAAAAATGTATCTACTGACTTCAGGACCCCTATGAGACATGTGCCATCTAAGAGCTTTTAGCGTTGGAGTACATTTTGATATTTAAAGTTTTTCTGAACATGTTATAGTTTAAATTAGCACCTCTGAGTTTATCATTTATACATGTTCCATAATGAATAACTTAAGCCAATAATAAGAATTACGAGTGCTTAAATGTCCACAGTCTAGTTGAAAATCCTTGCAGTGGGCCCAGGAGAAATATCACAAATTTTATTTAAGGATGTGAGGCCTGTTAGGGCCTTGGAACAGGGGAAAAGCATTAGCAGGAATGTTCATGTACTCGAGTTTCTTATGATCTAGAACTTCTAATTTTCTTTGTCTTTCTCTTCTTTGCTCCCTCTCTCTTCCTCCCCTTCATCCTTTGTACTCTCATCTCTCCCCTTCCTCCTTTTCGTCTCTCCTCTCCAGTTCTCGCTGGCAGCTACTGCCTTGGCAGAGTTTTCCCCATCCGTTAACCCAGACACTCATCTGCCATACACCTACCAGGAAAGATCTAAGATATCATCACTAACAGAAAATACTGTAATGAGAATGCATTTGACTGCTGATATTTTCAGATCACCTCCTTAATACATAAAGAGCAAAATATATCTGTTTATACTTGTGTTAGCAGAGAGAATTGTTAGCAGGGATAATTCTTTGTTATCAACATCACATGGCAAAATGACTGTAAAAAACTAATACACCTGTAACTGTGGGTGAAGGTCTTAGATAATGAGAGATGCTTGACATGTGAGCAGAGAGCAGAGTATGGGGAAGCGGTTTGAAAGAGGAGATTGGGCATCAAAAGGGCCAGATGTTATAGTTACCTAGTCGGCTTTATTACCAATATTACACTATGTGTGGGAGGAAACTGTATTCAGATTATTCTTGTGCATAATTATGGATGTATATATGTATATATACACATGCACATATATGTGTATATACATTCATAATTATGCACAACAAAAATAATCTGCAGTTCAGACCTCCTGGGCTCCTTGTGTGTGTGTGTGTTCCTTCCTTGATTACATATTTCTTTTTTTAGCTGAAGAATCGCTTTGTTAGATTTCAGTATGCACATTTTACACATCTTGAAGAGAAAAAAAGACTTCAAATTTTGTAAACAGGAAAAGCAAAATGTTACATGGTCAAAGGAGAGCTCAAAGTGTTTTAAGCTCCTTGTATAAAACACATCAGAAAGTGAAATAATAAAATACAGGCAGTTCCTCCTTGTATTGCATTTCACAGATTTTGCATTTTTTACAGATTGGAGGTTTATGGCAACCTTGCATAAAGCAAGTCCTTTGGCACCATTTTTTCAATAGCATATACTCACTTTGTGTCTCATATTTTGGTAATTCTCATGATATTTCAAACTTTATTATTATATGTTATAGTGAATAGTGATTGGTAATCTTTGATGTTTCTTTATTTTTTTTTTTTTATGAGATGGAGTTTCACTCTTGTTGCCCAGGCTGGAGTGCGATGACGCAATCTCGGCTCATCGCAACCTCTGCCTCTGGGGTTCAAGCAATTCTCCTGCCTCAGCCTCCCGAGTAGCAAGGATTACAGGCATGCGACAGCACGCCTGGCTAATTTTGTATTTTTAGTACAGACAGTTTCTCCATGTTGGTCAGGCTGGTCTTGAACTCCAGACCTCAGATGATCCATCTGCCTCGGACTCCCAAAGTGCTGGGATTACAGGCATATGCCACCATGCCCAGCCCAATCTTTGATGTTTCTATTCTAATTGTTTTGGGGCACCATAAACTGCACCAATATGAGACAGTGAATTTAATCTATAAAGGCTGTGTATATGTTCCAACTGCTCCACCAAGTGGCCCTTCTCCATGATCACTTTCTTTCTTTTTCTCTCTTTTCTTTCATTATTTTTTGGGGGGGTGGGGGTGGGGGGTGGCATGGAGCGGGAAACAGGATCTTGCTGTCACCCAGGCTGGAGTGCAGTGGTGTAGTGGTGCAATCACAGCTTCATGGCTCACTGTAGTCTCAACCTCCAGGGCTCAATCTATCCTCCCACCTCAGCCTCCTGAGTAGCTAGGACTACAGGCACATGCCACCACTCCTGGCTAATTTTTTTTATTTTTTGTAGAGACAGATTTCATGATGTTGCCCAGGCTTGTCTCCTGGGCTCAAGCGATCTGCCTGCCTCGGCCTCCCAAAGTGCTGAGATTACAGGCATGAGCCACCATGCCCAGCTCATGATCACTACTTCTTAACAGCTGTATGCTCCTGTGTCCCTTTGCTAGTGCAAAGGAGGATCAAAATGTAAACACAAATCTTCAAGGAATTTTGTTTTCTAAAATGAACATGATTTAGGGAGTCAGACTTCCCCCAATACCGACTCTGTAAAATGGGGACAATGCTACATTCCTCATAGTTATTATGAATGAGGGTTATATGTTACATAGCGTGCCCAATTTTTAGTACATGGTGGTTTCCGCAGAAGAGTTTATAATGTCTTAAAAGAATATACAAGTGTTAGATAAGGAATAAATTGTAACAGCATGATACTGGGTGTTAAATGAGTTTTTCCCCCTGTAATTGACCATTAAAGCTCACAGAAAGAAGTTTGCTAAGCACCCTACCCTGTAGGCTTGGGTAACCACCCGATATTGAAGGCACCAGGGCTTGCTGAGGCCATTGTTTAGTGGAACCTACAGTGATGGTAACATCACTCATACCCCTATTCCCTCCAGATGATTTTAGAGGACTGAGATGAATTTGCCATTTGGTGAGGGTGAGAGTAAGTGCCTGAATATTTTTCTTCTGCAAAGAGATGCTGAGAGATTCTTATAAAGTTTGGGGATGTTAAGAAGGGTTGACTGTATTTATTTCCTAGTTGGATGTCTGCTTAGCCGTCAGGCTTTCCCGCCTACCCAGTGGAGCAGGGTAAAAGGCAGTGTGGACAGATGGTTTGGTAGTGGGGCAACAATGAGAAAGTGGGGTAAGGAGCCTGGAATGAGTTCCTGTTGCCTGAGAGGTATGGGGATGGTTCTCTTCATGCCTGCAGGTACCAGTGTTGGGGATAAAGAGAGATGATGATATTGGAGCCAGAGGCTCTCCAAGGGCCACCACAGTGTGTAACAATAAAGCACTACATCTGAGGGGAGCTGCAGGTTGCTGCCCTATTGGAGTAAGCTGCTCTTTGTGGCTGAGTCTCCCAAAGGCAACTGTCAAAGTCAGAAAGCACAATTCTGAAAGTTTCAGGGATGAGGCGGGGCAGGATGAAGCACCTAGGTAATCGAGGGTTAGTGATGACAGCAGTAAACTGTGACAATGGTTGAGCCCCTAGCTACTGCATATGCTACTGCATAGGTTCAAGTCCCAGCTTTGCCATTTACTAACCATAAGATTGGGTGACTTTGTAGTTTCTCTTTGTTTCCTCATCTGTAAAAGGGAGATAATAATTGTACCTGCTCTATAGAATTATTGTAAGAATTAAATGAGTTCATACATGGAACAATGTTTAGCACATAGCACTCAAATGATAACTTATTATTCAAATTGTAATTACAAATCTTGAAAAAATGGTACTACTTGGACATGCATGTACAAGAAGAGTCATTTAGGCTCTATGAGAGTCTGAGCTTCTTTAGGATAGGGAATGGCTTGTTCACCTTTATAAGGACTGTCATATGATAGATGCTCAATAAATGAACAGATGATAAAGTAATGTTGAAGAATATATCAATTCCAGGCAGAAAGAGTATCATTGGAAAAATAAAGCACAGAAGCAGGAAATTTAAGCAGATATGTGAAATAGCTATTACATTTGGCTCGAGCAGGGTTTCTCACAGTCAACACTATTGACATTTTTGGCTGGATAATTCTTGGTTGTCAGAGGTTGTCCTAGGCATTGTATGACCTTTAGCAGCATCCCGGCCTCTACCTACAAGATACCAACCAGTAGCATGCTTCCTCAGTTGTAACAAGGAAATGTCTTCAGACATTGCCAAATGTTCCCTGGGAGGCAAAATCATCCACAGTTGAGAACCCATTGTGATAGAGTATTGGCTTTATGAGAAAGGAGTAGGAAGAAATAAGGTTGGAACATTAGATTGAGGCTGTATTGAGTACAGTCTTAAACAAACTAAAGATCTCAGAGTTTATCTTGAAGACAGTAGGGAACTGTGGAAAGTTTTGGGCTAGAGAGTAGTGAAATTAAAGTGGTGCTTAAAAGGGTTCATCTGTAAAAGTATGCATACAAGAGAAACATGGTAATAGTCTTTACTGTCAACAAGAGGACAAATAGACAATAGTAGCAAATAAGCAAAAAGAAGGAAGAAAATATAGTACAGATTTATCTTTTATCATACATTCAGGATTAGGAACAAGTTATAGAAGGGGTACATTGTCTTTAACTTGGGACATTTTGTGTTGAAAGTTCCAGCCTTTTAAATTTCTTTGAAAATTTTCTGCAAGGTAAGGACAGAGAATTCTCCTTTCAGAAACAGAAAACTCTTGAGATCTTGAAACATAAAATAGACAATACCATCTTAAATTTACATATTTATCTAAATGACAGGTTGAAATCTTTGCCTTAATATGCAAAGAGCTACAGACATTTCAAAATTCTATTTCTTAGTTACAATTACAGCTAATACATAGTAGCTACTATATACCAGCCACTGTTCTAGCACTTATTAGCTATTTTTTCATACCAACGCTATTTTACAGAAGAGGAAACTGGGACACGGAGAAGCTAAGTGATCTGTCTGAATTACATAGTAAATGGCAGAACCTGGATTTGAACCAAGGCAGTCTAGACTTTGCTGAACTCTCAGCCACTTTTAAAACCTGCTTTGTTGGGAGGCCGAGGCGGGTGGATTACAAGGTCAGGAGATCAAGACCATCCTGGCTAACACGGTGAAACCCCGTCTCTACTAAAAATACAAAAATTATGCGGGATGGTGGCGGGCGCCTGTAGTCCCAGCTACTCGGGAGGCTAAGGCAGGAGAATGGCATGAACCTGGGAGGCGGAGCTTACAGTGAGCCGAGAAGATCGCACTGCTGCACTCCAGCCTGGGCGATGGAGCGAGATTCCTGTCTCAAAAAACAAAACAAAACAAAACAAAACAAACTGCTTTGCACACACAGCTAGTAAATTGTTTATGTACTTTTTGGTAATTGTGGTGATGACTTAAATCATATGTGTCCCAAGTCTCTAGAATTTTAGGCAAATGGAGTTCAAGGCACAAATGTACTTCTCAATCATTGCTTTTCTTTTGCTGCTTGGTTACCTTTTTCTGCAATTGTCAGTATTCAGTATCTTCAGAGACAGAGGTTTTAGGAAAATAAGTAAAAATATTCAAATCAATGGGAAAACTTTTATATGATTTTAGAAGCTGGCGATTTTTGCCTGTGCTTTGTGGGGTGGGTCAGGATAATCTGTACTGTGATTTTCATAGCACTGTTTTTGAATTCCTTCCAAATGAATGCTTTTGAATGGTTTCCCCTGACCGACAGAGTGACTCACCCCAGCTGTGTGATAATTCCTAATTAGGCCTAAAAGGGTTATTATAACTTGGTACAATGAGAAGAAAAACTGCCATTCAGCTGTTCATGAGCAATCTTCCTTTAGGCTATGCTTCTTTCATTTTTTTTACTCTCTTTTCTCCAAATCTTGTTTTGTTTTGTTTTGTTTTGTTTTAACCTCCCTTGATGTGTTTTTCTTAGGGTATCATTCTGACTTTTGTTGAATCCCGGGCTAAAAGTACTTGTTTACTTACCCAAAGATCTTGTTTTATAAATATAGCAGTGGGCTAAGCTCTCTGATCTACCTGGTGTCCATGATGAGTCATTAACAAAGCAGGAAAGTTTGTTGACCTATTTGCTGAGTCTGCCTACTGTGGAGACAATTGTGAAGACATTTTTTTTTCACATGAGTGAACTTCTCCAGTAGGGGTTTAACCAGTGTTTTCCATTGCATTTCTGGTAGGACTTTGGAATCATGATTCATAAGAATTGACTCAGTGTAGAGTTAGAGAAAGGAGTAGTGCAAGCCATCTGTCCCCTACCAAATGTGGTTAACAATTATTGATACTAGGTCTGACAGCAGTCTAAAGGCAAGTGATGCAAGCTTTTCAAACTTATGTGGAATTAGAAACTCCAGTAGTCCATGACAAACACCAAATATCATGGATTGGGTTAGAAATGTTACTTTTAACAAATGAGATAATTCAACACTGCCATACACACTTAAGGTTGCTTAAAGAGAAGCTTCTGGCAATTGTCTTCTCAATTTTCTCCAAGAATAGTGTTTGAAAAACTACATTAAAAAATAAAAACTATTATATGTTGATGCCATTATTCTGTTTTCACCCAGATGAAGTAATGGGCCAAAAGATAGCATTGTCTAAATTGTACTCCCTATCTGGGTTTGTACATTCTAGACTCCAGAATGTTAATCTCAGTGGTAATCCTAGAGAGATTCTTTAACTTGGTATATTTATTGATATCTTAGTTTCTGAATGTAACAAATTACTAAAATAACAATATATCACAAACTTGATGACTTTAAACAACACAAATTTAATATCTTAGATTCTGGAGATCAGAAGTCCAAAATCGGCCTCATTGGGCTTAAATCAAGGTGTTGGCATGATAGTATTCCTTTGGGAGGATCTAGAAGAGGATCTGTTTACTTGCCTTTTGCAGCTTCTAGAAGTTGCTTATATGGGTCATGGCACTCTTCCATCTTCAAAGTTAGCAGTTGCTGGTCAGATTTTTCTCATCTGCATCATTGTTCTGACACTGATTCTTCTGCCTCCCTCATCTACTTTTCAGGGCCATTATGATTACACTGGCATTGGGCCCACACAGGTAATCCAGGGTAATCTCTCCATCTTAAAGTTATCAGATTAGTAACCTTAATTCCATCTCCGACCTTAATGTTTCTTTGTCATGTAATATAACATATTCACAGGTTCTGGAGTTAAGGATGTGAACGTCTTTGTTGGAGGCATTATTCTGTCTATTACTGCTGTCTGATTGCCTGCTATCTAGAATATATGGCTTCCTAAATTAGTGTTATAGATTGAAGCTTTTAAATACATCTTAATTTCATTGTTTATTTTTGTTATCTAAGTATATGTATCTTAAAAGCAATCTCTACCTTAAATTCTGTTTCAAATAAGACAATGTATAAAAAAGGTATATTTGCTACAATTATGACAAAAAGTCAAATATGAAATTATCATACAAATGGATAGTAAAAACCTAAAGATCACCCTCAAAATAAATAAAGAAAGATAGCAAATTAAGAATCTTTCAAAATAATTTCTGGAAGACAGAAGTTGGAAGTTGGTTGATGATGAAACAAGTAAAGAAAAAAATAGCTGTAATACACTAGGAGAGGACCACTGAAGAGATAGAATAGAAGCCAATTTACCAAAATGGAACCCCAAGGAAACTCTGGGCTCAGATTCAGTTAGGTGAGAAAGCTAATGAGGCTGAAATCAGAGGGATTAATTAAATAACTTGATATGGGCCAACTCTACCTGTATATGGGCGCCCATTTTTTCCTCTACCCTATTCATGGATCACAAGAAGATGGCATTTCTCCAAGGCATGACTTGTGTTGCCTTTATTATTATTATTAAAAAGAAAAAAAAGATTATCTGGAGACAACTAAGGCTTCCAAAGATTGTGATGCTTCCAAGAAAAATATTTCTCATTCTGGATTTTGGGCAGATGTGTAGCTTCACAATAGGTTCTCTATCGGCTTACAATGAAGGAGATTATACCAATGGCTATACCCTGAATTTCCTCACTGGAGTTCCTCGTCAAATTTTTTATGCTGGAGAGAGACCTGGTCAGAAGAAAGACCAAGATACCCTATACAACACAAAATTAACAGTGGCAGCTTGCCCATTTATTTTAAACAAAAATGAATAACTTGTGGTAGTGAAGGTAGTAGTGGTGAGGATTAGCCAACCAATTATAGAAAAGAATTTCCCAGAATTGAAGGGCCTTCAGGCTAAAAAGACCCACCTATAGTCCAGCATAAATAAGTACCGAAAGATTGTATTAGTCCATTTTGCATTACTGTAAAGGAATACTGGAAACTGGGTAATGTATAAAGAAAAGAGGTTTATTTGGCTCACAGTCCTGCAGGGTGTACAAGCATGGCATCAGCATCTGCTCTTCTGATGAAGAAGCTTTTACTCATGGCAGAAGATGAAGGAGGAGCAGGCTTGTCACATGGCAAGAGAGGGAGCAAGAGAAAGGAGGAGGTGCTGGCCTCCTTTAAACAAACAGCTTTGGTGTGAATTACCAGAGTAAGGACTCACTCATTATCATGGGGACGGCACGAAACCATTCATAAGAGATCCACCCCCATGGCCCAAACACCTTCCACTAGGCCAACCCCCTACACTGGAGGTCACCTTTGAAGGGGACACACATCTAAACTATGTCAAAGACCACACCTAGATAGTGTCATAAACTTTCACAATATCAAGATTAAATACTGATTCTAAAAAGTTCAGAGACAAAAAGTCATTTACAAGGAATTAAGAGTCATATTGACAACAAATTTTTTCACATGTATTGGAGAGTGGAAAATAATGGCATAGTAAATTCAAAATTCTGTCTTGAAGTTATCTCCAGTCTAGAAATTTCTGTCCAACAAATTATTAATTTAATGTAAGGGCAGAATAAATATATTTTCCTACGTGTAAATTTTCAGAAAGTTGAATATCTTCATTATAAGCTTATAGTCCAACAAAATGAGAAAATGAACCAAGAGGAGACACACATGAAATACTGAAAAACAGTAAGCCCAAACAAAAAGTAAAAAGGGTCTCATGCGGATTGTGGTGTAGTGGATTAAAGAGCAACCAGTCCAATTAGGAACGGAAGTACAGAGGGCTCTAAGAGGGAGAGCTTTAGGATAGAGGAAGACTTTATAGAATAAAATAAATGAGCTTAGAAAAAACTCAGAGTATACTAAATAAAATTAATGCAAAAGAACAAATTTCAGAATCCCTGAGAAAAATAAATTTTTGGAGAAGAGAGGCATGGTTCAATACTATGCTAGGTGGCACCTAGCATGAAGTTGAGCATGTTAACCTTAGTTTTCCCTTTGAGTGGCATTAGGGCAAGCTATTGTACTCACAGAGGAAGAAATGCAATCCCAACGAACTACTTGGGTTTTTAATGAAAAAAATACTGATATAAATATGAGAGAGAAAAAGGTATGGGGGAATGGGAGAAAATGAAAAGGCTATGTGGTATGTGGCATGGCTGTATTGTAGGACTCCATCAAATCTTCAGTGTGGGGCCTGCTAAACCCTGTGTGCTTGGATGAGTGAATTTTATGGAGGCTATCCACAGACAAGGTTGTCCACTTGTGTGGTCTGTTCATCGTGTAATACAGGTAATACGTAAAGAGGCTGGGTCCCAGTCACTAGAGTGGCACAGATAACACAAACTTCCCAAGAGTTAGCAAATGTCTTCGGTGGAAGAGGTGGAAAGTGAGGAGAAGGAGTGCAGCTTTGATTTCTACAGGCAATGGATTTGGAAAAGGAGAGTTTAAAGACGTTTCCCCTATATTTGAATCACCAGCATTACACCTGCATGACAAACTAAGGACTTGGGTTATAAGTGACAGAAGCACTTGTTAAAAGGACCAGAGCTGCATGAATTGTGGACCATCTGGGACCTCGACGTTTCAACCACAACTTAAACACCATTGTCATTCAGTCCTGTCTCCTTTATATCACCTTTATTCTCTCCTGCTGCTCACTGGATGTCTCCATCTGCTGGTAATGTGACTAGCAACAGTTTACAGTGCTACATTGTAACAGTTTCATAATCTGCTTAAATCTGAAAAATCCCAGTGACAGCCCTCAGATGGATTTGCTTTGTTTTGTGTGCCCATCTCTGCAGTCATTGTGCCTAAGGAGCAAGGCTCTCCAATGGCTCAGCTGTGGAGTGGGGGTTAGGCCTGTTACCAGATTACAGGAGACCAAACAAAGCCCATCGGAGAATTCCGAGCCTAGCTTGTCTCCACAACACAAACGAGCAAGCAGTACAAACTCCAAAGCTAACACAAATACAAAAAGTACCAAAAAAATCATAAATCAGAAATTTAAAAAACTCTCACTTGGCTCCAGGGACAATAACCAAAACCATGGACTGAGGTTTTATTAACCTATCAGGCTGTGGAGATTAGAATATGTGGATACCTATTCTGCAAGCACCAAAGAATAAGAATTTTGTTACTTAACCTTTTAAACCCACACGTTAGTCATAGATTAACAGCTTTCTAACTGCAAATCCAATACACTTCCTTAGTCAATCCAGCATTCTCGGGGCAGCCTTTATCTCTTTGCAAGGCAACTCACCTTCCTTCCTTTCCCCTTACCGACCACCTCTTATTATCCTTCATAAAAATCATTTCTCCTGTGCCCTTCTACTTGTCTTCAGGCGCTGCTTTTCATTGGCAGTAGCTTATCACATAGACTCATCTCTGCTAATGTGTTACATCTCCCAGGTAACAGAGCTCATTGTTGACTACCAAGGATAAATCTCCTTTATATCCAAACTCTGTCCCCCTGAGCCCAATTACTTTCCTCTGAAATACCAGTGTATTTTTCATTAAAATGCTTGCAAATCCTTTGGGTTATTAGGTTTATGGCAGCCCCATTAAGCAGAACAATGATGATTTATGTAAGAAGTTAGACCAGAATCTTTGTTTTGTTTAATAAAAAGGTTCACAGCCTGCAGCTAGATGCTGAGCTCTTGCAACCTTGCATCTTTCTGTCACATAGACCATCTTTCTATTTTGTTTCCCAGGAGAATGCTAGTCCTGCTTGGAGTTGCTTTTCTAAACTTACAAACCAGGAAGCCCAGCTGTGATGTTCAAGCTCATTCTGCTGAGGAAGCAGCACAGGCTTTGGATCAGGATAGACCTTGGTGAAACTTCTAGATCTGCCCCTTATTGGCTTTGTAACTTTGCAGAAGTCACTTAACCTCCATGAGCTTAAGTTTCCTCAGGTATATAATGGGTGATAAGACTTTACTGAGTGTTGCACAAATTCAATAAGATACTGAGTAAACCACTGTGCTAGGCTATAGTATCTCCAACCTCAGATCCATGCATTACCTTTCCCTCTTTTGTGTGTTGCAAGTAATGAGACCCCTGCAGGCTGCATTTCCCAGGTTTCCAGTCCCAGCTGGGTTCAATCAATAAATGATACTGGTAGGGGATTAGGGGTGTAGGGGAAGGATAAGCCAAGGAATCCCCACAATGCCCAGTCTTCTCCAACTTAGGTGGCATATATCGTAGCAGTCTGTCTCCTTTGTGGCCCCAGTTACTGCTGGCCAGGTGCACCATGATGTCAACTTCTGGAGGTAACCCTGGCCTCTTAGTTAGCTAAAGATGGGGTTCTTTGTCCCACAGCCGTGAAAATTCAGGCTCACAGACAATTTCAATAGTGAGTAAACAGGGTTTTATTGGGTGAAAAGGAAGAAAAGGGGAAAACAGGGACTCTCACAAGGCCAGAGTCCCAGCTAGAGCACTTCCCGCCTGGCCGTTTTGAATCCCAGGTTCCACACAGGAAGACGAGGGGCCAGGTTCCTCCCTGCTGCAGACTTCCTGAGGCTCTACTCCAGTACACAGGCTGGTCAGAGTTTCTCTGGGGACCCGCTCCCACCTGGCTGTCTCATTCCCCCATCTAAAGAAGAACATCTAACTGCCATTAGAGTAAAGACGAAGACCAATCGTAACTGCTTCCTGCCAACAGGGGCGCTGCTTTGGCGGAAACAGCAGTCAGATCTGTCTCTCTCAGAAGCCTATTTAAGGGTTCCCAGCAGAAGGGACCATCGTTCCAGGCTCTGGTTGTATGACTGTTTGGAGTTTGATGGCCTGAAGGAAAGAACAGACAAACCAGTTTATTAGAAAACATGTATCAAAACGAAACAAGGGGAAGGGTAAGGACAGCTCAAAAATTCCGAGGCCATTTACCAGTTTGCACAGGGAGAAGGAGGCCAAAATCCCGAATGGCAATAAAAACCTTATCCTTTTGGTGGCATGTTGGGCTTCTGGGTTCCCTTCCCCTGAGCCCAATCCTAAGCCAACTAGTTTAAGGTCTGGGAAATTAATTCTTTCCAGTTTGGAGGATGCATCTGAGGCGAGTGTCCCATAGTACAGAGACACGTTTACCTATCAGTGAAGAGAGGATGAGGAGGAGAAAGGAAAAAAAGGCGGTTTTTTTTTTTTTGGTTTTTTTTTTTGGTTTTTTTAAAGGAGTCCAAGGGGTTCAGGATGCTTTTGAAAGGAGTACAGACAGAAGATGAATGGCAACCTATCTAGAAAGAAGGGAGCAGGCATCCCTGGTTCCCTTCTCTTCCTAGCAGATACTCAGGGTATGTTAGGGAGAAAGGGAAGAGCATCCTGTTTTCTTTTTCCATCCTTGCATCCCTGAGTCCTGGTGACCTTGGCAGGTCCTGCCATGAGTGCCAAAGCGGCTTGCACCCATGAAGCAGTGAGGGCCTAGAGAATAGGCATTATCATTCTCACCTGTGCCTACAGATGACCCCTGTGCCTCCCTGCTTCTGTCAGTAGCCTTGGAGTTCCCTAGACTTCATTTATGCTATGGATATTAACATGGCCTTTATCCATGAAACAGGAAGCTTAGGGTTGGCTTAATCTGCAAGAATCAGCCACACTTACCTGCACTGTGCCTCTTAACCTCTGTTGTATCTCTGGATCCCTCAGATCCAGTTTTCCTTCCTAGGGCTTTGACCCAAAGCTTAGAATTGAGTCTGGGACAAAAATGTATCTCAGGGGGCATTGGATGGACTCCTTATCATAAGCCAAATGCTAAGGTGAAACTGAGTCCTCTTCCAACGAGAGAGGAAAGGGTATCTTGTGACACACCCAGATAACTGGTGGCTATAGTTATGTTTGCGAAGATTTAGTTATGCGTGGGGCTTGGCTTTGGTTAGCTCCCTTGGTCTTACTTTCCCAAAAAGGAAACCTCTGAGTGATGAGAATTCTGTTTATTCCCATCACCTGGCAGGATTTGCAGGATAATTGCTCAGAACTAGGATATTGATCAGGATTTCTACATTACCCATCCCCTCTTGTTCTTTTTTTTTTTTTTTTTTTTTTTTTTTTTTTTTTTTTTTTTTTGAGACAGAGTCTTGCTCTGTCACCCAGGCTGGAGTGCAGTGGCATGATCTAGGCTCACTGCAAGCTCCGCCTCCCGGGTTCATGCCATTCTCCTGCCTCAGCCTCCTGAGTAGCTGGGACTACAGGAGCGTGCCACCACACCCAGCTAATTTTTTCTGTTTTTAGTAGAGACCGGGTTTCACCATGTTAGCCAGGATGGTCTCAATTTCCTGACCTCATGATCCACCCACCTCAGCCTCCCAAAGTGCTGGGATTACAGGCATGAGCCACCGCACCTGGTCCTGTCTTGTTCTTTTTGAGCTGCTGGCCAGAAATTGCTGGTTGGAGCACAGGAACAAGCAGGGTTAGTCCAAAATGTAGGCGAAAACTTAAAAACAACTAGTGAGTTTAGAATTTAATGACAAATGTATACATTTTGGAACATAATTTCTCTCTCTCCAGTTCTCATTTTTGTTTAAAAAAAAAAAAAAAATCACCATAGGACTGAGTGGTTTGCAAAATAGGCCTTAGTCTTACATTTGGCCTGATTATTTGCATAAAGTGCAGCAAGAATAATTGTTTATACATAGGCCTTCTGGATTGGCTTTGATGGAACTCTGTTCCACAAAGGATCTCAGATAAGACCTTTTAAAACCCGAGCCCAGCCATGGGTTTGCATCATCAAATACCTGTGAGTTGGGTGATCCTCTCCTCTTAAGGTCCCAAGATAAACTTGGAGCTCCTGGACCTGTTAGAAAGGGACATTCTTTACCGATCACAGACTAGGAACCCTGTTCCGGGAATCTGTAGACAAGGGTAGGAGGCCAGTTTCCCCCACTGGGCTTTATTGGCTTTGCAAGTCAAGATTGACTCCTTAAAGGGAAGCATACGCTTCCAATCAGAGCCTTGGTAAAATACTCAGTTTTTCCTTTTGCATTCTGTTACAAGAGAAAAATGGATTATTATTGCACCGATGCAAACAACTATATTGCCATAAGTTAAGAATACTCACAGATAGGTTCTAAATTCTGGAGGAACTAGGCAGAGAGAAACAAACATGCTCCAAATTTTGATCATAGGACTATACCTTGCTTAATTATTAAAAACCATAAATAGTTCAAAATTAGTTTCCTTGATTCTGAAAGACAAAACAAGGATCAGCAATATTCCAAGCAAAAGTCAAAAAGTTTGCTCCAGCTTTCTGAGTTCAGTCCATTTAGTTAACTCTTGTTTTGCTTGATATTCATAAGCATTTCACCTCTTCATGAGTCCTGTACATTTTCCTTTATTCCAATGTCACAATCTCCAAAGTTACCAGAAACCTGATTGTCTCAAATACAATCAGAAATTGTATTTGAGAGCACCTGTTACAGTTCTATAGCTTATTGTAAACCATCTTTTAAAAAGGATTAAAACAAGATAGCAATTGTCTGTGAATACCAAAATGGTCAGGGTAGTTACAGTTAGAAACATGATTGACAAAGAAGTTTGGTTATCTCCATGGTTTACAATAACTTAACCTTAATTGTGACTGATAGCATATACTTTAGATATTAGAATTTTTAAAATTCCATACAATTTTGGAACATGTATTAGCATTATTCACAAAAATATAACCTAAATTGAACATTTTGACAATCCCGTGTACCTAAACATGTCAAATAATCCTGTCTACATCTCTTTTCTGGACACTTCAGGGGCCCTCTGAAGTATTCAAAAAGCCAGGTGCTATGGAAGACAATTTTGAAACTGAAGTTTGATTTGGGGAAGGCTGTTAAATATGTTTAAAGCATTTGATATTATGAAATAGAATGCCAGATTGCCATAAGTTATTTATTTTGCCAAAAAGATGGCTCAGAAATTTTAAAGAAGCAAAATCCTTTTAGAACTCCTTTGAATTTAGTTAATATGTTCACATTATTTAATATGTTTAGTTAATATGTTCACAGAGAACCTCTTCCGCAGGATTAATTTCCATAATGCTTCAACCACTTGTTTGAACTTTCAGCTTTTTCTTAATTTAAAACAATCCTTTAACCCCAGGCAAAAATTTACATTTCCATGTCTTCTTATAACTTATTATTAAACACACACACACACACACACACATTGTACTGTTCTTACACACCTTGCATGTAAATCTTGTTCTAGTAGTTTCAATTAACTCCTAGCAATTTTTAACTTTAAGGTAAAATTTGGTAAGTTGCTTTAATTGTGTGCTAAGTGCAGCCAAAGTTTGCCTTCTTAGTTAAGGGCATGGTTAGTTCATATGTCCCAAGGCCTTACCAGTTGTGAAGCCAACAAGTCAAATAGTTCTCAAAACCCAAAAGTCAGTTTGTAACCTCAAAACACTTAGCAAATCTTGCATCTGACCTGCATTTTACTAACAGTCTGTAGAGCTGTTTTTATTTCTTAAAGATTAAAGTCACGTGAAGTGGAAGGTACCATAGATTTTATCTTCCCTTTAAAAAATATTAGATCCAAGTGCATGTCTTTCTAGGCCAAATTAATTAGAGCTCTTTCAACAGACATTACACACGTACACACACAGACAGGCGGAAGAAAACCCAGTCGCTGGATGGGGCCCTTTAAGAGACAGAGCTAGGAGGCTGGCAAGATGGTCAAATAGGAACAGTTCTGCTCTGCAGCTCCCAGCGAAATCAACAGAGAAGGCAGGCGATTTCCGCATTTCCAACTGAGGTACCCCGCTCATCTCATTGGGACTGGTTAGACAGGGGTACAGCCCACGGAGGGCCAGCCGAAGCAGGTTGGGGCATTGCCTCACCTGGGAAGCGCAAGGGGTCAGGGATTCCCTCCCCTAGTCAAGGGAAGCCCTGAGGGATTGTGTCTTTAGGAACGGTGTACTCTGGCCCAGATACTACACTTTTCCCGCAGTCTTCACAACCCTCAGACCAGGAGATTCTCTCCGGTGCCTATACCACCAGGGCCCTGGGTTTCCAGCACAAAACTGGGCAGCCATTTGGGCTGACACCCAGCTAGTTGCAGTTTTTTTTTTTCATACCCCAGTGGCACCTGGAATGCCAGTGAGACAGAACCATTCACTCCCCTGGGAAGGGGGCTGAGGCCAGGGAGCCAAGTGGTCTAGCTTGGTGGATCCCACCCCCACAGAGCCCAGCAAGCTAAGATCCACTGGCTTGAAATTCTTGCAACCAGCCCAGCAATCTGAAGTCACCCTGGGATGCTCGAGCTTGGTGAGGGGAAGGGCGTCCACCATTACTGAGGCTTGAGTAGGCCATTTTCCCCTCACAGTGTAAACAAAGCTGCTAGGAAGTTCCAACTGGGTGGAGCCCACTGTAGCTTGGCAAAGCCACTGTAGCCAGACTGCTCTCTAGATTCCTCCTCTCTGGAAAGGGCATCTCTGAAAGAAAGGCAACAGCCCCAGTCAGGGGCTTTATAGATAAAATTCCTGTCTCCCTGGGACAAAGCACCTGGGGATGGGGCAGCTGTGGGCACAGCTTCAGCAGACTTAAACGTTTCTGCCTGCCAGCTCTGAAGAGAGCAGCAGATCTCCCAGCACAGCACTCAAGCTCTGCTAAGGGACAGACTGCCTCTTCAAGTGGACTGACCCCTGTGCCTCCTGACTGGGAGAAAACTCCCAGCAGGGGTCGACAGACACCTCATACAGGAGAGCTCCAGCTGGCGTCTGCTGGGTGCCCCTCTGGGACAAGGCTTCCAGAGGAAGGAAAAGGCAGCAATTTTTGCTGTTCTGCAGCCTCCGCTAGTGATACCTAGACAAACAGGGTCTGGAGTTGACCTCCAGCAAACTCCAGCAGACCTGCAGCAGAAGGGCCTATTAGAAGGAAAATTAACAAACAGAAAGAAATCACATCAACATCAATAAAAAGGACATCCACACCAATACCCCATTCAAAGGTCACCAACATCAAAGATCAAAGTTATATAAATTCACGAAGATGAGGAAAAACCAACGCAAAAAGGCTGAAAATTCCAAAACTAGAATGCCTCTCCTCCTCCAAAGGATCACAACTCCTCACCAGCAAGGGAACAAAACTAGACAGAGAATGAGTTTGATGAATTGACAGAAGTAGGCTTCAGAAGGTGGGTAATAACAAACTCCTTCAAGCTAAAGCAGCATGTTCTAACCCAATGCAGGAAAGCTAAGAACCTTGAAAAAAGTTAGAGGAATTGCTAACTAGAATAACCAGTTTCGAGAAGAACATAAATGACCTGATGGAGCTGAAAAACACAGCATGAGAACTCCTGAAGCATACACAAGTATCAATAGCCAAATTGAACAAGCAGAAGAAAGGATATCAGAGACTGAAGATCAACTTAATGAAATAAAGCATAAAGACAAGATTAGAGAAAACAGAAAGAAAAGGAATAAACAAAGCCTCCAAGAAATATGGGACTATGTGAAAAGACCAAACCTACGTTTGATTGGTATACCTGAAAGTGACGGGGAGAATGGAACCAAGCTGGAAAACATACTTCAGGATATTATCCAGGAGAACTTCCCCAACCTAGCAAGACAGGCCGACATTTAAATTCAGGAAATACAGAGAACCCCACAAAGATACTCCTCGAAAAGAGCAACCCCAAGACATAATCTTCAGATTCACCAAGGTTGAAATGAAGAAAAAAATGTTAAGGGCAGCCAGAGAGAAAGGTTAGGTTACCCACAAAGGGAAGGCCATCAGACTAACAGCAGATCTCTCTGCAGAAACCCTACAAGCCAGAAGAGAGTGGAGGCCAATATTCAACATTCTTAAATAAAAGATTTTTCAACCCAGAATTTCATATCCAGCCAAACTAAGCTTCATAAGTGAAGGAGAAATAAAATCCTTTACAGAGAAACAAATGCTAGAGATTTTGTCACCACCAGGCTTGCCTTACAAGAGCTCCTGAAGGGAGCATTAAACATGGAAAAGAACAACCGGTACCAACCACTGCAAAACATACCAAATTGTAAAGACCATTGACACTATGAAGAAACTGCATCAAGTAATGGGCAAAATAACCAGCTAGCATCATAATAACAGGATCAAATTCACACATAACAATGGAACCTTAAATATAAATGGACTAAATGCCCCAATTAAAAGACACAGACTGTAAACTGGATAAAAATAAAGACCCATCGATGTGCTGTATTCAGGAGTCCCATCTCATGAGAAAAGACACACATAGGCTCAAAATAAAGGGATGGAGGAGTATTTACCAAGCAAATGGGAGGCAAAAATAGAGCAGGAGTTGCAATCCTAGTCTCTGATAAAATAGACTTAAACCAACAAAGATCAAAAAAGACAAAGAAGGGCATTACATAATGGTAAAGGGATCAATGCAACAAGAAGAGCTAACTATCCTCAATATATATGCACCCAATACAGGAACACACAGAATCATAAAGCAAGTTCTTAGAGACCTACAAAGAGACTTAGACTCCCACACAATAATAGTGGGAGACTTTAACACCCCACTGTCAATATTAGATCAATGAAACAGAAAATTAACAAAAAATTAACAAGGATATTCCAGAGTTGAACTCAGCTCTGGACCAAGTGGACCTAATAGACATCTACAGAATTCTCCACCCCAAATCAACAGAATATACATTCTTCTCAGCACCACATCACACTTATTCTAAAATTGACCACATAATTGGAAGTAAAACACTCCCCAGCAAATGCAAAAGAACAGAAATCATAACAAACAGTCTCTCAGACCACAGTGCAATCAACTTAGAACCCTGGATTAAGAAACTCACTCACAACTGCACAACTACGTGGGAACTGAACAATGTGCTCCTGAATGACTGCTGGGTAAATAACAAAATTAAGGCAGAAATAAATAAATTCTTTGAAACCTACGAGAACAAAGACACAAGGTACCAGAATCTCTGGGACACAGCTAAAGCAGTGTTTAGAGGGAAAATTATAGCACTAAATGCCAAAGGAGAAAACAGGAAAGATCTAAAATTGACACCCTAACGTCACAAGAGAACTAGAGAAACAAGAGCAAATTCAAAAGCTAGCAGAATACAAGAAATAACTAAGATCAGAGCAGAACTGAAAGAGATAGAGACATAAAAAACCCTTCAAAAAAATCAATGAATCCAGGAGCTGGTTTTTTGAAGAGATCAAAAAGATAGACTGTTAGCCAGACTAATAAAGAAGAAAAATGAGTGGGGAGGAGCCAAGATGGCCGAATAGGAACAGCTCCGGTCTATAGCTCCCAGCGTGAGCGACGCAGTGGCATATATACACCATGGAATACTATGCAGCCATAAAAAATGATGAGTTTATGTTCTTTGTAGGGACATGGATGAAACTGGAAATCATCATTCTCAGTAAACTTTCGCAAGGACCAAAAACCAAACACCGCATGTTCTCACTCATAGATGGGAATTGAACAATGAGAACACATGGACACAGGAAGGGGAACATCACACTCTGGGGACTGTTGTGGGGTTGGGGGGTGAGGGATAGCATTAGGAGATATACCTAATGCTAACTGACGAGTTAATGGGTGCAGCACACCAGCATGGCACATGTATACATATGTAACTAACCTGCACATTGTGCACATGTACGCTAAAACTTAAAGTATAATAATAATAAAAAAAGAAAGAAAAAAGAAAAATGAATCAAATAGACATAATAAAAAATGAAAAGAAGATATCACCACTGATCCCACAGAAATAAAAACTACCATCAGAGAATATTATAAACACCTCTACGCAAATCAACTAGAAAATCTAGAAGAAATGGATAAATTCCTGGACACATACACCCTCCCAAGACTAAACCAGGAAGAAGTTGAATCCCTGAATAAACCAATAATGAATTCTGAAATTGAGGCAGTAATAATTAGCCTACCAACCAAAAAAAAAGCCCAGGATCAGACGGATTCACAGCCGAATTCTACCAGAGGTACAAAAAGAAGCTGATACCATTCCTTCTGAAAATATTCCAAACAATACAAAAAGAGGGATTTCTCCCTAACTCATTTTATAAGGTCAGCATCATCTTGATACCAAAACCTAGCAGAGATACAACAGAAAAAGAATATTTCAGGCCAATATCCCTGATGAACATCGATGTGAAAATCTTCAATAAAATACTGGCAAACCGAATCCAGCAGCACATCAAAAAGCTTATCCACCATGGTCAAGTCGGCTTCATCTCTGGGATGCAAGGCTGGTTCAACATACACAAATCAATAAATGTAATCTATCACATAAACGGAACCAATGACAAAAACCACGATTGTCTCAATAGACACAGAAAAGGCCCTTGATAAAATTCAACATCTCTTCATGCTAAAAACTCTCAGTAAACTAGGTATTGATGGAATGTATCTCAAAATCATAAGAGCCATTTATGACAAACCCACAGCCAATATCATACTGAATGGGCAAAAGCTTGAAGCATTCCCTTTGAAAACCAGCATAAGGCAAGGATGTCCTCTCTCACCACTCTCATTCAACATAGTATTGGAAGTTCTGACCAGGGCAATAAGGCAAGAGAAAGAAATAAAAGTGTATTCAAATAGGAAGAGAGGAAGTCAAGTTGTCTCTGTTTGCAGATGACATGATTGTATATTTAGAAAACCCCATTGTCTCAGCCCAAAATCTCCTTAAGCTAATAAGCAACTTCAGCAAAGTCTCAGAATACAAAATCAATGTGCAAAAATCACAAGCATTCCTATACACCAGTAATAGACAGAGAGCCAAATCATAAGTGAACACCCATTCACAATTGCTACAAACAGAATAAAATACCTAGGAATACAATTTACAAAGGATGTGAAGGACCTCTTCAAGGAGAACTACAAACCACTGCTCAAGGAAATAAGAAAGGACACAAACAAATGGAAAAACATTCCATGCTCATAGATAGGAAGAATCAATGTCGTGAAAATGGCCATATTGCCCAAAGTAATTTATAGATTCAATGCTATACCTATCAAGCTACCATTGACTTTCTTCACAGAATTAGAAAAAAACTACTTTAAATTTCATATGGAACCAAAAAAGAGCCCGTATAGCTAAGACAATCCTAAGCAAAAAGAACAAAGCTGGAGGCATCACACTACCTGACTTCAAACTATACTACAAGGCTACAGTAACCAAAACAGCATGGTACTGACACCATAGGGACCAGCCCCACAGGGTTGGTGGGCTTTTCCCTGTGTGGGGTGACCAGAGAGTGTAGAAATAAAGACACAAGACAAAGAGATAAAGGAAAAGACGGCTGGGCCCGGGGGACCACTACCACAAATGCGCGGAGACCGGTAGTGGCCCCAAATGTCTGGCTGTGCTGTTATTTATTGGATACAAAGCAAAAGGGGCAGGGTAAAGAGTGTGAGTCATCTCCAATGATAGGTAAGGCCACGTGGGTCACGTGTCCACTGGACAGGGGGCCCTTCCCTGCCTAGCAGCTGAGGCAGAGAGGGAGAGGAGACAGAGAGAAAGACAGCTTACACCATTATTTCTGCATATCAGAGACTTTTAGTACTTTCACTAATTTACTACTGCTATCTAGAAGGCAGAGCCAGGTGTACAGGATGGAACATGAAGGCAGACTAGGAGTGTGACCACTGAAGCACAGCATCACAGGGAGACGGTTAGGCCTCTGGATAACTGCGGGCAAGCCTGACTGACGTCAGGCCCCCCACAAGAGGTGGAGGAGCAGAGTCTTCTCTAAACTCCCCCAGGGAAAAGGAGACTCCCTTTCCCGGTCTGCTAAGTAGGAGGTGTTGTTGCTTGACACTTTTCGCTACTGCTAGACCACGGTCCGCCTGGCAACGGGCGTCTTCCCAGACGCTGGCGTCACCGCTAGACCAAGGAGCCCTCTGGTGGCCCTGTCCAGGCATAACAGAAGGCTCGCACTCGTGTCTTCTGGTCACACCTCACTATGTCCCCTCAGCTCCTATCTCTGTATGGCCTGGTTTTTCCTAGGTTATAATTATAGAGCAAGTATTATTATAATATTGGAATAAAGAGTAAATACTACCAACTAATGACTAATGATATTCATATATAATCATCTCTAAGATCTATATCTGGTATAACTATTCTTGTTTTCTATTTTATTATACTGAAACAGCTCGTGTCCTCGGTCTCTTGCCTCGGCGCCTGGGTGCTTGCTGCCCACAGACACCAAAACAGATATATAGACCAATGGAACAGAATAGAGCCTTCAGAAATAATACCACACATCTACAACCATCTGATCTTTGACAAACCTGACAAAAACAATCAATGGGGAAATGATTCCCCATTTAATAAGTGGTGTTGGGAAAACTAGATAGCCATATGCCAAAAACTGAAACTGGAACCCTTCCTTACACCTTATACAAAAATTAACTCAAGATGGATTAAAGACTTAAATGTAAGACCTGAAGCCATAAAACCTTAGAAGAAAACCTAGGCAATACCATTCAGGACATAGGCACGGGCAAAGACTTCATGACTAAAACACCAAAAGCAATGGCAACAAAAGCCAAAATTGACAAATGGGATCTAATTAAGCTAAAGAGCTTCTGCACAGCAAAAGATACTCTCATCAGAGTGAACAGCCAACCTACAGAATGGGAGAAAATTTTTGCAATCTATCCATCTTACAAAGAGCTAATATCCAGAATCTACAAAGAACGTACACAAATTTACAAGAAAAAAAAACCCCATCAAAAAGTGTGTAAAGTATATGAACAGACACTTCTCAAAAGAAGACACTTATGTGGCCAACAAACATATGAAAAAAAGCTCATCATCACTGGTCATTACAGAAATGAAAATCAAAACCACAATGAGATACCATCTCATGCCAGTTAGAATGGCGATCATTAAAAAGTCAGGAAACAACAGATGCTGGAGAGGATATGGAGGAATAGGAATGCTTTTACATTGTTGGTGGGAGTGTAAATTAGTTTAATCATTGTGGAAGACAGTGTGGTGATTACTCAACGATCTAGAACCAGAAATACCATTGGACCCAGCAATCCCATTACTGGGTATATACCCAAAGGATTATAAATCATGCTGCTATAAAGACACATGCACACGTATGTTTACTGCAGTACTGTTCATCAATAGCAAAGACTTGGAACCAGCCCAAATGCCTATCAATGGTAGACTGAATAAAGAAAATATGGCGCATATACACCATGGAATACTATGCAGCCATGAAAAATGATGTGGGACATGGATGAAGCTGGAAACCATCATGTTCAGCAAACTAATACAAGAACAGAAAACCAAACACTGCAAAGTAGGAATTAAACAATGAGAACACATGGACACAGGGAGGGGAACATCACACACCGGGGCCTTTCAGGGGGTGGGGAGTTAGAGGAGGGATAGCATTAGGAGAAATACCTAATGTAGATGACGAGTTGATGGGTGCAGCAAACCACCATGGCACGTGTATACCTATGTAACAAACCTGCACGTTCCGCACATGTGTCCCAGAACTTATAGTATGTATATAAAAAAAAGTATGGCGTTATGAAGCTAAAGCAGCACTTAGAAGAGAATCTGTAGTGTTCAGTGCTTCTATTCAGAAAGAAGAAAGGTGTTAAATAAAAGAATGAAGCTTCCATCTTAAGAAGCTAGGAAGAGTTGAGGAAATTGAACCCAAAGGAAACAGAAAGAAGAAAATAATAAGAAAATCATAAAAGTCAAAATGGGTCACTGGAAAAATTGATAAAATTAATAAACCCTTGCTACTTCTCAAAAAATAATTTAAAAAAAGAGGGAGAGACAGGGCTAGGAAAAACATGCAAATATCCAACCTGAAAGGGCTCATCCCCTGAGGCAAGATTGCTAAACAAATGCTTGCCAGCAGTTACCAGTGATGCCCTAAGGATGTAAAACAAGATAGAGGCTTGATTTTACAACCAAAGCTTTGCAGAAAATATAAACAGTGATAGTTGAGGGCCCCTGCCTAGTAAAAACGTCTTCTAAAAGAAAAAAGAAAAAAGAAATAAAAGAAAAAAAACTTGCTGATGGTGTAGAGAAGGGGAAAGAAAAGAAACAGTTTTAAAATGCCTGGAGAAGAACCCCTTATTCTTATGCAAGTGGTTCCTCTACCAGGGAGACAAGTTTAATTGCGGTGGGTCAGAGCTGGCCTGCCTGGAACTGAGAGGAGGAAACTCCATGGGACTGTGGCAGAAAACACTAGCCAGCAGCCTGCAGTGCCTTGGGCTGCGTGTCCCAGTCCCGGCGGGGAGGGGAGAGCCGTGGGGAGCAGCTGCTCTCTGATCTGTCCCAAAAAAGGAAGGAAGAGGCCATAAAAAGGCCCGGAATGATGGAGATTGGAGGCATGGTTCCCCTCACCCTAGAAGTCCGAGGATGAAAAGCCTTAAGAGCAACAGCGAGAGGTTTTGAGTCCCCATTTTACTCACCGCTTCTCGAGCCCCAACATTGCACACCAAAAATGTTGGCAGGACTTTTCCTTAGCTCAGCCAAAGACGGGATTCTTTGTCCCATGGCCAGGAAAATTCAAGCTTGCAGACAATTTGAATGGTGAGTAAGACAGGGTTTTATTGGGTGAAAAGCAAGGAAAGGGAGAAATAGGGACTCTGCTAGGCCAGAGTCCCTGCTAGAGCGCTTCCCGCGCCCCCAAACCCCAGGTTCCACATGGGAAGAGGAGTAACCAGGCTCCTCTCTGCTGCAAATGGCTCAAACTTCTCAAGGCTCCACCCCAATGAGCAGGCTGCTTGGAGGTTTTCTGAGGACTCTGTCCCACCTGGCTGTCTCAGAGCTTTGGTAATTCCAGCTCTTCTCTCAGTCCCTCTGGCCTATGGATAGTCATCCCAAATTCCTACTTTAATCATCTCCGTCTTGCCTCACTTCTTCTGATTGGCTTCTCATTTCTTTCATCACCCATTTATTAATTTATTTATTAGATTAATTCTGTGTTAAATGCTCAAGTGGTTCTGTTTCCTGGTTAGTCTCTGACTGATATAACCACTTACCATAGTAAGGTCTATTCCTTGTTTCACCAGGCATATTCAAGAAGAAAAGAAAATTTGGAATTTTTGAAGTCTCTTATGAAACCAAGAGGCTTAAAAAAAAAAAAACAGAGTTTTTAAATTTTCCATTACTCATAATTTAACGTCTCTGTGTTTTTAAATCAATCTTGAAGGATTTTGTGAAATTTTAAACATTTACCATCACTGGTTCCCAGCTTCTATCTTTCCCTCACACTCCATCCATTTCTCTGAATAAACCTGGCTTATTTCCTCCAAGTTGTAACAAAGTTGTTTGATAGAGATTTATATTTTCTAAGCTCTTTCTACCTTTACTAATAATTTGGCAACTGTAAAATAATGAAGTTATTTGCATCTTTGGTAGTGATAAAAATGAGTGAGTCAGAATGTGTGTTTTTTCTATTTAAAGCTAAACTAAAGAAATAGGACATGCCAAAAACAATTAAAACTACTAGAGATAAGATAATACAGTGCACCTCTTGACACTGATCTGTGGGTTGTCAAATGAAGCACTGGATTGGAAAACAATTTTGCAGGTACTTAATCCATCTACAGTTGTCTCTTGATAATTCTGTTCTTTATTACCCAGATATCAGGGAGTACATATTGTTTACCTTTTATTCCCAAGGCCTAGTACAGTGCCAGTCTATTTGTAGATGTTCAGTAAATGTCTGTTGAATAAAGTAGGGCAGAGTTGGGGACCCCTTGCAGCTTAGAGCAGAGGCCCTGAGGAGCTGATGATCAGAACTTTGAAGATGGCACTTCCCAGTTGTGCTGCCACTGATGTCTCTGAGGGGGCATAATGAGGTCAATTCTGGTATTGCCAAAAGATGCTGGAAATGAGAGCAACTGCTACTACCGAAGCAATGCTGACAGGAATGGGAACAAAGTACAAAAGTCCTTCTCCATTGGTCCAATTTCCCTCTAGCACAATGTTTCTCAGCTAAGGTGATTTTGCTCTCCAGGGAACACTGGCAATGTCTGGAGACTTTTTGGTTTTCACAACGTTGGTGGAAAATGTTGTTGGCATCTGATGGTAGAGGCCAGGGATCCTGCTTAGCATGCTACTAATGCACAGGATAGTTCTCATCGACACACAATTATACAGCCCAAAATGTCAGCAGTGCTGCGGTTGAGAAACCTTGCTTTCACAGAAACTAAAAGACAGATGACAAGGCAGTCCTGGAAGGGCAGTTTGCTAGCCCCACAGTATCAGAGTGGAGCAAAAAAGAACAGATTTGGAGCTCAGATACAATATATAAATGACTGGCACAAGCATCTATCAGGGAAAAGCTCATTCCTGAATACAAACAGGGTGTGAGTGTCCGTGGACCTCTTGATCCAATCTCTATCTTTTATAGACAAGAAAACAGGTTCGGGGAAATGAAATGACCATGGTAAGAAAAATCCTTTCTTAGAGAACATACAGTTAAAGATAGTGAAGGATCATTTGTATTTGTCTCAGCTGCTAGTTTTGTTTTTTTGTTTTTTTTTTTTAAATTTACTATCAGGGAAACAAATGAATACCTGAAGATCGTGAACATAATCCTCCCTTTGAATGAGTTAAATGTATAGAAATATATATTAAATGTTTTTGCCTTGGTCTTTTTAGGACTATTTGAGGTATAGAAAAGAGATCTGTTAAAAATATAGAGTCAAGTTATTTGGTGAGAGTTGCTATTCCTAAGTTTTTTAAGTGTTCATAAAACATGTAAAAGCGTCTATAAAAAAAGCACAGAACAAATTTAATGAAACTTTCTTACTGAAAAGTGTAATAAGCCAAACTTAAGGCACTTACATTGGCAGTGACTTAAATCACATTAACCCTTTCTTTTGAAATTACTTGATTACTTTTCACTACAAACCAATTGCAATGCATTTTAAAAGGACAGAAAATAGAAAAGGAAATATGTACCTTTAGGTGATGCATTACTTAATCTTTATATTGGAGAAAGAATTTTCATAGCCTTGGCATATTACCAAAATACTACGGTAGTATGAAGCAATAGAACAACGTCAGTAGGAAATCAAACATAAAATAGGAATTATTCTAAAGCCTGTTAATTATAGGAAAACCACTATGCATTTTATGTTGATATTAAATAATGATACGGGGTTAAATGATGCCAGGAAAAACTATTCTTTTTCAAAAAACAATCTAAATTATCTCAATTATGGTTGTTTTTTCATAGTTTCATTGGTTATATGTAAAATAATTTAAAGCTGAGAAAATTAGTTTTTATATAAAAACATATACCTCCTTTTATCTATTTTTTCCTACTAAGTAAAGCTTCCAGAAGAAATAACAAATAATTGCTATTTCTATTGCTTGTTTTCCATTTTCCTCTTCATACACTTTTCCTTGGTTTCTCTCTCCAACCCACTGAAGGGCCTCTCACTAAGATGACGGATTATATCCCAGTTCCCAGTCCCATAGTTATTTTTCAGTCCTCTACCCACCATGATATTTGACACTATTGAAAATTCACTCCTTGAAGCTCTTTTCTCTCTTCTGATTACCTCCTAGTTCTTTCTCTACGTCTCTATTTCTTGGTCTCTTTTGTTGGAATCTTTTCCTCCTTCCCCCTTTTCTAAAATAGAAATAATTTACATACCATAAAATTCACGGTTTTCAAAGCGTATAGTTCAGTGGATTTTAGTATGTTCACAAGGTTGTGAAACCGTCATCACTATCTAATCCAGAACATTGTCATCATCCTAAAAAGAACCCTATAACCATTAGCAGTCCTATACCTCTTCCCTCCTCCCTCCATCCCCTACTGCTCTACTTTCTGTCTCTATAAACTTGCCTATTAAGGACATTTCATTTAAATAAATTAATACACTATGTGGCCTTTTATGCCTGGGTTCTTTCACTCACCAGTTTTCAGGGTCTGTCTATGTTGTAACATGTGTCAATACTTTATTTTGTTTTATGGAGAAATAAACAGATCTTCAAAGACCACTGAAGCACTACCAAGCAATTCAATATATATGTAACCGGGGTCCCAGAAGAAGAGAGAAAGAAAGGAGCTTAAAAATATTTGAGGAAATCATAGGTGAAACCTTTCCAAATTTGGTAGAAAATATCAGCTTACAGATCCAAGAAGTTCCATGAAACTCTAGCAGAATAAATACGAAGAAAATATTTAGGTGTATTAGAGTCAAACTGATGAAAGCCAAAGATTAAAAGAGTCTTGGAAGTAACCACAAAAAGGTGACATTTTACAGACAGGGAAACAATAATATCATTAATGCCTGGGAACCAATAATTTTTTGTCTTGTGAAACTAACCTTCAATAATCAATATAAAATACAGAAATTTTCAAATAAACAGCTCAATTAGGAACCAGCAGATCTGTACTACAAGAAATACTGAAGAAAGTTTATCAGGTAGAAAGAAAATAACTCCATATAATAATTCAAATATACATGAAGAAATGAAAAATACTGGAAATGATAAGCTGGTGGTTAAATGTAATTATATATATTTAGTTTTTCTTCTTAATTTTTTCAAGGACGTATAACATTAAAAAAATTTTTTTGCTTTTTTTCTTTTTGTTTTGACATAATTTAAAACAAACATTATAAAGCAAACATAACACTGTACTGTTGGTTTTGTAACACTCATGCACACACATCTGTATCTATATCCACTGATACGTATGTATAACAACAGTACTAAAGATGGGGGTACATGAAATTATATTGTAAGTTTCCTGTGTTTCACCTGAAATAATTAAATGTTAACTCTAAGTAGATTGGGATAAGTTAAAGAAGCACATAATCCATAGAGCCACTAAAAATGAATGCAAAAGATATAACTAGTTGTGATGGTTAATATTAAGTGTCAACTTCATTGGGTTGAAGGATGCAAAGTATTGTTCCTGGCTGTGTCTGTGAGGCTGTTGCCAAAGGAGATTAATATTTGAGTCAGTGAGTGGACTGGGAAAGGCAGACCCACCTTCAACCTAGGTGGGCACAATCTAATCAGCTGCCAACGTGGCCAGAATAAAAGCAGGCAGAAGAACATGGAAAGACTAGACTGGCTAAGTCTTCTGGACTTCATCTTTCTCTCATGCTGGATGCTTCCCACCCTTGAACATCAGACTCGAGGTTCTTCAGCTTTTGAACTCTTGGACTTACACCAGTGATTTGCCACGGGCTCTCAGGCCTTTGGCCACAGACTGAAGGCTGCACTATTGGCTTCCCTACTTTTGAGGTTTTGAGACTCTGACTGGCATCCTGGCTCCTCAGCTTGCAGTTGGCCTATTGTGGGACTTCACCTTGTGATCATGTGAGTCAATTCTCCTAATAAACTCCCCTTCATATATACATCTATTAATTCCATCTCTCTAGAGAACCTTGACTAATACACCAGTAAACTAATAGAAAAATTAAAATGGAATACATCTATAAAATTTTTATAGGGACACAAAATAGATCAATGGCTGCCTGTGGTGAAAGTGGAGGGAGAGAATGGTTGCAAAAGAGGCATGAGAAAACGTTTGCAGTTGTTAGAAACGTTCTGCATCTTGATTCTGCTGCTGGTTTCACAGGCACATATATTTATCAGAATTCATAGTTTTTTTTATAATGAACATTTTATTTTTGAATAAATTTGGATTTACAGAAAAGTTGCATCATACAGAGAGCTCCTGTAAACCATTCACCCAGTTTACGCTGGTGTTAACATCTTACATAACCATTTGGCATATTTGCTAAAAGTAAGACGGTAACATTGGTATATTATTAAAACCACGGACTTTTTTGGGTTTCATTAGTTTTCCATGGTATTAGTTTTCTATTGCTGCTGCAACAAATTATGTCAAATTTGGGGGCTTAATATGATATAAATTTATTATCTTATAATTCTGTAGGTCAAAAGTCTGGTGGGCTTAGCTGGTTTCCCTGTCACAGGGCTAAAATCCAGATAGCAACAAGTTGTGCTCCTTTCTGGAGGTTCTGGGGATATATCCGCTTTGAAACTCATTCAAGTTGCTGTCAGAATTCAGTTGTAAACAATGTAGTTAGAGGACTGAGGTCCCTTTTTTCCTGCTGGCTGTTTACCGGGCACTGGGCATCGTCCTCAGTTTCTAGAGGCCCTCCTGCATTCCTTGGTGAAAGCTGCCTTTCTTCATAGTCAAAGATAGCACTGGCTGTTTGAATCCTTCTCACAATTCAGATCTCTCTGGTTTTCCCTTCTTTCTCACCTCCTCTGCCTCTTCTTCAAAGAATTTTATACTTTAAATTTTAGTTTAGTTTTTATAAATTAGACCCTGATAAGGTTAATTTAAAATACATCTCAGTAAAGACTATAAAATTTGTAAAACCAAATATGATATTTGAAGAACAAAATATTAAGATAAAATAACCAATTAAAAAAATCAACAACTTGAAGCGTATTTTATGGAGTTAAAATTTTTAATTGTCTCATTTGTGGTTTTTTTTCTTTTAAAAATTTTTTATGTTAAAAATGCTTATTTATAAGGGAATTTTTTGGGTGATAGAAATATTTTGTATCATGACTGTGGTGGTAAACTTAAAAGTCTATGCATTTGTCAAGCCCTATAAAAACTACACCACAAAAAGTGAATTTTATTATATGTATACTTAAAATCAACAAAAAATCTGTATGTAGGAGGAACTTAAAAGGAAACACAGACTAAAAAATAAACCTATTTTTTTCATTATAAAAGATTTTTCACTCTGATGGTAGTTTCCTTTGCTGTGCAGAAGCTCTTTAGTTTAATTAGATCCCATTTGTCAATTTTGGCTTTTGTTGCCATTGCTTTTGGTGTTTTAGACATGAAGTCCTTGCCCATGCCTATGTCCTGAATGGTAATGCCTAGGTTTTCTTCTTGGGTTTTTATGGTTTTAGGTCTAACATTTAAGTCTTTAATCCATCTTGAATTGATTTTTGTATAAGGTGTAAGGAAGGGATCCAGTTTCAGCTTTCTACATATGGCTAGCCAGTTTTCCCAGCACCATTTATTAAATAGGGAATCCTTTCCCCATTTCTTGTTTTTGTCAGGTTTGTCAAAGATCAGATAGTTGTAGATATGTGGCATTATTTCTGAGGGCTCTGTTCTGTTCCATTGATCTATATCTCTGTTTTGGTACCAGTACCATGCTGTTTTGGTTACTGTAGCCTTGTAGTATAGTTTGAGGTCAGGTAGCGTGATGCCTCCAGCTTTGTTCTTTTGGCTTAGGATTGACTTGGCGATGCGGGCTCTTTTTTGGTTCCATATGAACTTTAAGTAGTTTTTTCCAATTCTGTGAAGAAAGTCATTGGTAACTTGATGGGGATGGCATTGAATCTGTAAATTACCTTGGGAAGGATGGCCATTTTCATGATATTGATTCTTCCTACCCGTGAGCATGGAATGTTCTTCCATTTGTTTGTATCCTCTTTTATTTCCTTGAGCAGTGGTTTGTAGTTCTCCTTGAAGAGGTCCTTCACATCCCTTGTAAGTTGGATTCCTAGGTATTTTATTCTCTTTGAAGCAATTGTGAATGGGAGTTCACTCATGATTTGGCTCTCTGTTTGTCTGTTATTGATGTATAAGAATGCTTGTGATTTTTGTACATGGATTTTGTATCCTGAGACTTTGCTGAAGTTGCTTATCAGCTTAAGGAGATTTTGGGCTGAGACAATGGGGTTTTCTAGATATACTATCATGTCATCTGCAAACAGGGACAATTTGACTTCCTCTTTTCCTAATTGAATACCCTTGATTTCCTTCTCTTGCCTAATTGCCCTGGCCAGAACTTCCAACACTATGTTGAATAGAAGTGGTGAGAGAGGGCATCCCTGTCTTGTGCCAGTTTTCAAAGGGAATGCTTCCAGTTTTTGCCCATTCAGTATGATATTGGCTGTGGGTTTGTCATAAATAGCTCTTATTATTTTGAGATGCGTCCCATCAATACCTAATTTATTGAGAGTTTTTAGCATGAAGGGTTGTTGAATTTTGTCAAAGGCCTTTTCTGCATCTATTGAGATAATCATGTGGTTTTTGTCTTTGGTTCTGTTTATATGCTGGATTACATTTATTGATTTGCGTATATTGAACCAGCCTTGCATCCCAGGGATGAAGCCCACTTGATCATGGTGGATAAGCTTTTTGATGTGTTGCTGGATTCTGTTTGCCAGTATTTTATTGAGGATTTTTGCATCAATGTTCGTCAAGGATATTGGTCTAAAATTCTCTTTTTTTGTTGTGTCTCTGCCAGGCTTTGGTATCAGGATGATGCTGGCCTCATAAAATGAGTTAGGGAGGATTCCCTCTTTTTCTATTGATTGGAATAGTTTCAGAAGGAATGGTACCAGCTCCTTCTTGTACCTCTGGTAGAATTCGGCTGTGAACCCATCTGGTCCTGGACTTTTTTTGGTTGGTAAGCTATTGATTATTGCCACAATTTCAGCTCCTGTTATTGGTCTCTTCAGAGATTCAACTTCTTCCTGGTTTAGTCTTGGGAGGGTGTATGTGTTGAGGAATTTATCCATTTCTTCTAGATTTTCTAGTTTATTTGCATAGAGGTGTTTGCAATATTCTCTGATGGTAGTTTGTATTTCTGTGGGATCGGTGGTGATATCCCCTTTATCATTTTTTATTGCATCTATTTGATTCTTCTCTCTTTTTTTCTTTTTTAATCTTGCTAGCGGTCTATCAATTTTGTTGATCCTTTCAAAAAACCAGCTCCTGGATTCATTGATTTTTTGAAGGGTTTTTTGTGTCTCTATTTCCTTCAGTTCTGCTCCGATTTTAGTTATTTCTTGCCTTCTGCTAGCTTTTGAATGTGTTTGCTCTTGCTTTTCTAGTTCTTTTAATTGTGATGTTAGGGTGTCAATTTTGGATCTTTCCTGCTTTCTCGTGTGGGCATTTAGTGCTATAAATTTCCCTCTACACACTGCTTTGAATGCATCCCAGAGATTCTGGTATGTTGTGTCTTGGTTCTCGTTGGTTTCAAAGAACATCTTTATTTCTGCCTTCATTTCATTATATACCCAGTAGTCATTCAGGAGCAGGTTGTTCAGTTTCCATGTAGTTGAGCGGTTTTGAGTGAGATTCTTAATCCTGAGTTCTAGCTTGATTGCAGTGTGATCTGAGAGATAGTTTGTTATAATTTCTGTTCTTTTACATTTATTGAGGAGAGCTTTACTTCCAAGTATATGGTCAATTTTGGAATAGGTGTGGTGTGGTGCTGAAAAAAATGTATATTCTGTTGATTTGGGGTGGAGAGTTCTGTAGATGTCTATTAGGTCTGCTTGGTGCAGAGATGAGTTCAATTCCTGGGTATCCTTGTTGACAAAGGGCTAATATCCAGAATCTACAATGAACTCAAACAAATTTACAAGAAAAAAACAAACAACCCCATCAAAAAGTGGGCGAAGGACATGAACAGACACTTCTCAAAAGAAGACATTTATGCAGCCAAAAAACAAATGAAAAAATGATCACGATCACTGGCCATCAGAGAAATGCAAATCAAAACCACAATGAGATACCATCTCACACCAGTTAGAATGGCAATCATTAAAAAGTCAGGAAACCACAGGTGCTGGAGAGGATGTGGAGAAATAGGAACACTTTTACACTGTTGGTGGGACTGTAAACTAGTTCAACCCTTGTGGAAGTCAGTGTGGCGATTCCTCAGGGATCTAGAACTAGAAATTCCATTCGACCCAGCCATCCCATTACTGGGTATATACCCAAAGGACTATAAATCATGCTGCTATAAAGACACATGCACACGTATGTTTATTGCAGCATTATTCACAATAGCAAAGACTTGGAACCAACCCAAATGTCCAACAATGATAGACTGGATTAAGAAAATGTGGCACATATACACCATGGAATACTATGCAGCCATGAAAAATGATGAGTTCATGTCTTTTGTAGGGACATGGATGAAATTGGAAATCATCATTCTCAGTAAACTATCGCAAGAACAAAAAACCAAACACCGCATATTCTCACTCGTAGGTGGGAATTGAACAATGAGAACACATGGACACAGGAAGGGGAACATCACACTTCGGGGACTGTTGCAGGGTGGGGGGAGGGGGGAGGGATAGCATTGGGAGATATACCTAATGCTAGATGATGAGTTGGTGGGTGCAGCGCACCAGCATGGCACATGTATACATATGTAACTTACCTGCACGTTGCGCACATGTACCATAGAGCCTAAAGTATAATAATAATAATAATAATAATAATAATAATAAAAAAACTTCTCATCTACATGAGAATCAAATGGATTTTTATAGCAATATAATAAAAAAATCCACAGTATTAATTGACTTTTAATAGGGGCATCTAAATGTCAACTTGCTGTATTTTTTTCAATAACTTCAGTATCTCTAAATTTATAGGTATTTCCTACATGATAGTGTCAGGTTCTAAAATTCAAGGCACTTTCTAAAAAAATTTTTTTTAACTATAATAAATTTAAGTGGCATTAAAAAAAAAGAAAAAGAAAAAGCACAGTAAAAACAGGCAATATAAGAACTGTACAAAAAGTCCATTATAACTAATATCATTAGATGAATGAGAGAAGATATTCCATCCGTGAAACAAAAATATGATATTATTTTTAAGGATGTGTAAAGAATAAGAAAGAGCTCTTAGACACCAAAACATAAAATAAATTCAATATTAAAGCAGAAAATAAAGTTCAGAAAATGTGATATTGTTTTGTTTGATCATCAGTGTTTTCATGTGTGACTTGGACCTTGAGAATTAAATAAAAATAATTTATATTTAAAAAAAAAAAGATTTTTTTGGGGAAAAAAAGAGCAAAGAAACCTAGCTGAGTTATAAATGAATGTAACCATCCTGAGAGAGATGGAATAGTAAAGAACTAACCTACTTTGCAAAACAGATTTTCAGCAGGATAAAAACAGAAAGAATTATCCACAAATGCATGGGTTGGCAATTCACAAACTATGTATATAGTAAGGTTTAATTAATAAGTAAATATAGCTTAGATATCAAGAGCCAGATTTGTCACTGTCAAAGAAAGAAGTTACAAATAAGGAAAGGGAGAAGGATAGAATTCTTTGAAATCTGAGGTATTGGTACAGACTCATTGTTTTTAAAATGTATGTATTGAGATAGATACCCAAAGAAAGAAATTTGCTATGTATGTGCCTGTGTGTGTGTGTGTGTGTGTGTGTGTGTGTGTGTGTGTGTATTCTCTGTTCACTAAGTGAGCCTAGAACAAATGGCAGCCCAGTAAGAATGAGTACACCCAGATAATGGTTCTATTGGAGCATGATATACCATTCTCCAATAAGAATCAGGGCTTCTTAAAGAAGCGCTTGATTCCAGGTCTGGGACATGAAAAATACAAGATGAGCCTGGAGCATCTTATAGTACCTGAAAGTTTTTAAAAATTCAAAAAGTATCAGGATGGGTCGTATTGGGAAAGCTTTGGAGCCAGTCAGAAAGAGCTCCCAATGGCCAAGGCTGAAAGGAATTTGAGCAACGACAACAACAAAATAGTTATTAGATTATAATGTAAAGAATAAAAGAAAAATACATGAGTCTATACTGATATAAATACATTGTATGAACAAATTAAAAAGGAAGAAGGCACAGCTCTTCCTTACAGAAGAATTCCAATTAATAAATGTAGGCAGAATGAGGAAAATAGAAAGTCACCATGAAAATACCACAATAATAATTGTTGCAGGCAAGAACCATCAATCAATGCTAAAATTTGTGATCTAATGTTTGAGTAGAAACAGAATGTTTGCACAGTCTCAAAATATCACCCCCCAAGATATTAATTACAGAGGAAAAAATAAAGGTACATCCATTCTGTGGTAGTCTTACCAAAAATGTACAAACTCAATCTAATCAGGAGAAAACATCAGAAAACCCCAATTTAAGAGATATTGTACACAATAACTGATTAGTACTTTTCAAAAGTATCAAGTTCATAATAAGCAAGGAAAGACTGAGGAGCTGGCATAGATTTTATGGTTATATAGTTCTGAGACAGCCAGGTGGGAGGTGGGTCCCTGGAGAAACTTCAAATAGCTTGCCCACTGCAGTGGAGCCTCAGGAAGTTCGAGCCCTTTGCAGTGGGAAGGAGCCTGGCCTCTCTTCTTCCTGTGTGGAACCTCAGATTCCAAAAGCCTGACGGGAAGTGCTCTAGCAGGGACTCTGGCCTAGCGAGAGTCTCTGTTTCCTCCTTTTCTTCTTTTTCACCCAATAAAACCCTGCTTTACTCACCCTTTGAACCACCTGCGAGCCTAAATTTTCATGGCCATGGGAGACAAGGACCTCATCTTTAGCTGAACTAAGGAAAAGTCCTGCAACAGTCCTTTATATTGAAGTCTTTTACCCACTTAGAATTTATTGAAGCATTGACAAAACCACAATCATAGCAGGAGATTTTAACCCACCTCTTTAAATAGTTGATAAAGCCAATAAAATTTTTGTAAGAGTTGCTTGCTGGAGCATTTTTATAATCACTGCTTTAAAGTTTTTTTTCAGATAATTCCAACATCTGTGGCTTAGAATTGGCATCGGAATCTATTGACTATATTTTTCCCAAGTGAGGTAGTAGAGAGTAGAACTATTTTGCAGATGGAACCAACACATCTTGATGATTATGTTTGCATTTTATCAGAGGTGTGGATGAAATGAAGGTAGAAATGGTGAGGAGTGAGGTCTTAGGAAGCATCAACAAATTTCTATGGCTTCTGGCTTGGGTATCTGGGTGAATTTTGGTAGCGTCTAGTGAAATTGGAGCAAAAGAGAAGGTGAGAATATGAGGGATTTGTTTGTTTGTTTGTATGCCCATAGGACAACCACACTGATGTATCCAGCAGGCATTTGGATATTCAAGTCTGAACTCACAGAAAGGGCAGATCTAGAAATACAACTTGTAAATTAGTATTAGTATTGCATAAGTGGTGTTTAAAGCAATAAAATATGGTTTAGAACAGTTGATTATAGAAAATAGAATGAGAGCAAAAGTATTTTAAAGAGCAGACAGAAATAGGAGACTCAGAAGGAATAATTAAAGAGAATATACAACAGAAGTCTAGGAAGTAAAGAGTGTCAAAGAACAAGATTTCAACAAATTGAGCTGAAAGATCTAATTAGCTTTTATCAGCCATTCTGGCCGTTTTTGAAGTTAAGTTTGATTACATAGCATCTAGTATGAATGACTCCATTCTGGTTTGGTCTGATCTGTTGGGGCCTAGTACAAGAGCTCATTCCAAAAAGATGACCTCTCATAAGTTCTATTTTAAAAGCATTTCAAGAAACATAAATCCACATGATCAGAAGCAGGAGAACAACGTAGTAAGATAAAGACTAAAAAGGGTATTGGTTGCTGGTCACATTTGCCAGTTTCTGTGTCTTGGTGAAGGTGGAAAAAGATCAATGCAGGAATGAGGGAATAGCGAGGAAGTGGATTAAAAGGTGGGGACAACTGTTTTTTAAATTATGGCTAAGAAAGGAAGGAATGAATGAGGCACATGGTGAAGAAACATGTGGAAGAAAACCGTATAATTCCGAGACTTTGTAAAAATACCTTTTTTAAGTAATCACTTGTATTTGGTTCATCTCATATGACTGGAAACTTCATCTTGGAAAAAGAATTAACTGAGACTATTTTAGCAACTAAAGTCCAAGTGGTACAAAGCCACAAATAGATCTTGAAGACATCCAAATTCCCAGACCTGCTGCTTGAAAGTACAACTCCTCCATTAATTTCGACCTGCTGTTGCCATGCAAAAGGAGCCAGAGGTAGCTAAGGCTTTGTAAATTAAAAGTTACCTCTTGAATGTCTTCTACACACTGCGGGATATGGGTACAAACTGCTTCCTTGTCTGAGCTTATTACTGAAACTAGGCTGCTTCCCTCACTTTCTGCCGTGTCTCTGGTGGCCATCATGATCTTAGAACACTAAACAGACCTTCTGCTAAGCTGAGGCATCCTTTCTCCCACCATCTGTTAATAATAGCAATTATACATTATGCTTGCTTTCCTCATTTCTTTCTACTTCTGTTCTCAGTGTTGTTTATAATGTGGGTTTGATTAGTTTCCTTGACCCTACTAGAGGGAAGCTGATTGGCTAAGGATACTTTGATCATCAAAAAATAGAATGACTACAGCACAACTCCAGATCTGTAAGAAACTGTTTTCCAACTCAGAGACTTTTGTGCAATAATTTTTCTGGTTTTAGAAAAGCTATGGTATCATCAGACAATTTTTTTTTTTTTTTTGCTTTGCAGAGTGATAAATTCAACCTATGAAAGTGAAAAAGAAAATTTCTATTTTCTGTGTCCCATTCTTTGTTGTTTCAGCAAAAAGTTTACTTACCTCTTGACTCAGCCAGGTAGTAGGTGAGAGTGTTCCCAATACTGATTATGGCCCCAAAGCCAACAATTCTCTTTGAGGGAACTAAGAGTGAAACACGCTGAACCTGGATTCTGAGTTTTACCTGATAACACCATTAGAGATGTCATAATTAGTTAGGAAGGTAAGCATGATGGCTCCAGTATTGTCTCCCTCTATACCCCCCAATAGCTTAAAAGGGAACTAGGGTAACAATTCAAAAGTTAAAAAAAAGGGATGAGAAAATAAAAGGATTTAGGTTATTTGATCTGTACAACAGGAATATAATGGGAAAAAATGACTTTGAGAATTATAACCAACTCTCACCAAAGTAAATTAAAAATCATATTAACTGTAAGTTGACTAGTGGAGACCCCAAAGAAAGGCTGTGTAATCACTGAACTTTCATGTGTTTAACATTATGTTGGATAAATTCTTGTCTCATGAAAAATTATGCTTCTTGGAGAAGCAAATGAGCTAGACCACTAAACGATCCTACTTACTTCCGGTCTTTGATATAGATTTTATGTGAACTTTGAGTTCATAGATGTAGCACTTTAAATATTGAATTCATTTCCAATAAACCGTAAAGAATTTGGGTGAATAAATTTGGGAGAAAAAAATGAAGACTTGGGGTAAACTATCTTGGGCAATTTTGAAGAGGTCTGTTGCAAGATGATACATTTTAAAAATTGTTCAGACTCAATTTTTTCAGTTACTCTTAATGAATGGGTGCTGATTTTGTGGGATAGGCAATATATTCATGTCTTCACAAAGTGGTTCAAAAAAAATTTCTGGAAAAAGATATAAACTTTGGCAATACTGAGTCCACATTCCTGCCTGGCAGCATTCAGCTGGAGCAGGCTGAGGAGCAGGATCTCATGGCTGCTTCATGTATGTATGTGGTCTTAGTAGATACCTGAGTTTGAGCTTCTGGTTCACTTCCTTCCCTTCTATGCCTACCCCGCCTTTATTCTCAGCAGTTTCAATAACCTCTGAGTGACCCATCCAGCATCTTAGCCCACTTTTCTTGACCTTCTCCCAAAATGATATTTGCTTCCATTTTAGCTTCACAATTCTGTGTTGTCCCTTAATACCTTATCCCCAGTAAATGCACCACCTTCAAAGTCTTCAAGTAGTCTTTTCATCGTCCAGCTGCCTCACTCTATTACTCCTACCGAAACTCTTAATTTACACCATCTAGACTTTTAATTTTTAATCCTATCATTTTTCTCCCATCTAACTCTCTTACCATCACTGCTGCCTACCCAGCTTACATTTTATGACCAATAGTTAGAATTTCTCATTTGAAAGTCATCTGCCCAAAATCCAGCCAACCACTGCTTGAACTCAACTATTGACCTTCTTGGTGCTTGTACCAGAATAGCTGAATGCTGTTTGAGAAATTATACAACTGGACCAAATTAGCCATACTTTAAATTCATTTAAAACTCAAATATATTCTCAACGTAGCATCAAAACTTCATATTTCCCTAATTTTTTTCCAATTTTTTTACTCTCCCTTCAAGCCTTCCCTAGTTTCTTCCTCACTCATTTGCCTCACCTCAGACTCTCTAGAATGAGACTCCAGGATAGCAGGGATTGTGTATGGCTCAGCACTATTGTTTAGGCTAGGGGAACCTAGTATGATGCCTGACACATAGTAAGAACTTAATAAATATTTGCTGAATGATTATTTCAAGGTGAATATTTTTCCGCTAACAAGTCTACCAACCTGCCTATACACGTCCCCATTTTGCCCTGCCTTCTTTATTGTTCAATGGTTGTATCCCTATTCACATTTATTTATGTGCTCGCAACTCAAGCTTTCCACATTAGTTTGAAATAAGATGTTGAATTAGAAAATCCATCCATGTTATCACAAGATAGTTCAACATTACATTTGTCCAATAATACTAATAGACAAGCCTTATATAGAATATTTTATTATGATGATTATAATTGTGACTAGCAATTATTGAACACCACATTATTGCTAAGTACTGTTCCAAGGGCTTTCATGTATTAACACACTTAATCTTCACAATAACATCAGTTAGGCACTATTTTTTTCATCTCCATTTAACTGAAGTGCAGAGAGGCCAAGTAACTTGCCACATTCTCACAGTCTAAAAACAAGAGCATCACTCTCATCCATTATGCTCCACTGCCTCCTTTAAAAAATATAATAAAAAGGGGAAACATTAGTCCAAACTCTCATTGTAAAGAATATTGCTGAGATGAAAAATGAATGCAAGGGTAAAGGAAGGAAGACAAACTTTATGGTATCTGCTTTGTTCATTACAATATCTCCAAGAACTAGTTTCTAGTAACTAGAAAAATGTCTCACACATAGTAAAGATTCAAGATGTACTGTTGAACTTCTGCCTTCCATCAGTTAGCACACTTAAAAAGTCAAATGCTAATCTCCTTTAATTTAGGGTAAAAATAAGTCTCAATCATTTTTCCATTTTATATCCATCAAAAACCCACACAAGACCATTTTTTAGATAGAGAAATCAAAGCATTCCTCTTTAAGCATTTTTAAAAGTTTTTAGATGCTTATTCTGAAAGTTCTAAGACAAAATCAATTTTAATTTGTCACTAATTGACTCTATTGGATTAGAAAACTCATTTATTTCCTCATTCAACAGTATTTCTTGAACAAAGCAATAGCTTATAATTTCCTGAGGGTGGGCATGGGGAATGAGAAGGTAGATAAACATATAAATAAATAATTATTTTCAGGTGATGGATGGTAAGTATTATGAAAAAATAAAGCAAACTAAGGAGTCGAAAGTGATGGAGGGGAGCAAGGGGAGAGCCAATTTTGATAAGATGATGAGGGAATTAATTTCTAAAGGGGATGAAATTTAAGTAAAGACCTGAATGGCATGAATGAGTATAAAGGTCTTGAAATACAAATGAGTCTAGCATTTTGAGGAGTAGGAAGGTCAGTGTGGCTGGAGAGTGGTAAGTGATTAGGTCAGAGAGGTAGGTAGGAGACAAGACATGGAATGCTTTTGTGTGCCGTGTTAAGGACCTAGACTTTATTATGGGTGTCATGGTAAGATACTGGAAGGATTTAAGAAGGGGAATGGTATAATCTGATTTACATTTTAAGAGATCAATTTGCCCATGTTTGGAAATTGCTGATAGAGTTTCTGTTTCCCCTCTAAATCTCATGTTGAATTGTAATCCCCAATGTGGGAGGTGGGGCCTGGTGGGAGGTGATTGGATCGAGGGGGTGGACTTCTTATGAATGGTTTAGCACCATCCCCTTGATACTGTCTTTGGGAAAGTGAGTGAGTTCTCACGAGATCTGTTCCTCTAAAAGTGTATGTCCCCTCCCCTCCCAACTATCTCTCTTTTGCTCCTGCTCTGGCCATGTAGCCTGCCAGCTCCTCCTTTGCCTTCCACCATGATTGGAAACTTCCTGAGGCCTCACCAGAAGCTGAGAAGATGTTGGTGCCATGTGTCCTCTACAGCCCGCAGAGCCATGAGCCAATTAAACCTCTTCTTTATAAATTACTCAGTCTCTGGTATTTCTTTATAGCAGTGCAAGAACAGCCTAACACAATTGGAGAAGCAAGAGGGGAAGCCAAGTGATCAATTAGGAGGTGATTGAAATATTCCAAGTTAGAGTGGATGGTGGCTTATACTAAGTGGGAGGAGCAATGGAGGTGGTTAGAAATGGTTAGATGGTTAGAATTCAGAAATATTTGAAGGGAGGGTTAACATGACTTGCTGATGCATTAGGGATGGGGTATAAAATAAAAAGAGGAATTAAGGCCAGTGCCTAGATTTTGACCTGAGTAATAGTGAACAGTGGCATTATTAATTGAAATGGGAAAAAAACTCATGGCAAGAACTCAGTTCAAGAATTCTCTTGGGCTTTGTTACCTTCATAGGATGTCACAAGGCTACATCTAAATTTGGAACAAAAAAGGGAAGAAATATATGTCTTCATTAGTATATAGAGTATGAAGCCACTCTCTATTAGTACTTCAAGTAACTCTAAGGAAAGTTACCTCACTCAGAAAGACTTATGCTTACTCATCAGAAGGCAGCCCAAGTCTACCTATTTAGTTCCACCAATAAATCCCTTCTAGGTTTTTAAGGACTAGGGCCTGTTACAGCAAATCCTATTTAACAATATCTGAGCCCTTTTCCTATTCACTGTTACCTCCCTATTATTCCTGGTTAATATGATTTCTCTAGGTTTGGGTATCCCACAGACTTGGTAAGCATTAGTCCTTTCCTGGTCCTTGGATCCCTGTTTCCTGGAGACTTCTTCCTCTAGGGTCCTGCCTTAGAGTTGTGTACCATGATGGTAATACTATGAAGCAATGTTCTAAAGAAATGAGGAGCTCATAGTAGATCTGTGGATTTAGAAATAGGAGCTCTATGTAAGAGAAACTGAAGCAGAACAGATGAGATTAAAGCTCAGTGGATATAAATCTGAAGAAAGGCTACTCACAGAGCTTAGAAGCTAGACTCTAGGAAACAGGGCTAAGTAGTGGGTCATTTGACTATAAGGACAACATTTATCTAAATTATAGTACTACCATGAGAATGAGAAGACAAACAACAAACTGGGAGATAATATTTGCAAAAGACATATCTGATAAAGGATTGTTACCCAAAAAATACAGAGAACTTTTAAAACTCAACCATAAGAGAACAACCCAATTGAAAAAAAGAGCCAAAGACCATAACAGATACCCCACCAAAAAAAGATACACAGATGATATTGGTTGGCCATTTCCCCACCCAAATCTCACCTTGAATTGTAATAATACCCACATGTGAAGGGCAGGGTCAGGTGGAGATAATTGAATCATGGGGGCAGTTTCCCCCATACTGTTCTTGTGGTAGTGAATAAGTCTCATAAGATCTCGTAGTTTTATAAATGGGAGTTCCCCTGAACAAGCTGTCTTGCCAGTTGCCATGTAAGACATGATTTAGCACCTCATTTGCCTTTTGCCATGATGGTGAGGCCTCCCCAGTCATGTGAAACTGTGAGTCAATTAAACGTCCCTCCCTTTTAAATTACCCAGTTTTGGGTATGTTTTTATTAGTAGTGTGGGAACAGACTAATACAGTAAATTGGTATTGGTAGAGTGGGGTGCTGCTGTAAAAATACCCCAAAATGTGGAAGTGACTCTGGAACTGGGTAACAGGCAGAGGTTGGAACAGTTTGGAGGGCTCAGAAGAAGACAGGAAAATGTGGGAAAGTTTGGAACTTCCTAGAGACTTTTTGAATGGCTTTGACCAAAATGCTGATAGTGATATGGACAATGAAGTCCAGGCTGAGGTGGTCTCAGATGGAGATGAGGAAATGGTTGAGAACTGGAGTAAAGGTGACTCTTGCTATGTTTTAGCAAAGAGACTGGCTACATTTTGCCCCTGAACTAGAGATCTGTAGAAATTTCAACTTGAGAGAGATAATTTAGGTCATCTGGAGGAAGAAATTTCTAAGCAGCAAAGTGTTCAAGAGGTGATTTTGGTGCTGTTAAAAACATTCAGTTTAATGTATTCACAAAGATGTGATTCGGAATTCGAACTCATGTTTAAAAGGAAAGCAGAGCATAAAAGTTTGGAAAATTCGCAGCCTATGTGATAGAAGAGAAAAACCCATTTTCTGAGGAGAAATTCAAGCTTGCTGCAGAAATTTGCATAAGTAATAAGAAGCCAAATGTTAATTGCCAAGATAATGGAGAAAATGTCTCCAGGGCGTGTCAGAGACCTTCGTGCAGCCCTTCCCACCACAGGACTGGAGGCCTACGGGGAAAAAATGGCTTTGTGGGCCAGGCCCAGGGCCTTGCTGCTTTGTGCAGTCTCGTGACTTGGTGCTCTGTGCCCCAGCTGTGGCTTAAAGGGGCAAATGTAAGTCTCATGAGATCTGACGGTTTATAAATGAGAGTTCCCCTGAACAAGCTCTCTTGCCTGCTACCATGTAAGACGTGACTTTGCTCCTTATTCACCTTCCGCCATGATTGTGAGGCCTCCCCTGCCATGTGAAACTGTGAGTCAATTAAACCTTTTTCCTTTATAAATTACCCAATTTTGCATATGTCTTTATTAGCAGCATGAGAACAAACTAATACAGATAACAAATAAGCATCTGAAAAGATGTTCCACGTCACATGTCTTTAGAGAAATGCAAATTAAAACAACAATAAGATACCATTGCACACTTATTAGAATGGCCAAAATCCAGAACACTGACAACAGCAAATGCTGGTTAGGATGTGCAGCAACAGGAATTCTCATTCCTTTCTGGTGGAATGCAAAATGATACAGCCACTTTGGAAGGCAATTTGAAGTTTTTCACAAAACTAAACATACTCTTACCATATGGTCCAGCAATCATGCTTCTTGGCATTTACCCAAAGGACTTGAAAATGTATGTCCACACAAAAATTCACAGAGGTGTTTATAGCAGCTTTATTAATAATTGCCAAAACTTGGAAGCAACCAAGGTGTCCTTCAGTAGATGAATGGATAAATAAACTGGTTCATTCAAACAATAGAATAGTATTCAGCACTAAAAGGAAATGAGCTATCAAGCCATGAACAGACAAGAAGTAACCTTAATTGCAATTACAACTGAAAGAAGCCAATCTGAACAGGGAACATATGGTGTGATTCCAACTATATGACATTCTGGAAAAGAAAAACTATGGAGAAAGTAAGAAGAACAGGGATTGTCAGGGTTTGGACACTGGAGGAGGGATAAATAGGTAGAGCACAGAGGATGTTAGGGCACTGAAAATATTCTGGATGATAATATAATGATGGATACATGTTATACTTTTGTCCAAACCCACAGAATATACAACAAAGAGTAAATCCAAATGTAAACTATGAACTTCAAGTTATAATGATGTGTCAGTGTAGGCTCACCCTTAGTAAAAAAGGAAGCACTCTAGTGGGGGATTTTGATGTTGATAGTGGGAGGCTATGTATGTGTGAAGGCAGGGCATATATAGGACATCTCTGTATCTTACTCTCAATTTTGCTGTGAACCCAAAGCTGCTCTAGAAACCTGTCTTTAAAAAATAAAGAATTTAAAAATTTTTAATAAAAAAGAAATTAAAGTATTAGATTTGGAGCTTAGAAAGGAAGAGCTTTTCTGCAGACCTAGCTTGCTGAGAAAGCTCAGATTGGACTTGAAAGTGGAAAGGACCAATAAGAAAGTGTGATTACACCAAGAGTGAGGCCCAAACATAGGGCCTCCTTAATGGAAGGGAATAAAACGAAGTATTTAAAGAAGTTTATGTTCAAGCTCATTGAGTTATGGAAGGCCTATAGCAAACCTAACTTCAGTGTTATCCAAGTCTTAGAGAATACTATTCTTCCCTTTAAGGTCTTGGAAGGTTAGCTCAAATACTCATCACAAGACACATGGAAAGTTTCACTGCTCCCTGTATGTTTCTGCATTTTCTCAGGACACTTACATTCTCATGGTCCTTTTTTATTTTAAGCTCTGCAGCTGCTAGAGAAGTAATTAAATAAAGCAGTTGTAAAAGAATATGAACTCCAGGGCCAGATTGCATAGATTCAAATCTTCCTCCACCACTGATTGGCTGTGTGTCCCCAGGCAAATTACTTAACCTCTCTGTGCCTCGGTCTGCTCATTTGAAAACTGAGGTCTTCAAAGAGTTGTAATGAAGACTCTGTAAATCAATATATACAGAGCTCTTAAGGCTGTGCCTTGTGCGTGTTTTTACTCAGTTCGTGATGGTCTCCCCATCTCATATGTGCTTTCTTGATTTAATGCCTTTTTGTTTCTCACCAAAACCTGCTCACACAAGGTGTGTAGCAGGCTTTACTGGAGCAATACTGTCCAATAGAAATATAATATGAACTACATATGTAATTTGAAATATTACAGTAGCCACATTTTTAAAAGGTAAAATTAATTTTAACAGTATATTTTATTTAATCCAACATATCCAAAATATCATAATTAGTTGTGATCAATATAAAATATAATTATTAATGAGATTTGTTTTACAGTCTTCTTATTCGTATTAAGTCTTTAAAATCCAGTGCGTATTTTACATTTTGAGTACTTCTTAATTCTTTCTAGTCATATATCAAGTACTTTATAGTCACCTATAGCTAGTGGCTACCACGTTGGACAATACAAGTCTAGAGTGACAGACAACTTTAAATTTATTTGTTAGATATTTTCATTTGCAAAAGTCTTTTCTCTGAGCAATTTTTAAAGGCTCTGACATTCTATGGGACATCCTGGCATCTTGATGTCTAGCTAGTTTTTCTCTCTTCTTTTCCCTCCCTGCACTCTCAGGAGCAAAGGAGAAAGACATTCAATGGAAACACATTTATTTCATTTGAATATGTAAAGTAAGTTGGCATTCTTATCCTTCAGCTCACATCTCAGCCTCTGCTTGAAATATAGGCAGTTCTTGATTTGCGTGGGCACTGTGTGAACTCAAATTTGTGCATCTCTGAACTGTGTACTCACTTTGTACATATTTTCAGATAACTAAGGAAGGACTGCCTATAGTACTTTAAAATTTTGATTTTTTAGGCAAAGACTAACCTTATTGCCAGTCCTTCACTCTATGTGGTGAGTGGGTGGTAACCTCTGGGTTTTTTGTTGTGGTGGTGGTGGTGGTGATTTAGGTTATCTATTTGTTATTTCTAACCTGAGATTTCTGCATGGATTTAAATGTTATTGTTCCCATGTGTTGATTTAGTGTGTTTTGTACTGCTGGAGAAGCAGTAGAAAAAGGATTTCATTCTGAAGGAAAATAGTTAAATTCTTCAAGTTTCAGAGAAATGTCTCCTTTTCTCCTAGAATGAAGGTTGCAGAAAGTCGCCCAACCAGTAGTGATGAGTCCCATTTAGGCTTCCTTAGGTTTGCCAATTTTATCACTTTTTCTTTTCAAAGGGAACTTAAAACTGTAGAACTTATTTAAAAATCTATATTTTTATACCTGAGCTATGTTTTTAAATGTCATGTATTTTAATCAAGAATACTTAAGAGATGCTTAAAAAGACAATGCATGATCAATCAATTAAATTAACAGTAGTCCCATACTAAGAGCTTTTGCATTTAATGGGGGCACCAAAAGATGCAATCTTAAAGTGAGTGACAGCATTCTAATTATCATACTAAATAGATATTTGATAAGGCAAAAGCTGACTCCATTACAAATGTGTTTCTTTTCTACAGGATTCATAATTGTACCTTTCCTGAACATTTTTGTGGCCAAGCTAATTTGTCTCCTTGGCTCAGGTAGGGACTAAATGATGAGCTAGAATTTTTTATATCAGAAAATCCAATGAATCTCATGCTTTGATACATTCCTAGCCCAGTGAAAATTTGTGGCCTCAGTGATTACCCTGAGGAATTCATAATCCTACTTTGCCTTTTGAATTATCAAAGAAAGATTAAATACTATTTCTTATGTTTTCTTATAAGTAATACTTATAGAGATTTTTATAGTTATTTAAAAATTATTAATCTATGCATATTGTACATATTATATTTCTCTGGAATGGATGATTGGATAACTAGATCAGTCCACTCTGTTATCATAATATATAATCAAGTTTGTTGTCAAAATAAGAAGATTAAAATTGAGAGAGCTTATTTTAAAACAACAGTATTATTATTATAACAGAAAGTGGGAATGTGATTTTAAGATTTATAATTGAGGATATGGGGGAGAAAATATTTTTGGAGGGAGCACTTTGTTGTTGCTGTTGTTATACTCGTTATCTCTCAATTTCCTCATTTTCTCCCCCTCACACACATTCATCCGAGCCTCAAATGCGAAAGAATCCATTTGAGATAAAGAGGATAACAGGGCCTACTGTGCTCTGACATTTTAGCGGAAATCCATAGGGAAGCTACATGGTTAAACATTTTTCCCTTGAGAAGCTTTTTCAGGTTCCTTGCTTCTCTGATCCTCACTATGTAAACAATTCCTAAACAATAGCTCCAGCTCTGATGGCCCTCCTGGGCTCAAGTTCTTCATTCTCAGCTGCCCAGTGAAGATTTGCATTTGGATGTTCAGTGGCCACATTAAAGCTCAACATGTCTACAGTTGAATTCTCATCCTTCCAACCTAACATCTCAATGGTACCATTATTCAGCTTACCTGGACTTGAAATTGCAATTTAATCTCTGAATTCTTCATTTTCTTTCTCACTTCTATCCTCTAGTCAGTTGATCCTGTTGTGTCTTTGCAAAGTCTTTAGCAACTTCCTGTTCACGCTGCCATCATTCTAGTTGCAGCTCCTGTCTCACGTGTGAACAATGATAGTAATTTCTCATCTGGTCTTCTTGTATCATGTGTCTTCCTCTTCCAGCCTGTTCTATAACTGCCACCAGAGTTAATATCCTAAAATAATCAACGTAGAATGAAGGCAATTTGCGACTAGCGGGGATAATCCAGGACTAGAAAGGGTCTGGCTGATCAAGGTTTTAGGGCAGCAAGGTGAGCGGTTAAGTTTGAAGAGGCACAGACTGGATGTAAAGATCAGTGGCTTTTATTGGCTAAGCAGGAAAGAAGTTGAAACTGAAAAGATTCTGCTGAGTCTGAAAGGATCATGGTGAGGCTCACTTAAGTTCTGGAAAAGGAGGCTATTGGGTCTTGATGTTAGAAGTATTACAAGTGACCAAGAAGAAAAGCTGTTGTATCACAGACAGCTAGCTCCCTCAAGGCTGGAGCTATCTGGGAAAGATCTTGGTATTCTCTCTTATCTAAGGCAGTGCCTCCCACACACAGAGAGCTGTCATCCCATAGCAGAGAGTGTTTGTCTTAGCCCTGTTTAATTCTCCCAGCTGGCACTGCATCACCCCAGATCTACTGTTCATTACCATTACCAGAAAGCAGTGAGAGGATTTGGCATAAATTTTGCCCATAGACAGCCTGACTCCACTAATTTTACCTAGAAGCCATCCTATAGGTGGGAATTTCCAGTTAACGCCTTTCAGTAGCTTCCTGTTGACAACCAGATGAAATTTAAACTCCTTATCTCAGCATTCCAGGCTCTTTGGAAACTGATCCAACCTAACTCTTTAGCTGTTAATTTGGCTCTACATTATCTACTACTTTTGCCTAAATGCTCTCCTACTCTGCTTTGTTTGTCAAAGCTTATCATGTTGATAGAAAGTCAGACTGCATGGATTGAAGTCTTTATTTTCTTTACTGTTAACTAGCTGTGTCATGTGGGAAAATTACTTAACCTGTTTAAGTGGTAATTGCCTTATCTGTAGGAAAGAAATGATAATAGTATCTACTTTGTAGATTTTTTTGTACTGAGACAACAAATAAAAATATTAATTATATTATAATATTACATATACCATATGAATGTTAAATATAATATTTATATTATAATTATTACATTTCTAGGACTTGGTAATAATGTTAAGCCTTTAACTATTGCCCAAGTCTCACTTGTCTTTCAGAGTCCAAGTAAACACTACTAGATGATGTAATGTGCTGATTAACAGTACGGGCCATGGGTTTGCCTCCTAGCTTTGCCACTTAAGCTAGCTATGTAAACTTGTGCAAGTTTTTTTACCACTGTAAATGGTGATAACAGTATGGATTACACAGGATAGATTATGAAAACTAATAAAGTACTTGTGAGACATTGAGCATAGTGCTTGACACACAGTAAACATGTGATCTTATTATTTTGTCTTATAAATGAGATCAAGCTTTCTTAGGATACTGTGGCTTATAGGATTTGCAACCTGTGAACTCCGGGTTTACCACTCTAAAACTATGTTGTCTGTTCAACTTTCTGTATTGTTGATTTCATGGTGTTTTTAAAAACGCTGTGATATTATTTACTTTTCATATGTAAAAATATTGTCTCCCTAACTTGTCATTCCCCTCGGGGCAGGACTAATTTTTACATTTTATTTATCTCTTCCAAAATGCTCAGCACGGTACCTTTCACATAGGAGACCTACATAAGTACACAATGCAGATTTGGTTAATGAACATGGTAAATTTGGAGGGCAGGTTAGGTTTCTAGTGTTAAATAAAATCTACGGAGGTCATTGATTTGGACTGAACTTCTGCTCTAGACCCCAATAGACGAACCCAAATGGAGTCACTCATGCGAAGTTCCATGTCATCAAACTGAAATATAAGCTGTTTGCTTGTAGGACCTGACCTTCCAAGAAGTTTGGAGAGAGATAATAGCCAAATCCAGTTAAGCCAACAAGATTTTATTGACATTCCTGCAAGGGAAATAACCCGATGATAACCAATCCACTCTTTGCCCTATACTGTTTACTTGTTCCTGCTAAAGCTGCCATTGTTCTGCCGCACCCAGTGGAGCACCTTTCTGTTTTGTAAACTGAATTTGGCCTGGTTCATGAATCACAAAATCCAATTAGATATTTAAAACTTAACTTGTGGAAATTTTGTTCTTTGACACCAGGAATTCTATCAAAATATACACAGATTTTAAAAAGAAGATATTTTCTTCAAACAAAATTCTGGTTATAAAAATTAATTATAAAATGACATTTATTTAAAAAGCCATTTATGTCTAAAATGTAACTCATGTTATTTCTATCTATTGCAATGTATGTTTTAAAGTAGACTATCAAAATGATAGATGTTAAGTATCATCCCTTTAAAACATGATCAGGTTTGAGGCACTGCAGAGAATATGTGTGTTGCCAAAAGACTATGTTTAAGACATATCTAGTTATTAAACTTTAATAGGAGCAGGTCCCCTAAGTGGTGGAAGCATGACTAAGACTGAAGTAAAAATCACTACCTTTATCTTCTATTTTATTTAAGTTACTTAGAAGTTTTTAAATGTTAAAGTATTAGGAATTCCAGTTTGCTATGTAATTATTCTTGTGTCTTTTACCTGTTTATTCATATCAATATTTATTTTCAATGAGGTGAATACCAACAATGTAAATAGTATATGGAAGGAGAGACTTCACATTTATTAGACTTATCTCTACTAAGGACTTTATAGGCATTAAATTATTTTATTAAAATACTTAAATGTAATGCGTAGAATAAGTGCTGGAGAAATTCTGGCTGTTATCTTCATAATAATTCTTCAGTTTACTATGGAAAATGGAGGGAAAATCTGTGTCTTTAGAAAGGATTGGTGTGTACATGTTAGTCTTGAAGAAAAGACCTTTGGTGAATATTGTGAATTATTAGCTTATGTACTTTTCTCTACACACTTACTTATATGCAATGGTTCTGCCCCCACCATAGACAGCTATAAGAATCTATATTCACTGCTGGAAGAAGGGTAGCCATAGGATAGGAGAACAATAGAAGTGACTTTTTGTCCTTTGACATCAAAAGTGGAGATTTTACCATGAAACGTAAATTTGGAAGAATCTTTTCCAAGCCAAACTTATTCCCCCTTCCCAGAGGCTGTAAAATATCCCTGACACAGAATATTTAAGAAAGTTAGAAATGGAGATATAAAATTAGGTACAGGTGAATGTCCCAGATAAAAGGCTTGAATGCTGCACTTTCACACTACCCACTCTTCACCTCTCATCCCCCAGAGGTAGGAAGCAGAATGGTAGAACTCCAGATAGAGTCACAGGATCCCTTCCATGGGGTCCCATGCAAGAGATACCCATCCATCACTTTCTGTGTATAACCTGAAAAAGACATTCACTCTCAAGAAGTACTCCCTCACTCAGTTTGTATACTCAGTATGGCTCAGGAGAGGCAGAATGGAGAGGGCAGTGTAGTATATCTTTGTCAAAAGGTCCCAAGGTAGCCCTATCCAATTTACTTCCACCTAGAGCAGTGGAACTAGAGAACTGCAAAATGTTTCCATGTCTCTCATATGTGAGTGGAAGTATCTGAGTAAGAGCCAGAGGACCTAAAGGAGCCTCAACGTCAGGACAAAAGTGTTGCAACAGCAAAGATGAGAAGCGATCTGGATGCCTCATCAATTATGAGTATGTTGGGATGTTGACTACTGAGAACCAGAGAGAATATTCCTTTCAGCTGATAACAGTTTATGCATTGGAGAATGTCTTCATGTTACTTATACTAAGCAAAGACAGATGACAGTGCAGTACTAGGAAATACTTTGCTCTAAGCTTTGTGGATACATATTTTAGATAACTTTTTTTTTACCTCTCTCAATCTATTTTTCACAACCTTCTGTACCCTGCTGTCTGCCTGAGAAGGCTGAATTGTATGGAGTACATCATCAGGTTTCTTGACTTCTGGCATCTAGGGAAGTCTGTTCAGTTGAAATACTGGTAGGAGACTGAAAGGAAGAGAATGAGATTGAGGGACTTTTTTGCTATTTCCCTGCCTGTGAGATTACTTCAGTCCCTTGACTGAAGATCACTGCTTCTGTAAGGCAACCCTCTCCAGCATTCTCTTTGTCTCCAGGTTTCAGTAATCACTCCTTCACCTTGCTCCTCAGACCTAGGGCTGGTAATAATCTACTAGTAGAGTTGTACAAGGCAATCGTGTGCATATAGTCTTTTGAACCTTTCTTGGCCACATAAGAATGGGTGTTGAGCCTTTTCTTAGTCTGTTTTGTCCTGCCATAACAGAATACCTGAGAATGGGTAAGTTATAGTGAACAGAAATTTATTTTTCAGAGTTATGGAGGCTTGGAAGTCCAAGATCAAGGCACAGGCAAGTTTTGTGTCTGATAAAAGCCCAGTCTCCATTTCCAAAATGCCAACTTGAATGCTGCATCCTTCAGAGGCGAGGAATCTTGTTCCTCACATGGCAGAAGACCAGAAGGGAAAGAAAGAGTGAAAGCCAGCTCCCAAGCCCTTTTTATAGTGCCATTAATCCATTCCTAAGAGCAGAGCTCTCATGACCTAAACACTTCCCATCAGCCTTCACCTAAGGGTTAAGTTTGCACTGAGGATTAAGTTTCAACATGAATTTTGAAGGGGACAAAACACTCAAACCATAGCAAGCCTGAAACACTTCTTTACCAGGAATTAAGAGTCCTCACAGCCTGTGCTAAGCTTATTGCCTTTTGTGGGAATATTTTTCCCTGTTTTAGACTCAATGTGTACTCCTTTGTCCTGCTTAATACATATATCAATGGGCCTCAGGCACAATCCCGATTCCTGTGTTTTAGATCCAATAGAAGAGGGGGAGGAGTCCTTCTACTGCAGCATGGAGTGGGATGTGTGCAGGTCCATTGCCTGTGAAGGCTGCAGAGTAGATCTGCTGGTCACGGGGGACTGACACATTGCAAGGAACTGGATTTTGTATATCTTTTCTCTCCTCTGGCTTTAAGTAAATGCCGTATTACTTGAGCCTATTGTGCATGTTGTTCAACTGTTCTCTTTCCTGGATGACACTTATCTGTCTTTAACCATGGCTGCACCACCTGGTCACTCAGTGAATGGTGAAACAATGTTCTGCTCCTTGCCTTAAAGTGGGATTCTAAAATTCAGTTGTTCACGTATTTTAGGAATGGAAAGATAATTTTCTTGCTTAAGGGAATGACACATGGGTAAATTATGGCATACAGTGGCATCAGCATTACTCAATTATCACCAGTGTTGGCAAATGCAGGCAGATAAGGTGCAAGTAGAGGACAAGACATTGGGAGATCAGGAGGTGGAGTCATAACAACTTAGTTGTTATGTTGAAAATATTGATGATAAATCTTGTGGATTCATCTGGCTTCTTGTGATTGTCCTAGAAAACATACATTTGAAACAAGAGAAACTGGAAGCTGTGATATAAAATTTAAAGCATGCGAAGAACCAGAGTGCCTCCATGAGTACCTTGAAATAGTCCCTCATATGCTGTGGACATTATTAGAGTGACTGCAATGAGGGAGACAGAAATACTCAAATTTTCCAGAAGATATTATCTAGTGACTGAACTACTGCTGGTCTCTGGAAGGATAAAATGCCTTCTTGATTTGACCTTGTATTTCAGTCAATGATTGCTTTGATATATGTATACATGTATATATAAATACATATATGTACACATGTGTATATAAAAATATATATATACACATGCATATCCTATGCATTTCCTTGATTTATACTCCTACAAGATGTGACTTAATTGTTTCATGACTGAGGTGAAGGAAAGATAGCATGTTTATAGGAGAAGAAAGCCATTGGCTTAGGAAAAGGAAAGACTGTCAATTTTCTGATTTGTGTGGGATATTAATGGTTTGACTTTTGGCGTGTAAAAGCTAATTCAAGATTTCTCTAGAAGCTGGCAAGAGCTCCAGAATCAGTTATCATTTCTGTCTCAACAGCCAGAATAGTTTGGAAAAATTCAAGTCCTAGCACCCAGTTTCTTTTCTTACCTAATGTTTTCCCACCACAACATCATATATTGTTATTTATCTTGAGTTGAGAAGTGATTTGCATTTACACCCATAAATTTATCCTTTTAACTAATGTAAAGTTTTGCACATAATTCAGAACTCTTTAAAAGAACCATTTTGTTTTTCTATTGCTGTTAAGAACATTAGGCCCAAGCAACACATCATTGTGTGAGAAAAAATATAAGTGCTACCTACAATAAACAGCAAAAAGCAAAACAACAGCAAAGGGGGAAATAACAAAAACAACACAGTTCCTGGCTTGTTATTGGGCTCTGGTAAAGACTGCAGCCTGACTATGGAACATGATGTTACTATTTTCCCCAAACTATACATTAACTAGTGTTATCAGATCTGCTGAATCATAAAATTGGACCAATATCGGCAACATTTTACTATAAAATAGAAATGGCTAATAGATATTGGATCTAAGTTGACCCAGAGGCACAAAGAAACTGCATAAGCGGGTGTTGAGACTCATGTCATCTTCTTCTGCTTTGCTGCTTCTCTCCCAACTCATCTATTTTTGCCTCACAGAGAGTTCCTGTGGCTTATTTGTTGAGGAGGAAAGAAAGGTGGGCCTGGCCTGCTGATGTATCTGCATGGTATACTGGCACCAGGCAGGAGTGGATGGCTGTTTCACTATAGTTGACTTAAGAGAGACTCCAAAAGACGGTGGTGAAAGTGCATATCATGCCAATAGGCAGAACTTTAGGTGAGACGTCTGGTTGCTCACTTTTTGTGTTAGGACAAAGAGCCTGAGTTACAGATCTGCACTGATTTGTAGGCAAGGCCTAATGGGCTGGCCAGGGGGTCAGGCACTTAAGGACACAAATGGAAGATTGAAGATAAGGAAGGATATGTAAACGTACCTCCTGGAATGGCTTCTTCCCCTTTCTGGATTGTTGTTGCCCATGATCTTCACATAACTAGGACTATGTTTAGAACCTCAGAGGTTCTCTTTGATGCCTGTTAACATTCCGTCGTCTAATAGTTCTGTCAAATGGAAAATAGCAAAAATCTCAAGATGACAACACAACCAACCACTTTGATCCTACAAATAACCCTTCCAAGTAAAAATCCCTTTGCAGCCAAGGTGCTTGCTAAGGGTGAAAGAAACATGAACTGGGTAGCGGAAGAAGGCAGTTTAGATCTCCTAACCAGCTACCAGAGTGGGGACTGAGCACCTGTATTTTATATAAATTAATAACTTCATGATCTGTCTTTTCCCCCTACTATCGAATATGAAAAATATTGGTGATATTTAATGTTTTAAATTTCAGGTGGTAGTGTAACCAAATTAATGCCAGCTTCTAATGGGAGTTTAGTCACCTGGATTGAAGATAAGAAGTTTCAAACAGGATAAAGGAAAAGAATGAGTGCTGAAGGGCAAAAGCGGTGAGCTTTAAGGGGTATCTTCTAGTTTTTCTTCCAGAACCATATCCTTTTGCTCCCTGCTTTATATCTGAAGAAGATGACCTGTACAGTTTACATCCACAGCCAGAGCTGTAAGTAACAGAGTTCAAATTCATTTTATCCACCATATCTTCAATTGCCTCCTTTGAACAAAGATGCCTTTGTTCCCTCAGCTCAAGGATAGGAGACCCAACTTTGTAATGGTGGAGCAACTGCAGTATCTAGCAGCAATGAGAGCATCTAGTGGCAGTGCTGGTAAGGTACTGTGTTGGTTTCAGGCAGGTGTGCTGGGCACACCTGTCTGGTGATGATGGCCTGAATTATTCTTCCTGACATTTAGCCCTCAGAGCCTCCTTGGTTCCAGCCCAATTTCCAAACCTGCTCTCCAGCTTTCTATAAATTATCTGAGCTGCTGTCTTCCAAATTGGATCCAATTATCCATTTTTTGTTTTAGACTACCAGATACAATTTCTGTCTAGTGGATGAAGAAGCAGTGTCAATAAACAAATAAGCCAAACAAACATCAGAAAATGACAATTGTGTATAGAAGATTGAAACAGGGTTATTGAGAGGTTATTTTATGTTTTTTGTTCTGGGAAGACCTCAGTGTGGAGATGACATTTTAGATGAGATCTGAAAGACAGGAAGGAACCAATTGCATGAAGATTATGGGGAAGAATGTTTCACAAGGAGGAAGCACCTACTGCCAAAGCCCCAAGGTGGGAAACGAACCCAACATGTTTATGGAACTAAAGATAGAGTAATAGGGTCAGAGAAATTAGAAACAGTAGGGAGGGCAGGACTACAGAGCTTTGTAGGCCATGGTGAAGAGTTATTCTAAGTGTGATGGGGAATGAGTGGAACGTTTTAAGTGGGAGAGTGATGTGATTGCATGTACATGTTCTTCTCCTCTCTATTCTTCCTGGGCATCACAGCTCTGCTAAGAGTTATCTCTCCTTAACTACAGTTCTTGTGGAGCAATCCCTCCTCACAGTTCCTCATGGTTCTAACTCTCATGGAGCTCTGGATGCATAAGTTTTCCTCTTCCTCTTTCAGGCCTAGTAGAGATAACAGCTTTCTGCCATTGCCAGTCTTCGGGAGTCTTAATATCGTTTGTGGATTCCCTTGAACCCGCCTGCTCCTCTATGAATAATTCCTTCATTAAAGTTTATTAAAGCCTTCTGAGTAGTATCCATTAGACACTACTAGACAATTGATAGAAAGCTGGAGAACAGGTTAGAACATTGGGTTGGAACCAATGAGCCTCTGAGGGCTAAAAATCAGGAAGAATAAACCAGGTTATCATTACCAGACATGGTGCAATCATATCCTGTAAATGCAACATGATGTGATTGCATTTGTCTGGCTTGGGCTACTGTGTAGAGAATGGATTGGAAGCAGGCAGGAGTGGAAACAAGGAGACTATATGAATTAGGGTCATGATCTAATGAACATTACTCAGAAGGCTTTAATAAACTTTAATGAAGAATTATTACAGAGGAGTAGGCAGGTTCAAGGGAAGCCATAAATGATACTGAGGCTCCCAAAGACTGACAACAGCAGAAAGCTGTTATCTCTCCTAGGCCTGAAGGAGGAAGGAGGCAAAGTTATGCATCCAGAACTCCATGAGAGTTAGAACTGTGAGGAGTGGTTGCCCTGCAAGAAATGTAGTTAGGGAGAGACATAACTCTTGCCAGAGCTGTGGTGCCTAGGAAGAACAGAGAGGGGAAGAAATATCTTGACTTTTGTTCCCCACTTCTTGACAGTATTAGTCTATTCTTACACTGCTATGAAGAACTACCCGAGACTGGGTAATTTATAAAGGAAAGAGGTTTAATCGACTCACAGTTCGGCATTGCTGGGGAAGCCTCAGGAAACTTACAATCATGGTGGAAGGCAAAGGAGAAGTAGGCACCTTTTTCACAGGGCAGCAGGACAGAGTGAGTGCAAGCAGGGGAAATGCCAGATGTTTATAAAATCATCAGATCTCATGAGACTCACTCACTATCTTGAGAACAGCATGGGCGAAACTGCTTCCATGATCCAATTCCCTCCACCTGCTCCTGCCCTTGACACATGAGAATTATGGGGATTACAATTCAAGATGAGATTTTGGGTGGGGACACAACCAAACCATATCACTGACTTCTTGCTGGTGCCTCCCTTCAGCCACACTGACCCAGAATCTGGCCAGCAAGGGAGTCTGGATGAGGCAGCCTGTAAAATCAGACTTCTGGGACACAGAGCAGAATACACAGAAGATTGAAACTGGATCTGAAGGAGGTGGTGGGGATAATAAACAGAAAATAACTAGCACGGGGACCAGTTAGAGTTTGTTGCAGCAGTCTAAAACAGAATAACAGTAGCTTTTTTCTTTTAGGGCCTTTTAATTGGTGATGACAAGGAGAAGTAGACAAATTAAAAATATTATCTGGAGATAGAAACAATGGGACTTACTCACTGATTAGGTATGAGGCTGCTGAGGGAAAGAAAGGAATAAAAAATGATTAACCAATACTGTGTTACTATGAAATATGAGCCCACTAGGGAACACTTTGTGGGCTAGCTAAGACCAAAAAGAGTGTCCCTAAACATTCCATAGCAATGGGCATTCCAGGGGTTTTCAGAGTGCAATTGCTTAAGTTAGAGGCACTGAATATCCAATAAGAATTTATTAGAAAGAGCATTATCCTATGTGGCGAAGCAGGATAGTACAGCTCCTTCCTCAGAGGATTTAAAGATGATGCTGAGATTTTTAGCTCAAACTGGAGTATTAGATTTAACATATTTCATCATAATTGTATGAATATGTTTCTCTTACCAGCTGATTGAAGGCAGACACTAAGTCTCATTTATTATTTTCTGTCTAGTTCTTAACCCACAGTCAGGGGACATAAAGTAGGAATGGAATAAATGCTAAATAAATGATCCCATGTTTAATTCAAATAACAACAACAACAATAATAAAAACAACTATTCCTATCTAGCAATAAATGCACATAGTAGAAACCATCTAAATACCACTTTCTCTTTTTCTTATTTATGTTTTCTCCTTTTTCATTACTTCTATCTGTGTAAATTTTTTTTAGATGTAAACATGATTGAATGTGGTAGAAGAGAAGAAAATTAGATATTAGATGTAGGAGTAGGAGCTTGTTTTTTCTTTTACAGAACTTTTTTGTTTTGCTATTATGCTTTCTTCTTTTGACAGAATAAGATAAAAGGCAATAAAGATGGGGAGGAGGGAGGAAAGAGCAGTGAAGTGGACGTTTAATCTGAGGGCATAGAGAGGAGAAAAATGAAGATGGGAAAAACCTGGGACAAAGAGCTGAGATGAGAATAAAAGCAACCCAAGAGGACGAGAGGGCCTGGCAAGGTTAGATTATGCAAACCTTCTCTCTTACTGTCTTTCACTTCCCGTGAGCCTGTTCCTTTTGCTGCTGGCATACATACATATACACCCTAAAAACACAATTTGAACATGAATTCCTTAATGGAAAAAGAGACTCTTGGGCTCATACAGGTAGCATAATCTGGATGAAATGACTAAGTCAGAACTAGCAGCCTTTCAATTTTGGTTTCGTAGCTTCAATTTAAATGCTCCAGCAGAGAATAACTCTTGGAAAAAAAAAATAGCCACCTGAAACAGAAACTTACCAGAAAAAAAACAAAAGAAATAAACTACTGAATAACCTTTCAAAGGCATCTTTGAAAAGTGAGCACGTGATGCCTTCCTAGTTCATTAATTTGGGCAAAAGCTCTGGATAAACTTATACCAATTATTGCAAGGTATTCTCTATTCTTACTGCATTTTTAAAACAAAGTCCTCCCCTAAAAGTTATCAATTATACAAAAGCTTTAGGAGGAATTTTAGTACTCCTTTACCCAAAGTAAATGGTGGTAAATTTCCTTTTATTCTTAGCTCTGAGTTTGTATTTATTTATAAGTCATTGTGATTATGTATACTCGTATTTATAATACACTAATTGTTTTTAAATGGGATTTTGGTTCTGATTTTAAAACAAAACATCCCCACTGGAGAATATTTGGAAATGTAGCATACAAAGTAAATCATATTACCATTGTTCCATTTTGATACATATAAACTTTAGGTATTATTATGTATATATAATAAATTTTAAGATATTATTTTATATATAATAAAATTAACCAATTTAAGTATATAATTCAGTGAATTTTGTCAAATGTATAGTCATGTAATTACCACCACCACAGTCTTGATATAGAACATTTCTATCACCTAAAAATTTCCCTTTTTCCCCTTTGTAGTCAATCCCTTGCCCCCACTTCTACCCCCGGCAACCATTGATCTGCTTTTTGTCACTTTTGTTTTGTCTTTTCTAGAATTTCAAATAATCAGAATCAGATATAGTCTTTTGTGTCCAGCTTCTTTCACTTAACGTAATACTTTTGCGGTACTGATATTGTTACATGTATTAGTTGTTAGTTCCTGTTTTATTGTTCAGTATTTGCATTGTATGGTCATACCACAGGTTGTTAATTCACTTATCAGTTGATGGACATTTGAGTTATTTTCAGTTTTCTTTTGCTGTTATGAATAAAGGTGCTATGAACATATGTATATAAATAAGTAAATAAACAAATGCTCCTGCTGTGCTTTGTGAGGTCTAAATATAGTCAGGATGTATGTTGCATAGCTTCTCAGTTATTAAGTTAGATTTGTTCCCATGAAGCTATGTTACCAGCTTCCTCCCTGGGCACCGTGTAGAGAGGTATATTTAGTGTATGGGGGAGCAGAAAGAGACACACATATATGGAGGTATGACGGTCATATACAACTTGAATTCCTATGAACCACAACCAGAGAGAAATCCTTTTTCTCCTTCAAGTCTTTATTTCTTCCTCTGTAAAAAAAAAAAGCAAAAAGGATATTTACAATTCATGTAATAATGCTAGTGGCCATATTGTTTGGCATTCAGTTGTTGTGGAAAAAATAAATTACTCTAGCTACGTAGCAAACCCACTCTAGCTAATTTATATAAGAAGGTATTTATTCTAGGGTGTTAAATGGCTTATGAAATTATTGAGTGGGATGAAGCAACAAATTCTAAGTTGAGCTTTCAGGAACGAATCCCAAAGCCACATGCAAAATTGGACATTTAAAAATGTTGCTGCCGAACAGAAAACCAAACACTGCATGTTCTCACTTATAAGTGGGAGCTGAACGATGAGAACACATGGGGAGAAACAATACACACTGAGGCCTGTCAGTGGAATGGTAGGGGAAGGGAGGGCATCAGGAAGAATAGTTAATGGATGCTGGGCTTCCTACTTAGACGATGGGATGATCTGGGCAGCAAACACCATGGCATGCATTTACTTATGTAACAAATCTGCATATCCTGCACTTGTACCCCTGAACTTAAAATAAAAGTTGAGGGAAAAAAAGCAAATTGAAGAAAAAACTTCATATAATTCATTAACTATAAAAGAGAACTGAAAATAATTGCACAAATAGTGTCTATCTTGATGTGTAAGTGCTCAGGTAAAATGATGGTTGAAGATGTAATGAAGTCACCCAATGAGCAATCTACTTATAGAATCCCCATGAATGGGACAGCTAAAAGGCCCAACTATGAAGATGTGTTGTTTTGTAATTCAAATATCAAGAGTGGCCTTGCCATCCATGTCACAGTGTCCCCAAATGGTGGACAAATTGGTAAAATTCCCAGCAAAACAAAGTACAATCTTTGCCAGGTTTATAAGATAATTGCATCCCTGGAAAAATCAACATGTCTTAAAACCACCCCAAAATATCTCATGTTTATGTATGAAATGGAGTCATGTTATACTGATGATTAGAAGCAGATTTTTTTGTCTGTGTGAATGTCCAGAGGACAATAAACGGGGTGAGAAACGGGGACATTACTTCATTATTCAAGACCATCTTGTGCATTGCAGGAGACTTGTCACCTTCTCCTGGGCCCACTAAATGCCAGTAGTCCCCCCACACCCCATCACTGTGACAACTAAAAACCCTTATGCCAATATCCAGATTGCCTCACCTCCATGAGTCTAGACTGTGGGAGTTACCTCCAGAAGAACCAAAACAAGAAATAGTTAAAAGAGGTTGCCTCTGGGAAGGAGGCCACTGTCTAGGAGGGAGGGCTGGGGGACTCTTGTTTTTTATCATGTTTTTTAGCCCCTGTGTTCTATTTAATTTTTACCATATGTATGCATTACATATACATATAATTTTTTAAAAAATGAAAAAAATGTTTCTGCATTTCCTATGGTCAGGAAGTTATTGGCTTCAGCGTAAATTACCATTGCCACAATCAGGCTGCCACTAGAGTCAGGAAGCTGTTTCTACTGCTGCCAGAGTTAGAGCCATACCGCCTCTTACCATCTGTATCTGTACCTGTGAAATGGATGTGCAATATGTTGCCTTTCAACATACATGAAGTTAGTGACTGGACAATGAGACCTTTTCTAACACAGCCAGCGAAAATACAAATGTCTCCACAATCTTAGTTGATCATGTAAACAAAAGCAACAGCAAAGCAAAGGAGGAGACTGGCATCCTCTTCACTTGTGCCTTTTGAATTTTAGAAGAGTTCATCTTATTTCCAAAACTAAATCATGTTCAGGTCTTGGCAATGATTTCTTGAATTGGAATTATATCATCATCTCTACTGGGTCTCCTGCTTTCCAATTACAGGTCTTGGACCTCTCAGCTCTGTAAGTGTGAGCCAATTTCTTATAGTAAATACACACACACACACATTTCTTATATACTATTATAAATTATATATATATACTATTATAAATTATACTATTATAAATTATATTATAAGAATATATAATATATTGCATAATATATAATTATATATTACATATATTCTTGTAATAACATTATATATAATATATATATAATATATTATATATGCAAGTGTGTGTGTTCTGTTTCTCTGGAGTACTATTGTTCTGTTTCTCTGGGGAACCCTGACTAATACAGATTTTGGAATTGAGAGTGGTTCCACAGATACAGAATTTTAAGGATGAGTTTTCAAAATTGTTTCTTGGGTTTCTGAAGTTGGCTCTCTGATCTGAATAGATTTAACGATGCCAATGACTCTATTTCCAGTAGTGAAGGGAGCACCGGTAGTCCATGTCATGATCTGGCAATGGAGATATGCAAAATATCTGCATTAGATATTCTGAATCAACCACTTATAAGAAACAAGGTACTGAGTGATTATGTATATAATACTTTTGAACATCTTTCGAAATCTAATATATTTACGTTGTGTGATTACAATATCATGTAATATTACAGTGAGGTTGACTGGTTGCTACTAACATCAATGAACAAAGTGATGGAAGAAGAGGATGAGCTCAGGGATTTGAATTCCCACCTCAAGCACTACATTGATAACCTGGAAGTTTCTGTTTATTTACTGAAGGAGACCATTATCTCTTGTAGCCACAGCGGTGGTTGCTGAAAATCAAATGCAGAATCTCACCATGTGATTGGTTGAATTACAACACAATTTAAATTCTCAGGCCGAAAGAGTGTCTACTGTTAAAGTGATGACATTAACTGGGGGATAAGGGGTATCTTGTACATTGGAATGGAAATGTATAGGAAGACTCTGATGATGCTGAGGACATTAAGCCTCCAAATTCTTTTTTGCTCTAAACTAGATGTATATTTTTTTTGATAGATAAATTGATATCTGCCAACTTCCCTGAAATATATCAATAAAATAAATGAATTATTGGAGTGATAGATAGTAATAATGCAAGTATAGTATAAGATTAATGACAATGTAAGCCCCTAAATTCTTTGTTGTTTTTTTTTTTTTTTTTCATCTTTTTGAGACCAGGTCTCACTCTGTTGCCCAGGCTGGAGTGCAGTGGCAGGATCTCAGCTCACCATAACTTCTCCATCTCATGGGTTCAAGTGATTCTCATGCCTCAGCTTCCTGAGTAGCTGGGACTACAGGCACCTGCCACCATGCTCAGCTAATTTTTGTATTTTTAGTAAAGGAAGGTTTTTACCATGTTGGCCAGGCTGGTCTCGAACTCCTGACCTCAGAGGTGATCCATCCACCTTGGCCTCCCAAAGTGCTGGGATTACAGGCATGATCCACCGTGCCTGGCCCATAAGCCCCTAAATTCTGATGAGTCTTCTTTGCCAGTAAAAGAGATCCCCTCAACCTCAGTGGAGGTGGCCTTTTCATGCTCAGTAGAATCAGCCTCCCCACCCTCAGTGGTAGTGGCTTCCCCATCCTAACTGGTTCCAACCTCTCCACCCCATCTGTGGGGGTTAACCCTGCATTGCCTGAGGAAACTATAATGGCTACCCCTAAGATAGTCAACTTGCAAGACAATGCCGATTCTTTTTAGGATCCACCCTTCTTTGCTTCTAGACTTTTAACTAGATTCAAGTCCCAGCAGGCCCCTAAAGGTGAGGTACAAAGTGTGACCCATGAGGAGGTATACCACACTTCAAAAGAACTACTTGAGTTTTCTGATTTATACAGAGACAAATCTGGGGAACATCTGTGGGAATGGATATTGAGGGTGTGATCTAATGGCAAAAGGAACTTAAGTTGGATCAGACCAATCCAACTTTAGAGTTATATGAAGTTGTTCATAGGCTCACTATGCAGAGATTTATTCTACATTTAATGTTGCAGCTCATGGAGTTAGGAAGGGCTCTAACAATTTGGTTGGTTGACTCAAACATGGACCAAAAACTGTCCCAAAATGAATGAATGCTGAACCTGCCTTGGTTTAATGTATAGAAAGAGATTCAAAGACAGGAAAATTGGAAGGCTAGAGTGGATTTGTCATATAATACCTACACACCCACACTGAGAAGGTCCAGAAGATGTACACTTTGTGACATCTGTAAGAAATAAATGTGTGAGGGGATCCCTGGGATTCTTGAAGAGCTCCATGATTCCCCTTCTCTGTAGGCAAGGTCTTACAGTGGGGACTGCTATCACTTATTAGAAAGCCTAAATGCAATGGGAATGTATTAGCTTGTTCTCACACTGCCAACAAAGACATACCTGAGCCTGGGTAATTTATAAAGAAAAAGGGGTTTAAAGGACTCATGATTTCACATTGCTGGGGAGGCTTCACAATCATGGCGAAAGGCAAAGGAGGAGCAAAGGCACATCTTACATGGTGGCAGGCAAGAGAGCTGTTCAGGGGAACTCCCACTTATAAAACCATCAGATCTCGTGACACATATTCACTTTTCAGAACAGTATGGGGGAACTGCCCTCATCAGTCAATTATCTTCACCTGGCCCGACCCTTTACATGTGGAGATTATTACAATTCAAGGTGAGATTTGGGTGAGGGTGCAGCCAAACCATATTGGAGAGTAATTAGGTTCTGGTTTGACAAGGCCCAAGTAGCAGCACTCAACTATCAAAGGCAAGGTGGATGTGGTTACTGCATTGAACAGCAGAGTCAAAGCAGTAATTGGAATAGTTTGACTTGCAGACCTATGGCATTGGCTAGTTGATCATAGTGTTCCTAGAAGTGAAATAGATAAGAAACCTCTAAAATTCTTACTCGATCTGTATAAACAGAAAAGTTCTAGTCCAAGTGAAAAAAAGTCTAAACTGAGATAAGAACAAAGCAATAGTCACTCAATTGATTTCCAGATCTGAGCCAGTTTACAGACCCTAAACTCCTTCAATGAAAGGGAGGTCCCTTTGAGGAAGGACCCCAGTACACCACCAAAAATGTATACTGTTAATCTTTCTTCCAACTTTCTACAAAGACACCTATAGCCTTTTAACTGTGCAATGGGGAAAAGGAAATAATCAGAACTCATGGGGACTACTGAACACTGGGTCTGAGCTGACCCTAATTTCAAGGGATTCAAAACATTACTGTGCTCCATCACAGTCACGGCTTAGATCTGTCTCACAGTGGGCCAGTGGGTCTCTGAACCCATCCTGTGTTTTATTTTTTCAGTTCTGGAATGCATAATTGAAATTGATATACTGAACAGCTGGTAGAATTCCCATCCTGGTTCCCTGACCTGTGGGGTGAGGACGATTATAGTGGGAAAGGCCAAGTGGAAGCCACTAGAACTGCCACCACGTAGCAAAAATGTAAACCTAAAGCAATGCCACATTCCTGGAGGGATTGCAGAGATTAGTCCCACCATGAAGGACTTCAGGGATAAATGGGTGGTGATTCTCATAACACCCCCATTCAACTCAACTCTTGATCTGTGTAGAATACAGACATATCTTGGAGAATGACAGTGAATTATTGCAGGCTTAACAAGATGGTGACTCCAATTGCAGCTACAACACCAGATGTGGTTTCATTGCTTAAGAAAATTAACACATCCACACCAGGTACTAGGGGATACATTTTTGCATCTGCATTCCCCTAACCCCCACTATAACCAAAAAGGAGACACAACACCTACTAAACTTCTTTGGGTTTTGTAAGCAACATGTTTCTTGTTTGGGTGTGTTACATAGCCCATTTACTAAGTGACCCAAAAAGCTGCTAGTTTTGAGTGGGTTCCAGAACAAGACAATACCCTGCAACAGGTTCAGGCTGCTGTGCAAGCTGCTCTGCAACTGAGTCTATCTAATCCTGCAGATCCAATGATGCTGGAAGTGTCAGTGGCAGATAGGAATGCCCTTAGGAGTCTTTGGAAGGCTCTAGGATTTTGGAGCAAAGCCCTGCCATCTTCTGCAGATCACCACTTTTGAGAAGAAGCTGTTGGTTTAATATTGGACCTTAGTAGAGACTGAACACTTAAACATGGGCCATGAAGTTACCATGCAAACTAAGCTACTCATCATCATGAACTGGGTGTTATCTGACCCACCAAACCATGAAGTTGAGCATGCACAGGAGTACTCCATTGTCAGCTGGAAGTAACATATCCATGATCAGGCCCAAGCAGGCCCTGAGGGCACGAATAAGTTACATGAAGAAGTGGCCCCCACTTCTGCTACATTGCCTTCTCTCTGTACCTCTGGGCCCATGGAGATTTCCCTATCATCTGTTGACAGAAGAAGAGAAGACTTGGGCCTGATTTACAGATGATTCTGGAAAATACGCAGGCATCCCTGAAGCATATTGGTGGAGGAAACCAGCGGGCAGAACTTTGAGCAACACATTTGGTTGTTTACTTTGCTTGGAAGAGGAAGTGGCCAAATACATATGTGCAATTAATATCAATTCATGGCCTGTGCCCAATGGTTTTGTTGGATGGTCAGGGACTTGTAAAGCACATGGTTGGAAAATTGATGACAAGGAAATTTGGGGAAGAGGTATGTGTATAGATCTTTCTAAATGAGCAAAAAATGTGAAGATATTTGTGTTTTGTGTTAATGCTTACCAAAGGGTGACTTCAGCAGGGGAGGATTCTAATAATCAGCTGGATAGGATGACCTGTTTTATGGATACCAGTCAGCTTCTTTCTCCAGCCACTTCTGTCATCGCCAGTGGGCTCATGAACAAAGTGGCCATGGTGACAGGGATGGAAGTTATGCATGGGCTCAGTAACATAGACTTCCATTAACCTAGGATGTGGCTAGAACTACTGCTGAATGTCCAATATGCCAGCAGTGGAGATCAATAGTAAGTCACTGATAAGGTATCATTTCCCAGAATGATCACTAGGACTGCTTTCATTATGGAAGGGGTAGCATTTTGTTACTGGAATAGACACTTTGAGTATAGATTTGCCTTCCTTATAAGCATTGATTCTGCCAAAACTATCATCATTGGGCTTATAGAATGCCTTATTCATCAGTCTTTCTTTCTTCTCTCTCTCTTTTATGCTTTGCTTCCCTTTTAAACATGAGTTCCAATTTCAGATCATCTCCTTGTGAATGCATACGACTATATGCCTTCAGAAAAATCCAGGTGACCTCTTGAATGCTTTACTGCTTAGAAATTTCTGCTGCCAGATACTCTAAATCATCTCCCTCAAGTTCAAAGTTCTACAGATCACTAAGGCAGGGACAAAATGTGCCAGTCTCTCTGCTAAAGCATAGCATAAGTGACCTTTACTCTAGTTCCCAGTAAGTTCCTCATCTCCATCTGAGACCACATCAGCCTGGACCTCATTGTCTGCATCACTATCAGCATTCAACAAGTATCCAAGAAGTTCCAAACTTTCTCAAATCCTCCTCTCTTTTTCTGAGCCCTCCAAACAGTTCCAAAGTCATCTGTTACCCAGTTCCAAAGTCGCATCCATATTTTCATGTTATCTTTATAGCAGTACCCCACTCTACCGGTACCAATTTCCTATATTATTCCATTTTCACACTGCTATAAAGACATAACTGAGACTTACTAATATATAAATAAAAAAGGTTTAATTGACTCACAGCTCCACATGGCTCAGAAAACTTACAATCATGGAGGAAGGCAAAGGAGAAGCAAGCACCTTGTTCACAAGGTGGCGAGAGAGAGTGAAGCGGAAGTGCCACACTTTTAAACCACAACTCTCATGAGAGCTCCCTCACTATCACGAGAACAGCATATTTGATGTCTTTTGAAGTGGCAGATGTTTAAATATTTGTATTTTTCTACATAAAATTGAAAAAATCCTCTACATTTTCTACAAAGTATCTGCACCTATAAAAATAAGATATCAGATGCAATTGTAAATTGAAAGCTTTAACTGCCAATGTAAGAGCATGCTACATTGTTATCACTATCAGTTCATATAATAAAGAGAATAAAAATGTGATTTTATTATCTTTGTAAACTGAATTGAGATAAATACTGTGTTTGGGGGCAACTATTTATTAAGTGTCAACCAGGCATTGTGCTTATTATCGTTGGAGAGAAAGAGCTTAAAAGCCACCGTTTCTACCTTTGAAAAGTTTTCGTTCTGAAAAGGGAGACAGGCATGAAACCATCCAGATGAAATTCCTCTATTTTAAATGTTTCTGCTATGTGGCTAATTTGAATGCTTTTTGCACACTTACCTTGCCCTCATTGTGCCTTTTTCTCAATATCTTGATTGCAAGTGATTTAATCTCATTGATCTAATTTTCAGTCCTAAGTTGATGGTTCAAAGAAGGAAAGGTTGCTAGAGGTTGACTTCACAGTTCTTAGTGCTGTGAGATGGTTTCCTGACTTGTGTCTGGGTACTCCCCAGGGTTGTCACTAAGGGGAGATTCTGAACTTTCCTTTGGCTGCACTCAGGCTGTGTTTGGTGCCAGGGCTTAGACACAGGGAGTACTGGAGAATAACAGAAGCATATTGTAAGTGTGGGGCTCAGATCTTGAGGAAGTTTGTGTGCATGTGCACATGAATATTTCTTGAACATTTCACCTTGGTTGCTTGGTCTCATCTACTCGTAACTGTCTCTCAGCTACAAAATCAAATTTACTTATAAACTACTACTTGAAACTACTGGATTTGACTCATCTGTTTATGAAAATAATAGCAATAACAACTGCTCTTATGTGTTTCCTGTATGCTAGGCATTTTAAAGGCATTATTTTAGTCCTCTCAATAACCCTATTAAGACGTTATTTTTTACATGGGGAAACTGAGGCAGAGACAGGTTCGGCCGTTTGTTTCTGTTAATATAGTTAGAAATTTGCAGAGGCAAGAATTTGTGTACATAAAACATGCTTGTTGGCCGGGCACGGTGGCTCAAGCCTGTAATCCCAGCACTTTGGGAGGCCGAGGCAGGTGGATCACGAGGTCAGAAGATCGAGACCATCCGGGCTAACAGGGTGAAACCCCATCTCTACTAAAAGTACAAAAAAATTAGCTGGGCGTGGTGGCAGGCGCCTGTAGTCCCAGCTACTCGGGAAGCTGAGCAGGAGAATGGTGTGAACCCGGGAAGCGGAGCTGGCAGTGAGCCAGGATCGTGCCACTGCACTCCAGCCTGGGCGAAAAAGCAAAACTCCGTCTCAAAAAAAAAAAAAGCTTGCTCATGGATACCCAGTAAATATATATAGTTTTAAATGATGCCCCTTCTTGAATATTTTTAGTTTTATACCTATTTTTAATTTAGTAATTAATTTTTAATAAATTTTATTTTTAAGAACAGTTTTATATTTACAGAAAACATTCAGAGTACAGAGAATACCTATAATCCTGTACCCAGTTTTTTTATTATTATCATCTTACCATTAAGATGGTACATTTATTGCAATTAACCAATATTGATGCATTATTATGAATTAAAGCCAATATTATTTAGATCTCCTTAGTTTTTACCTAATGTCCTCTTTTGTTTGGGGATCCCATTTTAAATACCAAATCACACTTAGTCATCACACTTCTTAGTTTTCTATTGGCTGTAACAATTTCTCAAACATTCCCTTTTTTCTTTCTTTTTTTTTTACAATTAGATATATTTTACTTACTATGTAACATATATAAAAATAAAATTAACATGTAATTTCTATTTACTTATTTAAGCATTCTTGGGGTATAATTTATACACAAAAATGTGCACCATATTTAATGTAAACATTTTGATGATTTTCGACAAATACATACACCCATAATACCACCAGCACAATCAAGATATGTGCTTACATGGATTACCTATGGTACGTGCACATAAACCTGTCATCTCCAAAATTTCCTTGTGTTCTTTTGTGTGTTTGTGCTTGTGGTAAGAACATTTAACGAGCTTTATCCTCAACATAGTTTAAAGTGCACAATACCAAATTGTTAACTATTAGTATTATGGAGTGCAGCAGATTTCCAGAAATTATTCATTGTGCATAACTGAAACTTTGTACTCACTGATCTACAATTGACTTTCTTTATTTTTAACGACCTTGACAGTTTTGAGGACTATTGGTTGTTTTGTAGGATGCCCTTCCACTGAGATTTGTCTGATGTCTTTATTAGACTAGGTAGTTAATTTTTAATAGTTATTTTTAATTTTTAAACATTAATTTAAGGAAATGCAGAGATGCAATTTCTGAAATATTTCAATATTAATATTTTAAATGAAACTGTTAAAATGCTCTTTTAATTGTATCTAATCCAATCTAAATACCCTAGCGATTTGATAGCCATCACCATTCATTTTAAAAATACAAGAAAATTTTTAATTGTGAGAAATTGAACATCATGTATTCCTTGAGCTCTACATTTTATTCTACTTTCCCCATAGAGTTTTATGTTAAGAAAACATATTTTTGTCCTTAAAATTATTTTATTGATCCCCCATCACACTTGTTTTTAACAAAACTATGTTTATAAATTTAAATTAAAATGTTTTATTATATTGAAACATATGTGCGGCATCATATTATCATTGCATTATGAGTATGCAATTTGATTAAAATAATATGATAATTATTAAACAAAGACAATTTAATTAAGCACTTACTGAGATGAATGGCACCTTTTTTCAATTAGTTAATGCAACTCTAGATGAATATTACTCATTGCTTGAGTGAAACAGGGAAGGTTCAGCATCAATTCACATAGATAAGTAGATGGCAATAGAATGGATTTTGTTATACTGATTTTCCTTAATTCTTTGAACACTTTCCGAGTTATATGACAACCATCTCAAAGTGGTCTAGCATCAAAAAGCACATCTGATGATTTATTAACTGAATATTCTATTAGATCCACCTTCAATTTTGTTGAGAGCAAAGAACTGAAAATCAATTCACTTGCAAAGATTTGCTACACAGTTGTTGGAATCATTCATTTTCTTGATTTCCGGGAACTGTACCAGAAGTGCTTTACCCATACTTTTCAGATGGGTATTAATTATATTTGTTATTTTTGCACTTAGAAGCATATAGTTTAACTCAATACACTCAAGAAAGAATTAGGACATGAGGTAGTAATAACTTCTACATACCTTCGCCATACATTTGACAAAATGCTGTGTCTCCCATATTCTACATGTTTTAAACATATTTTTTATCAAAAACTTGGAAATTCAAATTCAGTTCATTCAATTAATAGAAAATTTCCACTCTATAACCAAATTAGCAAAGCCAGTACTCATTAGTAAACCAGTCAACCAAATCAAGCATACTCATTGTTAGAAAAAATCTAGCTTTATTCTTTAATTCAAGTAAATGGATTAACAGGTGTTTCATTTTCACTATTATGAAAGGCACTGAAAACCAAATAATGGATTCCATCCTGTAAGATAGATCCCTCCAAACAGCTGAGTCTCATTTAAGATGTTGTAGGATCTAAAATAATGTTTTACTTTTTATGAATCATAAAACAAAATATATGTTTTAAAATTTCATGTTTAATAATGTAATATACAATATCCAAAATCTTATGTGATGGATGGCAAAAATAAGTAGCTGCGAAGTAAGGATTATAATAAATTAACCATGATATTCCTTACCTCAATGAGTTTGTAGATATTTATTGAACTCTAGTATCAGATTTTGGGAACTATTAAACAAGTATATTATATAAATATTCATAACATCATCAGTTTTTTGACAAAATATATTTTCCACGTATTTTATGAAAGAAAAATGTTTTATTGCTAAATTGATATGGCAGCTATCGTATAATTGCGTACTATATAATAGAAAATAGAAGATATTAACTACTTTATAAAATGAAGTAGTATATAATTAAAATAAATATTTTAAGATCTGATTTGATATAATACACTTTAATGACTTTGTTTAATAATGCATAGTGAATCTAAAAGAAATCACATAAAATCTTCATCTGTAGATGTAATTTCCACAAAAGTAGAAAAAAATTGAATAGTCCTGGAAAATATACTCTTTTTTTTTTAAGAGTAAGTATTGTTTTATAAACTTTGGTTTTATTTAAGTATATATCTACATACTATGTCAGTGAGAAACATTTCCCAACAGAAAATATACTCTTAAGAAGGGTTAGTGTCATTAAGCTGTAGTGTTTTGCAACATGTCTTTCATTATGAATATTATAAATATCTGAAAAATTGCTCATTTTAGAAAAGGAGTTTTAGCTTTTAATGTTTCTTGACAATGCTTTCTTCAATATTCTCTCCTCAAATTCTCCCTCGGGGGCAAGACATTCTTTGAAAAGGGTCTAAGGAAAGGAAAAGGTGAAGGCTGCCACTGTATATCTAATTTTAAAACATTTTCATAAGCGTCAATATACCCCATTTCTAATGTTACATGCTTCAGTTTTGTCAGAAATACAGATAAGACAGAGAAAAAGGGAAGACAGGGTCTTGATATATCAACAAAGGAGGCTTTCCTGCATACATTACATTAATTAACTTTTGCTGATGCCCTAGATATTTCTATACCCTGGGATAATGGCATAATGAGATTCCAGATGAGTCATAGGGATGTCTTTCTTCTGTAAAATGGGAGAAGAGTCATTTTGAAAGGGAAAGTGGGGAAGATAATCTACCTGATGATGGGAAAAAGGGCATATGAAAGTTGAGAATCTGAAAATGAAAGCTCTTAAAATTATAGCCAGTGTGACTACTACATCTATACCCGACCCGTCCCAAATCTAGCTTTTTTTTCTGCCACAGAAATATTGTTATTTTGCCATTGCTTTCTCAGTATGATATTCAAACTCTGCTCTATTTCCTTCTTTGTATATTTTAACTTCATCTTTGAAAGAGAAAGAACAAAAGAACCATTTTTAGTTATATCTGTCCTTGAAAGATAATGTTCATGACTTCACAATCAAGGTCTCTAGCAATATTGTGTACCAATACCAAGATACAAATGCCAACTGGAAATGGCAACAAACCAAATTATGGTACTAAGATAATGATTATATTTGAGTACATCTTCTTTAAAAAAACACAAAATACATCTACATAATAGAAAACAAGAAATGTAGTAAGAAAGAAGGAGATAAATACATTCATTTAGAAATAACTTGTGAACACTTTTGGAGTATCTATCAATCAATCATCTTTTTATCTATCCTTTATTGTGTCAATAAATCCATCTATATTTGAAATTATACAGTGTAAACTGTTTTGTAATTTAATTTTAACTCTCCAGCACATTAAGAACATCTTTCTATGTTGATAAATGTACATCTACAACATAATTTTTAATGGCTGTAGAATGTTCCATTGTATGATTGAATCACAGTTTAATCAATCTAGTACAGTTGAATAAGTTGTTTTCAATTTTTTCATAGCTGTAAACAAATATGTGATTAATACCTACATAGTTAGATCTTTTAATACTCTGTTAGTTATTTCCTTGGAAGTTTTTTTCTAGAAGAGGTATTTGTGTGTTAAAATTGAAATCTTTGGATACATAATCTCCAGAATGGTTACATCAATATATACTCCTGGAAGAAACATATGAGTCTCCTTAGAGGCTTATATAGTTTACTTGAGAAAAGTTAATACACCCAGCTTTGGTAAGGAGTGTTTATTAAAGTTAAGAGAATGTTTAAGTAACATACTTCTTTATGTATGTGTAAATAATATATTGTAGAAGAAAAGAAAAATTATAGAGATCTTTGGTTTTCCTGCCTTGCTCAGTAATCTCTTCATAGCTCTTGTATTTATAGGCTTTACAAATAAAGTTTTAAATATCAACTGATTGGTGGCAAACAAATCAAGATAATTATTCTACCACACATGAAAACATGTTTTGCTCTCAGCATCTGTATAGTTTAAAGCTTTGATTAGTTGCTCAAACTGCAGAGCCCTGAAGGTTGGCTTATTTCCTCATTCAAAGAAAGTTTGTTATGTCAGGAAGTTTAGACATCAGGAAATAGCAGAGGCATATTGCCTCTCTCAATATAGCACAGAGGAAAACTTGGTTTTATATTCTTTATTTAAAATCATTATGAGGTTAAAGCACCAGTGTTCCCAGTAAGTCCAGTAGATAGATATTGCCTGAAAAAATTCTTGGCGATGATGATGATAAAAATAGGATCTGGAAAGAGGCTGTGACATTTTCTTCCCTAAAAAGGCATGGAATAAAGACTTAGATTGTCACAAATAGAGAAGTTATAAGTATGACTGAAAGGGACACTATGAAATAACCAACATGGATTAATAAAAAAGACTGTCTAATGGCATAGGACCAGGGAGGCACATGTGACATAGATGAAAGTTTATTGGACTTGTATTTGGACTTGAGTTATTCATTTTTCCATTCATTTAACCAATATTTATTGAGTATTTACTATATGCCAGAACCCAAACTAGGTAATGGAATACAATGTTGAGCAAAACTGACATAATCTTATTCTCACAGAACATAGAATTTAAGGAGAAAGATGGACATTAAAAAGTGAATACAGTGTTTCTAGCTTCAACACGTACAGACCTTGGAAATCTTCATTTCTGTCTTTAAAACAAGAAAAAAAATTGAACAAGCTGAACATTAATGACTTTTCTTGGACCCATCAGAGAACTGAGTTCACAGGGTACCATATTTCAATCTGGAAAGAAAGGTAAATTTGGGGAGCTATAGCAGAGATATGCTTAGCTGGAGCAGAAATCAAACTGGTAAGAACTTATAAATGATGATGTTGATAATTCTTGACATATGCAAATTTTAAAGAAATTATTTAAAACGTCAGCAGATCCCAGGATGGAATTCAGAATCTAACTGTATTACAAATGTATGAAACAACCACTGCATTGAAGGTACTGGGGAAAAGAGTGCCAACCTAACACTGGAAATGAATCTATAAGACTAAGGGCAAAAAGAACTGCACATAAGCACTGTACTCTAATTGATAAAGTTGTTTCCCACAGGAGTATGAGGTAACAATTTGATGTCACTCTATGTGTATATCAGAATTGAAAAACCAAGCAAATAGATGTAAATGGTGGGTTTGTCACTACTGGAATGGGGGGATATAGATAAACAAGAGGAGAATGATCCATGTGATAATGGATTAGAATTGGAGATATCAGTATAAGCTCATGTTTAGTCTAATATAAATACTAGCCTGATGAGACTGAGAGTATGGAAGAAGGCCAGTACAGTTTGAGAGGAGAAAGAGTGAGAGTCCATGGTAGACCAGGCTGCTGAGGCCTGCTTGAGGCAGACCATGCAGGACCTTGTCTGCATATCAAAGCATTTTCATGTGTATCCTTAGGGCACTGAAAAATCATAGAATGGTTTTAACCAAGGCGTTGATGGCATCTTTTTGAAAAGATCTCTAGCTGAAGTATAGAGAATGGATTAAAGGAAGGCAAAAACGTACGTAGGTTAGAGCAGTTATGAGGATACCACAGTGGACGATGTCAGAGGCAATGGTGGCTTAGTCCAGGGGTGGGGAGTGGGTGAGAGTAAATGGCATTAGAATCTCAGCTCTACCTAACTAGCATTTTGCATGTGAATAAGTTACTTGTCCTTATGAAGGACAAACTGCTTGTAAATCTTTTTTATGTGTAGCAGTTAAACTGTTTATAGTCACAGACTCAGGTGCAAACATGAAACTTTATTCCTCATTTCTGCTTGGTGGTGAAAAACATCATTTCATCATTTTGCTAAGCTAAGGAAACTCAGTCACTGCCAGTTTAGAGCTCAGGCTCTGTAGCCTCCCTCCTCCCCTTTCTTTCTCGCATCTCCTTGAGTGGTGTCTGGAATTAGGGGAGATTCTCCCCTATGTGACATCGTGAAGTGGGTGACATGAAGATCCAAGATCATCTTCTGACCTTGCTTGCCTGTACTGATGGGTGCCTTGTGCTAGCAGGTCCTGAGGCTTCGCATCTGGGACTGCTGCATCTGCTGACAGTGTCATTTCTACCACAGCCTTTAGTTAGCTGGATACCATGGTATGTATTAGCCTTACCTCAGGCATGAGCTTTCTTTTGGCCTACTGTTAATTTATCTGTCTCTTGGAGACCTGAGCGATGGTTAGATGGTTTTCCATGCAGCTTTAGGTCTGAAGGAGACTTGGAGGGAATGTACCAGGTCCACACCCATTGCTCATCCACTCTCTGGTGTTGTTTGAATGCAAGGCTTCTCTTAGAGATATGCATTCTCTTTGGGCTAAACTTTGGAAAGAACGGCTATATCCTTTCCACCCTAGGATCCCTCTAAACTGATCTGCCACCTGGGATTAAAATACAGTAGGGAAGTGTGGCAGAAGCTTTCTCAGGTGCTCCACATTCATATCTCTCTTTTGCTTTTCTTTTTAAGTTCTTGTCCTCTTTCTCCATAGCGCTTAACGGGTCTTAACCACCTATCTGGGTGTTAAGAAAGATATTCTTGTGCCATCACACATTCTTCTCTGCTCTGTGTTTTGAGTTTTCCAATCTTTTCTCTTAATCAATAAAGCCAAGCTTTTTGAATTTCCCCTAAGTCCACCAGAAACTTCCCACAGAAAAACCAAGCAGCATAAAACTATTATCTCTTTCAAATGCCTGGTTCTTGCACTGGAAAGTCACTACTTTCAAGATATTTTGGAACAAAAATACCAAAATTTGACACTGTTTTCTTACTGGATTCTTTATATTCTTTCTTCTAGAACAGTAAATCTTAGCTTAATGGTTTATGTTTTTGTTTTGCTTTTGTTTTAACTAACTTTGATATTGAAATATAACATACATATAGAGGCATGCAAAAAATAATAAGCATATAGAGGCGTGCAAAAAAAATAATAAGCATACAGCTTATCAGCTTACTGCAAAGTGAATACTAGTGATACCATCACCCACATCAAGAAACAGAATTTTACTAGTACTCTAGGAATCCCTTCGTCCCACTCCTTCCTCAGATAACACTCAACCTTCAAAAGGACCACTGGTCCAATTTCTCTTTTTTTCTTTCTTTTTTGTTTTTTTGAGAGGGAGTCTCACTCTGTCGCCCAGGCTGGAGTGCAGTGGTGCGATCTCCGCTCACTGCAAGCTCCGCCTCCCTGGTTCACGCCATTCTCCTGCCTCAGCCTCCCGAGTAGCTGGGACTACAGGTGCCCGTCACCACGCCCGGCTAATTTTTTGTATTTTTAGTAGAGATGGGGTTTCACCGTGTTAGCCAGGATGGTCTCGATCTCCTGACCTCGTGATCTGCCCGTCTCAGCCTCCCAAAGTGCTGGGATTACAGGCGTGAGCCACTGTGCCCAGCCCCAGTTTCTAATACTATGGATTAATTTTACCTGCTTTTGAATTTTATGTAAATAAAAGCATAGAAGATGCATTATTTGTGTCTGACCTGTTTAGCTCAATACTACATTTGTGAGAAGCATCCTATTGTTGTTGAGTAGCAGCAGTTTGTTCATTTTCATTGCTGTATATTGCATTGTATAATTTTCCACAATGTATTTATCCATTTTATTGTTGATGAATATTTAGGTCGTTTCCAGTTTTTGGCTATTGTAAATAATACTTCTAAAATCACTCTTGTCCATTTCCTTTGGCATACATTGTATGCATTTATGTTAGATAAACTCTTTGGAATGAAAATATTCATCTTTCAATTGCAGTACTTAGTCTAGGTACAATATTATTCTTTTAATAGCTTCCTATCTTGACTTCTTGCCTTTCTCTAATGCATTCTCTAAACTATAGCTGGAGTACTCTTCCTAAAATCAAGCCATATCCTATAATTTATGTTTTTAAACCACTTCAATTGGGTCGAATTGCTTGGGAATGAATTACAAACCCCTTCCATGGCCCACCGGCCTTCTGCTAGTTGGCTTCTGCTTGCTGCAGCTTTCACTCTTTGCTCTAGCTAAACCTTGTTCACCTTTCCTAAATGTGCTCTTTTACAGATGTTTACTCTGCTATAAACTCAGTTTTCTTTCACTCTTTGCCCATCTCCGTCCCCACTCCTTTCTATGATTTTATCTGGCTAACTTCTACTTACTTCTCAAGTCATAGCTGGTCATTTCTGAGATAACATGGAAGGTTGAATTGTCAAATTCTGGGCATATGGGAAATCACAACACTCAAGTGAAACATGGAGAAGTCTGAGCATGTCAACAAAGTCACCCAGGTCTGTTCTTCCCATACTAGGATGTGTATTAGAACACATTAGGACCTAAATGAAGCTTGAGTGATATTACTTGTATAAAGGGAGTCATTTCAGTAATGGAATATCTCTTTTATTCGACGGTTTACATGACATTTCCTAGTGAGCTATGTTTCATAAACTCATAAATTCCAGCTTTAGTTATAATAAGCAACCTAGATAGACCACAGTTAGGACATCTCATAGAAAGGACTCTCCCCCTAGAAAATACTATCAGCTCTATCATTAGTGTGATTACAAAGGGTTTGACTGTGGCATCTCTTCCTAGAGGTTGATTCTTGGCAATCTCTTCCTTCTCCTGGAGGAAGAAATAGATTATAAACCTGCTGTTAATCCTTTTCTTCCCAGTTTCCTAATGTAAGCACTTCTGACCCTCTAAATCTGGACAGGTATCCCTACCAATATTTCTGTAGTTTTGAGTTTCTTCCACCCAAGTGATTGCCAATGTATTATAACTTCTTGGTCCGTTGCTGCCTGTAGCCTCTTCAATGCTGTGAACTCCGTTAAAATGATGATTATATGTAATTTTTTACCATTGTATGCCTGATGCTTGGCAGTGTGCCTGAGACATACAAAAGACTCAAAAACATTTATGAATTGGTGTATCTGTTCCTTTAAACTAAAGTCATTTGTTTACTCAGTATGGAAACTGACATGTTGCTTTTTAGGCTTGTTTGAACAAAGTTTATATTGACTTTAGTAATTTTAGCATAGCAGAAAGAAAAAGATTCATGAATTTCTTGTACAAACCTTGTCATAATAATTAGATTTTTATATTCTCATCAAATATGAGGCATAGTATATGTATTTGACCTTTTTGGAGATATATTATTTATTCCCAAGCACATTTCCACTGACTTACATTTTTCTGTTTCATAATCCTTCTGTCTTTTTTTTTTGTCATTTTCTCAGTCTTTCATTTCTCTTATTTTCCATTTTTACCTATTTGTGATTTACATTTTCCTTTTGTCTTTTAAAAAATCCCCTCCCTTTCCTTAGTTTTTGTCACCAGATAGATAGAATTTTAAAAATTAAATTTCCCATCTGTTTGAATTCAATATTAAATAGTAAGATTCTTGTTATTAAAATAATTAGGAGTTTAGAGCTAGCTTTTTTCCATGAAGGCTCGCCTGCAGTTTATCCAGGAGGCTGACTGATAAGATTATGATAAGCCTGCTAACACTAAGTGACAGTTCCCAAATTATGCTAAAATATTTCAATGAAAAGTGATATATTCAAATTTGCATTCAAACAATACTCCAATACATTTAATAATAATATTGAGTTTACTTGATACCTAACATTTTTCTGAAACTAAAGCATCATTCACTTAGGGAATCTAGCACTGACTGCTACCACATGGCTTCTTTTGAATTGGACATGCCATTGCTTTCTTGTGTACTGGTTCAGTTGTGCCAATCCTTTTTCTCTAACGTGTTTCTCTATTCAAATTACTGCCAAATCTTTATTCAGATAGCATTCATAATTACAGTGAGTTTTCACTGAGTATGAATACATCATTTATGTAATTAGTCTACCTCTGTTCTTATTAGCTAGTTTATTATCAACAATTAAAGTAGTACTACTTGGCATCAATGAAATTATAATCATAAATGCAAACATGGGCACTGAAATTATATTACAATAGTCAGCAATATGATGCTTATCTAGATGTTTTAAAATAAGTTTGTATTAATTTTGTTCAGATTATTATCAAAATAGATACACAAAAGTTAAAAATTTTATAAACAACTCTCAGGCCCTTGAGACTATGTTTTGGATCTCCAGAGGGTAACATATATATAGTTTGAGAAATAATAGCCTCTTCCTTTAATTCTTAGACCAGTGAGTCCCAAAGTTTGGTTCCCTGAGCAACAGCATCTGAGTCACATGAGAACTTGTTAGAAATGCAATTCTTGGGATCCATCCCAAATCTACTCAATCAGCAGCTTTGGAGATAGGGCTTAGCAATTTATGCCTTTCTGGTAATTCTGATGCACAGTAAAGTTTGAGGACCACTGTCCTAGGCTATAAACAGATGCTACTTGCCCTGGATAGAAAAGGCAAGTAAGGCAATATAGCTGTATGTATTCTAGGATATGCATGTGATTTGATGTACATAGCATAAATCATTAAAAGGCTAGTATTCATATAACAGCGACTATGGTAAGAAATAATTTTAAGTAAAAAGAATAGAACTGGATTTTTTGAAACACAAAGGATAAATGCTTGAGGTGGTGGATAGTCTAAAATCACCTGATGTGATTATTACACATTGCATGCCTGTATCAAAATATCTTATGTAAACTATAAATATATACACCTACTATGTACCTGCGAAAATAAAAAATATAAAAGGCTAGTATTCAATCTCAATCATATAATGGGGCAGGTTCTTACAAGTTTAAAGCATCAAGAGGGCAGTAGTAAAACAAAAATGTTATTCTAAGATTGGAAGACGGGGTACCATGATCTGGACTGTAAATCTTATGAAGATCAAGTTGAGCCAGGAGAGATTGGGGGTCTGGGAACAACGATGTGAAATCTGAGGATTAGGGGTTAATAACCAGTGTCTATGGACAAACCGAACATAAGTTCTAAACCAGTGGTAGACAATATTTTCCTGACTTTCTGTTGGACCAGCTAAAATACGTTATTATTGTGATGGGGTATACTTCTACTGTTCTTAAAGCTTTGGTGTCCTGACAGTTATGGTTTCTAGAGGTATGTTGAGGGCTATTCTATGAAGCTGAATTTAAAAATGTATCAGAATATTAAGGTCAGCTGCATCCATCTGGATGGCATCTTATTCAGGGTTCAGTATGAGCTTCACTTCTCCAGAAAAATTATCCTCACCCTATAAAGGATAGGTGAAGGGTTCCTCCCATGTGCTCCATAGTGCCATGAAATTTTCTTATCATAGAAATCTTGGACTGTAGTGGAAGGGCCTTGTCATCTACCTATCTTCTACAGAATAATTTTTCTACAGTCATTTGGAAATTGAACATCAAAAGTTGTTATACTGTGATGTGTATATGTGTGTGGGGAGGGGTGTGTGGGTGTGGGGGGGTGTGTAAAATAGAGGACTAAGCAGAATTACTTGATTCTATTAACTGTTCTTGGGCCCATCTACGGTATTCTAAGCACTGGAGTGGGGTTGATTGGGTATATAAAGAGCTGCCCTGTTCTTTGAACAATAGCCACAGTGAAGATCTGTCCACTGTCTGCCTAGTATAAGTTTACTGAGTCAGCAGTAGAAGGGGCAATCTGTTTTGTTGCAATGTACATTAAGAAAGCAACAAGACTGGCCGGGTGCAGTGGCTCACACCTGCAATCCCAGCATTTTGGAAGGCCGAGGCAGGCGGATCACCTGAGGTCAGGAGTTCGAGACCAGCCTGACCAACATGGTGAAACATCGTCTCTACTAAAAATACAAAATTAGCCGGGTGTGGTGGCACATGCCTGTAATCCCAGCTACTTGAGGGGCTGAGGCAGGAGAATCACTTGAACCTGGGTGGTGGAGGTTGCAGTGAGCCGAGATCACACTATTGCACTCCAGCCTGGGTGACAGAGCAAGACTCTGTCTCAAAAAAAAAAAAAAAAAAAGAGAGAAAGAAAGAAAGCAACAAGACTTAAAATATTTCTAAGATAATTTTTATTCTTTATTGCAGGGGTCCCCAGCTCCCAGGCCATGGACCAGTATCAGTCCATGGCCTGTTAGGAACCAGGCCTCACAGCTGGAAGTGAGTGGAGGGTGAACAAGCATTACCACCTAAGCTCTGCCTCTTGTCAGATCAGCGGCAGCATTAGATCCTCATAGGATCACGAACCCTATTGTGAACTGCACATGCAAAGGACCTAGATTGTGAGCTCCTTATGAGAATCTAACTAATGCCTTGATGATTGAGGTGGAACAGTTTCTCCTGAAACCATCCCCTCACCATCTGTAGAAAAATTGTCTTCTACGAAACCGGTCCCTGGTGCCAAAAAGGTTGGTACTGCTGGTTGTCTGCTAGGTACTGTACTAGGAATTTGTGATAAAAAGATGGGTAAGATTTAGCTTCTGCCTTCAAGGAACTTATACTTTAGTGATTAAAACAGGCGTGTGAACAAACAGACTACAATATGACATGCTAAGTGAAAAAAGGGAATTTTGTGCAATTACAGAAACAGCATACACAGGAAGAAGTTATTCTCTATATAGAAAGCCTTCAATATGAGGTGGTTTCTTTTCTTTCTTTTCTTTTCTTTTTTTTTTTTTTTTTGAGACAGAGTCATGCTCTGTTGCTCAGGCTGGAGTGCAGTGGCATGATCTCAGCTCACTGCAACCTCTACCTTCCGGGTTCAAGCAACTCTCCTGCCTCAGCCTCTGGAGTAGCTAGGACTATGGGTGCACGCCACCAGGCCTGGCTAATTTTTGTATTTTTAGATGAGATGGGGTTTTGCTATGTTGGCCAGGCTGGTCTTGAACTCCTGACCTCAAGTGATCCGCTCACCTTGGCCTCCCAAACTGCTGGGATTATAGGCATGAGCCACTGTGTAAAGCCATGGTTCCTGTACTCTTAATCACTACCTGACACTGCAGCATCTTGAATAAGTGGTTCTTTCTTGTGAACCACTGTGTTCTTGTGTGACCACCCCCCCACCAGTTCCCAAATTTAAAAAAAGAAGAAGAAGAAAGATACTACGAATGGGAACAGATTCATGTCTAACCCAGCTGAGGGTTTCTAAACTGGGTTTTGAAGGATAAATAGGAATCTTCCAAAGAAACGAAGAGAAGGCATGGGGGTGGGGGTAGGAAAGAATTAAAACCAGCATCCTGGTCATAATTAAAACCACAAAATGGGGGCTTCCACTTTGAGCAGTATTGTGGGCTAAGGTACCATTTAGCTGTCTCTGCCACAGCAAGACATTTTGAAAATGTGTGTTAAGTTCACAAGAAAGTATGGAAAATCTTGAAGGACCAGAAAATGAGAAGGAAATGTTAAAATCACAGAAGCAAATAAACATAGACATGGAACCTAGTGTTGCTCTGCGGGTAAGAAGCTTTATCCATAACCCAGGGCTTTATGTATCAATGACCACTAGAGTAAAGACTAAGTTTGGACACTTGACTCTCTGTTAGGCAATACTCACAGATTGAAAAATGCTGAGAAAACTAGATAACAAATACTAGATATTATCTTAAATCTGCAAATCTTTTAGCAAAATATGGGCTTGGCTAAGCTAATGAATAACCAGCCTACAACGAAAATGCCATGTGATTGTTGCCATAAAGACACATGCACACGTATGTTTATTGTGGCACCATTCACAATAGCAAAGACTTGGAACCAACCCAAATGTCCAACAGTGATAGACTGGATTAAGAAAATGTGGCACATATACACCATGGAATACTATGCAGCCATAAAAAATGATGAGTTCATGTCCTTTGTAGGGACATGGATGAAGCTGGAAACCATCATTCTCAGCAAACTATCACAAGGACAAAAAACCAAACACCACGTGTTCTCACTCATAGGTGGGAATTGAATAATGAGAACACATGGACACAGGAAGCAGAACATCACACACCGGAGACTGTTGTGGGGTTGGGGGAGGGGGGAGGGATAGCATTAGGAGATATACCTAATGCTAAACGACCAGTTAATGGGTGCAGCACATCGACATGGCACATGTATACATATGTAAGAAACCTGCACGTTGTGCACAGTTTAAAAACTTAAAGTATAATAATAAAAAAAAGTAGAAGGCAAAAAATTGAAAAAAAAGAAAATGCCATGTGATTGATTATGAGCGTGTATTCAAATTTCTGCTTCATGTGATAGTCTATGCTTTAGGAATTATAATGGAAAGTATAAGAGATGATAATATGAGATAATTTAACTAGGGAAGGAGGAAAATTGGAAAGGTGAGATATCTAGTCCCCAGTCAAGAGCCTGGATAATAATGAATTTGTACTTTCCGATGACACAGCCTTGTGCTAAGAATCAAAATCCTTCTGAAAGCCAGGATAAATAGTAGTTCCTAAGACAACTCAAGCTGTACAAGCAGATCCTTTGAGGAATTTCCATAAAATACAAATGATGACTGCAAAAATAAGGAGTTCGTTTGAATCTGCAGAGGGATGTAAATAAAAATGAGTGAAATGATGTCAAAAATGATAGAAAGTAGTTGCAGAAGCAAGTCACTAAAAGGGAGGAAAGAATAAAATGCTTTGAAGCATTTTCATATTGCAGTGGAATGGATGAATTTCATAATGAACTCTGTTTGAAAGATAGTCATTTATGTGTGCTTGCATTCATTCACTTAGTAAACATTGAAAGCCAAGTACGTGTCAGATACTGTGTAAAAAGCCAAAGATACACAAAATGAATAGAACTCAGTTCTTGCATTCTGGACTTCATGGTCTAAGGCAAGTCTTCATATAACAAATGATTGCAGGACGGTGAGATAATGGCTATAATAAGATACAGCAGTGACACAACACAGCGTAGGGTGGAAAGTGGGGAGGGAGGTATATGATTTTTTTTTTTTTGAGAGGGAGCTTGAAGAACTGAGCTCCTCTTAACAAATATGTTTAAGTGTGACAAAATAGAGCACTAAAAACTCTCCCTGAGGACTAAATTAAATGTATTGATCCCTGGGGTAAGCATCTGCTTATTCTCAGAATCTTCTTTTTATTTTTAGAGTGCAGTATACCAAATCAGTGAGCAAAGCTATTTATGACTCCTCAAAGTAAAAAATCTGTCCTCTCTCTCAGTCACAGAGTGACCCTGCACACCTCCTACCTGCCATTCACCTCAGAGAGGATTTTGAAGTTAGGAAAGCTGGAGAAGATTTAGATTTGGGGGCTTGTAAATCCCTTTCTGAGTTTACAAGTCAGATTCCATACAAATTATATTTCTGCCTATGTATATGCATGTCTATGTATATTCCAGCCAGTGTGTATGCAATATAATGGCAAAATTAAAACATAAAAAAACAGCAAACAATGGCACATTCAGGTGTAAAGGAAATCAATTACATGATATAAATTTTTAGACATGAATCTGTTTCCATTCGAGTATCTTTTTTTTTCCAAAATTTGGGATCTGGGGGGTCACACAGATAATTATTACACAAAGAACCACTTATTCAAAATGCTGCAGTGTCAGGTAATGATTAAGAGTACAGGATCCACGGCTTTACACAGTGGCTCACGCCTGTAATACTAACGCTTTGGGAGTCTGAGGCAGGCAGATCACTTAAGATCAGGAGTTCCAGACCAGCCTGGCCAACATGGTGAAACCGCTTCTCTACCAAAAAATACAAAAATTAGCTGGGCATGGTTGTAGGCATTTGTAATTCCAGCTACTCAGGAGGTTGAGGCAGGAGAATTGCTTGAACCTGGGAGGCAGAGGTTGTAGTGAGCAGAGATCGTGCCACTGCACTCCAGCCTGGGTGACAGAGTGAGACCCTGTCTCAAGAAAGAAAAAAAAGGAGTATGGGATCCAGAATCTGTGTGGCCTGGGCTCCATGTAGGCAGGGGCACTGACTCCTCAGGGACTCCAGGCACAATACTAAATTTAGCAGAGCCTTCGTTTCCTCATCTGAAAAACTGGGATGTACTTGCCATTCTTTCTTCACAATGTCATTGTGAGGATTATGTGATGCTTGCAAACAGCTTAATATGGTGTAAGGAAGGGATCCACCGTATTAAGCTGTTTGCAAGCATCACAGAATCCTCACAATGACGATCCCTTCCTTACACCGTATACAAAAATCAATTCAAGATGGATTAAAGACTTAAATGTTAGACCTAAAACCATAAAAACCCTAGAAGAAAACCTAGGCATTACCATTCAGGACATAGGCATGGGCAAGGACTTCATGTCTAAAACACCAAAAGCAATGGCAACAAAAGCCAAAATTGACAAATGGGATCTAATTAAACTCAAGAGCTTCTGCACAGCAAAAGAAACTACCATCAGAGTGAACAGGCAACCTACAAAATGGGAGAAAATTTTTGCAACCTACTCATCTGACAAAGGGCTAATATCCAGAATCTACAATGAACTCCAACAAATTTACAAGAAAAAAACAAACAACCCCATCAAAAAGTGGGCGAAGGACATGAACAGACACTTCTCAAAAGAAGACATTTATGCAGCCAAAAAACACATGAAAAAATGCTCACCATCACTGGCCATCAGAGAAATGCAAATCAAAACCACAATGAGATACCATCTCACACCAGTTAGAATGGCAATCATTAAAAAGTCAGGAAACAACAGGTGCTGGAGAGGATGTGGAGAAATAGGAACACTTTTACACTGTTGGTGGGACTGTAAACTAGTTCAACCCTTGTGGAAGTCAGTGTGGCGATTCCTCAGGGATCTAGAACTAGAAATTCCATTCGACCCAGCCATCCCATTACTGGGTATATACCCAAAGGACTATAAATCATGCTGCTATAAAGACACATGCACACGTATGTTTATTGCCGCATTATTCACAATAGCAAAGACTTGGAACCAACCCAAATGTCCAACAATGATAGACTGGATTAAGAAAATGTGGCACATATACACCATGGAATACTATGCAGCCATAAAAAATGATGAGTTCACGTCCTTTGTAGGGACATGGATGAAATTGGAAATCATCATTCTCAGTAAACTATCGCAAGAACAAAAAACCAAACACCGCATATTCTCACTCATAGGTGGGAATTGAACAATGAGAACACATGGACACAGGAAGGGGAACATCACACTCTGGGGACTGTTGTGGGGTGGGGGGAGGGGGGAGGGATAGCATTGGGAGATATACCTAATGCTAGATGACGAGTTGGTGGGTGCAGCGCACCAGCATGGCACATGTATACTTATGTAACTTACCTGCACATTGCGCACATGTACCATAAAACCTAAAGTATAATAATAATAATAATAAAAGAAAAAAAAAAAACAGCTTAATACATGTGATGACAGTGATGATGATGAAGAGCCAACCAAGCTACAGGAGTGGGGCTTGGCCAAGGGAACCCTTTGGTCCAATGGTTTTCAAAGTTTCCGCATATTGGCATCACATGGGGCAAGGCCAACTTCATGGGTATGTGGTCTGTGCAATCCTACAGGGCCTCATTCAAAGAAGGGCCCTGCACTCAGTTTAATGGTCTGCTGTTACCATCTTAACGCTCTTAAAATTTTAAAATAAGAACCGCATGTTTTCTCAATGGACCCTACAAATCTTGTAGCTGTCCTGCCTGGAGAATGTTTAAAAATCTTCATACCTGAGCCCCACTTTACATCAGTTAAATCAGAATCTCTGAGGTTGAGACCACAGATTCTTATTTTTTAAAGCTTCACGGGTAAGCCTTACATATAGCAAAGTTGAGAACCAGTGCCTTAGTTTTCTGGTTGATTGACAGGAGTCCAGGAAATTTCTTGCCTCAGTGACCTATATAACCTTGGTGGGAGAAACATCCTTTTGATATGAGTTTCTAAATGCAAGAGAATTAACATAAATTCTCCAACTTTGAAACCCATCTAGCACTAGGCTACACACACTGGGATGCCCACCAGTGTCACCACATGGCGACAGATCTTAGAAAACTTACTCTGTTTAATCTTGAAATGGGGCTTAAAGTAATACCTACATCCTAGGTGGTTGTGAGAATTAAATGAGATAATGCATATTAAATGCTCACCGAAAAGCCTGACACATAGTGTGTTCAATAAATGTGAGCTATTATGAATGTTATGATTCCTACAGGTTTCTTTTGGTTTGATTAATGCACAGATCCTTGGATGACCTAAAGACTCCTATCACAGGAACATCAAGATTATTTGTTTCAAAGGACATTCTTAATTATTCCTCAGAGCATAGAAGTATAGAAGGCATTTAGTCAGAGGCAGATGTATAATGGTCTGAGGCAAGCCACATCACAGCATGGGGGCAAGTTGTGAATAATTTACTCATGCTGCCAGGCTGTCAAATGACTGTAGAGTTTTCCAAAGCAGCATCGGACCTGTTTCTCAGACCCTGCTCCTTTAAGGAAGACATGGCTAATTGGAAGGAAAAAAAAATGTCCTCAGTCCTCATGCTCTGTGCACATCAACACATGCCATCTGTCACTCTTCTCTCAGGCACTACCCCAGCCAACAGCATCTATCTATCATCAATTGATGTACATACATTTGTTCCTTGATCATTATATTCCTGTTTATTCTGATGTTCTTCATTTTTAATGATAAAACAACAAAATAGATCCTACAAGTCACTTTGTTTAGAGCCTCAAATACTGCTACGATGCAGATAGATAGTTTTAAGCCTTAGAAGGGAATGAGGACAAAAGGAAATAGAAATATTATTGTCTCAAGGCATAAACAAGCCATAAACTTATGGGCTCAATTTTGCAGTTTGAAATTTTAATATCCTATTTTCCTCCATTTGAGAAATAACCAGCATTTTTCGAGTACCCTAGGGAGAAAAAGGTTATGAATGACTTTTACTGGAAAATTACAAAGAACTGTGTAAACACTAATTTAATTAGAATTCAATAAGAAAGCCAAAATCCAGAAATTATCTGCCTGACACCTGGTTGACATGTTTATTTGGTATGTAAATTCTTAAGCTGGCAGAACTTCAGAATGACTTGGCAAGCCTTAAAAAAATCATCTAAAGCTGTGGGTCCACCCATGATCAATTAAATTAGAACCTTTAGAGATGAAGTCTGGGGCATCAATATTTTAAAAATATTTCCCTAGTTGATTCTAACATGTAGCAGAGTTGACAACATGAAATCCCCACTAGAAATGAGAGGGATCCTCGTAGAAACTTCAGGGGCTGCATGCTTTAAGAATCTAGGAAAGTACAAAAGCAGTAAAAACAAACAAATGAACAAACCAACCAACCCAACCAACCAACCAAACCAAAGGACCTAACGATAAAAAATAGCCCTATTTGATATTATGGTTGAATTGTATCTGTAAGCAAACAATAACGGTTGTATTTGGTTTAAAAATATATATACATGAATGTACTTCCAACCTGGTAGGCACAAGTAAAAATCCTTTCTTGGTAGAACTTTCCCATGCTCAAAGCAACTTCAGGGTTCCCAGCTCCCTGACCCTAAGGGTATCATGACCTTAGAGAAAATTCAGGGCAAAACACATTGTGGCTTTGATTATTCATAACTTTGTCTCACACTACTAGACTTCCTCCACTTAGCTAGATGTTTAGAAATCCCCCTGCATACCTCAGCTAGACCTGAGCTCCCCTGAAAAGCAGCTTCACTAATCCTCCTTTATTTCCCAGCCAAGCGTGGGATGCTTTTTTTCACTGTTTGTGTGACACAAACCCCCCACCCCAACTCACTGATGCATTCATGTTCCTGAGTGACACCGTACTCCTCCCAGGGACATAAGTGTGTAGCACGTTCTTCTGAAGGAAACTCTTGCCCTGAGTCACTACCTTTAGAAAACTGCCTGTACATTGTGGAGGGGATTGCAGAGGACACCTTTACCCTAATTCCTGAGAGTGTGATCAGTCTAGAACCTGCCAGCTTCATCTGCAGTGCCTTTTCTGGTCCCTGTCAGATTCTGGAACAAAGCTGCAAAGGCAGCCCTTCTAGGCTGACTCTATATAGAGAGACATTATAAAGGGGGAGAGAGAAGGGAGGAAGGACAGAGGTGAAAAAGCATTTAATCACTTAGTAATCCCTGACAGTGGGCTACCCAATATAAACAATCGGATTAACAGTTTGAAGTCTCTTCATTCAGGAGCGAATGATCCTTAGTTACTTAAGTCCGATCATGTCACTCCTCCTCTCAGAAATCTCCAATCATCTCCCAACCTACTCAGAAGACAGTCCAGTCCTTACTATAGCCCTAAGACTCCAGGGGGTCTGTACCCACTGTTTCTTTCTTTCTTTTTTTTTTTTTTTTTTTTTTGAGACAGAGTATCGCTCTGTCTCCCAGGCTGGAGCGCAATGGCGTATCTCCGCTCACTGCAAGCTCCGCCTCCCGGGTTCCCGCCATTCTCCTGCCTCAGCCTCCCGAGTAGCTGGGACTACTGGCGCCCGCCACCACGCCTGGCTAATTTAATTTTTTTGTATTTTTTTAAATAGAGACAGGGTTTCACCGTGTTAGCCAGGATGGTCTCGATCTCCTGACCTCGTGATCCGCCCGCCTCGGCCTCCCAAAGTGCTGGGATTACAGGTGTGAGCCACCGCGCCAGGCCTGTATCCCCTGTTTCCTGGTTCTCATCCCTTCATGGCCCCCGGCTGTTCAGTGAAATTCAACCTTATTGGCTTCTGCTGTTCCTGGGAAGCGCCAAGTGCTTCCGGGACTTTGTGAGTGCTATTCTCTAGGTCTGCAAGGCTCATCCCCCAGAATTCGGCAGGGCTTCTCTTTCCCTTCCTTTAGGGATAGACAAGCTAAGCCTCCTTTATTTTTAAAACTTTTCTTTTTGGCTTTTTATTTGCAATAATTATAGATTCACAGAAAGTCACAGATAGTAATTAATTAAATTAGTCTCTAATAAAGCTAAATATGATGTGTCGGAAGATCTCTAAAATGACACTCCTTAGCAGATATTTTTTTCTCTAGAACACCGAGAACAGCTGTCCAACATTTCTGCTTGAATATCTCAGCATGGGTATTGATTGTAAGACACAGCAGGGCAAGGATTCTATCTGCTGTTTTCCACGCCAATTTCTCCCAGCACCCATTTCTCCCCAGCACCAAAAGCAGTGCTCAATATATATTTGTTGAATATATGCAAAATCGAACCCTTCCCTGTTCTTTAGCCCAACCATAAATCTGCAAGTTAATCCTGAATTTTCCCTTTTCTTTATGACATACATGGAATTATATAGCTATCCTTTTGGATTGTATACCATTTATATCTATGAAATCTGTCTCTTTCTAATCCTATGGTCATCACTCTAGGTTAGGCTTTGAACAGCTCTCACCTGAATTATTACAAATATCTCCTACTGATCTTCCTACCCTGAGTTTAGCTCCCCTCTAATTCATTCTTTAGTCTGCAGCTAGAATATGTTTTTTAAGTAGATCTGATTGTGTCATTTATTTTTTTTTTTGGCTTAAAACCTGTTATAGCATCCTATTGTTCTCAGGATAAAGTCCAAACTCTAATATGGCTAATATGAATTGAATGATTGGATGGAAATAATATCAATTGAATACGTTTCCTTTCTCGCATCAAATTCTGTACTGCAGACATACTGGCACCGAGCTCTGTCTTAGCTCGGAAACTTTGCAGAGTGAAGTTTTTCCTGCTGCGTGAAGAGGCTTATTCCCTTCTCCACATCCATATGGGTAACTACTACTACTTGCTCTCATCCCCTCTTCAAGACTGGGCTATGTGCCTTGTTGAAGCACCTCCCCCAAACACACACATTAGTTTGTAACCCCCGTGAAGGTAAGGGTAGTGTCTAACTTGTTCTCCATTGTATTACTAGCACCTAATACTGTCCCTGGTACATAGCAGGGATTTAGCAAATGTTTTCTGATCAATTGACTCTTGTTCAGGTATGATGATTAGGGTATGTGATGAGGGCACGCTGTGTTGTTTAAGTTTAAACACTGATATGGTTTGGCTGTGGGTCCTAACCCAAATCTCTTCGGGAATTGTAATCACCAACTGTTGAGGGAGAAAAGTGATTGGATTATGGAAGTGGTTTCCCCTGTGCTGTTCTCATGACAGTGAATGAGTCTCACGAGATCGGATGGTTTTAAAAGTTGCAATTTTTCCTGCGCTCACCCTTACTTCTCTCCTGCTGCCTTGTGAAGAAGGTGCCTTGCTTCCCCTTTGCCTTCTGCCTTGATTCTAAGTTTCCTGAGGCCTCCCCAGCCATGCGGAACTGTGAGTCAGTTAAACCTCTTTTCTTTATAAATTACCCAGTCTCAGGCATTTCCTGATAGCAGTGTGAGAATGGACTACTATAAATACCTAGCACTTAGAACAAGCCCTAAATATACGTAACAGTTTGTTTTCTTAGGAGGACTGTGTAGGCTGCATGCATGTATCCCCAGGGCCTAATACTGGACCTAGCACATTGTAAATGCTTAGAAAATGTTTGTGAAATGAATGTTGTATATATTATGGCAGCACTATTTTTAAATGCATTCTAGCTTGGTTCTGATAGAAAGACAAAATAGTGGCAAGAATGAGAGCTTATATAAAGGAAAAATTCAAATTATTTTGCTTTCTTTAATGTGGACAACTCCTGATTGTAGTAGAAATGGTTTTAGTACCTCATTCACCAAATAATCTCCAGCTTTGCCAAATTTTCCTTTTCAAGATATCTTAATTGTTTTTTAAGGGACACACAGTGTAAATATGGTATTCACAGGGTAACAAACACACACACACTAAAGTTTTAGAAAGGTAGTATGGCATAGTGGTTAAGAGCCTGAGCCTAGGAGTCAGACAGACTTAGAATTACATGTTGCTTTTATCACTTATTAGATGTGGAAGCTTAGTTAAATTACTGAATTTCCCAAGTCTCATTTTATTAAATTGTAAGATGGGAATAATAATATTACCAAAATTTTAAAAGGATCAAGTGAGATAAATGCTATACATAGCACTTGGTATATTAAACACATAGTATTTCAGTAATTGCGCCTCATATTATTATTTTCATTATTTAAAGATATTTCAGTTACCCTTCATGTAATTGAATTCCTGTTAAGCAATAGCTCATCCTTTGTGTTTCCGGTTTTGTTTTGTTTTGTTTTTTTGAGATGGAGTCTCGCTCTGTTGCCCAGGCTGGAGTGCAGTGGTGTGATCTCAGCTCACTGCAACCTCTGCCTCCCAGGTTCAAGTGATTCTTCTGCCTCAGCCTCTCGAGTAGCTGGGACTACAGCCACGCCTGGCTAATTTTTCTATTTTTAGTAGAGATGGGGTTTCACCATATTGGCTAGGCTGGTCTCAAACTCCTGACCTCATGATCTGCCTGCTTCAGCCTCACAAAGTGCTGGGATTACAGTCATCCTTTGTTTGTTTAATTTAATACCTCCCTGAAGCTATCTAGGCATCCATTCATTCACTTTAAATTGCCTTAATACCAACTTGCAACATGTCTAAGATTTTAAGGAAGAAAATGTGAAGAACTGGCCTACAATAGTCCTAGTCAACAGAACTTCTGATGCAAAAACACAAAGATTATGCATTCTGGAAACAACTAGAGAAACCCTGTGGAGATATTTGTAATGGAAACTTTGAAGTTATCAATATTGGAAACTTTATGATTTGGGTTTTAGCTGTTTTAACATGAACAACAGACTAAGACTTGTTTTGCTATGGGGTAATTGTGTAGATATTTTATGAACACTACCTCAGAAGATGAATGCTTAGGAATGACCAGTGGATGTATTATGCATGAATGATAACAGAGTGCTGCACATTCTGACCTTTCACTGTCTTGAGAAAAGTGGGAAAAAAGCCAAAACTTGCTACATAAAATATATTAGATATATGCATATATTCACACTAATGAAATTGCATACATTATGTACAATTTTTACATATCAATTATACATCAATAGGGCTGTTAAAAAAATTTCCACAAAATTAAATTTTAAAAATGTGTCAACTGATGCTCAGGAAGAGAGAGTAAAGAAACTGACTTCCTGAAAGGCATTCTCTAAGTTTCGAGTAATGAATCATTTAGAAGGAACATCTGTTGCGTCTTGAAATGGACTGGGAGAAAAACATTCTCTGGAAAACAGAGAATTTGAACCTATGTCACAGAGAGTTTTACAAACAGTTTGCAAGACTACAATAAAAAAGACAATTAGATTTAGCACTCATGGCTACCAAACATTCTATGGCATCATGGCAACATTATTGTTTTTTTTCTATTATGAGTTCTGATCTTTAAAATTCTCCTGAAATAATCAGAAATAAACTTTTAATGTTATCTCATTTGATTTCATGGTGCCTAAAAGTCTGTTCTCTAAACTTGGCATGCACTGAACTGTTGTTACATGGAAAACTAGAAGACCTCCTGTTTGAGATTGACTCTCATTGGCATTATTATGTGACAGAAAGGTAGTAGGCTTGCAGTCAGCCTAATTTGAATCCTGTCTTTACCACTGACAAGCTGACAGAATTTAGGTAATTTGGATGAATTACTTCCATTCAATAGAATAGAGTTGCCTCATACATAACACAGGGACTATAATATCTACCTCTTAGAATTGTTGTACAGAATAAATGAGCATTTGATGTGCTCATTACAGAGTAGTTCTAAGTGTTTTCCCTTTTATCTTCATGAAACTCCAGCCAACTCTAATGATATCTCCTGACAAATGCTCTCGAGTCAGGACAGAGACAGAAAATGTTATGGGTAGAAATGTGTCTTGCAGCGGTCCTTTAAACTCGTGGGTGGCTAGTGTCAAATTCTGTTTTCTGATGAATGGTATTTCAGAAGGGATCTAGTGTACTTGAATGATCAGCTTAGGGAAAAAAGTTCATTAATCTTTTGTTTGACATTTGATTTGTCTGTAAATAACCAAATATTTAAACATAATTAAGCCTGTTATTTATTGACACTTCCATGATCCAGGCACTTTTTATATACACTATTTAATTTTATCACCCCTAATTTATAGATAGAAGCTCTGAGATGAGTTGGATTTTAAAACTAGTGGCAGAATCAGCGTTTAAATCCAGCCTGTTTGATTCTAAAACCAGGCACCTTTTACTTCATCACTTTGCTTCCTCAAATCATTCCTTTTTCACATATATGAATGTTCAAGGCTACAGCATTATTTAGCAATTGCTAATCAGTGTATTCATATTATAATTCCACAGATTTGCTTTCCTTTGCTTTGCCCTATTTCATTTTTAACACCTGCATAGTGTCTTTAAAAGTATACATTAAATATCTACAACTGTATATATCAATCATATGTCAATAAAATGGTTTAAAAATTAAATAATTAGAAAGTGTGATCCAACTTAATGTCTAAGTAACCTAAACTCATGTTTCTAAGTTATATTCCTCTCTCCTTCCCTTCCTTCTTTCTTTCCTTCTTGCTTTTCTTCCCTCTTTCTCTTCCTCCCTTCCCTCCTTCCTTTGGTCATTCTGATCCATTAAATGTTACATATGCATGTACAAACATGTATGTATAGAAATGTAGCAAAGCACTCCAGCTGTGTATGCTTCCAAGTGTTGAAGTGTATCGTGCCATGAAAGGACACTTTCCAAAAAATAGCAGGTTTGTAGAACATGAATAAATGATACATGGTTGGCTGGGTGCAGTGGCTCATGCCTGTAATCCCAACACTTTGGGAGGTTGAGGCAGGAGGATTGCTTGAGCCCAGGAGCTTGAGACCAGCCTTGGCAAAATAGTGAGACCCTGTCTCTGAAAAAGAAAAAGAAAATAGCTGGGCATTGTGGTGCCTGCCTGTAGTCTCAGCTACTCAGGAGACTGAGGTGGGAGGATTGCTTGAGCCTAGTAGTTCAAGGCTATAGTGAGCCTTGATCACACCACTGTACTCCAGCCTGGGCAACAGTGAAATGTGGTCTCAAAAAAATAAAAATAAAAAATAAAAGAAGGATAGTTGAGTTTAGAGCTTGGCTTGGAAGGAAAAGTAGATCATTGTCTAAAATATGGTATAGGTCATTGGAGAGCCCGTCTAATTGCCTTTACATTTGAAATGTCTATATTAAAGTTTTTCTCCTTTCGACTAAGCTGTTGTTGAATTCTAAAGCACTTTTGTGAAATAAATCATTCTGAGAATAGACTTTGTGGTGCAAGGAGTAAAGCCCTGTTCATTTAAAAAGGCCTGAAATCTGAAACATTAATTTTACAAATATTTATGGAGCCCCTGCTATACAGTAAACATTGAGTATTCAGTGACAGAGCTGATCCCTGCCTTTATGGAGCTTACAGTCCGATCGAAATAAGTATTTTTTAAATTTAGTCAGAGAGAGGAATCAGGGTGAAACTAGAGAGCTATTGTATTAGTTCATTTCCATGCTGCTGATAAAGACATACCCAGGGCTATGCAATTTATAAAAGAAAGAGGTTTAATTGGACTTACAGTTCCATGTGGCTGGGGAAGCCTCATAGTCATGGTGGAAGGCAAGGAGTAGCAAGTCCCATCTTACATGGATGGCAGCAGGCAAAGAGAGAATGAGGAAGTTGCAAAAGCAGAAACCCCTGATAAAACCATCAGATCTTGTGACGCTTATTCACTACCATGAGAACAGTATGGGGGAAACTGCCTCCATGATTCGATTATCTCCCATCGGGTCCCTCCCACAACATGTGGGAATTATGGGAGTACAACTCAAGATGAGATTTGGGTGGGGACACAGAGCCAAACCATATCAGTTATCCTGGTTGGATATCCATGCTTGGAGTCCCTTTATTTGCCTGGGCAAAGGGAAGGAGCAGAGGGGCGGGACTCTTGGAGGAAGATAGCAAAATGATGCTAAGACAAACATGGCCTCCTTCCTAATTTTGCCTGTCACTAGCTCTGACCATGTGACACACATAGTGTAAAATACAAACATGCATCTCTGAACCATGGTAGACGGGATCAATACTTCTTCCACGTTCACTCTGTGGTTGTGGCACTCCTGGGCCAGGCCAAGAGTAAAAAACCCGTCTAATTTTAGATATGTACCATCTAAAGGAAATAAGTTATGTCTAATAAGTTTACTGGAAGCTCTTTATTCCTCTTCCTTCTGCAGAAGCAGATATTTATTTATTATATATATAATTTACCATCTTTATCATTTTTAAATGTACAATTCATTGGTAATAAATACATATATATACTCCCCCCTTCATCCTCCCTTCTTCCTTTTCCTAGCCTCTTGTAACTGCCAATATACACTCTGTCTTCATGAGATCCACTTTTTATAGCTCCTACATATGAGTAAGAACATGCAAGATTTTATCTTTTTTTCTATTTGGAAATATTTCACTAGCCATTGAACTAGAACCTTTAGGGCTTATTCATGACATACCACATGAATGGTTGAAAAATACTCTCAGATTTCTAGAAAAGGTACAAAGAGGGAGAGAATTGCCATGGAAAATGGAAAAGAAGGAAGGGTCAACATATGTACAAACTAATTGCAAAAAAGCAAAATGAAATGGATTCCAATGAAAATGGATTATTATAGATATCTGTGCTCTGGTTCTGGGCTAATATTTTTAGAAAAAGAAAAATAACTTTTTTTTTCTGATAATGAAGAGAACATATGTTAAAACTTGAAGAAATTAAGATATTATTTAAAGGGAATTTTATCTTGCCTTTTTCCATTAGAATGTCTGTGTAAAATGATTTACTAGGATCACTGGTCCTAAGGGTTCTGATTCTTTGTGTTTGGTTAGAAATTTCTCACATTCACATAAATATCACCTGAAAACTAAAGAATTAAACTTTTGTGCAATAAAAGATATCATAAAGGCTGGGTGTGGTGGCTCACGCCTGTAATCCCAGCACTTTGGGAGGCCGAGGCGGGCAGATCACCTGAAGTCAGGAGTTTGAGACCAGCCTGACCAACATGGAGAAACCCAGTCTCTACTAAAAATACAAAATTAGCCGGGTGTGGTGGCACATGCCTGTAATCTCAGCTACTAGGGAGGCTGAGGCAGGAGAATCGCTTGAACCTGGGAGGCAGAGGTTGTGGTGAGCCGAGATCACGCCATTGCACTCCAGCCTGGGCAACAAAAGCGAAACTCCATCTCAAAAAAAAAAAAAAAAAAAAAAAAGATATAAAAGCACGTTAAAAAACAAACTACCAAATAAAAGAAAATATGCTACAAATATACAAGGGATATTTAAAATATATAAAAAACTTCCATAAAGTTTTAAGAATACTCAAACAATTAAAAAAATGGACAAAGGTCATGAAAAAAAAACTTACAGAAAAATATACAAGTAGAGGAGAGGGAGAAATAAAGAAGCTGCAATTTAAAATAATGTGACTTTTGGCTGGGTGCAGTGGCTCACGCCTGTAATCCTGGCATCTTGGGAGGCTGAGGAGGGCAGATCACTTGAGGTGAGGAGTTTGAAAGCAGCCTGGCCAACATGGTGAAACCCAGTCTCTACTAAACATATTTTTAAAAGTTAGCCAGGTGTGATGGCAGGCACCGGTAATCCCAGCTACTCAGGAGGCTGAGGCACGAGAATTGCTTGAACCCGGGAGGCAGAGATTGTGGTGAGCTGAGATTGCACCATTGCACTCCAGCCTGGGCAACAAGAGGGAAACTCCATCTCAAAAAATAAATAAATAAATAAATAAATAAAGTAATGTGACTTTTGACCTTCCATTTAGAAAAATCTTGAAAGACTGATAATATCTAGCATGGGTGAAAGTATAGAGGAATGATTACTCTCATGTATTCTTGGTTAGGGGTACGAATAGATGTAGTGTTTTTGGAAGTCAATATAGCAATAAAATTAAAAATGCATATGCCGTTTGACTCAGCAATTTCTTTTTTAAGGTTTATATCCTATAGGATTGCTGGAAGAAATGCAAGAAACAAAAAACCCCAACAAACTTCATGATAATGCTTACTGAAGCATTGTTTGTGATAGTAAAATGCTAGGATAACCCATGTGTCATTGATAGACGGATATAAGTAAATCATGGTACATCCACACAATAGAATAATATGCAGTTGACCAATGTTCTTCAACCTGAATGATGTACGGACCTTCTCTAAGAGATTTTTAAAAATTATTTCCAAAGGAAGCATGAGGACTATCTTTAAGTACAGACATTAGATACTATAAGATTAACTTAAGAAAAATCAAGTTACAGATTTGCATGTTTAGTACAACATTCTTTAAGAAAACAAACTCAAGCTATATATCTGTTCTATTTCTCTCTCTGAATATATAGAAAAGGCTAAAAACTACATATCACACTGTTAATAGTAATTACCTTTTTTTACTCTACATGAGTCTGATTTTTAAAAATTTATTTCAATAATATTGTGTTCCTTACCTACTTCTTTAATTAATTAACCAATTTTTAAAATTAGAGATGGGATCTCACTGTGTTGCCAGGGCTGGTCTTGAACTCTTGGCCTCAAGCGATCCTCCTGCCTCAGCCTTTCAAAGTGCTGGGATTATAGGCATAAACTACCATGCCAGGCTGTTATGTAATTTTTAAAAATGAAAACATTTTAGAAAAACAAAAACCCTCTTATCATAGGATTTATTTTAATCTTTAAAAATTTACCTTGGGATGAAATGTGTGGGATTTAAGAAGTAGACCAAGCCATACTTAATCTAAATACATAAATGTAAAATGAATTTTTCATTAGTGATCTCTGAAACCAAGTACAACTCAAATCAATGTGCATAAGAAAGTCAAACATTCTTTGTTAGTTTTTTGAGGTGGTGTCATTCTAGCTTGCTCTAAAATATTTATTCATTCAGTAATTTATCTGCATTACATTTCATGTAGTACTGTGGACAGAAAATGTTCAGCATTTGTTATATTTGTATAGGAAAAATGCTCCATGAGATAGTTTAATAGTAGGAATCAAGGTACCTCAAAATTCAATACGGTTCAGGCCCCAGGAATAATCCAGAGTAGAGGATAGGAAGGGTTAAACTCCATGTGAGCCTTTGATTCTGACATCACAATTAAATTATACAAATTCCTAACGTGTCAGATTTTAGAGTTTGCAAAAACCTACATACACATTGTTCCTATTTGTGCTCCTCGCAGTCCTTTAAGATAAGGGGGCAGGAATTAATATCTCCATTTTATAACTGAAACTGAAAATTAGAGGACTTCAATGAATGAAAAATCTGAGTAGCTTATCCTACCAAGTGGCAGATTAGTTCATGATTTCTTATTAAGTGATAAGACTTGCCAAACACCAGGAATCTGGGGAAGACGTGTACTCAAAGAAGGATGCTTAGACCACTCTGAAAAAAAAAAAAAAAATCAGTTCAAACTGAGTGAGTAACAATTCACAGTAAGAATTAGGTTATATCAAAAATTCAGTCAATTTTTCAAGGCAGACAGAGTTAACACTAGTAGTAGTAGTGATGTTGTGGGCAGCTATCAACTTGTGAAAGGATCAAAGATTTGCCTGCCCAAGGAGATGTCTTCTTTCATAGTTTCTGAAAATTCCCTTGGAGTCACTTCTATTGTCATTGTCCCCAGGTGGATGTGACAAATGAATTAATGGCTTATTGGATGGTATGAAACCTTAATCACCTTTTCTCCTTTTTAAAATGGCATTTAAAACTTACAGAAACATTGCAAGAAGAGAACAGGAAATTACTGTACCCATTTGAGAGTATTTTGAAGACGTCATGCTCCTTTACCCCTAAATACTTCATCATGCATTTCCTAAGAACGTAAATTGTCTTAAATAACCACAGTACATTTGTCAAAATGAAAAAGTTTAACGTTGATACAGTACTATTGACTCCATATTCAAATTTTCTGAAGTGGCCTCAAACCGTCATACAGATTTTTTTTAACCATGTCTAGGATTCCGTCAAGTATTACCTTTACCTATTTTTGTCTTAATAATAAATCAACTATTCCAAAAATGTTCCAGCCTTTGTATCTGTTGAGTATTGGTGCAGAGTATCATAACACATAAATACAGACTAGTGTCCAAATCCCTCCTCACAGTAGATGAAAGGATGGCTGGGATTGGTCCCACCAAGGTACCCTCTTAGGTGCCAGTGTCACAGTTTGGAGAATCAGTATTTGCTAAATCTTAAGGCAAGGGTTCTACCTGCTGCAGCATGGTCAGCAATTATTTTGTGAAACAGTTAAGGTAGATTAACATCCATAATCTACAGTTGAAGAAAGACCTAGATATTAAGTGACAGAATAAAAATTCTAACCCATGTCTGTTGCGGGAAGTCAGGGACCCCAAATGAAGGGACCGGCTGAGGCCATGACAGGAGAACATGGATTGTGAAGATTTTATGGACATTTATTAGTTCCCCAAATTAATACTTTTGTAATTTCTTATGCTTTTCTTTACTGCAATCTCTAAACATAAGTTGTGAAGATTTCATGACACTTATCACTTCCCCAGTCAATACCCTTGTGATTTCCTATGCCTGTCTTTACTTTAATCTCTTAATCCTGTCAGCCGAGGAGGATGTATGTCACCTCAGGACCCTGTAATAATTGCATTAACTGCACAAATTGTACAGCATGTGTGTTTGAGCAATATGAAATCTGAGCACCTTGAAAAAAGACCAGGATAACAGCAATTGTTCAGGGAATAAGAGAGATAACCTTAAACTCTGACCGCTGGTGAGCCGGGCAGAACAGAGCCATATTTCTCTTCTTTCAAAAGCAAATGGGAGAAATATCGCTGAATTCTTTTTCTCAGCATGGAATGTCCCTGAGTTAGAGAATACACGCTTGGAGGTATCAGCTTATAAACAGTCCCCCTGGGCATGGCCTGTCTCTTATGGTTGAGGCTGCAGGGGTGAAATAGACCCCAGTCTCCCATAGCGCTCCCAGGCTTATTAGGAAGAGGAAATTCCCGCCTAATAAATTTTGGTCAGACGGGTTGATCTCAAAACGCTGTCTCCTTATAAGATGTTATCAATGACAAGGGTGCCCGAAACTTCATTAGCAATTTTAATTTCACCTCGGTCTTGTGGTCCTGTGATCTCACCTTGCCTCCACTTCCCTTGTGATATTCTATTACCCTGTTAAGTACTTGATGTCTGTCACCCACACCTATTTGCACACTCCCTCCCCTTTTGAAAATCCCTAATAAAAACTTGCTGGTTTTTGTGGCTTGGGGGGCATCATGGATCCTACCAATGTGTGATGTCTCCCCCGGATGCGCGGCTTTAAAATTTCTCTCTTTTGTACTCTGTCCCTTTATTTCTCAAGCCGGCCGATGCTTAGGAAAAATAGAAAAGAACCTACGTGATTATCGGGGCAGGTGCCCAATACATGTCTTTAGTATCTCAATCCAGTTGCTTACTGATTTCCACGTCACCTATCTATTCCTTTCCTAAAATTATCTTAACAAATTTTCTGCCCATTAACATTCTGTGAAATTGTTATACTTGTTTGAGTTTCATGCTTTTGTCCATGAAATTCCCTTTTCCTGAAAATACTTTCTTTTGGTTCTTTTCTCTTTCTCAAGATTTTACTCATGTTAAAAACCTTTCTTGAATGTTGCTTTCTCTGTAAAGGCTGTCCTGACATCTTCAGAAAGAATGTACCACTTAGTCTGCATGGCTCCAAAGCACTTTGCAGATCTCTATGTTAAAAAAAATTATTTCAGTGTTAACTAAATATATGTCAATTCACAATTGAGAATGGAATGGCCTTGTCCTAGTACAGTGCCTGGCATATCATAGGTGTTTAATAAATTATTACTTAATAAATGAGCTTTCATTATTTATACATTCACTGACTCCAGTTGGCATGGGTCTATGAACTGGAGAATGTGTAATCTAAACTAACCCTCAGAAGCTAATACTCTCAGGCAACTGACGTCTGAAAGATTTATAAACTCAATTAATTGCCTTAAATCACAAAGTCTTATAAAAAACTGGCCTTTAAAGTCCAACATGGCATGCTTTAATTAGATGACATCAATTTGACCATTTGGGAAATGAATTTTAGCTTGAACAATCATTTACAATCATTTAGACTTGGTTATATGCAGTCTATTGAATCATTCAGATTCAATTCCATTTTTAATGTTGGAGGCTGCTAACCTAGTGGGGATCCCAGATGGAAACCAAATCTGTGTACACATGGGGAGTTAAGTTCATGGGCATGCCGCTGTGACAGGGTAGAGTCACCAGCAATTGATTTTCATGAGGGAGAGGCCTAAATGCCTCATTGTAGGCAGCTCACACACAATGAAGGAAAAGTTAAAAGATGAAATCTTTGTGTGAGTGCACTGGGAGTATTTTGAATTTAGCAGGAGTGTAACTTTTGGCTCAACACTACTGACACTGATTCAGTAATCTGTAAACTCAATACAGCCATTTTTTTTTTGGTCTTACTACTTGCATACTGATGACAAATATTTTTATACTTTTAGAAAGTTGCTCTCCCAAGTTGCACCAAATATAACAGTGACTCTGCAATTTTCTAGATATGTAAGCTACTCCCAGGTAATTCTTAGACCACTACTGTTACTGATGTTGGAATGGGCTTCTGACTTTAGTTGGCTCAATCAGACTAATGTGAAAGACATATTCCATTCTTGAACAGTGATTCCTCTCTCTCTCCTCCTCTGGATATTAACAAGAGACCATGTTATTCCAGTGGCTGCTGGTTGCCATCTTATGAGCCAACCACTTCGAACAGCAGACAAGAGGAAGGAATAAAGAGCATCCAAATCAGTAAAGAGGAAGTCAGACTGTCACTGTTCGCCGATGATATGATCACATACCTTAAAAATGCTAAAAACTCATCCAAAAACTCCTAGATCTGACAAATGAATTCAGTAAAGTTTCAGGATACAAAATCAATATACACAAATCAGTAGCACTGCTATACACCAACAACGACCAAGATGAGAATCAAATCAAGAACTCAACCCTTTTTACATTAGCTGCAAAAATAAAATATTTAGAAATATACCTAGCCAAGGAGGTGGAAGACCTCTATAAGGAAAACTACAAAACACTGCTGAAGGAAACCATAGATGATACAAACAAATGGAAGCACATTGCATGCTCATGGATGGGTAGAATCAATATTGTAAAAATGATCATACTGCCAAAAGCAGTCTACAAATTCAATGCAATTCCCATCAAAATACCATTAACATTTTTCACAGAACTGTAAAAACAGGCCTAACATTCAAATGAAACCAAAGAAGAGCCCCCCAGAGCCAAAGCAAGACTAAGCAAAAAGAACAAATCTGGAGGCATCACATTACCCAACTTCAAACTATGCTATAAGGCTATAGTCACCAAAACAGCATGGTACTGACATGAAAATGGGCACATAGATCAATGGAACAGAATAGAGGACCCAGAACTAAATCCAAATAGTTACAGCCAATTGACCTTTGACAAAGCAAACAAAATCATGAAATGAGGAAAGGATACCCTATTCAACAAGTGGTGCTGGGATAATTGGCAAGCCACATGTAGAAGAATGAAACTGGATTCCCTTCTCTAGCCTTATACAAAAGTCAACTCAGGATGGGTCAAAGACTTAAATCTAAGACCTGAAACCATGAAAATTCTAGAAGATAACATTGGAAAAACCCTTCTAGACAATGGCTTAGGCAAAAACTTCATGAGAAAGAACCCCAAAAGCAAATGCAACAGAAACAAAGATAAATAGATGGGACTTAATTAAACTAAAAAGATTCTGCATAGCAAAAGAAATAATCAGCAGATTAAACAGACAATCCACAGAGTGGGAGAGAATCTTCACAAACTATGCATTTGACAAAGGACTAATACCCAGAATCTACAAGAAGTTCAAATAAATCAGCAAGAAAAAAACAAGTAATCCCATCAAAAGGGGGGTAAGGACATGAGTAGACAATTCTCGAAAGGAGATATACAAATGGCCAACAAACATATGAAAAAATGTTCAACATCACTAATTATCAGGGAAATGCAAATCAAAACCACAATGTGATACCACCTTACTCCTGCAAGAATGGCCATAATTAAAAAATGAAAAAATAACAGATTTTAACGTGGATGTGGTGAAAAGGGAACACTTTTACACTGTTGATAGGAATGTAAGCTAGTAAACCACTATGGAAAACAGTGTGGAAATTCCTTAGAAACTAAAAGTAGATGTACCATTTGATCTAGCAATCCCACTACTAGGTATCTACCCAGAGGAAAATAAGTCATTACATGAAAAAGACATTTGCACACGCATGTTTATAGCAGCACAATTCACAATTGCGAAAATACGGAACCAGCCCAAATGCCCATCAATCAATGACTGGATAAAGAAAATGTGGGGTGGTGGGTGTGTGTGTGTGTGTGTGTGTGTGTATGTATATGTATACACCACGGAATTCTACTCAGCCATGAAAAATGAATGAAATAATGGCATTCACTGTAACCTGGATGGGGTTGGAGACCATTAAGTAACTCAGGAATGGAAAACCAAACATTGTATGTTCTCACTTATAAGGGGGAGCTAAACTCTGAGGACACAAAGGCATAAGCATGATACAATGGACTTTGGAGACCTGGGGGGAGTGTGGTAGGCGGATGAGGGATAAAAGTCTACACATTGGGTGCAGTGTACAGTGTACACTGCTTGGATGATGCATGCACCAAAATCTCAGAAATCGTTGCTAAAGAACTTATCCATGTAACCAAATACTACCTGTTCCCCAAAAACTATTGAATTTTTTAAAGCAGTAGCTGTGGAGTCATTCAGAACTGGTTCAATTGGCGCATATGCTGGAGCTGGCCAGTCCTAAATTGAAAGGGCAGATGGCATGCATGTCTTTCATATTTTGCTTCATCTAAATTCTACACTTGGATTCCCAAGGACTATTGTCTTAGCTAAGTCAATGTTTCCGAGTGCACAGCCACTGTATCCCAAAGGGGTGGTTCCAGAGAATTTCCAAAATCAGCTGCATGCAGTGTTAGAACCAGCCTTTCCACATATACTCTTAGGCTGTGTTCTTAAGACTGGGTCAAAAGCCTAGACAGCTACCTTTTTGTCAAGGTAAATTTATTTCAGGTGCCCTGTTCCTAGTCTTGCCAATGAAACCTGACCAGAGCAATTCCAGAAAGCCCCATCAGACCAAGTTCTTCTTTCAGTCAACAGTGTTGAGGCTGTGTTCCTTTGACTTTCAGAAATTCTCTGGGATCCCAAGTAACTTCTGAGATCATGACCTGCTCAAGTTACAAAAGGTTTTGGTTTCCTACACCGCAACAACCAAAAGGGCTACTCAAGTGAGTCTCGGCTTGATAAAAATAAAGGGCTTTAAAAATTTCTATACAAATAATACAAGTTGAAATTACACACATATGCATGTATATAAAATCAGAATATTACACAAATGCTCTTTATATCTTAAGTACTACTACCGTATAATTTTAATGATCCCATAATATTCCATCTATAGAATTATCATAATTTACTTAATCTTCTAATGTTGAATTTTGAAATTATTTCTAATTGCTATCTATTATAAATATTTCCTTGCAATGAACACCAGAGGCATAAGTTTAAATGCTCCTAATTGTATCTTCAAAGACCTCTTTAATCTGAAAGACTGAACTCAAGGAAATCCAGAACATTGCAAAATAAATTTGAAGATTGGTTTGGAATATGTCACCAAGTCTGACAGGGAAATTGTGAGCTAGAACCATGCAACTATTCCTTTTTGTTGCAAACAATACCCAAGTAAGGGGACTTAATTCCTCTTCCTTGGCTGTTCATTTGCCCCTGGTATGTTGGATTCCATTTGCCTCTCAAATCCCCTTTTTCAGCCTTTAGTTCCTCCTCCATGCTTTCCCAAAGGTAACTCTTGACCAAGACCTTCCCCATTTCTGCCAGGTAGGCATGGGCATTTCTGAGAGCCCAGTTCAGTGCCTCTCTGCTTCTTTCTCGGCCTTTTAGAACTTCCAGTTTACACTAGCCCTGATTTCTGGAGAAGCACAAAGAGGTGAACACAGAGAAATTTGTAAATGTTGCTAGTAGGGTAGGAGTTAAGAGCAGGATCAAGTGCAGCGTTGAGGTCAGGGAGCTGACAGTCCACTTTCACAGTATAGATCCCACGCCTTTCCTAGGTACCTTCCGGCTGTGACAGTTTATTTCCTATCTCTGATTCAGGCTATGTTTCAGCACCTGCACCTGTGCTGCACATTTCATTTATTTTTATCTTCTGTTTGCAAGTGTACAGGCTCCTATGTTTTACTGAGATCAATTGGCTTCTGACCCTATTCCTCCTTCTAACCCTTCTCAGATCTCCTGAAGACCCAGGAGCCTCTTCTGTCTCTGGCTGTCTTAGTAATGAAGAGGCTGTGGTGTTGCTCCGTCATTTATTCAGTCATTCATATTCATAGAAGAGCATAAAAACAATTTTCTTAATTACAGTACTTGATGCTGCGATGTGTCTCCCAATTTTCTGTGTGCAGTTTCCTCTGTGTAACAGGCACTCTGCATGAATTTGACACCTTTAATTGCTGGAGAAATTTCTCCAGGAGAGGTAATACACAAAGAGGGAAATAAGCTTCCAGGATTCCATTTAAAGAATGTTTACTTGACTCTGATCTTACTGGGTTCAGGAAGCCTGGCTGAGCTGCTGCTTTTTGATTTGCATGTACAAACCAAGATTAAGCTTCTGGTTTGCATTCTTCATTTGCTTATGAAAGTTCTGTTTATTTACCTGCAGGTGGAGATTTAGACCTTACTCTCTCCTGAGATCACTGTGAAAGGAGGGAATGAATAATTTGATGGTCTCTAAAACATGGAGAGAAAAAGGCTGCAGCCTTTCACCACAAAATTGAATTTTGTGAATCCATCAGTTAACAGCTGTGGAAAGTGGAGTGTGGACTCTGTGGCTTCCCTCCAAATGCACTAAAAAAAAAAAAAAAAAAAAGAAAGAAAAAAGTTAGCAGGTCTAGGTTTGTTGGGTAGAATGCTTTGTAATCTCAGTCCAGTCTACAGGATTTCAAAATAACAGCTGAAGGCAGAATAAAGACCAGTGAATATGTTTGCTTTTAGGATCTTAACAGTTAAATCTCCCTGTTTGATTTCAAAATTCCACCTCAGCTTTATCAGATGTCAGTTGGCCACACTAAGTAGTTTATTTTTCTTTTTAGTCATTTATAGTCTAATGACAGCCAAATATGTTTTGTTTCATTCTGGCTCTGCCCCTCACTCATGTCATCTGAATGCTTGAGGCTGTTGCTGATTGAAAGACATTCTGAAGCCATAAGTGATGATATCTGATGTTAGTTGGTGTTAGTACTTCTTGTTCGGGTAGGGTTGAACTCAGATTTGAAGTAAGCTAGGGATCCCTTGAGTTTTTCTTTCCTTTGACATTTACTCTTCTTCCATGTTCCAAAAAGAAGAAGGAAACTAGCACATCTACTTTGTTTCTCAAACAGCCTGTTTTCAATACAATCGTAATTTTCACTGAACCAATACTGCAATTCAGTCTGCTGTTCTGGCGAGCCAGTGCCTGCCATTATTTACCTTTGTGAGTTGACTTATATTAGGGGGGAAGATATGCTAGAGATGGAAGTTTTTTGTGATTGAGTGTCTGAGAGCAGAGGTGGAGGAGGCAGAGGACAGGGTGGACCCAGACTGGATTTGATCTTCTAGCATTTGCAGGTGGAAGCTGACCGCCTATTTTTCATAGGAGTCATTCTTATGCACAGTGAAAAAGCAGTGACATTAGAACCAAGGTTATGGCAAAAGATGATATGACATAGGACATAGGGGATATTTACGTGGAGCAGGGAAATAAGTGCAGTTCTTTATGACAATGGAAATTTTTGCAACTTTTGAAGTCAGAAGAGATGATTCCTTGGGCAAAGCTGCATTATCATGAGGGGAACCAGAAGCCATGGCAGCAAGAAGGCTATCCTTTTGTGGCTTTGAGTCAAAAAGTAGGCTGAGGTTGAAGAACAAGATAAGCCCTGAGCAGTGTGATACCCACCCTGCAGGAAATATCTGAAGGGGAGGCTGAGGTTCTCTGTTTTAGGTAGGGAGGTTAGCCACCCAGTGAAATTGCATGTTAACCCTAATGTGACTTAGTTTGTGTCCATAGGCTGGTGAAGTCCAGGGAAGTACAAACTACATTTCCTCCTATTTCACACAGTACAAATATGTATTTGGGACTTCAGATTTCAATTCACTTGAAAACACAGGCATTACATTTTGCCTTAGGGCACTTTGCATTAATGCCAAATTATTGGCAGAGATCACTCTTTTCGCTGCATTTCCATTATTTCAGCACATTTGCATCTGATGACTTTTTCTAAAATCTGATGAGATAAAACTTTCTATTTGTTTTGTGTTGTTTCAAAAATGGAAGCTTGCAGAATGTGAAATCCTACTGAGGTAATAAAGAACAAATGCAGAAATTGCTTCTGGCAGATAATAGTGTATGGAATGAGTTAGTTGCCCTTTTTTTTAACAAGGGGTGAGAGTGGAAGATGAGGGATGTCTGAAAGGCAACTTGTGAACTTGTGGAAGTTTCGATGAGACTTCTAGAAAGTGAACTTGTAGTGAGAATAGTAGGAGGAAAAAGTGTGCCAAGAGTAACCCTAAAAGCATTTTTAAAGAGCATTTAAGTCATTGTTTAGCAACTTAAATATTCAAGTAATATCTGCTTATCTCTCTGGCTGGGTTGATCTATTTCTCTATCTCTCTATCTGTTCATCAATCTATCCATTAATCCTCCTTAAATATATAAAGTCAATCTTTAATTGAATAAAGATCTTTACTTCATTCTGCAATAACAGATACAGAGAAAGTATAGCTTTATGTCTATGTGTTTTTAATGTTAAAAATTATAAATTTAAGTTCTGACATAGATTGCTTTTTTTGGTCAAAGCAGTGGTAAATTGAATAAGCTTTTAGAATCTTTTCTGGGAAATATTCCCTAATTAGGAAAATATTGCTTGATTAAAGTATGAAGAATCTCTTATTAATAAGCCCACTTTGTCCCTCCCTGATGTTTTAGTACCATGTTTTAAATAACGCTCTGTGAAGGATCAGAAAGAGAATGAATAGGAAGAAAATAATGGTAGAGAAGAAGGTAGAGAAGAAAGAGAAAGATGATGAGAAAGGTTAGAAGACATTTTAAAGCTGCCTTGAGGCCATCATGGTAAATAAGCTTGTAGCTCCTGTGACATTTTGATACAGCAGCTTGTCCCAGAGGTTTTGGAGCAGGCACTTTTGACTCAATCTAAGAAAAGAAAATTATTAAATGATTGGTATATTTTATTACCAAGAAATGTTTGAAATAAATATTCTCACCCCCATCTTTAAGTTTTACCTCTTTGAGTTGTATATTGGGCATGAGGTAGGGGTTGAGATGGTTTGGAAGAGGAGAATAAAACTCAAGGCTGAGGAGAGGAAGAGAGGGCCATTAGACATCACCTCTATACAAAGCACATAAAACCAAGACAGAAATGCTTACTAATTTTACATTCTCAGAAGGCACAGTCAATTGTTTTAAGCACAGACACTGTTCAGTCTTGGAAAATTCCCTGGAATTATAAATGGTCTCCATCTGACGACCTATTTGTTGCCTTCAGTTGATTATGTGTTTGACGTTTTCCCTGTTGGACTGAATTCTTTCTCTGCTTCCACAGATAGATGACCATCACCTCAAAACCTTCTTCTTAGTGTCTGCTTCATGTAGGTAGCAGTTTTGATGCTAGGTCCCAAACCCTCTAGCTCTTCTATTTGACTATATCATGTCAATCATAATCCATGGCAATATTAAATTTTGATAAAAATCCCAAATATATGCAACTGACATAAGAAATTAAAGAACAGCATTTTATACTAATCATCTTCATTGCCATTTCTGATCAGCAAGCAGAAGGGCATTATGAGATATAGCCTAGATGATCAATAAGTAATGGCAAACTCAGCAACCACCCAATTTGCCCAAGTTGTAGTTTGCCACCTGGCCATGGAAATCAGTGTTTTCACATCCTTCATATCTTGGCATTAAAAAAATGTGTTCAATATTCCAAGCAAAGGGACAGATTCTTTCAATTGTCTCAGATCCTTCTGGTGGCCAATTGCATTCCTCCCCAAGAAAATGACTGATTGTCAATGAAATAATGGTACTCACATGAAATATTTAATATTAAACTCTTAAAAACCATTCCCCCAATAAATCTAACCCAGAATATGCTATTTGGAAGACTTCTCATTGATCTTTTTTAAATTCTATTTTTCTTCTCTTTATCTGTCTGTTGGGGTAATGTCTCAAAATAGTTTTGTACACATCTATCCAACCATGACAAATAGGATTTAGAAGTTAACCGAACAACTATTCTAATTGTTGGTATTATTGTCTATTTTTCACAGTTTTTTCAGCTCAAGAGTTAGTCTTCCTTAAAAGTTAGAAGTTGTTACAACCATGTCACCTGTCATAATAGCCAAGGGCATGAGACATTTAACATTCAAGGTATGGAGTGTGGAGTAAAAGTTGAAATCCATTTAATTATCAGTGATGGAGTTTCTCTGAGGTTAACTTGGCAAAGCCAGAGTCATTAGGAACTGCTAATGAAATGAAATCAGAAACTGCTAATAAGATGGAGTCAAATGGTGTTCATTTCATATTGGAGAAGCATAACCGAAGTCATGAGTGGTAAGTAGGTTATATATTTTAGTTGGTGAGTAAATGTGTGTATGAAGTGAAGAAAGATGTTTGTGTTGACCCTGTGCTTCCTATGATTTATACTTCTGAAAATTCTGTAATTTGGCTGTGTGTGTGTGTGTGTGTGTGTGTGTGTATTTGGAGTTGAGATGGACTTTTCTGGCTTATATTGCTACATAAGAAAACATGAAACTGACTGATTCAAGGGATAGTCATTCAAAAAGATCCTTGCAATAAATGCCCTGCTGCACTCAAATTATGATTTAAGAATTATGAACATTGTTAGTCATTTTGAAAAGAGAATTTAAATAATTTTGCCATTTGGTTAATTAAAAAAAACTTTAGTGCCAAAATAATCTGGGGCCTTATAGTAGAAATATTCTAGATCAAACTACTTTTCTTTTGGACTTCTATTACCAACATTTACTTATTTAGTAAACATATTCTTTTGGAATAATTTTAGATTTACAGAAAAGTTGCCAAGATACTACTACCATTATTCTAAACCAGAAAAAAAGTTAAGCAAAAAAGTGTTATTATTATTATCATGCCTTATATTTTCAGAAAAAATATCTTCATATGAAAGTAAGACATAGTCCAGCTAAATTTCTTTCTTTCTTTCTTAATTTCTTCCCTTCCCCTTCCCCTTCCCCTTCCCTTCCCTTCCCTTCCTGATAAGTTCTCACTTCGTTGCCCAGACTGGAGTGCAGTGGTGCAATTATGGCTCACTGCAGCCTCAACCTCCTGGGATCAAGCTATTCTCCCACCTCAGCCTCCTGAGTAGCTGGGTGTACAGGCACATGCCACCATACCTGGCAACTTTTTAAATTTTCTGTAGAGATGGGATCTCCCTATGTTGCCCAGGTTGGTGTCAATTTTCTGAGCTACAGTGGCCCTCCAGCCTTCGGTTCCCAAAGTGCTGGGATTACAAGAGTAAGCCACTGCATCTGGCCCTAAATTTCCTTTTTTGAATGAGCATTACCTGACTTTAGAGCTATTCCACTCTTGATATTCTATGGTAAACAAGTTTCCAGTTTCTATCTCACTTGTCTGTCTCCACACCATCTTATTCCTTCTCATTACTTTAGCTCAGGCATTTTTTGAATGTCTCTTTTTCTGTCTACTCCACCCCATACCTTCTCTGCCCTTTCATATTTTACTACCATTTAACATTCAGCACATATCTCACTGCCTCCTCAAAGTCTTTTCTTGCTAGCTGCTATGATCTGAAGATTTGTGGCTCCTTACCACCACCAAATTCATATGTTGAAATCTAATTACCAGTGTGCCAGTATTAGGTGGGGCCTTTGGGAGATGATTAAATCTTGAGGATGGAGCCCTCATGAACAGGATTAGTGTACTTATAAAATAGCCCCAAGGGAGCTCCTTTGACTCTTCTGCCATGTGAGGACATAACAGGAAAGCACCATCTGTGAACCTAGGAAGCAGACCTCACCAGACTGCCAATGTACTAGTGACTTGGACTTGAACTTTCCGGACTCCAGAACTGGGAGACATACATTGCTGTTGTTTATAAGCTACCCTGCTCTGATATTTTGTTGTAGCAGGTAACAAAATAAGATACTAGTTTAGACTGGAGTAATTTATCTCTCTCTTCTGAAATTTCATGACCATTATTGTTTATGTTACTGATTGGGGAATTTATCAGGTACTTCTTTTTTTCTTCTCTTGGTGTCTTAGACTGCTAGTTAAACCTTGTACTGTTACCTAAATTTAAAATGTTTGTATTTGGTCTCTTCAGCCAGATTGTAAGATTCTTGAGGAAAATTCTTATTTCCTCTTTTGTCTTATTGTAGCACTAAGGAAGGTGCCTTGTACCCAGCGTTTCTCCATGAGTATTTATGGCTTCAGATGGTTGCAATTCCTTTTATTGAGTCTGATTAATAATGGTTAGGAAATGTTGAGTGCAAACTGTGGGCCTTGTATCTTATAACTACTTTTAAGTGTAATTTAATTTAATTCTCATAATTCATTCATGAATTAGATGTGTTTCTATCTCTATTTTACAGATGCAATTATTATATTCTAAGAGTAAAATACTTATAAATTACACACGGGAGAATTTGAACAAAGTTGAGTTGAAATGACAAGATCATTTATGGTTCAGGAGTATAGAGAAACAACTATTTTTTTCTGCAATTCATGAAATTTTTGCTATATTAGAAGTATTCTAACTGACATACATATGCAATGTTACCTCTTCAATAGTTTAGAAAGCAACTTCTGATTGGAAATGCAAATGTTCCCTGACTTTCCATAGTTTGACTCATAATACTTATGAATTTTTGACTTTACTGTGTTATGAAAGCAATACAGATTCAGTAGAAACTGTACTTTGGTACAGTATCCAATAAATTACATGATATATTCAGCACTCTTTCATAAACAGGCTTTGTGTTAGATGATTTTGCTTAACTATAAGCTACTGTAAGTGTTCTGAGCATAGTTAATGCAGGCTAGGCTAAGCTACAGTGTTCACTAGTTTAGTGTATTAAATACATCTTCAACCTACAATATTTTCAGCTTTGTAAAAGTGAGGAAGTTCAAGCAGTGGGACAAGGAAGGAGGAAAAGTGGTGAAGGGTATGTGAGTTGGTTTCCAGTATGAAGAATAGGGGCTCAGTAATGCTGAGGACCTTTTGAAGAATCATTTTGAAGATGCCTCAGAAATATTCCATTAGAAGGTAAGAGCCTGGAACATTTTTCTATTGGTTTTTATTCCCCACTTTTTGATTGGTGTCCCTAGCGGCATTAACTCCCTTGAAATCCTTGGCTACCTGTGCTTATACTGAGTGATGTAACACAGCCTGGGAGAACTCTGCTACTTTAGTTTGCTGAAGATGGGAGAATGGCAATGTATATGGAATGGTCTACCATAGCTGTCCTGAAATCATGGGACCAAAGAGGAGATGCGGCATGAGGAACCGCAAGTGGCTACTACCCCACTGGTTTATTTGTGTAGATTCGTCTACGTTATCTCACCTTTTAGAATAAATGTATCAGTAGAATGGGAAGTTAAGTGGAGTGGATGGGATGGACACATTCAATTTATTATGAAACTTAAAATGTCTATTTGTGTATTACTTACCATTATTTCGAAAAACCACCAGTGGTACATGTGAGTGGCACTGAATTAAAATGAAGTCTTTGGGGCAAGTGGTTTAAGGTCCAATCACACCAAAAATGAAATAATTTGGAAGAAAAAGAAAGCTAAAGAGCCGGGTCTTTCAGTTTGATGCTTTATTGCTCACCATACAATATTGGAACAGACACACAGTTTCTCACAGTAAAGCACATAATACTGCACTTTCTTAAAAAAGAGTGTTTGCCCCACAAGGACACAATGATTAATTCCCAAATGATGAAGTGAGTCAACATACAACTTTCTAAAGCTGATAGAAGGAAGCCAAAACATTCCAAGACATGTCATAGGCAACATGCAAGTCAACAATGTTATCACAGTAGCCTGAAGCTAATCACTACATGTTTCTCAGTTTCATGTTTAATGTTGAAACTTAGGTTCATGAAGGGCCTAGGTCCCTGAGCTAGCTCTGATCTCTATATGTAGCATAATTGGATAAATCCAGAGTCATTTAGGACCCCTGAATAATATACACATATATAAATATTTTAAATATATGATGACAATATAATATAGAAAAAAGATAAATATATATACATGTATTTTTCACTTGGAAAATTAGGACTATAAGAATACTTATAGAATTACAACATAAGACAAATAGTATACTGTATTTTCTATAGATAATGAAATTCACAAAGTTTAGAAAATAAACATAGCAGATTTATATACATTTCTACTTTATAGTAGAGTATGAGTGAACATTTCCTCACCAAATATAAGTACAGGTTGGTCCCTTCCTTTGTTGGGTTTTTTTTTTTTTTTTGGACTAGCTTCCTTCCTTAATCAATCCCTGATGAATTGGGTTTGCTCTGGATATACATTATTAATATCAAGAGCCTTGCTTTAAGATTTATTTATGTCTCCTTTCCTTTACTCATCTTATTTTTCTCACACGGCTCATCTTTTCTTTAACTATCTAAATCAAATCTATCCTTGAAGGATGTCTTACCTTCTCTACAAAGCCCTCCTTAACGACTCCAAGCCCCATGGAAGCCCCCTTCCCTCTGAAGAACTCAGCTGTTTATAGTCTGAAATCATACAACTTGACTTCCAATTATGTGTTCTTTCTTTTCTGGTATGTTTCTGTGTTAATATGTTATCACTAAATTGTAATCTCCTTGAAAGCAGAAACAATGTTTTAGTCTTCCTTTTTCTCATTATTAAATTGGATGATAGACATGAGAGTACCATTGAAATTGTCATGCATGTTACATACATAAGGGATTGTTCTGACTATCATCTGGCATACTTCATGCAGTGCCTTTCAATGAACCAGGAAAACTATTTAAAAAATAAGCACAATGAGTTATCTGATTGTGAAGATAGATCTATAGGCAAATTGGGTATTATCAAACGTTTAGAATGTATTTCTGAGCTGGGATTGATTTCATTCATTTTACAGATGTTTAGGGATATCATCCAATAGATAATAAATAATTAACTAAATAATAGTTTAGATAATTTGTGGAATACAAAGATGAAGTAGAATTACCCTCAAGGATCTTTCCGTTTAGTTGCTTATTAAGAATTATGTGATAAGAGCCTTGAAGGCTCTATCTGAGGGCCTGAGCTCTGTGATTTTCAAGGTGTGCTCAGAAGACTATAGGCATCAAAATCATCTAAAAAATGAGAATTTCTTAGGGCAAGACCAAAAGAAAGTGCATTTTAAGATAAGCTCCCAGGTAACTCTTATGTATGTGAAAGCAGGAATGTTTTATTATTCTTAGCTAGGAATTCAATATTTGGTCTCCTTACTAGGGCATTTTGTGCCATTTCAGGAATATAATGTTCTTATTGACTTCTGAATTCAGATCTCTGGTGAGATGGAGTCTTACTCTGCTGCCTTGTATTTATTTCTGTTTTTATCAAAAGCCTCCATCTTTATCAATATCAGTCCACAGCATTCTTGAGGAAGTTCATACTCTCTTGTTTCTGGAAGTCAGAGAACAGCCACATGCACAAGAATTAAGTTCATTATTCTGTGAGGAATGAAATAGCCACTTATGGGTGCTGCTTCAGGGCTCAAATACATTGAAAGAGCTCCAGCTGACTCCACTCTTTATCCCACTCTTTCAACTTTAATAATTTATGAAGTACTTTCATTTCCATTATTCCAGTTGAGAACCGGTAGTATGGACTTAACCCAGATGCTTCTTCATGAGGCCAGGCAGGCAATCAGTGTGAATTCACTGTTTATTGGCCATTAAAACTATCCTTTGTTTCCTTGCTGGATCCAGGTTTGAAAATTCTGGACAATGTACTGTCTTAGCTGTACTACTTCATTTAGCTCTTTTATTTTTCCAGATGTCATTTCCAAAATATGAATTAATAACTTTATATTGGCTTTATCATGAATGTGCTTGGTGTAGAAGAATGGAAATAGACGCGACAACATTGTACACACACATTCATGATCCCTCTTGTCAAAAGAGGTTACAATAGTTGCCCCTTATACACAGTTTGGTTTGGTTTTCTGCGGTGTCAGTTAACTGCAGTCAACCTCTACACAAAAATATTACATGGAAAGTTCCAGAAATAAACAATGTATAAGTTTTAAATTGAGAGGCATTCAGAGTGGCATGATAAAATCTTGTGCCATCCGACCCAAAACGTGAAAATCTTGTGCCATCCGACCCAAAACGTGAATCCTCTCTTTGTCCAGTGTATTCATGCTGTGCACTCTGCCTGCCTGCTGCAAGTCATTTAGTAGCCATCTTGGTTATCAGATCTAGAAAACATAGTATATGCAGAGTTTGGTACTAGGTTTCAGGCATTCACTAGGGGTCTTGAAATGGATCGCCAAAGGATATGGAGGAGCACTGTATTTGAATACTGGAAGCAGAACCCTGTAGACTTAGTTTATGTCAGCATTGTCATCATTTGGTGTTAACTATGTCAGTAACAAAATTGTTCTCCGATGTGAAACTTCTGTAAATGAGGTTTGCTGTTGAGTGATGAGATTATACTTATAGACAGAACATATCAGAAAAATAGTACAGGGTCTTATCTGACCTTATTTTCCTGTGTAATCAGTGAAGAATTAAGTTAACAGATACTTCTCATTAGAGTCCATAAAGTAGAATGAGAATATGTAAAATTGATCCTTGTATTAAAAGTCATCTTATGATATTTCAAATGGACCATTAACAATTGCTTCTTTAAATTATATTTCTGACATCTCAGATTTGTATTCTAAATATTTCCAAACAGTTATATCTTCAGGTGATGACATGTTGGTCTTCTTTTTCTCATAGGATTGTGAGCTTCATAAGAAAGGGGAGAGTTTGTCTGCTGAAACAAATTTCTGCAGCAATTTTGCACATATTGAGTGTTCTTTGATTAGTTTCTGACCGAAACCTCTAAAATGCCAACTTCTCAACTCTGTACATGATTCCTACCATGTCAATGAGGACATAAAGAGAACTCTAATTTAAAGCATCAGTTTTTCTATGTTTAAAAGTGATTTCATGAAAATGAAAGTTAGCAAAACAATGACATATTTTTATACATAAATATGTTTGAAAGAACATTTGTATTTTTACTTAAGATATTTCATGTCCAGGTTTAGTCTTGAATGAAGTTAGATGAATCTTCCTGCTATGAGGAAAGTGATGATTGTGGAGTGATGAGAGTTTGGTGGGGAGAGGGAAGAGAGAGAAAAATACTTATGACCACAGAGCTCTGTAAGATTTCTTCATGTGTATTATTCTGAAAGCTTATGTTGACTCAGTCAAATCTTGGTTTTGATGGCTATTTATTGTAGACAGCTAAGGATACATAAGAAATAAATTGCTGGAGATATTCATGTTTGCTTCCCCCTAGGGGAATGAGTGACTTAAAACATTTGAAAACATTTTTTCTTGACTCTTGAACTGACTAGTTCCTCTTAGGTATACTCTCATTCACATCGAGTTTCCCTACTTCATATATAAATATTCCAATCCCTGTTTTAATTGCAATTGAGAAGTAAAGATGATATTAAATATAATATTTATAGAATTTATACATTGATGGGTTAATCACATAAAATCTTTTCCTTCAGAAAGTTAATATTTTCTCTTTATCATGTTTACAGGTTTAACATAGTTTAGAATGATATAAATTCTTTTATTCTTGAAGAGCCAACCAGAACTATGTCGACCCAACTTTTACTAAGACATATTGTTCTTATTATTCCAACATAGTCTTCTGAAAATAAAACACTTCAAATATCCATCAAGACTTAGTTGCACTAAACTAAGTTTTATGGCTGTAGCTTTTCCTTTGACATTGCTAATTGTTTAGCCAAATCAGCCATTTATTTTGGTATATTATCAAGGTGTATTGTTCTGTACATTCAGTTTGTTTAAGAATGACTGTAGAGTTTGGACTTGTCTTATTTTTCTTCAGCATTTAGAATATTTGCCTCATATGTTAAGGTCTAGAAATATACTCACAGCCCTTAGGTCCTAAGAGGGAATTTATGTTTGTTCATTTTATTCATGATCTGTGCCCTTTACTCAATTACCTCAGGTGTGAGATCTAACCAAAGACCCTCAGCAATTAATGAAATTGGAAGTAACAAAAGAACACAGGGAATTTTTATTAAGGAGGGCTCTTAATAACATTACTTCATTTCACCAGCAAATTTTAATCTAGCTCTTTATTTCTCATTTGGTAATATATTAAGTTTTGATTATTTATAGAAATATTTTATGATTGAGTATAGTGTGATAAAGAATATTTTAAAAAGTTATTTCTCTTCTGTGTAAATTCAAATATCTATTGGACATTACATAGGAACATTTAATTTTAAAATGGCATTTGCTTTAGAGTTAAAACACTATGAACTGAGTTCTTACGAATTTCCCATGTGGTCTAAAACTAACAGATTTTTGAGAAATAACTTTTTTAAAAACTAAAGTGGAAGAATTCAGCCCATACATTAAATTTCCAAAGATAAGAGCGTCTTTGTATTCTCTGTATATCATGTTAAACTAATTGTATTTTTTAACACCTGATATAATCATTCTGCAAAATCCATACATTTTTAATAATTAGGACTTAGGTCATAGGAATACTGGTCTAATCATCAGAGAAATCACAGCTATAGTGAAATTGTGATGAAGATAATGTTGATTGACTACTTACCAGCATACCTGGGACATAGTAGATGCCCAATGATATTAGTTCCTTTCTGTAATGAAAAAATCTCATATATTCCAATCCCCTTTTTCACCAGTTTATGAACATGTGGATATGTGTTTATAAACACACATGTGCTTGTGTGATTTGGGGTTGGGTCACTCTGGTGCTCTATTTATATGATGCCAAGATTAATATTTACACCAGAATGAAAAGTCAGTTAACATAGATTGCTTACTGTCATGCAGGTAGGGTTTTAGGGTATTTCCTGCAAATATTTGCTTGCGTTCATTTACTGTTATAGTAACAGGATAAAAATGTCTTGCTGGAGTAGATAAGGCCAATTTTCCAAAAAAAAGCATACTCTAGAATGAGGTTCTGGATAGCATAGTCTCCATGAAACAGCACATAAAAACAAGTTTCAGAAGTAGAATGGTATATTCTTCATTAAGAAGATGGGGAGGTATAATTATCATTAGCAATTAGGTTCTAGAAAAGTCCATAAAATAGGGATATAGGCTGGAGAGGGGAAATGACAGCCTGTGGGCATGTAAAGGTATGGGTACTTTTTGATCTACTCATTAAAAATTAGTGACTACTGAACCATCACCAAGGGCAATGTTTGCCCTTGGAGATTTTGGTTGGCCAGATCTCAGTAGGTAAGAGACTCAGGTAGGAACTGACAAGTGTCCTGGACAGATTCATTCACAAGTCTCCAATAATCACTGGAATAGCAGATGTCAGTCACAAATATAAAGATGACATACTGATAATATGATGAAATCAGTTTTAACTCTGCTGAAAATAAAGCCAATAGAATTTTGCATTGCTTTTAGAATCTGTATACAAAATATCACTAGCATTTGAGAAAAACAAAAAAAGAACCTACAAATGACAAGCAGATAGGAAGGAAAGACAATTGCAGCCGAGGTAAAATCCATAGACTACAATTCTCAGTGGGAGCTCTTCATCTGGAAGAGGGATACAAGGATTTTGGCTGACTTAGAATAACAACGAAGCTTTTAAGAATGTTTCAGACTTTTGAGCTAGATTTTGCTTGGATGATTTGCTTGACATGGCTGAGTAGTTTATAAACAAGAATGTTCAAAAAGATTTTCTTGCTTAAAAGCGTCAGAGAAGAAGCAAAATCTAATTATAAATACTTGCTTTTGTCTTGACTATACTTTTCAAATTTAATTGTATGTTAGTTTGTATCTTCACAGTTACTTAATCTGGGTTTTTACCTTTTTCCACCCAACATGTGGGAGGCTGGAAGAGTTGATAAGAGTTGGATTTATCTTAAAATCTACATTTCTCCTTAATTAATAATTTCAGATATTTTGAGGTTTATTTTACATTAAAGTTGAATGATGATTATCTACCGTCTAAGATATAAAAATCATCTCAGAATTTTATGAACATTATGGCAATTTTTAAAATACAGTTAACATGTATGTCTGAAATCTTATTTTTACTCAATAAATAAAATGTTTCTGGAATATTTTTCCCTTTAATTTCAGATATTCATGAACTAGCTCTGTACTATGTTAAAATGAATACTAAATGCAAACATTTAAAAATCTGCATGTTGTCAAATTATCAAATGTATAAATAAATTAGGGAAGTTGAAAAGTGACATTTGATAAGGTTACTATGAATAATGTAAATTGATGTCTAGATTTTGTTGAAACTCTATAAGTCCAGAAAATGTAGTGAATTTCTTAAGTTAAATGAAAAGGGCTAAACTTTAAGTTTCTATCATTTAGCTATTTCACAGATCTGCTCCATTTTTAGTGATACTAGTTTGTAAGAAGGAAAGTCTGAATCATCCTCATGGGTTAAAGTATCTAGGGCCAGAACTTGTTAGAGCATTGACAAAGACTGATCTGCTGCTCTGTCTTCACATATGACTATTGGCCATGTTCTCCCTTTTGTTGATGACTGCACAGATTCTCATTTTCTTTGTCATCCATTTTCTTCTAATTCATGAATCAACTTTGGCTAAAGGATACCTCAGAAGCCAAGCAGGTGTCATCAAAAGACACTTTTGTGGCAGACAGGTAAGTGTCAGTGACAGTGATATCATCAAGCTCTGTGCTGAAATGGTCTGACTCCTTGACGATGCTGTAATTTAGGGCCACACTGTAGTTAGCAGGTTTCTCTGTTGGCTTCTGCTTGCAGTTGCAGAGCTTTCTGAAGGCTGCACGGAATTTCTGGGACATGAGATTGTAAATCACCGGGTTGATGGCACTGTTGAGATAAATGCAAATTCTGCAAAAGAGCAAAAACCAATTTTCTTGGAAAGGACTGGAGAGAAATGAGTTGACAACCACAAGAGTCCTGTAGGGCATCCATAAAAGGGCAAACAGAATTACAACCACTGCCAGCATCTTGGTGACCTAGGGAGAAATAGAGAGAAATGCTGTACAAACACAAATGAAACAAATGCTGTACAAACACAAATGAAAACAAAACCCCCTTTCTTCTCTCACCCAAACCTTTAGTTCCAAAATGTAGTCTGAGACAAGGAATTAGGTGCAGGTCATTTATTGGGGAGGTGATCCCAGGAAGCAGGATTAAGGGTTATTAATTAGAATGCTATAGACAAGGAAAAGCCAAAGTAGGGTGTGTTATTGAGATAGCTCCCCCTATAGCCAACTCTGGCTCAAGTAATGCAATTGAGAATTATCTGTCAGAAGTAAAAGAATGAATGCCAGTGTCCATTCATTAAAGATATTGTTAAGGACTTTAACTCCTGTGTACTTCCAGGATTCTCTTGCCTGAAAACTCCTAGGGCCTTTAGAGAGACACTTGAGACCAAGAAGAGGAGAGACAAATGGTACAGTGGATGCCTGAAGTGGGATATTTCCCACTGCAGGAACCATCTACTGCAGCTATGGCTGAAATCAGAGTCTTGTTAAGAGGATATTAGCACAGGGCACCAAAAGTGTCTGTGGCAAGCATTAGGAGACTTAGGGTCAAATCCCTTCTTTACTTACCCTATGGGTGGCCTAAGAAATTATCTTAACCTATCTTATAGCTCATCTGTAAAATGGAGCCAACATTGCCCTCCTAAATCAAATGAGGTAACAGTGCATGAAAAGAATAATGCAAAAAACCCAGTGTTTATTGAATGTTTACTGACTGCTATGTGCCAGACACTATCCAAGGTGTTTGTTATTTATCATGTTTAAAAAGTTTTAAACCTCCTAAAATAGGTATTGTACCCACTACTTTTTCAAATTAGAAAACAGGTACAGAGGCTGTTAAGTACTTTGGTGGAAGCTGTAGAGTCTCGGGGCTGGAATTAGTATCCAAGTGAGCTTGAATTCAAAGCTTTTGCACTCTTTCAGTTTAAAGGGAGGTGAAAGGGGGAGAAAGCAAATGCTGGAATTTTACCTAATGCTGAAGCCACTCCTAAGTATAAGCATTGCACAGGAAGTAAGACAATAGGTAGGATGAGGTCAACATCCCAGATTGCTCACTGGTCACTGAGCTTCATTCTGACTCAATGCATGTAGGATATTAAGGCTACATATTTTACCACTAGGAGTAGAAAAATTGTTCAGTGAGAATATGTGATTTCACACTGGTTCATATAAAACCAAGTAAGACATTCCAGAGATTCTGACTTCTTTTAGAGCCAAAGAGGGTCTCCTTAGCAAAGGGGTTAACTGAAACATGATTTTTCCTAAGTAGACTTTAAAAATATATGTGTAAGTCAATAATTGGTCATAGGAAATCAAAGTGATAAATGTTCTAAGCTTTGGAAGGAGATGTAGTGATTATCATCTTCACTGTCATCATCACCATGATCTTCGTCATTATGAACCACATCCCTGCCTTTATTCCCTGCTTGGTACTCCAGGCACTCTGAAATCAGATCACTGCTTCACACTTGTCAACATTCTCCCACTCCCTGTCAGGGGTAAAGCATCCTACATTGAAATACCTAGTTTAATTTACAATTAGAACTATACCATCACATTTTAGTCCTTTAAGATGGCCCAGGTAATCTGAAAAATGCCATATAAACATAATCTTATTTAATGCTTATAGTAATTCCATGAGTAAGCTAGTATTCTTTTCATTTTGCATATGAAGAAATTGAGGTTTAGGTAATTTATATGATTTGTCTACAGACACATGAGTAGTAAGTGACAGAGCTGTGATTCAAATCTGTCTACTTAAGACAAAGGTCATGCTCCTTCCTTTATATTTTGCCCTTTCCATGAACGTTTCTTGCATTTTCGATAACATTTCTACTGTGTTATTTCCATTATGATCACCCAGACACTTAACTTCTTCAATTATAAACCCAACAACACTTACTGCTGCTAAATTTCAGAAGAAAGGTTGAATTTCATCTACCTTTATCTTTCCCTACAACTGTCAGGGAAAATGTTGAATCCACAAGTAACATCTACCTGTCTCTTTTCACTGAATGACAGTGAAGGCAGCAACTTTCATTGTGTTGGAGAAGAGCAACCTGTTTCAAGGTTAGTATCTCTCCTGTGCATTTCCACAGCGCCTCCAGGCATACTTTGACATCATTCCCAAACATTTCATTGCAGCGACCTATACTTGTTCATCTCTCCAATAAATAGTAAACTCCTTCAGGGTATGGGTAAATTTCTTCATTTCCCTACTTTCAGGGATTTAGTGCACTATGTGACATAAAGTGGCCCTAAGAAAAAACTTGAATACATTCAGGCATGGAAGGAATTAATTTAAAATATGTAACCATAGGTCTAAGAAGAAAAGAGAGAAGAATGAAATAGATGCAATAAAAAATGATAAAGGGGATATCACCACTGATCCCACAGAAGTACAAACTACCATCAGAATGTACTATAAACACCTCTACACAAATAAACCAGAAAATCTAGAAGAAATGGATAAATTTCTTCTGGAGACATACACCCTCCCAAGACTAAACCAGGAAGAAGTTGAATCCTTGAATAGACCAATAACAGGCTCTGAAATTGAGGCAATAATTAATAGCCTACCAACCAAAAAAAGTCCAGGACCAGAAGGATTCACAGCCAAACTCTACCAAAGGTACAAGGAGGAACTGGTACCATTCCTTCTGAAACTATTCCAATCAATAGAAAAAGAGGGAATCCTCCCTAACCCGTTTTATGAGGCCAACATCATCCTGATACCAAAGCGTGGCATAGACACAACAAAAAAAGAGAATTTTAAACCAATATCCCTGAGGAACATCGATGCAAAAATCCTCAATAAAATACTGGCAAACCAAATCCAGCAGCACATCAAAAAGCTTATCCCTCATGATCAAGTGGGCTTCATCCCTGGGATGCAAGCCTGGTTCAACATACGCAAATCTATAAACATAATCCAGCTTATAAACAGAACCAAAGACAAAAACCACATGATTATCTCAATAGATGCAGAAAAGGCCTTTGACAAAATTTAACAGCCCTTCATGCTAAAAGCTCTCAATAAATTAGGTATTGATGGGACGTATCTCAATAAGAGCTATTTATGACAAACCCACAGCCAACATCATACTGAATGGGCAAAAACTGGAAGCATTCCCTTTGAAAACTGGCACAAGACAGGGATGCCCTCTCTCACCACTCCTATTCAACATAGTATTGGAAGTTCTGGCCAGGGTAATCAGGCAGGAGAAAGAAATAAAGGGTATTCAATTAGGAAAAGAGGAAGTCAAATTGTCCCTGTTTGCAGATGACATACATGACTGTATATTTAGAAAACCCCATTGTCTCAGCCCAAAATCTCCTTAAGCTGATAGGCAACTTCAGCAAAGTCTCAGGATACAAAATCAATGTGCAAAAATCACAAGCATTCTTATACACCAATAATAGACAAACAGCCAAATCATGAGTGAATTCCCACTCACAATTGCTTCAAAGAGAATAAAATACCTAGGAATCCAACTTACAAGGGATGTGAAGGACCTCTTCAAGGAGAACTACAAACCACTGCTCAATGAAATAAAAGAGGATACAAACAAATGGAAGAACATTCCATGCTCATGGATAGGAAGAATCAATATTGTGAAAATCGCCATACTGCCCAAGGTAATTTTTAGATTCAATGCCATCCCCATCAAGCTACCAATGACTTTCTTCACAGAATTGGAAAAAACTACTTTAAAGTTCACATGGAACCAAAAAAGAGCCCGCATCGCCAAGTCAATCCTAAGCCAAAAGAACAAAGCTGGAGGCATCACGCTACCTGACTTCAAACTATACTACAAGGCTACAGTAACCAAAACAGCATGGTACTGGTACCAAAACAGAGATATAGATCAATGGAACAGAACAGAGCTCTCAGAAATAATGCCGCATATCTACAACTATCTGATCTTTGACAAACCTGACAAAAACAAGCAATGGAGAAAGGATTACCTATTTAATAAATGGTGCTGGGAAAACTGGCTAGCCATATGTAGAAAGCTGAAACTGGATCCCTTCCTTACACCTTATACAAAAATTAATTCAAGTTGGATTAAAGACTTAAATGTTAGACCTAAAACCATAAAAACCCTAGAAGAAAACCTAGGCAATACCATTCAGGACATAGGCATGGGCAAGGACTTCATGTCTAAAACACCAAAAGCAATGGCAACAAAAGCCAAAATTGACAGGTGGGACCTAATTAAACTAAAGAGCTTCTGCACAGCAAAAGAAACTACCATCAGAGTGAACAGGCAACCTACAGAATGGGAGAAAATATTTGCAACCTACTCATCTGACAAAGGGCTAATATCCAGAATCTACAATGAACTCCAACAAATTTACAAGAAAAAAACAACCCCATCAAAAAGTGGGTAAAGGATATGAACAGACACTTCTCAAAAGAAGACATTTATGCAGCCAAAAGACACATGAAAAAATGCTCATCATCACTGGCCATCAGAGAAATGCAAATCAAAACCACAATGAGATACCATCTCACACCAGTTAGAATGGCAATCATTAAAAAGTCAGGAAACAACAGGTGCTGGAGAGGATGTGGAGAAATAGGTACACTTTTACACTGTTTGTGGGACTGTCAACTAGTTCAACCATTGTGGAAGACAGTGTGGTGATTCCTCAAGGATCTAGAACTAGAAATACCATTTGACCCAGCCATCCCATTACTGGGTATATACCCAAAGGAATATAAATCATGCTACCATAAAGACACATGCACATGTATGTTTATTGTGGCACTATTCACAATAGCAAAGACTTGGAACCAACCCAGATGTCCATCAATGATAGACTGGGTTAAGAAAATGTGGCACATATACACCATGGAATACTATGCAGCCATAAAAAAGGATGAGTTCATGTCCTTTGTAGGGACATGGATGAAGCTGGAAACCATCATTCTCAACAAACTATTGCAAGGACAGAAAACCAAACACTGCATGTTCTCACACATAGGTGGGAATTGAACAATGAGAACACTTGGACACAGGAAGGGGAACATCACACACTGGGGCCTGTCATGGGGTAGGGGGAGGGAGGAGGGGTAGCATTAGGACATATACCTAATGTAAATGACGAGTTAATGGGTGCAGCACACCAACATGGCACATGTATACATATGTAACAAACCTGCACGTTGTGCACATGTACCCTAGAACTTAAAGTATAATAATAATACGTAACCATGATCATTTACTGTGCTTTAATACTCTGCTATATTGTTAGAGAGTTTTTGCAAAAACATATTATTTAATAATTTTTAAACTCTCTTAAATGGAGATTAGGTCAATTAATAAAATGAGTCCTTAATACATTTCAAGTTTTTGTTTAAAATGTATTTTTAAAATGTTAAGGAGATGTGAAAACGAACAAATGATGTTTCTAGGGTTTACCCAGAGGAATCTATACCTCCTGTGAGGTGACAGAGAGTATGTTTAATCCTACCCATGCCTTTTTATAGTTAATTTCAAATTTTTTATTTAATCACTTTTTAAAATGTTCACAAGTTTTCACCATATCTATAGCTTGGATTTTAACAGCTCTCATTCAATGTAAGAACAAACACCTAGAAAACAAATATCCTGAAGATTGTCTTTTATACTCATGTAATTTCACTGTGGTTTTTGAAATTTTATTTCCTCTATTATTCCTTATCCTGAGAATGTGACAAAAATGTAGATTTGAAATACATCTTAAGAACCTCATTGTTTTTAAGCATTGACGTTTTTGACAGAGTGGCGCATAGGGTGTATGGTGATATGAAAGACAGCTTCTTTACAGCAGCCTCTGCCCTAAGATTTAAAGGTCCTTGAGAAATAGCATGACACAATCTTTGAGCAAAATGATCTTATACTATACTTTTGATTGGGAAGGAATCTATCCATCCATTCTAAGTTATGCATTTGCATCCCTACTGTGTATCAGTCAATGTTCTGGTTCTTGATAATTTGACAGTGATCCAGAGAGACATGGCAATGCATTCATGTACCTTAAATCTGATGAACAATTATAATACAATATGACAACTGCTAATACAGAGGAATGTTTTGGTTCTAAGAGAACCCTTGATATAAACTTGGGGTTGAGAAGTTATTAGCAGGGGCTTTCTGGTCCAGTTAAAATCTTAAGATAAAGAGAGACGAGAAGACTGTTCTTGCAGAGATTAAGTATGTGTGACAATCTGGAAGTGTAACAGTGGGTATATCATGGGACTAGAAGTAATTTAATGTGCAAATTTCAATTGCAGACCATGTAATGAAGTGGCACTATCTCTTTTTCTAGTAATCTTGTGGAAACCACTACAAAGCCATTACTTTTATATGATAAGGTGATGTCACACTCCATGGAGTGCTTGCCTTCCATTCCTTCTGTCTTCCCTACAGAAAGAGAGATACAGCTGCAAAAAGGGGTACAGGCATGTTGAGTTCTGAAAATGTCGGTTCTGTGGAGCCACTTTAGTCAACATAGAAGCAGGCAGCCATTTTTGTAGAATGTATTGAAGGCAAGCAAAAGAAATTGCAAAAATTAATGGATTAAAATATACTATTTAGAGAGCGAGTTTGCCGGCAGAGATAGTTGAGAAGGGTAGATGAGAACAGGAGGGTCTAGGCTTGATGGCTTGTCCTCGGCCACCCTAGCTAAGTGTTATCTTCTTTGTGAATATCAGCTGGAAATTTTGATACCAAACTCTGCTATATGTCTTTCAGTCTCCACTGTATTTAAATATGTAGAATAAGTGGCATAAACCTCTCACAAAAGTTTGGATTCAGTCCTTCTCAACACACCCTTTTGTCATCTTTATAAAGCCTCTAGATAAGCATCCTATTCAGGGAGTTATCTTTTATAAATGTGAATTGGACAAATTTCTTATTGCTAAAATTAAGATTATAGTTCCTCAAGTGGGCTATATATGCAGTTCAACCCTGCGTATATGTGCTGCATGGAAGAAACAGGCTAATTGGGTTGTCTCTTCTAGCATGGTTATGAATCTTCTATTACTAACTACTATTATTGTAACTACTGCTATGACTCTTACTACAAGTTCAAAAACTATTAGCTAACATCTGTATATTGCCTTTTTGTTTTTAGAATAGTATTAGATTTATAGAAGAGTTGTAAACACAATGCAGACAGTTTCTATATACCCCACACCAAAGTCCTTCTATTATTCACCCCTTGCATTAGTATGGTAGATTAGTCACAATTAATAAATCCATACCAATCATTTTTATATGGCGTTAGTTAGCTCCATGCTTTATTCAGATTTCCTTACATTTTACCCAAAGTCCCGTTTCTGTTCCAGGATCCCATCCAGAATACCACATTATCTTAGGTGTCACAGCTCCTTAGGTTCCTCTGGGCTGGGACAGTTTTTCTAACTTTCCTTGTTTTGATGGTCTTGATAGTTTTGAGGAATACATTAGGTATTGTATAGAATGCACTTTAAGTTGACGTTGGCTGATGTTTTTCTCATGGTTAGACTGGAGTTATGAATTTTTGAGAAGAAGGCCACAGGAGTGACATGCCATTCTCAACATAATGTATCAACCATTCTCTCTTGAACCTGCTCCAAACAGGCTTGCCAAAATGGGAGAAGATGTGAAGTTAGCGATAGTAAATATATCTTTTATTTATTTATTTATTATTATTATTATACTTTAAGTTTTAGGGTACATGTGCACAATGTGCAGGTTAGTTACATATGAATACATGTGCCATGCTGGTGTGCTGCACCCATTAACTTGTCATTTAGCATTAGGTATATCTCCTAATGCTATCCCTCCCCCCTCCTCCCACCCCACAACAGTCCCCAGAGTGTGATGTTCCCCTTCCTGTGTCCATGCATTCTCATTGTTCAATTCCCATCTATGAGTGAGAACATGCGGTGTTTGGTTTTTTGTCCTTGCGATAGTTTACTGAGAATGATGATTTCCAATTTCATCCGTGTCCCTACAAAGGACATGAACTCATCATTTTTTATGGCTGCATAGTATTCCATGGTGTATATGTGCCACATTTTCTTAATCCAGTCTATCATTGTTGGACATTTGGGTTGGTTCCAAGTCTTTGCTATTGTGAATGGTGCCACAATAAACATACGTGTGCATGTGTCTTTACGGCAGCGTGATTTATAGTCCTTTGGGTATATACCCAGTAATGGGATGGCTGGGTCAAATGGTATTTCTAGTTCTAGATCCCTGAGGAATCGCCACACTGACTTCCACAAGGGTTGAACTAGTTTCCAGTCCCACCAACAGTGTAAAAGTGTTCCTATTTCTCCACATCCTCTCCAGCACCTGTTGTTTCCTGACTTTTTAATGACCACCATTCTAACTGGTGTGAGATGGTATCTCATTGTGGTTTTGATTTGCATTTCTCTGATGGCCAGTGATGATGAGCATTTTTTCATGTGTCTTTTGGCTGCATAAATGTCTTCTTTTGAGAAGTGTCTGTTCATATCCTTTGCCCACTTTTTGATGGGGTTGTTTGTTTTTTCCTTGTAAATTTGTTTGAGTTCATTGTAGATTCTGGATATTAGCCCTTTGTCAGATAAGTAGTTTGTGAAAATTTTCTCCCATTTTGTAGGTTGCCTGTTCACTCTGATGGTAGTTTCTTTTGCTGTGCAGAAGCTCTTTAGTTTGATTAATCTTTTGAGAATTTTACTGGAAGAGGACAATTAGGGAAACTGTTCTAGAATAGTGAATAGTCCAGTGCACAGTGTGGGGGTGCCCTCATCTTAAGCATATCCACAAAATCATTTTTAAAACATCTGCCTCTTTTATTTCTTATTCACACATTTAAGAGATCAAGAAAATGCATGAGAAAATGACACCTTTCTCATCAATGCTCCAAATCCTGAGTGGAGTTCTGAAAGCAGTTAATTGTTGAATTCTCTGAAATTAACAAAGTTCTTTTATTGTAATTGAACCATTTTGAGCTCATATTCCTCTGAAATTTGTAGGACAAGTGTTATCATTACCATTTCATTGATGAGAAAGTAAAAACTGAGCTTAGAGAAGCAGAGAAAGAAAGCAATACAGCTTATACATATAAGTATCAAAGCTAGCTACTGAACCAAGGTTTTCTGAGTCTAGCTCTCGTTTTCTTTCCAGATAATCACAAAAAATCAACATAAATAGTGAGTTGAATTTTAATCACTGTAAATATTGCTTATGAACTATTTGAAAGACATAATATTGTTGCCAGAAATCATTGGTAACTATGGAATCGTGGGGGTTTTGCCCCCAAACAGGAGTGCTACTTTCAGAAAGCACTGATTAGGAAGAAGAAAGATTTCATAACAAGGGAGACGGAACTCCTTCATACTCATCTATTTCCTGGGAGGGTAAAAAGGAAAATTAAAAATGCAAAAATAATCAAGTTTTAAAAGTGAAAACTTTTATTTCTTGGGCCACAGCCTAGTTAATAGTATGTCATTTATTAGGTTCTGGTTACATAGTATCTGGGGACATTTTGATTATTTGTCAGAGATTAGCTTATTAGTTTGCCTAGGAAGTCATAAGGATTTGATTCATACCTCAATTCCCTAGAAGTTTTAGTCGAAATTTTTGTACTGATTCAGAAAAAATTCTGAATTTTGAGTCTATATATGATTCAGAAAAAGTTCTGTGCATGCTCATGGGTCTTGCTAGTATCTGGATACTCTTGCTTTGGAAATAAAGGCTGTGGCTTTGTCCTTCTATGTGTTATTGAATGACAATATGTAGTAGGTATAGAAGAAAGAGTTGGAATTTGCACTCAGCGTCTTGGATTCACAGTCCTATTCTGCCTCTGAAGACACTAGGCAGGTCATATGACTTTTGTCTGAATCTTATCTAAATTCCAGGGCAATCTTAAGTTGTGAAAAAGCCCTGTTAGTACTAAAAAGCAAAGTCATATACCAGATGGTGACAACCTTATCATTAAACTTGTATTTGAAGACTATCTCTTTTATAATGAGTGATTTTCGAGAGCATTATAAGCAGATAACTTTAATTTGTGAATAGACTGTTTATCAATTTTGGATCCCACTTTGTATAATGCCAAAACCCTTTTTTGGCTTCATTCACAAAGTAAATCAACAAAAAACCTTCACTTCATCTCTACTGCACAAAAGGTTGGGAGAAGTCTTTAGTACATATGCCTGGCACATAAGTACTCAAAGCACAGTTAAATTATTATTGAGTAAATACTTATTTTTCACAAATGTTAAAACATAATTATGGAGTTATGCATCGATTTAGAATTCTTTCAATTAGCAAAAATATGCTAGTTCTTGTATTTCTTCTGGCTGGAATACTCTCATTTTCAGAAATATACTTTCTGGAAATATTTTCTTGTTAATGAATACAAAACATTTAGTCTTTAATATTCTAATGCCATTCTTCAGAGGGTAACAATACATTCTGTGCTTGGACTCTGCCCATGTTCTCCAGTATTTGTGAATATTAACAAAGTGTCCTGTAACTGGGAATATTTTACTCTCAGATGGCCCTCAGCAAAGTGATCAATGACTATTTAAATTTTGTTACAATAATTGGGCCAGCTGAATGAACTTGACATGATAATTAAACAAATCTGAATTTAGCCAAGCTTCCACACTAATTGGAAGCTCTGGGAATTTCTTCTTGCAGATTATTCTGCTTTGTTTTGACTTATTTCTGGACATTCAGTTTTTTGTTTTTTTGTTTTTTTTTTGTTTTGTTTTTTTGAGATGGAGTTTTACTCTGTCGCTCAGGCTGGAGTGCAGTGGTGTGATCTCGGCTCACTGCAAACTCTGCCTCCTGGATTCAAGAGATTCTCCTGCCTCAACTCCCAAGTAGCGGGGATTCTTTGCATGCACCACCATGTCTGCTAATTTTTGTATTTTTAGTAGAGACGGGGTTTTACCATGTTGGCCAGGCTGGTCTCGAACTCCTGATCTCAAGTGATTCACCCGCCTTGGCCTCCCAAAGTGCTGGGATTACAGGCGTGATCCACCGCACCCAACTGACATTCAGTTTTTAAAAGACAGTTATAATCAATGTGGGGTGCTTCATAGCATGGAGTGAGATCATTGATGGGGCTTAAAAGTTGAATGATGGGGCTACAAAAGGGCTTGACATCAACTTCTCAGTTACTGTGTAATAAAAGTGAATAAAGGCTGAGTGATGATTCATGGTGGGGAGTCCGTGGACTGATATACTCTGTGTTGTGCATTACTTATGGATTTCTTGCCAAGAAGCCACACAAGGATGCTAATGCATAGGTTCTTGACTTCGCTTGTCAAGTACTGAACCTAAATGTTTCATTCAGAATAGCCTTTCTGGCAAGCATTATGGAGTGTTTTCTGGGCTCTATTCTGATTAAAAATGCTCAAGAAAATATTAGCAGGGATTCACAATAGAGAAACTTTGGTTGTATCTGATAAGGCTTGAGGAAATAGAAGAAGGGCTAAAGAAAAAAAAAGTGACATAGGATTTTTATTTTTGTTTTTCTCACAGACAAGGTATCGATGTCACCCAGGCTGGAGTACAGTGGTGTAATCATAGCTGACTGTAAACTTGAACTCCTAGGCTCAAGCAATCTTCCCATCTTGGTCTCCCAAAGTGCTGGGATTATAGGTGACAGTCACTGTACCCAGACAGGATTTTTAAAATATAAGTTTATAATTGTGGCACATCCAGTGAAATGGGAAAAAAAAGTTTTTTATTCACAATTCTAGAGTGTGCTAAGAAAGATAGGTGGGGTTCTTTTACGAGCAAGACATTTGAGGGGACAGGAAACTATACTTTATATCTCGGGGGGGCTGCATGCACCAGTAGGCGCATGAGCTGACGCTGTCATCAGGCGGATATCATAGCACAGATGACAGTAGGAGTTACAGAATGACATAAAGCTATGTGGAACATGACATGACCCTTCCTCTGTGACACCTTCATTTCTCTAGGAAAATAACTTAGCATCACCAAATGCAAATGTGAAGGTACTTCAGTGGAAAATCAACAAAGCTCTGCTTCTCACTCTGATGTGGGATGAACCCTCAAAGCCTTGTACTTTCTTTCAAGAAGAATGTTAGAGAGAGGCACACACACATGAAGAGTGGGAAAAGTGATGGGACTTTGAGCTGTCCTGGTTAGTGGAACTGGGGTTCAATGCTAAGTTGCACCAACATTTCTCAGTGTAAGAGAGGCTCCAAGTGATAGTGAGCCTTGCTTTCTGAGAATCAGTGACAGTCTATGTGAGACAGGAACTATGCAGTGCTTTCTGAACGTATTTTAATTTAGAATGGAAAAAACTAGATGAAAATTGAAGGTATTCTAATCTAAGTAACAGGAATTCACAGATTAAAGGAAGAAATATAATTAAAATATATGAAATACTTAGTATGCACCAGGCAAGGTGCTTGGTATATTCTTCATAACGGCCCTACTTTTTTTTTTTTTATTATACTTAACCTTAACGGCCCTACTTTTTATCTGCATTTTAGAGAGGATAAGACTGATGTCAGAAAGTTTATATGCTGGTGATCAAAAGTCACACTTTTGATGCATTGGTATATCAAAGTGATATATTGGACTCCAACATCATCTTTTTCTCTTTACTATTATGCATTGAATTTTGGGAAGGAATATTTTTCCTGAAATTTGAAAAACCTAAAAACAAAACTTGGGCTTAAAAGTTGGAATTGGTGGAGGTCATATGTGGGAGGGGAGCAGGGACAATGAAAAACTAACTAATTTCTATACAAGAGTTTATGCCTATCGCACCTAACAAAGATATTCCTATTCACACTGTGATACTAAGTCCTTATGGAACATATTTTTTAAATGTTTCTGATTTCAGGGTTCTTCTTCAAAGAATGGAAAACAGCTGTGTGCTAGGTAAGATTTGCATCTAGACTTGAGGATTAGATGTAACACTTTCTGCAATACTAGCAACTATTGTAGTGCTGAGGTTTCAGTATTGCTTGTGGAGTCTGGTAATCATGAATGATGAGAGGTTGGCCTTTCTCCTATTGCTTGGATGTTTTCTTGTTCACAGGAGGTGAATATTTGGAAACATACTGAGAAAGAAAAACTCAACTGGCAGAATTTGGATTCAAATTACAGTAACATCTAAATTTAGAAAATAAAATGTAATTTTGAATTCTTTTATGAGCCATGCTGGAAAAATGCTACCATTGATCTGCCATAGGCCGAGTTTGCTATTTAACCTTTTCTGAGTATTCTTTCTTCTAGGTATATTACTGGTAAATAGCTAAGCCTGTGGAAAAGTCTGCCCTAATATAGCTTGCTTTAATTTTCTTGACTTTGCTCTCTAGGGTATGGTTACCTCTCCTGGTTATATTTTCATTTGGAACTAGTTTTTAGGAGTTTCTAATTGGGCATCTTGGCTGGCTCTGAGCTGCTAGCTGTAACACTTCTCTGAAGACACTGATCTTTCCCAGGAGAGATATTTCACAGCCTCTTTTCTCCGTTGTGCTTCTCTGGCTATACAGCCTGGTAAGGGTGACATTGTAAACAGAGACACAGATAAGTGATTCCTCGGCTGCTTACCCAGTAGGGGCTGGGAAATCAAAGGGGATATTTTAAAATGTAGAATGCAAATGATGGAGAAGGAGAGAGGTGATGGTGATCATTAAATAGAAGTAAAACTCTCAGAGCTGCCAGATTTCTAAGAGGGTGCTTAGTTGTCTTGCTTCTAAAAATCTTGGACAAAGTCCCTCATCTTAGAGCTGGGAGCACCTGGGAGGCATCGGACTCCTTCTCCACCTGTGTCTCTCCCAAGGGAGACAGCCTGTACTATGCTCAGGCCTCGAGTTACAGAGCTAATTTTCTAGCTGTCCTAGAAGAACTCACAGAGTCAGCCAAGGGATAGGCACATTTTCTTTCCTTCAGCAAACCATAAATTCAACCTTTTCCACTGATTTTAGCTTTCTGATCAACTAAACATGATACTCAAAATCAGAAGCCTTGATTTTAAGTTTCAGCTTTACAAACCATTGCTACTCAAAGATTTTTGAGCCTTAATGTCTGCATTTAATGTGTGAAAATATATGCATGAGGATTCATTACAAGGAGAACATAAAAACACATTGTAATATGTACTATACCTTTCTAATATAAGGTGCTGTGATATTCTTTATCTTGTCTTGAAATCTGCATCCTTGATAAGAGGTGCGAGCTTTATCACTCTGTGTTAACCTAGCAGACTGAATGGAGTTTCTTTGCACTTATCTGCTTCTTCACTACTTGACTAAAAACATAATTTGAGCCTACAAACCATGCTGGCCCTGGCTATGAGTTCCAACATTCAACACAGATTATTACTGCCTCAGAGTCTCTTTTGGGTGATATGGTCAGGGTTGGTTTGTAGTATTAGTATAGTAATGAAGGGGACAGGCGATGGAGGCAGACCTCGCTGGAATCTAAATCTAGTTCTGCCACTTACTATCTGTATGGCACTGGATAAGACATTTCAGCCTTGTAAACCTCAGTATATACATCTGTGAAATACAAAGAGGTACGAAGAATAAATGAGGTAGTTTAGGTAATGCACCAGCATAGGGTATGGTTCTCAATAAAAGACAGCTAATTTTCCATAATTTAAGGGGATGAGGTTTCCCATCACTGGGGAAAGGGGTAGTATTTAACCAAATGACAGATGAAGCCTTTGATAATAAATAATAATAACGTCCTATTGAACACTTTATATTTTAAACACAGAACCAGGGACTTTATTGAATTATTTAACTTTTATAGTATTTCTGAGGCAGGTATTCCATTCTCTTTATTATATAATTGAAGAAAAGCAGATTCTGAGACATTAATTCTGGAGAGTGGTAGATATTAATCCTTCTTCAAGTTATTTCCTTCATGTCTCCCTGTTTATTCATTTGTGCTAATAGTCACAACCTGAAGGGATCCTGTTCCTTCATTGGCTTACTTATGTATTGTCTCCCATTATTCCATAGAATGATGCCTTCTTGAGGGTTGCCACTCCTCTACCTGCAAGGGGCAACATGAGGCTCTGGCACCTAGTAGGTGCAATAAACATTCAGGAAATGAATGAATAAACAAATGAGAAAAATAGTTCATGAATGCTAGTCTAAGTCCTGCCTCTGTGGAATTCCACGTTGCCATTTTACATTTCCATTCCTAATCACAAATGTCATTATTATATTGTGTCTGGTTTCTTTCCTGGTATATAAAAGCGCAGGATATGTATTGCATATTTTCATCTCTAACTTCTAAAACAAGTTTGGCATCAAAAATACTTGCATTTAAAAATTAGAATCAATGTGTAAAGATTCCTTCTCAGAAAAGGACATGATTGATAGAGCAGAATGCAATTACGGTGAAGAAAATTTTTTCGGGGAACAGTCTGTTATTCTGTAGAAATAAAGAATTATTGGCTATATTGTTATGAAGAACTTAGGAAAAATAAAGAGCTAAGGGAATGCTAACTCAATATGATTTATGCTAAGTTTATTTCCTATTACTGAATATTGATCAGCATTATGTTAATATATACCAACCTAAAATGGGATTTGCCTCCAAAAGATACAAAGCTCAGTTTGACAGGTATTCTTGCTCTGTCCTATCTGTCAGCTGTCACATTCAGTCTTTTGTTGCTCCTCCTTCACTCATGAAGTTGTAGAAGGCTATTTCTCATGATGCCACTCTGCATCTTTAGATTATAAATTGGTATTTTTAGGGCCTGTTGAAATAAGCAGGCTCCAACATAACACAGAAAGCATTTTCTTTAGGAGATAAAGAGTTAAAATGAAGGCAGGGGATGCACTAGCTGTTAGTTTAGGCTGCCTGTGATAAGCTTGATCTTTCCTGCATTTGGCAATTTTGTGGAATGCAAAGACATTTCTTTAATATGTATTTATAATTTATCTTTTGAGCAATTATCATACACCAGTACATGTACTAAGTATATAATTATTTTCACAAATAAATTCTTTAGGAATGGCTCAGGAGTCAGCAAGCTTTTACTGTAAAGGGCTAGATAGTAAATATTTTAGCCTTTGTGGGCCATACAATCTCTGTCACAACTACTTAGCTCTGCCAGTATAGTGAGAAAGCAGCCATGGTCAGTAAATAAGGGAACAGGCGTGGCTTTTTAAGTTCTACTAAAAATTTAATTAGGAAAACATGGATTCAATACAACAACATGCTCTGAAAATGGGCTGTTTATTTAATATCGCTGACTACACTATTTAAATTAGACCCCTCTCATTTCAGCATTTCATTGTTTCCCTTATTTGCTTGATTTTTCTCCACTGTCTGACAGGTCACAACTTGATAAATATGGGCATTTGTTTTTTATTCCATGTTTCCCCATTTCTCCTTAGAAAGATAGCTCCATGCAACAGGAATGTTTGTCATATTTGTTCATTGCTGTGTTCCCAAGGTCTAAAAGAGTACTCGGGATTCAGAAATGTGCAAGTATTCAACATATTTTTGTGGAATGAATGAATGAATGAATTTAATTGTCACACATGTAAGACAATGTTCCCTTTTTCTTGGGCAGATATAGCCTCTATCTCTGCACCTCATTTCTGAGAGTTCGAACCATTGGCAAGTGTGGGAGAAAGCAGAGAATAGTGTTGCCATCAGACTTTGGATTAGATTCTAGGAATTACACTTTTTGCTCTTCCATTTTTTGAATGGGTGACCATGAGCTTAATATCACTAAATCTTATAGCACTCATCTTTAAAAATCACAGGATAAATTACGCTTATGTCATAGATACAAATGAGATGATGTGTGAAAATCCCTTAGCACTACCATGCCTGGCACATATAACAGCTCAGTAATATTACCTATTATAAAGGTTAATTAGCACATGGACATATATGGAAATGGGACAGATTATTTTCTGGATTATATTGTTAGATAATCAGACATGTAATCTGTTGCATTAAATATATTTATTCAAGAGATGGGGTATTTCTATGTTGCTCAGGCTGCTCTTGAACTCCTGGGCTCAAGCGATCCTCCCACCTCAGCTTTCCGAGTAGCTGGGATTACAGGCATGAGCCCCGGTGCCCAGTTACCAAATGTGATTATTAACTGAAGAATTTAAGCTAGAATATTTAAATAGTGATGCTTGAACTGGGATGGGGAAGTTTTGTGAGGGTTGTAGAAATCACCTGGGGGGATTTTCAAAACTCTCTATGCTCTCTGAAGAGTCTGCAATGTCGCCTCATCTTTAGAATTTGTCTTGGGATGTACCTCTGCTACTGATGGGAAAATGTCCTATTCTTCAGGGGTTTTGGGTGAAATAAATGTTGACAACAACAAATTTGCAATATATAAATTTACAAGGTATTATATTAAAATACAATACATTCAAATCTTCATAATGACTATAAACATGGCAATAAATATAAAATATTGGCCAGGTAGTATACAAGGAAATCACTACTCATTCCAAAGGCTTTTGTGCATAGCATTTCCCCTAGCAGTACTACATAACAGTTTACCAAGATGTTTGACTTCTGAACGTAGACATTTCTATTTCTCTTTGGGAAAAATGGTTTTGTGAATTTTGTCCTTGCTAATCATCATTTTTCAAGTTGTCTTTATGATAAATTTTTGGTGGTTTTGAAAGAATATTTTATATTGCTCAGTGTTACTAAGCAACTTGACTCTCTAGCATTAATTTTTGGAATTGTGTTTGGTCACTTTAGCTGAAGAAGAAAGATGATCTTACTGAATATGTAGAATTCTGACTGTAATAATTTTCCACTGTAACTCTTTAAAGATAGCGGGCTACCTGGCAGTGGGCTTATATTTAGGAATCAGTTTGCAAAAATCTAGTCTACCTTCCTTAAAGTCTACCAAGATCTTTCTAATGAGCACGAAAAATTATTTGAGATGATAATTCATTTCATCACAGCCCAGAAGTTTCTGTTTTTTGACTAACAACGCATATAAGAACATGAATTTTCTTTCTTCTGGTGCCTCAGTGTTCATGTTTTCTAAAAAATCAAGATTGCTTTCTCTACCTGTGGTATATGCATAGGCATTGGTCTGATTTAAAACATGTTAATGATGAGAACAATGAGCCTGGTGTGATTTAATAACCTTTCCCAATTGATTATCCTGAGGAAGTGGATGCAGTTGAGGAGGAGCCAGCAACAGAAACTGTTATTCATTAGCTTAAAAGCCATGGTCAGGCAGTTTTCCACCTGCCTCAATTTTGGGTCTGCATTGGATTTTGAGTGGCTGAAACAGACTTCTTGAGTTGGGAGAGCTCCCCTAAGGAACAACCAAACATTCTGCATGATGCTCTAGTGTGAAGAGTGGTAGATTGATAGAGAAAGGCTTTCTGGCTTTTGCCTTTAGTACTCTTGATGGTTTTGGTGAGGCACAAAAAAGCCACTATACTTGCACATGAACAACAAGAGTCAAGCACCCTTGATCGATCCTGTTTATTAAGAGCATTTGTACCTCACACTATCACATTCCTTTGAGGTCAAGGCAGTAGCAAAATAAAGTCAAGTACTGTGTGCAAAATGGAGTGCACTGCTTTTGTCACAAGGCTAATTGAATTGCTTCTAAATGTGTTTCTAGAATTCTTTAAAGATAAAGTGGAAACAGCCAAGATATTTGAGGGAAAGAAAAAAAATGGACTGTGAACATAAGACATGTCATCAGGGAATGCTGATAAAGGAAAGACCTGGTTTAAGATATGAGGACAGAGTTATTACTCATAAGTTGGCCTTGTTCACATGTTTTTGAGTAAGGGATGTATTGAGGCACTTGGCTTCTATTGATTTGGAATTAGGGCTTCAGATGGAATTTTTTGGCAAATGAAGAAATCCCTGCCTTGTGGATATGCATCCAATATGATTCAGTCTGGCCTCTAATTATAAGATCCTTGCCTCAGTGAAGGGGAATAGAGTGCTAAATATGAAATCGTACCTGTTGTGGGTGTGTCACTGGCTGCAACAGCAAAGGAAACAACCTTGAGGACCATGCCAGCTAACCACTGGCTAATAAAGTGGCTCATCCAAATATGGTTTATTGGGAATGAGTCCCAGAACAGACTTACTAGAAAGTCTTTAGATGTCACAAAGAAATTCAGATCAGCTGTAATTTACTACCACACCAGTTCATTTTTTTTAAAAAAATGAATGGAACTTGTTATCAGTCTACCCATCCCTACTTCTCCCATTTCCCACAATGAACAGCCATGCCTTTTCTCCTTGCCATTACCCTCATTCTCAATCAATGAATTTCCATTCTACCTCACTGAGAAAATGCAGACCAACTTGCTAAACTCACAACTTTCTTCCTCATTACCTAAAATTAATCTGCAACCACGATCATCCTTATTTCTTTTCTTTGCATCTCATTCATTTCTTCTTTACTTCACTCATTTATCTATTTATTTGACAAACATGTATTGGATATGTCCATGTACCAGATACTGTGCTAGGTGCTGCAGACAGATCAGTGAATTAGACACAATCCTTTCTGACAAGAAAAAGAAAGATGAGCCCTATCCTATTCCTTCTTGCCTCCTCAGGAACCACGCGCCATCAATATCAAGTCTTGCTTGTGCATCTACAAATAATTCCTTCCACTCTACTAGCTCTTTCCCATCAAAATTTAAACAGACATAGATTTCTTCTATCTTAAGAAGCAAAGCAAAATAAAGCAGAAAAAAATACCTTGCCTTGTTTCTCCATGTTATTACTGTTCTCTCTCATAATCAAGCTTGTTAAAACAGCAGTATATTCTTACCCTCTTTTTAGTTTTTCCTCCATTCATCATTCACCAACATCATGCAATCTTATTTATTTCCCCAACACCTTATGGAAATTGCATTCAGAAACTGGGTGCTTCTCAGTCCTTATCTTTACATTTATCATTGACCACTACTGAAATAGTCTCCTTCTTTGATTTCTGTGACTCTTTCTCCTGGTTTTCCTTCTCCCTCTCTGAATATTCCTTCTCTGTTTATTTCAAAGTCTCTACATCTCATTCTCCCAGAAGTCTAGCTACACCAGGGTTTCTTTTCTACTTTACAAAATTTCCTCTAGTGATCACATCTACTCTGGTGTCTTCAACAAACCATCTCTATACTAATTAATCCCAAGCTATATCTCCAGTCTATATGTTTCTTCTGAGCCTTAAATCTATATTTCTATTTGTATCCTGGTATTTTATAGACGCTTCAAGTACAACATGGACAAAACTAAACCTGACATGCTTACCCTACTGAAATACGTTTCTTCTCTACTGTTGTCAACATTTACATAAGTTACACTATTCAATTAATAATAACAGTAGCTAACATTTATTATTTCCATGTTCCAGGCACTGTGAGAAGTACTGTATATGAAATTTTGCACTCAACCCTAATAACTACCTTGTGAGATAGGTACTGTTATCATTCTTTTTATAGATATGCAAATGAGGCTCAAGGTTGTAAGTTAACTTGTTCACATCACATAGTCTGCAGCCAACCCTGGCTCTAGCTCCAAGGGGTGAAATTGGAATTCGGGCTCTCAACAGTCACACTGCTTTCTCTCTCCATGGTTCAAGTAAAGTCACTTTGACTCCTTTCTATTCCACTTTCTACACATCTTCTCACACCAACTCTATTGATTCTATTCCAAATGTATCATTTTCTTCCCTATCCTCAATGCTATTTACCTTATTCCGTTAGGCCCTTGCAGATTGATTCATATCTTGCCCATATTGTTCCAGTCCTCTCCTAATGGCTTTGACTTTGGTCCAATTATTTGGCCACATTGGAGACAGAGTGGTCTTCCCCAAACTTAACTCTGGTTATAACACTCTTTGCCTTGTCAGCTCCCAATATCTTTCCATAGCCTTTAGAAGCTTGTCCAAATCCTTCATATATACACTAAATAAAGGCCCTATTTCCCGATCTCTGCTTACCTCACTAGGCTCCTCTTTTGTTGCCCGGACTTAAGGAGCTACTTGCCATTTTCTGGACTGATTGTGTTATTTCTAGATTTCTGGTCTTCACCTGTGTAGGTCCTAGTACATAAACCATCTTCCTTCCCTTCACCTACAAAATGCCTGTGAATCCACAATGCTCAGCTTAAGAGTGCTCCTTTCCAGAAAGCCTATCTGGTTCCCGCCTCTCCCCAAGCCATGTAGATCAGGTGCCACTAATTTGTGTTTTTACTATGATAACATTTGTTTCTTTATGACTTTATCAGCTTACTATTCGGTCTTCTGTATGAGGTTGTGATCGTTTTTGTGAGCATAAGCTTTGTTTTAATCATTTTTGTATCCTAATGGCTAATAAAGTCCCTGACATTTAGTATGTTTTTAATTAAATCATAGGTGAGGAGATGCAAATCTGTCCGAATCTATCTGATCCTTACTTTCACCATTTTCCTGTCCCATATAATATAACATGCTAGAAGGGATTGTAATAATAGAATTACTATTTTGGAATTCAAAAAAAAACCATGCTTAATTCCAGGATAGCACCTCTACTGTGCACTGCAGTTGTTTTATGCCAACGTATTGATTCGATTGCTTTTAACTTATTCAGAGAGATTTCCAATTGATTCCTAAAGAAATCCCTGGAGGTCCATCCTAGCCCCTTATAATCTCTAGTTAAATATTTCTTCTGTAAATTACTCTGAATCGGAGCCTATTCCTATTTTTCCTCATAAAACAGAAAATCTACCAGTGAATTACTTTCTCCTGCCCTCCCCTACTGAATTCTATGTGTGCATAATCTTTCAAATGTTTGTCAAGTAAAATTAGTCACAAAGCCGAACTCCTATCAGAGGAAACGTGGCAGGGTGTCAGTTCTGCACATTGCCAGGGGCTTGAGTCACTTGACTACACAAAAATGATCTTTAAAAATCCATGGGGTGCTCTGCATTCACCCTGCCTCTGTCCTCTCTCACTCTCACAATGGTGCCACCTCTCTCACTGAGCCACTTCCTTATTTTCTAAGCTAAGAGCTGCTGCCCACAGAAAATATGCTGAGTTTCCCCATAGTCATAAATCCTCATAAAACTCAAACAACAAAGGCCCAGAATGGAGAGGCATAGGATGCTTTACTTTCTTGCAGCTACTATATAATTATGTTCAGAGCAATCTATCCAAGGATTATAGCCAAAAGTCACCAGTGTTGTTTATGAAAGGTTGCAGTGTTTTCTTTTTTGAAATGTTATCTATTTTTATTTCAACTGAATATGGCTGTCAAGTGTTTCACATTATGCATCCTAATCCATGTGCATATGTATGTGGCCTTGTTTAATTCTCAGAGCTAATTTAGCTTTAAATTTATTCAAGTTCTTCTCATGTACTTCCATGCAGCTCTCAAGTGTTGTGTTTGACTCCAGTGGCAAGACCATGACTTCTGTTTTAGATAAATCCACTTACTCTTTTAACTTATTCTTTTAACTGCGTCTTCCCTTGCTCCTTGGCTCATTTTTCTTTAATTTTACTCCCAACTGGGAGAATCCACTAAAACGTGTCTTTGGCCCTCTGGCCATGTCCAAGAGGAGAAAATAGGTCCTTTTATTTCTAGTCAAGTCTCCCATCCCATTTTAGCCTCCTATTTGTAAATATTCTTCTAGACCTCAGTGTTTGTCAGTCTGTTCTTCATGCTTTAAATTCAACCCCCACCACACCTTTCCATTATTATATTGATTCACAAATCCAATTTACCTGATCCTGACCACTCACTTCCAATCCCATATTTCTAACTCCTCCATAAAACTCCTCCTCTTGATGTCTCTCTGTTTAATATCTCTCCCTTACCATTTCTTTCAATAATTCTACAATTTTCTGTTTCCTGAAAAACATCTTTAGAGTCATATTTGATTCTTCCACGTTGTTATCCTGTATATCCAGGCTTTACTAGGTTAGTAATTTATCAGTATGTCCCTAGGCACCATGGAGGCACCGTGGACACAACAATAAATAGGATCATGTTTCTGCCATTGTGGGATGCACAATCTGCTGAGAGAAATGGGCATTTGAAAAAATTATTGACAGCAAAATGGTGAACCATACAGATGAATGCACAAAGTGATATAAAGGGAAGGGAGAAACACCAAACCCTGCCAGTGGTGGTCAGGAAAGCCTGCTCTGAGAGGTGACCTACCACAGGGAGGATAGAAAGAAAAAGGTCAAATAAGGGGCTACCGAGTGCTCAAGACTGGAGGAGTCTGCATGCTGGCTGGCAGGCATGAGAGAGTGTAACACTGATGGAAATTGCCTGTATGAGGGTGTGTTGCGGGACAGAGGGCAGATGAGTTTGGGAAAGTAAGCAGGGAGCAGATCATAAATGTCCTAGTATGCCAAGATAGTGACTTGGGATTTCAACATATAGAAAATGTGAAGATTGAAAGATTTCAGGCAGCACAGCGATGGTAGCAAGTTTGCATTTTAGATGATTCCAGCAGCAAGCACCCTGGAAGAAGAACTGGAGGAGGGCAATCAAGAGGCAGGGTGCAGGTTGGGGGATGCAATGGCTGATGGCTGTATTCCTAGCACTTTGGGAGGGCAAGGTAGGAGGATCCCTTGAGCCCAAGAGTTTGAGAGCAGCCTAGGCAACATGGTGAGACCTCGTCTTTATATAAAAATGAACAAAATTAGTCAGGCATGGTGGCACACGCCTGTAGCCCCAGCTATTCAGGAGGCTGACATGGGAGGATTGCTTGAGCCCAGGAAGTTGAGGCTGCGATGAGCCGAGATCAAGCCACTGCACCCCAGCCTGAGTGACAAAGCAAGACTGTCTCAAAAAAAAAGAAAAAAAAAAAAGGCAGGGGGATTGGAAGGAGGCTTCTTTACATGTGGCAAGGCAGGAGATCAGCTTTCTTGCCTACAGTGCAGAGAGGACACAATGGAACTGGAACTGCGGTCATAAAATAGAAGGGAGATACTGGATGTGGGAGGAATTTCAGAGGAAAGAATTGCATGTATAATGACATGAGGACAGTAGGGAATTTTGAAATAGGAATTTAAGGAATAAAAAGAGGAAACTGATTATGCTTCTGCAAATGGATAGACAGAAATCCCTGAGGGCCCATTTGGAATGGAAACTCCAAAGGTGAAGAAACCATTGTCTGTAGAATGTGATATCCACTGACATTGCTCAATAGCCTGAAGAGAAAACTGAGAAGGCAGGTGTTGGTGGTGGTCTTGGGCTTTGTTTTTCTGGCCTCATTGACTACTTCTGCAGATTGGAAGGTCTTCTTGTATTTCACGTTGGCCTAGTGAATGCCTACTCATTTTTCAAACCTGAGAGTGACTTGTATCCCACTGGGGGCTTGCTCTTCAACCTTACGCACAATAAGTACCACTTTCTTGTCTCTTCTGTACACTGCACAGCTTAACCTTGTGTTTTAATGTAGATCTTTCATATTCTACTGAATGTTCCAGAAGAGAGTATTATTGGTTCTTTTTAGACAGTACCTGGCATAAAATTGGTGCTCAATAAATGTTTACTGAATTGAAGAGATAATGGATGAACAAAGACAGAAAAGTGATGAAAGGGTCATATTTTAAAGGGTGTTGAAAGCCCTCAGAGAAGCTTGGAGATATATACATATTTTTAAGAAGATGATGTGTGAAAACTGTTCAGGGAAAATTAGTCACATAGGGGCACTCAGATGGATTTGTTCTCATCTTTATACCTCTGTTCATTTTGTTTCCCTTCCCTGGGCGGTCATTTCTCTGCCTCTCTATGCCTTCTGTCCAAGGTAGCTCCTTTATTGTGGAGGGAATTTAAAGGTTCATGGGAAAGCCAACAGGTTCTTGTACACTGAAGTCAATTATCTGAGTTTGCCGTGTTTCCAAATCAGCCTGTCCTATTTGGAGGGGGAAAATCTTCCTAAAACATCTTCTCCACTAACACAATCACCATCATACTAGCAAGTTGCACTTTTGTTATTTTGGGAATTCAAAAAGGATTTAATAAAAGACAAGGAGATTTTAATTAAAATCAGAGAAGAATATGTCACATGTCAAGGATAATTTTTCAGGAAGCAAAATAGAGTGTTGGACTTCACCGAGCCCCTAAGTCTGTATGAATGTATTCTTTCACACTTTCGTTTACTACATTTGTAAAATTACATGTTTTTTAATATATATACACATATATATTTGTATATATACATACACACAAACACAAAAGTGTGCTGATAAGTATTTAACAATCATCTCTCCCAAAAAAAGAGGGGACCCTGGCTTGTCATATTTGCTGATTTTGTAAAGTAAGTAATTCAACCATGACCAATTTTAAGCCACCAGTGTGATGGCACTGAATGCGGAGTTGGGGAGTGAGACTAATCACCTGCTCTTGCAAAGCCTGTACTCCTTGGCAGCTACACACCACTGAGGGTGTACACTTTGGGGAACCTACTGTATGCCAAATGCAGGGCTGAGGGTACCAGAATACAAGGCCCTAATCTTTGGGATGTTAGTGAGAGTGGGAAGACATGCTACCAATTATGAGGACCAAGAATTACTAAAGCACATGTGTATGCAAAGTACTGTGGAAACATAGGAAGAACACCTAACATATATGTCGTTAGGAATGTAGCTATATAAATCTACCTGAGAAATTCAGTGAAGGCTTGATGAGGTGGCTGGGCATCATTTGATTTATGACTTGAAAGATAATTGGGAGTTTGCCAGATGAAGGGTGTTCCAGCTGAGAGAACGCAGCAAGTTCAGAGAACTACAGATAATTCAGAATTGCTGGAGCGTAATGTGTTAAGTTGGGAGAGCCACGTGAAAGGAAGCCGAAAATGTAGGAAAGGGACAAGCTCTTATTTGTGATGCTAAGGAGTTAAAACTCCAGCGCTCAGGGGACTGTAAAAATTATGCCGATAGTATCTCTGTGTTAGAGAGATCCCTTAGTGAGCAATGTGCAGAATGATTTGGAGGAGAGTGCCATGGGAGCCAGAGAGGTTGGTAAGGTGTGCAGTGAAATAGGGCAGTGAGAGGCGGTGAACCAGGGCAGCAGTGGTGCGAGTGGAGAAGTAGGTCAGCAGGAGAATAATGAGCTGGAATCACTAGGATCTGGCTATTGCTTAGCTATGGGGGGCGGTGGGGGGGTAACAGGAGAAAAAGGCACTTAGAAGGACCCCCAGGTTTCTGGTTTGGGAATCTAACATAGGAAAGAAAGAAAGAGGTAGAGGTTTATAAGGCAAAACAATGTGTTTTGTTTCAGACCTATTCGATTTGATGTAATTATGTGATGTCCAAAAAGCAATTGTATGTATGGGTCGGGAGACGTCTTTTCTGAAGCTATACACTGAAGACTCAGGTGAAAGTTGTAAGCATGGGCATAGAAGAAAGTATGTAGAATGACAAGGCACAGGATGGGGAGGAGAGGCAGGAATTAGGTGTAGCAGGACCACAATCTGGCTCAGACTTCTTTCTCTAGACACTTCCCTTCCATAGCTTCAACAATACCAGATTATTCCCTCCCTGAACATGCCCAGTCTTCTCCCATCTACCTCCCCATTTCTGTTGAACTTTCCTTCTTTTCTCTCTGACTTTATTGCTGCTTGTAGAATTCATCCCACCTTTACAGGTCCAGTTCAAATACCATGTACTCCAAAAGCCTCCGCCCATTTTCCTTCTCCTCTCATTGACGCCACGTTCTCTCTTACAGAACGTAGTGGTATGCTCAGAATTATTTGTGTACATGGCCCATATTAAGCTCCTTGAAGACAGAGTTTGTCTTTATATATCCCTGTAGCCTCTATACCTAGGATAGTGCTAGGAGCTTTTTGGATGTGAATGAATATTTAATTAAATTAGGGAACATATTGAATAAGAATGACCTACTGCAAAATTTTGCTTAACACTGACCCAGCTTGAGCATTATAACTTTTGCTTTTTCCCCCAACTCATTAAAAAAAAAAAACCTAAAGGAGACTAAGAACATACCTACCAACCAGACTTCATCTGTCTGGAACTTGGAGTATCTGTGTGCATGTTGAAGAATTAGTGAGAGGCTATGTAAAGAAGTATAAAGTAGTTTGTCATCTTCAAGTTTAGCTGATTTTATGATGTTTCTCGTGGATCAGATTGAATTCTATAGGAGCATAGGTCTTTCTTTTTTGTAGGCATATAGAATAATTTATTTTTTTCTGCTAGTGAAATTATGGCTCAATTATTCATAAATACACATTGTTTATTCCTAATTTTATATTTGCAGCTTTTATGCAAATATAAAATTAGGAATAAACCATGTGTACTTATCTAAAAGCACACAAAACACACAACTTTAGGAGATTATTAGTCAATTTATAGGATATGTACAAAATCTTATACAGAATGTGAATTAGAAAATAGAAAACTATTTAATAAAAATAAAATGGCACACTTAGCTGTGAGCTGTCACAAAAATTACACATTTTTCTCCTGAACTTAGAGATATTTACACCATTAAGTATATAGTTGAACCCAGACGTTGGAATAAATAACACAATTAAAAATGAAAGATGAGCTGGGTGCAGCGGTGTGCACCTGTAGTCCCAGCTACTTGGGAGACTGAAGCAGGATGATTTCTTGAACTCAGCAGGTAGAGGTTGCAGTGAGCTATGACTGCACCACTGCACACCAGTCTGCATGACAGAGCAAGGCCTCCATCTCTAAAAAAATTTGAGAAATGAAAAAATAAAAAAAGAAAATGAAAGATGAGCCTGTAGCCTCAGTACTCTCAGGAAACCTCTAATTTAGGCCTAATGCTGAAGAGTTTAATATCATTAATTTGCCTTGTGAGCTTAACCATTGATTAAGCTACCTGGAGAGAAGAATGAGTCTGTTGAGTAAAGGTTCTCTTAGATGTAGGTGGAGCTGGCAGCTGCTTACATTTACAATTTATGAGATTTTATGGTCCCAAATGCCAGCCCTACTGCCTGACATTCCAACATTGTGCCTCCTTTCCTATGTGTCTTACAGGTTTTACGTAGCCTCTCATGAATTCTTCAAAATGCAAACTAATACTCCAAGTTCCAGACAGGTGAAGGCTGGTCGGTAACTATCTTCTTAGTCTTTTGTTTTTTTTTTTTTTAAACGAGAACGAGTTGGAGGGAAAGCAAAAGTTCTAAAGCTAGAGCTGGGTCAACATTAAGTAAAATTTTGCAGTAGGTCATTATTGTTCAATATCTTCCCCCAATTTAATTAAACATTCATTAATACCCCAAAACATGTATTCTTTAAAAAGTAAATAGGCCGGGCATGGTGGCTCATGCCTGTAATCCCAGCATTTTGGGAGGCCAATGCGGGTGTATCATGAGGTCAGGAGATTGAGACTATCCTGGCCAACGTGGTGAAACCCCGTCTCTCCCAAAAATACAAAAATTAGCTGGCCATGGTGGCACGTGCCTGTAATCCCAGCTACTCAGGAGGCTGAGACAGGAGAATTCTTGAACCCGGGAGTCGGAGGTTGCAGTGAGCCGAGATCGCGCCACTGCACTCCAGCCTGGTGACAGGGTGAGACTCTGTCTCAAAAAAAAAAAAAAAAAAAAAAAGTAAATAGCACTAGAGGTAGGAGTTGGAGTGAGGCAGGGGAGAAGAGGGAAGACACATGGAAGCCAGTTCTTTATCTGAGTGTCTTCATTCTCCATTAGCATTGTGTGACTGAGGAGTGCTTAAGAGAGGGTCAGGAGGGTGCCCAGTGAGGTGGGGATCACTGAGACACATAGGAGAGAGGGAAGAGTAGGTGGCTGGACAGGTGTGAGGAAAGCAAATCTGAATTTTGTCTGATATATCTCATATGACTTCAGCAACAGCACTATAAGGTCATTGTTTTTCCTATTTTATGGATGAGAAAACTGAGGCTCAGAGAAACAAACTTAATCCTGATCATTTTCTTTTGCTTTGCCTTGTGCTTTCTCTTTGAGAATATTATTTCCAAAATTTTATGTGGAAAACCAGGAAGCCAAAACTACATATACATTTGACTATAATTGTGTTAAAAAAAGATCCAGTGAAAACATAAGAAAAGCAATATAACAAAATGATGATTTTGGTCTTTGAGAGGTGGGGTCAGGAGGTAAGAGATGGCTTTTGCCTGTTCCTAGTTTTCTATATTTTCCATAATACACATGATTGCTTTTATAGCATCATTGTCATTATCACCAATAACAGCAAAAGGTGTGCATTACTTCAAAAAGGAAAGTTGTGCCGGGCGCGGTGGCTCAAGCCTGTAATCCCAGCACTTTGGAAGGCCGAGACTGGTGGATCACCTGAGGTCAGTAGTTCAAGACCAGTCTGGCTAACATGGTGAAACCCTGTCTCCACTAAAAATACAAAAAATTAGCCAGGTGTGTTGGTGCACACCTGTAATCCCAGCTACTCGGGGGCTGAGGCAGAAGAATCTCTAGAACCCTGGGGGCAGAGGTTGCAGTGAGCTGAGATAACGCCACTGCATTCCAGCCTGGGCTACGGAGGGAGACTATATCTCAAAAATAAATAAATAAATAAATAATAAAAAGGAAAGTTGTTTCTGTTTCTTGGGCTACCAATATTCCTTCTAGATGTTTAATAGTTTCATGGAAACAAAGACTGATATTTTAAAGGCTTGATGAGTCAAGTGAATTCCATAGTAAAAATTCTGCCATTACTCTTAGAGCTTCTATTAAGACTATGTTACATGGTTTCTCTACTAGTTATTCTGTAAGAATTAAGAAAGAAATTATTAAAGCAACTCCATTGGAAATAAAACTGGTAGCCTGTTTTATAAATCTATAAAATATTCTGCATATTTCTGCATCCTATAGAAAGTACATATTTGAATTGAATGTATTTATTGATATTACATTTTACTAAGATGTTCAGGTGTTTCTGTGCTTTCAAAATACCAAAAATCCAATTAATTACATAGAAACACACAGTCAATGATAGAGATATTGTATCTACATAATGCTGAACCCCTGAATTGACTGAACTGAGGGACTCTTGAGACACTGTGTAGATAGAGCTGAAATGAGACAAATATGATAATTTAAACAATGCTTCCTTTATATTAAAACAACCAACTATAAAAGCAATATATTTAGTCAGTGAGATAATCCTTTTGGTTTACACAATTCCAAGCCATAAGTTTGGGTAATTTATCTTACTGAATTTACCCAACATTTAGATGGTTTCCTAAAATATAATTGAATCTCTGAATAAAAGAAAACAAAGATTTTGGCCTGGATTTTCTGCATAGAGAATGTAAGTTAAAAACAAGCAAGGAAAAAACTCACATTTGTCCCTTACATGTAAATGCTCTTTTACTCCCTTTTTAAATGTGGCTCTTTTAGGCTATGCACATTTGAATTTAAGAACTTGGTTAGAAAGACCTGACCCAGATGAGTATTTATTAAACTGTAAATTAAACTTTCCTAAAAGAAAAAAATGCAGAGAAAATATTAAAATTAAAGTCCTTTGGCAATAGAAGGTGGAGGTTTGAACCTTTCAAAGGTTTAAGAAAATAACTATTTTGGAAGAAGAAAAAAGCAGGTCACTAATTTTGTACAAAACTGGCTCCCCTTCACTGTTCTCATTCCCACTGATCAGGGGCACCACATTCTTCCAGACTCAGAATCCTGGGGCCATATTGAATTGTCCTTTCTTCATCCTTTATGTCTAATATGTTCACATCACACCCTTTCTTTCTTTGAAACATCTTTCTGGTATACTCTTTACTTTAAATTCTCCTGATAGAGGATCTTACTGCCTCATGCCTGTATCACTACTAACAACTTCCAGAGTGGTCTTTCTTCCACCAATCTCTCTCTCTTCAAATCTGCCTCCCCCACAGCTATCAGATTTCTCATCCCTAAACACCATTTCATCATTGCTGCTCCCTGCTCATCACTCACATTCTTTGTTGCCTCTGCATTAAGTTCAAATTCCTTTCTTTGCCTGATTGTCTGGATCCTCCACAGCCTTCTCTGTCTGTCTGTCTCCTTCTCTTCTTTCACTTTCACACATCAATCCAGTCTTACTTTTTACCACTCCCACAAATACATCATTCATTTCAGACAACTAAGTCGCTCCATCCCATAAGTCCCACTCTATGTGCCCCTTCTTGGCCCCTCTCCAAACCCATGCCATTCTCATCCCAGCCACTACATCTTGTCCTTTATGCATGGAATACCATTCTTCTTGACTTTTATTTTCAAATTATCTTCATCCTTCCAGAGCCATCTCAAATGCCACCTCTTCCATGAAGACTTCTTTGATCCCTGTAGCCCGGTAATTTTCCTGCTTTTCTCTGAACTCCCATCCCATCTATAATCAGGGTTGAATTACAAGACACATTACTTAAATACAATCCTATTGGCTTATATGTCACTCCGTGTTTCTCAATTAGGGTGTTATTGGTAATTGCAACAAGGGAACTTCATTCCTTATTCTTGGAGGCTAACTGACAGTGGTGTTAATGTGACAACCCCAAATGCTCAGAATGTATTTCCAAATGCTCTAATTGTTTAAAAAAACTCCTTAAAGAAGTTACCATGTCATATACACATTTGTTCAACAAGTAATCTTTGTTAAAGCAGTGAATGTGTATTTTTAAGGAAAAACCTGTAGTTCCCTCACAGTTGCCAATATATTTTTAAAAATTAAGAAGGAGCCTAGTTAACACTCAGGCATTAATCACCACTCCACTTTAGGCATCTTTCATGACGTATTTCATGGATCCTCACACTGATCTTGGATATTGCTATTTATCTCATTTAACAGATGACAAAACTAAGGCCCACAGAGTTCTGCTTATCCAAGTTTATAGAGTTTGAATGGAATCCTGGTATTTAAGGCCAAGGTTGTTTGGAGCCAAGTCTTACAGAGGCATACAGCCTCTGTAAGGACAGCTTATCGGTAACAGCTTTGAAATGAGACTGTGGACATGTAACATAATTAGCAAATTAAAGCATATTAATGCTGATAGGTACTAATGACTGTAATGGAAAGAAAGGACATTAGACAAGACAAACAAGTTTTAAAAATTTATAACAGGAATGCAAATTGGAGTCTAATGAATGAATTTACTCCCTGACCTTCCTTGCTGCAGACATTAACCCATGTTTGGTGTCTAATTGAGATGTACATATTCTTTACTTTCTTATTATATTTGTCAACATTTGTCTTGGAAGATAGTCAATAGATCTCTCTAAATTTCCATTAATCAAGTTTTGGGTAATAAATGGCCAAATAAGCCTTATATTAGGTGTCACTGCTAGATCCAAGGCAAAAGAAATCTAAGAGCTGACAATAGTTGTTTAGGTCTTTCTTCTGTCATCTAGTTATCTTTAATAATAAGTATTATATAAACCAAGTATTACAGCACCATTTAAAATGCAGTATATGTTTCCTTTAAGTTGTGGCTCATTATTCACTTCACGCATATCTAAAACACTTCAATTTTTTAGCAGTTTATTTCGCTGTGTCCAGTTACAATGCATATATCAGCTAGAGTTTATGAAGTAACAGTGTGAATGATTCATATGTATACTTTTTTTTACAAAGTACACTCAGTTTCTAGCTATGTACACAGAAAGAACTATATTCCTTGCAAGAAATATGAGAAAATTCAACCATTTAAAAGTATCAGCATGTTGATTTCAAGTTTAGCTTTCTTTTTCAGCTATGAGAATAAATATTTATCATGTGTTCATTATGTTTAACAAAGAAGGAAAAGAAACTTAAAGCTAAGTTTGTAAGTAACCTAGAACAATTGTATAAATATAGATAAATGTGTAAATGAGATAAAAGTATTTTATTCCTATATCATTTCATAAATACTGCAATAAAGTTTTGCACTTGGTTCACTAGTAAAACCACTATTCAACTAATTATATGTGCATTCAGGTGATTTAAAAGTATAAAAGAATTTTTAGGTATGCTTAGCAGGAAAAAAACAATTTTTTAAAAACATTTCAATCGTTCTTTATGAATAATTGAGCTTGATGTTGTCTTTTTTATTAGAACATTTCCTGAGCAAAGTGCATTTTCAGCTTCTGCATGCTGGGACACTGTGTAGGGAGCTGGAGGATAGGGTGATAGAATCTTTCCCCACTAAGACTACCAAAAATAAATCCAGGAACCTTTCTCAGGTATATGTCTCCATTGTGAGTAACTATAGAATGGCAAAGAAAGTTTCATTTTTTTTAAATTAACCTGTTCTCAAACTGTCTTGTCAAATATTTGTTGTGCAATAGAATTTTTAAAGATATAATTCTTTATCATGCAATAGAATTCTTTCCTACAGAAGCCAGAAATTGTCCAAATATTCTGATAACATTTCCAGAGAAGCACAAACATATTAAAGGTGAATTTCTAGAGTTTCTGTTTGTATTTCTTTGTACCTTAATAGCACCTGAACTGATACCTGCTGATGTGCTATCAAATTTTCCCTATCTATTTTTAGATCTTCAGTTGCTTTAGAGATGGATTTAATATGTTAGGCAGAAGCTTACACTGTGAAACATTCGCATGATTGTATTTTGGTTTCACCATCAGCTAAACAGGGCAAAGTTGTTCCCATCTCCAAGGAACTCTATCCCACATTTCCTCTATTGACTTGGAGTTTCAGTTTTGCTTACCTGCTTCCTTGAAGATACTGTGCTGTTGAAACATCTATTAGAGGTATTTACATTCAAATTTGTGTTCTGATGGGTTGAGTCATTTTTCCATGTCTTAGAGTTTTCTTTAGGATCTGAAGGAATGGGATTTAAGAAAAGGATTCTAGCTATGAATCCATAGAGGACGGTAGCCAGGATCATTGGCACAACATAAAAGACACCAAAGTCCATTAGGTAAATAGGTGAGTAGTAATTCCTGGAGATCTTGTAGCCACAGGATATCACAATAGCATCTTTGTAGGTGCTAATATTGAGATCCAACAAGAAGAACCAGAGCATACAGTAAAGAGATGTGAAAGCCCAGACAAAGATGATAATCTTTTTGGCTCTGGAAAAGGTGCAGAGAAACTGGGCTTTGATGGGGTGACAGATTGCTATGTACCTCTCAATGGTAAAGGCTGTTATTGAACAAGAGGATGCATTAATTCCCAAATACTGGAGGTAAGTAATGCAGAGGCATCCAACATAGCCATAGACCCAGGAACCGTAGATACCGTCTGTTATGTTGGGGAGGCCTGCAGCCACCAAAACCATGAGATCAGCTACTGCCAGGCTCACCAGGTAGCAGTTTGTGGGGGTCCTCATATGCTTGGTTCTCATGACAACCAGGACTACCATGATGTTGCCTACAATGCCCAGGCCACAAATAATGAGCACAAGTAAGATGGTGACCACCTGGTATTCTAAGGTCACCACTGCTCGTGGCTGAAGCTGTGTTTGGTTCAGTTCACTGACTGTCTCGTTTTCCATCTTTAGTGGCTTAAAGTTTCTCGGAAACACTGACTTCTCAAAACATCTTCTTTCCAGCGCCCACCTTTATTGCAGCAGTTCCATCCCCCTGTGAAGGGTCATAGTACATATTCATTAACGGTGTTACAATTTCTGATCAAGTCCCAATCACAAATAACCCTCACTTCCACTCCTTTCACTTCCCATTTTTCTGTGGGAATAGGGCTTATGTGTACTTCTTAAAACTTCTTTTATTGCATCTCTAGTGTAGAATGGAGTAGCTGTTTTGACCAGCTCACATTAAGAGGGACCAGTTCCCTCTTAATAGAATAAAATGCTTAAGGAAAGAGAAACAGTATAAACTCCTTGTTTTGAAACAGTGCCCAATTGAAAAAAACTAAACAATATCTGCTAACTGAAAAATAAATATGAATACACCTCTTAGATGCCTGGCAAAAGTATAATAAAGAAGAAAAAGATACCAGAGGAAAAAGCCAAGAAGCTCAATAATCAAGCTTGTTACAAATTTAGCTGTTGCCTCTTTTGCGCTCAGAGGGTGAGATGTCTTTGGTATAAAATAGCAAGCCTTTGAGATGACATTTCCCCATGCCCGCTGCCCCACAGATTCAAGAGAGGACAATTTCTTCTCTTACCTTATCCTCTGTAGCGCTGCCTGATTTTCTGGGTAGATGAAGTGGTAATAGTTCCAAGTTTCTAATCTTGCAGAAAATCTCGTCTACTCTATTTGAGAGGGAGACCACTTAGCAGTGCTCAATCTTTAAAACTGCAGTTTCTCCAAACCCTCACAGCCCTTTCCAACTAATGACAAACCATACAGCCGCAGCAGAAGCAGAAGCAGCAGCAGGAGCAGCAGCAGTGAGGCTGTCAAATCATAGATCGTCCCCTAATGAGAACATACACGCTCGCTCGCTCTCTCACACACAGAGACACACACACACACACACACACACACACACACACACACACTCTCTCTCACAGATGCCAGTCAGTCCTCACTGATTCAGAGTCTTCTGCTCTTGGAGGATTTACTATTAAATGTGCTGATAAGACAGTCTTTAATTTGGAAAGCTGAAATCATAAGCCAGGGGTCTAGAAGCAGCTGGCTTTGTCGTTGCTTATCGTCTAAGTTCTGCAGAAACTCTAGTACCTGAGCTGCTCTGAAATACATTTACACTCCTTGCTTGATAGGACTTTGGGGTTAGCAAATCCTTCTCAGTCTAGACATGGCCCTTGAAGCTTGAAATATCTGTCTGAGCTGAAATCAACTTCTTTCTCTACTATGAAAACCCTTGTACTCTTTCTCAAGTGAATCAGTACAATTGGCTTCCTCCTCTCATATTTTGTGAATGGAAAATTAGTTAAAGTTGATTTCAAACCATTTCAGCTGCAATCTTCTGATGCTTATAACAATTATTTTTAAAAGGCCTCTTTGAGCTAGGAACATCAATTTAAACTGCGTAGGGTCTGTTAAGTTTTTTCAACTCTTATTTCTGGACCACTTTGTAGAATCTCTCTATTGGCCCTGGGTGCTTTTCCCCTTCACCTGTCCTCTGGATTTCCAATCACATGAACCACCTAGCAATGTTTTGTCTCATTTTATTTCTAGGTGGAAAAATCATCTAGTAAAAATCTATACCAGTGCCATTCTGTTACCAAACCTCTGAAATGAAAATTTATAGACACATCTTTTGAAGAAAAGTACACTTCAGCGTTATTATTTCTCTAAAGTAGCCAGTGGGCAAATCTATAGTTTTTTTTGTTTTGTTTTGTTTTTTGTTTTTTTTACTTTGAGACAGGATCTCACTCTGTCACCCAGACTGGAGTGCAGTGGCATGATCACAGCTCACTGCAGCCTCGACCTCCCGGGCTCAAGTGATCCTCCCACCTCAGCCTCTTGTGTAGCGGAGACTACAGGTGCACACCACCATGCTCGGCTAAGTTTTGTATTTTTTTGTAGAGATGCGGTTTTGTTATTTTGCACAGGCTGGTCTTGAACTTCTTGGCTCAAGTGACCCACCCACCTCAGCCTTCCAAAGTGCTGGGATTACAGGTGTGAGGCACTATGCCTGGTCTTAAATCTGTATTTTTTAAATGGAAGCTCAGAAAACATGTATCTTTTCTCAAGATACCAACTGAATACATCAAATGCTGATGCTTCTCCACTTTTATTTTATTAACTGACAATGAAAAATACCCTTAGCTAAATTTCCTGTAAGGTAACTGGTGGATTAAGAATAGATCTCTAGGCTGGGCATGGTGGCTCATGCTTGTGATCCCACCAGCACTTTGGGAGGCCGAGGTGGGCAGATCACCAGAGGTCAGGAGTTTGAGACCAGCCTGGCCAACATGGCAAAACTCCGTCTCTGCTAAAAATACAAAAATTAGCCAGGTATGGTGGCACGCGCCTGTAATCGTAACTACTTGGGAGCCTGAGGCAGGAGAATCTCTTGAATCTGGGAGGCAGAGGTTGCAGTAAGCCGAGATCACGCCATTGTACTCCAGCCTGGGTGACGAGCAAAACTCTGTCTCGAAAAAACAAAAAACAAAAAAACCCAAACAACAACAACAAGCAAACAAAAAACACCAAAACCTCTAGAAGAGGTCAATGGAAGAGTCTATTTTGAGTAGACAGGACCATAGGGATATCAAAGACATGCACAAGGATGGATAACAATGAGATGAAGGTGAAAGTGAAGTTCTGGATGAACTTTCACCCGTTGAACCATTGAGGAATCCTTGAATACCCATTTCTCCTTCCCAATTATTTGTAGTTACAAATTAATGACCTGTGAGCCCACATTCAGCCTTCAGACATGTATTGTTTGGCCTGTACATGGTAAGCCCAAGGGATTTAACACAATTTATTATTTTTTACCTTTCAAAATTGAGAAATTGAATATTAAATTTTAGGGATTGTTATCATAAACACGTGAAAGGTCTGGCAACCAGGGGCTTGCATTTCTTCACAGAAATAATCATTTGTGGCTGAGTGGGTGTTGTGGTCAGGAGTTTGTAGGGGTCCCTGGTGCAGGACGTGCATCCTGTTCCTCACTCCACACTACCTCCAGCACCTCTCAGTCATGCATACCTGCCTTCTGCCACCATTTAAGTTCTGACCCCTACATCAAACCCAAGTTCCTGAGAGAGACAGGGGAGGGCACCAGCCAAATGCACATTCTTTTATCCCAAGCAGGATTTTTGTCTGAGTTTTAGTTTTCTCCTCCACTTGGTTTAGGAGGCTGGACAATGGATATCCCCTGTGCCTTTCTCCCTGGCCTAGAGGACAGAGATTACTCTGAAAAGCTTGTCTCTTGTCTAGCCTCCTGCTTTTCAGAATGAAAAATGCTTTCTAAGATGAAGGTGTTTCCTCCTTACTGCACCCTATCCCCACCACTTCTAAACCAAAATTCCTCTCGAAAAGTCTTACTTCGTAAAGCCCATCTTCCCATCTTGTTCCCCTAAGGAGTTTAGTTGGCCTTTAGGCCTCCTAAAAACAGCTTACTTCAAGTCTTATAGTTGAGTTGTCAAGATGAGAGGAGAGAAGCCATATACTGCTACCTGCTGTCTTAATTCCACCTCCACTCCATTCTTTTCTTATTGCCATTCTTCAACACTTACAGGCAAGGCCATTATTCGGAGCCTCTTTTCTGTGTCTCTGTTTTTTTAACACATTATTAAGCTCCTACTATGTGTCAGGCAGCTAGTACATAAAATTTTGTTTTTACCTCCAAGTAGGTTGTGGTCTATTGGGAGCAGCAGGTTTTTAAACAGTTACAGTGAGATATGCACTAAAAATTGCAATCACAGGGTTTGGACTATGAAGGGAAGGCATTTGTGGGTGGTCAGGGCAGTCAGCTGAGGCACAGAGAGGGCTTCTAAGGCAACGTAACATCTGAGAACATCTGTTCTCAGGAACAGCCTTGAAGAAAAGCACAGCTTTCCTTTGAAAGGTGGGGTAAGTGAAGACATTCTGACTAGAAGTAATAGAATATTACAAGAGTCAGCTGTGTAAAATGGCCAGTGATTTGTGGAGACAGGGGAGTGATTTTATGACTCAGTGACTCAGCTTTGGCCATGACGCATTTGAGCTGGTGATGAGACAACCATCTGATGACCACCAGGCAGGTTTTCTAATAAAGGCGCTCTCCCTTGTGCACTGACTCAGACTCTCCTTGGTCCCGCTTCCTTCTACCCCTAAACTTGTTCTTTCAACTCTGGAGAGGCTGCATTTCTGAGTTTACCACCCCAGACTTGCCTATTCAGTACGGTACTATCAATCAACTTTCATCTTCTCAATAAACTTTCAATCAATTTCATGCTCTTTGCAAAATTATATTTTCAATGATTTCATAAGGTAGGTTTTCTATTTGTAAACTCAGATAATATAAATGCTTCCTATGTGCAAACAACTGCACAAAAATGGGAGAACATTTCTTTTTTTAAAAGGCAGGATCAGTATTATGAATTTTGCCTTTTGCCTCAGACTCAAAGTGCTAATCCCTTACTTACATTTTTGATGTTTTGTTTATTATGGATTATTTTCCGGTGATTTTGATTTTTAAAGGTATTTTAATAGTAAAATGTTATCTTGATAGCTGAGTTGTTTGGAGCTCCCTACACTTTGTGCCGTCACTTACCTCATTCTATTCTCAGGCTTCTCATCCCTGGCTGAATTTCAGAATCAACTGGAGAGTTTTTAAAATTACGGAAACGTGGGTCCCTCTCTCAGACATTCTTAGCTAATTAGTCATAAAGTGAAGCCCAAGCTTTGGTGTGTACAATGATGTTTGAGAACCACTGAGCCATGCCAATAAAATTTGGTGTCTGGAGATGGGAAATTGGTGGTATGGGCTAATCCAGGCTGCGGGAAGGCCAGGCAGCTGAAATAAACTGGGTCTTAAGTAATCACCAACGTTCAGAAAGGTGACAGCTGTAGAAAATTTGGCAACAGAGAGCACTGGCATAAGACTCTGGTTCCTGTGAGAAATAACTATTCAGGTTTCTGAATTTAGAAGTGCTGAATGTGGTGCAGTGTATTGAGTGAGTTAAGATTCAGACATAGAAACCATGGCAAAGATTTGGTCACTGGAATCAGTATGTAAAGTCTTGGCAGCTTCCATGTGATGTTGGGCCTGCAGGTGTGCAGAATGCCAGAATTGAGGTTTGGAAACCTCTACCTGGATTTCAGAGGATGTGTGGAAATGCTTGAATATCCAGGCAGAAGTCTGATGCAGGTGCAGAGGCTTCATGGAGAGCCTCTACTAGAGCAGTGCAGAGGGGAAATGTGGGGTTGGAGCACCCAACAGAGTCCCCCCCGGGGTACTGCCTAGTGGAGCTGTTAGAAGAGGACCATCTTCCTCCAAATCCCGGAATGACAGATCCACTGATAGCTTGCACTGTGCACCTGGAAAAGCCACAGACACTCAATGCCAGCCCATGAAGGCAGCTACGGGGGCTGTACCCTGGAGAGCCACAGGGGTGGATCTGCCCAAGGTCTTGGGAACCCACCTCTTGCCATCAGCATTCCCTGGATGTGAGACATGGAGTCAAAGGAGATTATGTTGGAGCTTTAAGATTTAATGGCTGTCCTTCTGGATTTTGCACTTGCACGGGGACTGTAGCCTCTTTGTTTTGGCCAATTTCTCCCATTTGGAACAAGAGCATTTACCCAGTGCCTGTATCCCCACTGTATCTTGGAAGTAACTAACTTGTTTTTGATTATACAGGCTCATAGGCAGAAGGGGCTTGCCTTATCTCTGATGAGAGTTTGGACTTGGACTTTTGACTTAATGTTGGAATGAGTTAAGACTTTGGGGGACTGTTGGGAAGGGATAGTTGTATTTTGCAATGTGAGAAGGACATGAGATTGGGGAGGGGCCAGGCACAAAATAATATGGTTTGGCTCTGTGTCTCCACCCGAATCTCATGTCGAATTGTAATCCCCATATGTCAGGGGAGGGACCTGGTGGGAGATGATTGGATCATGGGGATGGATTTACCCCATGCTGTTTTCATGATAGTAAGTGAGTTCTCATGAGATCTGATGGTTTAAAAGTGTGGCACTTCCCTCTCACTCTCTCTCTCCTGCCACCTTGTGAAGAAGGTGCATGCTTCCCTTTCACCTTCCTCCATGATTGTAAGTTTCCTGAGGCCTCCCCAGCCATGTGGAACTCTGAGTCAATTAAACTTCTTTTCTTTATAAATTACCCAGTTCACGTAGTTCTTTTCTTATAATGTCTTTGTCTGTTTTTTGTAACAAGTCAACACTGATCTGATAAAATAAGTTGATAAGTCTTCCGACTTCCTATATATTTTGAAATATTTTTACAGGATTAGTATTATTTCCTCTTTAAATATCTGGTAGAGTTCATCACTGAAGTCATATGAGCATGGAGTTTTCTTTGTTGAAAGGGTTTTAATTGGAAATGTGATTTTTATTTGGAGCTATTCATGTTATCTATGTCTTCTTAAGTAGTTTTTATTACTTTGTCTTTCAGTGAATTTATCCTGTTTAGCTAATGTTTTCTATTTTATTTGCATTAAGTTTTCAGAACATTTCCCTCTTTATAATATCTACTCAATGTATGGTGACGTTCACTCTTATTTTTTCCTTTGGCAATTCATGCAATCTCCTTATTTTCATGATAAGTCTAGCTATAGGTTTATTTATTTTATTGACATTTACAAATGATCAACCTTTAGTTTAATTGTTTACTATTTTCTCTATTATCATTATTATTTCTCTTGTTTGGCTTCAATTTGCTTCTTTAAAAAAATAGATACTTATAAAATATTTGGTTCACAAAACACACAATATAAAATGAGGAAGACATGGTTTATTATGCATACATGTAGAAAAGATATGAGAAATAATTATTTTAAAGGGACAGTGTTTTTTTTTTTTTAAACTTTTAAGCTCAGGGTTACAAGTGGAGGTTTGTTGCGTAGGTAAACGGGTTTGTTGTACAGATTATTTCATCACCCAGATATTAAGCCTAGTACCCAATAGTTATCTTTCCTGATCCTCTCCCTCCGCTGACCACCCTCCAATTTGCTTCTTATGGTGAAAGCTTAGATCACTGATTTATAACTCTCTTTTTAAAATGTAAGCATTTAGAACTATACATTTCCCTCCCAATATTACTTTAAGTTCCATTAATTTTGATATGTTGTATTTTTATTTTCATTCAGTTAAATATGTTTTCCAGTTTTCCTTTTATAGTCTTTAGAAGTGTGCTGTTTAACTTTCATATGTTTGCAGATTTTCCATATAGGGTTTTGTTATTGATTTCAACTTTAATTCTATTGTGGACAAAAGATATACTCTGCATGATGTCAGTCCTTTTCCACTTATGAAGATTTATTTTATAGACTATCATATAGTCTACCTTTGTGAATGCTCCATGTGTTCTGCTTTGGTTGAGTAGACCATTCTGTAATGTCGATTAGTTCAAGATGGATTATAGGGCTAAGTATTCTACATCGCTATTGATTTTTCCGTTTTATCAATTACAGAGATATTGTGCAGAGGTATCCAAAGATAACTGTGGAGTTTCCTATTTCTTATTTTCACTTCTGTCACTTCTTGAACTATGTCCTGTGGAACTCTGTTATTCAATGTCTCCTTGATTAATTGTCCCCTTTACTATTATGAAATGTCCCTCTTTATCCCTAATACAACTTCTTTTAAAGTTTATTTATCTGGTATTGGTATAGTCAGTCTATCTTACTTATAATTATTTTCTTCATTTGTATTCCTTTCTATCCTTTTACCTTTCTGTATATTTATTCTAAATGGGTTTCTTGTAATAACATATAGTTGAATATTACTTTTTTACTCAATCTTATAACATGTGACTTTCAATCAAAGTGTTTAAATCATTTTCACTTAATGTAGTTATCAGTGGGGTTAGGTTTGAATCTATCATGTGGCTACTTATCTTATATTTATTTCCTCATATGCTGTATCCTTTCTCACACAAAACGTTCCGTTCTTAAATATATCTTTGTTGAACAGACAAAATAATATTGAAATCAATTTATCTTCACATTTCTTAATGCTTTAGAAATATTTTTATGTGACATATTTGTACATGTTTACCTTTGGAAGCTAGTGTCTTTCTTATTTATTTGTTTGAACTCATTATATAAAAGAATATCCATTAAATTATCTATTAAATGTATCTGTGGTTTTATATCATTGTCTTTTTAAATACGGAGCTTTTTACTATTACATAGTGTAAAATTTTAATCTTTTCTTCTATCACTACAGACCTCAAATCTTATTTCCTAATATTTCAACAATTTCATTTTAAAATTTAATTCTTTAATTCATCTGGCATCTATTTTGATTTAAGATACAGATCTCAACTTATCTTTTACTAATATACACTTGTATTTAAAAAGATAACATTTGCAAAGATGCAATACAGTGTCAACAGAAAGACTGTTATTTTTTAAGATGTTAGCATACTTTGTCAACTCTTTTTCTTTTTGTTCTATTTTTGATTAATATTATCTCTAATAATGATTATGATCAAGAACAGCTGTTGATTATTAAGCACTTATTAAGTCTTAAGCACTGTATATGCATTATACTTTTTTTTTTTTTTTTTTTTTTTTTTTTGAGACAGAGTCTTGCTCTGTCGCCCAGGCTGGAGTGTAGTGGTGCAATCTTGGCTCACTGCAACGTCCATCTCCTGGGTTCAAATGATTCTCCTGCCTCAGCCTCCTGAGTAGCTGGGATTACAGGCCCGTGCCACCATGCCTGGCTAATTTTTTGTATTTTTAGTAGAGACCGGGCTTCACTGTGTTAGCCAGGATGGTCTCGATCTCCTGACCTTGTGATCCGCTCATCTCAGTCTCTCAAAGTGCTGGTTACAGGCATGAGCCACCGCACCCGGCCAGCACTATACTTTTAAGCCTGATAATGACACCACAAAGGAATTATTATTGTCCATATTTCAGATAAGGAAATTGAGACATTAAACTTAAACAATTTCTTCAACACTATATAGCTGATGAGTAGCAGAGCAGGAATTAAAAGCCACCAAAATCTATACACTTAATTTGTTCTACTGTGTCCCAAAGAGTCACTTTGCACCTCTATACATCAGATTGTTTTTTTCACCCAAAAGGCTATCCAGGCCATTTGAAATTATAGTTCAGAAAACTCAAATTTGTTTTCATACAAATCTACATAAGGACTACATATATAGAATTCAAAGCAGAAAGTAACTCTTTGTGTTTAGGGAAAACTTACCTTAATGTATTTTGTGTGTTCTCCAGCATGTAACAGAGCACATCGCTACACAAAGAAAGTGGTTTGTGTATAGTACAAAATGTTGTATAAATGAGTGAATTGGTTTTCCGAAGTGATTGACTTAAAATATAATCCACAGAATAGTTGTGTGTATATGACATACACATCTCAGGTACTTAGTGCAGCACTTGGCACATAATAAAAGCGTAATATATTTATGACTGTATAAACACATTTGGATCATGAAAAATAAAATTAATATGATTAAACTTGCTGGGTTTTTTGGTGGTTTGGGTACGATATATCTTTACGAAGATCCTAGTGCCCCATATTATTGGTGTATACACTTACTCTTCTAAAACTGAGTTAATAAAATATATAACATTAAATGTTCAAACCTCAGTAAATTCATGACTAAAAAGTAATAAAAATGTAAGAATTTGTTCATTCACCCTAATTATGACAAATGAGGGCATTTGTAGAATTGCATTTCTAACTTTTGTTTTGTTTTGTTTTGTTTTGTTTTTGAGATGGAGTCTCACACTGTTGCCTGGGCTAGAGTATAGTAGTGTGATCTCGGCTCACTGCAACCTCTGCTTCCTGGATTCGAGCGATTCTCCTGCCTCAGCCTCCTGAGTAGCTGGGATTACAGGTGCCCGCCACCATGCCTGGCTAATTTTTATATTTTTAGTAGAAACGGGGTTTCACTATGTTGGCCAGGCTGGTCCCGAACTTCTGACCTCATGATCTGCCTGCCTCGGCCTCCCAAAGTGCTGGGATTACAGGCGTGAGCCATTGTGCCCAGCTCCAATGTTTTTGAAATTATAATTGTGATAGAAAATCTTTATAAAATATTTGTTTGAGTTGTTAAGAATTGTTGGCTTAAGTAGTACCTTAAGACAGAAAGGAGAATACTGAATATTGAAGCTGAATATATTTTTTTGAAAGAGAAAAGGACAGTAGTTACAGATAGAAATTTAGTCACTTAATTTTTAGGTTGTTAGTAGTAGTTGAATATTTGGGTTTATCGATGAGATTATTCTAGCACTGATGTGCAGAACAAACCACATCTCCATGAGGAAATGTTTTCTGACAGTCCCAGAAGTGGCTCACACCCTCAGAGAAGGTGGGTGTGGTGGGAACTTGTTGAGAGTGACAATGATAGGAAATGATTATTTATTTGAAGGAGGTAAGCAAGATCTGCCTAAGTCAAAAGTATAACATCTTACAGAATCAGAAGCCACTTTAATACTGGAAATGATTAAAAAATTAAAAAGAGACATTAGTGTGGAAAACACCTCAGTTTATAAAATTGCCACAGTCATTTCCTTTAAAGCAAGACAATTCTGAAATATTTTATTAGCTATTCTCATAAACTTTCCAGTCTGCTGGCAAAGCCTCTGTGAAGAAGAATGGCAGGAAATAAGAATGAGGAGATATTACAGAGTGATTTCTCACCTTCGCTGTGAAGAGTCAACTGTTCGTCCATTCATGCTTGTTCAGTGCTTACTTATTGAGGGCCAATTATTTCAAAGGCTCTATGCCAGACACTGCAGATAAAAATGTGAATATGAACAGCACAGAGGAGTCCCCAGCCTGGCATGGTTGACTTACGCAAAGTGCTAATTATACTGCAGTGTGTCATGTCCCATAATTGAGGTATGTACACATTTTTAAGGGTGTATAGGGTTAAAAGTGACTAATTCCATGTGAAATGGTACAGCGTAATTTTGCAAGACCAGAGAGAAGGTCAACAGGGCCAGGCCCAGGATTTAGAAAAAAATTAACGGGTTGGATAAATAGCCCCTGACCAACCAATTGGGGTAGAGGAAAGGTACCATCAGAGAAAATTCAGAGGACACAGCAGTAGGTGCCTTGTCTTTCTCTGAGAATGTCCCATGCAGGCCCTGAGTCCTCTTTGGGCACAGAGTCCTATTGCAGAGACACATGCTAAGCCCGTGGTTCCTGATTCAGGCTGACTGGCCATTAGTCAGTCCTAGAGCACTTCCTACTGTCTGTGGGACTTCGGTAAGTCATTTAGCTTTTCTGTACCGGAATTTCTTCCATTGTAAAGTAAATAATAATAGTAGCTATCTCATAGGGTTGTGTATTTTTTTCTAGGATTAAGTAGAATAATATGAATTAAAATTATTAGAACTAAGCTCACACAAAGAAGGTACTGAGTAAATGTTAGCAGTTACTATAATTATAGTAGAAGAAAATAACTGTTTTCTAATTCTTCTGGTTTTTGAGGCATAGCCTTCTGAAGTTGTACCCACCTCATAAATGGTTTCAAGAAGTGGCAGGGTATCTACAGGAAGCTACATGCTCATTGTATTGCAGAGAACTGACACGGAAAACACAGAATTCAAATCTATTCAATGATGAAGGGAATGAATAGGGTAACTTTTTTTTTTTTTTGAAACAAGATCTCACTCTGTTGCCCAGGCTGGAATGTAGTGGTGTGATCATAGCTCACTGCAGCCTTAAACTCCTGGGCTCAAGTGATCTTCCCACCTCAGCTTCCTGAATAACTTGGACTACAGGCATGCGCCACCAGGCCCAGCTAATTTTTTACTTTGTGTAGAGACAAGGTCTCACTATGTAGCCCAGGCTAGTTTCAAACTATTGGCTTTAAGCGATCCCCCCACCTAAACCTCCCAAGGCACTGGGATTACAGGCATGAGCCATCGCACTCAGCTCCATAACTCCTTTTTTGCTCATCAAATCCTTGAAATAAGTCAGGGAGATGAAAGCACCCACTCTTACTGTCTCTTTCTCACTGAAATTTTATAGTCTCTATGCCCATTCTATAACAAAATGAGTTTTTACCAAACTCTAGCAAAATGAATATACTAAGAGAGAAGGATAAGCATTATTAATTTCAAATTGGAAATTTGATAAGAAATTGATAAGCATTGTTATTTTCAAATTGAAGGTTGAGACTCAATGTTGGGTTGTAAAATCAATTTAAAGTTTTATGACAAATGCTTTTTTTTTAGATTTCAGATAATATGGGTATTATTTTATAAACTTCTAGTTTCACTTATGCAAATAAGGAATAATATAATGATTGACACTGAGGTAGTGCCCAACATTGTTGTCAGAACTTTATGTATAGTAACTCAGAGAATACTCATAACAATCCTAAGAGATAGATCTTATTACCAACCCAAACTTGCAAATGAGTAAACCAAGGGGTTAAACAGCTTCCCAAGGACAGAGAGTTGGTAAATTCTAGATCCAGGGCACAAACCCAGAAGCCTGGCTCTAAAGCTATGAACTACATGGTTAAAATAATGTAATATGTATATCTTACTGTGGATCTGGGTCAAAAGAGCTTGAAACCACTATGATGAAGAACACATGTGCAACCCTCACCACCCCAGCATCCCTAGCAAAGTGCACTACTTTTGGAGACCTTCAACCTCCTGGGCAATCACAGCCAGCTTCAGCATTCAGGCTACTTCTGAATTTTAGCAAAATGATTTAGTTCATTTAAGAATGAAAGAATAATGTCAATGTATGTGAAAGAATAAAATATCAAAGTCTTCAAGGGCATGCCTTTAGGAAGGAGATTGGTGAACTGCTGGAATGTGCCCACCATAAAAAAATTAGTATCATTCACAAAACATTATTTTAAAAAATGAACATTTACCGTGCACCTACGTATTCTTTTGTTGTTGTTGTTTGAGATGGAGTCTCGCCCTGTTGCCCAGGCTGGAGTGCAGTGGCATGATCTCGGCTCACTGCAACCTCCGCCTCCCAGGTTCAAGCGATTCTCCTGCCTCAGCCTCCTGAGTAGCTGGGACCACGGGCACGTGCCACCACACCCAGCTAATTTTTTATATTTTTAGTAGAGATGGGGTTTCACCATGTTAGCCAGGATGGTCTCAATCTCCTGACCTTGTGATCTGCCTGCCTTGGCCTCCCAAAGTGCTGGGATTACAGGCGTGAGCCACTGTGCCCGGCCACACCTACATATTCTAAGTATTATGGGGAACAATGGTAAATAAAATTGAGTCCTTTGGTCTCAAATAGTTTATAGTATAATGAGAGACAGAAGAAAACACAAAATATGAGTCACAATATAACCTTGTAAGTTCAGTGATAGAAATATGAAGAAAAGCAGCGAGGTCTTCAGTTGTACATGAGTAGCCTCCAAGTTGGTTTGGAAGATCAAAAAAGCTCCTGGAAGAGCCAGTCCTTGACTTGAATCTTGAAAGCAGAAAGAAGAGTGAGATATTTTTTTTCAGGCTGTGGAAGGAATGTGTGCAATAAAGTGAAGGAGTGGGAGGGCAGGGCATGTTTATGCAACTGTGGATTTGTTCCAATTTAGCCCCTACTACCATATTTCCTAGTAATGAGAGTGACCTTGAAAATAAACATTCCCTATTTTTCTACAACATCCTAATAACTGAAGAAATGCTGAACCCTGCCAAAACAACTGTTTTCTGCTAGACTGTATTTAGTATGTATATGGAATACTATTGTAGTTGAAAAGAAAATGTCTACCATATTATGCCTTTTCCTAATAGATTCTGCTGAATTAGCTTACCTAAAGTTTTAGTGTACTTCAAAGATCAAAACATTTTCTACTGATTGATTCACTGCCTTTCAAGGGTGATGCCGTAGGCAGCAACTTTAAACTTGCCTCACTTATCTCGATTATATTACATTGAGTGTTCACCACCTCTCCAGGACAGAAAAAGCCATGAGAATGTCTTCTGCCATTCTAGACACATGTTTTTAACAATGTGTTTCAACAAGCAATGCTAGCTTTTGGCAACCCAGAGTTCAGTAGAATGTATAGTGTTCCAGCATCATCTTTTGAAACAATTGGCTCCATGCTTGGAAAAGCAGGGAGGCAGGGTGGTAAACGTAATGGAAATGAAATACTTGGAGGCTCTATAAACACATCACTCTCCCATAAATCAGCTGGATGAACCTGGACATGTACTTCAATTCTTACAGCCTCAGTTTCCTCATCTATAAAATGAATTTGTTCGATTTTTAAATGTTTGATTTTGAAGGCATCTTAGACTCTTCTTGAGAACCAAAGGAAAAAGCCATCAAAGGTTCAGATAGCTCACAGTCATGCTATACCATATCTCCTATTTAATTATTTTGAAGGAACCATAAGGGAAGCCAGTTTCTTCTCTTGATAGACTTAGCTATATTCTGGATCAAGAATGTGAAGTTATACCCTCCAGTTGTGCCCCTGGGATGTCATCACCTCTGTAAAACTGCACTACCTACATTACTGGCAGCCTACAAGGCTGCTCTATTTGACTTCTCCTTTGCTGCTTTACTCCATCATGGAAAAACCTTTTGTATTGAAGATTTAATGCCGCTAGCTAGTAGAGAGTCTGTGGAGGTTAAGAGCTGCATAAAGGAACAGAGAGAAAAACCCACATGATGTCAAAGAATCAAGCTCTTGTGGACCTTTAAATCCACTGTACATATTCAGATGAGTCCCCTTGAGAGCACGGGGTAATATTTCCTCTTTGGAGATAATCATATTTACCCACTTGCTTCCTGTTCTTATGGAATGCATATTAATTCAAGAGAAAACCAGAGCTTTACCAGTTTAATGATGTGTATTTTATGGTCTTTTCATTGAGTTCACATCTTTGATTGGTTACCCACTTAACTGTGGTTAAGGAAATGCTGAGTCAGCCTCCTGTGCTGTTGCTATAGCGATTTCTGGGAGATAAAAGCAAGGCATGAAGTATTCAGCTGAATTTTTTATCAAACTAATGTTTAAATTAAACGTGGACTTAATTTATTTATTAAAATATTTAAAATACAGCCATCTGGGAAGCTGAAGCACTACTTTCCCCATTACCTTTTCCTTGTCGTTGATTGCTGTTTTATGCACACAGGTGTCTTCAGCAAGAGTGACTCACTTGCATTTTCTTATTCTCAGATGAGAATTGCTGAGCTACAGTAAAGGTAGTTAAGTGACTGGATCAGCTAAAGATACTGCCTTCTCTGGGCAAGAGCTTAACCTTTTATTCTTTGATGAGAGAAATCTAATTAGGAAAAATTTTGGATGTTTATGCCCCCTTTCCACCTTGAACAATGGCCCGAATATTTTTTCAAGTCATAATAACTGTACTTGGGAAACTTGGCTTTCTAATTCAATTTTGCATAGAATGTCCTCATTCATCTTTGCTGGTGTATCATAGTTATATTTCTCTCCATATGTTTCAAGACAAAATAAGCTAACTTATCAGTGGTGGGTCAGAAATTTGTTGTGCCACATTCTCACACAAGAGCAAAGATATGAAAATGAGATCGACGGAAGTAGGTGGAATGGAAGGTTTACCTGGACAGCAGTGGAAGGACAGATCATCACTCGGGTACTGCATATTTGAAATATCCTTCTCAGGCCCTTGCTCAGTATTGCACAAACAAGGCATCAGAAAACTTTTCCTGTAATGAGCCAGAGAAGAAATATTGTTGGTTTTGCAGGCCCTCTACCTGTTGTAACTACTGGTTCTGCCACTGTAGCACAGAAGCATTCAGAGACAGTGTGTTCCAATGAAACTCCACGTATTAACAATGAGATGTGAAACTTACATGATTTTCATGTGTCACAAAATATTCTTTTTTTTATTTTTCCCCCCAACCAGTAGTGTAAAAACAATATATTCTTAGTTCATGGGCCACTGGAATAAGAGGCAGTGGACTGATTTGGTCAGCCTGTTGCTGTTTGCACTCCTCTGGCATAGAATGTTAAAAGGGTGGATTTCAGCTGGGCGTGGTGGGTCACACTTTTAATCTCAGCAAGATGGGAGGCTGAGGCAGAAGGATCCTTTGAGGTCAGGAGTTTGAGACCAACCTGGGAAATATTTCAAGACCCCGTATCTACAAAACATTAAAAAAAATTAGCCAGATGTAGTGGCATACGTCTGTAGTCCCAGTGAGAGGTGACAACGTGCTAGCAGCCCTCCCTCGCTCTCGGCGCCTCCTCGGCCTGGGCGTCTGCTCTGGCCACGCTCGAGGAGCCCTTCAGCCTGCTGCCGCGCTGTGGGGGCCCCTCTTGGTGCTGGCCTGGGCCGCAGCTGGCTCCCTCTGCTGGCGGGGAGGTGTGGAAGGACAGGCGCGGGCGGGAGCCTGGGCTGCGCCGCCGGCGCTCGAGGGCAGGTGCAGGTTCCCGGTGGGCGCGGGCTTGGCGGGCCCCGCACTCAGCGCGGTCTGGCAGGCGCCTGCTGGGCTTGATCGGGGGTCGAGCTCCCTCTGGGCTGCCGGAGTGCCTGGGCTAGGGCCGCAAAGTCCTCCGGCAACTGCCATTGAGAGGTGAAGCCAGCTGGGCTTCTGGGTTGGGTGGGGGCCTTGGAGAACTTTTCTGTCTAGCTAAAAAAATTGTAAACGCGCCAATCAGCACTCTGTGTCTAGCTAAAGGTTTGTAAACGCACCAATCAGTGCTCTATGTCTAGCTAATCTGGTGGGGACTTGGAGAATTTTTGTGTCTAGCTAAAGGATTGTAAATGCACCAATCAGCACTCTGTGTCTAGCTAAAGGATTGTAAACGTACCAATCAGCACTCTGTGTCTAGCTCAAGGTTTGTAAACGCACCAATCAGTGCTCTGTGTCTAGCTAATCTAGTGGGGACTTGCAGAACTTTTGTGTCTAGCTAAAGGATTGTAAATGCACCAGTCACCACTCTGTGTCTAGCTCAAGGTTTGTAGATGCACCAATCAGCACCCTGTCAAAATGGGCCAATCAGCTCTCTGTAAAATGGACCAATCAGCAGGATGTGGGTGGGGTCAGATAAGGGAATAAAAGCAGGCTGCCTGAACCAGCAGAGGCAACCCACTTGGGTCCCCTTCTGCACTGTGGAAGGTTTGTTTAAGAGCTAAAACACTGACCACGAAGTTCTGCAGCTTCACTCCTGAAGTCAGCGAGACCACGAACCCACCAGAAGGAAGAAACTCTGGACACATCTGAACATCTGAAGGCACAAACTCCGGACACACTATCTTTAAGAACTGTAACACTCAACACGAGGGTCTGTGGCTTCATTCTTGAAGTCAGCGAGACCAAGAACCCACCAATTCCGGACGCACCAGCTACTAAGGAGACTGAGGCAAGAGGATTGCTTGAGCTTAGGTGATTGAAGCTGCAGTGAGTTATGATTGTGTCACTGCTCTCTAGCCTTGGCAACAGAGAAAGACCCTGTCAAAAAAAAAAAAAAAAAGGAAAAAAGGAGGGGTGGTATCTATGGTATGTGGAGTCAGATTGTCTCTCTTTTAATCCCAGACTTTTCTTTTCTACCTGTTTTACTGTGGCTAATTAATTTATCTGTGTCTTGGTTTCCTCATGTGTACAATGAAGTTGGTAATAGTACCTACTCAGAGTTTTTTGAGATTAAATAGGAGAATATATATCAGCTAAACAGAATTGTTCTTAACATGGTGTGCTCACTAATAGGTGTAATTATTATCCACAGAGTGCCTCTGTTCACTGTAGAAGATGCTTGATCATCCTCAGACTAACTGCAGTAGCAAGATTTGATATTCATGGAAAGAGCCAGTGTAACGTAGAGTGAGGATATAACCATCCTTCCTTTCTTCTGCAGGCACCAAAGTAATGCAAGCTTTCTTTCACCCATCTGCCCTGACTGCCTGCTCCTGGCCACCACCTATGGCGCACTTATGAGAAATGCTTCCTTGTGGAAATGGCTGCTTGTGCTCTGTGTGCCGACACCTTCTGCCACAAAAAATTTAATCATTTTTATTTTCTTTCCACTGCAGTTTCTAAATGTTGGCAGGGTGATTTCAGGACTAGTCTCATCATTTTCAGATCTTATGATGGCCATTTTTTATACTTCATAAATCCAGACAGGCAAAATTTTGTTGAACATTATGCAGCTGTTGGGTAGCAGAGAACTGCCCTCTCAGTGCTGTCGATGAAAATACAAAGTTTTTTTTTTTTTTTTTAATGATGCTTTTTGTTTTCTCTCCTCATTTAACTGCTCCCATTTATTTCTGGCTCCTGCTCCTTCAGGGAAGTTTGGAGCTGAGGAATATTTTTAAAGAGGGAAGTGTGGAGGATACAGGATAGGAATGTTCTATTTGTGAAGAAATTTGAAAATTATCTAGGGATTTTTCTATGATGATTTACTTTCTTTTTTGTACATGATTGATTTTAAAAATCTTTCAAATCTGTTTTCCCAAGAAAGGCCAAATCAAATGGATTTTTTCTTTAGAGATACCAGCCACAAAGAAAGGCTGCACCAAAATATTATCTCCAGTGTAGGCCACACATACATCTATTTGGAGAATTTCATAGTGGAGACCACTAACCATACTTTTTATTGCTGCTTGAAAGTTGTGTCAGACATTTTCTGAGGTTATTTTTGTAGGGTTGTGATTCCTATGAAAACTTTTTTAGATGTGTGATTCTCTACTAAGTTGTATTATAATTCATTTTTTAACACTTAATTATTCATTCAAAGCATAAAAACATGACTTTGGGAGTCAATTCTAATCCTGGCCCCGTCACTTACTAGTTTTGTGATTTGGGGTAAATTTAAACTCTTTGCTCAGTTTCCTCCTCTGAAAGAAATAAGAGGGTAATAATTGCACCCACCTCATACAAATATTGTGAAGAATAAAAATAACAGACATAACACTCCTAGAATTATGCCTAGCACAGAGTAAGAATTTAGTAAATGTTATATCTTTTCATTCATTTATTCATTTAGCCTTGACTTCGTGTGTCTCATAATGCTCAGGCATTGGCCCTTTTTATTTACTAGCTGTGTGACCTTGGGCAAGTTGCTCAACCTCCCTGAAACTCAAGCTTCTCATCTGTAACATGAGGATAATGAGAACGTACCTAATGGTGTTGGTGTGAGGAGAAAATGTGCTAATTAATACATTTAAAGCATTTACATCAAGGGCTGACACATAGTAACTGTTCAATAAGTGTTAGCCATTATTATGTTTGTAATGTGTCAAGGTCCTGTAGTAAGTTCTGGGTTTCAGGGGACAACTGCTGTCATTGTCCACTTACAAACTGGTAAATGAGATCATTAAGCCAGAGTGCGATCATTGTGATGACAGAGGTGGGTACAGACAGTGCTTAGTTGAAGGTAACAAGAATAAAGCCTTGTCTCTTGGCTTCTAAAGACAAAACTTAAACATTCTACTGTTATAAACTTATGGAGATAATTGAATGTGAAAAAAATTAATGTAGACACAAACTTTACACCCTTCACAAAAATTAACTCAAAATGGAACACAGACTTAGATGTACAATGCAAATGTATAAAATCTAGAAAATAGACATAGGAGAAAATCTAAATGACCTTAGATTTGGTGATGACGTTTTAGTTGCAGCATCAAAGGCACAATCCATGAAAGAGTTGACAACCTGAGCTTCATTAAAATTAAAAGTTTCTGTGCTGCAAGAGTCACTGTCAGGAGTGTGAAAAGACAAGCCACAGACAGGGAGAAAATCTTTGCAAAAGACATACCTGATAAAAGAATATAGTCCATAATAGGCTGGGAGCAGTGGCTCACACCTGTAATCCCAGCACTTTGGGAGGCCAAGGCGGGCGGATCACCTGAGGTCAGGAGTTCAAGACCAGCCTGGCCAACATGGCGAAACCCCGTCTCTACTAAAAATACAAAAATTAGCCATGCATGGTGGCACGCGCCTGTAATACCAGCTATTCGGGAGGCTGAGGCATGAGAATTGCTTGAACTCAGGAGGCAGAGGCTGCAGTGAGCTGAGACTGCACCACTGCATTCTAGCCTGAGTGACAGAGTGAGACTCTGTCTCAAAAAAAAAAAAAAAAAAAAGGATATTGTTCCCATTACTGGGTATATGCCCAAAGGATTATAAATCATGCTGCTATAAAGACACATGCACACGTATGGTTATTGTGGCACTATTCACAATAGCAAAGACTTGGAACCAACGCAAATGTCCAACAATGATAGACCAGATTAAGAAAATGTGGCACATATACACCACGGAATACTATGCAGCCATAAAAATGGATGAGTTCATGTCCTTTGCAGGGACATGGCTGGAGCTGGAAACCATCATTCTTAGCAAACTATCACAAGGACAAAAAACCAAACACCGCATGTTCTCACTTATAAGTGGGAACTGAACAATGAGATCACTTGGACACAGGAAGCGGAACATCACACACCGGGGCCTGTCGTGGGGTAGGGGGAGGGATAGCATTAGGAGATATACCTGATGTAAATGACCAGTTAATGGGTGCAGCACACCAACATGGCACATGTATACATATGTAACAAACCTGTACATTGTGCACATGTACCCTAGAACTTAAAGTATAATTAAAATTAAAAAGAAAATAACAAATATTGTCCATAATATACAAAGAATTCTTAAAACTAAACAATAAGAACACAAACAGCCGAATTAAAAATGGGCTCCAAAAAAGACCAGAACGGACACCTCGCCAACAAAAGATATACAGATGGTAAATAAGCATATGTAAAGATGCTCCACATCATACATCATCAGGGAAATGCAAATGAAAACAACAGTGAGATGCCACTACCTACCTGTTAGAATGTCCAGATTCCAGAACACTGACAACACCAAATGCTCATGAGGGTGTGGCACAACAGAAACTCTTATTCATTGTGGGTGGGAATGTAAAATGATACAGCTACTTTGGAAAACAGTTTGACAGTTTCTTATAAAACTAAACATCCTCATACCATACGATCCAGAAATCGTGCTCCTTGGTATTTACCCAAAGGAATTAAAAACTTACGTTCCCCAAAATTTGCATGCAGGTATTTATAGTAGCTTTATTTATAATCGTCAAAATTTGGAAGCAACCAAGATTTCTTTCAGTAGGTGAATGAATAAATAAATGGTGGTACATTCAGACAATAGAATATTAGTCTGTGCTGAAAATAAATGAGCTACTAAGCTATGAAAAGCCATAAAGGAAACTTAAATGCATATTACTAAGTGAAAGAAGCCAATCTGAAAAGGTTATATACTGTATGATTCCGACTGTATGACATTCTGGAAAAGGCAAACTTAGATAGAAAGATCAGCGATTCCCAGAGTTTGGGAGGTGGGAGGGATAAATAGATGGAGCACAGAGAATTTTTAGGGCAGTGAAACCATTCTATATGCTACCTCAGTGGTGGATACATGTCATTATACATTTATGCAAATTCATAGAATGCATATCACCAAGAGTAAATCCTAATGTAAAACTATGGACTCTGGATAATAATGTTGTGTCAATGTAGGTTTATCAATTGTAACAAATGTTCCACTCTGGGGAGGGGGGATGTTGATAATAGAGGAGGCTGTGCATGTGACGGTGCAAGATGTATGTGGAATATTTCTGTACTGGCCTCACAGTTTTGCTGTGAACCTAAAATCCCTTTAAAAATAAAATCTACTTTTAAAAAGCCCCCTATATATATAATTATTGCATTTTCTAATCCTTGATACAATAATCCACTGGTGATTATTAAGAGAATATTTCCCAAAGTGTTTTATCAAAAACACAAAGTCCTGGCTGGATGCAGTGGCTCACGCGTGTAATCCCAACACTTCGGGAGGTCGAGACTGGAAGATGGCTTGAGCCCAGGAGTTTGAGACCATCCTGGGCAACGTAGTGAGACCCTGTCTCTATAAAAAATAAAAAAATTAGCTGGGCATGGTGGCATGCATCTGTATTACTCGCTACTCAGGAGGCTGAGGTGGAAGAATTGCTTACGCCTGGGAGATTGAGGCTGTAGTGAACTGTGATCGCCCCACTGCACTCCAGCCTGGCTGACAGAGTGAGACTCTGCCTTAAAAAAAAAAAAAAAAAAAAATCAAAACACAAGTCCTGCTAATCTCAAGTGATAAGGATTTTGTGGTTTAAATACTTGGAGAAATTATGGATTACAGATTTATTTACTGCAGAGCACTTCATACTCTTTTAAGATAGTAAAGTGTATTGGGTGTCTCTTGGCAGGGATAGAATATGAGCATTTCCCAAGTTTATTTGAGCATGGTCCTCCCTCTTTCTCTCCCTCCCGCCTTTTTTGGTGCTCTCTCTCTCTCTCTCTCTCTCTCTCTCTCTCTCTCTGTCTGTGTATTATTCTGTGCCTTTGTCCAGTAGAACGCATTTTGGAAAACGATGCTCAAATGTTTATCTTTTTATACTCTCATCTAACACTCATATAAGTCTGCTGCATTGCCTCTTAGCAACATCCCTGCTGGTGTTCTGAAGGTCAAAATATAATATCGTGCCAGACACAAACATGTTCTTCCTATTTTCTAGACCTTAAAACAGTACTAGAGATTTTCTTTTGAACTGCCTACAGTGAGTTAATCATGAACATCTTAAAATATTTTTTAAAGGAAATCTTTCTCAAAGCATCAGATTAACACTTTGAAATGGAAAAAAAGAGCAAATAATAAGAAAAAAAGTGATAGTTGAAATCCATTGCAAATATATACTTCCCATCAGTCTTTCATCTCAGATTTGAAAGAATCCTGTTTTATGCATTAATAAAGATTTCCCCTCTGCCTGCTTCAAGCTCACTTTCAGGTAATGCTTGTACAATGTTCATAACCAGAAAGATATGTTCATAACAATAACTATTCATGTTGTATAGGCAAGGATATGTTGCCTGAAAGCAAATGTATCTTTTTGAAGAATGAAGGAAATGGCAACGGCCAAGGTCAGCTACCAGAACATGCTACCCATGGCCATGAGTTGTAAAGTGCCTACACAGATCATCAAGAGTCCACATGGCATTTTTTTCAAATCGAGGTCTACCTGGGAATTCAAACAAACAAAAAATACTTTTGGTCTAAACTGTTGTTTTTATAGCCACCCCCCAAAAAGTGCATTCACATATTCCTGCAAAACCTCAAATACAAATTAACATTTCTAAAGCTCGTGAACAGTTTCATGGCAAGACCCACGCTATGCTGGCAGGCAGGCTTAGTCAGTCTTCTGTCCTGAACTCTGAGTGAGTCATGGAGCCGAGGGATCTATCTAAACCAGGGTTTCATAACTAAAGCAGATGGCAGGCCTATTTGTACGTGGCAGTTTGGGGATAATCATTCAGTTCTTAACAGAGAATAAAGATGGATTTAATAAATTTAGTAAGGCCTGTAATTAAACGAGTTAAAGGCCTTTAAAACTATCCAATAACTGATTCTATTTTTCTAATTTGTTCCCTCAAACTAAATTTGACCTATCAGGCTGACACAGCTCCATGTACATTGAATTACTGAAGAAAAGCAGCAAAATCATTCCAGAACATAGAGCTTGGATTGCACAGTCTTGAAGAAAAGAGGAACTAGAGACTGCCCTTTAATAGTTCAGTTACTTTTAATTTGTCTTCAAAGCAGCAGTGTGAGTTTAGAAATGCCCTGTTCTGCTCTTTCTTTACATTATTGGGAACTTATGATTTTTAAAATATTTAAGATGTGAATTGTAAAGGTGCTCTCCTTTTTTTAACAGCATGTACTTTGCTGTTCAGACTTAATTGCTTAAGAATATTCTGTGAGAAAAAAATTAGAAGTTTAACATTTGTATGTATTTGTTCACCAATACCATATTTCTCTTCTGGTCACTCCCAGGGATCTTAACCTGATAGCTAAAAAAACTTAAACCCTACCTGAAACCTAAGACCTACTTCAGACCCTATGCTGTAGAGCTATTCTTAGTATCTCATTTTGCGGAAGAGGAAACTGAGGCAAGCAGGTGGTAAGAAATTCACCCAGCATTGCCCACTTAGCGTGGAGCAGAGCTGGGATTTGAACTTGCATGCTTTGTCCTTGGAGCTTCTACTCTTGGTCTTGATGCTTGGGGCCTCTAGGATGCCTACAGTATAGAAGAGACTCGTTCTGAAATCCCTCCAACTCCTTGAGCCATTTATTTCTCATTGACCAAGCATGATGGAAAAAAGCAATCACACATGTGAGTGCCAAAAAATGCCACAGTCTCAGTGGAATTCTAAAAGATGAGCTTCCAAATGTTTTGAACCATGGTAACCACCTTAGCTGTGTCTTCTTCCCTTATAGTTATTTTGTAGTGTTCATTGGGGTGCATAAATGCCACTACATTTGTAAGACGTTAGCCCCATTACGTTGTGGTCACTTTTTGTATAGAGTAATCAACATGGCTAAGTGACAAGCTAATGTCAACTAACTAATTTTCTTTTTTTAATGCTGAAGAAGGAAGGAAGTAAAAGCAAAGATGGAGCACTGCATTGGTTTCATTAAGATTATACTTCTAGGAAAATGTTGTGATGGTAGAATGTATAATTATCTTTAACACCCACAGACGAATAGTAGGTAGTTCAGTCTCACATGCTGCGACATAAAACAGATACTAACTCTGTGGTCAAAGTAAATTTTACATAGCTCCCTCTATTTCTGTAGGTCCCCAGGATTCCTGTCAAGTTTCTTTTCTTAGGGATCTTTCCTTCTCTTAACTGCTGAAATGCCCTCGGATAAATGAATGAACCCCTGTTTGATTGGCCTCTGCACTCTCCACAATCTGGTTCAAATTATGCTTGTTTCTTGTGGATTGCAATGTGCCAGCCTTGGCCCTATTGAAACTCCTTTTTGAATGAATCTGAAGCTCATGTGGTTGGTACTCTCAGATAACCAGCATCCAGAGTCCCACTGAGATTTTATAACACTCTGCACAACTTTTACAGTAATTTTATGCCTTTGACTGCAAAATTTGGGTATCTTTTATTTCCACTGCTTCAGCTTAAAAGTTTGAGGGTTTTATAACATTCCCATTGTAAGTGCAGAGCTTCAAAACTATCGACAATGTTAAATGAAACCACCTGTCACAAAATTAACTGGTGTAAAGCTCATCATTATATTTGATAACATTTTCATCTCTGGGAAAGAAAGCAATGTCTCATCTTGGTAAGTATGATTTGTATAGACAGTCTTTATTCCTGGCAAATGTTGCTATCTGCCTCCCAGTATTCATTTTCCCTTAAGCAATAGGCATGCCTCTAGGCTATAATTCCCAGCTTCTCTTTAAGCTCTGAGATGTAAATAAAAGTTGCTCTTTGGGACTTCCAGAAGGGCTTAAAGGAAGCAGTAAGCTAAGAAGTGAGCTCTTCGGATTTTCTCTCTCCCTGGGGAGCAGGTGTGATGGCCGGAGATCTAACAGCTATCATGGAGCATGAAGTAACTCTGAAGATGCTAAGGCTTATCTTGATAGAAAAAACCTAAGTCCCTGATGTTCATAGGCAGACCTATCCTAGCCTTCCTATTTCTTTATTTCTTTTGTGTGAGAAACAAATATATTTCTATTTTGTTTAAGGCTATTAAACTGCTTTTCTTTCTTTTTTCATCTTTTTGGCTTAATGCTATTTACAGACAAACTCAGTTCTAACCAATAGAGCAGTTAATTTAAGTGAATATTCAATCAAATGTTTAATGGTATGGTATAGTTAAGATGTTAATAAGAATTTCTTTATTAAGACTTCTAAAAGAATAAAACATTGTTCTTCAAGTTTCTAGTCTAAATTAGGGTGAGTTTTTAGTAACTGACAAAAATGAATGTAACACAAAGTTGTCATGACCAACTGGAAGATGTGGGGGACAGCTTTGAAAAAGGTCAACTTTCCTAGGCTGAACGGCAGTTCTCGGAATTCCCTTGTCTGTGTGTTTACAGAGAGAGTGGGCCACGAGAAAGATCTCTTAGAATATTTGGAAAGCAGAAGCAAAGCTTTGGGGATTTTGTAGCTTACACAATGTTGTTGCATATTGTGGGGTCATCTCGTTAGTGTGAGGCAGCAGCCAGGCCTGCAACTACTCCAACTTCCTGTGGATCCTCCTTCAGCTTCTTGGAATCCTGGGCCACATGTGTGTGCTTAATGCCATGCTGAAAGGCTGGGATTTCTGTAGACACCCACATCATCAAGGTCAGAGGCAACAGGAACTGACACAGATTTCAGTCTGTCTTTGTGGACTCCAGCCCTTATCTAGGGATTCTGGCTTTTTCTTGCTTTCCCTGACTGATTGACATAGTTTGAATACTTGTCCCCACCCAAATCTCATGTTGAATTGTAATCCTCAATGCAGGCAGTGGGGCCTGCATTGGTGTTTAGGTCATGGGGATGGATCCCTTCTGGCTTGGTGCTGTCTTCGCAATAGTGAGTTCTCATAAGATCTGAGATCTGGTCCTTTAAAAGTGTATGACACCTCCTTGCCCCATTCTCTCTCTCTTGCTCCCATTCTCACTATGTGATGTTGTTCTTGCTTCCCCTTTGTCGGTTTTTGTTGTTGTTGTTGTTTGAGACAGAGTTTCACTCTGTCGTCAGGCTGGAGTGCAGTGACATGATCTCAGCTCACTGTAACCTCTGCCTCCCGGGTTCAAGCGATTCTCCTGACTCAGCCTCCCAAGTAGCTGGAACTATAGGTCCACGCCTAGCTAATTTTTTGTATTTTTAGTAGAGACAAGGTTTCACCATGTTGGCCAGGATGGTCTTGATCTCTTGACTTCGTGATCTGCCCGCCTCAGCCTCCCAAAGTGCTGAGATTACAGGTGTGAGCCACCACACCCAGCCAGCTCCCCCTTTATCTTCTGCCATAATTGGAAGCTTCATGAGGTCTCCCCAGAAGCTGATGCCACTATGCTTTCTGTACAGCCTGCAGAACCATGAGCCAATTAAACTTCTTTTCTTATAAATTACCCGGTCTCATGTGTTTCTTTATAGCAATGCAAGAATAACCTAACACACCCACTTTACCTTCATCTTTTTTTTCCTAATGCGTGAGTGGACTTCAAACTCTGTCACTAAGTACAAAGAATATAATCTTACAGAGACCACTTTGCCAGCTCTCACAATTGCAGAAGGTCAAATCCCTGAGACAAGTTCTTTCACATTATAGTTGCTCTAGTTGTTCTGCTTTTCTGATTGCATCCTAACTGATACAATGCACCCTTTCAAAATAGTTTGAAATTGAGGAGGAATAAATAAATGTAAGTTGTGCCAATTAGGGATAAAATGCCCAAAATAAAATAGAACTAGACAGAGTGGAAAAGCAGGAGTCCTCTGTGTCATTTTTGATCTTCCTACATGATTATTTAATTCAACAAGTATTTATTGGCTGATAAATAAATGTAACACACTGTGCTATGCACTAAAATTTAAATGATAGGCAATAGATTTGGTCTTTCCAACCTGGTATTTATTGTGCTGGGTATGGGGCATACAGTAATGTACAAAACAAATGCCCCCCGTGGAGGCATTGTAGTTCTCAACCAACATTCTAGTTGGTTAAAGCATTCAGTAAACATCTATAGGCTGGTGTGGTGGCTCACACCTGTAATCCTGGCACTTTGGGAGGCCGAGGTGGGCGGATCATCTGAGGTCAGGAGTTCAAGGCAAGCCTGGCCAACAAGGCGAAACCCTGTCTCTACCAAAAATACAAAAATTAGCTGGGCTTGGTGGCACACACCTGTGATCACAGCTACGAGGAAGGCTGGGAGAATAGCTTGAACCTGGAAGGCGGAGGTTGCAGAGAGCTGAGATCACACCACTGCACTCCAGCTTGGGCAATAAGAGCGAGACTCCATCTCAAAAAAAAAAAATCTATGTATTATATATAACATGTGCATATCAGACTGAAATAAAGAAAAATCAAGTAGAAGGAATAACCCTTACATTGCATGATAGTGGCAAGGATTTAGAGACAATATGTGTAAAGTGCCTGACTCAGGGTAGAGCTTCCAAAAACTATAGTTATTGTTTTTATTAGGATTGTGGCAGAGGGATAAAAAGGAGGAGGATTATGTGGTAAAAATCCGTAGAGGAGGAATAATTAGAATTCAGTAACTGATTACTTTTGTTAAATTCTGGCCTCTACAATATGAGAAAATTAAATGAACAAAAGGCGTTATTCTCTTTATTGATGACAGAGTAAAAGAAAAACTTTATTGGGAGAGCCAGACAAGATAAGGCAGCCTGAAATGTGTCAGGAAAGAGTGTAAATGACCATAAGGGGGAACAGGAGAGTATCCATATGGTTAAAACCCTATGTACATTGCTGAATCTATATCTGTGAAGCGCTCTAATGAGAGATTTAAACAAGGTAAAACAAGGTTTCATTTCAGCTGGAAATAATCATCCCGCTTTGAATAACTGCAAGTTATTCACCTTGAACAGCTGCAAGTCACTGATTATCTCCCCTTTGTGTGATGAGGGTGAGCCATGCCAAAGAATTCATGAGGTCTGCATAGAGGGTGAGAAGGCAGCCCCAGCAGAGGCTGTGCGGAGGTGAGGAGTACTGTGTCTGACCAGATGGTCACCATGACCTCAGGTGACTAGAGAGGACGTTTCAGCTTAGTTGGCTGAGTGAGACGTCCTTCATTGTATTCACATTTGTACTGTATTATGTGGAAACCAATTCTTTAGTTTTCTAGTGAAACAAATATTGCTATTCTGGCAACATTTCCTTGCAGAAAACAAGCTATGAAAAGGTTAAGATGAAAACACAAAATCTTTTGATTTGAGGCACTGAGGAAGCACATTATTAACAAAAAATATTTAGAAAATAAGGCATTGAGATATAAACAAAATCTATTTTTTACCCTGGTGTATACCAGAAATGTCAAAAGTCCTGACATCCTATTTTGGTAGAGAAGTTATTGAAGACTAAACATATTTGAAACCTGGACGTAATTTGAGATTAAGGTTTTCAATAGGAGATTCTATGAAACTTATGGGGAAATGAATGCATAGAAAGGTAAGCCTCGGCCCGGCGTGGTGGCTCACGCCTGTAATCCCAGCACTTTGGGAGGCCGAGACGGGCAGATCACGAGGTCAGGAGATCGACGCCATCCTGGCTAACACGGTGAAGCCTGTCTCGACTAAAAATATAAAAAAATTAGCCGGGCGTGGTGGCGGGCACCTGTAGTCCCAGCTACTCGGGAGGCTGAGGCAGGAGAATGGTGCAAACCTGGGAGGTGGAGCTTGCAGTGAGCCGAGATAGCACCACTGCACTCCAGCCTGGGAGACAGAGCGAGACTCCGTCTCAAAAAAAAACAAAGAAAAGAAAGGTAAGCTTCTTTTCTAAGGTAAATGGAGAGACTAAGCACAGTATTTTTTAGGAAAGCCTTGCTTGACATTGTGACCCAGGATCACCTCCACCAAAACATTTATAATCCTCAGATACCGCTCTCTGAAGGCAGTAACCAATCTTATTCAACATCTTGTCCTTGGAACCTACAGCAGTGATTGGCTCAAAGCAGGAAAAAATGATAAAATACTTGCTCTTTTTTTTTTTTTAAATGTTACTATAAGTTCTGGGATACATGTGCAGAATGTGCAGGTTTGTTACAAACGTATACATGTGGTATGGTGGTTTGCTGTACCTGTCAACCCGTCATCTAGGTTTTAAGCCTCACATGCATAAGGTATTTGTCCTAATGCTCTCCCTCGCCTAGCCCCCCAGCCCCTGACAGGCCCAGGTGTGTGATGTTCCCGTCCACGTGTTCTCATTGTTCAACTCCCACTTATGAGTGAGAACATATGGTACTTGGTTTTCTGTTCCTGTGTTAGTTTGCTGAGAATGATGGCTTCCAGCTTCATCCATGTCCCTGCAAAGGACATGAACTCATTCTGTTTTACGGCTGCATAGTATTCCATGGTGTACATGTGCCACATTTTCTTTATCCAGTATCATTGATGGGCATTTGGGTTGGTTGCATGTCTTTGCTATTGTAAATGGTGCTGCAGTAAACACACGTGTGCATGTGTCTTTATAGTGGAATGATTTATAATCCTTTGGGTATATACCCAGTAATGGGATTGCTGGGTTAAATGGTATTTCTAGTTCTAGATTGTTGAGGAATTGCCACACTCTCTTCTACAATGATTGAACTAATTTACACTCCCAACAGTGTAAAAGCATTCCTATTTCTCCATAGCCTCGCCAGCATCAATTGTTCCCTGACTTTTTAGTGATTGCCATTTTAACTGGCATGAGATGGTATCTCATTGTGGTTTTGACTTGCATTTCTCTAATGACCAGTGATGATGAGCTTTTTTTTTTCATGTGTTTGTTGGCCGCATAAATGTCTTCCTTTGAGAAGTGTCTGCTCATATCCCAGGTGCTGTTCTAGACTTTTCACCTGTATCCATTCATGTGGTCCTCACAACACTTGTATTTGGTAGGTGCTATTATTATTTCTCTTTTGCAGATGCAGAAATATAGGCACAGTGAAGTTCCACAACTAACTCAGGGTCATATAGTTCATAAAGGGATAACCAGAGGTTTGCTTTTAGAAGCGAGGTGCATACCAGCATATTGTACCACGTATTTAAAATGGCTATTCTAGAAAAACTATATCTTTAAAACTATGTGAGAAAATGCCCACTTGTGAAAGTAACACTTAAAATGATGTCTTCTTGTCACCTTTGAACTGAGAAGACATCTGTATTACAGATGCTTAAGGGAGGGATTGGATATTCTTTTATGGCAGAGAATATTGGACTATTGGAGATATTGGAATATTGGAGATATGGCAGAGAATATTGGAATACCACAGGAGGTATGAATTTTTATTATTGACTAAATATAAAATAAAGTTGCTTATGGATATGGTTAGACATGAAATATTTGCGAAAAAGAACAAAACTTTCATGTGAAATACTTCATTTTAACTTCTTAGTGTTAGTTACCACCATGAATTGATAGGAGCACCATTTAGCAAATTTGTACTGAGTTTTAAGATCAGCAGAGATAACATGTGAAGCTTTGTCTTTATTAACACTTTGTCTGCATGACCATTATTACTCTGGATAGTCACAACAGCCCTACTGTGTAAGGACTAATATTTCCTATTTTAGTTTATAAATGAAAACCTTTAATATTTGACTGACCTGCTAAACTTAGGCAGAGTGAAAGGCAAAACCAGGACATTATTTGAAACCAGAAATTAGGAATTAAAAGTCCAATGCCATTTTCACTGTGCTTCATATTCTAATGATTTGGATATTTTATAGACAAAATTGGAATAAATTTGTCCAGTATGAATCATGGAGAAAGGTCAACTGTTCCAGCTTGTGTAAGATCTAAGAGGTTCTGTTGATGTGGGACTCTCAGTTCTTAAACCTAGAAAATTCCCAGAAAACTGGGATGAATGCATCACCTTCTGTAAACCCAATTGTTTACTTGACATAAGAAACAAAACAAAACAATTGTTGGTTGTAATGGCCATGTGTGTATATTAAGAAAAACCATGAAAAGATTAGCATGCTATTAGGTGGATTGTGACTGAGCATGAATTAATAGGATGAGAATATTATTCCCAAGAAAAGCTGGAAGAAATAAAGATGGCAAAGTGTAGATGCTCCCTTTTCAACTGATTATAAACACAGGATCATAAAGTCTAGGAGGATGGAAAAGCTTTAATGGAAGGGAAGTTAGTGACCACTGAGGTTTGCAGTATTGTTCAGAGACAGGTGGGATATTTTTCCTGATTATTTAATGGGAGTCTGATGAAGCTTGGAATAAAACCACTTTTTTAGAATTAAGTTGAAAGGATGAATGCAATTCTATAATTATATCCATATGGAGTTGGAGAATTAACTTTACAACTCTTTCAAAATATTAGCTAACATTGTTTGCAAGCCTACCTTTTCCCAGGCACTGTAAATGTTTCACATTCAATTCTCACCACAACTTTGTGAAGAAGATTCTTATTCCCATTTACATGATACATGAGGAAACAGGCAAGTCTATGGCAAAGCTTTAATACAAATTAAGCCAAATAGTTCTAGATTCCATGTGCTCAGTTTCTATGCTGCATCCAGTCAATGGTGTGGCAGGAAGTGGGGGTACATCTGTTTATGGATGGCTCTCTCTTTGAAATAGAGTGGTCAGATAATCAGACATGAGTAGGCAAGGGAGTCTCCTGGGAAAATAAGTCTTGGAGACCTTGTCTACTGATAGTAGACAATACTATCAGTAAAAATACTGACAGTAAAAAAGGCAATGGGCTATAATACTGGCTTTTGCTATACTGGCTACTTGTGGTTAAGTCTTAAAGGAGACTTATTAGGCCTGAGTCGGAGATAACCATGCTAGGGATTTTTCCCGCTGACGAACATGCACACTCCTCCAAAAGCTTGCCCTTGAGTAGCCTTTTGCTCATTATAATAGTAAAAAACACACCCATGGGTGGAGATTTTAGATGCTAATGAGACATACGACATGTGTACTAGCATGTGCAACCACAGAACATGCGTGCTCAAAGAGACTTCCCAAAACACCACGTACTATACATCTCTTAACTAAATTATTCTTCCAAATTAAACAAAAACTCAAAAACTGAAAATTACCACACTTCCTAATAACAAAATCACTTCCAACTGTGCAAGAAGTAAGGGAGAGGGAAGGAGCAGGAGGGGGAGGAAGGTTAGGGGTCAAATATTGGAAGAAATACTGACTAATGCATTATTAATGGGTATCTTGAATGCATTGTTCTCCCTTTCTCCTTGTGTTCTTATCAAGCGGGTCCTACCTTCTATAGCAGTCTTCTAGCTTCCTTTACGTCTACCTCCTTAAAATGCCTAAATAAGATTTGAAGGAAAGAAAATGTCAAATCTGTATAGCAATTCCTGTCCCCTCTATACACACAGTTTTCCTGAGGAAATCTGTGGTTCATTCTGCATTATTTTTCTGTTTTAAATGGAATTTTGTTGGGGTAGAGTTTTCATTATTGGAATATGATAGAGAGTTAATGTCTAATTTACTATAACAATGCTCCTTTAGAAAGGTTCTTTATAATTTTTGATATTCAAGATGGAGATGAATGTTCTCTGTGATTGCTTATACTGAGAGCTACAGGTGTCAGTTTATTTTTATAGAATATTTGCATAAGAGCTGTAGCACACGGAGTATACTTCAACTATGCAGCCATAAACTTCAAGAGAAATATTCATTCTTGGTCTTTTCTGTTCAGAATATTTTAATGGGCTTTTTAAATAGGGACGGATTATTTCAGACTTTTCCAATGACGATGAAGTATCTTTTTTATTATGAAAGAAAGAAAGGTACTGACATTTGGGTACTAGGAGTGAAGTTGATACATATTCCAAATGATTAATTGCATGTTTTAAAGCTTACATAGGCTGGCACTTGTGGGTATAGAGGAGAAAGCAGAAGCTTTGGAGTTAGATACACTTGAATTTTTACCAACCTATCTAACTTATAGTAGTGTGATAATTATATCATGGAACTAAAAAAAAAATCTAACATATAGTAAACAAATAGTAGGCATATGTTTATTACATTGACTTCCTGTCAATATGTTTCCTAACGGCTCTAGATTTCCTTATGGGCAAAAGAGACCAAAAAACCAATTATCATTAGTAAGGACACATTTGTTAAAGTTTTCCCTGCCTCTGAATTTAAATATGTCTGCTTACACAGACCATCAATTTGAATGTGCTCTTCCATCCTTAGACAAATGTGAATATGTTGAAAGAAAATGTTGTGCTTATAGGTTTCATTCAAATAGACTTTAATTCAAATCTTGTGAATTTCAAGTCCAGCCAGAGCCCAAGACTTTCAATTGCTTCTTAAGAGCTGGTCAGGAAATAGTCACTGGAAATATACCACATGAACCCAGAGATGGCTTCTTTAATGTTCTAGTAATTAAGAATTAAAGCTGTGAAATTCAAAAATTTTTCAGCAGTTAAAATATAAGCTTATTAAAATTAATAAGAGTTGACACTTGACAATTTCTCTTCTTGCAAGTCTTTCTCAAGTGTATCTGGACAAGGCAATAGGGATCTAAGAGCAATAGGGAAGGATTAACTTTTTTTTCTAGTGTACTTTAAACTTAATATTATTACCCTTAAGTATTCAGACAAAGAAAATGCATGGCCTTGTATATGCCTGTTTTTCCATTTGTGTGAATCACCTAGAAATCTTCCCAAAGTACAATTATTACTAATAAATTATATAATTTAGATTTCCTTCTCTTAAGGGAGATAGTAAATTCCTAAGGGCAATTACAAGAAGCTAAATAATGGTTGCCCTTTAGAACCTTTCTTTTTTTGTGTTCCCATTCCTTCTGCTTTTATTTTTGTTCTTTTACATCTTCATGAGAGGCATTTATTGTAATTGGACATTTTTAATTAACATGAAGCTCTCAGAAACCATTGCTGCAGGCACAAGAAAGAAAATGTTAATTTTCAGACTGAGTAACAGCATTTTTAAATTAAAGGATGATTTTGTGGGCTTCCCAACCATGACAGCTAGGAAAAGTTACTAAGATTGTTATGTGTTTTAAAGTATTATGTTTGCATAGATTCAAAATGATAGATATATTTCTTGTGATACCCCCATAAGTCCATACTTATATGTGGAAGGTGGCTTAATTCTTTATTAAGTCAATTTTATAACATGCTAAAGAATGCCAACCCACCCCATGGAAAAGGAAGCCGTTTACTCAATAACTTTGTGATGCCAAATGATTGTGTTGACCAGCTCTTTCTCAGGATTATACCTCTAGCTTCCATCATTTATTAACCGCCTTACTCTCAATTCTTGCCAGAGTGGTCTATTTGCAGTTCCCAGAACTTGTCATATTTTCCTAGCTTTTATTTTTTCTTGTGTGTATGCTTTCACATATGTTGTTCTCTCTACTGGAAACATTCTCTCCCATTCGTTGAAATGCCCACATTCCCTGGCTAATACATGCATCTGTGATTCAATCATCCATTCATTCTTTGGACATTCGAGTACAATCCAGCACTAGTGTGTGTACAGAATGTGAGCAGGAGAGGGGTATAGCAATGAATGAGACACTCATGGCTCCTCCCATAGGGGATTTACAACTCTGACGGAGGGTGGTTTCTACATTATTTTTCTTTCCTGTGTTTCTTCTTAGCTTTGCTCCTGATGGGATGAATTTGTTAGTCTAATAACTTTGACCTTAAGTTTAGAAAGACTTACAGTAGTCACAGAAAAAAGGCTTTTTTGCCTCCTAGATTAATTTACCTAAGAAACCAATAAGCCAACAACTCTAAGGGTTCCCCCATCATCTTCACAAAAGGATCAGCCGGGGCAGGGCCATTCCTGCCTTGACCACTATCACCTCTGTGGAACAGGAACACTGAGTTGGTGACAGAGGAATAAAAAGCAAGTGTGGAAGAAAGAGGATAGAGGAAAATCTCCGATACTCATCTGGTCTCTGAATTAGAAGTCTCTCCTTGGAGTGAGCACACCATTTTGTCCTCATTATATTGTAATTATCTGTACCTTTGTCCATTTTCCCCAGTATGCTCTAAGTTCCCTACCAACCTTTGTATTCTCAGAAACTGATCTGGAGCTTAGCACATAGCAGACACTCTATAAATATAACTAATGTATGATCCAGAGCAGCCATTAGCTATGGCTGTGAAGGTAACATGCTGCACAGCTGCAGAGGCGCTATTTACATAGATTATAGTGTGAGTGGGATTCTGCATTTGCACAACCGTATGCTGTGACTCTGGAAATGAACTAGCAATGTTACTATCTAATAAATGATTATCTGTGGTAGCGAGTCTAACTTAAAATACTTAAACGAATAACACAAAAATGATTCAGACACATATAAGGAAAACTACAATCAAGCGAAACAAATATTAATGTACAAAACACTATAGAAGGAGATTAACTGTGGTGTGCTGGGCTGGGAAGACTTCATAAATGAATTGATGTTTAGGCAGAATTTTGAAGGACATTATAAGAAAAGGTAACAGTATGTCCTGAAGCATGTAATCGTAAAACGCCACAGCAGGTTCTGAGAACTGTAAGTAGCATCATATAGATGGGGAGTAGGAAAAATCAAAGTAATAGTAGGAAACACAGCTATTTAGAAAGACAGAAAACTGAATATGAAGGACTCTATGTAAATAACATGGAAAAGGGGCTTGTATGTAATTCTAAAACAACAAAGAGTCATTGGAGAATGTAATGTGGTTTTACAATGAATACTCTTGTAAGGATATGGAAGATAGGTTGGCTGTGTATAGATTTGTATGTGTGTGTAAATGTGTGTGCACACATTTAAAAAATCAGCTTTATTGAGGTATAATTTACATACAATAAAATTAATCCATTTTAAGTGCACCACGCAATGAGTGTTGACTACATTATACATTCCCAGCCTCTGGCAACCGCTGATTTGCTTTCCACGCTACAGGTTTGCCCTTCTAGTATTTAATATAAATGGAATTATACAATATACACATTTTCGTATTTGGCTTCTTCCACTTAGCATAATGCTTCTGAGATTCATCCGTGTTTTATATGTCAGCAGTGTGTTCCTTTATATTGCTGAGCAATATTCCACTGTATGAATATACTGCAATTTGTTGATATCTATTCACCAGCTGATGGACATTTAGGTTGTTTCTATTTGGGGCTTTGTGAATAAAGCTGTTACGAATATTCAAATGTAAGACTTTGTGTGTTCATGTATTTTTAATTTTCTTTTGGGAAAATACCTAGGAGTAGAATTGCTAGGTCATAGTATCAGTGTATGTTTAACTTTATAAGAAACTGCTCAACTTTTCTAAAATGACTATACTATTTTTTATTTCTAACGTCTGTGTATGAGAGTTTTAGTTGCTCCACATCCTTACCAACACTTGGTTTTGTCAGTCTTTAGTTTTAGCTATTCCAGTATGTGTGTAGTGGTATTTTATTGTGTTTTTAACTTGTACTTTTCTAATGACTAATAAAGTTTTTGAACCCTTCAGATGCTAATTTCTATAGCTTCTTTTGTAAAGTATCTATTCAAATCTTCCTGGTCGTTAAAAAAAAATTGGGTTGTCTTTATTTTCCAGTTGAAAGAGAAAACAATATGTTTTAGAAACAAGTGCTTTATCAGATATATATTTTGTAAATATTTGTTCCTAATGCACTTTTCCACTTTCTTGATGTCTTTTGAAGAATGTTTTTAAAATTTTGATAAAATTCAGTTTATTAGTTTTTTATGGTTCTTTATATTCTATCTAAGGAAAATGGTATAACCCAAGGTCACAGATCTTCTGTTATGTTTTCTTCTAGATGCTTTATAGTTTGGTTCTTAAATTTAAAGATAGGATCCTTTTTTTTTTTTTTTGAAATGGAGTCATGCTTTGTCACCCAGGATAAAGTGCAGTGGCATGATCTTGGCTCACTGCAACCTCTGCCTCCCAGGTTCAAGCAATTCTCCTGCCTCAGCCTCCCGAGTAGTTGGGATTACATACATGCCCCACCACACCCGGCTAATTTTTGTATGTTTTAGTGGAGATGGGGTTTCCCATGTTGACCAGGCTGGTCTCAAACTCCTGACCTCAGGTGACTCACCCGCTCGGCCTCCCAAAGGGCTGGGATTACAGGCGTGAGCCACCATGCCCAGCCTTAAAGGTATGATACATTTTGAGTTAACTTATTTATAATGTGCGAAATAAAGGTCAAGATACTTTTTAGTCTTCTTTTTCACAATCTCTCTGGCTAGAGGTTTATCCACTTTATTATTTTATCTGAACAGTCAGCTTTCAGTTTTATTGATATTCTCTAAATTTTAAATGTTGTATTTCATTGATTTCTACTCTTTCTAATTTCCCTTGTGCTTTATTTGTGTTTAATTTGCTCTTCTTTTTCCATTTCTTAATGTGGAAGTTTAGGACATTGACTTTAGACCATTCTTATTTGATAAAATAAGCATTCAATGCTTGAAATTTTCTGCTAAGTACTGCTTTAGTGGCAGTCACACAAATTTTATGTTGTTTTCATTTCCATCCAATTAAAAATATATTCAAATGTTATGTCAGATTTCTTTTTTGACATGCACATTATTTGGAGTTGTGTTGTTTAATGTCCAAATTGTTAAACATTTGTAAGATATATTTCTGTTATTGCTATCTGATTAAATTCTGTTGTGTTCAGAGTGTATACTTTGCAGGATTTCAATTTTATTTTAATAATTATTGAAAATGTTATGTAACCCACAATGAGTTCTATTTTGACAAATGTTTTCTGCACACTTGAAAACAATGTGTGGTTTTCAATTGTTCAGTGAAATGTTTTATAAATGTCAAGTAGGCCAAGCTGGTTGATAGTGTTCAGGTCTTCAATAACCTTACTGATTTTCTTTCTACCAGTTCTATCAATTGCTGAGAGAGAACTGTTGAAATCTTCAGCTATAATTGGTAAGTGTATCCATTTCTTTTTTTTAGTTTTATCAGTTTTTTTTTTGCTTTATCTGTTTTGAAACTCTACTGTTAGTGAATATTTAGGGTTGTCATAAGTGAGTTCTTTGTTATAAAATGTGCTTCTGTATATCTGATAATATTTCTTATTCTTAAATCTACTTTGAAAATAATATATCCATTCCAGCTTTTTGGGGGAGCTTGGAGTTGTATGGTATCACTTTTTCTATCATTTGTACTTTTAACCTATGTGTCTCTTTATAGTTAAAGTTTGTTTTTTGCAGGCAACATGTCATTGGGTCTTTTAAATCCAGTCTGACAGTCTATGCCTTTTTTGGGGGAATGTTTAGACCATTTACAGTTTGCGTATTTATTGTTATGTTTGAGTTTTTTTTTTTTTTTTTTTTTAGGGGGAGGACAGAGTAAGACTCTGTCCTCCAGACTGGAGTGCAGTGGCATGATCTTGGCTCATGGCAAGCTCCGCTTCCTGGGTTCACGCCATCCTCCTGCCTCAGCCTCCAGAGTAGCTGGGACTAAGATGCCCGTCACCACGCCCGGCTAATTTTTTGTATTTTTACTAGAGACAGGGTTTCACCATGTTAGCCAGGATGGTCTTGATCTCCTGACCTCATGATCCACCTGCCTCAGCCTCCCAAAGTGCTGGGATTACAGGTGTGAGCCACCATGCCTGGCCTGTTTGATTTTAAACTACAATTTTGTTATTAATTTTCATTTGCCCAATCTCCTATAATCCCCTATTTGTCCCTTTGTTTCTACTCTGTTTTCCTTTGGATTACTTGAAGTTTTTGTTTTACTTTAATTTTACATTTAATGCTGGCTTACTAGCTATATGTGTTTTAATTTTTTAGTGGCTTCTTCAGGGCTTATGATATACTTTTTTTCACTTATGGCACTCTACCTTTAAAAAACATTATACTATTTCACATGTAGTGCAGGAATCTTTAAATGGCAAACCTGATTTTGATGCCATTGTTGTCATACATCTTACCTCTACCTATGCTGTATACCTTATAATACATTGGTCTTATTTTTTTTAAACCATCAATTATCTATTAAAGGAATTAAATAAATTAGAAAGAATGTCTTTCATATTTACCTATCTACTTAATATTTCCAGTGTTCTTCATTCCTTTGAGAAAGCTGGTATCATTTATTTTCTTTATACGTAAAGAACTTCCTTTAAACTTTCTTTTACTGTAGGTCTGCTAGCAATAAATTCTGTTTGTTTTGGCATGTCTTAAAAAAAGGCTTTATTTCCACTTAACTTTTGAAATAAATTCTTGCTAGGTAAAGAATTCTAGGTGGAAAGTTTATTCTTTCATTACTATAAGGATGTCTCTGAATTTTCTTCTATCTTGGGTAGTGTCTTATAACATTTTGTGTTGCTATAACAGAATACCTGAGACTGGGTAGTTTATATAAAAATGAAGTTTCTTTGACTCACAATTCTAGTGGCTGGGAAATTCAAGATTGGGCATCTGGATCTGGTGAGGGCCACAGGCTGCCTCAGCTCATGGTAGAAGCCAAAAGGGAGTTGGAGTATGCAAAGAGATTATATCATGAGAGAGGAAGCAGATCTGAATAGGTGCCAGGCTCTTTTTAACAACCAGTTCTTGAGGAAACTAATAGAGGAAGAACTCACTCACCCCTGAGGGAGGGCATAAATCTATTCATGAGATATCTGCCTTTATCACCCAAACACCTCCACACTGGAGATCAAACTTCAACATGAGTTTGGAGGGAACAAACATCTAAATCATAGCAGGTAGTCTGTGATGAGAAGTCTGTGGTAATTCTTATCTTCATTCCTCTATATGTAATATTCCATGCATATAGACCTTGGGATTTGTTAAGTTTCCTGGAAGTATAGTTTTATAATTTATAATTTTCTCTCTTCTTTTTCTGAGATTTTAATAATAGATGTCACTTGATAATGTCCTATAGGTCACTGTGTTTGTTTCTTTTTCAGTTTTTTTCTTTTCTCTCTGCTTTATTGTAAATAGTTTGTATTATGTTTTCAAATTCATTGATCTTTTCTTCTGCACTATCTAAGTTGCTCTTAATCGCACCCAATATTTTTTAACTCAGCTCTTTCTAGGTCTGTTATATCTTCCATCATATTCATGATTTCCTCTACCTACTTGAGTGTATCTTTCATGACATTCATGTTTTCCTCATCATATTCATGTTTTCTTCTACTTATTTGAACATATAGGGAATATTTAGTATAACTATTTAAATATGTTTGTCTGCTAATTCCTTCATCTTGTTATTGGTACATCTGTTTCTATTGATTGGTTTTTTTTTCTTGTTATGTGTCATTTATTTTCCTGCCTAGTAATTTTTTATTGAGTACCAGGCATGTTTGAATTTTATATTTTCAGAATTGAGTTTCGTTGTATTATTTAAATTGTGTTGGAATTTGTCTCAGCATATGTTTAATTGGTTTCAGTTTTATGCCTTTCCGGCTTGCTTTCAAGATATGTTAGGGAAGGTTAAGAGCAATCTTTTTTTTTTTTTTTTTAGGCATGTAGCCCAAGGAGATTGTGCACATAATATAATAGGGCTTGGTTAATGTTCCTGTGTAGTTAGTGTCTTATTCATTTTGATATCTCCAAGTCTGAGTATAGTGCCTAGCATTTGGAAGCTTCTCTACAGATATCTGTTAAGTGGGAAAACAGATGGATTAATTTTTTGATTTGTTTAGTTAATGGAAAAGAAGCTTCCTTTGAATTAAACAAAAATATTTTTAAGTTTGTCAACAGGTAAATAAAACTACTAGTAGATTATTGCTTGAATATGTTAAAACACTTTTCTAACAAGTGTGCTGGTATATAATTTTGGCTACACTTGAAAACAACTAATGAAAAGTTATTCACAAATAACTACTTGTTTTTAAATGGGTGTCTAGGTACTGAAGAAGCTTTAGGAGAGTAGAAACAACACTGGTCTTCAAAGCAAAAAAACTGAAATTGAATCCAGATTCCCTTAATGATTAGCTGAGTGATCTTGAGAAAGTTACTTATGACTTTCAGAGGTATGCTGATATGGTTTGGCTCTGTGTCCCCACCCAGATCTCATAATCTCATCTTGAATTGTAGTCCCATAATTCCCACATGCTGTGGGAGGGACCCAGAGGGATATAATTGAATCATGGGGGTGGTTTCCCCCTACTGTTCTCATGGTAGTTAATAAGTCTCATGAGATTTGATGGTTTTGTCAGGGGTTTCCACTTTTGCATCTTCCTAATTTTCTCTTTGCCTGCTGCCATCTATGTAAGATGTGCCTTGTTCCTCCTTGCTTTCTGCCATGATTGTGAGGCTTCCCCAGCCAAGTGGAAAACTGTAAGTCCAATTAAACCTCTTTCTTTTGTAAATTGCCCAGTCTCGGGTATGTCTTATCAGCAGCATGAAAACAAATGAATACAGTAAATTGGTACCAATAGAGTGGGGCACTGCTGAAAAGATACCCGAAAATGTAGAAGCCACTTTGGAACTGGGTAACAGGCCGAGGTTGGAACAGTTTGGAGGGCTCAGAAGAAGATAGAAAAATGTGGGAAAGTTTGGAACTTCCTAGAGACTTGTTGAATGGCTTTGCCCAAAATGCTGATAGCAATATGGACAATAAGGTCCAGGCTGAGGTGGTCTCAGATGGACATGAGGAACTTGCTGGGAACTGGAGCAAAGGTGACTCTTGTGATGTTTTAGCAAAGAGACTGGCAGCATTTTGCCCCTGCCCTAGAGATTTGCAGCACTTTGAACTTGAGAGAGGTGATTTAGGGTATCTGGTGGAAGAAATTTCTAAGCAGCAAAACATTCAAGAAGTGACTTGGGTGCTATTAAAAGCATTCAGTTTTAAAGGGGAAACACAGCATAAAAGTTTGCAGCATGACAGAGCAATAGAAAAGAAAATCCCATTTTCTGAGGAGAAATTCAAGCCAGCTGCAGAAATTTACATAAGTAATGTGGAGCCAAATGTTAATCCCCAAGACAATGGGGAATATATCTTCAGGGAATGTCAGAGGTCTTCATGGCATCCCCCCACCCATCACAGGCCCAGAGGCCTAGAAGGAAGAAGTGGTTTTGTGGGCCAGGTCCAGGGTCCTTGAGCTGTGTGCAGCCTAGGGACTTGGTGCCCTGCATCCCAACCACTCCAGCCATGGCTGAAAGGGGCAATGTAGGGCTCAGGCCATGACTTCAGATGGTGCAAACCACAAGCCTTGGCAATGTCTATGTGGTGTTGAGCCTGTAGGTGCACAGAAGTCAAGAACTGAGGTTTGGGAAACTCCACCTAGATTTCAGAAGATATATGGAAATGCCTGGATGCACAGGCAGAAGTATGCTACAGGGTTTGAGCCCTCCAGGAGAACTTCTGCTAAGGCAGTGCAGAAGGAAAATGTGGGGTTGGAGTCCCCACACAGAGTCCTTACTGGGGTACTGCCTAGTGGAGCTCTGAGAAGAGGGCTACCATTCTCCAGACCCCAGAATGGTAGATCCACTGACAGCTTGAACCACGCACCTGGAAAAGTGACAGACACCCAACACTAGCACATGAAAGCAGCCAGGAGGGAGGCTGTACCCTGAAAAGCCACAGGGGTGGAGCTGCCCAAGATGATGGGAACTCACCTCTTGCATCAGCGTGACCTGGATGTGAGACATGGAGTCAAAGGAGATCATTTTGGAGCTTTAAGATTTGACTGCATCACTGGATTTTGGACTTGGATGGGGCCTGTAGCCCCTTTGTTTTGGCCAATGTCTCCCATTTGGAATGGCTGTATTTATCCAATGCCTGTACCCCCATTGTATCTAGGAAGTAACTAACTTGCTTTTGATTTTACAGGCTCATAGGCAGAAGGGACTTGCCTTGTCTTGGATGAGACTTGAGACTGTGGACTTTTGAGTTAATGCTGAAGTGAGTTGAGACTTTGGGGGACTGTTGGGAAGGCACGATTGATTTTGAAATGTGAAGACATGAGATTTGGTAGGAGCCAGGGGCAGAATGATATGGTTTGGCTCTGTGTCCCCACCCAAATCTCATCTTGAATTGTACTCCCATAATTCCCACAGGTTGTGGAAAGGACTCAGTGGGAGATAATTGAATCAGGGGGCGGTTTTCCCCACACTGTTCTCGTGGTAGGGAATAAGTCTCAAGAGATCCAATGGTTTTATCAGGGTTTTCCACTTTTGCATCTTCCTCATTCTTTCTTTGCCTGCGGTCTTCCATGTAGGACGGGACTTGCTCCTCTCTGCCTTCTGCCATGATTGTGAGGCCTTCCCAGCCAAGTAGAACTGTAAGTCCAATTAAACCTCTTTCTTTTGTAAATTGCCCAGTCTTGGGTATGCCTTTATCAGCAGCGTGAAAATGGACTAATACATATGCAAACTATGGCCCAAGGACCTGCCTTCTCTTTTGTAAATATAGCTTTACAGGAACACAACCAAAACCATTAGTGTAAGTATTGTCTATGGCCACTCTTACATTACAGCAGCAGAGTTGAGCAGTTGTGACAGAGACAAAATGACCCACAAAGTCTAAAATATTCACTCTCTGGTCCTTTATTAAAAAAGTTTGCTGACCTCTGCATTGGAGCCTCAGCTTCCTTATCTGCAAAATAAGAATGATAGTGCCCTCTATACAGGGTTATTGTCAGGATACTTACTATGTTTATATGTATGAATATCTTTAGGCCAGGTGGGCAGATCATGTGAGGCCAAGAATTTGAGACCAGCCTGGCCAACACGGCAAAACCCCGTCTCTACTAAAGATACAAAAATTAGCCAGGTGTGGTGCTGGGCACCTGTAATCCCAGCTACTCAGGAGGCTAAGGCATGAGAATCACTTGAACCCGTGAGGCCAAGTTTGCAGTGAGTTAAGATCGCACCACTGCACTCCAGCCTGAGTTAAAAAGCAAGACTACATCTCAAAAAAAAAAAAGAAATAAAGAAAACCTTTAGTGTAGTGCTTAGCACATAGCATTGCACAACAAATGCTTATTAAATTTGAATCTAAAAGTTCCACCCTCCTCGTGATGGTTGCTTTAAAAACTGAGCTATTGTCTTTTTAATCTTACTTTTACAAGTTGAAACAGTTATATGTTAAAAAGTAAAATTTCTCTTTTAAAAACATTGTTATTTGCTTATTCATCATGACTTTGTCAAACAATAGAACCTTTATGCATCTTTGTCATAAGCGATTAAATAACAATAGGAATTTTTAAATGCTGTACTTAATGCAGTGCTGAGCACTACAGACTTTTCTACGAATAGAAAGGAGGTAGTGGAGTATTTCTGAGTTTTTAAGTGGTAAAGTTTATAGTTATTTTTATACATCAGCAAACATAAAAACTTGTAAAGTAAATCAAGACTAGTGGTGTTTCTTTCTTGAATGGCACTGGTGAAGATACGAAATTATTTTTTATTTCTGTGCTTGATATTTAGAAATACATTGATGAAAAATGAAAGGTAATCTGAAAACAAAAATCAGTAGGAATATTCTATATAAGGTACTGTTCCAGCTACTGCATAATTCTCAGCTGCTCATGCCAATTATGACAAATAGGTAAATAGGAAGAGGTGAGTCACCAGGAGGTATTTCCTCCTCATAGTCATATATTTAATAACATAGCTTTTATTAAATTGTGCTCTACTGTGATTATCAGCCTATATTGAGGTAAAATGTAAGAACATTATTGAACACATTCTCCTACCTGATTTTAGTGCAATAATCATGGTACTTGTCCTAACAAATTGCTGTTTCCATGTTATGGATGCTGTGCTTTGAGTAACTGAGCAGGTTTCCATTTTCTAGTGAATCTGGTAGAATACTCAGGGTCAAATTGTGTAGAGTAATCATGTAGTTATATTATGTGCACTGTAACATTCCTACTAGGATTTTGTTTCCTTTGTTTCTTTCTTTTGCTCTGCTTTTATTTATGCTAAGTGTATTTTATGTAACTTTGCAAGCCACATTCAATTCTTTCTAGAACAAGATTGGTTATAACTAGGTAGGTAATAGGGAAAAAAGCGAGTAAAATGCTAATATAGCTATTTGGTTCTCTCCTTGAAATCCTTAAAAATAGCACAACAAAACAACTCCCAGCTTACCACTTGATAAATCTCACAACTTAAAGAGAGGAACATAGTTGCTTAGATCTCCACATCATGTAAAAAGATTGAAATAATTTTTGTTGCAACTGAGGTACTGTCTTTTAAAGTAAGCCTGTGATTTAAAGCAAATTCTTCTTTAAATATCAAAAAGAAGGAATGCTTATGGTCTATATTTAAATCGTTCAGTCACACTAATTTTATTTGCTTGACAAATATGATTGCAGTTAGTTATATTTTTAAAAGCTGTGCAAGTGGAAGTATAAAAAATTACTTATTTTTGCTCATGAAAAATGCTGTGTCATTTATTAAACTAAGTAGCTATTTGTTAAGCACTACTATGCATCAAATACTTTTCTCAGCACTGTGGATACAGCAGTGAACAAGACAAATGTCCTTCCTTTTGATACTATAGAAGACCTGTATCATCGTAGGTTGTTCTAAGCATTGAAAAACAACTGGAACAAATGTATATCAATATTACCTTATTGATTCTTATCTATGAAGTTTGATGCTACAAATGCAAGGCATTTTTAAAGAGATTTGTTACTTATTGGAGGGAAATCATAGAACTCTCATCTGACTTTCAAGGTACAGAGTCAGGTAGATCAAGGAAAAATGAGATATAAGTCCTAATGGCATGTGACTCACTCAATGGCTTTGGTCCCCTGAAAAGCCATTGGCCTAGAGGTGGTGCCATGATGTTTTTCTTTAAGAGGGAGGCTCACACTTCCCTGGAGGGTGACTAAAAAGACAGATAGGAAATTAAGACTGGTAGAACCAATAAGTATATCTTGGAGTAGGCTAAAGTAGAGGGAAAACCTATAAGTAGTTAGGGCTAATGTCTAGTCAGTGGAAGTTAAAGATTAACAGAGGATAAATGGAACTGTGGCATCAGAAATTGCTGTCTGATAGTGAAAATAAAACTTGTATTTATTCATACTCCATCTGTTGTTTCATGCCTTTTCCCTTTGTTCAACTTACTCTACTGCCGGGAATTCTTATACCCTCATCCTTCAGGGACCTTGTCTGAGATTCCATGTTGAACAAAATGTTCCTTACCAGTTCCCACACTACCCTGTAGCTATCTCCATTGTTTCTTTCACCACATTACCTATGAAACTTTCCTTTGACTTGTCTGTCATTTTTATTAGACCAAGAGGTTCTAATAGACTTGTAGACTTTAAGTCCTAAGAAAAGATTTATTGAGTTAAACTGAATGAATCAGGCAAACAACAAAAAAACCAGGGAGCATGAAGGCATTATAAATACCATGGATCAAATACTCTAATACCTATAGTGCCTGGCAGACAATAGAAATAAATGAATGTATGCTCCGTCTAAGGGAAACAACTGTTCCAATCCAGCCAGTTGTCATGTGGGAGTGCAGCCTCATATTGCCTGATTGGAGGTTTTGGAGAAGCCAGAATGATGGATTTTTAGTGTAAATATTCCTATCTCAGATGTTAGTGGCAATAAATCCAGTTTTAAATATTCTCTTTGGGCCACACAAAACCTGGCTGTTTCCAGAGTGGGGCTACCACTTGTGTTTCGGCCGTAAGATTTCTCCTACAGTTTTTCACTTACAAACTATAGATAACCATGCTTGATATCCCAGACCAAAAAAAAAAAAAAAAAAAAGATATTTATTGGAAGAACACTGGAGTAAAGGATACTCAACACATTATAGGAACAGCAGAGGCTGGGCACAGTGGCTCATGCCTGTAATCCCAGCACTTTGGGAGGCTGAGGCAGGCGGATCACGAGGTCAGGAGTTCGAGACCAGCCTGACCAACATGGTGAAATCCCGTCTCTACTAAAAATACAAAAATTAGCCGGGTATGGTGGCGCGTGCCTGTAATTCCAGCTACCCAGAAGGCTGAGGCAAGAGAATCACTTGAACCCGGTTGGTGGAGGTTACAGTAAGCCAATATCGCACCACTGTATTCCAGCTTGGGCAACAGAGCGAGACTCTGTCTCAAAAAAATAAAAAATAAAAAATTCATTCTTGTAAACATCTTTTAAACAGGGATGTTTAATATCAAATTTTAAATTGGTTACTGTGTTAAAGTAGCATACAAAATACCTTATGAAAATAGTTTTGGAAGAAATATTGTAAAAGAAGGTGTATTTTGTTTCTGGGATGGCAAAGAAAAGAGAGAAGAGAACAGTCCTGGAAGTAAGAGGTGAGTGAATTTGAGAATTCATGAGTGCAGCAATTCAGAATGTGGGCACTAGGAGAAATGTGGTCTATTAAGAATTCTTTTGAATTTGGTATATATGATGGGAGGGAAATCCAGCATTTTATAAAAATTTAATTAAATACTGGTATATAGGGTAACTCCAGTTGATACTTGGTTCATATGTATGACTCAGAATAGGTAACTTATATTCTGCAGCTGTAGTTTATTAACCCCCAGTGCTTTCTTTCTAAGCATTGTTATTATCTCTGTTCTCAAAGGTGGTTGAATCACTCAGTCCGTTTTCTGGTTTCCGATAATTTCTCCTGTGCCACTCTTTATTCCAAATCTTCAAATCTTCAGTCCTCCTCTTTCTTGTGAGTTGCACAGGTTCTTTGATGCCCTTTTTGTTTACCCGGAGTCTAGTAATTATGATACAAGGACTTTCTATGTTAATTGAAAGATACTGTCTGCTCCTGATATATCTGCTACTGTTCATATTCTGTTGTATTTCTTTAATTTTCTCTTTTATGTCTACATATTCTACCATATATTAATACTACCATGAATTAAGAAGCAATTTCCTTCTTTTTGGAGCAGATGACTAAGAGCATTGGCCTTAGATGAGACCACCTGGGTTAAAAACATTGGCTCCACCACTTATTATCATGTTTCTAGATCTCTGTGTCTCAGTGACCCCTTCCTATAACAAAGATTTCATGGTAGTGCCTCCTTCGTAGGTTTCTTCTTTTTAACTGGGTCTCAGATCCATAGAATTGAATTAATTATGATCCTTGATTTATGACCCAGTCTCATTATTGTCCATGCAAGGCCATTTCCTAACCAATTATCTAGGATAATCACCTATAAAACTACCACCAGAAATTTAAAAAATGAGAATATTGATAATGGCTAATATCTCCCTATATGTTTCTTTCCCAGCTTGTCCCTCTTTCTCTCCTCTATGTCAAGGCACCACTATCTCAAATGTGGTGCTTATCATTTGCTCACTTTTTAAATAATATATTTCTATTATATCTAGTCACCCAAAACCTTTTAGTTGTTTTTAACTTTATAAGAAAAGGTAGCATAATGCACATAATCTTTTGTGACATATTTTTTTCACTTAAAATTTTATTGCAAAGAGTCACCCATGTCTTTGTGTCTAGGTATAGTTCATTTGTTTTGACTGCTACATTTTAGCATATGTGCGCACCACAATATCAGAATTTATTTATTCATTTTCCTTTGAACTTAGTTGTTTCTAGGTTTCTGCTACTATGCAACAGGGCTGCTATAAACATCTTTGTATAGATTTCCTGGTACATATGTGCCAGAGTTTCTCTTAGGTATATGCTTAGCAGAAAAATTTCTGGGTCATAAGCTCTACATATCTTCAGCAAAGCCAAACTGATGTCTAAAATCCTGAGATGTTTGGAGTTAATTTTGGAGTATGGTTTAAAGAATAACTTGATTTTATCTGTTTTCCTATTGAGAACTTTATTCTAATTCAATTTATTTGTTTTTCATTTTTTAATTTTTTGAGACGGAGTCTTGCTCTGTCACCCAAGCTGGAGTGCAGTGGCGCGATCTTGGCTCACTGCAACCTCTGCCTCCTGGGTTCAAGCGATTCTCCTGCCTCAGCCTCCCAAGTTGCTGGGACTATAGGTACTCACCACCACGCCCGGCTAATTTTTGTATTTTTTTTTTTTTTTTTTTAGTAGAGATGAGGTTTCACCATGTTGGCCAGCCTGGTCTCGAACTCCTGACCTCCAGTGATCCACCCCGCCCCGGCCTCCCAAAGTGCTGGGATTACAGGCATGAGCCACCGCATCCAATCTAGTTCTATTTATTGAATAGTCTTTCTCCCCAAATGACCTGGCATGCCCAAAGTTTCACATATGTGTGGGTATGTCTCTGAATTCTATATTCTACTGGCGAATTTTTCTGTCTCTGTACCAAGATATAATTGTCATAGCTTCAAAATGAGCCTGGCTATTTAGTAATGTCTGAGATATTTTGGACCCATTCTCCTTTCATATTTATTTTAAAATCCTACTTCTCATAAACATATATACCTCTTTAGTTTTTTAAAATGTCTTTCAATAAAGTCTATACATTTCCCAAAATATTTTTCAAATATTTTGCTAAGTTTAATTCTATACCTTTTATTTTTGGGATATTATTTCAGAGGGAAGCTTTTTTAAAAAATGATTTTTAAGAGTCATTCTTATTGTATAAAAATGGATAGCCAACTTTAGCAACTTCTTCCATTATTTCTAATAAATTGTCTGTAGATTCTTTTGGACTTCCTATGTAAATGATAATGTTGCCTGCAAAGAAATGTTTTTTTAAGAATTTTCAATCCTTATGACCTTCCTTACTGTTCTTGCTTTAATTTTTTGGCTAAGACCTCCAATAAAATGCTAATAGAAATGGTAAAAATGGCATCTTCATCTATTTTCTATTTTTTTCCAATTTAGGGTGATGTGTTCTGTAGGGTACATTGTTGTTTAGATATCCTTTATTATTGCAATTTATGGAGGGTTTTATCCTGAATTTAGGTTCATTTTTATTATTTTTATCAGACGGGTTTATGAAAAAGGTACTGTGGCTTTTCCTGTAATGCGTTAGCGTAGTTAATTACATTTATAAATTCTATAAATCATCTCTGTATCCCTGGAATATACTCAAGTTATTCATTATGTATCATAATTTTACATATCATTCAACAGAAACAATTCTTATTTGGTTTAGAATATTTTGTACTTATGATTAGGAGAGAAATTGAGCTTGTTTTTCTTTGTCTAGCTTTGCTCTCCAGTTCGCTTTCTTCACAGAGGTATTTAGGAATATTTCATCTTTCTCTTCCTTAAAAGAGTTTGTAGGAGATTAGTGCCTTAGAAATTTAACTCTACTTGCCTACAAAACTATCTGAATCTAGTGATTTCTTTGTGGAAAGATTTTTGGCTTTTTTTAATGGTTAAAGAATAATTTAAAGTTTTCATTTTTTGAGTCAGTTTAAAATTATGTTTTTCTAGGAATTTTTTCAATTAAGTGTTCAAAGTTGGCATATAGTTGTTGATGGGATTAATTTATTTGTTAGATATCATTGTAATCTACAGGAAGATTGCATGATTTTTCAAAATTGACACTACCAACATTTTGGGCTGCATAATTCTTTGGTGTGGGGGCTGTCCTGTGCATTGTAGGATGTTTAGCAGCATCTCTGGCTTCTACCCACTAGATGCCAGTAACACTCCCTAAATAATGATGGTCAAAAATGTCTTCAGACATTGCCAATTATCCTCTGGAAGAGCCAATCATCCCTGGCTGAGACTCACTCATAGACACTATTGTGGCCTTTTTGATTCCTACCATTATTTGTTTGTTTCTTCTTTGCCCGCCTCCCCAATTTGTATGCCTTGCCAGAAGTGTGTCCATTTTGTTAGTCTTTTCAAGGAATCTGGAGGGTTTTCAAGGAATCTTTGGGTTTACTTGTTATTTTACTAACTTCCTAAGTTACATACTTAGGTCATAGACTTTTAGCCCTTCTTCTTTGATTTTATGTTCATTTGAGGCTAAAAATTTTTCACAAAGCATGACTTTTGTTGAATTCAACAAGTATCTTTATAATCATTCAGTTATAGACTCACCTAAAATATAAGAGCATAAAAGATTGAAAATAAAGTAATAGAAAAGTAAATATTGAACTAATAATTTTTTAAAACTGCGTATTACTATATTAATACTATACAAAATAGACTATAAGAGATAAAGCATTCTTAGTTATAAGATCTCTACATATCGATAAAAGTTTCCATTCACCAAAAAGCTACAAAAATTCTAAATGTGTGCTCATATTAAAAAAGTACATATTTGAAGGAATTTCTGACAGACATATACAATTCTACCGCCATAGTGGGGTATTAAATACCTCTCTCAATACTGACATGTCAGGATGATTTTTAAAATTAGCAAGAATATAGAGGAATGAACAGTAGAATAACAAATTTGACTTTGCAGGCATAGATGGTATGTTGCAAACAACAATTACAGAATGCACATATATATGTTTTCAAGTACATGTAGAACATTTACAAAAATTGATCATGATATTAATAAATGTCAAAGAATAGGTATCATTTAGATTACATTAACAAAGAAATTATGCTAGAAATCTATAACAGAAATATCAAAATCCACATGTATTTGGAATTTAAATAACTTATTTCCAGATAACTTATAGGAGAAACCATAATCAAATACCACTTCATTTCTGTCTCCCACAAACAGTTCTGATAATAGATTGTCTTCTTTCCTCATGGATAAACTTTGGGTAACCAATGGAACACTGCTAAATGTATAGCATGTGGCTCTTGGTCAAGGCCAAGAGGGTGGGGTGGTGAATTTGTAGTGCCTGGTGACTTCCATGGTTAAATACTCCCATCATGACTGACATCAAGCTACCGGTGTGATATCACTGCACGTGGGTAGAACTGGGAAGAGACGTGCCCGATGGCCCTTGCCAGGCTCCAGCAACACTAACATGACCCATAACTTCAGTTTCAGTCCTGCAGTTACTTTAAGTGCAAAGAATATCCATTCAGAAATTAGAGTCAGAAGGCTTCAAAAATAGTCAAAACCTGACATTGATCTTATATTAAATGTTGTCTCCTCACAGCCTCCTCCAGCCTGCCAAGATCATTGGGGAAAATGGGCCATCTCCTCTTTGCCTTCCTCCTTAGAGATCTCAACAGCAATACAGAAGAGCGAGAGAGTAGAGTAACTCAGCAGGGTAGGATGGGGAGTGCAATTGATGGAAAAGATCACATGATACTCACAAATGTCTTAATCTAAAAGGAACCTTCTGAGTAACAGACGTACAAATGCTGAATCTTTTTCCACTGAAGATAGAATGGGTATTTTGGAGGCTCCCTTATAGGATCTCTAGCTTGATCTCCTGTGAAGTGGCAGTGGCCCATCTTTTGCTGGCCACTCCTTCCACAGTGCTTTGTTCATTCATCCAGTCCTTCAATAAATGTTTATTGAACATCTGTTCTAAACATGAGAACAAGCATTATCCTAGGTACTAGGAAAACAGCACAAACAAACAAAAAACAAATACCTGTATTTTCCAGGTTAATTTTTTGTTTCACAGGAAAAAAAAAAAATGACACAAGCTTTGACCCACCTTAAGGGGTCATTTTCAACAATTGGAGTCACTTTCACCAGGCTGCAGAAACTTGCCTTCTCCCTACCATCAAAGCAGCTCTGGTGCTTGTCTCTGTTGCCTTCCAGATTTCCATAGACAGAGGTCAGAGCTCGATCCACTGTGTCTCTAATATCAAAGGTTCTCTAAGTGGTCTTGTTGAATCCCTCTTCCCAACCCTCCTTCAATCACTAGACTTGTCTTAAGAAGGCTGGACCCATCCACCGTTCTCACTTGAAGAAAGAGGGGTTGGTGCTCAAAACGTAGACTATGCTAAAGAAATCTTCCTACGAAATCCTTTTCCTCATTGCACTGTCTTGGAACTCTCATCACCCCTTTGTAGAAAAATTTTTGGTTTTGGTTTTGTAAAAACCAGCTTTCAGCAAGCTGATTCCTAACAAATTTCTGCATGTGGTTATGTCTTGAGCGACCTCAGTATCTTATGCAGTACTTTTGACTTCACTCTAAACTAGAATGCCTGGGTTTAAATTGGAATCTGAGACTCATGGCAATAGCTGTGTGACACTGTACAAGTTACTTGGCCTGTATGTGCTTCAGTTTCATCATCTATAGAAGGTTTTACAGAAGTTCCTGCTTTATATTTTTATCATGAGAATTAAAGTCAGAAAAACTCTTAGAAGAGGGCCTGGCCCATTATATGCTGTTGGTATTTTATAGCATTTCTCTATGCCTCAGTTGAAATTTGTATTAGTATCCTGTTGCTTTATCCTATTTCCTCATAACCTCTTTTACTCTCCTGTCCTTAGACTGATTTGGATTCTAAGCCGTCATTGCCATCAAGGCACCAATCCATACCTAAACTTTGGATACTGATGACATTTTCTTACATAAAACCTTTTCCTCCTTCCTGCTCACTAACTACAGCTCACATAATTATGAAAAATGAGTCTCTTCATCAAATTTCCCTAAGCCTGTGTTTGAAAAAGCAATATCTAAATGGTTTCCAAGCAAAGAAACTGTGGTAACAATTTTTCTTTTTTAGTGGCAGCTAGAAAACAAAGCTTTATGAGGGAGGAAATTAGTAGTAACTTTCAATGCTTGTTTCTTTATTTTGACTCTTAAGCAGATAATTCTTCAGTGATAGTGACTCCTTTGAAACTAAGGCAATAATTTCTTATAATGTTAATGATGTTGTGAATAATACTCCATTCTCAATTTGTGACATATTCAAGGAAACACATCTTTATTTAATTGCTTTTTCTCTGATTTCTCAAAGGTTCTAATAATTTTGAGTGCACAATGTCATTAGAATCATAATTCAAATAATGGGAAATTAGACCACTGATTTCTTGATGTGAGACTTCTGGAATTGCAAAGCAACAAAGTTCAACATTTTACCTACTTAGATTTCAGTTGCCAGAAAAGTACTTCTGCATTTTACCTCACTGAAGGTCATGGAATCTTTGAATATTCTCTGGTAGAGATCAAGCCAGGTTGTAATTCATAGAACTTTAGGTCATTTTTGTGAGCAGGAAAATTCCCAGCTATAAAAAAAGTAGAAAATTCCTCTAAAGAGTAAGAACCTCATATATTTCAACAACAACAAAAAAAAGGCTAAAGCTGTTTTTGTGGAATGGTTATGAAACTCCACACAGTATAAAAATTTAGCAAAAACATTTTTTCTGCATTCGTTTTATCAACCAAATAACTGATTTTGTAATTTTTTCTTTTCCTGCTTGTTTGAATTAATCAAATCTATCTGTCATTTTGGCATTATGACAACCATCAATTCCTGAATGTATTCTGTGGGATGCTTACTGGTCCTGTGGGATACTCATTCATTCCCTCATGCACTCAATGCTTACTTATTGAGCACCTGCTATGTGTCAGGGATCGATATTGGGGATAAAGGAGCAAACAAAACAGAAAAGATCTTTACTCAAAAAGTTTACATTCTAAGGAGAGAGATGAGAAATAAGCCAATAAATAAGTGATTCTATAAAATATTATGTAGTGAATAGTACTGTGAAGAAAAATAAGAGAGAGTAAAAGGCTGACATGTGAAGAAGGAACTCATTTTATATAGGATGCTTTCTTTAGAAAGGTTAAAAAAAAAAGTTGTGGGAAAATGACATTTGAGCAGAGATAAGAATAGAGTGAGTGAAGCAAAAGGATAGCAGTGGGAAGCATCCCTAAGACAAAAGGGTGTGTGGCATATTCTAGAAGCAGCAAGGTAGTCAGCGTGACCCATGAAGGCATGCATGAGGCAGATATTGATCAAGATAAGAGACCAGATAATGTAGGGCTTTGTGGATCTTGGTTTGGACTGTGATTTTTATGCTGAGTTGATATGAAGCCATTGGAGTCATTTTTGAGCAAAGGAGTGACATGATGTGATTCATGCTTTAAATAAAAATCTCCCTGTGATTGCTAGTTGGAAAATATGGGGATTGGGAGTGAGGGGAAGGATATTAATAGAATTTTTTCTCTAAGGTTTTTGTGGTCAAACAAGTTTTGGAAACACTGCATTAAGTAAGAAAATATTAAGGAATTTTTCAGGGTCAATATGTTCATATATCTTGTATATCTCAAGTAGTTTGTAGAATATGAAACATTCTCAACTGTAAGCCCAGAAATCTTCTTTTCTGAGACCCTCTTAAGAGATTAGTGTTCCATTGTCATTTAGGGCAATGATGATGTAGACACCACCTAAATAAATCCTCTCTCTTCTGAGAAACATAGAAGCTTTCAAATATCACTGAGAAAAAAGTTTTCTGTGAGAGTTTCTCATAATTTATTCTATGACCTTAATATCTGACCCTGGTGAGACTGTTTCCTGTTTTCAGCAAGGCTTTGTTAGAGTAGATTTTTTTCAGAGTTCTGTGCAGAGTATCAGGACACTATGTGTAATTCTAAAGCCTTACATAGTCTTGGTCTAGCCCTGTAGTGTCCAGCTTTTGATTAAATGTCTACCTTTGTTCATTTACCAGAGGAAATAGGAGCATAATGGAATCATGTACATAACTGAGAAGACAAGTCAGGCTTCTCACAGAATGGCTAGTTTTTAACGGGCAGAGGAACTCTGGATTTATCAAGAGAAATGTTATGCCCTTTTGGGTAGAATGTTACCCTGGAGCCAAAGTTATTCACACTAGGAAGCATGCTCATTATTTTAAAAGTAGTTCTTTAGCTAATGGATACAGTATAATCATGGAAACCTTAGATTATGCTCACCCCCGTGACATGATATATGTGTTTCCTAATTATCTTGAAAGCAAACTTAACATGTAACTGTGTCATTATTCATCACATTTAAATGTCCGTGAACAGACACTGACTAATTATCTACCAATTTTTGCCTATCACTTTGTTGAATTAAAATGTTTTTAAAGGTTAATTGTCAAATCCTTGGGGAGAATAAAGACTATCTAAAGGCTAAGTTTCCAAATTAAGTAATATGTCCTTATCTCATTTAAAGACATTTGCTTAAGGTGGTTTGGATTTGCTTTGTAAGGGGTTTGGTCACTGGGAAAACTTAAAGCAAGAATAGTTGTACAAGGATAGAGTGAAATCACCCACATCCTTGGGCCCAGTTAGGCTTGTTGCCTTTCCTTGGGAAAGAAGGTAGAACATGCAGCAAATAGAGGGGCATCATGATATGATACAGGGCTTTGGGATCATGGGCCCTGCAGCTGGAATCCCAACTTCGTCACTTCCCAGATGTGTGGCTCCAGGTTGTTATTTGCATTCTGAGTCTCCATTCTCTCTTCTAATAAGGAGATGACAATAGCTCCTTAGTGGGGCTGTTGTGAAGATAAAACAAGATAATCTGTGTGCAACTCATTTCTCCCTATCCCTGGGCAGAGTGTTTGTGGTTGCCAGTGTGCCAACCTTGAAGCAGAACTTAGCTGGTCACACTTACTAGAAGGAAACTGCTGCAAAACATTAGTGAACAATATATAGTTCACTAAATGTTTTGGAGGAAAACTCGAGGTGAGTCTTTACATGGCACAGGATACAGCATTTTACTCCAAAACTCTCAGTTAGTTATTTCCTGTTGAGTGGGCAGAGACTGCTCATGGTAATAATATGCCCATCCACCTCTTCTTCCTAATAGTAACAGAAGCCTCAAGTTTTATCTGAGAACATGGCTGCTCTCCTAAAGAGAATGATGATTTGGGATTTAAGATTTGTGCCTCTCTTGCATCCAGGTGCAACGATGTAACCATGTAAACAACCACAAACAACAAATGATGTGTGTAATTGCCCGTTCTGTCAATGTTAAAGCTGTTTATCTTAGACTCTTTTCCCCAAATCTCATATCCTGAAGAGTAGGAACAAGTGAAACAACTTTAGAAACCATTAAGTTCCCAACTCTTTATTCTTAAACTGTTAAGTGCTAGCAAAATAAACCAACTCATTTAAGTCACTACATTTTGGGATCTTTTTGTTAAAGCAGCTTAGTCCATATTCTAACATATTACCAAGTTCAAATATATTACCAAGGACCACAAAGGGCTTTGAGTACATCCAAGTAAGCTTTATGGTTGACCTTGGCACTCATAAAGAAATTGCCAATGAAAGAAAAATAAAAAATAACTGGAAATGAGAACACATCTGTTTGGAGGCCCAGCTACCTGATATGTTAGGTTTGGCCACCTTAATCAATCTAATAAAACTAACTAACTTAATCAATCTAATAAAACTAGCCAGTGTCAGAGCTGGAATTAGAATCCATGTCTTCTGATACCAAGCCAGTGGTATATTCATCATATTATATTGCTCTGCTCTCTCTTTAAGCAAGAACTAGGACTTGAAGCAAGTGAATTTCAGAGTGTATCAGATACTATCTGAATTCAATCTGATTAAATATTTGATTAAAAGATGGAGGTACACAGTTCTTAGGAGTCTCTTATTGTACCAAATTCTACTCTTTTTGTTTCACATCAATCAAGGAGTTTCAGGAATAAGAACTTCAGGGGTCTGGCCCTGATAAAGCATGCCCAATTCCCTATGAGGCAATGGCCCACAATAAAAGACTTTTTTTTATTTTCACAAACCAGCACGCATGATAGCATGGTCTTGGAAATCTACGTTAGAATAAAGTTTCTCAGGCAAAATGTATTACTCCCAGTTATACATTTATTTTAATACAAAAACTAATTTGTCGCCATAAAACCTACTATTGAGTTCTTGTACTGCCTCTTAAAAGCTATGTAGCTTTGGCAAATCTCAATCTCTCTAAGCAACTGTTCAGTCATCACAAAATGGGCATTATAATACTTGCCAGGCCAATTCTCCTATCCATGTTTTGCTAGGTTATAAACTTTTGGGGGTTACATACTGTGTTTTCCTGTGTGCCTAGAAAGTATTTGACACAATGGAGAGATCAATTCTTCATTGAAGTTATGAAATTAAAATAATGAATATGAATGTTTCTTGGAAATTCTAAAGGGAATTGAAGGTACTATTTTAAAATAAAATTTTTCTATTTTAGAACAGTTTTACATTTATAAAAAATATATACTTGTGATGATAGAATGAAGAGTTTCCATAAAATATTTATTCAGCTTTCCCTAGTATTAACATCTTACATTAGTAAGACACATTTACTACAATTATTGAGCCAATATCAACACATTATTATTAACTAGAACCCATACTTATTCATATTTCCTTAGTTTTTACCTAATGTTCTTTTTCTTGTTGCTTGTTCTAGAATCTCATCTATGAAACCACATTACATTTAGTCATCATGTCTCTTTGAGCTCCTTTTGACTATGACTGTTTCTCAGATTTTCCTTGTTTTTGATGACCTAGACAGTTTTGAGAAGTACTAGTTGGTTATTTAGTAGAATGTCCCTCCATTGGAATTTGTCAGGATTAGATGGGAATCATGTGTTCTGGGAAGGAAGACCACAGAGGTAAGGTACCATGTTTATTACATCATATAAAGGGTACATACGATCAGCATGACTTATCCCTGTGGGTTTGAACCTTGATCACCTAGTTGATGTAGTGTTTGTCAGATTTCACCACTGTAAAGTTACTCTTTTTCATCCGCTTTTATTATTGTGTATTCTTCAAAAGGAAATCACCATGTACATCCCACACTTAAGTAGTGAGAAGTTATATTCCATCTCCTCAGTGGTGAAGTACTTGCGTAATTTATTTGGAAATTTGTTCACAGGAAATCTCTCTATTCTCTCCCACTTATTTAGTTATTCAATCATTTATATCAGGGTATGCTATGGATATTTATTTGATACTTTGGGCTATGATCCAATACTATTTTGTTGCTCAATTGTAAGTGTTAATTTTCACTATTAATGCTATTACCCAGCAGAATATATGGTGGATGAGTATTCTGCTGAATTCTATTTGGTAGTCAGAAAGGTGATTGTGAGGTTCAGGATTTGTGTCTATTTTGCCCACCTCTATACTCTCAGAACCTAGCTTGGCTCATGTTACATGCCCAACAGACACTTTTGAATTAATATCTGATACTGCTGAATTATAAGTGCCAATGGTTATAAAGATCATGGGTATAAAAATTAGTTGTTGCAGAATTCATAAACAGGATCACAAGTGTTTGGTAGTCATAGAAACAACTTGCAAATGTATCACTGGACTCCTGAATGTTCTTTCCAACCCACACCGCAATCTCCCATCTCTTAGAATAATCACAGCTGGAGCAGAAAATGCTTCTCCTCAGTGAACTCCATCTCTAGGAACCACAGAGAAACATCCTTTGCAACACTGAGAAGGCTCATGTATTTCGTAAAATTCTCAGTTAACATAAAATGACCTACAGAGTTCTCCCCAGCCAGGTTCTGAAGTCGAGTGCAAGCACATGGCTGAGAGAGCAAGCAGCCTGTGAGAAGAAAGCAAAACCGTGCTTCTTACCAGCCTTCAAAGTGCCCTTTATCTATCAGCGGTACAAGCACTCAGAGTTTGGAAAGGAGCTTTGGACTGTGTATCCTGTCATCCCCAGTTAGATAATGAATCTTAAAGTTCCAACTGATGCCAGTTAGAGCAATATAGGCATTAAGTTAAGTGGAGTCCACCCCTCTGGTGGTGATCCACAGTAGATATTTGTCTACAACTGGGGACAAGTCAAAGCGTTGGCTTTAATTTATTGTGTCTGGCAGGTTCTGCTGCTGGGATCTTGGCCAAAGCCAAACTCTCTTCCTCTGTCTGTCTTTATCCATATCATTTCTCAGTTAACATTTTGAATTACTCTTCTTCATGAATCCCTAAATATGACTTTTGGAATTTGACTTATAACAACTTTGTTCCTCCCAACATCTGTTACATTTTGCTTCTATAATCAAGACTTTGCCAAATTCTAATGCTCTCTGGATCAGAAAAATCTGGAACTATATTAAAGCATTAGTATAGTATGCAGCCCATTGTAGGGGATAAATAAATAATAGACATTCATTTATCTGAAGGTATGTGAGGAGCCCTTTTAATGGTGTCAATATAATAATATACAAATAAGAAAACCAAGTGGGAAAATATATTAGAAAATGACTCTTTAGGAATTAGTCACATCCTTCATTGATCGAAGGTTAAGCAGATCAAGGTTTGGTCAGTTCATATTAGTCACTCAAATTCCATTTCTATGATGTCTAGGAATAGTTCAATTAGTGAATTCATTAGGACACAGCAAAATTGAAGGAGCTGAGACCAGGAACTAGACTCTCTCCTAGGTATGAGTCAATAATGGGAATAAGAAATTTTATTTTGGATTTCACCTTAAATTCTGAAATGAGTGACATCAAGTAGTAGAGGCAGAAGTTGATTTATTCAGAAACAGAAAAGGAGCCAGAAAACCAAACCTGGAAATTAAGAAAATATAAAGTAATAGAAAAGATAACGAAAAATCAAGGTAGAGTCAGGAATCAAGTCTAGCAGGTGTGAGAATTGTTTAAATAACCAAGACAAAACTGGGGTCTTGGTATAGGAAAAATTAACTAAAGATTTGTTTCAACTATAGCCACTTTCTAGAGTAAGTTATAGTTTGTAAGAATAAAATTTTATCATAGCCTTCCTTTTCCACACTACTGCCTCTGCAAACCCACTCTATTGACTTATCTTTCTCTGCTCCTGCAAGAAAGCTTAGGTAGATTCCACAGCTTCTCTGCTCATTCTAAATTATTTGCATAAACAATCTCAATTTTTAAGATAATAATCCAGTATAGCCTAATATTAAAACTCCAAACCCTCTTTCAGTCTAGAAACATCTACACTCCTCCCCATCCCCACCCCAACCCACCTGTTGAGCCTGGATTCAGCTTAGGGACCTGTAGTGGAAGAAAAGCCAGGATTAGCTGCTTCTCCACCTCTCTCTAAAACTGTCTGGCCTCTTTTCCTCCCTCATTTATAATTCTGCTTCAAAGGCTGTAGGGGAAGATTAAGGGCAGCATAGTGAAGGGGAAAGGGATGGAGGGATGCTTTGATGAGTAGTTTTCATCCATCATTTATGTCTTCTAAGATGTCAGATACCCAATCATTCTTTCTCTGATTGTTACTTTTGTAGATATTTGGAGGTGTCTTCCTCCTCTGGAGGCACCCCTAGCAGTTTCCTTAATAAAAGTGATTTCTCAGCAGGCTGGCTGCCCTGCACCTTAGCTGGATCACCACATCCTTCAGGGAGTTCCCAGGGTATTCAAGTCTAGCTCTTTCATAGGGTCCACATCAGTCTCATTGTTGAGGAAGTGCAGAGGCCTCCAGGCAAACTTAGTTTGCCTCCATTGGCCAGCCCCCTACCTTTGGACTTTGATTTTTCCAGAGATCTATGGCAGTCTTGGAGTGGCTCCTTTGAAATCACCCTCACATGGCTTGAGAAGGTCAGTGACAGTGAGGCCTGGCAACAATCTCACAACTCTCCTCTAAAGAAATTATCTGTATAGATTTTTAAACCAGTTTCATCATATCTACCTCTCTTATATAGCCTGGAGATGGACAATGGGCTAAGCATCACAAAATTGAGGTCAGTCTCTTGGCAGATCATGTGTAGATGGTCCAGTGCTTATTGCTTATTGTTTTTGGCCTTTGGAGCAGGGCCAATATTCCAAGTCCACAGGAAAAGTCACATCTAACATCTGGTTACCCAGCAAGATGCCTCTCTAAAGACTTTTTCTATGACAGTACAGTATTATCTGCTGTTATTTCATTTCCCTTTGGGGATCTTCAAGGTGCTTGATAGCTTCCCAGGCACTGTGTAAATTTCTTCTTCTAAGACATTATAACAGCTTCATGGTTAAAAGTACATGGTTTCTCTTTCACCATGTTCAGCTAATAAGTTCTGTCCCTTATTTTTGAGTTATCCTATAAAAACTATTTAACTCTCTCTGTCATACTGTCAACATTTATGAAATGGTCATAATACCTAACTTATTGGGTGGTTGTGAAGATTAAACGAAATACTGTATGTAAAGTGTTGACCACAGTGGCTGGTCTACAGAAAGTGCTCAGTAAAAGATGGCTTGAAAAAGGTGATATTGTGGAATGGATCAGCTTGTTTAAAGCAAGGATTTTATTTTATTTTATTTTATTTTATTTATTTTTGAGACAGAGTTTTGCTCTTGTTGCCCTGGCTGGAGTGTAATGGTGTGATCTCTGCTCACTGCAACCTCCACCTCATGAGTTCAAGTGATTCTCCTGCCTCAGCTTCCTGAGTAGCTGGGATTGCAGGTGCCCGCAACCATACCCAGCTAATTTTTTGTATTTTTAGTAGACACGGGTTTCACCATGTTGGCCAGGATGGTCTTGAATTCCTGACCTCAGGTGATCCACCTGCCTCAGCCTCTCAAATTGCTGGGATTACAGGCATGAGCCACTGTGCCCAGCCCAGGAAAGCTCCTTTTATGAGGCTCTAGGGGAAGTTAAACAGGGTTTATTCTCTGTACTGAAGGTTTGGGCTTATGGTTACCCTGCTGTAGTAGAATAGAAGCAAAGTTATATTGATATATGCATGGCTTATATAGTATATTTTAGCGAAAAAGCAAAATAAGCCGGAGATATTTTGACAGATCATCTTGCTTTAAGAATTTTATGTATATATATACACACACATATATATATAGTTTTAATGATCAAATCTTGTTTCTATGTATGATGAAGTGTTTGAGGAAATAATAACTAAGTTCTGCAAGGCTACCTCTTTGGGATCTAGGAGGAGATTGTCTGGGGTAAGCACAGCATGTGGTGAAATGCATCTGAGTCGAAAGACTGGGAGAAAAAGCCTCACTGGTCACATTTTGAGCATGATTGTTCTACCAGCTATGAACTCACTGTTCAGATTCAGTCTCTATCTAATCTTCAAGAATATCCTATAAGACTTTCCTATTCTGCTAAATTTCACATCTGATATTTCTAAAGAGGCTGTCTATTATTCTAACTCTGTTATTCTAACTTTAATAGTCATAAATGTGGTTTAATAAGCTCCATTTCAGGAAAGCCACAGACCCAATAGGCCTCCTCTACACCCTCCAATTTGCTACCAGCAGGTATATCTAAAGTAATTTAACATGGGTTCTCAAGTTCTTTTTTTTTTTTTTCTCTTAGCTTTTTCTGGCCTGCACAGATTAAGTTCTCTTTAGGAATCTATTCCTGACATTCAATACTTTTACTTTGGTTTTTTAGGTAGTAGTCTAACTACATGGAAATCAGTTGCATTTAAGAATGGTTTAAGGTAACATTCATTTAGACCTGAAAGGATATTCAGATACTCACCTGCAACCCAGTTTAGGAGAAATTATACAGCTAAATTATACAGGTTAGAACAGGGTTAATATTGATGGATCCAAGTCAATCCTTTGAGTGTGGAATCTTGCAAGACCTCCAGAGATATATTTAGAAGGAGCAGAGCCTGGAGTGAACCACCGCTGTGCTCCCTCTTGCAGCCCTCCTCATAATATTTGGTACATAAACTTATTTAGTGTAGAAGTAAGTATATTAAAATGTCTTCAGAACCTGAAAATAAAGAATAAGTAAAAAGAAAAATGAAGGTTGAATAAAATGGAAGTTGGGAGAGAGATTCTCATCTACCTTGTTATGTGATGAACACATGGAGGAGTGAATTGGGAGACAAGTAGACCATCCCTTCCCCAATTCTCATTTATCCCAAGAGGAGGGATAACATTTAAAATGTGTTCTCTTAACAAAAAACCTGGACATAACTGTCCTAATTAATCATAGAAACAAGAGGAGCACAACTGCTTCTGGGGAAAAATCAAAATGCCTGTTTGAGTTTGAAGTCTGATTTTGTTACTTGGGAATTGTGTGAACTGAGAAAACCCCTCAATATCTCTGAATTTCACTTTTATCTAATATAAAATGGGTACATTAATGCATATAAGCAGGATTTTGTTATCATTAAATGAGATAATATATGATACAACTTTACAGACAAGGAGTAACCATTTGAATAGATTATATGTTATTTTCATCACTTCACAGGGGGTCTCTTCAATATAAAAGATACAATGTAAATTTCAAAGATAGGGATATCCAAGTTCAATATTCATCAAAACGTATCAGGGGCACCTTAGCTATCAGCAAACATCAGGCTCTGGTATCTTCTGTGCAAATTAGGCTGTAACATAAGAAGTTCATCCAGACCCAAAGGCTATTTAATAGCCAAATAAATTCATTCATTCAAAAATATATATTGGGTGCCTGCTCTGTAACACTATGCTAAGTGCTCTGGATATAATTTTTGCTTGAGCAAAGGTATCTAACATAAATAGGATTTATTCTGCTACAAGTGATATCAATGGAGATAATCAGTTCCAGAAATTCGAATTATGGTTGCACTTCTGACCTCATCTGCTCATTACTAATAAAGGGAAGGAAGTTTGCAAGGGAGCTCTAAATATATGCTTCAGCCAGGTGTAAAATAATAGGAAGGATGGGGACTGTGACATACTAGAGAGCTCAAATCCAACCTGAAGATAGTCAAGTTTATTTCAAATTCAAGTTAATTAGAAATAAACTACACTTTCTGATATGATTCAGATGTTCTCCCAGCTAATTCTCATGTTGAATTCTAATCCCCAATTTGCAGGTGGGGCATGGTGAGAGTTGGTTGGATCATGGCCATGGATTTCCCATGAATACTTTATCACTATCCCCTTGGTCATAGTGAGCTGTTGCTTGGTTAGTTCATGGGAGATCTGGTTGTTTAAAAGTCTGGGACCTCCCTGCTCTCTCTTGCTCTTGCCTTGTGATGTGCCTGCTCCCACCTCACCTTCTTGCATGAGTAAAAGTTCCCTGAGGCCTTCTCAGAAACTGAGCAGATGCTGGTGCCACACTTCCTGCACAGCCTGCAGAACTGTGAGTCACTTAAACCTCTTTTCTTTATAAATTACCCAGTCTCGGGTATTTCTTTATAGTAAAACAAGAATGGCCTAATACACTTCCCACATAAAAGATGACTGCAAGTTGAATTTGGACTGGTCATTCCAGGTGTATGGTTCTCTATTATATGGTCAGTTAGAGATTGTTTTTGCAAGAAAGAATTTGCAAATTCTAACATTCTCCAATATTCTTGAGCTTTCTGTTTTTTAAAAATCATTCTTACCAATATTGATACATGGCAGGTATAGTTGAAAACAAGAACTGTGTAAGTCACCTCTTTCCAAATTCCACTTCAAATCAAAGAGAAGAAAGAAATGAGATCTGTCTCTAATTGAGGTTCACAGAAGAATCATGCTCTTTTTGATAAAACTCATCAGAAACACAGTAAGGCTCTTGCTCCCAGCCATAATGTTGGGGCCTGTTGTGTTGGCAGTAATATTTAAAACAAAACAAAACAAACAAACAAAAAAACAAAAGAACAAATGATAAGGTTTTCTTTGGCCTGAATAACAAAACACAGGACAATCACCAGCCACTACTAAGAACTCACATGCTTGTGGGCTGTGCTACTTACTGTGAAAAGCATGCCAAGCACCTTTGATGAAATATCCATTTGGAATCATTTCCTTAGGGGAAAAAAATAAGCAGAGTTTAATTTCCTGTAGAAGGTGAAATTTTATGTTGGATGATAATGGCATAGACAGAACTAGTAAAGACAAACATGTGCATAAACATCGATGCAGTTCAAGAGGTAAATGCATTTAATGGGCATCACGACCAAAGATAACATTTTTTAGTTGAGTAACGTTTCCTATAAGAGTCAAGAATGAGAGAGCATTGGCACAGTTTTCCTTGTCATGTTAATAAGATGGCAAAACAATTCAACTTTTTGGATATTATTGTGTTTCCATAAAGAAAAATCTAGGATGTTTATGTTGTGTATTGCACGTTCAGATGAATGCACACAGCAATACAGCAACCCACAAGCCACTTCTTGAGAATCTCATGGCTTCCTCCCAAATTTTCTCTAGTGCTAGCCTCTGGCTTGTGTGTCAGGGCTCAGTTTCCTAAAGCCTTTTGGGAATTTTCATCTGGAGGTTTTAAAGATATTGCAACCTTTACATCCTAAGACAGAAATCAACATATTGGCCCCCAGGTCTTCTTATCATTCATACTTCCTATTCCGGTTACTGCCATTTCTATTCATCTAGTCTCCCAGCCTAGAAACCTTAAATTCAGTCCCAGTTTTCCCTTTTCTACATGCATCTAACTGGTCATAAACATTTGTTTTATTGTTACAATTATTCTTCCTCAAAAATGTGTTTTGAAACCTAAATATGTTATTTATCTTCTTTGTCACCTCCGTATTTCAGATGCCCATACTTCACATCTGTATTTTTTGGAGTTAAAAACAAACTCCTAAGTAAATATGTACAACTGCATTTTAAACATGCAGAAATAATTGGGGATTAATACTGTACATTATACAAAAAATCAGATAATAAAGAACAAAGCAGTGTGTATGAGTGCACAGAGCTGGCCTAGCATTCTCAGCGAGGTCTCAGTCTTTCTAGCAGTTGGGCTGGCACTCATGTCAAGGTGTTTTCTCCTTTGAGCATAAAGCATTTCACAGAACACCACAATGAAATAAGACAAAAATGAGAATTCTGCATAATCATGTCTGAGCAGAGACCAACAGAGGAACACTGAACAAACCACAGAAAACATCCGGAAACCCCTTTCCTGGCTAGTATGAGAGACTACTTGATTACTAGCTATAGGCTAACTCCACTTTGTTCCCCCATATCCTAGATAAGATTTGTTAAAATATGCAACCACAGAATTACCTCTATCTTCTGAGAGCAGATAATCTAGAGCAAATGCCCATTTCCTTAATCTCTCATCAAAATCGCCCATTAAACACCCATCCTGTATAAGTCCCTGTTAACACTTTCTTACTAAAACACCCGAGATCCCTCTGATGTGTGCCTCCCTTGTTGCAACAAGACAATAAATTCAGCTTTATTTGATTACATGTGTGTTTCTGACAGTCTTTGACGGGGGCCAACACTGGTATTAAAATATAATTGTTTACCTGAAGGTTCTTATATCAGTCAAGGATGCCTTCAAATGCAAATAATATAAAATCTGATTTACAGTGGCTTGTGGGAGCAAATTTTTTCACATTACAAAAAATCCAGAGAAAGGTGGTTGCTAGATAGGTTCTTTTCTGCTTGCTGTCTCATGATCATGTGACTGGTTGCTACTGTACTTTCAGACATCTCTTCAGAATGCCAGACAGAAAAGGGGGTTAAAGGAGTGAAAGGTTTCCTTCTTACAAGTCTTTTCTTTTTAAAGATGCTCTCTCCTGCAGACTTCATTATGTCACATTAGCTGGGATAGACTCAGACAAGGAAAATGAGAATTATATTGGAATTAGTTAGACCAGACTTGGGGGCTGGGAAAAGGATGTATCTTCTCTAAAACCAAGGAATCTCTTCAGGTTCTCTGACAAAATCAGAGTTGTCAACAAGCCAAGTAATGGCTTTCTATTTGATATGTGGTAAGGCAAAAAGGCTTTAAGTGATCTGACCAATGCCTAATAGCCTTTCCTTGTCTTTTTCATTCTCATTTCATTGAATGAGAATACTTCTGTCAATTTTCTTTAACATTTATAGCTCCTTTAAAAAAGTCCATATATTAGGAAAAAATGAAATATCTTTAGGATATTTGTCAATGGTCTTTTGTATATCAAAAGAATAGCCATGACTTTTAGGCAAGTTAGGTCAGAAAATTCTCAAAAGGAAGTGTGTGGGTTGGGAACTAATTTAGCCTACCAAAACACTTTACTTCCCTCCACTTAGTGGTCAGGTGGGGAGTTTGCTCTGTGTTAGGACAGGATAAAATGGTTATCAAAAAGCAATCCATTTGAAGCACTCACCCAAAATTTCTTTTGCAAATTAAAAATGCTATTTGTTTCCTGGAATGGTCCAGATCTTGTTACTTCTCCATTTAAGAACTTTTAACCTTTCTTCTTATCATACGTAATGCCTTTCTGATAACCCAAAATGTATTCCTGAACTTCCAATATTATATTATCTTGTCATGTTTTTGAAATGTCAAAGATGTGTTATTTAAACATATCATTTTCTTAATAGAGTTGTTGCTTTAATGTGACTGTCTCAGGTTCCATGTTTTTAAAATATAATTGCTTTTCAGGAAACTGATATATTGATTATACAGAACATTTGGAATCAACGAGTTATGATCACACTTTACTCACAGTCTTTGGTTCATTGTCATAAATAAAGGACAACTATGAAACAGCAGCATACCAGGACTGGACTTATATACATAACAGAGCTCTGTTACAATTGCACTAAATCACCACTCTCAGGAAAAGATGGATCATCAGAAATCAGAATGAGGATATCAATGGGGAAAAAGCACACAATTTTCCACTTCTGCCAAACTTGATTGTTGCCTATGGTAGATGTGTATATACAGCCACTTCCAAGGAATATTTGAGACTTTCCTAGAAAAGGTTTTGGATATGAGCTCTGAAAGTAAAAACACACTTTTGTTTAACTTTCCTTCTTTCCTCTCTTTCTCTGCCTTTCCTCCTCTGCTTCCTCCTCCTTTTTCTTTTTTTCTTCAAAGTATCCTTCAATATGTAAAAGTTCTGAGAATCAAATTGTGGAGTGTTAGAATTCTCTTCTGATTCTCTCAAAAGGAAGTTACATAAGGAGAATATGCAAGTGGGAAAAAAAAAGGAAGAGAAGTGGTGTTAGCAGAGGACGTATTGTCCTTTCTGGTAGTGGTTCGTTTATAAGGGCTCAGTCATTTGAAAAGATCTTCCACAATCCCTCCTACTTAAACTGCAGACACATCAAAAGTCAAAATAACAGGAGCTAGATTATAAAAAATATTTAAAAAATACAAAGAGGCATATATATATATATAAACGTGTGTGTGTACACATATTACATAAGTATAAATAAGCTATTTGAATTACAGAGAATGTGCAGAAATATTTTGATTAAAAAAGATGCATGAAAACCTAGTAGATTTCAAAGAAAACCCTGAAAGTTTCAAATTAGCACAGCATCTTAGTATTTTTCTTTTGAAGAGTTACCCTTTGGTAGTCTCATTAACTTCAGTGGACTGAATCACATGTATAATCCACCTCTCATCCCTGGAAGCTTTGTGTTGAGAGCCACTCCTCTCTAAGACTCTCATATCAATGGCAAGTGCAGTGCTGCTCTTACTGCATGCTCTTGAGGGTTGGGAAATCAAGAGTTGTACCAGCCGTCATGAAAATGAAAAGTATGCTACCTACATTTTGAATTATTTAGAGGAAACACATTCTTTAGCTCAAACAGATAAGCATTTTAGTTTAAGTGATAATGCTAAATGCTATGCTTATTTTCCAAAGCAAGACAGACAGATATTTTTAACCCTTTGAAGACCAAGGAAAGAAAAGAACCCCTAATTTTTCTATAATTCTAAGCTTCATGTTAGTATGAAATATTCTGTAAAACAAAGCTGGTAAATTCACCCACATTTGGTCAGAGAGGTTTCAATGTTTTAAGAATTAAGTGAATAAGGTATTTATTTTATGGAAAAAATAGTCCTTGCTTCTGAAGTGTTTATGGTAAAAACAATAAAAGTCATAGATTTGTATGGTTATTATTGTTACTCAATTTTTTTCTCCTCAATGATTGATCAATAGTAGGAGCTAAATACACCTGTGAAAGGATGGAGAACATGACATTATAAGATTTGCAATCTATTGTTCTAAAGAAATGCCTTCATAGGCATATTATATGAAGGGGCTCAGACTCAAGGACAACTTTTATACTTAACAAAGATTGTTACATTAATTCATAAAAAATATGAAGAATAAAAAATATGTAGAATTTAAACTTCTGAGGAAAAAAAGTGGAGATGGGTAGTACAGAACCTAGCTCAGCAGTGGTTGGGTGGAGATAATTGAAATATCAGTTCTACCATTATGTTTGTTCCTATGACACAACAAATCTTTAGTAAAGAGTACAGAAGCTATTTACTGCCTGGTGAGATTAGATTTATAGCAGAAATCAGTGATGGAGCTAAGCTTCGCATCCTCCTTTAAATGACATGGAAACAGAGTAATTCCAAATGATGAGATATACCTGTCATAAGGAAGAGTGATTAATTTATTTCAGAATGAAGTTCTTACTTTGTCACTCAATATGCTATAAATCTGGTTCCAAATTGTTTCTTTATTCTGTTTTCCAACTTGTCCACATCCATGTTACTTTGGCCAAATGAAACAATTCATTTCTTCTTGCATGCATTTTGTACTTTCCTATTTCTGTGTCTTTGCTTCACCTGGACGGCTCTTTTCCCTTTTTCCAAATCCAAATATTATATACCCTTTGAGACTAAATCATGTGTACTCTACGTCCTCTAAACAAACATTTCATGCATAATAGACCTCCTTCATGTTTTGTGTTCTTTCTCCTTTGCAGACAACAGAAGCCACTCTAACTGATTTAAGTAGAGATTTATTACAGGATATGGGAAACTTAATAGTTATTGGAAGAGTAGAAAGAACAGGATAATCCTCAAAATGCCACAGGACTTGCTTGGTATAGGGACTGCTTTCACCACCCACCCCACGTTCTTACTGTTTCTTTTGCCAGGTAAGCCAGAAAAATTATTATCTACAACTGCACTTCTGGCCAGAGTATGGAGATTTGTGGCAGGAGTATGGATGAATAAAGATGAGTTTCTAGAAGAAGTAATGCTGGTAATGCTGGTGTTGTTTTTGTTTTGTTTTGTTTGTTTGTCTGTTTGAGATGGAGTCACTCTGTTGCCCAGGCTGGAGTGCAGTGGCACCATCTCGGCTCACTGCAACCTCCACCTCCTGGATTCAAGTGATTCTCCTGCCTCAGCCTCCCATTTAGCTGGGACTACAGGTGTACACCACCATGCCCAGGTAATTTTTTTTTTTTTTTGAGACAGACTCTCACTCTGTCACCCAGGCTGGAGCACAGCGGCATGATCTTGGCTCACCATAACCTTCGCCTCCCGGGTTCAAGCGCTTCTCTTGCCTCAGCCTCCCGAGTAGCTGAGCTTACAGGTGCACACCACCATGCCTGGCTAATTTTTTTTTTCTTTGTATTTTTAGTAGAGATGAGGTTTCACCATGTTGGCCAGACTGGTCTTGAACTCTTGACCTCAGGCAATCCACCCACCTGGGCTTCCCAAAGTGCTGGGATTACAGGTGTAAGCCATGGTGCCCAGCCACAAGTAATGCTGTTGTTAACTATGGAACGGAGCAATTAATGTGTGGAAAGAGAGGGTGAGTGAAATTGCTTGCCACATGAAGGAAACTGAAATTAATTAGCATGGCTGGAGTGAAAAGAGTCATGAGGAAGTTACTGAGACTGGAGAAACCTGATGGGCACCAGGCCTCAGCGCCTATGTGTGACGCCTGTGGAGTTTGGATGTTACCTTACCATCTCCATGACGAGGTTACAGTGTGTGCTTTTAGACAGCGTTGTAACCCCAGCACTCAGCACAGCACCAAGTACATAGTATTCCATTGGTTGCTGATTTTCAAATATCATTATTTCGTTTGTATTTAGTGATTGACCTACTTGAAAAAGGGCTTTCTCTTTCCTCCAATTTTTTAAATTTACTGGTTTGTTTATTTTTATCAGTATGGATGCTTATTTTATTCAATGGGTTATAATCCATTACTATAATGAGTTGTGTTGATGCTGCAATTGTCCGAGATTTGACCACTAGTAACCTCTTCAGCTGGCTCCTGCATCCTTTGACATGCCTCCATCATTCTGAGTACTTCCTTAGCTTTTGGCAGAACAAAGTGTTCTGGATTAAAGAAAACTAAAGGATCATGGCAATGGAATACAAAGTGGATCCTGGCCTAGTTCCTAGACCAGAAGAAAAATATTTTTCTATAAAAGATATCATTTGAACAAATTGTCAAATTTAATTAAGTTCTATAGATTAGATAATAGAATTTTAATCAATATTAAAATGTTAATTTCTGGATTGTCTTTAGCTAAAAGGATATTCTGTTTTAGGGAACTGTACACTGCTATGTTTACAGGTAAATAAGCATCATGAGTCTCTTGTCTTTAACTTATTCTTAAATGATATTTATTGAACAATAACAATAATTATATGGATGGAAGGCAAGGAGGAGCAAGTCACGTCTTATGTGGATGGCAGCAGGCAAAGACAGCTTGGGCAGGAAGACTCCCCCTTATAATAAGCATCAGATCTCATGAGACTTACTCACTATCATGAGAGCAGCACTGGAAAGACCTGCCCCCATGATTCAATTACCTTCCACTAGGTCCCTCCCACAAAACGTGGGAATTCAAGATAAGATTTGGGTGGGGACAGAGCCAAACCATATCATTCTGCCTCTGGCCCCTCCCAAATCTCATGCCCTCATATTTCAAAACCAATCTTGCCTTCCAAACAGTCCCCCAAAGCCTTAAATCATTTCAGCATTAACTCAAAAGTCTACAGTCCAAAGTCTCATCCAAGACAAGGCAAGTCCCTTCTGCCTATGAGCCTGTAAAATCAAAAGCAAGTTAGTTACTTCCTAGATACAACGGGGGTACAGGCATTGGATAAATACAGCCATTCCAAATGGGAGACATTGGCCAAAACAAAGGGTTAGGCCCCATGCCTGTCTGAAATCCAGCAGGGCAGTTAAATCTTAAAGCTCCAAAATGATCTCCTTTGACTCTATGTCTCACATCCAGGTCATGCTGATGCAAGAGCTGGGTTCCTATGGTCTTGAGAAGCTCCACCCCTGTGGCTTTTCAGGGTATAGGCCCCTGCCCTCCCAGGTGCTTTCATGGGCTGGCATTGAGTGTCTGCAGCTTTTTTAGGTACACAGTGCAAGCTGTTGGTGGATCTACACCATTCTGGGGTCTGGAGGACAGTGGTCCTCTTCTCAGAGCTCTACTAAGCAGTGCCCCATTAGGGACTCTGTGTGGGGGCTCTGATCCCACATTTCCCTTCCGCACTTCCCTAGCAGAGGTTCTCCATGAGGGTCCTGCCCCTGCAGCAGTCTTCTGCCTAGGCATCCAGGTATTTCCATACATCCTCTGAAATCTAAGCAGAGGTTCCCAAACCCCAATTCTTGACTTTTGCGCACTGGCAGGCTCAATACCACGTAGAAGCTGCCAAAGCTTGAGGCTTGCACCCTTTGAAGCCACAGCCCAAGCTGTACATTGGCCCCTTCAGCCACGGCTGGAACGGCTGGGATGCAGGGCACCAAGTCCCTATGCTGCACACAGCACGGGTACCCTGGGCCTGGCTCACAAAACCACTTTTTCCTCCTAGGCCTCTGGGTCTGTGATGGGAGGGGGTGCCATGAAGACCTCTGACATGCTCTGGAGACATTTTCCCTATTGTCTTGGGGATTAACATTTGGCTCCTCATTATGCAAATTTCTGTAGCCGCCTTGAATTTATCCTCAGAAAATGAGATTTTCTTTTCCATTGCATTGTTAGGCTGCAAATTTTCCAAACTTTTATGTTTTGCTTCTCTTATAAAACTGAATGCCTTTAACAGCACCCAAGTCACCTCTTGAATGCTTTGTTGCTTAGAAATTTCTTTCACCAGATACCCTAAATAATCTCTCTCAAGGTCAAAGTTCCACAAATCCCTAGGGCAGGGGCAAAATACTGCCAGTTTCTTTGCTAAAACATAACAAGAGTCACCTTTGCTCCAGTTCCCAACAAGTTCCTTATCTCCATCTGAGGCCACCTCAGCCTGGACTTTATTGTCCATATCATTATCGAGCTTTTAGTCAAAGTCATTCAACAATCTCTAGGAAGTTCGAAACCTTCCCACATTTTCCTGTCTTCTTCTGAGCCCTCTAACTGTTCCAACCTCTGCCTGTTACCCAGTTCCAAAGTTGCTTCCACATTTTCAGTTATCTTTTCAGCAGTACCCCACTCTACTGGTGCCAATTTACTGTATTAGTCTGTTTTCACACTGCTGATAAAGACATACCCCAGACTGGGAAATTTACAAAAGAAAGAGGTTTAATTGGACTTACAGTTCCTCTTGGCTGGGGAAGCCTCACAGTGATGGCAGAAGGCAAGAAGGAGCAAGTGCAGGGAAACTCCCCTTTATAATTACCATCAGATCTCATGATACTTACTCACTATCACGAGAACAGCACTGGAAAGACCTGCCCCGATAATTCAATTACCTCTCACCAGGTCCCTCCTACAACATGTGGGAATTCAAGATGAGGTTTGGGAGGTGACACAGCCAAATAATATCAATATATATCTATAAACTCTATGTATATATTAATGTATGCAGGTAACATAAATTTAACATATATATGAGAAAGATAATGATAAAGTAAATGTAGTAAAAGTGTTATTATTTGGGAAACCTGAAATAATGATATATGAAAATTCTTTTTTTGTTTTTATGTAATTCTGAACATTTTAAAATATGATGTTAAGCAAATAAACAAAAAATTATATTGGCTATGTTATAAAGAATAAATTGCAGGGAAATTAAAGTGTAGAAGAAAATCTAAGAAAAGAATCTCTTCCAGTGGTCTGGGGAGAAATGGCCATGACGTGGATTGGATGTGTGGGAAGTGGGTATGTCCAGATGTAACCAGATTGAAGGTACACATTGGTAATAGAACTGACAGGACTTGACTATGGATGAGAAAAGAGACATAAGGGTGAAAAAAGGGAGACATAAAAGATGATGCCTGGGTTTGGGCCTTCAGCAATTTGATGAATGGTAGTGTCATTTACATGGGGGAAACTTGGAGATGGAAATTTTGCAGAGAAGAGAACATCATGAGCTTTTAGTTGTATGTACAAATTTGAGGTATGTATTAGTCATCCAGGTGAAGATATATGGCATACACAGTCAACTCAGGGAGGAAGTTGATGGTGGAAGAAACTTATGGGGGTTGCAAGAAGAAAGATGGTGTTTAAAACAATAGAACCAGGTGAAATTATCTAGAAAGTGAATTTGAAGGGTGAAGGGAAGACTGAACCTTAAAGCACTACATTAAATCAAAGTAGATAGACATGATCTGCCACATAATTTCTGAACACCAGTGCAAAACGAAAATGCAGGATCTTTTGTTCAAAAATTGTCAAGAATTTCAACATGGCAATGAGAGGCATTAAATAAAGCCTGAGGGCCTTCTAAGTGGTGTGGGGGGGTTGGAGAGGGGGTTGTGACTGTGTGGGTTGCACACTCATGAAACCAGCACTGTGGATAGAGAAAGGAGGTCCAGTAAAGGAGATGGAGAAGAAGCATCCAGGGACTTAAATTTCTGAGAATGCTGATCTCCCAAAAGCCAGATTAGGAGAATTTCTAAGGAGAAAGAATGTTGATTGTTTTGAATGTGTTTAGGTAGGTTCATCTGTTTCCTGCTAGGACCCCCAACTGCTGTAACTGTATGGGGTGGGGAGTGTCACGAGGTGGGTAGGCAGAAACTATTCTTGCCCAAAATAGAAAAGACACTGACAAAGCACTTGATCACAGTTGTATAAGGGAATAGTGTCTCTTCTATTTTGGGCAAGACCCATAAGAGATGTTTTTGCAGTTACTCTCGAAGTAATATCACATATAATTATTGTGTCCTTGAAATATTTTAACATCAGATAGTGTAAATTTTGTAATGACTATCTTTTTTCATAATTTTCTTCACTTCAATTTTTTTTTTTATTTTAAAAAACTTTTTGCAGAGATAGGGCTTTGTGTTGTTGCCTAGCCTGGTCTTAAACTCCTGGTTTCAAGTGATCCTCCTGTTTTGGCCTCTCAAAGTCCAGGGATTACAGGCATGAACCACCTCACCCAGTCTTTTGCTTTTTAAATTTATTGGTTCTTGTACATGGATTACTTTCAAGTAAAAATAAATTCTATATTGACTTTTGCTATAATTGCATTAAAAGCTTAGTTACACATGCAGAGACATATCTGGTTTTGGAGAGAAGAGTGAGAAATGACTGATATGTTTTCCCATTCAATAATATCTTCTTGCTCTTTACCCTATCTTTTGTAATCCTAAGAACTGTTTGAAATTTTTTGGAATGTGATCTACACTTTTTGATTACTTTTGTCTTTAGATACCTCATATATTGTTTCTATTATGATGAATTATTTTTCTCTGTTATGTTTTTCAATATACATTACATATTTTTCTATTATATAAGAAAGGTACTGATTTTGTATATTTTAAGAAATGCAAGCATCTTATTTCAAATAAATAGAGACTAGATTTTTTTTCAACAACTTGTAATGGAACAAATGGGTATTTAACTGAAAAAGAATGTTTTCATCTCTATTGCTTCTTACAACAAAATAAGCTCTTGCTGGATCAAAAATTAAAATAGGTCAGGCGTGGTGGCTTAAGCCTGTAATCCTAGCACTTTGGGAGGCCAAGGCAAGCAGATCACTTGAGGTCAGGAGTTCAAGACCAGTCTGGCCAGCATGTTGAAACACCATCTCTACTAAAATCACAAAGAAATTAGCCGGGTATCGTGGTGCACACCTGTAGTCCCAGCTACTTGGGAGGATGAGGAAAAAGAATCACTTGAACCCAGCAGGTGGAGGTTGCAGTGAGCCAAGATCGTGCCACTGCACTCCAGCCTGGATGACAGAACAAGACTCTGTTTCTAAATAAATAAATAAGTAAAATAAAACATAAAAATGAACTCTTATTAGTCCTTTATTGGATGTACAGTTTGCAAATATTTTCTCCCATTCTGCATGTTGTCTGTTCACTCTGTTGATTATTTATTTTGCTGTGTGGATGCTTTTTAGTTTAATATATCGATGTCACAAAACTGTATGTGTACTCCCTAAATTTATACAATTTCTTAAAAAATAATTCATAAAAGTAGTAGAGGAAACGTGAGAAAAAATTAGAAATAATTTTATTCGAGTAAGGAAGGTATCTCAAAATATAATAGAAACATCAAACCTATAAAATAAAATAAAGATTCTTTTGACTCTATGTCTATGTCTACATTTTTTGCTATCTATTAGAAAATTTCAAAGACAAATCACAAAGTGAAAGAAATAAATTTTTAACACACATGACAAGATACTAACTTATATAAAAATCACCCAGAATTCAATAAGAAAAGCAACATTTTAGTCAACAAATAAGCAAAGAAAATGAATGAACTATTCACAGAAAAGGAAACAAAAATGGCTTACGAAAAAATGTAAATGGTCAATTTTTTTAAATCATAAAAGGAATGCACATTGTTTTTTCAATGAGATACTATATTGACTTCTATCAAATAGGAAAAGGTGAAATAGTGATAGTATACCTGACCATTGAGGGTATAGTTAAATAGACACTTTTAGGGATTATTATTAAGAGTATAAGTTGATAGAATTCATTGAATGACAACTTGGTATTATCTAATATACATTTTATAGCTCAAGTACTTTAAGCTAAATTTTAGAAACCACATAAATGTCTATCAATGGAGATTGATTAAATGCAATAGTATGCATATGTTTAAATATCAAACAACTTGATTTGTACTGATCTATTTCCAGGATAAATTAGGTGAGAAAAGCAAAATACAAGAGAAAGTTCATAATATGCTACTAAATATGGGAGATTATCTTTCTATGTATTGATCAATCTATCATCTGTCTATATTTATATTTAGCTATCTAGCTATCCATGCCTATATATGACCAGAATATATCTTATAAAAAAAAGAACTGAATAACTATGGCTACCTCTATGGTAGGGAACAGCAAATTGTGGGACAGAAGTGAGAAGCAGATTTACTTTTTAGTATGTATCCTTTTGCATTATTTATTTATTTTTACCATTGAGTACATTCTTTACCTATTCAAAATTAATGTGTTTATTTAAAAACAAGATACAAATCAGTTACTATATGAAATTATCTCATGGTCATAGTTACCTTTTCTGGATTTTCTGAGTAGACATGAAAACAAAAGAACAATAAACAAGAACACAGGGTCACAAAGAAACTCTGGGAGGTGCTGGATATGTCTGTTCCCTTGGTTGTGGCGATGGTATCATGGGAGTTTGCATATGTCTACACTTATCAAATTGTATACATTTAATATGCTCGGTTCCTTGTATATCAATTATGCCTCATTAAAGCTGTCAAAATATTTTGAAAACCTAGGCAAGAGGTTTAATGATAGTGATTTGAGTCACTTTCAGAAGAAATGAGTTTTTTTTAATGAATGAGACAAGGTTCTTCTTCACTAATTGATTGACTAGTTAATCTTTCTTTTTGATACTTCCATTTTTAAATGTTCTTTAAGATTGCATTTTTAAAAGTTTGGTTTTAATAGCATTGAATTATTTGGATTCTATATATTTATCTTTTTCTCAGAAAGTAAAAATTTAATGTTTCATTTTCAAACTATTTTACCATGATGCTTAATGATCCGATTACCTATTGCTGCATAACAAGTCATCCTAAAATTTACTGGCTCAAAGTAAGAGCAATTATTTGTTTTATCATGAATTTGCAGTTTGGGCAAGATTTGGTAGGTAAGTCTTTTTTCTTTTAGATGGAGTCTTGCTGTCTCTCAGGCTGGAGGGCAGTGGGACCATCTCGGCTCACTGCAAGCTCTGCCTCCCGGGTTCACGCCATTCTCCTGCCTCAGCCTCCGAATAGCTGGGACTACAGGCACCCGCCACCATGCCCAGCTAATTTTTTGTATTTTTAGCAGAGACAGGGTTTCACTGTGTTACCCAGGATGGTCTCGATATCCTGACCTCGTGATCCACCTGCCTCGGCCTCCCAAAGTACTGGGATTACAGGCGTGAGCCACCACACCCAGCCTTTGATAGGTAAGTTTTATCTCTTACCTAGCAGAGTCTGCTGAAGTGGCTCACCTGGGGCTGGAGGATCCAATCCTAACAGAGCTTATTCACAAGGTTCGCAAATTGGAGTTGGCTCTCAGCTAGAAGCTGAAGACTTGAGATCTTGGTTTTTCTTCAAGTGAGTACCTCCATGGACTGCCTGGGCTTTATCATTGCATGGTGGTTGAATTTCAGAGCAGTCATGCCAAAAGAACTAAACAGAAACTTTATGGTCTTTTATGATATAGCCATAGGAGTCATGCTAGTAGCTACATGACAATTCACCAAGGGGAAGAAACACTAGAGTCAACCTCTTCATGGAATAAATGTCAAAGCTACATTACAGGAAGAGTCTGTAGAGTAGAAATATTGTTATGGATTTTTAAAATATACAACTTGCTATATTTAGTAAGAAAAATAACAAAATAAACTGTTACATTGGATTCACATTTAAAATAAAATAAAAGTTTGCCTACTTCACCACGCCAGGCTTTCCAGAGCTCGGTTCTCCAAATCTGCCTCCAATACCACGTAATGATCATAGGCTAAATTCTTTGTAGTTAATGAATATTGAAATAATTATCCATCATCAACTTGTCAACTTATATAATTACCTTTTTAAGAATTCTTCAATATACTTGCCTTGCTCAAGCAGTTAAAAAATTGATTATATAGATATTATCCTCACCTATGTCTTTCTTGCCTAAAGTACTACAACTCTTAAAGTTGCATCAACCATTTAGTTACCAATCATGTCCTGTTTTATATTTTCAAGTGTCTTTCATTAACTTTTAAAGCTTCATTCTAATATCCCTTTGTTAGGAAGATTTACTTACCATCCACAACTCATTAAATGCTCCATACTATTTCTTAGCTTTATCCAGTAGGAAATACTGCTTCCCCTACACACCAATGACCCTGTGCTTCCTGACTGTCAAGTCTTGGGCCAGAGTTCATCACTTACTTTCGGTCCTTTTTATGCTAAAATCCTCACTGCTCTTTCACTATTCACTCATTTTGGCACTTACTCATATATTGCCTGTCACAGGTTTCCTGTTTCCTCAACATATTTCTTCTGCCTGCTCTCAAATGCCTATAATTTCCTTAGTTGGACAAATACCAACTAGCTAAACAAACAACAAGGAAGAAAAATTTAAAGTACACAGAAAATACACTTAACATTAAGTGCACATATTAAACCCTAACTAAGATAAAATCTACTGATATATTTCTTCAGAACAAATTTAACTAAAGGAGATAAGGAAATAAGCAGTAGATTTTGTTATTGCTGTTGGAAGACGGAGGTAGGAAAAAGAAAGAGAAATCATAGGATGTCAGAAATAAACTCTTACTTCATCACAATTTTCCCATGGGCTATCTTGTATCATGATGTAACATCTTCATATATGTAAGCCTCACTCTTCCAGCATGAATGTAAGCTCTGCAAGGGCTTGGGCTGGCAGGACTGGGAGAATATTGTGTTCAAAAATACTTTTTTTACTGATCAAAATAAATGTAAAGATCTGTGAGATTAAGAGAGCACTCTAGTCTCTTTGTAAAATCTAGCATTCAATAGAATAAATAGTAAAGGATAAATATGTTTTACTCAATTATTTCTCTGTAGCTGAAGAAATAATACATTGTCCTCTAGAACAATTGTTGAAATGCTCCCTGATCAATTTGTACATAAGGTTTTTTCTTTTTATTGAGACAGAGTCTCGCTCTGCCACCCAGGCTGGCATGCAGTGGAGCAATACTGGCTCACTGCAAACTCCACCTCCCAGGTTCAAGTGATTCTCTCACCTCAGCATCCTGAGTAGCTGGGACTACAGGTGTCTGCCACCATGCCCAGCTAATTTTTGTATTTTTAGTAGAGATGGGGTTTCACCATGTTGGCCAGGCTGGTCTCGAACTCCTGACCTCAAGTGATCTACCCACCTTGGCCTCCCAAATTGCTGGGATGTATATAAGTTTTTAAGAGACTCTCCTGTTAGGTGCAAAAAGACTGAAAATCAACTCTAAGATTCCTAATTATCCATCATTATCTTGCTTAGTAACACCTGAGTAACAAAAGTTTCTTTCCTTAGTTCTGGTGACAGTATAAGTTATCTTAGATATCATCCATAAAGCAAAGATAAAGATAGAAAAATGGCTAGGGAGAGAGTCATGGCTGTGAAGGGTGAGATGTGGCATCATCTAGGAAGTTCAGGCCTGTCGAATTGAACCAAATGGCCCAATAGAGTACTGCCTTCTGCCTAGGACTTCACTGCTATAGTGAGTGCACACAATGTAACTGGTATTTTAAATTTAAAGAATGCTTTGCGCATATCAAACTTGTCACACACTTATTGTCCATTAGGTACTAGCTCAAAGATGATCAAATATTTCTTTCTTTTTTTGGAAGGTGTTATAAGCTGAATTGTGCACCCTTCAAATTCTTATGTTGAACTTCTAACCCTCAGTACTTCAGGATATGACTGTATTTAAAGATAGAATTTTTAAAGAGGTAATTAAATTAAAATGAGGTCATTACAGTGGGCTCTAGTCCAATATGACTGGTGTCCTATAAGAAGCAGAAACTTGTACACAGATGGGTACAGAGAAAAGACAATGTGACGACACAAGGGGAAGTCAGCCAACCCCAAATTAAAGAAGAAAGGCCTCAGAAGAAACAAGCCCTGCCAACATCTAATTTGTTCTCTAGCCTGCAGAACTGAGAAAATACATTTCTGGTGTATAAGCCACCTAGTTTGTTATACTTCATTATGGCAGCCCTAGCCAACTAATATAGAAGGAAACAAGGAAAATTGGATAACTTGGTCAAGACCATAATGAAATCCAATGACTTGGAGAATCTGAAATAGCGTCTTTCTCCAGCCCCACCTTGTGCTCTAATTATAAAGTAGCACTAGGGTATTTATAAACTACAACTGCTGGAAGTCCCATATGTAATCTCAGTTGTATGTTGGCAGAAATAAAAGTCTTTCTTGAGGAGTTATCACTCAGAGTTTTATTTGGTCTTTTCACAAGTGGAAAATTGGATTGCATTGTAGATAGCTACATCCTGGCTTACTGATTTTAGTTTTCCTTATTGTCTAGACGTCTTCTCTTCTTTTTCCTTTTCCTTGAATAAGATTTAAATAAAACTAAAAACTTCCAAACAAAAATTTCTTCAACACAAACATCTAAATGTAAATTTGCCAAAAGTATTCCTTCTCAAATTATATGAAGATGATGTAATGGAGTAGATAAGCAGATAAAGCAATGATATAGTTTATTAAAGGTATGTAAGCCACTTGCATTAGAGTTTATTCCATATTATGATTATATATATAAATAAATATACATAAGATATATAAATATATATAATTTATTGTAATATATATTTTATATATAAACATATTATAGTTTATTATAATATATATTTTATATATATTACACATTATAATTAGCATATCAGAATCACCCCTTGAAACTTTGTGAACTCCTTATCAGGGAGTGTGATATAATCTTGGGATGCATGGAATTTAAGAGAATCCATAATGCCCTAAAATTGAACATAAAAGTTTTTGTATATGTGCTTTTTTCTGGAGACAAGATCCATAGAGTTCTTGAAATTTTTAAAGCAGCCTGTAGCCTCCTAATTCCCATATGAGAATCAATGTTATAGAAGAAAACTAAAGATGTTATCAAAATTTCCTCATATTATCTTACAGTGGATGCTGCATCATTATGTAGGGTTAGTTTTCAGATGATTCCAGCATCAATAATTTATAGAGGAGAACTAGAAGCCTGAAGTAACTTATCCAACAACTGTTTTTCAATGGTTAAGCTCAGATGGACTGATTAATCAATAATTATTGGGTATCTATAATTTTTCAGACCCTGTGTTTGGTACCTGAAAATGCAGAAAAGAACGAGAAAGATTTGGTTCCTGTTCAGCCTCTCAGAGGTTTAAGGCCAGGTTGGCTAACTTTAGCCTGAAGTATCTTTCATGCAATTGCTCACATTTACATCTTCTTTTCTGAGCATTTATAGAGTTATCATTATTGTATTTTATCCACCCTTAAATTAATATCTCTGAGAACAATTATTTTACCAATTTGGATCTGCATAACTGCATCACTACAATTAAATCTCACCAAAATTTCTTAACGTTCACTACACAAGTTGTGTTTTAAAAATAGATAGAACTGTTCTCTAATATCTTGATCTTCCAGTTGAATACTTCTATGTGCTCTTTTATATCTTAAATTAGTTAAAAGCACAATTATGTCAAATTTCATTTGTATTCACAGTGCTTGACTGCGTAGATAATTGTGGTTGCATATTTAATTTTTCAGGTTTTAAAATCCCATTGGATTTATAAATTTACTTAGAGGAGCACATTATCAGATTCAAGTTGTTGTTTTGCTTTTTGAAATGCTTTATATGAGAGTTTAAAATTAAAAAAAATATTTAAACTTTTCATGAATTCTTTTTTTAAAACCACATTTTTTAGACATTATTTCATACCTGGGTGGATATTCTGTTTATCTTTCATAAAATGTATTTTACTAGAGAATCAGGGAAAGGTTTCCTTGGCAACCATAAAAATAGACAAGAGCTTTGAATCTTGAGGTATTAGTTACAATAGTGATTTTTTTTTCAGTGGCACGATTGATTTCATGCTATGTCAGAGTTTATGTGTTTTCAATACTGGAGTTTCCCTTGGAAAGAAGTTCAGAGTCTCTGACTATCATATTATCTGACAGTGGATGCTGCATCATTATGTAGGGTTAGTTTTCAGATGACTTCAAGAATAAATAGTGGACAGTAAACCCAGGTAAATGAGCTATGGATCACAAAAGAATATGAAATTGCCTTCATTTTCAAATAGAACTCTATTTTTTCCCAGATCTTTCAGAGTACCTTTTGAGGGATTGATCTTAGATTTTATTTATAGCTTGTTTAAATTTTTAATCAAAAGCCTCCAATAGTAAAACTATACAATGATAGAATCATCTGTCTCTCAAGGTACTGAGTTTTCCTATCATTAGAGGATTTTAACCATAAAGTAGAATTATCATTACAGTATCCTAGTACATCTAGTACATAGTTAGTGCCCATTAAAAATAATGGTAGAAGTTATAATGATGATGATGATAGTAGTTGTAGTAATATATAATAATGGTTACCTTTTTGCATTTATCATTATTATTGTAATTATCTGAGGTGGTATTATTGCAGAGAAAATTCAAACACAGTATAGGTAGCCAGATTATATGTAAATTGGGAATACTTCCACCACTTAGATTTATTGATTCTTAAAGATTTACAAGTTTAAATTTTGTAAGTGAATATTAAGAACCATTCAATGAGTAATTTCTCCCTCTTTGGTTAGTTGATTAGAACTTTAAATCAAAGTTAGTATATTAAACACTTTGAATTAAAACTTTGTATTCCAAACTGAGAAATTATCTGTTCACTTATTGTTAATATTCTGGGAAGAGTCAGTGCCATAGTCACTTTGTAAGTACAAGATTGTACCACATTTCAAGGCCTTGGCCTATCTTGAGTGGCATTGGACAAATGATTTTCCCAAAGCTATTTGCTTTTCCAGCACTAGGACTGAATTGACTTTGTTCACTACACAATTTGGATATATAGCTCAAAATGGTGTGTGGGGATGAGATATCATATACACAAGGCTTATATTCATTAGAGTTAGCTAAACTGTTATAACAAAAACGCTCCAATAGTTCAAGCAAGTTAGGAGTTTATCTCTCTCTCATATAGTTATGCTGGGGCAGGATGGGGGAAATTCTTGAGATCGACAGGTGAACACATACTACCCAATCATTCAGGGAAGAGTTTCCTTCCATCTTGTTTTTCTAACATCTTCTAGTATGCATGGTCGCAACAGAGTCACTAATGCATCTGAGTAGCAGACAACAGGGAAGGGCAAATAGAACATGTAAGCAGTACATCCACTGTTTAAAGGGCAATAGCCAGGAAATTGCACCACCACTTTTTCTTATGCTGGAGAGTCTACCTTATCACCAGTGAAGTGGGGAAACGTCATGGATCTGGGCAGCCGTAGGCTGACACTTCTATTCCTATGGAATGAAAGGAGTTTAGAGTTTGGTGGACTGGACTGCTAGCAGTTTCTTCATCGCATCCAGGCTTCTCCCTGTACTCTGTGATGGAGCACCTTAAGATAAACCACAATTCAGTCTCTATCACTGATAATCTAGTCATTCCTCAAAGACCAGAACAACATGTATTATCCAGACTGGTGAGGAATGGGGCTTTCAAGGATATTAAAGGTAGAGATATTATTTAGGAGCTCCTGGTCTCTAACTCTGCTATTTTCTTTGAAAGAAGGTGTCGTCTTATTATGGCTGAGTTTAGCTTTAGAATCAGGAGGGATTCAGTTGTTTTCTATTAAAGGTATAGAGTATTTGTTTACATTCTTCCTAAATTTAGCAAAAGCTAAATAAGAGTATGAAAGGATTGTGGCACATCAAGAAATGAGGTTCTCATTTCTAGCAGTGCTTGATGTTGGACTGACATTGTCACCTAAGGGAAGCTATTTGAAAGATGCTCTGTCCCCTTCTGTTTCTAGGGGCCACCTTGTTGCTAATCAGTCTTTCTGGCTCTTGGATAACTAAATCGGGAACTATATTTCATTTAAAGTGGACTGCGTATGTGACCTTGTCATCTATGTATTTGTCTGCCCATCTACTTATATATTTACCTATTGTCCATCTATCTAATAAATATATATGTAATTTTTGTCATAAACACTATGCATTTTATGTTATTTAAAAATATTATTCTGAGAATGGGAGCACAGACTTTACCCAATGAGGTCCGTGATATAAAACAAAACAAAAAAAATCAAAAAACCTTGAATGAGACAGAATTTAAAGATCAAGAAACATATACAACATAGATTCAAATTGAGGCCTTCTTTCTTCTTTTTCAATACTTTAATAGAAGTTGAACTGAACCTTTAGAAGCCTCTTTGTAACATTGCAATCTTCTTCTAACTTCTTTACCCCTAAAATCCCAAAGTTTTGCACTGAATCTAGGACTTTTGGATTCAAGTAATTTCCAAAAGGAGCAAGGCTGTTTGAGGGCTCCAAAATATTTGAACACATAGAGATCTCTTACATTCGTGTTGTTCAACATAAGGTGGTATTGAGAAATTGTAATGAGTTTCTCTACTTTTTGACTGTCCAGTTTTTAAACTGAAAAATAGCATGATGGACAATCATCAGCTCAGATTGGTATGGAAGGAAGTTTTGTAGAGTGCATTCTATAAAGCATAGGATGTTGGCACTGAGGCATTTTACTTCAGCTGCTTCCTGCTTTTAGTCTCCTCCTCCTCCTCTTCCTCTTAGTTGGATGATAAGGCACACCTAAAAAGAGGACAACATCTTTATTTTTCTCATGACATGGGGTTTTCCTGGCTTGTCATGAGAGTTTGGATGCTCAGCTTACTGCTGCATATGGGCAGTTTAAGAAGCAGCTTTGATAGCTACTGTCTATCACATTGATGGAATTATGGAGAAATGGAATTTGGCATTTTGTGTAGCCTGGGACTTGCAAGGCACATCAATTTGTAGACTACCATTAGAATACTAATTGAACTCAATGTCCAAAAGAAAGAGCAAGAGAAAGACTGAGATTGACACTATATAAACTCTTCAAGCAAGATTTGTGCTATAAATCAATGCACTGTATATTTTCCTGTCTTGTTACAAATGTTTCAGAAGTGATTTAAAAAATTCTTAACTTCAGTTCACAGTAGATAATGTGATTTGAGAATCACTTAGAGCTTGTGGATCATATTAGTTGTGTGGATATTATTGTGGATCATATTACTGTGGATCATAATAGTTGTGTCTAAATATCTGTAACTATTGTTGAATATAACTCCGCTCTTAAAAAAAAAAAAAAAGAAAACTCTATCAGTACTGAAAACAATGTGCTAGGCATTATCCAGAATTTCACCATGGTGTTTATGAGTATATCACAGATGGCCAAGTTGTTTTGAAGTTATTTTTCTTTGCCCCAATTGTCCATAGAGTTTGAGATGTCTCATATCAGTGACAAATCCATTCTGACCTTGTGCAGTTAGTGCTCAAGCATAAAATAGCGTTCAATATATCAAACCTATACTTTCTTCAACAACACAACAACAAAATATATTGCAAATGATAAACTATATGAAATGAAAGTGTCAATAGTTATCTGGCCATTTTTATTCCAGTCTAGATGGTAAAAATTACAAATATCCATTGTTATTGCAGAGAATTCCATTATTTTTGAAGGTCTTCAGTGAAAGAAAATAATGGTATCATTTAAACTGTGTCTATGCATATCACTGTTTCAACTCTTTTAAGAAAAGCTCTGTCTACATGTCCTTGCTCAGAAAATAACAAATTAAAAATCAACAAATATGCTGCATCTTTCTCTTTTAGGAATTACACCTAAGACATAACGCTACTAACTGTTCATTGAGTCTCATACTGTTCCTCAGCAGAGAAACTCATTTATATCAGTGATTATTTTATTTAAATATATTTATTTATTAAGCTTATCTTAAGGATTAAAATTCTACAGCAGATAGAGACTGGGTATAATTTGTTTTATAGGAACATATTTTGTCAGTGTTAATTGCATAAATTATTTTTGCAGAAATAGTAAACAAGAACAAAAGAGAAGCTTTGAGGGAAACTAAGCATCAACAATTTATGCTTATGTTCCTCTTTATTCTAATGCTGCACCTTGAAATCTACATTTTGTTAAAATGCAACTATTTTCCCTTTGCTCACAGTAGTAAGAACAGACTAATACATTCCATTTTCCTGAAGATTGATGAGATTATTTTTGTTTAGAAAATATGTGAGTTAAAAATAGCAAGTATTTTCCGGTCATCTGAAATCGAATGTTTTATAAGCTCTTTATAAGGTGCTGGTATATATTTTAAATTTTAAATTTCTAATAGCTACCATTGAAATTATGATAAGAAAAACAAAATCAGTGAACTGTACTTGAAGGCAAATTGTATGTGTGTGTGTTTTTCTTATAACCCTCTCATCTAATTTCTGCTAACCATAGGACCTTGATGGTAATCATTCACTTTTCACCAGGTCTGGAATGAGAATGTGTTGCGCATGATTGTGTAATGCTATTATCCTAAACCAATAAATAAGTTTCAGTATGTTACTATGGTTTGTTTCTATAGCTTACATTAATAAAAGACTAAAGAAGCACAATGATATTGTGAAATCTGTCACCATGGAAAACTGCAAATTAAATGTCAGATTTTTATATTTAAAGCTGCTAAACTTTACTCTTATTTATTTAGAAGTTGGAACTTGCTTATACTTCTTTTTTAATTTAATTTAATTTTTAAAAAATTTAAGTTCTGGGATACATGTGCAGAACGTGCAGGTTTGTTACATAGGTATACATGTGCCATGGTGGTTTGCTGCATCCATCAACCCGCCATCTAGGTTTTAAGCCTCGTGGGCATTAGGTATTGGTCATATGACCCCTCTCTTTGCCTCCCATCCCCCGACAGGCCCTGGTGTATGATGTTCCCCTCCCTGTGTCCATGTGCTCTCATTGTTCAACTCCCACTTACGAGTGAGAATATGCAGTGTTTGGCTTTCTGTTCCTGTGTTAGTTTGCTGAGAATGATGGCTTCCAGATTCATCTACATCCCTGCAAAGGACATGAACTCACTCTTTTCTATGGCTGCATAGTATTCCGTGGTGTATATGTGCCACATTTTCTTTATCCAGTCTATCATTGTTGGGCATTTGGGTTGGTTCTAAGTCTTTGCTATTGTAAATAGTGCTGCAATAAACATATGTGTGCATGTGTCTTTATAGTAGAATGATTTATAATCCTTTGGGTATATACCCAGTAATGGGATTGCTGGGTCAAATGATATTTCTGGTTCTAGATCCTTGAGGAATCGCTACACTGTTGTCCACAATGGTTGAACTAATTTACACTCCCACCAACAGTGTAAAAGTGTTCCTATTTCTCCACAGCCTCACCAGCATCTGTTGTTTCCTGATTTTTTAATAAATACTTTGATAATTAAGTTTAAATGAGGACTATATGTAGCCCTGTTTTTCAATAACATAACAAAACATTTTTCAAAAGAAGAAGAACTCGAGTCTTAGTCTTACTAGTGTTTTTATCACATTTCACTTGTGAAGGGCAAATAGATTTGTTGGTTATTTCTGAGAACACATCTTGGAGGTAGATGCTTCTTTTGTGCAAATGGAGAAATGTAGAGCGCGTGAGCTTTCAAAGCTCCTTTAGAAGAAGGAGTAGAATTCCAGGGCACGATGCTTTCATTTCTGAATGCATTTACCATGCAAAGCAGCACATCTCCACATTTATTAATCTGCCTGCAGCTCACACCAGTAAGCAGTGGGGACCCTAGTCTCCTGATTGGAAAAGGCTAAGATCTGTGTTTCTGTGTCATAGGAAGAAGTTTCTAGAAGAGTGACTCTTTCCTCTATCCTTTTTCTCTGATCTACCTACCCCTTTCTTTACACTCATGCCATTTGCTTTTTCAAGGTAGAGAAACCTATGTAGAAGATTTTATAAATACCACCAGGGCTGATATTTGTATCAGATATTTGTATTGAGTTTGAGAGTTTCATTTGCAAAAGATTTCTTAGCATGGATTTTCAACTAAGTAGAAAATTTAGTCTGGATAGAATGTTTTATCTATATAGGCTGACAAATTAAGCCTACCCTATATTTTTATTATTATCATCATTCTTATCCTGTAATAATTCTATTGCCTCTCTTTCCCCTTCTCTATATATAGTAGGTAAAAATGAATGGGCTAAATGGAAGCTATAATTTCTACCTACTTGGGGGTCAGACAATAACCAGATAAAGAGAAAGTGCATCAGATCCAGAATGAATCAGGTGTTTCTGCCACAGGTCTGGCATGAGTCAGGTATTTCTACCTCAGAGATACATTGTAATGGTTCTTCATGAGCAACTTTTAAGGAAAAGTATTCAATTAAGAATAGCAGAAGAAAACTAAGATGAATAAAATGCTCTACATGATTTAGGCCTATGGTTAAACTAAAACTATAATTCAATTTTAGAGACCTTTAAAAATAATTTATATTTTTGAGTGAAAGTTTAGCTACTGGTCATTTCTTCCTAGGTAGTTCTATTGCTCAGTGGTTTAGAGGCTAAGTTCTTTGCTCATGTTATCTTCAGCCTTTTGGGCATAATTTACTGTGCTTTTTCCATGTGTACCATTTTTTCCCCTATTGATGCTGCTCTTATACCTGGTTATCATCTCTTCTAGCATCTCTCATAAATATTTTAGAGAAAGGTTGTAGAATCTCTCTTTGACTATCTTAAAAACCAGCTTTTGCTATTACTAGCAGGGCTGGTTGGGCTTAGATAAAAAGTCTGATGCTTTCACAATTTTCTCCTTTAAAATTATGCTCCCACTGCAACCTGTCTCTTAACTCTTACCTATCTCACTCCCCGCCCACTTATTTGCCTGACAGGCCCTTGTAAACATTACTTCTTTCCTTCCTTTCCTTCCTTTCCTTCTCTTCCCTTTCCCTCCCTCCCTCCCTCTCCCTCTCTCTTTCTTTCTTCTTTCTTTCTTTCTTTCTTTCCTTCTTTTCTTTCTTTCTTTCTTTCTCTTTCTTTCTTTCTTTCTTTTCTTTCTTTCTTTCTTTCTTTTTCTTTCTCTTTCTTTCTTTCTCTCTCTTTCTTTCTCTCTCTCCCCCTCTTTCTGTCTCTCTCTTTCTCTCTCCTTCCTTCTTTCCTTCCTCTTCTCTTCTCTTCTCTTTCCGATGGAGTCTTGCTCTGTTGCCCAGGCTGGAGTGCAATGGTGCAATATTGGCTCCACTGCAACCTCCACCTCCCGGGCTCAAGCGATTCTCCTGCCTCAGCCTCCTGAGTAGCTGGGATTACAGGCACACACAACCACACCCTGCTAATTTTTGTATTTTTAGTAGAGACAGGTTTTCACCATGTTGCCCAGGCTAGTCTTGAACTCCTGACCTCAGGTGATCCACCCGCCTTGGCCTCCCAAAGTGCTGGGATTACAGGTGTGAGTTACTGTGCCCAGCCTGTTTTCTTCTTGGCTTGCTTTCTGACTCTGTTCCCGGTGGGCTGAGTTATGTAAATTCCTTTCATTTGGGCAGTCGTACTTGGAGGTATTGGTAGCACCCCTAGGAAGACAGAGGGCCTTTTGAAACAAAGCAAAACATCTCTTATTTTTTTTACTTTAATTTTTTTTCTTTTTTTGTTTTAGGGTTCAAAGATACATGTGCATGTGTGTTATATAGCTAAATTTCATGTCACGAAGGCTTGATGTACAGATTATTTCATCACCCAGGTAATAAGCATAGTACCTGATAGGTAGTTTTTCAATCCTCACCCTCCTCCCTCCCTCTACCCTCAAGTGCGCCGCATGTCTGTTGTTCCCTTCTTTGTGTCTGTAAGTACTCAATGGAAAAATCTCTGATGGCACTTGGTTCCTTCTGTATCTTTTGGAAACGCTCATAAATCAAAGAGTAAGATGACAGAGTCCCATCACTACACATAGCCCACTACACTCTATAGGGGTTACATAAATATTTAAATATATCTGGAAGATAAGAAATGCCACTCATTTTTTTTAAACACAGGCCATTTTCTGCCTGTGGTTAGCAAAACCATCTAAAGGGCATCCATTTTTGTGGTATTTATTTATTTACATCCATGATCTATTCCGTTATTTTCTTGTGGCTACAACACTAATGCTTTGGGGTTCTTTCTTCCCAGTATCAAGGATAGGGTGGGTGACACTGAAATGAAGGACTTCTTTGTCTCCTTGTGGTTAACAGGCTGGGAAGGCTTTCTGAAGAAGACAATTGATTCAGTGCTCTTCAAAGCTGATGAGCATAGGGCAACAGGTTCTCAACAAAAGGGTTTCTCTTCCCAGGCTGCATGGGCTCAGGGCATCTAGTCATGATATTCTCCCCAAATCTGCCCTACCTCTCTTTTCTGCCCTTTGTTGGTGAGCTCTTCTTCAGATCTGATCACTGCCTTATATTCAGATGTAAGTCTTCATGGTGTGTGTGTTATATTTTTTTTGTAAGCTTGATCTTGTCCACAATACAACTATACTTCCAGTTTTCTCTCTGCTCTACAAATGAAAGTCAATTTTAACTGCCAGTGCCTCAGCCAGGCTAGACCATCCCTAAGCCTCTTGCTCTCTTAAGGTAGGTGGTTAGCACAGTTTATATCTGAAAAAGAAGCCTCAGGCCAGTTAGAAGTGAATGGGGGCATATTCTGGGCCTTGGAAATGATTCACCCTATGAAATGATTCCCATATATTGAATCAGCTTTTTCCCAATTTAAAATTATCTCTGGGGATGATTGGGGCAAGACGGCCAAATAGGAACAGCTCCAGTCTGCAGCTCCCAGTGAGACCAACACAGAAGGCAGGTGATTTCTGCATTTCCAACTGAGATACCTGGTTCCTCTCAATGGGACTGGTTAGATAGTGGGTACAGTCCATGGAGGGCAAGCAGTATCAGGGTGGGACATCACCTCCCCTGGGAAGGGCAAGGGGTCCAATAACTCCCTCCCTTTGCCAAGGGAAGCCTTGAGGGACTGTGCTGTTAGGGACAGTGCTACCCAGCTCAGATACTACATTTTTCCCACAGTCTTCACAACCCACAGACCAGGAGATTCCCTCGGGTACTACACCACAAGTTCCCTAGGTTTCAAGCAGAAAACTGGGCAGCCATTTGGGCAGACACTGAGCTAGCTACAGGAGTTTTTTTTTTCATACTCCAGTGGCGCCTGGAATGCCAGTGAGACAGAACTGTTCACTCCCCTGGAAAGGAGGCTGAAGCCAGGGAGCCAAGTGGTCTAACTCAGTGGATCCCACCCCCACAGAGCCCAGCAAGCTAAGATTCACTGGCTCAAAATTCTCACTGCAAGCACAGTAGTCTGAAGTCAACCTGGGACGCTCGAACTTGGCTGGAAGAGGGACATCCACCATTATAGAGGCTTGAGAAGGCGGTTTCCCCTCAGTGTAAACAAAGCCGCCAGGAAGTTTGGATTGGGCGGAGCCCACCACAGCACTGCAAAGCCACTGTAGCCAGATTGCCTCTCTAGATTTCTCCTCTCTGGCCAAGGGATCTCTGAAATAAGGGCAGCAGCCCCAATCAGTGGCTTATAGATAAAACTTCCATCTCCCTGAGACAGAGCACCTGGGGGAAGGGGTGGCTGTGGGAGTAGCTACAGCAGACTTAAACGTTCCTGCCTGCTGGCTCTGAAGAGAGCAGCAGATCTCCCAGCACAGTGCTCAAGCTCTGCTAAGGGACAGACTAGGCAGTCTTGACCCCTGTGCCTCCTGATGAGAAGACACCTCATACAGGAGAGCTCCAGTTGGCATCTGGTTGGTGCCCCTCTGGGACAAAGATTCCAGAGGAAGGAGCAGGCAGCAATTTTTGCTGTTCTGCATCCTTCACTGGTGATACCCCGGCAAACAGGGTCTGGAGTGGACCTCCAGCAAACTCCAGCAGACCTGCAGAAGAGGGGTCTGACTGTTAGAAGGAAAACTCACAAACAGAAAGCAATAGCATCAACATCAACAAAAAGGAGCACCATGCAAAAACTCCATCTGAAGGTCACCAACAGCAAAGACCAAAGGTAGATAAATCTGTGAAGACGAGAAAAAACCAGTGCAAAAAGGCTGAAAATTTCAAAAACCAGAATGTCTCTTCTCCTCCAAAGGATCACAACTCCTCACCAGTGAGGGAACAAATCTGGATGGAGAATGAGTTTGATGAATTGACAGAAGTAGGCTTCAGGAGGTGGATAATAACAAACTCCTCCGAGCTAAAGGAACATGTTCTAACCCAATGCAAGGAAGCAAAGAACCTTAATAAAAGGTTAGAGGAATTGCTAACTAGAATAACCAGTTTAGAGAAGAACATAAATGACCTGATGGAGCTGAAAAACACAGCACAAGAACTTCGTGAAGCATACACAAGTATCAATAGCCGAATTGATCAAGTGGAAGAAAGGTATCAGAGATTGAATATCAACTTAACGAAATAAAGAGTGAAGACAAGATTAGAGAAAAAAGAATGAAAAGGAACAAACAAAGCCTCCAAGAAATATGGGACTATGTGAAAAGACCAAACCTATGTTTTATTGGTGTACCTGAAAGTGACAGGGAGAATGGAACCAAGCCGGAAAACGCACTTGAGGATATTGTCCAGGAGAACTTCCCCAACCTAGCAAGAAAGGCCAACATCCAAATTCAGGAAATACAGAGAATCCCGCAAAGCTACTCCTCAAAAACAGCAACCCCAAGACATAATTGTCAGATTCACCAAGGTTAAAATGAAGGAAAAAATGTTAAGGACAGCCAGAGAGAAAGGTCAGGTTACCCACAAAGGGAAGCCCATCAGACTAATAGCAGATCTCTTGGCAGAAAGCCTGCAAGCCAGAAGAGAGTGGGGGCCAATATTCAACATGCTTAAAGAAAATAATTTTCAACCCACAATTTCATATCCAGCCAAACTAAACTTCATAAGTGAAGAAGAAATAAAATTCTTTACAGACAAGGAATGCCTTACAAGATCTCCTGAAGGAAGCACTAAATATGGAAAGAAAAAACCAGTATCAGCCACCACAATAACAAACCAAAATGTAAAGATCATTGACACTATGAAGAAACTGCATCAACTAATGGGCACAATAACCAGCTAGCATCATAATGACTGGATCAAATTCACACATAACAATATTAACCTTAAATGTAAATAGGCTAAATGCCCCAATTAAAAGGCATAGATTGGCAAACTGGATAAAGAGTCAAGACCCATCGATGTGCTGTATTCAGGAGATACATCTCATGTGCAAAGACACACACAGGCTCAAAATAAAGGGATGGAGGAAGGAAGCAAATGGAAAGGGAAAAAAGCAGGGATTGCAATCCTAGTTTCTGCTAAAACAGATTTTAAATCAACAAAGTCAAAAAAGACAAGGGCATTATATAATGGTAAAGGGATCAATGCAACAAGAAGAGCTAATTATCCTAAATATATATGCACCAATACAGGAGTACCCAGATTCATAAAGCAAGCTCTTAGAGACCTACAAAGAGACTTAGACTCCCACACAATAATAGTGGGAGACTTTAACACCCCACTGTCAATATTAGACAGATCAATAAAACAGAAGGTTAACAAGGATATCCAGGAATTGAACTCAGCTCTGCACCAAGCAGACCTAATAGACATCTACAGAACTCTACACCCCAAATCAACAGAATACACATTCTTCCCAACACCACATTGCACTTATTCTAAAATTGACCACCTAATTGGAAGTAAAGCACTCCTCAGCAAATGTAAAAGAACAGAAATCACAACAAGCAGTCTCTCAGACCACAGTGCAATCAAACTAAAACTCAGGAATAAGAAAGTCACTCAAAACTGCACAACTACATGGAAACTGAACAACCTGCTCCTGAATGACTACTGGGTAAAAATGAAATAAAGGTGGAAATAAAGATGTTCTTTGAAACCAATGAGAACAAACACACAATGTACAAGAATCTCTGAGACACAGCTAAAGCAGTGTTTAGAGGGAAATTTACAGCACTAAATGCCCACAGGAGAAAGCAGGAAAGATCTAAAATCAACACCCTAACATCACAGTTAAAAGAGCTAGAGAAGCAAGAGGAAACAAATTCAAAAGCTAGCAGAACACAAGAAATAACTAATAACAAAGCAGAACTGAAAGAGATCTGACACAAAAACCCCTTCAAAAAATCAATGAATCCAGGAGTTGTTTTTTTGAAAAGATTAACAAAACAGATATACCCCCTAGCCAGACTAATAAAGAAGAAAAGAGAGAAGAATCAAACAGACACAATAAAAAATGATAAATTGGAGATCACCACTGATCCCACAGAAATACAAACCACCACCAGAAAATGCTATAAACATCTCTACACAAATAAACTAGAAAATCTAGAAGAAATGGATAAATTCCTGGACACACACACCCTCCCAAGACTAAACCAGGAAGAGTCCAGTCCCTGAATAGACCAATAACAAGTTCTGAAATTAAGGCAGTAATTAATAGCCTACCAACCAAAAAAAGCCCAGGACTAGAAGGATTCACGGCCAAATTCTACCAGAGGTGTAAAGAGGGGCTGGTGCCATTCCTTCTGAAACTATTCCAAACAATAGAAAAAGAGGGACTCCTCCCTAACTCATTCTATGAGGCCAGCATCATCCTGATACCAAAACCTGGCAAAGACACAACAAAAAAAGAAAATTCCAGGCCAATATTCCTGGTGAACATCAATGCAAAAATCCTCAAAAAAATACTGGCAAACTAAATCCAGTAGCACATTAAAAAGCTTATCCACCATGATCAAGTTGGCTTCATTCCTGGGATGCAAGACTGGTTCAACATAAACAAATCAATAAATGTAATCCATCACATAAACAGAACCAATGACAAAAAACACATGATTATCTCAATAGAGCAGAAAGGGCCTTCGATAAAATTCAACACCTCTTCATGCTAAAAACACTCAATAAACTAGGTGTTGATGGAACATATCTCAATATAATAAGAGCTATTTATGACAAACTCACAGCCAATATCACACTGAATGGGCTAAAGCTGGAAGCATTCTGTTTGAAAACCAGCACAAGACAAGGATGCCCTCTCTCACCACTCCTATTCAGTATAGTATTAGAAGTTCTGGCCAGCGCCATCAGGCAAGAGAAAGAAATAAAGGTATTCAAATAGGAAGAAAGGAAGTCAAACTATCTCTGTTTGCAGATGATATGATTGTATATTTAGAAAACCCCATTGTCTCAGCCCAAAATCTCCTTAAGCTGATAAGCAACTTCAGCAGTCTCAGGATACAAAATCAATGTGCAAAAATCACAAGCATTCCTATACACCAGTAATAGCCAAACAGCCAAATCATGAACAAGCTCCCATTCGCAATTGCTACAAAGAGAATAAAATACCTAGGAATACAACTTGCAAGGGATGTGAAGGACCTCTTCAAGGAGAACTACAAACCACTGCTCAAGGAAATAAAAGAAGACACAAACAAATGGAAAATCATTCCATGCTCATGGATAGGAAGAATCAATAATGTGAAAATGGCCATACTGCCCAAAGTAATTTATAGATTCAATGCTATTCCCATCAAGCTGCCTTTGACTTTCTTCACAGAATTAGAAAAAACTACTTTAAATTTCATATGGAACTAAAAAAGAGCCCATATAGCCAAGACAATCCTAAGCAAAAAGAACAAAGCTTGGATGCTACCTGACTTCAAACTATACTACAAGACTATGGTAAGCAAAACAGCATGATACTGGTACCAAAACAAATATACAGACCATAGGAAGCAAACAGAGGCCTCAGAAATAACATCACACACTACAACCATCTGATCTTTGACAAACCTGACAAAAACAAGCAACGGGGAATGGATTCCCTATTTAATAAATAGTGTTGGGAAAACTGGCTAGCCATATGCAAAAAACTGAAACTGGACCCCTTCCTTACAGCTTATACAAAAGTTAATGCAAGATGGATTAAAGATTTAAATGTTAGACCTAAAACCATAAGAACCCTAGGAGAAAACCTAGGCAATATCATTCAGGACATAGGCATAGGCAAAGACTTCATGACTGAAACACAAAAAGCAACTGCAACAAAATCCAAAATTGACAAATGGGATCTAATTAAACTAAAGAGCTTCTGCACAGCTAAAGAATCTATCAAAAGAGTGAACAGGCAACCTACATAATGGGAGAAAATTTTTGCAATCTATCCATCTGACAAAGGGCTAATATCCAGAATCTGCAAAGAACTTAAACAACTTACAAGAAAAAAACAACCCCATCAAAAAATGGGCAAAGGATATGAACAAACACTTTTCAAAAGAAGACATTTATGTGGCCAACAAACATGAAAAAAAGCTCATCACTGGTCATTAGAGAAATGCAAATCAAAATCACAATGGGATATCATCTCATGCCAGTTAGAATGGCAATCATTAAAAAGTCAGGAAAAAACAGATGCTGGAGAGGATGTGGAGAAACAGGAAAGCTTTTACACTGTTGGTGGGAGGGTAAATTAGTTCAACCATGGTGGAAGACAGTGTGGTGATTCCTGAAGGATATAGAACCAGAAATACCATTTGACCCTGCAATCCCATTACTGGGTATGTACCCAAAGGATTATAAATCATACTACTATAAAGACACATGCACACATATGTCTATTGCAGCACTATTCACAATAGCAAAGACTTGGAACCAATCCAAATGCCCATGAATGTTAGACTGGATAAGGAAAATGTGGCACATATACACCATGGAATACTATGCAGCCATAAAAAAGAATGAGTTCACATCCTTTGCAGGGACATGGATGAAACTGGAAAACATCATTCTCAGCAAACTAACACAGGAACAGAAAACCAAACACCACATGTTCTCACTCATAAGTGGTAGTTGAACAATGAGAACATATGGGCACAGAGAGGGGAACATCACACACTGAGGCCTGTTGGGGTGTAGGGGGCAAGGGGAGGGATAGCATTAGGACAAATACCTAATGTAGATGACGGGTTGATGGGTGCAGCAAGCCACCATGGCACATGTATACCTATGTAACAAACCTGCACATTCTGCACATGTATCCCAGAAATTAAAGTATAATAAAAAATAAAAACAAATGAAATTATCTCTGGACACATGCTTCTCTTCTGACATAGGCTCTGAAGTAAGAACTATAGGGGTCATACAAATCTGGAGAGTGTTGCTCAGGCAGTTCCTGCCTACTCATGGCTGTGCCGTCACTGCATTATTAATCAAAGCTTGTTCAATCAACACTCTCTGCTGCCAACCTGATCAACACAATCTGACACTTATTAACTGTGCTTCAAAGAAAAAGGTGTTCTTTGCTTTCTTTGGTCTACCCCTAATTCTCCACACACTATCAAAGCCATCTTATTTCAATCATATTTCAATCAACAGCTATGCCTTTCATAGACGTTTCCTTAATATATTCTAATTCATTTTATGTCTTATTTTTCCTCTGTATTAATTGATTTTTTTTTCATCTGCACAGCATTTCTTTGAGAAACTACCATCTCCTTTTCTCAGTCCCTGTGGTTCCACTTGGGTTGATACCAACTTCAGCACTTAGGGTTAAAAATGACCCAGGCTTTGTCCATCAGGGCATCAGCTTTCTTTTAGTCAGAGTGATTAGTTTAAACGTGGATATAGGACAAAAGTAGGCCAATTTTTTAAATCCAGCAGACAAGACAAAAATATCATTAACTTTACTTTAGAAGCAATCTAAGAAATTGAGTAAGTATTGCTAGTGCCAAAGAAATGCCATTTTTCCTTTCAATATTTTTAGCAATTACGTATATTTGTTTAATTCAATGTGGAAATTACTATACTGTCTATATAGAGCATTTTGTGTTGGGTTTTAAATATGTGCCACAATTAAGGACTATCACCCTGCTCAACAGCACTTCTATATCTTTTTTCTCGATATTACTTGTATGTGAGATGTTCCTGACTGTAACCACAGTGTCATGTTCCTCTAAAGAAAAAGAGAAAAAATTTAGAACCAAAGAATGTTCCAGATCTGTTGGAGGTTCATGAGACCTTGCTCTGTTGGTGTTTCAGTCTATGGTTATATATTACTAATGTGAGCTTGTGAATATATACCTGAATATATACCACAGGAATCTTCCACCAAAATATTCATGCATATTCTGGGTTTGATTACTTATCGTATGATTTTAGGGGTGTGGTAAAGTCTGTTTTGCTCAACTGTGTATCTCCTTTGCTAACTGCCTCAGTAGCTAATATTCCAACAAGAGAGGGTCATGGCAGTGGGTTGGGACTCTCTGTCTTCTGCTGTCTCCTGGGAAATATGCACATACCAGCTGTAGTGAATGAACTCCCTAATCAACCATGAATACCCTGTTTTGGATTAGTAGCTAAGATTATTTTTCTACAGGTGTAGAAATAAGAGAACATGATTTTTGAGGTGAGGTCAAGAGACAGGTATGTTTTGAAAATGAGAGAGGGCCAATTTTATTTCAAGTGGAATAATGATGTGCTGAGGAAGTCAGGACAGAACATCTTTACAGGAAGCTGTGGGTGAGGAGAAGGATTGAAGTTGGATGTTGGAAACTTAGCTTTAAATTCTTGATAGGACCTGCCATGTACTCAATGTATGACCTTGGGAATGTACTTAACATTACTGAACTTCACTTTCCTAATTGTACAAAGTGTAAATAACTATGTGTTCACCAGAATTATGCTGTGAGGATGAAGTGAGGACAAAGTATGTGAATGTATGTGGTGTGTGTAAGCATCTAAGGAATTCCTGGGGAAAAAAAGAAAACAAAATGGCATATTAGAAAAAGTAAGGGTTATGGAGCTACCTAAATCAGGGTTTGTATCCATCACCTATGAGCTGCATGAGCTTGCATCTGTGCCTCAGTTTCTGCATTTGACCAGTGAAAATATAGCCCTTACCATAAAGAGTTATTTTGGAGGTGGAATAAGATGACATGCATGAAACACCTGACACAGTGTCTACTTGATGGTATGACACCCATTGAAGTTGAATCAATTTGAATTTCACTGGAAAGCTGGAGCCCAAGTGGCTTTTCTAAAAATCTCAATCTATTAAATTTCAAATATGTCTTCCAATAACACTATTATAGTGAAATTGTTAGGAAGCAATCAGCCTTGTGTCTGTGCCTGTGACCCCCTGACATTAATCAGCACATGCTTAAATCTACTAAATTCAGTTTAGGTGGTTGCCATGCAACCTACTTTACACAGGCTATAATCCAAGACAAATGTTCCATTTCGTGTTTTTGCTTCCTTGTTTTTGTTTAATCTGTTGAAATACAATGGTAAGACACACCAGGTTGAAGTCACTTTTTTAAAAAGAATATTCCTTGATTTCTATTTAAGGTAGCTCCAAGTCGACACATAGAATTGTACATTCATTTGGAATTCCAAGCACATCTACCCACAGAAGCAATATTAGCCATGTTGATTAGGTCTCCAGGACAGCCAAAAGGGAAAAAACATAAAATCAATACAAGTCACAAAGTCCCTGAACTGTAGGATTAATAGTACTACTCTGAGGTCTGCATTCTGGAGAGAAAGCACCATGACCCTTGGGGACAGAATCAGCTAAGAAAAATTGTTAAAAGAGTTCAAGTTTAAATTTGGCCCTTTTACATTTTCCACTCAGCACTTCTCAGTTACCGCTAATCTTTCTTTTCCCAGGCCTCACATATTGCTTTTTAATAAAACACTCCATATCATCCTATGAAGTTTCCCTGTTCTCCCTGTCTCTCCCAGGGAAGCCGTCATGCTTTACCATGAGGATGACTCACCTTTCCTTCATCTCCAAGTCAAACTCTTGTTTCCTCAGTGCCACTCTTCTCAACTAGGGATAAACAAGACAGTTGAATTAATTGGTAGCAAAGTGAATTATCTATGATTTTACCAGCTAACAGTTTTTCACTTCTGCAAAAAACTATTATCCTCCCAAATTAACATCCAGTAGGTGGAATTTCAGGACACATAACAAGTAAAGTTAAAGCAAAAGACAAGCTGTGTCTGTGTGCGCACAGCTGCTCCCTAAGTCATTCAGGTTCAAGGCTGTAGGGGTGGGATTAGGAGGTATGAGTAGGGGATTAAATCTATCTGTTCTCCTAGTTAAGTCTTGAGCCCAAGTGCCAGATGAGAGGGTAGACTCCTTTTTCTAATTTGTACAAAGATGTGGCAATGGCTAGCAATGATCCCTGGGGCAGATGAGCTAATTTCCGGCAAAGGACACTGCAGAGAGGCCAGCTCTATATAAAAGATCACACCTTGGGCATGCCATTTTTGCTTTATCCAGCTAATTTCAGTCTTTAGTTAATGATTTATAAAATTGTTAAATGTTTCTATTCATTTTCTCTTCTAGAATGGATTCTTGGAAGAATAGCAGTAAGAGGCAACATGTTGAGGATCATAAATGGGTCTGTTGTAGGTCAGAGTCTATCAATGCTGAGAACGTGGGGGGTTTTTTGTTTGTTTGTTTGGGTTTTTTTTTTTTCTTTTTGGTGACTGGGGAACATCCTCATGGAACATCCATTTTCTGCTGGTTGCTGTTGCCTAAAGATATTTCCCAAACTCCTTGGACAGGTTTACATGGCTATTTAGAAATTTCCCTGCATTTATCTCTTCTGGTTTGTCTTCCTCTTTACTGTCTCTGTATCTGTCACTCTCTTCCTCTTTTCTCTAGCCATAGTGAGCTGCTTTCAGTTTCCCCCAAAAGCCAGGCTTTCTCTTACCTCTAGAGTCTAGACTTTTGCATGCTATTCTCTTTATTGAGCTCCTTTTCTCACATTACTGCATATGGCTAATTCCTCTTTAATTCTTGAATTAAATATCACTCTTTCCAGGCTCTTCATTTTTTAACTCCACTCAGCCAAGACTAGGTTAGACCACCTGCAAGGAATCTTAGACCTTTTCTATTTTTTATTGTAATTACTTGTTTTCCTTGAAACATTGGAAGCTCTTTGCAGGAGAGGCCCTGTCTGTCCTACTCAAGGCTGTATCTCCAGCACCATGTACATTGGAGGTGCTCAGTGAATGTCTGCTGAATGATTATTCTTGTCATACATGTTGTACCTTTAGATCTACAGGTCTGTGGAGGAACAAAATCACCATCTGGATTTGAGGCAGTGTACCTTGATCACCATCTGGATTTGAGGCAGTGTACCTTGTAAAGATTAGAAATGCTCTGACTTGGTTGTATTAGTGAAAGGAATGCTGTGCATGCCTCAAATAATTCAGTCAATAAGTCCTGTATCTCCAAAATCATCAAATATGAAAAATATGTGAAAGAGGAAGAGACGAATAAAGGGTAACTTGGAAGTAGCAGTTACCTTGAACAGGAAAAGGAAAGTTTGTTAGCCGGCCATGGTGGTATACACCTGTAATCCCAGCTACTCAGGAGGCTGAGGCAGGAGAATCGCTTGAGCCTGGAAGGTGGAGGTTACAGTGAGCCAAGATCATGCCACTGCACTCCAGCCTGGGCAACAGTGTGAGACTCTGTCTCAAAAAAAGAGAAGAGAAGAGAAGAGGAGGGGAGGGGAGGGGAGGGGAGGGGCAGGCGAGGGGAGGTGTGTAAGTCATTTAAGAGGTTTTGGAGGTATTGAGGGTGGTGGGTAGTATAAACTTCCATGGTGCTGGTATATACTTCCATGGTGTTTTCAGTCTGGGCTCAACACGGGAATAAACTGTTGCCACGATTCTACTCTTACCTCTCTTTCACTTTTTTCTTTTGCTCCTCTGCTTATAACATACTTGGAGATAGCAAAATTGCATCTACCTAAAAGGCAGAAAGCCAGCTGTGCCATTGTAAGCAAAGCATGAATGCATTTATCCTAACAGGAAGTCAGCTGTTAGAATGAATATGTTTATAAAATAGAAAGGATTATGCATATATCTAAATGTCTAGTGTGTCTACCTTTTAATCCATATTCTTCTCTCCACCAAACACACAGGCCAGGATCACAGCATTAAGCTTTGTGCCTTTGTAATTCCACTCAGGAAGGATAAGTTATTCTATTTAATTCACTTGTTTCCTTACCCCAAGAAGAGAGAAAATTACCAGTATAGCTAGTTTGGATTATAAAGAACGGACTGTCTCCCAAGGTTCAGCAAGAAACTTTGACCTTTCACTTACGACTGAAGACTTAGCTTTAGGAAAGGGCTGGAAATTTGTCAGGCAGCACAAGACAGCTGGTATACATTCTAGCATGCGCTATTCCTCAAGCCTGTAACTCAGATCATGATTATGTGCCTCTCTAGCAGTTGAGTCCCACTGGTGTTTTGTATAGAGCAGTTACAGGTAATTTTGTGTCTACCTGTGGATGCTTTCACACCAGCACTCAGTTTCCTAGGGCTGCAAGGCAGAGGAGAATTTTCTCTCAATCTTTAGGCAACCCCTGACAGAAGAAATAGAATGAAAACAAACCACTACCTGTTTTGTGTGGAGACACCAATTTCAAAGTAGAGCCATTTTAAAACAAAGAAACAGATGGAGGATTTAAAAGAAAATGAATCTTGCATTTGCTGTTTGAGAAAGCACTTACTGGGTAATTGCTGGGCTCTGAGTGATTTGAGGTGGAAAATGGGATGCAGATTTAATGAGATCCAGCCTAGGGCACCATTTGTGGAAGCCCAGAATGGCAATAGCAGAGAGTTATTTCATGCTTTCTGATGGCTCCTGCTTGGTCTCTGTGGAATGATTAGAATTTTCAAAGTACAGTATTGTGGGATGCCTCTCTATTCCATAAAAATGTCTTCTGGTGACATAAATTTGTGCAGGTACACAGGCAAATCAATGGCTAGGAACATGCTGTCCTTCCAGGACTAGAAGCCAGCCTTTTCCATCCCAAAGGTGTTGACTAATATGGCTTTAACAATCTCCACACTTGATAGACAGTTTTCTTTCTGACTATAGGTTCTGACCTCCCTGTTCTTAGAGCATTTACTTAAGAAAACTAGCAATTGTAAATTATTTCTCTGCCCCTTTGAAATATATGTAAATCTTTTCCCAGTCTCTTGTAAGTTTTACAACCCGGGAATGTCTTTCTCCAGGAGCTGAGAACCATCTCTTTGAAATGTCAATACTGAGGGAAATAGCAATGCTAACTCCTTGTCTCTACCGGAGAGTAAGGGCCTAACTTCAGTAGGTGCCAATTAGCAAACACAGGTGGTCCAATTACAGAGAGAACTTTCACAAACCCAGGAATAACACACCACGCTGGACACATCCCACTGATCAGCCTCTCCCTACTGTTCTTCAGCACTTTTCCACTAGTTCACCCCAAGGCTTAAAAGATTCTCCCACCATTTGTCTTAACATAATTGAATTCAGCCTTTCACCTTTATTGCAATAGTCTTCAAAAGAATCTTCCTGGTCTGCTTAACTTTGTCTGGTGCAATTTTACTTTGATAAGGCCTAATGCAAAAAACCATGGTAAGGATCTTGAGAGTCATTTCTCAAACTAGGGACATTCAATTACTAGGGCTGCCATAACAAAACACCACAGACTGAGTGGCTGAAACAACAGAATGTATTTTCTCACAGTTCTGGAGCCTCAAAGTCCAGGATCAAGATGGTGGAATGTTTGTTTTTTCCTGAGGCCTCTCTCCTTGCCTTTAGGCGGCTGTGTTTTCACTGCATCCTCGCATAGTCTTTCCTCTGTGTGCATGCCTGGTGTCTCTCTGTGTGTCCAGGTTTCCTCTTTGTGTAAGGAGATGATTCCAATTTGATGAAGGCACACCTTAATGACCTCTTTTTAACTTAATCACCATTTTAAATATCCTGTCTCCAAATACAGTCATATTCGGAGGTATGTTCAGGATTCAACATACACATTGCTCGCAGGTGTAATTCAGCTCATTCACACTGACTTTCTATTTGTGTTGCTGCTGTCTCTACCACGTCCTTCTTAGAGGAAACTTTACTTCCCAAAGCTCCAATCCAACCATTTTCTGAAAACTTTGCATTTCTCAGGAACAATGCATATCTTACTCATTTCTTACCCTCAGCACCAAAAAGAGTAGTAGGTGAATACTCAATGCTTGAAGAATTAGTTGGACATATGGATAAGGTTTGGGGAAAAGGGGAGGATGGGTTACTTAGCAGGGATTATGGTTTTGAAAGATAAAGATATTCATTACACAAGTTTAACTTTTGCTCCATTACAAGAACACATCATCTTGAGGTGCAAATCAGTATATGTCTTTTTTTAAAAAATCACTAATTGTGATGGAACTTCCATAGTTATGTTAATTTTTCACTGCAAGTGTTAATGAAACACATACCACTTAATATAGATGACAATTTTCGTTGTTCTATTTTTGCATTTCTCTTTTAATAGGCCAGCATTCACACACACAAAAATCAACCTTTAAAATACTCTGTCTAATGCCACTCAAACAGCTCTTTCAAAGTGTTTCAGAATTCTGGAGGCTTCAAGATGGCTGACTAGAGGCATCAGACACTCCCTCCTCCACTAAGAAGAACCAAAATAGCGAGTAGATGATCCACAATTCAAATAGAGCATCCAAGACAGAATGCTGGAATTGAGCAAAGAAGTGACAGGAAACAACACCTGAGTCACAGAAGGAGCGAGAAGCAGGCAAATAGCCCAGCCAGGATCAGCCAGGAGCCTGGAGAGGCTCCCCTGTGCCAGGAAAGGGCAAGTGAGAAATCCCCAGCAGTTCACATTCCCACCGTGGACTCTTGCAATCCTAGCCATGGGATAGTCCTTTGACCCTGGCAGCCCTGAGACTAACAGAAGGAGCTGCCTGTAGGTACCATGCAATAGCATTGCTGCAGAAAGGGAGCTCACACTGGATCCCACACACCCTGGAGACCCAAGCAGCAGCAATATGGCACCATTTTGAGAGTGCAGCCTCCAACAGACTGCATCCTGGCCCCAGGCTCAATCCACATCCTGGGAGCTCCACTGACATCCCTCCATGTCCACCAGGAAGGCTGTGTGTCATGACACTGGTCAGAACTACCCTGCAGAGCAGTGGCAGGATCCCCAGCACAATGTCCTGCACCCAGGGGAAAGGGCAGTTCAGCACAGTGAGGAGGCTGCCTCCAGGACAAAGGGAGGCAAAGAGCACTCTCCAGAGCTGGAAACCTACCTGCCTGCATGTGGCGACTGCCACTGACAACAACCCCACCCTTATCAGTAGGAGGCGACAGTGCACCTGCATGCTCTCTGACACCACCACCACCACCATTGCCACCACCACCATGCTGCTACTAGGGGCCAAAGAGCACACTCTTCAGAGCCTGAGAGCCACCTGTCTGGGGCATCCACCACAAACCACTGCCTCCCCTGCCCCACTCCTCCAGCAGCAGGGCCCCCTTGCACATGCACGCACCGTGAGGAAAGGTTCTCCCTTTCTTTGCTGCAGCCGCCACCTGAGCAATAAATGTGATACATCACATCAGTACAATGAAGGACAAAAACCCTGTGATCATCTCAATAGATGTAGAAAAGTATTTGATAAAATCAGCATCTCTTCATTATAAAAACTCTCAATGAACTAGGCATAGAAGAAAAGTATCTCCACATAATAAAGGCCAGATGTGACAAACACACTGCTAACATTATAATAAAAGATGAAAAGCTGAAAAGACTTTCTTCCAAGAAATGGAACTAGACAAGAATGCCTACTTTCATGACTGTTATGCAACATAGAACTGGAACTCCTAGCCAGAGCAATCAGTCAAGGGAAGGAAATAAAATGCATCCAAAATGGAAAAGAGGAAGTCAACTTGTCTCTCTTTGAAAATGACATAATTTTATATTTAGAAAAACCTACAGACTATCAAAAAACTCTTAGATCTGATAAATGTAGTAAAGTTGCAGGATATAAAATTAATATACAAAAATCAGGAGTATTTTTATATACTAATAGCAAACTAGCTGAGAAAGAAATCAAGAAAGCAATCCCACTTAACAATAATTGCAAAAAAAAAAAAAAAAAACACCTAGGAATAAATTTAACAAAGAGCTGAAAAAACTCTACGAGCAAAACTAGAAACACTGATGAAAGAAATTGAAGCGGACACAAACAAATGAAAAGATATCCCATGCCCATAAATTGAAAGAATTAATATTATTAAAATGACCATACTACCCAATCTACAGATTCAATGCCATCAAAATACCAATGATATTTTTCACAGAAATAGAAAAAACACACCAAAAATTTGTATGTAACAAACAAAAAGCCTGACTAGACAAAGCAATCATGAGCAAAAAGAACAAAATTGGAGGTATCATACTATCTGATTTCAAAACATATTACAAGGCTATAGTAACCAACACAGCATGATATTGTTATAAAAACAGACACATAGACTGATGGAACAGAATAGAAAATCCAGAAATAAAACCACGTTTATAGCCAACTGATCTTCCACAAAGCTGTCAAGAACATACAATGAGCAGAGGATACTGTCTTCAATAAACGGTGCTGGGAAAACTGGATAACCATATGCAGAAGAATGAAACTGCACTGCTGTCTCTCACCATATACAAAATCAACTCATGATGAATTAAAGACTTTAATGTGAGACTATAAAACTACTAAGAGAAAAAATAGGGAAAACACTCTAAAACATTGATCTAGGAAAAGACTATGTCTAAGACCCCAAAAGCATAGTCTACAAAAACAACAAATAGACAAATGGGACTATATTAAACCAAAAATCTTCTGCACAGTAAAGGAAACAATAATTAATCAACAGTGCAAAGAGACAGCCTGTGAAATGGGAGAAAATATTTGCAAACTATTCATGCCGCAAGGGACTAATATCCAGAATATACAAATAACTCAAACAACCCAAAAGAAAAAAATAACAAATAATTTCATTTAAAAATAAGGAAAGGATATAAATAGATATTTATCAAAAAAGACACACAAATTGCCAACAAGTATATTAAAAAATGTTCAATATCACAAATCATTAGAGAAATGCAAATCAAAACCACAATAAAATGTTATCGTACTCCAGTTAGAATGGCTAAAAAGAAAAAAAACAGATGCTGGAAAAGATGCATAAAAAGGGAACTCGTTTACTGTTTGTAGGAATGTAAATTATTATAGCCATTACGCAAGACAATATGGAGATGTCTCAAAAAACTAAAAACTACCATACAATCCAGCAATTCCACTAATGGGTATTTATCCAAAGGAAAATAAATCATTATATCAAAGGAGTACCTGCATCCCCAACTTTTATTGCAGCACTATTCACAATAACAACGAAAAGGAATCAACCTAAGTGTCCATCAACAGATAAATAGATTTAAAATGTGGCATATGTATACAATGGAATACTATTCAGTCATAATAAAGAATGGAATCTTGTCATTTGCAGCAATAAGGTTAGAACTGGAGGTCATTATGTTAAGTGAAATAAGCCAGATACAGAAAGACAAATATCACATGTTCTCACCCATATGTGGGAGATTTAAAAAAAAAGTTGATCTCCTAGAGGTAGAGAGTAGAATGATAGTTAACAGAAGCTGGGAAGGGTGTAGGGGAGGCAGAGGGGGTGAAGAGAGGTTGTTTAATGGATACAGTTAAATGGAAGGAATATATTCTAATGTTTGATAACAGACTAGGGTGACTATAGTTAACAACAATGTATTGTGTGTTTCAAAGTAGCTAGAAGAGAGGATTCGATACATTCCCAACACATAGAAATGATAAATGCCCCAGGTGATGGATACCCTAAATACTCTGACTTGATCCACACATTTGTTCATGTAACAAAATATCACTTGTACTTCATAAATATATACAAATAGTATGTATCAATACAAAATATAAGAAAGTGTTTCAAAAGACAAAAACATAAAGCTGAGAGGTTTATTTTAGAAGTCTATATAAAATCCACTGTATTACCTCAGATCAGGTTGTACTTTATATTAGAAAAACCCAGAAATAGTAAAATATGAATAAAACAATTCCGTTATAACAAAGTATTTTCTTGTGTGAGGTGTTCAATGTGCTTCGACAAATTCATTTGATTAATAATTTAAAAGATTGATAAGATTGTGAGCCAATATGTCTTATTAGTAACCTATTGCCCATTAGAAATGTATTTGTGTTCTCTGAAATAAAATTTTAAAAACAGGCAGAGGCTTTTATGAATTGAGACTAAAACCTCTTTTCAGAATGAGAAAGTTGTCCTTGAGCAACCTGAGGTTAAAAGCCAAGTTTTCTTATTGTCAAGCTATTGGGTGCATGAATAAGGAAGGAAATATGTATTTAGCTATTTGCATGGAAGTTTGTTATCCCAGTAAGTCATTGAAAAATATGTAAAGAGATAACTGCTTTCCTATTTGACTTTATATTTACTATGCACAATTTAAGTATGTATTATTATGGTTTTTGTTTTCTAACTTTCCCTGAGATACATTTTTAATCTTAATGAAAGTAATTTTATAGAGTTTTCCTGAACCCTACAACTTCGTCCACACATACTCAATACCTATCTAAGTTCCCTGACTGCAGTATTTACTGTGCTGACTCCGCATATTCATAGCATTCAAGTCCCCAGGCCCCTACTCTTAACCTTGAATGTGGTTTTTCTAGGGTGCTTCATTGCTTCCAAAGCACTCTCACATTCTAACCAAAGTCATAGGCTTTTCTTTCCCTTATTCTTTTTAGTTTTTCATCTCACCCTTTCTTCCTTCTCCATGCTCCACTTTTGGTGGAAATTGTTCACTTAAATACCCCCCAACACTCCCAGTAATAATAAACAGTTCACAGTTGCCTAGTGTATTAGTCTGTTCTCACATTGCTAATAAAGACATATCTGAGACTGGGTAATTCATAAAGGAAAGAGATATAATTGACTCACAGTTCAGCATGGCTGGGGAGTCCTTAGGAAACTTACGATCATGGCGGAAGGGAAAGCAAACACGTCCTCTTCACATGGCAGCAGGAAGGATAAGTGCCTAGCAAAAAAGGGGAAAAGCCCCTTATAAAACCATTAGATTTCATGGGAACTCACTCACTATCATAAGAACAGCAGCATGGGGGTAACTGCCCCCATGATTCAGTTACCTCCCACTGGGTTCCTCTCATGACACGTGGGGATTATAGGCACTACAATTTAAGATTAGATTTGAGTGGGCACACAGCCAAACCGTATCACCTACTATCTACTATGTGCCAGGAACCGAGTGCAGTGCATGGATAATTCATTTACTTTTCACAACAACCCTATGAGGTCGTTGCTATTGATTATTATCCACATTTTAAAGAAGCACAGAGAGGTTAAGTTGCTTTCTCAAGAACACACAGCCAGTTAGTGGTAAAGCCAGGATTTGAGTCCAGGTAGTCAGGCTTCAGAATCTGTGACTAGTATACAAATAATGGGTTATTCAAAACAATATGCATGGAAGTGATGTATAATAACCCCACAGAAACTTCTAGCAAACCTCCATGCTTTTTCTTTCCCTTGGTCAGTTCTCTGAATGAAGACTATCCAGGAGAAGAATGCACAGTTCCAAGACTTGTATGAAATTGTGACATGAGTGAGATTTTGGGGCTGGGAGATGCTAAAACTAAAAAAAAATATGCCTTTAGCATCCCAGTTTAAGAGTAGAACAGCTTGGTTAGTACTCATTCATGTAAAGATGCTGAATTTAAAAATCATATGGTGGCAAATGATAACAGAAAAATTTGGATGGCCAGGCGACACCCATTTACTGAAAAAAAAATGTTTAAAGACATTTTTATTCACATTTTAATTGTGTCAAAATAACACGTTCTTGAAATAGATCTTCCTTAAGGTCAACTCAGGCAAGTGCTTAAAGTGCACTGAGCACTGGCAGCCTCCCTCTTTCAAAGACACAAAGGAAGATTCAAGAGGTGATTCAGAGTGAGAGCTGGAGCTGTGGTAAGTTGAACTGTCTGCAGTGCTGAATGACTTACAACCATAAACCCAGTAAAATAAAAATAAGAAAGAGCAAATGCAGGGGAAACTACAATGGAAGTGTTAGCACCATGTGACGTCTGGATTTAACTTCTAACAAGGTCCTCCGGCACTTCCAGTGCTATACAAATGATATTTTGTAAATTTATTTTTAAAATTTCTTAGACATATACAGACCTTTGTAGCATTACAAAAATGCCTATATGTTGCATATATTATCATTTTTTGCTATTTTATTATTTTTTCCTCAGGACCAGCATTTCTCTTTACTTCTTCAACCTGATTATTTCTGCAAACCTACCCAAACTCTTATCCTTCCACTTTGTGCTTTAAAAATAATATTCAAATATATACATATATGTGGGTGTATTTATATGAACATAAAAATAAATGTACACATAAAATATAAACAAATCATGTATACGTAGTCAAATATATGCACATATATTTACAACTATAAATATACATACACAGTTGTATGTACATATATATCTCATACTGTCAGTTAACTTCTTCCTTCTGTGCTCTCCACACCTCAGTTTGTAGAAATGAAAGGGGGACTCCAAAACTCCACATCCTGGCATAATATGTATCTTAGTCAGCTTGAGCTGCTATATTAAAATATTGTATACTGAGTGGCTTATATACAATTGGAATTTACTTCTCACAGTTCTGGAAGCTGGAGGTCCAAGATCAAGTGCTGGAAGATTTGGTGACTGGTGAGGGCTACTTTCTGATTCACTGACAGTGGTCTTCTGGCCATGTCCTCACATGGCAGAAAGGGTGAGGGAACGCTGTGGAGAATCTCTTATGAGGGAATTAATTCCATTCATGAGCTCTCAGCCCCCATGACCCAATCATCCCCTGTATTAGACCATTCTCGCATTACTATAAAGAAATACCTGAGACTGGGTAATTTATAAAGAAGAGAGTTTTAATTGGCTCATGATCTGCAGGCTGTAGAGGAAGCATAGCAGCTTCTGCTTCTGGGGAGCCCTCTGGAAGTTTCCAATCATGGCAGATGGCAAAGGGGGAGTGAGGCACTTCACATGGCCAGGACAGGAGGAAGAGAGAGATGGAGAAGTGCTACATGCTTTTAAACAACCAGACTTCACGAGAACTCACTATCACGATGACAGCACCAAAGAGGATGATGTTAAACCACGAGAAACCACTCCCATGGTCCGATCAATTGCCTCCCACCAGACCCCACCTCCAACATTAGGGATTATAATTGAACATGAGATTTGGGCGGGGACACAGATCCAAACCATATCATCTCCCAAAGGTCTAATCTCTTAATACATTATCTTGGGCATTAGGATTTTAGCATATGAGTTTTGGGGAGACACTCATGTTCAGGTCATTGCCATACACCCACTTCCTCCCTTCAACACCTACCTTCAAAGTCTGCCTCTTAGGTCATCAAGGCTAATCCCATCAACCTCTTTATCCCTATTTAATTGGTAACCACCAGTAGCTCAAGGACACCAGGCTTGTCCTTCCTGACTTTGCTTCATATGACTTCATATATCCTCTGCAATTCTGTCTCCTCAGTTCTGTGCTCTCTGGGACTTAAGGTCTATCACTGTTCTCATTCTCTTTGAGTCTTCTTTTACCTGTGTATTAGTTTTCTGTGACTGTTGTAACAAATTACTACATACTCGGTGACCTAAAACAACAGAAATTTATACTCTCACACTTCTGGAGTCCACAAGACCAAATAAGTATCACTAGGCTGAAATGAAGGTGTCAGCAGGACTATGCCTCCTCTGGAGGCTCTAAGGAAAAACTTAGAAGTGAATTCTTCCCCAGTGGAGCCTTCAGAGGAGGTGAAAGCACCAGCTAAAACCCTGACTGCAGCTGGTGAGAGACCCCCCAAGCCAGACCAGAGGACCCAGTGAAGCCTCATCCAGATTCTCAACCCACGGAAACTGTGAGATAATAAGTGTTGTTTCATGCCTCTAAATTTTAAGGTAGTTTGTTATATAGCAAAAAGTAGCAATAAAAAAATAGAGCAGAGTATTTTTAAGACCAGCAAGTGTTTTATATCATATCTGTCTACATCCCAATGGCCAGAATTAAGTTTCATGGCCCCAACCAAATTACATGGAAAGTTGAGAATGTAGCCTTTCTATGTGCTTAGGAGGAGAAAAATAGTGTGGTACACACATGTATTGTCATGCTGCCATCTCTTCTCTGTATTGCAGCATTTTTTTCTAGATATATATATATTTGCTTATTTCTATTTATTGTGTCTTCTGCTATGAAATACTTTTTTAAAATTTTTCACAAGCACATATCTGTATCTTATATTTTCTAGCTTCTGGGTTTCCAGAATTGATTTAGAAAGTCTCCATTAGCATTTGATCTGACATAAAGTCCATTCTATTTTCTTGCAGGATTTCTATTTTTCTTATTTTTTAGATAAGTTTTAAGCTCATAGGTAATTTATTTTCATATTTGAAGTAGAATTGTGTTTTCTTTCACATGGTTAATGATGATAGATGACATCATTTGTTAATTTTCTCCCCACCCCAATTGAACTACCAACTTAGTCACATAGATCTACTAAGTCATCATACAGACTAGGATTTATCTCTAGATCCTCTTTTCTGACCTATTAGTCTAGTGTCTATCACTGTGCCAATATGATATCGAGTCTATTACAGTGCTTTCTACTGTTTTCCAATATTTGTGAGGCAGGATTTCAACCCTACTTCATTCCTTTTTTGACTATTTTGGCAATTTTTTTCAATGTAAAATTTAACATCATTTCATCTAAAATCCTATACACACCCTAAATACCAAACAAAAAAAAATCATTTGAGTAGCCTGCCATAAATTAAATTTTAGTTTAATACCAATTTGGAGATAATATTTGTATACTTACATTATTTATATTTATTTTTCCTTCTCAAAAATTATATATTTTAAAATATTATATGTTTAAAAATATAACATATTTAATATGTATGTATATGAACTGAACTAACTTGAAAACCACTGCAGTATTCATCAGTTTCTAGCCCTTCTGCATTGTTTTCTGTCATGCTTTTTCTGCTATATATACACATATTTATCTTTTTCCTATCTGTTTCTTAATTTGTTCCAGGGAAATAACACACCTTCCCTTGTGTCTTAATTTGCTCATCTCTGATTTGCATAAATAAAGCCTTGTACAGTGAGTACTTGTAGCACATCGAGAGGCATAGAGTGTTGTGGTCATGGCAGTATAGAATATTGGTTAAGACCACCTGGATTCGAATCTCATATCTACAACTTTCTGGCTTTGTAATTTGGGGAAAATTATTTTCTCATACCTCGATTAACTTTAAAATGGGGATAATAGTTCTTGTAGGGCTGTTGTAAAGATTAAATTAATTAGTTTATGAAATAATTTAGAATAATGCCCAGCACAGACCATGATTCAATAGGTGTTATCTGTTTACTTAAGGGTAGCAGGAGCAGGATATATTTGTTGAAATTCACGCTTCATTCTTCATATGTGCTTCAGAAACAATTATCTTCTATTAAAGGAGAATAATTAAGGTAATAAATTATTGTTTAGATTTAACTAAATGAAGTATTTGTTATATCTAAAAGGAATTTATAAATGTGAGATAGTTTGGTAATTTGCTTTTATTATAAAAAATGCTGAATTTGTTTACTCTTGCTTTTTAGTGATTCTGATAAATGCCCCTTACAAATGTCCTTCTATTCCTCAGTAAAATTTAAGTGATTTCTGCAAGAAAAAATATTCAGCAACAGCAAATCAACTAAGGGTATATTTTCATTTTCTTTTATTTTTTAAGAAAATTAATTATTTGGCTTCTTGTTAATTTTTCAATACTATCACTCAAGGAAAGGCATGTAGGTCTCACCTTAAACTGTTTTACTAAATCTACTACTTTGTATCAGCATTATTAGTTGAAATGTTAATTAGCCTCAGGTGCCTGAACTATACCAAGAACTGTGCACCAATATTTACCCCAGAGGTACAACACTCAAGCACAAATGAAGGTCAGATGTATCTGCAGAAAGAGAAATTAAAGAAAAATGTTTAATTTTCCCCCATTATTCTTATGTTTGATTTCATAGTTCAGTATATTAGTGTTTATGTGAAATAAAGGGTATTTTCTCTGATTTCTCTAATTTGTTTTAGAACCAACCCATCAAATCACGCCATTCATTAGTCCATTTCTTCCAGTTTTCATGTATTTATTCAACAAGTGTTTACTGAGTGTCTGGTATGTTCTAGCCATTGCTCTAAGAACTAGAGAAATAGCATAAAGAAAACAAACAAAAGGGAAAACAACATCATCAAAAAACAAAGTTTCTGCCATTGAGAAGTTCCAGAGGGAAATTCACACACTTAGTAAGTAAATAAATCTGTAACAAAAAGCCCAGGAATCACAAATACTGTGCCCATTCAGAGAAAGTCATGCTGAGGGGGTATCACTTGGGCAGGAGTTTGTAGGAAGCTAGGGAACTAGTGCCAGGGAGCCCTGGAGGAAGTGATACAGAGGACACCCATGTCAAAGGCTCTGAATATAAGTGGGCTCAGTGTGTTTGAAAAGCAGGAAGAAGGCCAATGAAGCTGAGCACATGAGCACAGGGAAGAGCTCTGGGAGATAAGGTCAGAATGGGGCCTTGTAGATCAGGGTAAGAACTCTGGACTTTATAATACATAGAAAGGAAGCCATTGGATGGTCAGAACAGGGAGAGGGGTGTTCTGATTTGCATTTTAAGTGGATATTATCTTTATCCTTTTCTTTGCCAAAATCATTATCTCTCCAATCTCCACATTTGTCATGCCTTTACCAAAACCTGAGTAAGTTGGAAACTGGCTCCACTAAAGAGTGGGGAATGGTCATGCCATTATAGCTCCATCTATGGGGTGGAACTGGCTGTGTGCCTCTGAAGCCAGTTCTAATGCCCCATAAAAAGACCATCTGAACCTTGTTAAGTTCTCTTGAAGAAAATGAAAATTAGAACCTCTGGCCTCAACTTGAGTGAGGATGTAGTTCACAATTGTAAGTGAGTCTTTATTCATTTTTTTTGTTGTTTATCCTTCACTCATTCAACAAGTATACATTGACTCTCTACACTGACTATCTACTATGTGCCATCACTATGCTAAGCACCAAAGGTACAACCATAAAGGAGACAGAGGCTTCTATCCTCACAGATATTCTAGTCTATTGACCTACATGTGATTCTAGGGCATGCTTTTCCTGGACCCAACTAGCTAAAATTACTTCCCCAGTTTCAGAAAATACTGCTCCACACCAAGGTATCACACTAGATCAGCTTGGCCACCAAACTCTCAAATAGCCATGCATTTGCCAGGTTGATATAGTTATAGCAATGAGGCGTCTGGATTTACAGTCACTGTTAAATATATACTCTGTGGCATGTTCTTAGTAGTAGTACCATCTTCAAACAAAAGACAATTTTAATTAATTTCATGCTTCTAAGTGAAGGCACTTTGCCGCTGGCATGCTGGCCATTCCCTTATTATGTCTTTAATAATCTAAGACTTTAAAAAGAATCTATTGAATTAAAATGAAGCATTCACAGACACACAGACAATCATGTCTTGTGAACTGGAATATATGTAACAATATTAAAAATTCATTCTTTTCTAAGAAGAGAGCCAAGAGAGAAATAATTCAAGATTTGGGATGAGAAATCAATTATTTTCTCCCTACCCGAGGAAACAGTATTTTAAGAGTTTATGAAAAAAAAACACAAAATATCTTTTTATAGCTTTATATAGGTGAAAACAGATTAGAAATATGACCAAATTATATTTTTCAGTATGTGAACTTGTTAATAAACCAAGAAGCATTTGCTGAGAACCTGTATATGGAGAACTGAGACTGCCCTGATTCTGAGGATATCTGGATGTCTGACTTTGACTCTTGACCAAGAAAAGGGAAATGAGACTTATAATGTGCTATTTAAAGTCCAAAACTCCCCTGAGGACAGCTAAGACTGGTTTGTTTACTGTTCATTTTTAGCTGTTTCAACCAGTTAGACAGTTGGGATTCACTTTGTGACCAGGGGAACACCCTGCTGGGAACTTGACTTCACCTGAATTAAGATTCATCATACGAAACTTGGCAGTTCAATCCAGAGATGAAGCAAATTACTGCATGAAAAAGAACCCTAATAAACTAACATCTTGTTGTTTTTTGGATTCCCAATGCTGACTGATGTTCTTTTCTCTTACTGGATGTAGCATTTGCCTTTAAATAAAAGCCTTATGTAAATATTCTTTGAGGAATCATAGGAATCCTTTTAGAAATCTGAGCTTGTGAAATCTTCGTACTATATATTCAGCACTGTGCTAGATAGGTCTTTTGGAGCATACAAGAGTATCAAGGAACTTAGAGTCCAGATGGGAGGATGACAGTAAATAACACACATAAAGAAACCAGAAATAATATGGATATAGGAGCTAAAAAGAAATTATTTAGACAGTGAGGGAAAAAGAGCCCTCGGTAAGGCTTCTCCTTTAATAAAAAGCAGCCCCCAAATCGTTTCTTTTTCTAACAAAGAACAGCCTGTAAAATCGAGCTGCAGACATAGATAAGCTACTTAAAACTTGCATAGGTAAATGCTGGCAGCTGTGCCAATAGGAAAAGACTACCTGTGGGCCAGACATATTCAGCATGGTGCCTCCATCCTCCCTTTTCTTTGTCAACCACGTGTATAGTAAGGAACAGACAACATGGTGGTGGCCAGGTAGAGAACAATCTGCATAATAAAAGATTATAGTGGGATGGCCGGCTTCTTTGTGGGCTATGCAAACATCACACCTGGTCTGAGCAATCTCTTGGGCCCTATGTAAATCAGACACTGCCTCCTCAAGCTGCTCTATAGAAACCTGTGTATTTCATCATGAAACCAGAAGGCCCATTTGGGAGCCCCTTTATATCTGCAAGAGAGAGAGCCACTCTCTTCTCTTTCTTTTGCCTATTAAACCTCCACTCTTAAACTCACTTCTTGTGTGTTTGCGTCCTTGATTTCTCTGGTGTGAGATCATGAACCTCGGACAATGATACCACTTCAATTACCCCAGACAATGATACCACTTCAATATAAAAAGAAGATAACAGTTAATTAAGGTTGTAGGGACTATAAATGTAACTGTAGTTGAAAGATGAGGGGAGCCCTAATCAAGGAAGATATGAGAGACAGCCATTGAACAAAAAAACAAATAAATAAGCCAGAAAATCCCAAGTAAATATGGAAGATAATTTTAGTAAAAAGTGCTAAAGTGAAAATAAAACTAGGTGGTATGTAGAATGTGACTAGAATACTATGTAAGATTGGAAAGTCAGGATATGCCTCCAAATACATGTGTCTCCAGAAAAGGGTGAGAATTATCTTTCTATGGAGATACCTGCACTCTTACTAAGAATTTTCATCTCTATGCAGGGAAAGGGCAGAGTTAGTTGACAATTTGGCACAAATAGTCTCATATTCTTAATTGGAAATATGGTTGAAAAAATAGGCAGATGCCTAACTAAATGCTTGGCATAGATTATTTGGAGCCAAATTATCACATTTGTTTTTACAAACTGCCCAAATTCTTTGAATTAAAGGAAAGAGATATCCCATCCCCAACAAAAACATAGCCTAGAGGAACCATCATCAAAAATATGGTAAAGATTTGTGACTTAGCACAATTACTAGAATGGTCTGGTCATACTCAAGTCTGAACATTTCTTCAAATTAAGCAAGTTATAGGTCTGAATATAAGGTTTCAGTTGTATGTTGACTGGCTATATGAATATTTATGCAAAAGATGATAAGGGAATAGGACAGGATACCAACCCTTACCTAGAAATGGGTTAATAAACACTATTACAATAGCAATAATTTAAAATAATTTTTGAACATCACATATGTACCAGAAATGGTGCTGAGGACTTGACATATGGAACTTAATAAGAATATATTAAAGCTTCTCAGCATAATACCATGTCCAAAAAATGTAAATCTTACTCTCTCTTACCCTCCTATATGCACACACACAAAAGTCCTTACTAATATTTTCTTAAAGACTGTAAGGAGGGTATTATGTAGCACATACAAAGCAACACCTCCAAAAAATCCTTTACAGTTATCTCTTCTTTTGAAAAATGCACCTCTGCAGATAATAATTTCTCACATACCCTTTCTCTACTTTTTTTCACGCCTGGGTCTTTTTATTTCATCTAAGATTCTTCTAGGAGAATTCATGTCTTTGTAAAATGCAAAAATTTTGAATGTGGCTTGATGAAGCTTTACATATGTACACATCCTTGTCATCATCACCTAGAAAGAAACTGAGAAATTTTTCAAAACCCCAGAAAGTTCCCTCAGGCCTTTCAGTGAATACTCACTTAAGAGGAAACCACTCTGACTTCTATTATCATAGATTAGCTTCACTGCTTTATGAAGAACATATAGTGCTTTTTCTCTGTTTTCTTTCACTAAGCATAATGTCCCTGAAATTTACTAATGTTGTTTTGTGTATCAGTAGCTCTTTTTTTTTTTCATTTATACCGTTAAAAAGATATACCACACATCGCCTATCCATTTGCTAGCTGGACACTTGGGTTGTTTCTAACTGAAGGCTATTACAAATAAATACTCTGAACATGCTTATACAAGTTGTGTGTGTGTGTGTGTGTGTGTGCATGCACATGTGTGGACACGTGCATTTGTTTCTTTTGGGGATTTACGCAGGACTGGAATTATTGGGTTATGTGTTAAGCATATATTTAACTTTATTAAAAAGTTAAAAAATGTCCAAACGCTTTCCCCATGTGGAAACATTTTGTACTCACACCAGCAATGTTTTTATTGTCCATATCCTCAGCAACTCTTCTTGGTAAATCTTTTAATTTTAGTGATTTTGGTAAGTTTGTAGTGCTATCTCATTGTAATTTATTTGACAAGACTTTTCACCTGTCTGTGCTTCAATTTGTATAGATTCTGTGTACTGTTTTCATATTCACTGATCTTTTCTTCATCAGTGTCTAACCTGTTGGTAAGCCATCCAATGAATTTTTCATTTTAGTTATTGTGTTTTTCAGTTCTAGACTTCACATTTTATTTGTTTTTATAATATCTCTATCAAAATTTTCTATTTGTTTTCTCATTATGTTCATGCTTTTCTTTATAGCCTTAAACATATGTATGTATTTATTTATTTATTTATTTATTTTTATTTTTTTGAAACAGAGTCTTGCTCTGTCACCAGGTTGGAGTACAGTGGCATAATCTCGGCTCACTGCAACCTCCAACTCCTGAGTTCAAGCAATTCTCCTGCCTCAGCCTCCTGAGTAGCTGGGACTACAGGTGCACACCACCACACCCAGCTAATTTTTGTATTTTTAGCAGAGACAGGGTTTCACCATGTTGGCCAGGATGGTCTCCATCTCTTGAATTTGTGATCCACCTGCCTCAGCCTCCCAAAGTGCTGGGATTACAGGTGTAAGCCACTGCACCCGGCCTTAAACATATTTATAATAGCTGTTTTAAAGTCATCATTTGCTAATTTGATCATCTCTCTCAGCCATTCTGTATATAACTGTCTGACTGACTTTTTTTATGTTATTATCCACATTTTCTTGCCTCTTTGCATTTTTAGTAATTTTTATTGTATGTTAGACATTATAGTTTCTAATTTGTTGAGTGGATTTTTAAAAATTTTCTTTAACAGAATATTACTTTTCTCTGCAGGCATTAATTTGCTTACAGATTAAATTGATACTTTTGAGACCCGTCTTTAAGTTAATTGAGTCTATAATAGCCTTTATTCAAGACTAGATAAGCTCCACTCCTCAGGCCTGGATTTTTCTAGGTTTTCTATTAAAAATGATGGTATTCAATCAGGGTTTCCAACTCTAACTCTTATATCTCACAGCTCTGTATGAGTTCCAGTTGTTGTTTGGCTTACAGCTCTTTCGTGGTAGTTCTTTCCCTAGTTGTTTCCTTTTCTCAGTGTTGTACATACCCTGTTCATGATCAGCTTAGTATTCAGCCAGACTCAAGGGGACCCCTTTGCACCACCTCCTCAAAACCATTCTCTATGTCTTATAACCTGCCCTGTAGATCTTAGCCTATGCAGCAGCCCAAAACTTTAAATGCTGTCTCCGTAGCTCTAAGAGATTCTTGTTCTCTACTGGGGATTCCTTTCTGGGCCTCTGTCCAGAAATTGCCTTGAAAAGGAAAGTGAGGGCAATTGTAAGGGTAACCTTGTTAGTTTCTCTTCTCTAAGGGATTACAGCACTTTTCTATCTGTCATCTAATGTCCAAAAGCCATTTTTTATACATTTTGTCCAGTTTTAAAGTTGTTTGTGGCAGCTTGGTAGTCTAATACTAGTTATTCCAGTATGTGCAAAAGCAGCAGTCTCTCTATGCTTAGCACCTTTTCATATGCTTATTGGCTACATATGTATCATTTCATTGAAGTGCTTGTTCAAGCATCTTTATTCTTTTTCATCTTTTTCTTATTGACTTGCAGGAGTTCTCTATACAGTCTAGATATTTAAAATTCCTTTTTTGATTAGAAATATTGTACATATTTTCCCCCAGTCCATGGTTTTCTTTTCAATTTTCTTAGCTGGAAATCAACTTATACCATCCAAAGAAAATCAGGCTGGATAATTAGGAATCTAAGGGGAGTTGTCTCAAAAAACAGTAATCATCTCCTGCCCAGTTTCTAGACCTTGGGCAATTTTTTTTTTTTTTTTTTTTTTGTTTCAGAATGTCTTGACTGAAAAGAGGTTGGGTTTCTAAAAAGAAGGAACTACAGCAAGTACATTTGATAAAGATCAACCCAATTCTTCCTCCAGAGGGACTTACGGCCATTTACTCAGTAACTATACACCAGAGAAAGGAAAACTACCAAACATTTTGAGGGCTGTTAAACACACATTAATACCAGAAGACCCAAAGCATCATCACGTTCCCTTCCAACCCTCTGGTTATAGTGGAAGCGTAAGGGCCATGTAATAAATGTGATCCTTCTAAGGTAGATTTTACGTCAGTCCACTGGGACCACACATGTACCTTGTGATCATTTCTACAATTTTCTAATATAGTCAGGTTTGCATGGCACAAGTGGCAGGATTTTTTATACCTCAACATGAACCTGCTGTTGAACACCTTCCTAGGGGCTCCACTCAAAACTGGCAGCCATCCATGAGGAGCATGGGTCCATGCCACAAAACATCACTTATCAACTACGTAGAGGATATCATCCTAAGTCATTAGGTCAAGCAGGCCCAGCAACAATTTACTGTTAAACAGAAGTGTTACATCAGGATTGAACATGATTAGGCTGAGGGGGTAAAAATAGGCTGCATGAGCAGGTAGTCCCAGACTCCCAAGTTATCCAACATGGTTGTACTGGTACCCCTCTTTTAGGTCACACCTAAGGTCATATATGACCAGCTAATGGAGGAGGGAAAGTTTGGGTCTTTCAAAGATGAATTAGGTTGGCATTTAGATGCAGGCATAAAACAGACAGTGACAGTATTAAAGGCTTAATCAAGGCAGCCTTGAGAGACAGAGTTGAAATGATAATCCTTCTCATGGATAGTGCACAGGTTATCCACTTTGTCGGACAGAGAATTTACTCACACTTAGGAGATCTACAGATAGTGAATCATGAAGAGTGGAGAATGGCATAGCTGGTTGATCATGAAAATAAAGATTAGAGGACCAAACACAAGAAGGTCTAGAATAGAGGCATGTGGCTAGGCATACAGGAATGGACACAAAATGAATTAATGGTTTTTATCACAGGGAGTAACTAGCATGAAAAATGCACTTAACAACCAAGTAAACAAAATGACTTAGGCAGGGCTGAAACTAGCATTAGGACAAGTGAAGCACTTAGGGTGTAAAAATTTAAGGAGGCTCTCACTCTTAGGTGCCGACCCTGCATGTGCACAACCCTAGAGTGAGTACTTCCTTAAAGTTTGTGCCCTAGGCACCTTGCTTGTCTCATCTAGTCCGTGGATGTCAGTCAGGCTCTGTCACTGACTACAGAAATGGATTAGTCATGTTGGCTATCAGTCAGCCGAACAACACGGAATCTCACTTATCAAGGCCCATCTGGTTACTACTGCTGTATTTCTAACCTGCTGGCAACAGAGATAAACCATATCATATGGCATTATCCCTCAAGTAGTCCAACTGGCCACTTGGTGGCAAGGGGACTATGTTGAGCTCTTTCCACCTTGGAAGGGCCAGTAATTTATTCAAGAAAAGATAGACATACTCTGTCTGTATAGGTTTGCCAATTCAACCCACAGAACTTCAGCCGACACTACTCTCTGGAGGTGTATGGCATGTCTGATTTCACCAGCACAGGATCTCATCAGAATAGGGACTCATTTCAGAGAAAAGGATATGTGGAATTAGGCCCATGATCACGGAATTCACTGGTCATATCACATACCATGGCAGCCAGAAACTGCCACCTGATAAGAGTTTTGGAAACAGTATTTTAGAAGCATAGCTTAAGTACCAGCTCGGAGGTGATAATTTTATGAGGATGGAACACCATCCTACAGGTCACTATATATAGCTTGAATCAAAGACCTTTACATGGAATTATGTCTTCAACTAAAAAAAAAAAAAAAAAAAAATATCGGTCCATGAATCTAGGGGTAGAAGCAGGAGTAGCCTTACTTACTACTACAGTGAACATCTTGGAGAATTTGTGCCTTCTGCCCCCAGAACTCTGAGCTCTTTATGTCTATATGTCCTGGTCCCTTAAGGGAGAATGCTTCTTCCAGATAACAAAGAAAAGCTATAATTAACATCGGGGAATTTCAGGTTCCTTTGTACCCAGGGGTCATGAAACAAGGAGAAAAGTCACCGTGTTGGTGAGGATAATTGATTCTGATCAACAGGAGGAAGGGCTGCTGTTAAACAATGGTGGAATATTATTAACACCTCGATGACCTGTTTGGGCACTGCTTGGACCCCCTTTGCCCAATTTTGATAGAAAATTCACAATTCTTAGGCAATCTCAGCCTGTAAAGAAACATTGTGACCAGCCAGGATCGACAGAGGTGCTGAGGGTGAGAGGAATTTGGAATGAATAAGAGAAGGAAGACAAAGAAACTTAGATCAGCTTCAGCTGGAAGAATTAAAGTTCATATCATTAACCTTCCACTTCTAAGTTTCCCTTAGGAAGAGAGGCCCACCTGAATCTTGAAGGAGTTGCTCCCTAAACATATATGAAGAAGTGAATCAGCATGGTGCTAGAGGTGGACTGCAGTAGACATGGTGATGTGCCTTCTGGGTCCCACTTCAAGGAAGGACTTGTTGATTCAGTTACTAAAAGGGCTGCTGGCAGACAGCTTACACCTGTCAGTCCCTTCAGGGATTGCCTCAGCTGCAGAGAGCTGCCTGGGCAAGGTCACACTCTTTCGGGAATGACTAATCAAGCAGAAGTTGAAAGTTTCAGCCATGTTGGCCCAAGGCAGAATAAGTCTGATGGAGTTGGGAATGGTTGTCTTTGGGACAGCTTGACTTCTCCATCTGTCCAATCCTGCTTCTTTTTCTCTTCCACAGGAGTTGATTTCAAGAATACTCTTTAGTAAACATTCCACTCATTGAAATTGCCTGAGTCTGCTTCCATGAACAGTTATCAACTGCTTTACTAAGTGGAAAATCAATTAGTTCCAATAACTGGTTATCCTTTTTCATTCATTTCATGGAATCAAAGTAAAACTTTTGAGAGTTTATTCCATTAAGTTGTGAATGCTAGTGCAAATTCAGTTAAGAAATTCCCCATTAAAGATAACGTTATTTGTTTCAATGGAGAAATATGAATGTAAATGTTGGTGGATCACAGTATCATTGCAAAAATGATATTATCACTCCATTATAATAAAAAATGCATGACACAGAAATATACTTGGAATTTTTTGTAGTGTATTCTTAATTCAGAAGTTGGCAAATTTGTGTCTTCTAAGGGTCCAGATAGAAAATGTTTCAGGCTTTGCTGGGCATATGGTCTTTGTTGCAACTACTGTTTGGTGCAATAGCAGCCATAGACAATCCATAAACAAAAGAGCATGGCTGTGTTCCAGTAAAACTATTTACTAAAACAGGGAACGTTTCAGATTTAGCCAGAGGACTATATTTGCCAAAGTCTGCCCCAATTCTTCAGCATCCAAATAAGCTGTGTTGAAATTGCAGTTAAAAAGAGAAACATATCCACTACAAGCACTATTATAATAGCACCACTTGTAGTAGTCTCCCTTTGTACTCGATATCAATCACATTTCATAAGTGTTTGAATCACTGAATAGCTACTTTGCAAATTAACTTAAGTGTTCTACAGTGATATTGAACTTACTTTGAATGACTCCTCTAAACTTTGCATTGTGTTCAAAATTAGAAAATTTAAATCAATATGTTCACAAATGGACTGCCAAAAATTCCCGTGTTTGAAGCTTTCAGCATTTTGTAATCATTGAAAACAAAACTTGCAAGCAGGGAAACATTGAAATTTATTCTTCCATAGCAAGAGAGGACCTGAATAAATTTTTTGAGCTCAATGTAAGAGATTTATTTTTTGAAATTCAAAACCTATACTTTCAAGCATCACAATTTATGGAAATAATCTTTTGATAGAGCTTCTCTTTTAATTGGATATATGTATATTTTGCATAAATAGAATGAAATTGAGAAGGTCTATGATTTTACATCATATAAGTTTTATGAAATGTTCAAAAGTATTGTAAATAGTGACAAATTACTTGACAAGTTTTATCCTCTATGAATTTTTATTGAATAAGATACTCTAAATAAAGGCAAAAAGATAGTATCTATGGAAATATTTTGGCTAAAGTATTACACATTAAAAATATAGAACAGATCATTTTCCCTATTAAGCAGAATTTTTCTGAGCTTAGTAGGTAGCAGAGCACTGAGAGGAAGTTTATTTTTTTTCCTCAGTCAAAACTTCATGTTTTACAGAGATGAGCCAATTGAAGCCATCAGAATATCAAATTTATTAATCCTAAAATGCAAGTTTAAAGAAGATTGAAGGCAATTAAAACTAACACAATTCTATAATAGGGATAAAAATATAATTTTCAGAAGAATAACAGAAGCAATATTAAAAATGGATACAGCTAAGAAACTGATTAAAGTGAATGAGCATCTATGCAAAATAATTATTCTGCTTGTATTCCATTAGATAATCAACTACAATTTTTAAAAAAATTTTTATTATCTTACATAGTATTTTATTTTAGAAAGAACTTTATTTTTGAAATTTGGTTTATTATTCTTACTAGCCTACAACATAGTTGTATTTAAACCCATTTGCCAGTCTATATATATTTAAAATTGTATAATTTTATTGATCTTAGTGTCCTGTTTTATTCTCAAAACTGTCCTGTTTGGAATATAATTTATGTCTTTGTGACAGTGATCAACAAATCCAAAAGATCTTCCTTAGAACTCAGACATTTTGAATGGGAAAGAATGGGAGAATTTTAATAATTTCCATTCAATATCTCTTAGCATGTCACCCAGATAAACTCATTTAACTTTCATAATAACCCTACTCTAGATATTATTTACTCTATTAAAATACAACAAAAACAGCCAGACTAGTGGCTCACACCTGTAATCTCAGCACTTTGGGAGGCCAAGGTGAGTGGATCATTTGAGGTGAGGAGTTTGAGACCAGCCTGGACAACATGGTGAAACCCCGTCTCTACTAAAAATACAAAAATTAGCCAGGCATGGTCACGGGTGACCATAATTCCAGCTACTAGGAAGGCTGAGGCAGGAAACTCACTTGAGCCTGGGAGGCAGAGGTTGTAGTGAGCCGAGATCATGCCACTGTACTCCAGACTGGGCAACAGAGTGAGACCTTGTCTTCAAAAACCAAAGTAATAAAAATAATAAAATAAAATACAACAAAAATGAAGGTTAGAAAAGTGAAGTAAATTGCTGAAAATCACACAACTATTAATTTGCAAAGACAGAATTAAAACTTCGGTTTGCCTGTCTCTAAAGTCTTAGCTTTTAATTATTATGCCATATTTTGGAAGACAGATTCTTAATCTTACTATTAATGTTTGTTATTATCTGATTATGAAGCTGGAATACAAAAAATATATTTTTAAAAAGTCTGTAGTATCAGGTGGGGCGTGGTGGCTCATGCTTGTAATCCCAGCACTTTGGGAGGCCAAGGCAGGCGGATCACCTGAGGTCAGGAGTTCGAGACCAGCCTGACCAAAATGGAGAAACCTTGCCTCTACTAAAAATACAAAATTAGCCGGGAGTGGTGGTGCATGCCTGTAACTCCAGCTACTTGGGAGGCTAGGCAGGACAATCACTTGAACCTGGGAGGCAGAGATTGTGTTGAGCCAAAATTGCACCACTGCACTACAGCCTGGGCAAACTCCATCTGAAAAAAAAAAAAAAGTCTGTAGTATCAGTACAAATAAATAACTTTGGTAGTATTTGGGAGGTATTTCAATTATTTTTCAAACACATAACTGAATGTATTTAAGTAATTGAGATCATACAATATATTATATTCCTTTAGCCTGAGAGAAAAAAAAACATAATGTGATAAATAGTTGAAACTAAACTGCCAAATAGTCTTGGGATATTGTCTTTATAGCAACTTGGTCTTATTTCATAAGTGCCAAATATTTTTCCTTAAGGGCCTCAGAAAAATGGCCCTATAAAAGAAACAACTTATAATAAATATGTGGCCACATTTTATACAGAATATTCAAATCATATTCAGCTCCTTTGGTAGTGATCTTTAATAAAACTTTAAGTTTCTAGAGTCTAGTTGGAGAACAGAGGTCATGGTTTGCTTGACTTTGTTTGAGACAGGCTTTGTATACTTCAAAAAGATTTGTGAAATTGAAATGCATTTTGCAAAATGAAAAATCCTCCATGGATACTTTAAGTAATGTTGAAATTCTTGAGCAATGACGTGTTGCTCAAAATCTGTCAGAGGAGATTTTGAATGGAACAAATTGTAAGATACTCTCTTTACAGTGTTACTTAGGATCAAAAAATAGTAACAAGTGAAGATTTTTTTTCTGGAACAAGAAGTATTTCTCAAGTGGAATCTAACTCTAGACATTTATCAAGATGACTGCTCCTCCCACATGTAATAAAGAATCCGTAAGCACTCATGATGAGCAGTATTTATAGTCATGTTTACATTTTATTGTGAGTTATAGGAAAAAAAATATTCTTTTAGTCTGTAATGATTTCTTGCTCAGTTTGGCATTTAGCTCTGGTTTGTATTTACAGATAAAATTTTGAGATAGGAAAATTAATTTGCTTTTACATAATGTCAATTCTATTCTTTTCCAAATCTCCCTAGTTTTTCAATGATTCAATCTTGGAAAATTTTACATCAAGATTGTGTTTATTATTTGTGTTAATGTTCTCATTTTACACGTTCTAAATTAAGAATTTTTTTAAAAACAAAAATAAAGAGACTTTCTGACTTCAGACATAGATCCTTGTTTTGTCACTGCAGGAGGCAATCAGACTGACCTAGGTCCCAATTGTAACTTAGCTTTTTTATTTGTTTGAACCTCAGGTTCCTACTTATAGTTTGGAGACAACTACTTCTTAGTGGTGCTTTGAGGATTCAATAAGGTAACAGGCAAAGACTTAGCCAGTGGGCTGGCACATAATACATGAAAACACAAGGAAGATTATTTGGGCTGGAGGGTAGTGGGGAATGGAGGGATGTTGGTCACGTAGACGGGAGGATAAGTATTTGAGATCTACTGTGTGGCATGGTGACTGTAGTTAACAATAATGTATTGTATGCTGAAAAATTGCCAAGGGAGTACATTTTAAATGTAGTCACTACAAAAAAAATGATAAGTATGTGAGGTGATGTCTATGTCACTTAGCTTGATTTAATTATCCCAAAATGTGTACATGTATAAAAACACATTGTACCCTATAAATATATGCAATTATTGTCATTCAAAAATTTTAAAAACAAAGTTGTTTTTATTATCTTTCTTAAAAGTGCAAAATGAAAGAAAAAGAAAAGAAATACAAAAACTAAGGCTTGCAAGCTTAGAGAAGTTGCATATTCAGAAGGCATTAATCCTATAATATATACATAGAATTCTCAAAGCATAATGTGTGCTGAGACACACTCAAAGAACTCCTGCTAAAGTGTTGCTATGATCAGAGACAGGAAAAATAAAGAGACTCCTTGGATATCTACAGGAAGGATTGTGAGATAGGACTCATAACTCAGATGAACTAGAGGAAGTAAAGCCATTGGGATATAGGCCAGGTGTCAACCCCAATCAGCAGACTCATCCACTGAGTGTCAGGTTCTGTGCCAAATCTATGGACACAAGTGCAAGTTAAACAAGCCCTACCTTCAGGGAAACACAATTAACCACAAGAGTTATTTATGCACAAGCTACTCTGCTGTAGAGGGGGTTGCTTACTAACACAGCCAGGGAGGACTGGGGAAGGATTCCAGCTGCCTGAGCTGAGCCAGGGAGGGAAAATTGGAGTCAGCAAGGCAAGGAAGGTCATTCCAGGCAGTGGAAACAGAATGAGCAAAGGCAAGAGAAAAGGTAGTGTTTTAGGTAACTAAAAATATGCTGTGTGTTTGGAGCTTAAGGATCATGGGAAGAGTGGGCAGAGGTGGAGCCAGGGTGGAAACAGGTTCATGGAGGGTTCGCTCTGCCAGGCTGTGGTTCTAGCCACACATAAATGCTTGCAGTTCCTGAATGTAGCACTATCTTAGTCTGGGATGCTATAATCAAATACCATAGACTGGGTGGCTTAAACAACAAATATTTATTTCTCACAATTCTGCAGGCTGGAATTTTGACATCATGGTGCTAGCATGGTCAGATTGTCAGTGAGTGTCCTCCTGTTGGTTCACAGATGGTTGCCCATATTCTAACATGGGCTAGGGAGAGAAAGCATGCTGTCTCCTGTGTCTTTTATTATAAGAACACTAATCCCATCATGGAGGTTCCACCCTTGTGATCTAATTAACTTGCAAAAATCCCATCTTTACACACCGTCACACTGGAGATTTGGTTTCTACATATGAATTTTGAAGGGACATAAACATTTAGTCCACAGCCACCAATCTCCCTGTTAACTCTATAACTGGCCTTCTTCTCATTACTGTAATATGTCTGGCCCATTCCTTCTTCAGCCTCTTTGTACATGTTGTTCCCTCCACTTAGCCCCTCTTCTCCAAGATTTTGTTGTGATGCTCCTTACAACTCAGGTCTCAAGGCAAACGTAACCTTCTAAAAAAAGCCTTTATTGACTCTGTCTCTTAATAGTTTTCCCCTAACAACTTATCATAATTTGAATTTGTATCATACACTTTCTTGTTTGTGTTTGAATTAATCTCCTTCCCCCAGTAGAAAGAAAGCTGCATGAAAGTGGGGCCTTTTCTGTGTTGTTCATGCCTGTAATTCTGTGCCTAGAACACAGCATGACACACATTGATACCCAATCAATAAATCATAGTCTTTTCCTTCTGTTGGAAAGTCCCATCATTTCTGCACCAAGCCAATTCCAACCTTCAAGAGGTGTCTAGGAATCTTTCCATTCATCTCTCTTACTTCCTCATTGCTCTCAGAATGAGGTAATTTTTTTTTTTTTTTTTTTTTTTTTTTTTTGAGACGGAGTTTTGCTCTTGTTGCCCAGGCTGGAGTGCAATGGCGCAATCTTGGCTCACTGCAACCTCCGCCCCCTGGGTTCAAGTGGTTCTCCTGCCTCAGCCTCATGAGTAGCTGGGATTGCAGGCATGCACCACCCACCCGGCTAATTTTGTATTTTTAGTAGAGACAGGATTTCTCCATGTTGGTCAGGCTGGTCTCGAACTCCCGACCTCAGGAGTTCCACCTGCCTCTGACTCCCAAAGTGCTGGGATTACAGGTGTGAGCCACCGTGCCCGACTGAGGTGATTTCTAAAAATTGTTCTCTGAGAGAGTACCTTGTACACATTTCTATTTCAACCTTATTATACTGCACTTTATACTGTACTCTATATATTATATATATTATACATTATAGGTATATAAATATACCTATATAGATATAGATATAGATATATTAGATATACATATATATATATATGTAAAATACTGCACTATTATAATGCATCTGTTTGTCTCTCTTCCATTTTATTTTGAACTCCCTGGAAGCAAGAGCTGTGTCAACTAGTTTCTTTATTACCAAATGCCCAGCATAGGGCCTGATAACAGTAGATGCTCAGATAGTTGTTGAGTGTTGGTGAATAAGTGAAGGAGGATTGAAGAGGATTGAGACTAGAGGTAGGGAGGGCAGATAGGAGTCTCTGGTATCCACTGTTAGGAATCTCACCTTTGAAAGTATACTCACACGTGCACGAGGATGATAGTGGGGCATAATAAAAACAGGAAACAAGCTACATTCTCATCAAAAGGCAATGGTTAAATCATATAGTATACATCTTTATAACGAAATACTAAGTAGCCATTAAAAATATAACATATATTCACATACTTAAATAGAAATGTCTCCAAATCTTTTATTAAGTGAAAAAGATTAAGTGAGAGACTATTATGTAAAGCATGTAATATGGTTTGACTCTGTGTCCCCACCCAAATCTCGTCTTATAGCTCCCATAATTCCCACATGTTGTGGCAGGGACTGGGTGGGAGATGATTGAATCATGGGGGCAGGTCTTTCCTGTGCTGTACTTGTGATAGTGAATGGGTCTCATGAGATATGATGGTTTTAAAAACAGGAGTTTAACTGAACAAGCTCTCTCTTTGCCTGCTGGCATCTATGAAAGATGTGACTTGCTCCTCCTTGCCTTCCACCATGATTGTGAGGCCTCCCCAGCCAAGTGGAACTGTAAGTCCAATAAATCTCTTTCTTTTGTAAATTGCCCAGTCTTGGCAATGTCTTTATCAGCAGTGTGAAAACAAACTAATACAGCATGTTCCCATTTGTGTAAAGAAATACTCAAAACTTATGTCTTCTCATCCATACATATACATGTATGCAAATATAAAGGAACAAGAATGAAAGGGATATACACCAAATGCTTAACAGTGGATATATATGTGCAAGGAGAGAATTAGGATGTGCTATGGAAAGAGAAAATTCACCATTTGTACTTTTATATTATTTGGATTTTTTACAGGGAGAAAGTATTTGCTTATTAATTATGTAATTAAACATGATTTTAGTAGTCTATGTCACTAATATGGGCAAGAAGTTATTGGGATCTGATCAATGACAATTGCAAAAAAAAATTTTCAGATTTGTAGAACTTAGTGAAAATGAGGGAGAAGGAAAAGTCTAGGGTGACCAAGGTTTTAACCTTAGATACTTCAGTGGATGGTGATATTTACTGTGTCAGACCACAAGGCAGAGAATACAAGATTTAGATGGCAAGAAGATATGTTTAGTTTAGGCATGTTGAGTTTGAGGTGCTTATGGAATTTCCAAATGGACACATTTACTAGTTAGTTGTACATATGGGTCTTGAGTACTGGATAGAGACTGGGAATTAAAAATGAAGACTTGGGACAATCAACACAGATTAGATACTGAAGTTGGAGAGGAGGTGTTTGTCTATCAGCAGTCATAAAGCAGGGAGATCAATAAGTCCCTCGAAATGATATGTAAAATTTGTGAATATGCCCCCTACTCCCCCAGTCCTCACAGAAAGAGTTCATCATTTCAACAGATTTTTGAAAGAGGCTCATGACTCAAAAAGATTGACAGGAATCTGGTAGAGTGAGAAGGGAAAATGGTTGATGATAAACCTTGAGGATGACCAATGAAGGAAGCTAATTTTTTTAAAGAAGTGAGAGAACAAAAAGAAATCATGATGGAGACTTAGAATTTGCAAGGAGATAAACAGAGACATAAGAATATTAAGAAAGTTAAGAATATTAGGGTGGAGAAAAATCAAGAAAAATGAACTATTTGAAAGTATGAAATTCTTCAGAAAGTTCCACTAAATGCAATCTTCCTGCTAAGTAGAGAAAGCAGGTAACTTAAGGCTATATACCAACAAATTAACAATTATCTTATTCATCAAGGAATACAGAAGCAAAGAGAATGATGTAAGATGTCTGCTTATTTGCAAAATATCCTATCTTGCTTTGAAATTTTGTTTTTTCCTTTTCTTTTCTTTTTTTTGAGTTATGAAACTCTAGAAATTATCCAGGTATTAATAGAATAATGGCCTATGATCCTGAGCCAAAAATCAGAGAGCCCTCAGATGGGAAATGTTTATTGGAGGCTGTTTCATACTAATTTATGCAGTGACAGCATATAAACATTTTGTACAGAGAGATTAAGGAATTTGTCATTGTACTGTGTATGGGTTACGATACACATATTAGTAACCACAATCTCCACAAAGCTAGCATGTGGCAGAGCCTGAATATTAGCCTAAGTGTGTATTCTGAACACCAGACACATTTCTTCTTCATTGGAAGAAGTAACACTACATATTGTGTTACTAACCCAGTACCTATCTGGTTAAATCAGATTTCCTTCCAAGACTTTTCTGAGAAAAGTGATATTTCAAATAGCATGATGTTGGGACATAAAAGTCTCTGAAATGTTTTCTCCTAGATGCCTACACCAACAGTCTTTGGAGGGCTTGGAGAAGGCAGTTAGCCAGGGTGTGGTGCAGAAAACCAGTGCCTACACACAGTGGGCCTTCAGTTTGCTTCTTGGGACACCGATTGACTCAGAAAAGCTTTTTTCTAACTTAGTTTGCATTACCTTGGAGATTAGTTAGGAGAGTAAATCCAAAAATGGAAATGAAAATTTCATTACTCATCTCAGGTATCCTTTTAGATTTTACTTTGTTTCATTTTATATTTCATTTTTGCATTTCCCCATCTTCTTGCAGTCTTCTGTAGGCTCCTGCTACTGTGTACATTCTTTCCGGGGTTCCAGGGTTAGTCATTGTGGTTTGCATACATTGAGTTGTCTATAGTACCTTTAATGTCCTGAGTTATGCTGTGGTGTGGAAACTATAGCTGTTACAAAGAATAAATGATCTGTGAGTCCAGGATTTGTGCAAGAGAGAAACATAAAATAAATCCCTTTCAGGGAATAATATTAAAGGGAAAAATAGAAGAGAGAGAGAAAGAGAGCTTTTGTTATCAATTTGCCCAGTTTCTTGACTACCTCTGAGTCAATTTCATCAGTGGGAGTGCTCACTTCCATCCTAGCTCAGGCTAGAAAACTTTTATGTCCAAGTTGAGAACCAAAAAGGGAACTAAATAGGTTTTTCTCTATGCTAGCTTCAGACAGTATCCCTGGAGATGTTCCTGTGACTGAATCAGGATGTTCAGACAGCCTGGCAAAACATTTTTTCCCTTTTATTTAAAACAAAAATTGAAATTCCTCATATTGTTTCATGTCCTCTCATATTTTGAAATCTCTACTGGAAACCACATAAACCTTGGTAGTAAAAGCAAGATTTGGCACATATTATTAAAATGTTCATTTTTAGACAATCTCTTGTGAAACCAAGTTTTTCATACAACTTCTAGTTCACCAATTTTGGTTTTATTTTTTTCTTTCTTGTCATACAGCAATCAGTAAAAAAAGAAGCAGCAGGAGAGAAAATGAAGGGAAGTAATGGACCCAAATTACCTAAACTTTCAATCTTTAGCAGTGCTTCATGATTAGACGAGATAATGTTGTAACGTTGGTAGGGTTTTGAACAAATTGTAGAGCTCAGTAAATGTCTCATATTATTATAATTCATAATGCTGACCACAAAAGAAAATATTATTATGAATTTTTGTTCTCTTTCCCATATTTCATATGTAAAGTTTTTTTTAATAAAAGGCAATTTTGATTCAGTGGAAAGATAACTGGCCTGAGAGTACAGAGAATTTAGTTTCAATTTTGTTATGGATTTTATGCACTTGTGTAATAGTGACATTTCTATTTGAATGTATTTCATAGCAATGGAATATTTCTTAACTCTCAAAAAGAAACTAAGAAGTCACTATTAAAAAACTTATAAACGAGTTTATTCTATAGAAATATCGGGGGAACTAGCCCCAGTATTTCAACGTAGGTTCTTTCCTATTTTCCCTAAGTGTTGACCAGTCTCAGAAACAAAGAGAAAGAGCACAAAAGACAGAAATTTTATAGCTGGGTCTCCAGCAGTGACATCACATGTCGGCAGGTTCCGTGATGCCCCCGAGCTGCAAAGCCAGCAAGTTTTTATTAGCGATTTTCAAAGGGGAGGGAGTGTATGAATAGGGTGTGGGTCACAGAGATCACATGCTTCAAAAGGCAATAAAATATCACAAGGCAAATGGGGGCAGAGCCAGGGTGCTGCCAGGGCCAGGGCAAAATTAGAATAGTTAATGAGGTGTCATGTCCCACTGTGCACACATTGTCATCGATAAACATCTTAACAGGAAACAGGGTTTGAGAGTGGACAACCAGTCTGACTAGCATTTCGCCAGGCTGGAATTTCCCAATCCTAGCAAGCCCCGGGGCGCTGCAGAAGACCAGGGTGTATTTCATCCCTTATCTACAAATGCATAAGACAGACACTCCTAGAGTGGCCATTTTAGAGACCACTCTCTGGGAATGCATTCTTTTCCCAGGGCTGTTCCTTGCTGAGAAAAAGAATTCAGTGATATTTCTCCTATTCGCTTTTGCAAGAAGAGAAATATGACTGTGTTCTGCCTGGCCCCGCAGGCAGTCAGACCTTGTGGTTACCTCCCTGGTTCCCTGAAAATCGCTGTTATCCTGTTTTTTTAGGATGCCCAGATTTCATATTGTTCAAACACACATGTTTTACAAACAATTTGTGCAGATAACACAATCATCACAGGGTCCTGAGGCGACATACATCCTCAGCTTATGAAGATGATGGGATTAAGAGACTAAAGCAAAGACAGGCATAGGAAATTATAAGAGTATTGATTGGGGAAGTGATAAATGTCCATGGTTTAATATTTAAATCACTGTCTCCTCTCCCAAAATAACCATTTTCTGGAAACTGATGTTTAAAAATCTTACATATGTTTCATACCATTCCTACATAGTTATGTGTCTATGAATATTATGCAATATTATTTTTCATGCCATTTTATGTATATGTTATCAGACTGTATATATCATTCTGAAAATAGTCACCATTCAACATTATTTTTATTTGATTTATCCATAGTACATAGACTTACAGTTCGTGTATTTTAATTTCTTTGTGGTATTCCAGTGTATAAAATATAGAAAAAACTTTATACATGCTTTAATGAACATTTAGATTGCTGCCTAAATTTTCAGCATTATGAACAATGCTGCAGTGATTAATCTTGTGTATATCATCATGTGCATAAATGTGAGGATTTCTCTAGGATATATATGTAGAAGTGAAATTTGTGGGTTGAAAACTATGTACATATTTAAATTTTCTAGATATTGTCAAATCATTCTCCAAAAGGTCTATACCAGTTCCAAATCTCAGTATTTTTATATGATGTCACAGATATCTTGCTTCATGTTTGTGATACTATTTGCATTAACAGACTACTTATTTGCCCATCTGGGGTTAAGGACATGCAAGTGGGAAGCAGGGAACTGGTATTCTATTTTTTATTTAATTTCCATTTCTTTGATTACTAATGAGGTAAAGCATCTTTGAATATGTTGATTGGAGTTTGATGTTTCTCTACTGTAAATTGCTTTGGTCATAATGTTTGCCCATATTTCTATTGAATGGATTTGAGTTGCAAATATCATTTTTCAGTTTGTGGTTTGTCTTTTATCTTTGTTTATGATCTTTTGTGGAACAGAAATTTAATGTTGCAAATGTAACAACTTTTTGCTTATAGATTTTGCTCTTTGTGTCTTATTTTGTCACCATTTCCTTCCTGAAATCAAAAGTATATTTTCAATATGTTCTTCAAAAAGTTTTAAAGATCAAGCATTAGGGCCGGGCGTGGTGGCTCACGCATGTAATCCCAGCACTTTAGGAGGCCGAGGCAGGCAGATCACGAGGTCAAGAGATTCAGCCCATCCTGGCCAACATCATGAAACCCCGTCTCTACTAAAAATACAAAAATTAACTGGGTGTGTTGGCACGTGCCTGTAGTCCCAGCTACTCGGGAGGCTGAGGCAGGAGAATCACTTGAACTTGGGAGGCAGAGGTTGCAGTGAGCCAAGATTGTGCCACTGCACTCCAGCCTGTTGACAGAGTGAGACTCTGTCTCAAAAAAAAAAAAAGATCTAGCATTAGGTCATTCATCTATCTGGAATTTAATTTAATTGTAATGTGAGATATGTCTAATTTAATTTTTTTTCATATTGATAACCCCACATGACCACAGTTGGCATTACTAATCAATAAAGAAAAGCTACATCACCCATAGTGTTTTGATTAATACTTTCATTCATCATAGTATTTGTGGTTAACATTATGATTAATGTGTCTTTTTCTTTTTGATTAGTAACACCAACAGTCATGACATTTTCATATTTTTATGGGTACATTTGTGTGTTCCCTATTCTGTTCCATTGCTTCATTTGCTTATTCTTTCACCTGTACAAGACTATATGATGGAAGACTTATAAGTCTAGCTTTACTAGACTTAAAATCTGAGGCCCTGCCAGTGTCATTTACTTCTCTTGGCAGTATACTCTTTTATATAAGTCTTATGATCAGCTTGTCTATTTAATCCAAAGAAAAGCTTTTAGGATTGTATAATAAAATGCATTGAATTTATAGATCAATTTGGAGAGAAATGATATCTTTAAAATTTTGCATCATTATAACCATGAATATTTATTCCATTCTTGTTACTTAGGTCTTCTCTTACTGTCTTGGTTATTTATTCTTTTTTATTGCAGAATTGTATTCATTATATAAATATCTTGTAATTTGTTTGCTCATTCTCCTGCTGAAGGGCTTTGGGTTCTTTCCAGGTTTTGGCTATCGTAAATAAACCTGCTGTGGACATTTTTACATGACTTTAAGTGGACATAAGCACCTGCTTTTGTTGGACACACACTCAAGGGTATAATTGCTTAGTCAAAGGGAACACATATGATTAGCTTTAGCAGATACTGCAAATGGTAGACGTGCATATTCAGACATTTAATAGCAATATAAAAGACTGCCAGATGGTCTAAAACCTCAGCAACTTTGAAATTATATTTTTAATTTTAGCTATTCTGGTGCTGAGTATGTCTTTGTATCCTTTTTGTGGCTTTAAACTTGTCTTTGATTACCAATGATGTTGAGCATTTCTTCATATATATAGCACTGATTTTATTATCCTCTTTTGTGAAGTATTTGGTTAAGTCTCTTGCCTTTTTTAAAAAACTGTACATTTTTCCTTTTCATATAGTTTAGTATGCATTATTTATACATCTTGGATACAAGCTTTTTGACAAATATATGTATTGTAAATCTCTGCTCCCAATCAGTAGCTTTCCTCTCTAGTATATTAAGTAATGTAATTCAATAAACAATAAAAAATTTATTTCATAGTGATTTTTTTATCCCATTTAAAAAATATTTGCTTATCCCAAGATCATGAAGATATTCCCCTTTTTATTTCAAGAAGACTGACGATTCTACTTTTTACATCTTGATCTGTTTTGATTGTATTGATCTATAATCCAAGGTGTTGGGAGGGGTCAAATTTCATATTTTAGCTATTCAGTTGACTCAGCTCCATATTTTGAAAAGACCACCTTTCCCCTCTGATTGGTAATGGAAACTTGGTTGTAAATCAGTTACTAAACACGTGGAATATTTGTTTCAGGACTCTATGCCATTCTGTTGATCTCTTTCTCTATTCTTGTATTGGTTAGACTGAATTCATCCTTCATTCTTCAATCAACCACACTAAATTAATTACTTTTGGTTTAAAATAATCACTCTATAAGTAGAGTAAATCTATCAGATTTTCCCCTTCTTTGAGATTGTTTTGGTTTGTTTAATTCCTTACAATTTCTTATACATTTTACAATGTTGATTTATACATACACAACAGTTTGGATTATGATCAAACTAGCATTGACTCTACAGGTCAGTTTGGAACAGACACCTTTAAATATTTAGAATATTCTATTCCATGAACACAGGATACCACTTCATTTATTTTTGTCTTTTTTTATATTTGTCACAGAAATATTTCATAGTTTCTAATGCAGAGGTCCTTTATTAGATTTATTCTTATATATTTAATATTATTTGATACTGTTTTAACTGAAAGTTTAAAGTTTTAATTTTCCACTTGTTATATTAAAAATGATTATTGTTATATTAAAAATGATTATTTAATACTGACTTTGTATCCAGTAATTTTTGATAAATAGTGACAGAATATTCTGGTAAATAATTTCTTCTTCTCCAATCTTAACATAATTTATTTCTTTTTCTTGCTTTGACTAAAACCATCAGTGAAACACTGTGTTGATGAAAAAAGCCAAACTTTGTAAAATATTTCAAGAGATTCTGAGCCACATGTGAGGACCAAAAATTATATATATATAGATATAGATATAGATTTTTTTTAAGACAGGATCTCTTGCTCTATTACCAAGGCTGGAGTGTTGTGGTATGATCATGGCTCACTGCAGCCTTAAACACCCAGGCTGAAGCAATCATCCTCCTCAGCCTCCTAAGTAACTGGTACTTTAGCATACACCACCATACTTGGATAATGTTTATATTTTTCATCAGTGTGGTATCTCACTATGTTGCCCAGGCTGGTCTCAAACTCCATGGCTCAGGCAATCCTTCTGCCTTGGCCTCTCAAAGTGCTGGGATTATAAGTATGAACCAGCATGCCTGGCCCTATATGCTAATATTTTGTTTTTATTTATGTTCATGAGAATTAGTGGTCTATAATTTCTCATTCTTATAATGTCTAATTAGATTTTGGTATTAGCATTATTCTAAGTTGGGAAGAATAACAAAATAAGTTGGGAAGTATTTCTCTTTTCTTATTCTTTGAAAGGATTTTTATAAAACTAATGTTATTTCACCAGGGACAGTTTTTCTAGTAGGAAGGTTTTTAATTACAGATTTAATTTCTTTATCAACCAAAGTTGCCTATCAGATTTTTATTTCTTCTTTTGTCAGTTTGGATATTTGACATTTCTCAAGAAACATATTCATTTCATCTCAGTTGTCAAAGATATCAACTTTTCATAATACCTTCTTATTCTAATATTCATGATTTGAAAAGAGTAATGTTCCTGGGGTATTAATTATTTTTATAAATGTTAAAATAACTTTTATTTTATTGATTGTCTCTATTCTATGTTTATTTTCAACTTCATTCATTTCTACTTTTACTTTTTTAGATTTTCTTCCTTTACTTTCTTTGGGAATAATTTTCTCTTCTTTTTCTAGCTTCTTGAGTTGGGTGTTTACATAACTGATTCTCTACTTCTTTTCTAATACATGCATTTAAAGCTATAAAATCCCTCTAGGCACTACTTTTACTACATCTTACAGATGTTTGTAAGTTATAATTTTAGTACAAAATATTTTTAATGATAATTCCATACTAAATAATTTTCATGGTGATTTCCTATGTTACTCATGAGTTATTTAGAAGCATGTGTCTTAATTTACATGCACTTAAAAATTTCTATTTTTCTATCTGTTGTTGACTTCTAATTTAATTCTTTATGGACAAAAACCTGCACTGTATTTGAAATTTGTTTCTTTAAAGTCTTCTTTGTCTTATGTTAATATATATGTGCCATATTTCTTTTGGTTAGTGTTTGTATAATATATATTTTTCAGTTCTTTTATATGCCTTTTTTTCTTTAATCTTATTTTTAAATTATGTCTCATAAATCACATATATATTTTTCTTTTTAAAATCTAGTTTTACAATCTTGTTTTCTAGTTATTTACACTCTTCACATTTAAGGTAATTACTGATATGCTTAAATGTGTCAGGCTATTTGTGTCCTATTTGTCACATCTGTCATTTTAGACTGTATTAGTTTTCTATTGTTGTGTAACAAATTTCCACAAACTTAGCATCTTAAGACAATGCCCTTTTATTATCTCACAGTCTTGGGAAGCAAAAAGTTTAGGAATATGTTAGTTGAGTCTTCTGCACAGGGTTTCACCAGGCTGAAATTAAGGTATTAGCTGGGGCTATAATCTCATGTGGGGCTGAAGGACTAGCAGATCTAGTTGTTACATAAGCTGTACCTAGTATGGAATCTAACAAAATGAGATAATTATCTTTGGAAAGCGGGGGTTAACAATGGGGCTGGGAAGGAAGCTATGCCTTGGAGATCAACAGCTCTGGGTTCAAATTCTTACTGTGGTGTGTATGAGTTTTAATTTTATCACCTACATAGAAGAGAACATTTTACTTAGTTTACAGGATTAAGAGATTAAATGAAATATCTGAAAGAGACTGCCATCTAGCTATATCTCCTAAGCATCTATATTTATTATTAAGCATGAAAACTCAAACATATTTCTGAGACAGGAGAATTATGAAAAAATAATCAATGTTTTGAAAAGATGTTGAGGTGAAAGGAAAACAAACAGTCGTGTCCAGTAGCTTCACTTGATAATGAGGGTGCAGTAGTGTGGTTAATAAAATTGAAAAGATCAGGAAAAAGTCACAGAAACTGCTTTAGTTATTTCATTTATTTATTCATCCAATATTTGTATCTGTGTGAGAGCCTACTCTCAGATGGGCATCTTTCTAGCTGTTGAGAATACAGTGGTGAGCTAACCAGGCAAGGACCTCACCCTTTATATAGTATGGCATTTCCTAAAATGTATTGACTGAGATGTTATGATTCCTACAAATTAATAAATGAATAAAGGATTTCAAAGTCAAATAAATTTGTGAAGTTTTATGTTATGCAAAGTTTTATGTTTGCTGTAGTAGTTCTCAGAGCCTTGAATATGCAAATGAAAATTGTGAATCTATAAGAATTAGATATAATATGTAGCATTTCCAAATTTATTTTACTTTAGAGCTTCTATATAGAGGAACACATAGTAATATCTTGCAGGAGACAGCTTGAGAAGTGCTCAATGAAGCTTTAAGTGAGATTGAATAAATGGATTTATAAAGCAATATTAAAGGCTTGTCAGTATTTGGATTTCATTCATTGGTAATGGATCTAATCATGAAAATTATATGATGTTATTTGGCACAATTCCACAGCTTAACAAAAGGCCTAGAGAAAATGGGCAGTTGATTTGTCTAGGTCTAGAAATTGACAAAGTGATTATAATAAAATATGGAGGTGTAACAAAATCCTAGAGGATTGTGAAATAAAGATAAATCAGTGAACCATGTATTCCAGCCTGGATAAGGAGGAAAGCAAAGCCTCAATAATTTGAGAGAATAATGAGATATGGAAATATTAGAAGTATAATGTGTATTGCTTAGAAGTAAGAAAATGTGGAAGAAAATTATAGTCAGAGAGACACATTTCAAGTTTCAAGATATCAGATGTGAAAAACGGATGAAAAGTGATGACATTCTTTAGGACATAACTGTGGATTCATTGCTAAAGTGGAATGAAGGAAGGTAAAAGCATTATGAGTCCATAGTATATAAACGGTTGTCCATTTGAAGAATGAAGTTACTTAAGCATCTAGAAAATTATGAAGTAGAAAAGAGAACTGTGGTCCTGGCATAAATAATTTATGCATACTGGGTAGGCACCTGGAAACTGGTGGAATTATGACTTTTAAAAGTTAAGTCCGAGTGTGGTGGTTCACACCTGTAATCCTAGCATTTTGGGACGCCGAGGTGGGCAGATCACTTGACGTCAAGAGTTTGAGACCAGCCTGGCCAACATGGTGAAACCCCATCTCTACTAAAATTACAAAAATTAGCCAGGTGTGGTAGTGGGCACCTGTAATCGCAGCTACTCAGGAGGCTGAGGAAGGAGAATTGCTTGAACCCAGGATCTGAGCCGAGATATCACCACCGCATTTTAGCCTGGGCAAAAGAGTGAGACTGTCTCAAAAACAAACAAACAAACAAAGTTAATATGTGGTCTTCGAAGTAGGCATGGTGGAACCAATGTGAAAATCTAATGGCTTTGAATGAGACAGTAGGAAGCAAGGATATTGCCAACCTTTCCTTAAAGTCAACAGATTTAACGCAAGTAGGAGTGCCTTTACATGGAGGTTTCCATGGGTAGTACAATATAGGGGAGAGTAGGTCTTGAGTTCAGACAAACACAGGTTAGATTCCTGACTCTGCTGCTTACTATGTTACAGTCTTACTTAAATATGTAACATCTGTATGAATTCTACATTCTTTCACAGACACAATATTCCCATCTTATATCCTTGAAGGCTCTTCTGAGGAACCACAAAATTGTATAAATCTTAGCACAGTGTCTGTTCTTCACGCAGGACTAGGCTTTATACTGTGAAAATGAGAGCCATATTCTAGAAAAATATTTAAACTTGTGTGAAGGTTATGAGCCAATGACAATAGAGGCAAAATTCCGAGATATGGGTTTGATTGTCGTGGAAAAGATGGGAAAAGACTCTGGATGGAGTTAATTCTTTTCAAATTTCTACTGAATATTTGTGGGAACTTTGGTCTAAAGTGTAATGATGCATTTTAAAAATATTTGACCAAGGTAGAGATTGCCAAACTTGATGATAATAATAAAAATGAACATAATAATGGCTACTATATATTAAGGTCCAGCTAACTCTATGAAATAGATTTTACCACCCTACTACACTCTTTATGCATATGAGAAAAACAAGAAGTGAAATGACCTGCACAAAAGCATAGAATTTGTAAATTGCAAAGCCAATATGTCCTCTTATATCAGATAGACATGCAAACATGTATAGATTTACATAGATAGATATATACATATTTACATGTGTTTAAGTATGTATGTGTTTATGTGTGTATATATGTGTATGTGTTTATGTGTGTATACACACACACACACATATGTATATATACACACAGAAAGAGAGAGAGAGAGAATATTAGAATAGACCCACCAAAAGAACTATCTCTTTTTAAGTACTATTTTAAAATGTATGTACCAAACATAAAAACTTACTGCACTTGATATTTTGGCATACAAGATGAGGGAAACACAGCAGCTCAAAAATATTCTATAAAGCCAGTTACTATAATCAAAATACAAATGTTCAAAAACCAAAGATCTAAAAATTTAAAATAAATATGTTAAACAATGTAATGTGAATCTGGATTCTATAAGACACAGGAATCTGATTTGCAGGTTATAAAACCTTCTAGTATATAACCATGGGATTCAATGGTCAGGGCAAACACATCATGAGAAAGGATGGTTTTACTTTAGAAGAATAGAGTAAGGAATCAAACATGAAGACTTTCATGACTAAAACAAACCAAAGTGAACATGGGGCAAACTAAACCTCTTTTGTTCAGAGCTATATGTCCAGTACCTAGTCGGTTCCTGGCACCTTGTAAGTTTGTTGAATGAAATGAATGAATGCCTGAGAAGAAAGAGCAGAAGCACAAGAACTGGTTGCTGATGACAATAAGGAAAACATTATGTAGAACTTGAGTGCTGAGGCACTTGTATCTACTTTAGACTGTCTATACTTCATTTCTTTATTTGTTGAGTAAATCGTTCCAGAAGAGCTTGACCATAAATCAACAGCACTATTCTCTCTTTATTGACAGATATTCACCAAGTGAAGGGGAAAAATAATTTTAGTTTACAGCTGGAAAGTCAACTGCTACCTAAAATCCATTTTGAGGGAAGGGACATTACTCTTAAGTCTTGGTGTAATAAAGAATAAACGTAGCATAAAGCTACTCCTTGACTCACCAAAATCTGGGATGTATCAATCAATGACTTGTCTAGAAATTTTGAACTGACAAGACCACTGAATTATTATTATGGGTTTCTGAAATTCCAACAAACTTAGGTCATGACCTTAAACACTCTGGAAGGAAGCATCTTTCAAGACTGAATGGCTCACAATCTCAGACTGTCTGCTTTTCCCCAATTCCATCATATTAACTAAATAGCCAAATGCTTATGGTATTTACAGATTTTTATTCATTTTGACACAACTAAAATATCTCCATAGATAATCTCCATAGTGTAGACCAAAAAACCCACAATCATCTCTCAGTAACAGCAACATGGGTAGACAGACTAGAAGGCTGGTTTTTGATCAAGCACACTGTTATTAAATGGTGGGTCATGGGGCATAAAATGTGCAATCACACCAGAATAGATCTTAAATTTTACAGCCTCACTGAAAGTACTTCCTACCAGTCCAATGGCCAGGACTAAATGTGTTTGTCACACAAGGATGAAGAGCAAAATTGAACTATATTTCTGAATCATCAGTCCTAAAGGCTGTTAAACTAAGTCTTACATTGCCTTATATGACCTAGAAATGCAATCTGATTCAGCAACATTTACTAAGTACCTAATCTGAGTCCTCAACACAAGCCAAACTAATTATAATACATTGCAAATATAAGCATAAATAACATATCAAGGAGTGACTTATTTCAATTTTTAAAAACTGAAAAATTTCCTTGCTGTAAGTCACTGACATCGTCTTCTGAGTTGTAGAACTGAAAAATACCACCAAGAAGTCATTGTGTACAGTCTCCTGCCTTTGTGGAAAAGATATATTATTATTACTTATTTGGGATGAAGAAACAAAAGCCTAAAAAGCATAAGTAGTTTTCTGAAGATTATGTGAATAGTAAACAACAACATACAAGGGTAGAAATTAGATCCTCTTATTTCTTGGTGCAAAATTTCTTCCAGATTCCATGCTGTTTCCCATAGAATTATACATGGGAGAGTGAAATAGAGTCCAAATGACCTGAGATATAATTGTATAAGTACTCATTTATACATTTCTGCACAAGTCTGACCAAGTTCTGTTTAACTATGACCAGTTGAAGATTTTCATATGTGCAAGGTCAAACAGCAAAAATCATACAGCTTAAATTATTTTTGTTTGTGAATATTATGCTTCAGTCAGTTAAGAACTAGAAAGAGAAGTAAGAACAAGGGTAAAGATTGTTCTAAAGTTAGCCATAACTAGGTAGAGAGAAGGATATGGTTAGTTTGTTGTCTATCGTGTTTTGTTTTATTGAGGTTATTATGAAGTATAGATAAATTTAACAAAATCTATGCATAGCCTGGATATTCCAAACTACAAAATATTGCTGAGTGAAATTAAAGGATACCTACATAAATGAGAAGATATAACATACATTTTCCCCAAATTAATCTATATATTAAATGCAATTCTAATCAAAATCCCATGAGTCCGTTTTTAGTTCAAAAATGGCAAGCTGATTCTAAAGTTCATTTGGAAATGCAAAGGAGTCTACACAGCCAAGATAATTTTGAAAAAGAAAAAAAAATGAGAGGACTCATACTACAAAGCAACAGTAATTAAAACAGAGAGCTGTTGGTAGAAGAATGCACTTATAGATCAAAGAAATAGAATAGAAAGTCTAGATACAGACCCAAAATACATGGTCAATTTATTTTTTGTAAAACTGTTTGGCTATTTTAATTGAGAAAGTATAGGTTCTTCAACAAATGATGCTAGAACATGTGGATATTCATATGGAAAAAAAATGAACCTCACACATTCATGAAGATTAATGAATCACAGACTATACTTTTAAAACATTTGCAAGCCATTAATAAGAAAACAGCAGGCAATTCACAAATGTACAAATGGCCAATGAGCATTTGTATACAACATCATTAGTCATCAGATAAATGCAAATTAAAACAAAAATGAAATACCCCTACCAGCCATTTAAATGGCTAAAATTAATATCAAAATAAAGAGAAAAACCTTAAAGCTCCTAGAGAAAAGTTATCTGATAAATTAGATTTCCCTTCATCTTCACCATAAGACCAAGATTTCTAACTTGTTCCTCACTGTATATCTAGCACTTAGCAGAGGGTATGAAATGCAACAATAGACTCAATAGATAGGAAGGGGATGAATGCATGCATGCATAAATGAATATGTTATTAGAGTTATCTATCATTGTAGCAGTATGCAATATCACAGGAATCAATATCATCTTGTTAAATCACATTTTCTCACACATATTTTGGTTGTAAACATATATTTTTAAATTTTCAGTTTTGAGATTGGTTTGTTCCCAAGTTCCATAGTAAAAGTGATACTAAATTTGTTTGACCTGTGGATGCTTTCCAAATCATTTCCATTACCTGATTGAAACAAACAGAAATTTTCTCTCTGATTAATAATAGAAATGTCATTGTTGAGTTTTTTGATATTCATTCCATGTGTTTAAAAGAGTATGGAGAGTTTTGGAAAAGATAAAGAGGTCATGACCACATTTACATCCAATCTCTTTTTTTCAACACTGCATAACCTAATCCATGTGAAGTAGGCTCCATGTACCAGGTTTGGACCTCTGAATTTAGAATGAATTAATCTGTTCCTCAGGGATTTGTAAAAGTTGCTGAGAGCAATTTGATGACAATAGATTGGAAAGAAAAGAAAGCCAGTTTCCGTACTGATAATAAAGCATGAAAAAGATTGGGAGAAAGCCACAATGAGAAGAGATGATGGGATCTTCTGGTGGTTCTAGTCTTTTCATGAGGCTGAGCAAGATTTTTGCCCTTGCATTCTATTAGATTACTTTGTACCCCTATAATGTGCACCCCCTTCCCCAACTTTTTACTTTAGCTAATTCTAGAAAGTTTCTTTGGCTGGCTCCTCCCTTGACTCCTGGAAACACACACACACACACACACACACACACACACACTCCTCATAATGCACTGCAGGATAATCCCTAAGAATGCCTAAGTACCTTTTAGCATGATCCTCCCAGAAATCTGAAGAACTAATCTTATTCTAGTTTCATAGTAATAAATGTATGAATGCACTTCTCTGAAGTTGTTATTGCATGATGGAAGGAATCGAGAGTGATTGATGAGGAGCCTGTTCCAGCCTCAATAGTCTGTATGATCCATTGGCATTCAGTCTATATGGTATTACCTTAAGCTTGATTAGCTGCATGAGGCCCTGAAATGGTGTTTCTAGATCAGGCTGCATCCTGGGCTGCTCCAATTATACATATAAGGATGGGCTTGCAGAAAATTAGTTCAGATTTTCTGAACTAAAATATATGGCCGTCACTCATATATTATCATCCACAAACTATTCTAGACATTGGGTCTATGATCATACTTCTTCACTATTTTCCACTTTTTTTTGGATCCTTATTGCAAATTATTTCTGTATCATTTAGATGAAAAAAAATCTTGGCTTAACTTTTTCATCTCTGGGGTATTTCCTGGAAACCTAGGCCCAATTTTCACATTTGTCACCACACTAAACACACTTACACATAAATAGAACTTTGCCCTTCCAACTGTCAAAGTAGGCAGTTCATGAGGCACCCGCTGAATCTCACTATGAATTTATTATATGTTTGGGATCTGGATTTAACAGATAAGTTTCACCAATGCCTTCTTTGATCCCCAAAAGCAGAATTAAACACTTCATTGTTCCCTCTTCTATGCCATCCTATATGTGCTTCTCTTTTTCTAATTATGTGCTGATTTTACTTACTTGTCTTTTCTTCTCAACTGTGAGATTCTTAGGAGCAAGTGATCTGATCTCATTAATATTTGCATCTGTGTGCCCTATCCTAGTCCCTGCCATGTACATTGACATTCAACAAATGTTTGTTTCATGAATAATTGAATGAATGGATGGATGAATGAATGCTTGACCTTCCACACAAATTCAAAGACTAAAATCATGAGACCTTTACATGTCTAATTTCCCTAAGAAGAGTCTCTAAATACTGTTTTTACTACTAAAATCAAATCATTCTCATAGGCAAGTACCAAGCAATACTGCTTTTAACAAAGGGATAAACAATGTAAACCTTCCTCTAGTGTAAACTTGTGAGAAACCCTTTAGTGAATCATGAATATATAAATGTATATGTGCACATTTGCTGTGGAAGGGATATTGAATTCTCATTATGGACTTCTTGGGAAGCCTGAAAAAGAGAGTAATTTTTCCTCTGACACTGAGGTAAGGTGTGTATGTGAGAGGGGGATGAGTGAAAGAGGACAGAAAGGGAAGGAAGGAAAGAGAGAAAGAGACATTATGTATATGTATTTTTTCCCTGTGCATGCAATCCTGTTAAATCGATAGTTACTAAAATCAGAGTTTGTTGTTAAATCATAGCAAAAAACCACCATTTTGTCTATCTGCTACAAACTAATAGGAAAAAATCTGCAATTTATTATTCTAAGAGGTGGAAGTTATCTTCAAAACATCTCTCTTACTAATCATTAGAGGTAATTAAATTCTCATAATGATGCTCCACTACTTGTATTGTTCTGGCTAAAGACGAATCATAAAATAAATACAATTGACAATGTAGGTCAATAGGGTTGGCTGTTCAGTTTAACAAGCAGCAAGTTAATGAATCCACGGGCATGGATGTCACCCCCTTGCAAGCCTAGTAGCATTGTTTTGTGTATGACTGAAGCTGCTTTTCCCTGTGCTGTAATCAGACTGTATCTGCATATGTTGAAATCATTTATTTCCTTTTAGCACCAATCTCTTACATCCTTCTTATCTCGTTTCTGCCCTTCTTTTCTCTGTCTGTCCATTTTCTGTCACCTACATCTGTCATCAACTAGGTACATTTTTAGGCTAAAGGCTTACAACAAGAAATAAGACAATGTGTTGTTTTTTTTTCAATATCCTGAGTCTAGCTAAGAAGAAATGCAATAAACACTTGTTAACAATGTAATTTGATAGATGCTTTTAAAGTGGTGTGTACAGAGGAGGAAATGCCAAATTAAATATAAAGGGGACTAAGAAAGGGGACTAAGAAAGCATCACAAAGGGAATTCCCCTTGAAATTTGTCTTGATAAGAGGACCTTGAAGGAGTAAATGCTCTTCTAAATATTTTATACCTATATTCTTTTATATGCTATAGAACCTCTAATAGGTGTATATCTATATCTATATCTATATATACCTATTCTATATAAAAATATACATACCTATATATAATATGTGTATGTGTATATATATACCTATATATGTGTGTGTGTATATATATATATATACACACACACACACCATTTGGCATATATATATGCCAAATGATTAAATGAATTAATGTTCTGCTTAGAGAATATAATAAAATGTATTCCAAGGACATGGAACAACGTGTCTAAAGGCAAAGTAGCAAAAGAGAATTTGGCAAGTACATAATGGGCCAAAAATGACAAGAAAAAAATGAAAATATTTGATGCTTCATTTTAGGATTATAAAAGGAATTTTAGGAAAGGATTATACATAATTTTCAATGGTATTTTTAAAAAGTGAAAGCTATGATTTATACTATTTGTATGATCAAAATATTTCACTCTCTTTTTTTATCTTAGCTGTATGCCAATGTTGTATTCTACTTTTTTCCTTTAGTTTTATATATTTGTATAAATATATGAAACTATATTTATATAAATGTATGTTTATATTTATATAAAACTATATTTATATATTTATAGCAAAATATTTTCTAGGTTTCTATAAAGTCTTCATATGATTACTTTTCATATGGATGCCTAATATTACTTTGAGTTTACTGATCACTTAGCCATTGTTCTTGTTTTATCAATATTAGAATTAAATCCTGTAACAAGTCCTATATCAGCATCTTTCAATTTCTGGGTCAGCTGAGAAGCAGCAGCAGGATGTCTATATTTTAGTGTGGCTGCATTTATACAGGGCCAAGGAAGCCAGGACTGGTTTGTACTTTCCCAGTTTCTCTGAGGGTCACTTCATGCTATGAGAAGTTCTGCAAAAGAAGATTTAAGTACCTTCAATCAACTCCCCAACCCAAATCACATTTGGACCCAGATTTCTCCAACTGTGGGCAATACTGTCTACCATAGTAAGCGTTAAAGTTAGTGACCTAAAGAATTGAGTGGCCCACTCCAAGGGAGAGCTAGTGGACATGTTCCCTCCCTCAATGCTTAAGAAAGATGCTGAAGGGAAGAGCTCTGAGAAATGCACTGGAGAGCCCTGCCCAGGGCAGCCCTACATTGTGTGCTTTCCTTAGCTCAGCATTCTGAGGAGTTTCATAAGAACAGCAGGGGTAGCAAGTGTGATGGGAAGCCCCAGAGAGACTTAGAGTCGTAGAGAGAAGATGGTGATCTTGGAGCAAGAAAAGGGCAATGGTGAACAAAACTCTGGTGAGCACATGAGAGGTTCTAGAAAACTCCTGTTCAATTAGGAAGTACTGGAGGCTGACTGGCAGAGATTCAGCCAAATCAGATGCAGAGCAAAAGCCAAGAGAATACAGGAAACCCAGAGCACTGACAGGGTAGGGGCATAGGGCAGGGTTTGGCAGGAAGAAGGGAGGGTTAATATGAAGGCTTAGTGGAATTGTAAGGGTTCTAGTACAAAATGCTTTCTCTAGTCACTAAAGGTTTCAAAAAAAAGTTTATTTTTTTCTCTTAGTGATGTAAAAGGAATAAAAAATGATTACAAATAAAGTTTGATACAATCAAAGTCTCAGAACATCTGGGTTGGGATTCATCTCTACTAATGTTTTGATTGTTGACCAGAGTTTGAGCTGGGCAATGAAGGCTGTAAGTAGACGAGAGAATTAGGTGCTATTCTCCATTTGGAAATAATCCTACTGCTTCCCAATAATTTACTTGGCATTTCTTTGCCATCTCTTTTTGTTTGTTTTTGGGATGGAGGTTGCTTCCTTCATACATCTTTCTTCTGATATACACCCATGGACATTTCTATCATATATTCCCATCATACCCCATATGTATAATAGCACTTATCACACTGTATTAGATTTGCCTGTTTGTCTTGTGCAATCCTTTTGGGGCTGTGTTAGTTTCCTAGAGCTGTCATAACAAAGTATCACTAACTGGCTGGCTTAAAACAACGGAAATGTATTCCTTCAATTCTGAAGACTAGAAGTCTGAAATCAAGATGTCAGCAAGGCTATACCCCACTCTGAAAACTATAGGGGAGAAGCTTTCATTGCCTCTCCAATTATAGCTCCTAATGTTGGTTTACAGATGCATCACCTCAGTCTCAGCCTCTGTCGTCACCTGGCCATCTTCTCCCTGTATATCTTTCTCTTATGAAGATGCCAATCATATTGCATTAAGGACCCACCCTACTCCAGTATAAGCCCATCCTACTCCAGTATAAGGGCCCACCCTACTCCGGTATAATCTTAAATAACTTTATGTCTGCAATGATTGTATTTCCAAATAAGTCCACGTTCTGAGATACCAGGGACTTCAATATCTTTGTAGAGAGGCGGAGCTTGCAGTGAGCTGAGATCGTGCCACTGCACTCCAGCCTGGGTGACAGAGCAAGACTCCGTCCCAAAAAATAAATAAATAAATAAATAAATAAATAAATAAAAAATAAATATCTTTGCAGAGGAGGGGTCCACAATTCAATCCATAACAGCCAGCAAGGATTATGTCTACTTCATCACTTTTACTTTTGTATCTTTAGTAATTATCTCATTGCTGAGCTCACAGAACATGTTCAATAAAATTTTGATGAATAAGTGAATGTGTGAATACAGAAATTAGGTTGTACCAAGAAATCCCTATTCTGTTCCAGTATAAAAGAAATTTATGTAGGAGGGTAGCAAATTAAGCTACAGGAACTTCAAGGCCCTTCCAACTTCACAGTTCTGTGATTCCTTTGTCTCAACACTGATTTGGTTCCAGCTATTTAGAAAAGACCTGTGAACAGCAACTGCTTACTGATTACATCTCTTTAAACCCCAAATAGACAAAATTAAGTGTCATAAAGCATATTTAAGTGCGTAGAATTGTATACCTATTGTTTGGGATTTTAGAGGATTTCAAAGGTCTTCATCCTTGTACTTAATTTTAGGCTGTTTGCTTTTGGGCTACTCTGGGAGAGGAGCAAAGAGTCGGTTTGAGTTGTATGACTGACATCTTCTGGCTACAGTGGATATTACAGAAAGACTGAAACTCCACAAAGGGTAATAAATGGAATCACTCTGGTTTTAACATTGAAAAAGAAAAGAAAGGTAACCTTATATGTGGAAGTAACAGACAGCTATTCATAGTTAGACCAATTCATTTTTTTAGAAAGAGTGACTATATAGCCTAAGAAATATGTGGAGTTCACCAGAATTGATTTTTGCCTTGAATAAGAAAGTGAAGGAGATGAAAACATAAATGCAGAGAGCATTCAGGAACAGAGCACGAAGAAACAGATTGATCAGAAACGTTCTTGATGAAAGACTAGTGCTTTGGCTTTCTTATAAAGAATGTGCGTATGTGGGAAAGCTATGAAAGAGGTTCTTGAATACTTTGGCAACTTGACTATTGTTTTGCTGTGACCCAGACAAAGGTCTGGGAGGACTTTCCATTTGTACTTCTGCCATTTGTGATTGGCTCTCCTTGCTCAGTTCCAGGGACGCTGTCAGAATAATTATTCATTCATTCATGAAAAATGTGCTGTGCATGTCCTTTCTAAACTTCAAACATGTTCTCTAATGTATTGTTCTCCATCTCTCCAAACTGTTTTTCTTTTCCTTCCTTCCTTCCGTCCTCCCTCCCTCTTTCTTTTCTTTTCTTTTCTCTTTTCTTTCTTTTCTTTTCTTTTCTTTTCTTTTCTTTTCTTTTCTTTTCTTTTCTTTTCTTTCTTTCTTGACACAGTCTTGTTCTGTCACCCAACTTGGAGTGCAGCGGCACGATCTCAGCTCACTGCAACCTCCACCTCCCAGGTTCAAGCGATTCTCCTGCCTCAGCCTCCCGAGTAGCTGCGACTACAGGCCAAGCCACCACGCTTGGCTAATTTTTTGTATTTTTAGTAGAGACAGGGTTTCACCGTGTTAGCCAGGATGGTCTCAATCTCCTGACCTCGTGATCCGCCCACCTCGGCCTCCCAAAGTGCTGGGATTACAGGAGTGACCCACCACGCCCGACCTCTCCAACCTGTTTCATTTATCTTTTCTTGATGATGTAGTGCCCCTACTACTTACCGGCTGGCCACATTGTTCCTGACTACTCTCAATCCTGAAAAGAGGACATGTGGCTGTGTTAAATAATTTGGTTTTTATCCTAACAGTAATTGGGTACCGTTGAAAGATATCAAACAGTGAGGTAACAAGATCAACTTTGCATTTTACAAAGCTTAATCTGGCTGCAGTATGGACAGAGACCTGGCTTGGTCTCCTATGCAATTGCCAGGAGGGAGACACCTTCACTAAATTACCTCCATGTTTGCTGTACTCGGTAGAAACAGAATTGCTGTTTAACTGTTAACACTACAGCATAAGAGAACGAAGCAATCTGTTTTCACATATTCCTGACAAGGAAAAGGTTATTTGGTGTTACTTGTACAAACAATATTGAATATTAGATATGGAGGAAATGAAAAAGAATAGGTCATCCACAGCCCATAGCCTCGGAGTAAAATAAAATATTGACAATGTAATGCAATAGCCAGGAAAAGTCACACCGCACAATACATATAAATGAAAAAAGCATTTGTATTTGTTGATAGTTTCCTGATAATTAATTTCTTCATATGTAATGCAAATAATTTTAGAAATTGTTGGAAAGGAAACATGGATATCCTAAGACACTTGAACTTGATAATGTTGTGCCTCATTCTCTTAATCTCTGAAGTTGGTTTCATGTTGCAGGTGACATTACCACAAATATGAATCTTTAAATAAAATAGAAACAGTGGGACTTCTTTCATAGCTCTTGAACTGTGATTGAGTTTTGTTATCCATAGTTACCTTAGCAGAAACATGAACTTCTTTAAAAGTAGGCCCCATGGCATATAACTCTTCCTTTCACTGTTTCTAGCATAATTCTCTGCACATGTAAATGAAAAACATTAGTGCTGAATGAATAAATGGTGAATTAACAAATGGATGAAGGATGTTGTCAAATGATTGAAGCTGCAATTTTATTTTCCTGGCGTACTTTTTTAAAATGTATACTGGGATACTCATACAGGTATTCAACAAACATAGCACAGGTCTTTTTAGTCATCTGTATAACAAGTGTCAGTACTTGTCTTTATAATATCTTTCATAGAAGGTTATAGGAGGTAAAAATATACAACCAACTTTGAACAAAAGTATAATTCACACGGAATTCTTTAGTGCAAAAGAGATGTGTAGAAATTGAGTTTGCTGGGTATTTGCTAACCAGTATGTAATTCCTAACTGGCATTACTGAAAATTTTTTGAAAATTTGATTTTATTTGTCAGAAATCCCACTAAGTTTAAATTTAGTAGGGAGGAACCCTCAGTGTATAACTGGAAAACCAATAAAAACCAAGAGGATTGCAGACCTGTTTTCTTATAAGTAGTTATGACACCTAAGAAAGTATTTTAAAGTTAATAAAGAAACATTAAATTTCTTGTTGAAAGTATCAGTATGGAAAAATTTATATTTTATAATTACTATAATAAAATAAAACTTCTGTTTATCCTCCAGTGTGTTTGAAAAAAAGAAAAGCACCCTGGAGTTTGGATCATTAAGGTAACCTATATTGTTGGTTGTTGCTGAGGTTTTTTTTTTTTTTTTTTTTTACTTTTCCTGCCTTGCAAATTGAAATTTTTCATTTTTTGTTGCAGTTATACTGATTCTTCAACTAAAACTTTCTTGGGACTTGTAATATGAAGTATCGTAAGTAAGGTCATGCACCACTAATAAAAGAAAGATTATTCGCTTATTACTCAGAATGCCTTGGGCTGTCATTCTGCATGCAATCCACTTAATAAGTAACCCAATAGCGGAAAAGTTCAGGAGAAGGTGCAGGCCTGTCCAGCCAGCAGAGGAAGAGCCAGCTGCCTCCACGACTACACTCCACATGGACATATTTCAGATTCTCCCCATACAGATTGCATGGCTTGAGTCTACCTGGAACCACCTTAGAATAGAGATCTCCTCTCCATTCCTGGGTTCCCTGGAAACACGAAGCTACACTCACCGCCAACCATCTACTCCCATGTTAAATACAAAATAGAGAAGAAATTGTCTATTTCGAAGGGAAGAGAGAGCTATCATCTTTTACAAGTGCCAGAGGTAGTTTTGCTTAGTGCTTCCAAGTCCTTTGTAGGCTGAGCACTGAAGTGAAGAGGATATGAGCAGGAGCTGCCTAAGAAGAGGAGATGAAAGGAAGCAGAAGCCCACTAGTGAGGTCTCTATAATGCCTCGGTATCTCCTGCCACAATCCACAGGCTGCCCTGGGCTCTGAGTCATTTCTAAAGTTAAAATTAGTCATTGTATGCTGGCACTGATATTACATGTTTTGCATACATAGTCTCTAAATCATACATTAACCCTAAGAAATAGGTGTCACCATTCCCTTCTAACAGATAAAACTGAGGCTCCGTAAAAATAGGTTAGTCACCAAACAATATTTTGGTTTGATCCTAAAGCCTATGATTTTCTCTTTACAAAGAGGGATCTGTGGAGCTCTGGGATGTTTCCTGTCTCCCACTAGACTGTCTGCTCACTCAGGTTGGGTACCTAGTTTTTTTGCTTATGGTTCCATTCCAGGCCTTGGAAAACTGCCTAGGTATTCATAATATATGCGTATTATGTATATATTATATAATAGACATATATAATATACATATTATATGTATATTAACCATTTGAAAGATGATAACAAGATAGCAAGCATACTTTAGAAGAAAAAAAAATCTCTGGATAGATTTGAAAATAAATAAATAAATAAATAAATAAATAAATAAATAAATGGTCTAGGAATTTGTGCTGGGTTTGGCCTGAAATGATTGTATCAATGAGGCTCCCTGGCCATTTGGTTTCAAGTTGATTTTGGCCAGTGAGAGGCACTGGTAGATCAATAGGCTTGGAAGAGAGAGCGATCAGGGTAATTATTCCACGAGCTTTCCTCCTTGGAGTCATCTTGGCTATATCCCTCCACCTTAGGTCACAGCTCCCACCAGGGAATCCACTACAAAGTTCTAAATTTCAGTAACTGCTTCTTGCTTCTTCAGCCTGGGGGTGGCAATAGCTCCTTAATATTGCCATTAGTTGTTGTTGTTGTTGTTTTTAATGTTTTAACTCTGCTCATATCTTTAGAGAGAGTTTATCAAACTCTCTTTCAATTTTTTATATGAGTGTGCCATCTATTTTATGCTGGAAATATGAATTATTCAGTAGATGTTTATTTATCTACTTAAATATTGATCAAACCCCAATTATATGTATGTTGTATGTGTTTTTATGGGAGAATGGCTCTCAGGACAATAAAAATGTTGAAAACTGATATATCTTTTCTATTTAGACAAAATTGTTTCCTCTTCTGCAACATTTCACCATCCAAGTGAACTAATATTGGTAGTTTTAAATTTTGTTCTCTCTCTCCCTCTTTATTTCTTTCTTTCTCCTTCTCTCCCTCCTTTTTTCCTTTCTTTCCTTTCTTTTCCTTTCCTTCTTTTTTTCTTCGTTTTGCATTCTGCCCAGCTATAGATAGTTTTCCTACATGCTATGTAATGCTGGAGGGAAGACACGTCCCATCTCTGGCAGCCAGATGTGGAGGTTACCAATGAGGAGCCTGGCAAGGAGGTTTCACCATAAGAGAAGGGCCTGCATGGCCGACTTTGTGGGTTGCTGGAGATGGTAGACTCAAGGAGGTCTATTCAAGGTAAACATTGATTGCTACTGCCAGGCTCACTACATACTGCAGCTTCCCTCAGGTGGGCATCAGCTTTAGGTTTTTACTAACAGGCTGAGTGAGGGTTCTCAGCGGTCCTATGCCCAGGAGGACGCCTGATAGAATCTTGCACTGGCTCTTATTGTTGACTTTCATTGTCATTGTGATGAGCCCTGCTGAACAGGGATGTTCAGTGCCCAAGGGACGCTTACCTGCAATCACTCATTCCCTGCCTGCACACCCACATGCAACCTCAGAAACCCATGGTGACTTATACACAAAAGGATTAAAGGCAGGACCCACAGGTGGGGTGACCAGGAGTGCAGGGAGTTCCAGCCCACCTACAAGAGAGGTAGCGTCTCTGTGCAAGCTTCCCTTTAGAAGCCTAAGTAGCTGCTCCTTACTCAATCCTCTATATTAGAGTCTTTTTATGTCAAAATTTCTGGTTTGCCTGTCTTAAAGTTTCAGGTTTTTGTGTTCTATTTTCTAGCGCAACTTGTGTAAGAATGTCGTCTTCTGTAATGCAAGCCTCCTTGTATTCATATTTTACATTCCTTGAGGACATTGCCATATATTTTTTCTAAAGTATGGTCTGATCTTGTTACACAGTCCTCAGAAATATTCTAATATTTTATAACAAATGCAACCAGAGTCTTAATTTGGCATTCAAGGTGCTTTATAATATTTCTCCTATATCTCTGTTTTTAGTAGTTTCTTCTCTGTAACCTGTGTTTCAGGGAAAGAAAAAACATCCTGAACATTTCTTGAAATTTTTCCTCCTTTATTATTTCTCCTGTTCAATTCTCCACCTCAGGAGCAAAAGCACTTCTGCATCAACCATCCCTACACTTTTTCCCTATTCCCCAAGAAAAACACTGAATGTGTTCTCTCCCTCCTTTGAACATGCAATTAACTTTTTTGTGTCCCTCTCATATACCGGCCGACTTTTGCCTTGCAGTATGTTTATTGTAAATTTTTAGATTCCCATCCACTAGTTTGTAAGTTTCCTTGAAAGTTATTTTACACAAGAGAAGCCATGGAGATAAAGTTACTAATATGTGGGTTTGGGAGGGCAAAGTGATCCAAGTTAGCACCTTGAGTTACAATATTTGAGAATTTTGTGAGGAGTAGGAGTCCAGGATTATTAGGCATCAAATAAACGTCTTCCTCTTCCTTCTGCTGGCTTCTCCAGCTCTAGGCAAACTTGGAATTCTCCTAGTGTACCCATTAGTTTCATTAAATCAATCTTTCAGTTTTTGTCTAAATATTTCTTGCTAGGAAAAGAATTTCTAACGCAGCCTTAACTTGCCAAGGCAGATGCATACCACTAGCCAACATACTTATGACTTTTACCATTTATGTTCATTTTTTTCCCTTTTTCACTGAAATATGTAGCAGGCTGAAAGGATATTAAGTTTTGAAGTAGTTTGCCTCAATAATATGACATAAGGGCATTTTTTCTATATATGCTTATGTATTTTCAGCTTCTTTCTTATTTACTTTTACAATAAGCCTTTATATATGTCTAACCATAAATAGGAAGTTAAAAAAGTGTCCTGAGACATTTTGGCTGAGCTGCCTTTTATTTTCCTTTCTACAACTTTGCTTGCATGCCAAGTGCATACCTCTTAAGATCAAGGTAGCAAATAAAAAGAAAAAGTGGACTTCAGCCAAAGCACTTAGCAGGCTGTCAGAAAGCACTATAGGTAGTTGCTTCTGATTAAAATCAAACCAAACTTCCTTGAAAACTCAGGTTTCCAAAGTCACTCAAAAATTATAGCAAAACAATTCATATTGACAGCAGTTGCTAGGGACCTGGAGAAATCTATTCATATAGTAAAGATAACTGGAAGTTTTGGGAGTGAGTTTGTAAATTCTGGGTTTCTGTTGGGATGTTAGATGTGGCGGGTGGGGGGGTTCATAAAGAAGCTCTAGATTTCTACTCACAACTCTTAGTAAGCACAAGAAAAAAACTAGGCTTAATGACAACAAAGTATGCCACTTCCTTAATAAACCTCTGGAGAACAAACTTGTATAGTAACATTTTTGTCCTGGTTATACAACAAAATTTTGAGACTCTAAAATCAACAATTGAGATTGCAGCACATGTATAATGAATTACTGTTGAACTTTCCTCACCTTGTGCAAACTGCATGAAGAACACTTCATACACACATAACCGTGTGTGGCAGGTGGGGTGGAAGGGGATTACAGAAAGTCAAATGGGTTAAACTCATTCAGGAGGAGGGAGCAGAAAGTATTGGAGAAGATGTGTAGCTAAGATTTGGTCATGGAGGAAATTATTGCTCCATTCTATGTCTGGTGGAAGCAAGACCTTCAATAACCCCCACAGCCTAGGGATAAAGTGGATGTGTACTAGGGCACAGATCTAATGACCTGTCATACAAGCAGATACAACGGTGCTGTCAGGGATCACTGGGAGAGGTCAGATGGTCAGGGCAATCAGCAGCGAGAAGAAAGACTGTAGGCTTTGGGGTCAGAAACGTGAGTTATGAATTCAGCTCTTCTGCTTACTAGCTGTGTGCCCTTGGGGAAATTGTTGAACTTCCATGAAATGGTTTTCTTCTCTCTGAAGTGGAGAAAATGATATCTTTGCTTTTGTGTGAAGTAAATGGGACAGGGCATATATATAACATGACAGATGAAGACAAATAATTTGTTTGACTAGAGCCAGATGAAGCTCATCTAAGTTTGTTCATCTTTGCTTCTCCAGTATCTGCCATTTAGAATGTGCCCAGAACTGCCAAATCAATAATAGAATAAAGCAAGGGGAATCCTTGAGTCTTCATGGAGTAAGAACGACACCTTCTTAAGGGGATCAAGGGGCAAGGTGACTTGAAGACAATATTATCATGATAAATAAGGAAACAAGGGAAAATGTGGAAGGTTTTCATCTCAATGGACATGAAAAAGGTCAGAAAGGGGAAGAATGGCACACTCAATTTTTCTAAGCTGGGAAAGGAAATGGTTGGAGTGCTGAATGTATGTGTGTGTGTGTGCGTGTGCACAATGCATCTTGGCTAATGAAATGTACACAAGAGAAGTGTCAACATATTGAAATGCACTCTTCCTTTTGTTTTACATCTATCCCCAAAGTGTGCATTATTAGAGTTGAGTGCATTTAATAAGCCAGGATTATCACCTAGAGTTGCAGAGCAAGACAAAGCAAGTAGAGTCGGTATCTGGAGACCTTTCTGCAAAGAAGATAGGTTTTTGTGTGATTTTTAAACTCTTGGTATTAACAATTTTTTTGTTCTTTTCTATTATGATGTTTTAAAATCAACTTCTGAAGGGTTTTTTGCTTGCTATATGAAGTATATTATTAAACTGATTTAGTTATCCTATATTCTTGGAAAGTATTTCTGGTTGCAAAAGGGTGGCATTTTTGTAGGAGCAGATATTGAAACTGCTAATAAATTAGAGTCAAATAAAGACGGAAGAATTCAATTCATTTTGGAACCAAAAAGGGAATGAAACACTTTTGCAAATTGATTTGTGTTACCTAAATGCTCCCTTTAAAAAATAAAATTCTGGAATGATGACATTTGCTCTGCGTACAACGTGTGTGATCTTTTAAAGATATCAGGTTATCTTTGTGAGATTTAATTTGTAAGCTTTCTTAGAAGGAAAAATATTTTAAGTAAAAAAGAAGTATTTTTTAAGCTATTATGCTTAGTGTATAATTTAACTTAAATGGAAAATGCATAAATGCACTTGATATCTTTTAACAATTGTGCAATTACAATATAATTATTCTTCCTATGTGCAAAGATTAAATAAACTGCATTTCAACGTTAAATACCTTAAGAAGTATGACTATAGTGGGAGGTCATTATGTTAAATTCTAATAATAAGCAAATCATAAAATTCTGTTCATCAACCAAGTACAGAATTCAATTAAATACACATCTATATGTATAGTTAATGGAAATTTATTTTTAGCTTGAGAAATGAAATAGGCATAGTACAGCCCCGGAATTCCTACTTTGCTTGAATAAATCCTCAGCTGAAAAATATTATCCAAGTTGAAGAAAAATGTCAAAAACAAAAAGAAACCCAAAAGGAGGCAAATTCTAAGAACTTTAATCAATAGGAATGGGTACCTAGGGAAAAAAACAAAAACAAAAGCAAAAATTACCTAACATTCATTGCATACCAGACCTAAGCTAACACTGCGCTGGGTGTTTTGTATATGTTGTGACATTTAATCATCACAACAATCCACTGATGTAAGTATTGTCGTATTTATTTACAGACCAGGTCAGACAGCTGGCATACAATGCTGCTGGAATTCAAACTTTGAAATGTCCCACTCTGAAGCTCATACTACAACTATTGGATGAAGAAATGCATGAGATGACTAAAATTATGTAATGAATATCTTGAGGAGGTCAAAATTTTTTCAAGTCACTACAGCAAAAGATGTTTTCTGCCATTAAATAATGTCTTATATTCCTATAACTATTCTAGTTAAATGTATAATTATGTTTGTATGTGTTAATTAGCATTTATGATCCATGTTTACAGAGTGCACACTCTGTGTTAGACACTGTATTAGAAGTAAGAGATATTGCAATGAATGCTCAGGGAAACTAAGTTCTAACAGGGGAAATAGACAGCAGGATAGCAGCTTTTGATAAATATTAGATGGAACAATATGAAACTGCCATGTTGGTTCAATATCAAAATTTCATCTGATTTGACCTAACTATCTAAATATTAAAGTATTTTTTTCAAGTGTGCCTACAGAAACTCAGGACATACATTTCTGTTATTTGAATATTCTTATACATTGTTTTTTATGGGATTAGATATGCACTGAGTCTCTGCAGAGAGTAGGCAGTTTATGGAAGAATATACAGTAAATCTGATCAACTTCTTAAGAATTACTTAACCTTTACTTTAGCTTTCTGATAAACTCTCAGAAGACATCTGGCAATATCTGAAGACAGTTTTGGTTGTCATACTGGTACCTGTTGAGTACAGATCAGGTATGCTGCTAAAATCCTAAACTACACAGGACATTCCCCCAATAGGAAAGAGTTATCCAGCTCAAAATGTTAACAGTAACACACTTGGGAGATCCTGCACTCAACACAAGAAGGGACCAGGCAAAGTTAATTGGGGAAAACAAAACAGTAATATAATTATACATCCCAAATCCTGGAGTTTAGCTTTCTCCAAATACCCATTGTAGATGTCTGTTGAGGTAATCAGATCTTATGGTGAAAAATATGGACAGGAGTAAAAGTTAGAATGAAGCTTAAGAAAAGTCGTCATCAACATTTAAGTTAACTAAAATAGGACAATAAACTTGACACACTAAATAAATTTGTTATCAGTGATCTCTCATAAGTCTCAAATGAGTAATAATGGGTACTATAGAAGTCCTGTAATTTCTACTCATCCTTCCTTGCTCACTGGAAAACTTAGAGGATCTCCCTCCTCTGAAATTTCTAGCAGATGCTTATGAATTTGTTCTTTTTGTAAACAGTATATGCACTATTTTATTTTCTATATCTAGTATTCTGGGGTTTTTTTAATTTTTTTTTTTAGAGACAAGCTCTCTCTAGGCTATATCACTAGTCTCAACTTCCCAGGCTCCAGCAATCCTCCCACCTCGGCCTCCCAAAGCTTTGGGATTACAGGCATGAGCCATTGCTCCCAGCTTATTTTTTTATTGTTGTGTTTGGGGGACTTTGAATATACAATAAACTAATCAGAGTTATTGCAAACTGTTATCATTAATTCATGCCAGCCCTCATTTTATTTTACTTTAATGTTTATCATCATCTTTTATTCAGACCTCGTTCTTTTTTTCCCACCAGCTATACCAATGTTTAAACATCTGTATCAAAAGAATAATATGCAATATCATTTTGTGTGTTTAATTTGAAGACATTGAATTATGCTTCTCATTTTGCTTCTGCCTTTTTAGACTGAACATTATGTATTAGATATCCAGCCTTGTAATATGTCCGTAAGTTACCCATTCTTTTGACTCCTGCATGCATTTTTGACAGTTTATCTATCCATCACTCAACTGATGGACATATTTCTACTATGGAAATAATGCTGGGTGGAAATTTTTGCCCACACATCTTTCTGTGTCTGTTTAAAATATTCTCTGGAATATATTGCAAATAATTTAATAGCAGATAAGTAGCATATACACACATTCTTTGTTTCATTGAATGTTACCAAGTGCTTTCCAAAATAGCTACATTATTTACACTTTCAGCAGTACAGGAAGGTTCTTGTTTTGACATTTCTGTAATTGCTCACTTTCGCACAATCTACATAGCCATTTTACACCTTTTTTCTCTCCTCAAACCTCAAACAACCACTTCTTGCCCTAACTCTCAGCTCATGAGCGAATATTTCCATAGCTAAATTTAATGACCTCTCTATTTGTCCTCCTGTGAATATGCAATTCTTGCTGTTATCAAAGTTAACACCACCACAAATGACTTCTGAAGACTTCATTCCTGAAATTATCGCTACTCTCACACACCACCAATTCCTTCCTCTTTACCTGTTCACTCCTGTCAGCATACAAACTTGCTAAAATATCATCCATCCTGTGAAAAAGCGAAACAAACAACAACTAAAAACCTACCCCACTCCAATGATCCTCCAACAATCAACCTTTTTTCTTGACTCATTTTTGTAGCAAAACTCTTGGAATTATTTGTAGTCGCTATCTATACTTCTGTTCCTACCTAATACCATCATCCCCTTTACCTCTATTTTCTAGAAATACTGACCTATTTGTTGTTGTTGCTGTTGTTGTTGTTGTTAATTTATATTCTTTATACTACCTGTTCCTTCTCATGGAATGCTTTTAGCCTGGCTGGCTCTTTTTATTAAAAGTTAAGGTTAGGTAATATTTTAGGAAAAAGCCCTTCTGTAATATCTAATTCTACCACCCAGTAACTATTACATGTTGTGCTATTTTAATTCTCTTTCTAGACTGGATCACTGCAGATCTTTTGATGTTTGCAAATTGTTTGAGATATTTTGTCTCTCTAACTAGAATGTAATCTCTATGACTTTAAGGACCTTACCTGCCTTATTCTACTGCAACCTCTGGAACCTTGAACAGTGCTTGCTATTTGTGTCATTTATTGAATGAAATAGTGAAAGTCTTTTTGTTTGAGTGACAGACAATGAGGTCAGAGAGATACCGGATGCCACATTGTGTAAGGCTGTATAGGTCACTGCAGTAGCTGCTCCAGGGCCTGCCCATATCTTCTCACCAGGTCCATGCACTGCTTCCCTACTGCTGTGAGTGCTGGACAGACAGCAGCCACATAACCTGGGGAGTCACCTCTTGCCCACAGCCAATGGTTGACAGATAGGAGGGTCTAAAAGGCTGGTCTCCTTGCCTCAAGAGGAGATAGCTCTATGATCCATTTATGTACCAGAGCCCTCCTGTGTGGATCAGGCCAATGTCAACGTTACTTGAGATGACCTTGTTTCTTGACTCTTTCCCCCTCTTTGTCCTGCTTTACTCTCCCCCTTACAGGTTGCATGTGGGATCGCACCTTCACTGTATCACTTTTACAAGACTCCTCGTCACAGGCTCTGTTTAGAAAACCCAAAGGAAGTCATTGTAAGGACTTTGGCTTGTATTCTGGGACACGGAAGTCATTATAGGGTTTGAGAAGTGACATGTTCTACCTTATATTTAGAATTGCTCTTCCCGCACCTGTGTTGAGAAGAGACTATAAGAGAGAAAAGAGTGGAAGCAGAAAGACTGGTTAGGAGGCCCTTGCAGCAATCCAGCTAAGAGGTGATGGTGTCTTGGGAGCAATGAGGGTGGTAAGAAGTGGTTGGTTTCTGGAGATATTTTGAAGTACTAGCATATAGAATGCCCTGACAGTTTGTATAAAATATTGGCATTAACTGTAAAGCATAATAGTACACTCAGAGGCTGATTGATTAAGTGGTCTGTTACCTAAAAAGCAGTCTTTGCATTTCATTCTCCATAGAAATAGTACTTAATTGGCCATCTCTTTGATTTTAATCATTGTTTCTGTCATATAAAGCTATGGGCAGAATAGCTTTATATACATTTAAGCTATAAAGCTTAAATTTAATTTTTAAGAGTTCTATTGAGATCAGTGTCCTAATTTTGAAATTGGCTATAAAATATTTGTACATTTTAAAAACCTATGCTAAAGAATCTAAATGTTCTTAGCTCACTGGGAGGAAATATCAGGCAACCCCTTGCCAAGGAATCTGTCTAAACCACTGATGTTTTCTACGCACGTTTTGGAAATGAATCTGCACAATAATGTGTATTTTACCTTTCATGTGCTTTATCCTCCAAATATATCTCCAGAGATATTTTCTACTTTTATCCAGACCCCATAGATTCTAGTGTAGATCTAGTTTGATATAAAAAAGTTTGAGTATGATAACCTCCAGGTTATAAATTATTAGGAGAACTGTGTAGTTTAGACTCTATGTAAGAGAAAAATAGTATCCTTAGTGTTTATTTTCCTCAATTGTACAGAACATAAAATTCTACACAGATCCCACAGGCAGATTCTATTATTCTATCAAGGCCCAAAGTAGACAACAAATCACTTACTGAATAGTAAAACATCCTTTCTCATCCCAATTTGACTTCTACTCATTAAATTCTTCATGGCCCCACTGAATGTGAGAAACCAAGAGTTAGGGTACATTTTTTTTCTTCTAAAAGTGCAATTTAATATCAGATCCTCACCTGTACTTTCAAGTGAGCAACATATGGGGATTTAATTAACTAAAAGAATGTCACAGAAGGAAAGGAATGTGTGTTTTTCTTGCTCACATATTTCCAGGTAATTTAAGAGGATGAAACCTTTGCAATTTAACCTTCAAAAGCTTTCATTTCCTTTGGATTCTCTTACTCCAATTTTGCAATATCCTTCACCTAAACAATCAAACTAAGTTCTAAGGAAGAATTTTATGTCATTACATTTAAATTTTGCTATTTTCACAGAGTTAGTACAGTTTAATTTCAGGAACTGGATTGCCATAGCTAAATCAACAAAATACGGGGTTTTTTTTCCAAATAATAAATTTTATTATATAACTTTGGAATTCTACTGAAATCTATGAAATAATTTGTTAATTATAACGATTCAATGAATGCTGTGATTCCAAATTAAATGCACGTCTTCTTTATTAAATGCCTGTATAAGAGCCATCAGTTCATAACTCACAAGTAGGCACTTAATAAATATTTTTAATGGTGATAGGTGTCTTGAGGAAACTTTACCTGACTAGCACTTATTCTCTTTTTTCTTCTAGAATTACCACTTCTTGAGACAAGTTTTACAACTGTATCTCATTTCAAAGCCTAGTTTCTTTTCTTATTAATGATATACCAGTCAGTATGTGATTTGGTCTCTATTTTGGGGCTTGATATAATAATAGAATATATGTGTCTGTGAATGCAAGGAGAATTTATGTATACTGTTCCCTATACAATGCAGGAAGTCAAATAGGTTACCAATAGTGTCTTAGATAGAGTCTAAATCTACACAGTTCCCCCAGTAGTTTATAATTTTGGTGTTATCAGACTCCTTTCGCCATAACTATACTTCCTTACTTATCTAGCTTATGTCTCCAAGACTACTAGAGTCTTGATTATTTCTCTCCCTTATTTCTGTGATTCTCGGCTTAATAAGTTGTCCTGAGCAATAAATTCTTCTTAGCTGATGTTTTTCCGGTGAAAGGTAGAAATATGTCACAAAGCTTTCTTTGAACAGTGTAGCATAATGGAGTGGTGGCTGAGATGATTATACAAGTCAGACTAGAATAGATGCTACATTTGAAATATAAACAAAGTGCTTGTGAGGTTCCAGGGGTGAGAACAAATTAATCTTGATAAAGGGGATTAGAAAGACTATGCAGAAAACATTTCAGTTTTACAAAGAAATACAAGATTTCAACATGCAGAAAGGCAAAGGAGGACATTGTAGGTTAAAAACAAACAAACAAACAAAAACAAACAAACATTATGAACAAGAAAATCTGAACAAGTCATTTTCTAGGTGACCAGGGGAGGAAGCAGAAGTTGAAACTGAAAAGGCATTGGGTCCAGGATGTGAAAGGCCTTAAATGACAGACTAAGGAATCTGGATTCTATTCCATTGGGGGAAACCAGATAATATGTTTAGAGTAATAAAAGGATGTTTACATTTCAATTACTCTGGAAATGTGAAGGATGAATTGGAGCAAGTTTCAGAAGGCAGACATGGAAAAGACAATATTGCTTGCCAAATATCCAGACAATTCTCCATATTTTCCTTTGGAGTATGCGACTAAATTCTTACCAACAGGATTTGAGAAATGATGTACACCTGTCCTGATAGTTTTTGAGTTATATATCTTCAAGTTATGTTATTGGCTCATTGTTATATTTTCCATGTGAATTTGATACCTTTCTCTTTATAAAAATTTCCTCTTTAACTGTAACATGCTGTTTTTCTTAAAGCCCATTTGTGTGCTTTTTTGTATGCTATTTGTACGCTTTAGAACAGCTGCTTTTTTTTGTTTTTGTTTTTGTTTTTGTTTTTAAACAGAGTCTCGCTCTGTTGCCCAGGCTGAAGTGCAGTGGTGCTATCTCGGCTCACTGCAACCTCCACCTCCTGGGTTCAGGCGATTCTCCTGTCTCAGCCTCTGGAATAGCTGGGATTACAGGTGTGAGCCACCACACCTGGCTAATTTTTGTATTTTTAGTAGAGACAAGGTTTCACCATGTTGGCCAGGCTGATCTCAAACTCCTGACCTCAGGTGATCCACCCGCCTCAGCCTCCCAAAGTGCTGGGATTATAGGTGTTAGCCACCGTGCCCGACCTGTGCCTTTCTTTTGGTTAGTGTTGCAGGGAAACTTTTTTTTATGATTCTGGGTAGTTAAGATTTTCTTAGCAAATGTTACTCAAACTTGGGACCTGAGGTGAAAGCAAGTTTGGAAGGTTATATGATTGGCTAGATAGTGAGAGAACTCTAGAGATCTCTGTTTTAGAAACCTTGTGTGTGCATGCAGGGCAATATTAATGAACACAAATTAAAAATTTAAAACATGGCGTATATATTTTCTTCTTGTTCTTCTATTTCTGGTGTATCTATTTTTTAAAAATTTTAACCCAATCAATTAATCTTTGTCTTTTAATTGAAAAATTTAGCCTGTTTAAACTAATAGACATACTTACTTTAAATCTATGTTAGTTATCTATATTAATTATCTATCTAATCTATTTTACCATGCCTTTGCTCTTCTTGCCATTTTATGATTAAATATTTCTATTATTGTATTTCCTGTTTATTAGCTTGTTAGTTATGTTTTTCTGATTAGTATTCCTATTAGGTTTTTCTTGTCTATAAGCTTGTTAGCCATGTAATATTTTACTATTCTTTTGATGGTTACCATGGAGACTACAATACGCATCCTTGAATTTTTAACCCCCCCATATATGAGTAGTTTTAATACTTCCCATGGAACACTTAACTCCATTTACCATCTTCCCATCATTTTATAATTGTTTTCATGCATTAATGAAACAAGTTCTTTAAAATGACTAACATATTATTACAATTGTTTCTATAGTCAATATTCATTTAAATTTACTCTTGTACTCACTCTTTACATCATTTCTCATTTCCTCCTACATTTCTGTGCTTCCATGTGGAATTACATAACTGCCATGTGAATAATTCATTTTAATAACTCTTTTAGTGTAGGTCTTCTGGGATAAATGCTATTAGTTTTTGTTTCCTTCGAAAGGTTTTTTATTTTGCCTTTAATTGTGAAGGATATTTTACTCGGTATAGAATTTCTGAGTTGGTAGTAATTTTGTTTCAAGACTTTAAAGATCTTCAACGTCTTCTGGATTTCATGCTTATAAAATGTCAATATTATTATTACTCCTTTTAAGTTTATGTTCTTTTTCCCTGTAGATGCTTTTAACTTTTTTTTTTTCTGTGTATAGTTTACTGAGTAACACAAAGTGTGCTTTCTTTTGTATTTTTCCTGATTGGAATTTTTTATGCTTCTTGAATCTACAAGTTTTCAAAAATTCTTGTAATTATTTCTAAATGCTGTTTTTTTCTCCATTCTCTTTCTCCTCTCTTTCTGGGATTTGAATTACACATACGTTATACTTTTCACCTAATCTCAAATCTCTAGTGCTCATTGGTTTTACATTGTTTTATATCTCTACTCTAATCTTCATTATTTCCTTCCTCTACTAGATTTAAACCTAGTTTGCCTTTTTGTTCTAGTTCCCTAAAGTGGAAAGTTAGGTTTTGATTTGAGATCTTTATTTTTTAATGCATATGTTTATAAATTTTCTTTTGAACACAGCTTTTGCTGCATCCTCTAAATTTTGGTTTGTTGTGTTTTAGTTTTCATTAATCTTTAAGTGTCTTCTAATTTCCCTTGTTATTTCTTCTTTTACTCATTAGTTACCAAAAGTGTTATTTTCCACGTATTTGTGAATTTTCTAGTTTTCCTTCTGTTACTCATTTCTCATTTCAGTCTGTTTTTTTCTGAGAAGATACTCTGTATAATTTCAGTATTTTAAAATTTGTTGAGACTTGTTTTGTGGGCTAACATATGGTCTGTCCTGGAGAATCTTCCATGTGTACTTGACGAGAATGAGTATTCTGCTGTTATTGAGTGGATTATTCTATATATGTCTATTAGATCTGCTTGGTTTACTATGTTGTTCAAGTCCTCTGTTTTCTTACTTAACTTCTGTCTAGTTGTTTTACCCATTATTGAAAGTGGAGTGTTGGGGTATTAGCTCTTGTTGAATTGTCTATTTTTGCCTTCCATTCTGTCAAATTTTTCTTTATACATTTTCAGCGTTCAAAGGACAGGCTGATTCCCTTCCTAGAAGCTAATGCAGCTGCTAATTTTAAATGGAAGCCAACGCTCATTTGCCATTCCAAAAATCCCAGGGTGCTACATAGAACAACAAAGCCTAGACGTCCTTTGAAGTTTTGAAGCTAGGCATTGACTTCTCCTATCTAGCTATGAAAGTCCTAAATGACATCTTCTTCCAGTAGAAGGCTATTTTGTCCACATTCAAAAATCTGTTGTTTAGTGTAGCCACTGCCGTCACTTATCTTAGCTAGATTTCCTGGATAACCTGATGCAGCTTCTACATCAGCACTTGCTGCTTCCCGTTGCATTTTTAAGAGGGATTTTTATGGGAATGGCTTCTTTCCTTAAACCTCATGAACCAATCTCTTCTAGCTTCAAACTACGTTTCTACACCTTTCTTATCTCTCTCAGGCTTTGTAGAACTGAAGAGAGGTAAGGTCTTGCTCTGAATTAGTCTTTGGCTTAAGATAATGTTATGGTTGGTTTTATCTTCTACTGAGAACACCAAAACTTTATCCATATCAACAACAAGGTTGTTTTGCTTTCTTATCATCCACATGTTCACTGGAATAGCACCTTTAATTTTCTTCAAGAACTTTTCTTTTGCATTCATAACCTGGCTGTTAGGTGCAAGAGGCCTAGCTTTCAATCTGTCTCAGCTTGTGACATGCCTTCATCACTAAGCTCACTCATTGCTTGCTTTTGATTTAAAGTGAGAGACATGCAATTCTCCCTTTCACTTCAACATTTAGAGGCCATTGCTGGGTTATTAATTGGCTGAAATTTCAGTATTATTGTATCTCAGGGAATAGGGACGCCTGAGGAGGGAAAAAGAAATGGAAGAATGGCCAGCGAAGCAATTAGAATGTACACAGTGTTTATCAATTAAGTTTGCCGTCTTATATGCACGTGGTTCTCAGCACCCCAAAACAATTGCAATAGTAACATCAAAGATCCATGATTACAGATCACAATAACAGATATCATAATAATGAAAAAGTTTGAATTATTGTGAGACAGAGACACAAAGTGAGCAGATGCTGTTGGAAAAATGGCATCACCAAGACTAAACTTGGGAAAAGGTTGCCACAAACTTTCAAATTGTAAAAAATGCAATATCTCAAAGTGCAATAAAGCAAAGCACAATAGGTTGGGTGTGGTGGCTCATGCCTGTATCCCAGCACTTTGGGAGGCCGACACGGGTGGATCACAAGGTCAGGAGTTCAAGACCAGCCTGGCCAAGATGCTGAAACCCTGTCTCTACTAAAAACACAAAAATTAGCTGGGCATGGTGGCACATGCCTGTAATCCCTGCTACTCGGGAGGCTTAGGCAGGAGAATCACTTGAACCTGTGTGGCAGAGGTTGCAGTGGGCCAAGATCGCGCCACTGCACTCCAGCCTGGGTGACAGAGCAAGTCTCCATCTGAAAAAATAAAAAATAAATAAATAAATAAAAATAAAGCAAAGCACAATAAAACAAGGTATGCTTGTTTTGGTTTTTGCTATTAAGTTATAGGAGCTTCATATATATTTTGGTATATTAACTCCTTATCAGATATATGGTTTGCAAATATTTTCTCCCCTTCCATAGGTTGCCTTTTCACTCTTGACTGTTTCCATTGCTGTGTAGAACCTAGTCCCACTTTTTAGTTTGATGCTACCCACTTGCCTATTTTTGCTTTTCTTGTCTGTGCTCTTGGTGTTCATATCCATGAAATCATTGCCTAGACCAATGTCATGGAGTTTTTTCCTTGTGTTTCCCCTAGTAATTTTATAGTTTCTGGTCTTATGTTTAAGTCTTTAATTCATTTTGAGCTGATTTTGTATATGGTATAAGATAGGGGTCCAAATTCATTTATCTGCATATACATATTTATTTTCCCAAAACCATTTGTTGAAGAGACTATCTTTTTTCCATTGTGTATTCTTGGTGGCTATGTCAGATCAGTTGACTGTATAGATATGATTTCATTTTTAGGCTCTCTATTTTGTTCCATTGGTATATATGTCTGTTTTTATGCCAGCACTATACTATTTCAGTTACTATAACTTTGTTATATATGATTTATATATAATATAAAAAATATAATATATAAATATATAATATAATTTATATTTATATAAATTATAAATACAAATATAATATTAATATTTATAATATAAAATATAAATTATATAGCTTTGTTATATATAATTTATATATACAAATTTGTTATATATATACATTTGTTATATATATAAATTTGATGTATATATAAATTAAGACGGGGTCTTACTCTGTTACCAAGGCTGAAGTGCAGTGGTGCAATCATATCTCTCAAACTCCTGGGCTCAAGCAATCCTCCCACCTGAGCCTCCTAAGTAGCTAGGACTACAAGCACATGCCACCATGTGAGGTTAATGCTTTGTAATATATTTTGACTCCAGGAAGTATGATGCCTCCAGCTTTGTTTTATTTTATCAAAATTGCTTTGGCTACTATGGGTCTTTTGTTTTCCCAGGCGAATTTTAGAATTATTTTTTTCTATGTCTGTAAAAAAAATGCCATTTGGGACATTTATGAAAATTGCATTGAATCTACAGATCACTTTAGGTAGTACAGACATTTTAACAATATTAGTCTTTTAATCTATGAACACAGGATATCTTTGCATTTATTTGTGTCTTTTAAAATTTTTGTATCAAGATATTGTAGTTTTCAGTGTATAAGTCTTTTACCTCCTTGGTTAAGTTTATTGCTAAGTACTTTATTCTTTTTGGTGCTTTTATAAATAGAATTGTTTTATTAATTTTATTTTCATACAGTTTGTTGTTAGTATATAGAACCCAAAACCTTTATAATTTATTATAGGGCAGTTCTACTAACAGTGAAATCTCTCAGCTTTTTTTCACCTGGAAATGTCTTTATTTCTCCTTCAATTTTGAAGGACAGTTTTTCTGGATATAGATTTCTTCATTGGCAGTTTTATTTTTCTTTTGACATTTTAAATATGCCATCTTATTGTCTTTTGATCTCCATGATTTCTGAAGAGAAATTAGCTATTTATCTTATTGAGGATCCCTTGTGCATGAAAAGTCATTCTCTCTTTCTGCTTTCAAGATTTTATCTGCTTTTGGCTTTGGATGGTTTAATTATAATGTATCTTGGTGTGTGCTATGGTCTAATTGTTTGTCTGCCCCCAAAATTTATGTGTTAAAACCTGATCCTCGGTGTGATGGTATTAAATGGTGGGACTTTTGGGAGGTGATTAGGATATGAAAGTGGAGCCCTCATGAATGGGATTAGTGCTATAAAGTAGGACCAAGGGACTTTATTTGTCCTTTTCTACCTTGTGAGGATGCAACAAGAAGGCACCATCTATGAACCAGAGAGCAAGCCCTCATCAGACAATCTTGATTGAACTCCTCCATCTCTAGAACTGTAAATAAGTTTCTTTTGCATATAAACCAACCAGTTTATGGTAAATTGTGTTAGCAGCCTAAATGGACTAAGTTTGGTTATCTTTGAGTTTATCCTATTTGGAATTTGTTGAGCTTCTTGAATATGTAGATTCATGCCTTTCATTAAATGTATTTTTAGCCATTGTTTCTTCAAATATATTTTCTGTCCCATCTTAGTCCATTTGCTATAAAAGAATACCCGAGGTAGGGTAATTTATAAAGAAAAGAGGTTTATTTGGCTCACAATTCTCCAGGTTGTACAAGAAGCATGTTACCAGCATCTGCTTCTGGTGAGGGCCTCAGACTGCTTCCACTCATAGTGGAAAGTGGAGTGGAGATGGTGTGTGCAGAGATGACATGGTGAGAAAGTGTATTAGGCCATTTCTACATTGCTATAAAGAAATACTTGAGACTGGATAATTTACAAAGGAAAGAAATTTAATTGGTTCACATTTCTGCAGGCTTTACAGGAAGTATAGAACTGGCATCTTCTCAGTTTCTCGGGAGGCCCCAGGAAGCTTACAATCATGACAGAACATGAAGGGGGAGCAGGTATCTCACATGGTGAGAATGGGAGCAAGAGAGAGAGAGTGAGAGAGGGGAGGTGCCATACACTTTTAAACAACCATTTCTTGCAAGAATTCACTCACTATCATAAGGATAACACCAAGGGAATGGTGATAAACCATTTGAATTAGTCTGTTCTCACACTGCTATAAACAACTACCTGAGACTGGGTAATTTATGAATAAAAGAGGTTTAATTGACTCACAGCCACACAGGCTGTACAGGAGGCATTATGGGAGGACTCAATAAACACAATCATGGCGGAAAGTGAAGGGGAAGCAAGCACCATCCCCACACGGCAGAACAGGAGAGAGAGGAGGTGCCACACATCTTCAAACAAACAGATCTCGTGATAACTCTATCATGAGACACCACTCAGGGAATGGTGCTAAACCATCAGAAACCACCCCCATGATCTAATCACCTCCCACAAAGGCCCACCTCCAACATTGTGGATTACATTTCAGTACGAGAATTGGGTGGGGACAAGTATCCAGACTATATAGAAAGGAAGCAAGAAAGAGATGAAGGAGGTACCAGGCTATTCTTAACAATCAGCTCTCACAGGAACTGATAGAGTGAAAACCTACTCATTACCATGAAGACTGCACTAGGTCATTAATGAGGAAACTGCCTCCATGACCCAAGCACTTCCAATTAAGCTTCGCCTTCAAAATTCCAATTAAGCCTCGCTACCAAATTTTAACATGGGGTTTTGGGGAACAAATATCCAAACTATAACATGCCTGTTTCTCTCTCTTTGCCTCTGTGATTTTCTCTATGCATATGTTGTTATGTTTAATGTTGTTCCATGATTTCTTAGGCTGTGTTCATTTTTCTTCATTCTTTTTTTCTGTTCCTCAAACTGCATAATTTCAACTGACCTATATTTATGTGTTGTTATTCTTTCTTCTGCCTGCTCAAATTTGCTATAGAATCCCTCCAGTGACTTTTTGACTTTTTGATTTTCAGTTATTGTACTTTTGCTCATGCATCCTTCTCTTGATTTTCTTTCTTTGTCCATGTTATCCTTTAGCTCTTTGAGCATAGTTAAGACACTTGATGTAACTATTTGTCTAGAAATTCCAACGTGTGGGATTCCTGTCAATTAATTTTTTTCCCTTTGAGTTTGCCATGCTACCATTTCTTCTTGCATGCCTTATAATTCTTTGTTAAAAACTGGCATTCTGATTATTATATCTAGTACTTCCGAAATACAGATTATTTCCCTTCCCCAGAGCTTGCTGTTGGTTCTTATTGTGGATTGTAGTTATCTGTTTAGTGGCTTTAAAAACTAATTTTGTAATGTGTAGTCACTCAAGTCTGTCCCATTAGCTTGGTTGTCAGAATACTGTGTAGATTTTATAAAGACCAATTTGTTAAAGTACTGGTATGAGATTTACATGGTCTCCAATAGAAACTCAAAAAAATAAAACTTTAAAACTTTATATAAAAAAATAAGAATTCAGAAAATTACAGCATTATAAGGTTTTAACTAATTTAGTTATAATGTAAACTTTTTTAGTTAAAATATCCCATTTCCCTAATTTTGTTTTTTGTGGAAATTTCAATTTTAACACAAAGATGTTAATTACTTTTAAAGATTCAGTGTTTATCAAAAAATTAACATAAAAGGCAATTTTAATTTTTCTAATTAATTGCTAGTCACCTCATGACATTTTCACAAACTTCTGTCTTCCTAATAGAATCCCTTTTTATTTAAGACAGCAGCATGACTGTTAGTTACATGGTTAATATTTCAGCCTCCTTCTAACTGCAGGCAATCATGTGATAGTATACTGGCCAAAGAAATACAGATAGAGTTGCTGTGGAAGACTTTCCTTTCTTGTTCACAAGAACAAAGCCCACTTAAACTTTCATCCCTTTCTCTTTCTTTCTTCTTTTTTCCCAGACTCTAGACATGTGACCTGGAGATGCAGCATCCATCTTGTGACCATGAAGCAATAGGGATAAGGGTAAAAGTCTACACATTGCAGATTGCAGATAAAAACATGAAAAGATCCTGGCTGCCTGATGACACTACAGGTTAATAAAAAATACCTCAGAGATTCAAATATAAACAAAATGCTAAGTCACATTCTTCTGCATTCACAATTAAAGCAATTGAGTGATTTGGGTACAGATGATGAGGGAGAGAATGGAACTCACAAAATGTGGTTTTCTTATTTGAGTTGGCTGCTTGTTATGGCCTTAAGGCACAGGCACCATATATTATTGTGTTTGATTATTTACTTACAACCTTCTATCCTATCAGGTAGTAAGCGTATTGGGGCAAGGGCCTTTTTCTGTGTAGTCACTGTTGTTTCGCTTATATCCAGCACTATGAGGTTAAGCACCAAAAAAAGGTACTCAATAAATATTTGTTACATTAAAAAATAGAAAAAAGATAGTAAGTATAATTTAGGACACAGTTTTTCATGGCTGTGATAATGGGAAGTGTGGAACTAACACTAATGTAATCACCCATCAGGTTCTTCCTACCTGCCCCACAGACAAAATCATTTTACTGAGACCACAGCATTGCAGTAAAGAAAGTTTAATTGATTCAAGTCTGGCCATGCCATACAGAAGAGAGTTATTACTAAAATCAGTTGCCCTAAAGACTTGGAGGTTAGGGGTTTTCAAGGACAGTTTGGTGAGCAGGGGACTAGGAAATAGGTGCTGCTGATTGGTTGGGGAAGCCATCACAGGAGAGTGGAACATGGTCCTTGTGTACTGAGTCCACCACTGGGTTGGGGGTGGGGACCACAGGACTGGTTGATTCATGAGTCAAGAGTCCAGGTGGAGTCAGTGGTGGTCAGAAATGCAAAAGTCTGAAAAGAAATCTCAAAGGGCTAATCTTAGATTCTACAATAGTCATGTTATCTACAGGAGTAATGAGGAAGTTACAAATCTCGTGACCTCCAGAACAAAGGCTGATAATCATGTAACTATACTTACATCTTAGCAGAAACCAGGCCCCTCTCATAATTCAAACCTTATGGAATTTCATAAATTTTACAAAGGTTGTTTAGTTTTGGGAAGGGCTATTATCATCCTTGCTTTAAGTCTAGCCTACAAACTAAATTTCTCCCAAAGTTAGTTTGGTGTATGGTGGGAATGATCAAGGATAGCTTGGAGGTTAAAAGCAAGATGGAGTCAACTATGTCAGACTTCTCTTATTATCATAATTTTGCAAAGGCTGTTTCACTAGTAGTTAATACTATCTAAGTATATGCCTTGTGCCACAAATTGTACTAAGAGCTTTACACACATTAATTCATTTAATTTCAAAAACAAAAGATTAATAGGTAGTATCGGCATTATATCCATTTTTAAGATAAGGAGATTGAGGCAAGAAGCGCATTAACTTGCTTGAGATTACACAGCTTAAGTAGAAGAGCTTGGATTCTAATTCAGTTGGTCTGGTTTCAAAGCCTATGCACTTAACCATTATCCTCTACTATACATATATATAGATATAGATATAGATATAGATATAGATATAGATATATAGATATAGATATGTACTATATATTATATACTCTATATATTATATACTATATATTATCCATATATACATATATGTGGATATATATACCGTCTACTATATTATAACACTGTGATAGTGGGAAGTGTGGAGCTAACACTAACGTAATCACTCATCAGGTTCTTCCTACCTGCTGCGCAGACAAAATCATTTTACTGAGACCATAGCATTGCAGTAAAGAAAGAGTTTAATTGATGCAAGACTGGCCACACCACACAGAGGAAGAGTTATATATAATTCATATATATATATGAGTTAAAAGCCATTTTCCAAACAGAATTGGAAGAAGGAAAGTTATGCACCTGGATTAGAATGTCTCCAGCAGAGCTGCACCGATTGTTAGGAAGCCTCACAAGATGAATGTATTCACCATAATCAAGCATCTAGCTGTCAGATATGCATGCCCAAAATTCAGATCCGCTCACGCTGCTGTTGTTAATTTAGCATAAGAAACTTGACTCACACTAATTTATAAATGACTAAACTACTAAAACCAGAATGCCTATTGACTCATTCGCAAAGAGAAAGTTAATTGAAGACGGAATAAACATCTATACCAGGAAAATGATATTCAAAAAAGGTTCTTAGAATAAAATAAGAACGAGGGAAATTCATAAAAATATTGAAATGTTTAAAGACTCTAGTATCTCATGTGTTGTACTTCACTAGTGATATATCTGCCAAGTAGACCTAACTGAGCACTCTCTCCCTTGGCCTATGAATGGGCATGGCCTGTTTCTGTATCTCTCACCCTCTTGAATCTTTCTGGTTGACCTACCCTGTCTTTAGATTTCAGTAAAGACTTCCTAACATGACTATCTTTTCCTGAGAAGATGCCTTCATTTATGGTTGAGTCTGAAAAGGGCGACCTGATTAGTTTCTCCAAGTTACTTGTCTCTTCCGACCTCCCTTTCACCTGTACTGTTTGCTGACTTTCATCTGCTTCTTTTTAGTCACAGTTCAAGAAACATGGAACCTCTATCTTGAGACTAAAACCTCCCCACTCTGTGCTTTTGTCTCCCACCCCTTCTTTTACTTTCAGTACTGTGACCACTGTTGGTGGTGTATCCTCTCTTCTGCACTTTCAACTTCGACTTTACCAACTCATAAGATTGATCAAATATTTACCATTAAAGAAAAAAAGGCCACAATTCCATGTTCCCTTTAAAAAAGAACAGGAAGCCCTCCTTCATTCCTATGTCTCTTTTAAGTACTGCCATGCCTCCTCCAACCCACAGCCAACCTGCTTGACAGATTGACTTCCATTCACTATTCTACTTCTTTACTTTTGTGACTCACCAGTTCCCCACAATCTGGCTTTGGCTCCCACTGCTTCAATAAAAATACTTTGGCACACATCCTCAATGGCATCTCATTTGTCAAATTCAATGACCTTCTTTTTTGTTACATCTTTTTGACCTCATCAGGATTTGGCACTATTGAACACCTTTGTAAAGCTCTTATCTCTTTTTCTCATGACACTATTTCTCTTAGTTTTCTGTCTACGTTTTCTTTCTGATCTACTTTGTGTGTTCTTTTTCCTTTTTCTTCCCCTTAAATGTGTGTGTTCCCTAGGGCTTTGTCACTGGCCCATTGCTATTCATTGTCTATCATTCTACCTCCATGATTATTCCCATTTCTACAGCTTCAATTGCCAATTATATCTCTAATGTAGATTCTCATCGGGGCTCCATATGCATATGTTCACCAAAGGACGTCTCTCAACGTCGACATTTTAAAACTGGAATTCAATATTTCCTTCAAAATCAGCCCCTTTCTCTTCTTGTTCTTTGTACTATTTGTCCAGCCAAATCAGAAACTTAAGAAACATTCCAAACTTTTCTTCTATTTCCCTACCCTTCATTACATTAGTGGCAACAGCCAATCCTATTAATTCTATTGCTATACTTCTTTGGTAGCTTTAACATTCTGTTTATTGATCATAAGCCAAGAAAGAAAAATTCTCTAGATTTTTCATTTATGTCTTATGACATTTTCCCTCAATGTTGTTGTAAAACCTCATAAAAGAGGTTTTCATTATTTCATATTTGCTTTGCCCAGATACTTAATCTGTTGGCAGACAAATCTCCAGTAACTTTGTTTGATGTGAATGAATATACCTCTTCTTAGGTGCTAGAGGAGCTTCTAGGAAGAGCCAGATACACCCCACTATAGTTATTTCTTACTAACATATAAACACAATTAATATAATGTTTAAGTATGGTTGCCAGGTACAATACATCCAATTAAATTTGAATTTCAGATAAAGAGCAAAGAATCTTTTAGTATAAGCATGTCCCATGCAATAATTGGGACATACTTATGTTAACAAAAACTCATGATTTATCCAAAATTCAAATTTAACTGGGCAGATTGTCCTAGTCAGAAACTGAAGGGCAAGCTTGGCTCAATCCATCACTAATGAACTGTTACAGGAATCACTAAATAAATTCCAATCACAGCAAATCCCCCTATACCCATATACTAGGACAGTAGTCAGAAATTTTTGCAAATGAGAAGACAGAAACTCAAGTTACATAATTAAGATCATAGATGTAGAAAATAGCTGGACTATTAAGGCAGGATGCTTAACTCCAAACTAGTTCTCTTTCTACTATACCCTGCTCCTTATAAGTTAGCCCTATAATAGTGAAGAGGAGAAAATACACTCAGGTATCTCTAGAGTGGTTACTTAGTGCAGCTAGACTCCAATAAAAGATCAACACAACTTTAAAATTAAATTGCAACCGAAATTTATTGGTCATCTTAAAGTTAATAAAATCAGAACAGCTTTAATTATAAACATCTTGAGCCAAATTTTTGGAAATTGTATTAAAATGTTGATTAATTGAAGCATCAAAATTGGAGAAAATTAGTAAGGCAAATCATTTTTAAAATATCGTTGTTTCCCAGATTGAAAAGCTGGTTCCTTGGTAAGAACAGTATGTCGCTCCTGACACCATGTGGCCACTTTATGTACTGCTTTTAACGTTTTTGAAGACTAATGATCCTGCCACAGGAAAAAGTCCAATAAAATAAATGCATACTGTGAGATGCAAGTTATCATTTAATGCCATTTATCTATTTAAAAATTGAAGATTATTATAAAAGTTACCAGTGGGTGATTATCAAGTTCTTCATATCTATACGTTACCTTTATTCCCAGTTTTGTTACTGGTGTCAGCATGTACTTTTAGAAAGACATAATCAATTTTCAATTTCTTGACAGTGAGCCAAGTGTTTTATATGATCCCTTTTGAGCAAACTAACCAACATTATAGTACGGCAATTAAGAAAAACTAGTTTTAGCATCAGATGAACTTGGTTCCCTCCATCTTCTTCAACTCCTGTGTACTGCTGAGGCCTCTTTTATCCACAGACAGTCCAGCACTTATCCCAAAGCAGCATATATAGGACATCACTGCTAAAATCTTGGCCACTAGCTGATGTTCCCAAGGCTGGGCATTATCAATGCTTCCTCAACCACAGCTAATGCCTTGAAACCTTCTTTGCGCCAGTGGACCCGCTGTTCTTGAACTACGCATCTGATGGAAGCTATGCTTTATTACCCACAAAAGCTGGAAGGATGTTCTTGTTCTTTTTTATACAACACTGTCTCATGCGCATCAAAGCACTGCCTTGCTCCCCAGTGTCTAACAGAACTTTAAAGGAAATTGATTCCTGGAAGTCCATCATCAACATGTTTAAATTCCAGCAGTAAATACCACTTAGTCTTAAGCTGGTGTATCTTCCACACTTTTCACATGTACTCTAGGTTTCAAAATGTAATCTGTTGTTGCAGCAATTACACAAATATTCTACAGATACAAGAAGACATGTCCATATATTTCCAGAGGAGCTTATCAAAATGTTAGGTCAGTGACAAGTGTAGTATTATGAGGATAAATTTAATGTTCCAGTTATTTGACCTTGTTTCTATCAGGTGTGAGCCATGTCTGCAAATATTTTATTCAGCTTTAGAGGTTCAGAAAGTGCACAGATATAGCTCAGTTGAACATGGCTGACAAACCTTGAGCCAGACAACCATTAGGGAGAAGGGGGTGGATATAAATGTTTTATTGTATAAGCATCTTTTCACTGACAAGAGGAAGTTTTGGGGATTATACATAGTTTTAAATAAAATTATACTTTTAAATTAACATTTTCATCTGAATTAAATCCGAATTTATCATTCATATTTCAGATATGTATCTTTTTGTTAGATCTTTAAAAAACTTTACATAAATGTATTACATATGCTTTTCTATATAAAAAGTGGGCTATTCTGAGTGCTTTCTTGATTGATTAATGTCATAAAGACTATTCATATAAGTGAGCTTTTATAAATTCTAGGAAACCTAGTCAATAAATGACAAGAGTAGCTCAAATGCACTATAACCATGAGTCATGATATTGATGTAAATGCTATGTATGAAACAGTCAGCACTAGGTTGAGTTAAATTTTTATATTTGAAAAATATTTGCTGCAAAGATTACTTTGAATTATGTTAGAGTCCAGAAAGAAATTCAAATTTTGTTTTTTCCTTTTTATCTGAAAGACAGTGCTATGTGTTAGAGAATTACAAAGAGAAAGGTAAGTAAATAAAAGATTGTTAGAAAACTTGAATCTTTTAAGCATGAAAGTACATTCCTGATAAAGTAAGGGAAGGGAAAAATATTAATAGTAAATTTCCAGTGGAGAAAGCTGGCAAATACCACTTTCACCAGGTGATATTACATAGCAAGTGATAGCATGTATCCCCTGATAATATATAATGAGGAAGGAACTTCACCTCATGACATTCTTTCCAAAAATGAAAAGCCCCAGTATAAGCATGAGAAAAATAGCAGATAAACCCAAATTGGGAGACAGTGTACAAGTGCCTGACCAGTATTTTTCAAGCTACCAAGGTCATTAAAGATAAGAAAAGGCCGATAAACTCTCACAGAACAGAAGACATAGCATGACATGACAACTAAATGCAATGTGGTCCCTGGATTGGCTCCTGGAACAGACAGAGGTTATTAAGGGGAAAGCCAGTGAAATTCAAATGAATCTGGATTTAATTGTTAAAATTTTTAATTGTTTAAAAAATGCATTTCTGAACCCATGAGAATGGACAACGTGCTTGAGGTTGATTTTTCAATTGTGGTGATAATTGTACTTAATTATTTACACCCTTTAGCAAACTATCAAAACCCTGCAGAGAATTGTGTCAATGCTACTCAAATCAAAGGACTTTATTTAAAGTTAGATATTTAGGTCTTCTCTACTGTATGCACTTTTACTCCTCTACAATTGTCTATTTACATGAATGCTGGAATATGGACATTGTTACATATTCAAGAATTCCTGGAAAGCAATAAGAGATTTCAGTTTAGTATAACTGTCTGAATAGCATGGCATTAATCTAAGACATGAAGGGGTATGGGCAAGGTTTAGTAAGAAAAATAATGGATTCAAGTTCTGAATGTGATGAGTTTTAGGGACCTCTGGTGGCAGCTACAGGTGTAGACTGGAGTTCAAGGGAGAGAGCTGTCAGTGATACAGATGACATAGATTTGAGAGTCATTAGCCAATAGTAAGAATCCCCCAGGGATAGGGAAGACAGAGAGAAGACAAAAGTATTCCTTTCAATCTACTTGTTTTTCTCATCAGTGTCATGAGCACACAATCAAGAAACTCAACTAAATGGGAATTGGTTGACATCACTTTTCCAGACCATGTGTCTACAATAATTGCAACCTTAAAGCAGCACTTTGCATAATGTTAATATGAAATGTTGATGGAAAATGCAAGCAATCATACAGACTACCAACTTTTCAGCAAGCTGAAGATATTCCAATCTAAATTTTGTCTCACTCTTTGACTACAGTGTTCAATTTGACATCTGATGTTGTGGGTGGAGTTAAAAGGTGAAAAACCAACCACAGATTCATGCAGGCCTTGAAATCAACATGAGAGGGTCAAAATGGGAGAAAGTCTCCTGGCATCTATATCTGGAAGAAATCTTGCTAGTTTTACCATTTGTTAATTACCAAATTACAAATTGTTACAATTCTACATGAAATAGACTCTTAACGCTTCAACCTATCCTAAAGAAGAAAGAAGAGCCTTAATGTCACAGGTTTTCGTCCACATAGATTTTCTAGGCCTTTCCTGTAAATCATTTCAAATTTTTATGTGGGCCTGGAGGCTTTGCACAAAACTTGATAGTGCATGTTTTTAAAGTCCAGATACGGGTTTTGGTGTTTGCATTCCACTCATTTCAATGATCTCATTTTGTTTATATCCACCAGGGGTTCCTGTAAGAGCTCTTTGAGGTGCCTCTGCACTGTCCAGCTTAGAGATCAGAGTGATCAGTCAATTGCTAGGAGATTGGACTCTTGCCATAAGTGTTAGGTCAGGAATTGCTGTAATTTCTCACCAGGTGGAATTTCCCGAAGGTGAACTTGATATCAGAAAATGCAAGAGATACAAAGATGTGAAGAAAAGGCAGCATCCCTCAAAAAGATTTATCCTGATGAGAGGACAGAACTAAAATGGAATTTTGCTGCAGATTAGCACTTCTTAACTCCTTTGGCTTGGGCTTTCAAATTCAATAACCATTTCAGAAAGATTGAAAAGAACATCTAGCCTGTAATCTCAGCACTTTGGGAGGCCAAGGCAGGAGGGCCACTCGAACCCAGAAGTTCAAGACCAGCCTGGGCAACATAGTGAGACCCTGTCTCTATGAAAGATTTTTTAAAACTAGCCTGGCATGGTTGCAGACACCTGTAGTCCCAGCTTCTCAGGATGCTGAAGTGGGAGAATTGCTTGAGCCTAGGAGTTTGAGGCTGCGGTGAGCAATGATTGTGCCACTGCATTTCAGCCTGGGTGATTAAGACCCTGTCTCCAAAAGAAAGAAATGAAAAGAAAGGAAAAAGGAAAAGGAAACACAGAAAGAAAAAGAAAAGAGCATGCACCTACAAAAATGTTTCCTTGGGCATTTGAGAAAAAGTGAGCTATGAAAATGAAATATTTTAGGAGAGGTCTAATATGGTGAAACAAACTCACTTGGAAAACAATTCAGGCAGCAATGTTAAGCCAAAAGGAAATGAAGAATGGCCTTTGACAGCAAAACTGGTCTCAAGAAGCTTACTGCAGTTCCTCCCTGAAGCCAATCACCATTCTACAACTCTTGCCTGTGGTCCAGAATCTTCCACTCTCTAGATCACACTTTCTTTCAGTCCCCATAGTCATGCTTCTGTTGTTTTTTCCTTATAGAATGACAAATATCTATTTGTATGATTGGTTCTTACATTAAACTATGAATTCCTTTTATCCTGGCAATTACATTCCTGGAGAATTTACAACTCCTCACAATTACCATAGGAGGTGTCTAAAACTATTTCTTTCACTTATTTGTTTGCATATTTTCTCCCCCTTACCTCACTAAACTGTAGGCAACACGGTGCCGAGATCACATCTATTTGGTTCGCTGCTGTATCCCTAGGGACTAAAATAGTGTCTAGCAGGGAGTAAGTAAACATCACTTAAATGAATAAATGGTCAGGAGAATCATTAACCCAATTTCTTGCAAGATCATATAGCACATATGCAGCAAAGAAAGATTTGAACCCAGTTTTGTCTGACACCAAAGGTCAGTTGTGCTCAACCTCTGTATCAATTAATGACTGAAACCCTCTCAAAATCCCAAAGCCATTAACTGATCAATCAAACAATCAATATTCATCAAGCTTACTTGATACATAGGCAGCGAAAAAGTTATAACTGTCACAGCACACATTTCTGTGACTACCATATTTTCAGCATGGTCTTCAGCTCTCCAGACCTGAAATGCACAGAGTATTTATGGCATACTCTTAATAGTCAATATTTATTGAGTGCTTAATAAGTACCAGAATTATTTTAAGAGTTTGAGATATTTTCTGATGCAATGCTTACACTATGCTTTTTGAGTGAGGTAAATACTATTATTATTATTATAGATGATGCAATGAAACAGAGAGAGTTTAAGTAATTGCACTACTTCTCATACTGAGAGGGGTACAGGTAAGATCTGAACCCAGACAATCTGTCTTCCAATTATGCTCTTAACTATGATATACTGTCTTTCTAAGAATTTGAAGTATTGTGGGGGTAGGGGAGAGTAGTTAGTTTCGTCTTTGCAAGGCTACTTTTCATTTTCAGTGCCTAAAACAATCCTGGTAATAGTAGGTGCTCATTAAATATTTATAGAATGAATGGATGAACGAATCTGACTAGTTATTGTCTTATACAAAGATCACAAACTTAAGAAGATGGAACTCAGTGGAAACGTGGGAAGTTCTGAGCTTTGAACCATACTCCAGGATAGTGAGAACTTAAGGGAAGCACGTAAGAAGAGGGAAGACTCTGCAAACATGGAAAGGGTGAGAGAGGCTCCTGAAAAGGCAAAACAAGTAAATAAATGAGGTCAAAAGGACTACCACAATCTCCAGATTTACTAATAATGTCCCTTTCAGTGAACTTATATAATTTCCTTTAAGACCAGCTTGGTGGCAAAAACATTGCCAGGGAATCCACCTGGCTCTGGTTCTTCAGCTTTTGACAGATGCCACAGCTGACACATGAGGACCATGGATCTCTTCATGTACACCTTTGTGACAACTTCCCATTATTTCCAAAAGTATGGGGACCACATAGTTTACAAATGTGGACATCTGGTCACCCCACTAATAATCATCTTTTGAGTGTCTATAAGTCACCATGTTAGGCAACTATAGCAATAGGCCAGGTTTGAGAACATGCATAACTATGATTTGGCTTTCCATTTCAGAGAAGAAAGAAAGGGATGGTTTTAGAAAATATTAGGACAAAAAATCATCAACAGATCTTGATAACTGACAGGATATCAGGTAAGAGAAAACAGAGTCAATGAGTTGGACTAACTCAAAACAATGATGGTTAAATATTATAAAAATTCAATAAAGGAAGTTGGCAGGGGAGAAGGATAATGGTGAGAAAAGATGATGAATTCAGTTTTCAAGATATTGGATTTTTGGAGATAAAATGACATCCAGATAGAAATACCTAAATACAACTTTAAAATATTGTAGATGTGGTTTTTAAGTCCTCTTATTAGAGGTGATTTGTGAAAACTTGAGAGAATTTATTTAACCCTTATTTACGGATTCTGATGTTCTTTGCATTAGGCGAGAAATGAGAGTACAAAGAAGAATGACGAAGTTTACGCTCTCCTGAGGAAGGACCCTCAAGAGAGGACCTTATAAACACAATTAGCTACTGAAAAAGACCTGGAAAAAATTATGGCACAATGAAGAAAATAATGTTCAAGGCTCAGTGGAAGAAAAAGAAGAGAGGAGGTCTTAGAGAGGTAATTCATGAAGTGAGCATCAAAGCATGGAAATAACTAATTGTGTTAAAGACAAATGTGCCAGCATGGAGCTAAATTCTGAGAAAAAAAAGTAATGTCAAAAAGAATGTGGCGGACGGGCATGGTGACTCACACCTGTAATCCCAGCACTTTGGGAGGCCGAGGCAGGAGGATTGCCTGATATCAGGAGTTTGAGACCAGCCTGACCAACGTGGAGAAACCCACTCATGGTGATGCATGCTTGTAGTCCCAGCTATTCAGGAGGCTGAGGCAGGAGAATCGCTTCAACCCAGGAGGCGGAGGTTGCAGTGAGCCAAGATGGGGCCACTGCAATCCAGCCTGCATGACAGAGCAAGACTGTCTCACAAAAAAAAAAAAAAAAAAAAAAAAAAAAAAAAGAAAGAAAGAATGTGGCAATCAATTTTATCTGGGAGGAGGGAGGAGTAAGGGAGGCTCTGGTAATGCATCTCAAAGAACAGGGTAATTAAAATTGTATTCAGAATAGTATTCAGAGGACTTTTCTATTTTATTAATTGCCATATCCCTAGTTGTGAATATCACGTAATTATATAAATTGAATCTTTTTCTTTATGTGTGGACCTGGAAATATGACCATGATTTTAAGTGACAAAAACAACAGACAGAGTATGCCAGGAACTACTGGCAGATCTTTTAAAAATAAATTAGGGGCTTTGTTAGCCATTTGCTATGCTACAATTTTTTGTTCATTTGTGAAGATATGAGCTTGCTAGACAGTCACTGAAAGTGTTTGATATATAGCAAGACATGGGACACTCTATTTCCACATGGTAATTCATATGTAATGTAACAAGGGTAACGAAACCAAACATGGGAACTTCTCTGGCCTTTACCTCTGTTGTGAATGAAGTCATGAGTCATTCTTATGTATAAAGCAATCTTTATACATCTTAGTATAAAGCAATGCTGCTTTATACTAACCTCTACCAGAGACTGGAGGGAAATCTGCTTAGTGTCTCCCATGAGAAAGTTTGTGATTGGCTAACCTCACCATCAATTATCTGGGAATAAAGGGGGATACAGTCACTTCAAGAGAGAGAAACAAGTCGTACCCATATGTTTGATTATCAAAAACTTTTTTCTTCTTTATCTCCTGGAGTTGAGGGTTGGGGATAAGGGATGGTCTTCAAATCACTGATTATTATTATGAGACTCTGATTCTAAAACATTTATGAAGGACAAAACGTCCAAGAAAAGTCAAGGACTTCTTGCAGAAAAGGGCTATAGTGGGGGGATTTTCTCCACTAGACATCATGTTTATATAAAGCAATAATAAGTAGGACAGTGCAACACTGGCACAAAAACAAGAAAATTGACAAAAAATGAAATAGAGTTTAGAAACAGACCGACATCTATAGAATTTTGATATATGCAGAGGTAACATGGCAGACTCTGAGAAGATGAAGGCCCTAATAAATAATACTGGAAAAACGTATTCATGTAGAAAAATATTAATTTTAAAAAATATTTTCTCATTTTAAACATTATATATGAATTAATTATTCTATAAAAAAGATGTGACATATAAAACTAAAATTTTATTCGGCTACTACCTTCAGTGCTAACACAGATGCCCTTTTTCCTTGGACAATAATAACAACTAATATTTAGTTTGAAATAAAAATTTTGCTGAGATACCATGAGACTAAAGGTACCACATTTCAAAGGAGGTGCTGGACCATATGCAAAATGTGTAAGTAAGACACCAAGAAACCTAACACCAAGTTAAGTGACTCTTATCCCTTCACTCACATCAATGGTATAAAAATATTAAGAGTTAGAAATTAGAATGAGAAGGTTTCTTTAGAGAAATCTACATATTGAGTCTGAAGAAAGAGTGCTGAAGGATCTTGTTCTCTGAAACTGAAAAAAGGGGGTTTTGTGAAGCTCAGTATGTGTCTCGTGTAATGCAGTGGACAGGGGTCTGAGTCACACTAAGAAAATCTAATGGCCAGGGCTGCCTGGCTGCTTTGGCAATGTGTAAAAGAGAGATGATGGCTTTGGGGCCACACAGCACTTACAAACTGTTCTGGGGCAAGAAATGAGCATTTCTCAAAGAACAAATACGGGACACACATAAGACAGAGCTGATCAGAGCAATTATCTTACTTTCTATCAGGATGAACAGACCTCAACATTTTATTTTTATCTTACATTCTATATTTTATGTAGTATTTTTTATCTTATTGAGTTATCTAAATGAATTATCTCATTAGTGCTAATGGTCTGTCATTACTCTCTTTGGTTATCTACAGATATATAGTCATTGGTGAAAGGAAAGAGAGAAATGTGAACATGTTTTTATTATGATGAAGATGTAGAAAGTTTTCTTTTTCCAGGTTGGCAAGTTCTAAATATCAAATCTGTATTTTAATATTACATTAATATTTTCCTATTTTATTTTGTATTATTTACTGGGGTATGGGGAGGATAGGAAATAATTATTTGCAAAGTTTCTGTCATCAGCCAGAATATGTATACATGCATTCAAAATCCTCATTTTTACTCCATAAATTCAGTATCATTAACAATTTAGTTGATATAACCTGTTGGTTTGCTGTACCTGAACCAATATTTTTTACTTTTACTAAAACAAAGAAAAAAATGGAAAAAAAATTAAAGGAAATTTGGCGTATCAATTGTATTTTTCAAAAGATTCTCTCATGAGATTTATCTAATTTTTGAGTTTTCCTAATACATTTTAAATATGACTTAATTAACCAAAAAGAATGTATTTAGACACAGAGACCACATTTAATCAGTAAAATAGATGTTACTATGGTTCAGAAAAACAAATTAATTGGCCTGGACCAAGGTTTCCTAGAAACTTGTCTTCTAGAGTTCAAGATTGGAATCAAATTTGTTCAAAAGACTAATTCAGCTGGCATGTAAACACATGCCCTCATTGATTCTAGAGAAGAGACAAATACACATTGTTGCAGATACTTCCAGGTGCCTGCCTAATAGTCATTTTTTTCTTCCTTATATAACCCTAGGGAGAATGCCTTGATGATAAACTAAATTTCCCTGCCTTCTTGCATACCTGAAATTTAAATGAATTCAAACCTCATTGAGTGGGGCTTCCAGGAAGGTCACATCGTCCTCTTCCACTACCCTACTTCTAAGCTGGAGCTCAAGCAGAAATCTAGGTCAATGAGGGAAGGTGACAGTGGAACCACATACCACATGGATTAGTCAGCTTGGGCTGCCGAAACAAAATACTGTAGACTGAGTGGCATAAACAACAGGAATTTATTTCTTACAGTACTGGAGACCAGGAAGTTCAAGATCAAGGTACCAGCCAATTCGGTTTCCTGGTGAAGGCCCCCTTCCTAGCTTGTGGATGGCCGCCCTCTCTTTATGTCCTCTCCACAGCCTTTGCTGGGTTCCTGCATGTGGAGAAAGAATGCAAGCTCTCTATTGTCTTTTCTTATGGGGCACTAAGTCCATCATGAGGGCCTTACCCTCTAACCTCATCTAACTCTAATTACCTCCCAAAGGTGCCATCTCCAAATACCATCACTTTGGGGGTTGGGGGGTCAATATACAAGTTTGTGGGGGACACGGATATTTAGTCCATAACACTAAGATTGCCAGCACAGAAAGATAAAAGGAATATGGGGCCCTGGTGACTTTGGAGCTGCCATGTCAGCCTCAGAACACCTGACTCTTGATTTCTACTACTAGAGAGAAAAATAAACTTTTGTTATGTATATGCCACTGTTATTTCCAGTCTCTGACATAGCAACTGAATGCAAATCCTAACTGACAGAGACAAACATGCTATGTAATAAAGAAAAAGATACTTTGAGGCAAATGTCACAAATTATATATAAATATATGCACAAACATACACATTACAGTCAATAATGTACACACATAATATGTATACATAATATGCAATAATGTAATGTACACACATATACATAGATACACACATACACATGCCATATAATATATATAGTATACCTCACACACATACACACATATGTAGTTATATACATATAAACAAATTATTTTGTATGTCCCCTGAAATTGTTAGGATGGACAAACTTGACCTAGTTACCCAATTGTAATTGCTGTGGAATATTTGCTGTGCTGAAGTGACAAGTGCTATTCCAATTCATTGGTCATGCCACTAGTAATGCTCATTTTAAAAACATGTAAATAAAATGATTTTATTTTTCATGTGTTCAGCCTTAGGAAGGAAATCATTTAAATTTGTTCAGTAGAAAAATGCAGATTGCCATTTTTATTTACTTTTTAAAATAAGTGAACTAGGGATTTCAAATTATAATTTCCACAGGAGTAGAAACCAAGGGAAAAATCAGTGTTTAAACAAGGGATAATAATTTGCCACATCTTTGGATGGTCACACTTTATTTTGAAAGGGTGATATTAGAATTACTTTCCATTCTTTCTCCATCTGTCAGGCTATATTTTAGTTGGATTATATCAGTAGAATTATATTTTTAGTTAAAAACTCTTTCAAAGCAAATTGCATTTAATTAGAAAATAAGTGAAGGAAACATGTCACACTTAGTGATTTGAGGCCACTTCAGTCATCAGAGTGTGAAAATCATTTCTCCAGATGGCAGCTTCCTGCTTAGCTGAGACCATGATAACCACAGTAGATTTTTTAAAAAAATCACATTTACTTATATGTGTGTGTAATTAATTTTTAATTGCATGAATTCTTGACAAAAATAAAGTCAAACACCAAGGAATTATATTTATAAAGAAAAAGGCATCAGTGATCTCCTTTGGGAAGCATTTTCAAGGCAAAATATCATGGTGCTGACCTTCACCTTTTTTAGGTTGACAAGTGGTGATTAACTACATAAAAGCATAGTTCCATGTAATGCAATTTGAAAATGTAGCAGGGCTTAAAGGCCAGTGGAAATAATATATCAAGACTTCTAAGTTTTAGCAAACAATTTTCTTACATTAATAGGCAATAGATATTTTCTATGTGTGTAAGAGAAATAAAGAAGAATGTACTGGCAGTTTTAAAAGTACTGCTTTAGATTTAGCCTTTTAAAATAACCACTAACTGCCAAGAATTATGCTGGCTGCTCAGGTTACAAGGCTGGGTGAGACAGGAAGTGATTTCTGCCCTCAAAGAAACAAGATAGACAATCACCTAGTCATATATTTATATAGTTCTGTCACTTCTTGAAACAAAATGCAGGCAGTTGTAAGAGCATATCTTAGACAGATCCAATGTATTATTATCATTTTATTTATTTATTCACCTTTCTGAGATGGAGTCTCGCTCCTGTTGCTGCCCAGGCTGGAGTGCAGTGGTGCGATCTCGGCTCACTGCAACCTCAGCCTCCCATGTTCAAGCAATTCTCCTGCCTCAGCCTCCTGAGTAACTGGGATTTCAGGCAACTGCCACCACGCCCAGCTAATTTTTGTATTTTTAGTAGAGACAGGGTTTTGCCATGTTGGCCAGGCTGGTCTTGAACTCCTGATCTCACATGATCTACCTGCCTCGGCCTCCCAAAGTGCTGGGATTACAGGCCTGAGCCACCGTGCCTGGCCAAGAGATCCAATGTATTCTAAGGGATCAGAGGAGACTTCATTTTAGGTGTAACATTGAAATAAAATCTCAAATGTGACTAGGGATTAACTGGGCAAAAGTGGGAAAGAACTAAGAGGAGGCTTATGTGGCTGAATGTCAAATAGCAAAGGGGAAAAAAGGCCTAAGATGATTCTGGAGAGATCATATAGGGCATTTAGCTTGGGTTAGGGTCTTTATCTTTATTCTAGGAATGCAAGAAAATCTCCAGCATTTTAAGCAGAAATGTGAAATAATCGGATTTACATTTTAAATGATTACCCTAGCTGTGGTATAGACCCTACCCACTACAAAGCATTGAATGGAAGAGGCCAAATGCAGACCTAGTGAAATCATAAAGAAAAACATTGATGGATTTCCTTGTGAATAAAAGAAAATTGGCCAGGCGCAGTGGCTCACGCCTGTAATCCCAGCACTTTGGGAGGCTGAGGCGGGTGGATCGCCTGAGGTCAGGAGTTCGAGACCAGCCTGGCCAACATAGAGAAACCCCGTCTCTACTAAAAATATAAAAAATTAACTAGGCTTGGTGGCGGGTGCCTGTAATCCCAGCTACTAGGGAGTCTGAGGCAGGAGAATCCCTTGAACCTAGGAGGTGGAGGTTGCAGTGAGCCGAGATCATGCAATTGCACTCCAGCCTGGGCAAAAAGAGTGAAACTCTGCCTCAAAAAAAAAAAAAAAGAAAAAGAAAATTAATCCCAAACATTATATTTTATTCAGACACTCCTCCTGTCTCCCTAGGTATAGAAATAAAGCTGCATATAGTGTACACAAAACCAGTATAATCAAAGGAACTAGAGGAAAACAGTCTTTAAAGAATGATAATAAGACCTCACAACAGACTTCTTGTCAGCAAAGTAGATGTGTGAAGAAAATAGAATATTTTTAAACTACTGAATCAAAATACTGATCAGTGTTGAATTCTATGGGAACTATGATTCAAAAGTGAACTAAAAATCATTTCTAACATGCTATGAGAGTTTTTATACTTGCATACCCTTACTGAAAGAACTAAAGAATATATATTTCAGCAAGAAGGAATTAAGCTAGAAGAAAGGGGCTGAATGTAAGAAGCAATGATAAGTAAAGAAACTGAGAAAGATATTAACAGATCTGAACAACGTAAAAATAGTATTATGGATGATAAAAGAAAAACTTCAGCCGAATTAAATTTAAAGGAGTTTACTTGAGCAATGAACAGGCAGCCACCAGAATCACAGCAGATTCACAGAGACCCCAAGGGTGCCTCATGGTCAGAACAAATTTATAGACAAAAAAGGTAAAGTGACATACAGGAATTGGAAGTGAGGTACAGAAACAGTGAGATTGGTTACAGCTCGGTATTTGCCTTATTTGAACGCAGTTTGAACATTCAGCAGTCTATAAGTGGTATAGCCGCTAAGACTGCCCAACACTCAGCTATTGTTACAGGTGCTACTTACTACAAAGTTAGGTTTTCAATTTTGTTTGACTATTAAGCTAGGTTACAGTTCACCCACAAGGACTCAAATATAGAAGTACAGAGTCCTTCTCTGGCCATATTTAGTTTGCTTTAACAGGGATTTAAAAACAAAGTAAAGTACAACTGAAGAAAATAGTAATATTTTTAAGACAGAGAGGGGTGGTCATATTTGTAGAATTTAAGATCCTTTTTATAAAGGATGAATGCAGAACTATAGACAAAATTAAGATATATTGATAGTGGTTATGATTTGAATTACTCCCCTTCAAAATTCAGGTGTTGTCAGTGTGATAGTATTAAGAGGTGAGGCCTTTAAGAGATGATTAGGCCATGAGAGCTCCTCCTCCATTAATGGGATTAAGGCCATTTTAAAAGAGGCTTTAGGCAGCGGCCTTTGGCTAGCTTGTCCTTCTTCATTCTGCCGTATGAGAAAACTGTAGCAGAAGGCCCTCACCAGACAAAACCTGCTGGCACCTTAATCTCGGACTTCCCAGCCTCCAGAACTGTGAGAAATAAATTTCTGTTCTTTATAAATTACTCATTCTCAGAAATTTTGTTATAGCAACACAAAATGGACTAAGGCAATATTTAAGTGAAGTCTGTATGCTAGAAATGTAAGGATTATCACAAAATAGTAGAAATAACATGGATAATATCCCAAATGAATTTAAGGCAAAGAGAAGAAAAAATCAAAACTTGGCAAATCCAAAAGAAAGTAAAAAAGAAGACCAAAAAAAAGCAAAAAATAGTGTAAATAGGAAACTTAATACGAGACAAAAAAGTAATCAAGAATCACAAAGAATATAAATAGAAGATTATATACAGATTATTTAAAAAGCTCTCATGATTTCTCCAACACTTCAACCTCAACCCACATAATGGATTTATCATTGGAATGGCTGGTTTGAGCAGGAGGCCTGGCTCAACTTTGTGGAGCTGGCATTTCATTTTTAAGAGAGTGAATTTAGAAAGCCTTGGATATGCTTCTGGTTAAAAGGCTTCCATACTTCAGTGGCAAAAAGTGAAATGTATATATTTTTTGCTTATAGTTTAGATTTTAATGGGATTATGTCAATTTTTTATAATTTTCTGTAGACTAAATCACATCCTAAAACATATGGGCATAATTTCACAATTTCTTCTCCTTAGTGAAATCTCTTTGCAGAACAGATATAATTGACCTAATATTTCAGAGAGTCTCTAAATATGTAAGAATGGAGTCAGCATGCAAGATTTTCAAATCCCCTGAGGAGGGGAGAAGTGGCTCTTAGATGGATGGACATGCAGAGATCATTAGTGGTTTCATGGTACCTTTTTGTTTACTAACTGTACTTCCTATTTATCTGCAATCTTATCACTGAGAAAGTTTATAAAGCTTCAAAGTACCTGCTCATTTATATTGCCCTATTCTCTATAAGAGGTCCTAAATTCTGTTCTGATTCACATGATATGATAGTGTCTTCTGGGTCAAATGAAATCAATCTTGCTACTTGGGCCCTAGCTATTTTCACCAGGTTTTGGTACATGATCTGAAAGAATGTTTATAATGTCTGAAGGTAAGATAGGTCAGGTGTCCCTCAGACTCCAGTTAAATGGTAACAACTTGGCCAATCACATTGTTTCTTCTCATTAGGGTAAAGATAATAGATAAAGTAGGACGAGGAGAAGAAAGAGCAGTTGTATTTCCAAACAATGCTTAGCCATTGTTCCGGTACTCATGACGGCTGTTGTACATCTCAGTCTTGCGTGGTCTGAGTGCAATGTAACATTCCTGTACATGCTACCCTATGGGGAGAATTCCTACCATAAACCTACTAAAGGTAATTTGTGTGTAATTTTTCCTTGCGACCCTAAGGATCCTGAAAACTCCAATCAGGAAAACATATCTAGGGAAGGGATATGAGTGAGGGAAATTCCAACCTTGAATATTGTAAACCAAGACTGGAGCATATTTTAGAATGCCAGATTGATATGGTTTGGCTCTGTATTCCCACCAAATCTCACCTTGAATTGCAATAATCCCCGCAAGTCAAGGGCAGACCCAGATGGAGATAATTGAATCATGGGGGCGGTTTCCCCCATGCTGTTCTAATGATAGTGAGTGAGTTTTCATGAGATCTAATGGTTTTATGAGGTGCTTTCCCCTTCACACAGCTCTCATTCTCTCTTCAGCTGCCCTGTGAACAGGTGCCTTCTGCCATGATCATAAGTTTCCGAGTCCTCTCCAGCCATGCGAAACTGTGAGTCAGTTAAACCTCTTTTCTTTTACCCAGTCCTGGGCAGTTCTTTAAAGCAGCGTGAGAACAGACTATTACACAGGTGTTGGAGCAGGTGATTCTAGGTCTTTAAGATCAGAACAAGGCTTACAGCAAGACGGTCTTAACTTGGAACAAAAAACCTAATTTCTTTCCTCTGCCTGCAACCAGAGGGAGATACCTCATAATGGGATTGTTTCAGGGACAAGTAGCCTTTGGGAGTAAAGAGCCAGTGCAGAATATGCCCAAAATATTCCTTTAGAGGTGGTTTTCTCTTAAGTTTTAGAGAAACATTATTTTGCCTCTTTTCATAGCACTGACGCAGAGTTACTAAATGTATTTTTTCCCAAGTTGTTAGAAATGAGTCATAAAATAAATGACTTGTGTTTGACTTTGAAGTGTTTCTAGCACCAAGCATTAGCAGTAAATGAAATCCTTCTAATATTTTCTATGGGTGGAAATGTGTCAGATTCCCATGGCTTTTAAGTTAAACTAGAGTCAATTTAAATTTAGTATGTTTTATCACATATAAAGCAAGTTTACTCAGAAACTATCAAGCATGTGTCAAGGCGTTATCTGAAAGTCAGAAAATTCACTTTGTGCTTCACAAATAAGTACAGGTGAATTACTTCGCTCCTCCGTCTCTTTAAAACAAATGTATTTTGTTGAATGCCTTGGGCATTCATCCCAGAATGAGAGAACACAGAATGTTTTAACTGAAAAAAAAAGAAAAAAAAACCTAAGAGATCAGCTAGTGTAATCCATTAATTTTACAAAGGAGGAAAGCAAGGCAGAGATGTAGGTTTCTCTCTTGGGGATCACACAAAAAGCTAGTAGCCTAAATACTGGTCTCATGACACCCATTCCCGTGGTCTTTGAACCATAAAATTATTCTGCTGTCAGTAGCATTAAATGTTTCCTCTCCACCCATGCTGAGGATGTAAATTCCCCATAAAAATGGAATTGATGTGATCTTTTTCCTGCTTCAGGAATGTTTTCAGGTTTGTTCTCCCACTTACCCCTTCATGTCACATTCCTTTCTATGGATATCTGAAAATTTGTCCAGTTGCCTGACTATGGGGTACAGTCTATTTCCCAGTCCCTGTGGAAGGAGGACCTATTGGATGGGCTGCCCTGGCTTTGCATTAGGTCTCTCCCTACAGACTTCCTCTCCCTTGGGCTCTCCCATTTCAGCCTTATTTATTTCAGCTCTGAAACAGGTGATGTTGCACCACTGTACCAGATCCTGCTCACTCTCAGGACCTTGAATTTTGAGCCTGTTCCTAGACTCAGCTCAGCCTAATATCCTGGGATAATCAGGGAAGTCTTACTTATGTCCATATCAGTACTTGATGAGCCATCTGAAGCCTGTGTTCTTTCTTCAGTAGAACACTACTACTTAAATAATCTGTAAAATATTTAGAATACGAAGAATTTTGAAAAGAAGCAAAGCCATCCATACTTTTCTATTTTGAGACAGAGTGTTACTTGGTCACCCAGGCTGGACTGCAGTGGTGTAATCACGGCTCACTGCAGCCTCAACGTCCCGGGCACAAGCGATTCTCCCATCGTGGCCTCCAGAGTAGTTAGAACTACAGGTGCATACCACCACACCCAAATGATTTTTTTCTATTGTTTTAGAGACAGGGTCTTGCCATTTTGCCCAGGCTGGTCTTGAAATCCAGGACTTAAGCGATCAACCCACCTTTGCACTTACTGTATTTCAAGACCTTGGCTAGGTTTGCAAGATAAAGCAGGATAAAGTAAAGAAAAGGCCCTAAATTGTGAAATTTACAGTCTGAAGAACCAGACTGTAAATGGGCGATTACAATACAGGATAATGGAAGAGAAGGGAAGAGAGTGTGCTGTAAAACCAGGGCATCAAATTTGGGTACTCAAGGAAGCCTATCTCAATGAAATAATATCTTAGCTGAGGCCTGAAGGACGTAAAAGATTTAATCAGATAAAAGAGTGAGGTGGGGAAGTGCTTCAGGTAGAGGGTACAGCTTTGGCAAGGCTCTAAGGTATAAGAGAATAGTTTGTGTGAAGAAATAAAAGAAGTTCAGTATGTCTGAAGTATAGAATGGAGGGCAGTTAGTGGAAACAGTTTGAGTGAGTATTCTGGAGTGAGATCTTGCAGAGCCTTATAAACCACAGAGGAGAGTTGGGGCTTAGTTCCAAGAGTGATGGTGTGCTTTTACAGGGTGTTAAGCCCTGGGGTGACATGATCCAATTTGCCTCAAAAGAATCAGTTTGGATACAATGTGATGGGTGGATGGGATGGAGACAAATCCAGAAGCAGAAATGCCATTTTATGGATGTTTGAATAATTGAGGCAAGAGATAATTTTGATCTAGATAAGAGTCAAGGCTGCAATGATAGACAGAAAAAGACATATTCAATAAATTTTTAGAAGGTAAAATAAATTTAATTCTACATTTCTTTCTGGAGGCTTGTTTCTCTTTCTTTTATCAATAATTCTCTCCTCCATGCCATGCTGCCTTTTACATGGCTGAAAACTTCAGCTGTCAGCTTAATGTCATCTTCTCAGAGAGGACTTTCCTGACAACCCTATTTAAAATGGCTCCGTCCTCACTCTCTCAGAGTACCGATTTTATTCCTTCCTAAAAGAATCAAAACGTGACTATTTTATTTATTTGCAATGATACAATTAGTGTCTGCTTTCCCAGCTAGACAATAAGCTTCATGAATTCAGGTACCATGTTTATTTTTTTCCGTATGGAATACCCAGGGTCTGACTAGTTTCTGGCATACAGCAGGTGCTGAATAAATTTGCTGAACATAAATGTGGGCGGCAGATTGAAGATTCAAGGACACCCAGATGTCTGGCTTGAATACCATTAACTGAGATAGAGAACTCCACAAAAGGAACAGCTTTGGAGGGATATAAGATATGTTCAGTTTTGGACATGTTGATTTTGAGGTGCTGTGAGATTTCATAGCAGAAATGTCTATCAGGAAACTGAAAACATAGATCTGGGGTTTAGGAAGGAGATCTAAACTGGAGATATATAGCTCCAGAAATAGATATATTTCAGAGCTTTGCTCAATATTTATGTTTTTTGCAATAGAGAATCATACATAACTTGATTTTTCCAACTTAAATGTATATCTTGATGCTTTCTATGTTCTTTAATATTCCTTTTCATTATTTTCATGATTGAATAATGTTCCATTGGGCAATTGTCTCATAGTTATTTAACTAATTGTCTTTCGTTGGATATTTAGATTGCTAACAGCTTTCGTCATTGAGTGTAATCTGTAATGGACAATCTTCAGCTAAGACATGTTTCTCACTAGTGAGTAATTCTTGAAAAGTGTTTTCTAGAAGTGGAATGGCTAAATAAATGAACATACAAAATTTTATGGTTTCGTACTGTAGCAGGATAATATTTTCGATGTATAGATTTATCCTTCTACTTAAAATCCACTTATTTGCCTTCCTTCCTTGCCTGCTTCACATTTCATTCAAGCTACTTGGCTATGACACCCAAAGAAATAATGTGTTTGTATCTGAAAACAAAGAAAAAAATGGAATGCTAGCTTTTTTTGTTAAAAGCCTGAAGCCTTAGGGGGACAAATAATTCTTGGCAAAGGGGAAGGAGAAGAGATGGAGGGGAATTTCACCACTTCATTACAATTAGAACTTGGTATAGAAATAAGTTGGATATATATATATCTATATATAGATATATATATATATACACACACACACATATATATACACATATATATGTATCTTGAACCCTACTCTTGCAGACTGATATTGATACTCTTATTAGTGCCTATTGCCAAATTATGAGAATATTTTTAGTCCATAAATTTAGAAGACTTTGTACCCAAAGACCTAGGTTATATTTTAGAATTAGTATGTATTTTTAAAAATTAAAATCTGAACCAAAGTTTAAAAATCTAATAACATTAATTCTTTTATTAATTTTAAAATAAATCACAAGTCTAATAACAATCAAATTTTCTTTGATAGTTCACAGATTCTCTAATGTGATGTATTCTCAAACATTTCAAATATCTTAAGTAACAACAAAAAATCACAATAATTATTTCAATTTTTCTCAGAAGCTGAAAAGTACTAATAACATGGATTTGGTATGCTTTTTCTTTATCTTTATGTTTATTTTACACCTCCTCAGGATTATATAAATATTTGTCCCCATATGTTGTCCACCAGTAGTAGTTCCATGCAACTTGGAACAAACTGAATTGAGACATAGAATTTGAGGAAATCCTCCCTCATCACCTAATAAGATGAAGTATTTCTTAGAGACTTACAGTAATCAAACTCTTGAAATCCATGCATTTTCTTACAAATAACTACTTCACATGTTTTAAAATCAGCTTTATTGAGGTATAATTTACAAAAAAAAAAGTACCCATTTCAAGTGTCATATTTGATTGTTTTCACAAATATATACAGTATATATATAAATATATAGTAAGTATATATATAAATATATAGTAAGTATATATAAATATATAGTAAGTATATATTATATGTATATATAGTAAACATGTATTATATGTAGTAATATATACTGTATATATAGTAGATACATACTGTGTATATAGTAAATATATATACTATATTTCACAACTATATATATACAAAAATATATATATACACACCACTTACAGTCATGACTGTAGAACATATTCATCATCTTGAAAGGTTTTCTTGTGCCTCTTTAAAGTCAATCTCTTTCCTTTGTCCTGCCTGCTAGAAGTCAGTAATCTGCTTCTGTCACTACAAACCTGTGCCTTTTCTAGAATTTCATAGGAATGAAATCATACAGAATACAGTCATATGTGTTTAGCTTTATTCCCTTGCTTAATGCTCTTTAGATTTATCTAACTTGCACATATCAGCAGTTTGTCTTTATATTGATGGGTAGTATTTCATTGAATGGATATACCACAATTTTTAAATTGATCCTTCAGTTAATGGGCATTTGAGTTGCTTCCAGTTTTCTTTTTTACTATTATGAATAATGTCGCTGTGGTCACTGGACTATAAGCCTTTGTATCAACATACAGCATATTTTTATTTATCCTGAGTAAATACATGGGATTATAGTTTCTTCTTGTATGGCAAGTGTATATTTCACTGTAAAAAAATACCAAACTATTTCCTATGTGGCGGTACCATTTTGTATTCCTACTGTCAATGTTGGAGAGTTCCAATTGCATCCTTACCAACAGTTGGTCTTTGTCCAGAATTTGTACTGATTGTATGATGCTGCTATCTGGTGTCTTCATTTTTGAAAATTACGTATCAATATTTCAAACATACTGGCAGTAACAGTACAGCTTAGGAAATACAAGTACCAGGGTGTTGGATCAAAGTCCCTTACTCCCTTACATTCAATAAGAACATTCCTCAAGACACACCACTACAGTATCAGTACAGAATAGAGTTATATGAAGCAATTTGCAGGAGTTCTGACATAGCTGCAGAAGTAATCCCCACTGAATAAAGTGATTTAATTAGAATTAGGGAGCTCTGTTTGTTCTTTCACTTAGGTTTGAGGTGTCTGAGTTCAAATATAAGTCAGTGAATTTTTCTCCATTGTACTCCATCCTATAATTTCTTAATTAATAAGACCAGCTAGTGATAATCTCTTGTCTTATAGCATTTTTCTTCTCCCTTTATCAAGTTATTGTGTAGATTTGTGTAATCTGTATATTTGTGTGGTCTACTTCTGCTAGAAATAAAAGAAGACAGAAGCTCAGCTGTAGAGTGCCGTCTGTCTGAAAATGTTCATGTTTATAGACAGATGCTATATACCATAAGATACCCAGACCTCTCCAAAAGCTAAAGTAAGACCTCCAAAGTCAAATTCTGGATGGAGGTTGCATTTTTAGGCCCTTTAAGCTCATCTTCTTGGGCCATGGTTTGCTGTGGCTATGGAAAGGGATACTTATATGCAAGAATATTATTCAATATTTTAATGAGGAAAGTGTTTTATGTATGTATGTGTATGTGCAGTTGTGAATGCTTAAATAGGCATTAGTTAAAAGAAAAAAAAGTATTCTTTGTATTTGAGTTGAGAGATCCAAGGCTTAATTCTCACTATCAGGGCAGGCATGAGTTCAATAAAAATTTTCAAAGTTCTCTCCACCCCTAGGACTCTCAGAACTCCAAAGGCTATAGTTGTAAAATAAAGGAGAGTCCTGGTACCAGTAACAATTTCCTTCAAACTTAGTGTGTTCCTGCCAAGTTTGAAGCCCAGGGAGTTTAAAAATCATTCACAGTTTTTCATTAACTTTGACTTTAAAAAACACTAGAGATGTAGTTGTACAAATATTCTACCTATTAATGTTAACGTAAGTGCAAATGAATCATTGAGATCATTAGAACCTGGAATCGGGGTGGGAGTGAGATGAGGCTCAGGAACATCCTGCCTTGTGCCCCAGAACATCACAGCCACCATCACAAACAGTTGGAATGAAGCTGTGACACCAGCTGCCTAGTTTTGAAAGTGATAAAGAAAGATTTTGAATTCACTGTGGTAAAACTTAGGCTTTCGTGCTAAATCCTCCTCTCCTCCTGCTTGTTTCCCTTTTTAGGAAGCTTGTGGCTGACCACCTGGTGTTCTGAATCATTAATTCATGGGATACATTCTGTCAGGAATAACGTGTAACAGGCAGCCTGGCAACTGCCATCCAAACCCTTCCAACTCCCATTCACTTTAATTCATTTCAGTAATTATTTATTGTACACATACTATCACGCCCAGCCTGGTGCTAGGCAATGGGGCTTTCAAATGAACTAGAGCATATAATTCTTACCCCGGAGATTTAAAAAATTTATTGGATGCTGCATTTATTTAGAAACAGTAGACGAACTATGGCATGAAACAGAAAAATTACAAAATTTTTTGGTGCATCAAAGCATTATGAGAACAACAAAATGGGGAAGAATTAGCTTCAGTTCTTGAGGACCTGCCAAGCGACAGGTGCTGTATGGATATAGACACTGGGTGCCTTTCATGTGTCATTTCATTTAATTCTCAAAGCTAAGTTAGGAGAAAGGTATGAAAACTCCTACATTACATGTGAGAAAAATTGAGATCTGGGGAAAGACTGGTTTCCTAATCTTTCTCACTGCAATGAAAGATGATTGAGTGGGTTAGAGAAACCACCAGGACCTCCAGGGAAGAACAAAGTGTCAGGTGTCTGGGGCATGTATAGGAGCGTCAAGAAAAATCAAAGATATTAAAAGCCAGATGAGATGGGTCCTAGAAAACCAGAAGATAAAAAGGCTACAGATCTACAATCTGAAATCCATATTAAATTATTAAAAAGACCTATCCTATAGGAATTGAGGGAACATGGTGTCAATGAGCACACAGAAAATCACCAATAAGAAGACTTTACTGGGAAGGCAGTTCTGGAACAAAGTTCTGGCTGTTCATGATTTCCAAGTGGTAGAAACCCATCTTGCAGTCAGAAATCAAGCAACTGAGAGTGGCGGAGTCAGGGGTGGAATTTCTGGGAAGAAGAAAGTTAACAGTGTCTGATAGACCACATTTTTCCAACTTGACATGTCTATAATACCTTCCTTTAATTTATATTTTTTTAAGAAGCCTTGAAAAAAGTCATGTCCATTATGTTTCTCAATTATAATAATTATCTTAAATTAACTGATGTGCTCTTTGGGCTATCAAATCTAAATATTTTGTGCTTTCAGTTTGTGAAGGCATTCTGGGCCTAAGAACTGTTGTTGTTTTAATATATTGGCTATCGGACGAGAAAATCAGAAGCACAAATATTTAGCTCTACAGAGAACAGAATAATGAGAAATTTGTTACCTGCTTAAATCCTCTAGGTGATGCACTTGAAATTTCATGGTTTTTCTCTTAAATATAATTTTCCTTGTGTTGCTGAATTCATTTCAAACATAAGCTTCAATCTAGCAGAGATCTCAGTCAAAAAGAGATGTCTCTCCAATTAAGGTTATTATATTCTACTTGGAAACTAGGATCAGTGGCACAGGCGGTATTAAGAGTTTCTGAGTAATGACTGCAAGTACTTCAAAGTACTGTTGTGTCTGCCAGGGTCACCAGAGTGCTGAGTGTACTAGGTCATTCAGCACTAGGTCATTCAGCCAAAATGGATTCAAGTGCATTGTTAATTGACTTTAACAATGCAGCTGCTTTCAAAAGGGATAACAATTAGCTGGGGACAAAAAGAACCACAGACAACTTTAATATACATTTGAAAATATCGTAGCCTTTTATGACTACTGCTTTTTCCTAGAAAAAAGGAAACATTAATACTTTTTTATTTGAGATTCTTGTTTATTTGGAAATAATCATAACATGTTATTTAATTCGAGGAGGCAATCATGTAAAGCATTGATATTGACAAAGAAGGCAAAAATCTGAACTACCTCTAATTCTGTATTTTGCAGAAACTTTATATAATTCTGTATTTTAGTATATCCTTATATATTTGTTGCAGTAAAATTGGCTCCTTCCCCTAACCAAAATTCTGCATTCACCCTGATGATTGAGAAAATGTCTAAATCAGCAATTCTTAAACTGAAAGCTAAACATTAATCACCCAGAGAGCTAGTTTAAAATACTGATTCTCAGCCAGTGCAGTGGCTCACACCTGTAATTACAGCACTTTGTAAGGCCAAGGTAGGCAGATCACGAGGTCAAGAGATCGAGACTATCCTGGCCAACATGGTGAAACCCCGTCTCTACTAAAAATACAAAAATTAGCTGGATGTGGTGGTGTATGCCTGTAGTCCCAGCTACAGGAGGCTGAGGCAGGAGAATTGCTTGAACCTGGGAGGCGAAGTTTGCAGTGAGCCAAGATGGCACCATTGCACTCCAGCCTGGCAACAGAGCAAGACCCCATCTCAAAAAAAAAAAAAAAAAGGCTGATTCTCCCAGTCGTTCTGATGCAGGTAGGCCACAAAATACACATTAAAAGTTAAATAAATGCCAATGTAGACTTGAATTAATAACGAAAATACTTGTGTCTTACTAAAAGCAATATCAATCTTTCTAGCCCCTTGATGGCATGTGATATGAAGTGGTAGCAGTAGCTCTGTGTTTAAACCCAAACTTAGTTTCCATTGACTTTATTATCTAATGGTTTAATGATTCAGGAGATCTTTATTTCACCTTTAAAATAAAGTTGCATTGTCCGTAAAGTGAAAGAAAGAGAATCTATGTTGTGAAAGTAAATGAAATAATATCCATAAATCACTTAATGCCTGCCACACAAATGTTACTCCATACATTCTTGATTTCTCTTTTGTCTTGATTTTGTTATTTGACCAAGTTATTTTGCTTCTACTTTTATCCATTGAGTTCTCACAGGAAGAATGCTAAAAGAAGTACTATGGGACATCCATCTTTCCAAACATTCTGTGACACTCTCACTGCTCTCCAGAGAGAGTCAGCACATCTGAGCATACACTGTGACAAGGTGAGCTGGGTTGTTTCTTACCAACTCAGCACCAGCAGCATTATGCCCTTCCAAGGCTGAGAACTACATTTCCCAAAATCCCATTGCCTCTATGGTTATGGCTGAGAGGCTGCTAAAGAGAGGAACTGTGACTAGAGGGCCAAAGTGAAGAGGCAACCCTATTCCCAGAAGGTGTGGTGGAGAAGCTTTCCATGGACAACTCTGTGGGTTCCTGGTTTTGGATCATGGTGACAGGGAGTAGCAGCTGCTCAGACTCCTGGGTGAGCTCCAGCTTCTCTGCCCACTCCAGTGCTTCAGGCTAAAGTCATCAGGGACTGTTTCCCAATCCTCCAGCTGCAGCCTGCCAAACATCCACTTCCCTAGTGACTTCTACATTTGTGTAAGCCTTCATCCCTCTGTTAATTTTCTTATTCCATTGATACTTATGGTGATTCTGGCTTTCCAATCAAACATTGACTGATGTGCTAGAGCAGCAGCCCCCAACCTTTTTGGCACCACGAACCAGTTTTGTGGAAGACAATTTTTCCCTGGAGCTGGGGTCGGGGGATGGTTTTGGGATGAAACTATTCCACCTCAGATCATCAGGCATTAGTTAGATTCTCATAAGGAGTGCACAGCCTAGATCCCTCACATGCACAGTTTACACTAGGGTTTGTGCTCCTATGAGAATCTAATGCTGCTGCTCATCTGACAGGAGATGGAGCTCAGGCAGTAATGCCTGCTGCCCGCCACTCACCTCCTGCTGTATGGCCTGATTCCTAACAGGCTGTTGACTGGTACTGGTCCAGCCTTGAGAGTTGGGTACCCCTGCAGTGGAGTACCCTGGCACTTACTCTTACATTATGTCTCCTGGCTAATGTGTTTTCTAGCAAATACTTATTTGATATAGGGTACCCCGACCCACATTCCAATTCTCTTGAAGTATCCCCAGGAGAATACATCTGCTTTCAAGCAGTCTGGTTTTATTTCGTCTTTAATATGCTGGTATTCATTATTATGCTTAATAAAAATTGAGCATCAAGTGTGTCAGGATAATGACCTCAGGGCCACACTAAAACTGCAGTCTAGGTCAAAACAAGCTTCAAGGCCTCTTCAATCCTAAAATTGTAAGTGGAAATGTTTAAAGAACAACTGTCATTGACCTTTAAACTAGCTACTGGGCATTTGATTCTAACATTTCAATCATTATTTGCAATTTTATTTCATCAGTTTCTTATATTTGGCAAATAGTATAGAACTTTTTTTTTTCAAATACTGGCTCTAAAGTAAAACCTAAAATACACCAAACTTTGCTTCCCAGATATGAATCTATTGTCTTTCAAAAACTTCCTAAAGTTAGGCAGACTAAGACATTTTCCTATCTACCAATGGAATGATTAGTTTTATCCCTTATCAATGCTAGATCTGACTGCCAGATATATCGCTCATTTCACACCATAAAATGTTGTATTTTGTCAAAGATGATTATGATATGACCTATGATCAAATTAGGTAAAATTTTTCTGTGGAGTAACAACAATCATAGACACAAGACTGATCATTCTTGTTCATGCTATTCTGCTTTTAGTATTTTCTTATTTGCTTTGTTCTCACTTTAGCCTAGTAGAGACCTAATGTATAGAATACCTATTATGATCCAGAAACATTTCAAGATGACAGGCACATGTTAATCATTCACATTAGGCATCATTATCTTCATGTATGGGGTGGGCTAAGTGAGGCTAAGAAAAGTTAATGAATTTGCCCAAGGTATGTAGCTAGAACTTAGAAGAGATGATTATTCAATCCCTGATTTGTTTGATTCTGAAATGAGTGTAATCCCTACTCTTCCAGCCTACTTTACATTATGTCTTATTATTTTCTAAGAAAAAATACTCCAGAAAGAAGCATTGCTTGTGATCCAGCAAGCTGAACAAAGAATAAAATTGAGTGTTCAGTTGTTGCTCTTTTATCTCTTTAGGAGACTTTATTGAAAATGAAGTCCTATGTACCAGGACCCCTTCCTTCCCACGCATCTTGCACAGTGGAGTCACAATAATTATTTTTTCTGCCAATCTATAGAAAGTTTGAGCATTACATGCCAGCAGGCACTCTTTATAAGTGGAGCATTAGCTGATTCCTGATGGCTTATGGGATATTCTTCAATATTTCAGCTAGAACATACTCATTTCAGAGTTCCTCTACTGGTCCTTTTTTAAAATAAAATATTAATTAAATAAAATATCATTGAAAGCTCTCTGTATATTGCAAAGTCTATCTTTCGCTGTGGTCAGAATAATAGCGAACAGTTGCAATTCAGTATCCATGAATGAGTACATTTGTAATGACAGTCTTATGACCAACAGGGAAGGCTAAACATACCCTGTGTCACCAGACCTATTCCCCCTAGGTAGAAGTGCCTGAGGAGGAGGGCTGGTATGGGGTAAGCCAACCACCACAGTGCTTCTGGATAGAGATTCAGTATGAGAAGCAATACTTAAGAACCCTTGTCTCTGTTGAAATGCCCTTTTATGTCTGGATTTCCTCATCTGGGGATTATGATCTCAGCTCCATTTATGGAGGGTTTCCCAGCACATATCATTCAGTAAAATAGGTTTGGGACTACCTCATACTGGTAGACATGGAAGGCCTCAGGGTGGACAACTTCATTTGGTTGTCCTATGCTTCTTTCCTCCTAACCGACACAACTTCAAGTGCTAAGACAGTGGATGAGACTTGGGTAAAGGGGCCTAAGAGCCCAGAGTTTACTCTAGGTCAAAACGTTCCACTGGATATTTTACTTGGGTATTAATGGGAATTACAGAGCTAAAAGAAAGAATTCAGATAAACAGAAAATATAATATCTCAGCTGTGAATATTCACAACATACAATAGCAACTAAATGCATTTGAAAAGTTTTAAGGAAGCCTCCTTACCTTTGTTTAATACTGTTCTCCAAATTTGAGCACTGAATATTATGATTTATACTTTCTTGGGTAAATTGTGCTGCTTGGGACATAAAGTTTGGAAAAACCCTACTTGGATATTAGACTAGAGGGGCAACAGGAGGTCGCAAGACCCATGCCAGGACCAGGAATGCCACATAGGAATCTAGGTCCAAAGTCCTGTCACACACATGCACACACACACACACACACACACACAGTTTGTACTCTGCCTTTTTCCCAGGAACCTAAGGTACAGACTGCCTAGATGCCAGAAGGCCATAGCACACCGCACATAGCATATAGCACATCTATATAGATATAGAAAAGACACATCTTTTATCCTCTGGTTTTGTTTTGAAGATAAATCAATTCTAACTGAATTGCATGTATTTTATGCTTTCAATCCTGTTCATTTGCTATCTTTTGTTACATTCAGTAACATCTTGACAAAACGTTGATTTGTTTTGTCTAGCTTTCTTGTCTCCTGCAATATTAGTCTGGAAAAAAATTCGAGGTAGCAGGGGCTAGAGTAATTTCTCCTGGAATAGTCACCCATCTCAGGCATGCAGCAGTCGGCCAATTGCCCTTCATTGCGTGAATTGTTCATTCTGAGTGTACCTGACTGATCCTTTCTGACAATTGGTGAGATAGCTTCCTTAGACTGAGAATGTTCTATTATAGGTAAGGACAAATAAATGATTAAAAATCATACACAGATATTAGATGCTGGGTTAGGCCTTTAACAAAGTGTTTATTTTGTAATGGAGGTGGCTATTAATTAAGCACTATGTATTTAAGTATAAGTCTTACTTGTAAATATGTAACTATAGTTATTTAAATGTGCAAATTAGTTTTATTTGTTTTGCGGAAAGTAAATAATGTGTCAACATTTTCATGTGAGTGCAGGTCAAGTTATATTCTTTATATATTGGAATATATAGTGAAGTTTATTTTCTTGTATAAAGAGAAAAAAATGGTAAAAAATATCGATGACCCTGAGGTGAGTTACCTTCAAAACAGAGAAAAATCTGTTCTCTAAAAGTTTAGCTAATAAAACACATATATAAAAGTCTGACATCTTAATGGCTGAGGAAATGAACAGTACTCATGTCTCTCAGTACTGGACCCATGTTGGATGTCATAACCAAAGCAAACTGCAGTCTAATCAGACACAGGAAACAGTTGATACTAGATTAATCACAATCAGTTGTTATTCCAGACTGAAGTAACATCAATTTGGTTGTGTGCTGTTTTGTATATGAGTATACACTATATATTGCCATGCAGGGAAGATGAAGTCTTGAAGAGAAGATGCAAAAGGCATTCTCTCTTCAGGGAGAGTCTTGTTGATGAAGCCCAGCACTGTGCTCTTGACAGGCTCTCCCTGGAGTGGGGAACCTAAACTGAGTACTTTAGGTTGCCCCAGCTCTGAGAGACTTAAGATGACCTAAATCCCTATGTTCTGTTTCTGTACTGACCAGGCAAAACTTTGATTTTACGCTGGCTGCCCATACAGCTTACTTATTGTGAGAGTGCACATACCTGGGGGTAGGAACATTCCTGTCAGTTTACAATGAGCTGTTTTTCTAGTGTCAAATCATCTTTGGATATTAAAAAAAAAATCCAGTCTCTATATTTGCAAAGTTGAGAATCCTTGTTTTTCAGATGTAGTGAATCCAATCTAGGTAGTCTCCTTAAAACCACCTAAATGAATAGAAGCTTTCCAAAGCTGCCATCTGTTTTGCCAAATAATCTTTTCCAACCTACTAAACGCTGTACATTTCATCTTCCAGACAAGTTGACCACAATAATACTTATTGTAAAATAATTTTCTTTTAATGATTAATGTATTAATCATTGTTGTTAGTTCTGACCATCTCCTTTTTCATAGGTAATATTATCCTATATTAGTAAAATCCTTTACTCTCACAATATTCCCCTTTACAGAAAATTAATTATAGGTCAAATTCCCCAAATTACTTTATTTATTCCCAAGATTTCTCCTTTCTTGCTTTGTAATTTCCTCAAGTAATTATTACAAATTGTCATGCCAAATAATTATACATATATGTATATAGAAAGATAGATATTTTGCTAATTCTTTCCAAATAATTATACATATATGTATATAGAAAGATAGATTTTGCTAATTCTTTCACTATTAAAGTAAAATAGACATTTTTCGTTGCTTGGAACTGAGTAATGAGAGGAAGGAAATAAAATGAAGCCAGTACATGATCGAAAGTACAAAATTGGGCTAGATGATGTCCATAGCTTCCCTATTCAGCTTAAAATGTATCAGTCTAACAAAGAAAATCACACAAATGTAGAAAAACAGTGAGCGATATTAAGAAGGGGTGTAGAGATGGGAGTAGACCCCTGCCAATATCATTGTCATTATCTAAAACTCTTCAAATAAAACAGCATAAATGAAAAAATAAATAGCTTTACTGGACTGCAAATAAACGTATCCCTCAATTAATCCTGCCTCCACACACACCATCAATTTCAATACCATTCCCTTCATACTCAACTTTTAGCACAGGAAGGCCTATCAAGGGAAATCTTATTTATAAGACCATAATTTAAGGGAATGCTAGAGGGACGGAGAGAATGGGGTAGGTCAGGGAGATTTTTAGGAAGCAGACTAGATAGGATGAAGAATTGGATGCTGGGGAAAAGGTAAAGAGAGCAGTTTAGAATAACTTCCAGGGTACTTAGTGCCTTGCGTGGTTAACAGAATGTCATGAGGAAGACAGGACAATACGCAGATCGGGGGGAAATGATTGTTTAATTCTCAAATAGCTTTATTGAGATGTAATTCACATACTGTGCAATTCATCCATTGAAGGTTTATAAATCAATGATTTTTAGTGTATTCAAAGATACATGCAACTATCACCATAGTCAATTTTAGAATATTTTTGTCAAGAAGAGAAAAGAAACTCCAAATCCTTTAGTTCTCACCCCTTCCCCCACCCCATATCCCTCTTTCTTTCTCTACCAGCCACAAACACCCAAGCAACCACTAATATACTGTGTCTCTATAGATTCTGGGATTTTATATGAATGGAATACATATATATATATATATATTTCATTGAGTTTCAGATGTTAAACTAACCTTGTATCTCCAAGATAAATTCCACTTGGTCATGATGTATAATTAGTTTTATATGTTGCTAGATTTTGTTTACTAGTATTCTGTTGAGAATTTTGTGTCCATATTAATAAGATATATTGGTCTGTAGTTCGCTTTTTCTCTGATGATATCTTTGTATGATTTGGTACCAGGATAATACTGAAACAAAATCAGTATTATACTCAGTATACCAGGCCTCATAAAATGAGTTGGGAAGTGCTCTTCTTTGAATTTGTAGTAAAATTAAATTATGAAGACATCGCAGTCTGGGATTTTCTTTGTGGGTTGTTGGTTTGTTTTGTTTTGATTTGTTTTGCTAATTCAATGTTTTCACTTGCTATGGGCTAATCAGATTGTCTATTTCTACTTGAATCAGTTTTGGTAGTTTGTATCTTTCTAGGAATTTGACCATTTCATCTAAGTTATGTAACTTGTTGGAATACAAATTATTTATGGTATTCATTTATAGTCCTTTTTACTTTTGTGAGGTTGGTAATAATGTCCCCTCTTTCATTTCTGATTCTAGTAATTTGAGTCTTCTCTATTTTTTTTATTAAACTAGATAAAAGTTTCTCTGTTTTGTTGCTCTTTTCAAAAACCAAGTTTTGGCATAATTAATTTTCTCTTATTGTCCTATTTTCTTAAGTTGAACTTAATTTTATTAAATTGAACTCTAATCTTTATTCATTTCTTACTTTTGATTGCTTTAGCTTTACTTTGCTCTTCTTTTTCCAGTGTCTTAAGGTAGAAGTCAGGTTATTGATTTGAGATCTTTCTTTATTTTTAATGTAGGTGTTTACAGCTATAACTTTCCTTCTAAACACGGTTTCATCTGCATCCCTTAGTTTTGATATGCTATGCCTTTATTTTCATTCATCTCAACATATTTTCTGATTTCTGTCTGGATTTTGTCTTGACTTGTTGATGATTTAGGAGCATCTTGTTTAATTTTTACATATTTGTGTCTTTCCTAATTTTTTCCCTGTAGTTGATTTCTTATTTCATCCCATTATAGCTGAAGGAAATATTTTGTATTTTTCATTCTTTTTAAAATTTATTAAGGTTTGTTTTATGTCCTTACATATGGTCTATTCTGGAAAATGGCCCATGTGTACTTGAGAAGAATAATACATTCTATTTCTGTTGGGTAGAGTGTTCTATAGATGCCTGTTAGGTCTAGTTGGACTACAGTGTTGCACAAGTCTTCTGTTTCCTTGTTGCTCATTTGTCTGGTTCTTCTATTTATTATTGAAATTCTTCATAGCTTCATATTTTTTGCTAGATATTGGACATGTCCATCTTCTATTGTTAAATTGTGTCTTCACTTAAGTCAATGATTGTTTCATGTATTTTAGTGCTCCTTTATTAGGCTTATATATTTTTATAATTGTTATCTCTTCCTGATGAATTGACCCTTTTATTACCTCTCTTTATCTCCAGTGACATGTTTGTTATAATATGCAATTAGTATAGCTGCTTCAGGCTTCCTGTGGTTGCTTTTTGCACAATATGTCTTTTTCCATCCTTTTACTTCAATCAATTTGTATCTTTGAATATTAAGTGTTTCTCTTACGGATAATATATAGTTGGATCATGCTTTTTTATCTCGTTTGATAATCTCTGGTTTTTATTGGATTGTTTAATCATCATTTACTGTTATTATTGATATAATTGGTTTTATAGCTGCTATTTTATTTCTTGCTTTCTTTGTCACATGTCTTTTTTGCTCCTCTAGTCCTCCTTTACTGCTTTCCATTGCAGTGAGTGAATATTTTCTGATGTAGCATTATAATCTCATCAATATTTTTTTCACCATTTTGAGTTTGTTTTTCCTGGTGGTCTTTCTAGGGCTTACCACAGATAGTTTCAGATTTATATTTGCTAAGTTTCAATAATATATAAAGTGCTGCTTCTATATAGCTCTACTCCATTTTCCCCCTTTTGTGGTACTATTGTTATATATATTACATCTACTAATGTTACAAATACAACAATACATTGATATATTTACTGCTTAACCATCTGTCATTGTTTCTTTAATCCATTACAGTTTTGCTCCCGCCCACCTCCTTTAGGCACTTGTTGGCAAATACATTACATATTTATGATATTTCTATTTATTACAGTCCCAACAATATATTTGCACATATCATTTTATAAAATTGCTTTTTAAAATCAGTTAAGGAAGGGAAAAATGAATTTACAGTGTCTGTTATAATTGTATAATTACCTTTACTGGTGCTCATGTTTGTTCCTGTGAATTCTAATTACTGTTTACGGTCATTTACTTTCAGCCTGAAGGATTTCCTGTAGTATTTCTTGTAAGATGGCTCTGGTAGCAACCATTTTCTTGTTTTTATTTATCTGGGAAATTCTTTATTTTTATTTTATTTTTGATTGATAGCTTTGCTAGTACAGGAATCTTGGCTGACTTTTTGTTTTCTGTGGGCATTTTGTATATGTCATCCCACTACATTCTGACCTTCATTGTTTTTCCTGAAAGGCCAGCTGTTAATCTTATTAAGTTTCCCTTGTACATGATGTATTTTTCTCTTGCTGCTCTCAAGATATCCTCATTGTCTTTGATTTTCAGTATTTTTACTGATGTGTTTGTTTGCTGGTTTCTTTGCACTTGTTCTATTTGGAGTTTGTTGAGTTTCCTCTATGTATAGGATATTGTTTTTCAACAAATTTGGGGATTTTTCAGCAATTGTTTCTTTGAATTATTTTGTCTTTTTCTCGTCTTCTTTTGGAACTCCCATTACACATATATGGTGTGCTTAATTGTGTTCCACCTTTCTCTGAGGCTGGTTTTTTTTTTTTTTTTTCCTGTCTGTTCTTTGGCTTATATAATCTCTATCAACTTATCTTCGAGTTTACTAATTCTTTCTTCTGACAGCTCAAATCTATTGGGTCTCCACTACATTTTTTATTTTAGCTATTGCACTTTTGAATTCCAGAGTTTCCATTTGTCTCGTGTGTGTGTGTGTGTGTGTGTACACAGACACAAATGTTAATATTTGTGTGTAGATAGATATAGTTTCTTTTTATTGGTATTTTTTATTTGATGCAACATTGTCATCATACCTTCATTTATTTCTTTAATCATGCTTTCCTTTAGGTCTATGAATATATTTATAATGGCTACTTTGAAATCTTTTTCTGATGCATCTGACATCTCATCACTCTCATGGGCAGTTTCTATTACCTTATTTTTTATTTTTATTTTTTATTCTGTTTATTTTTTATGGCAGAGTATATATCATATTTTCAAAATTCTTCATAGCTTCATATTTTTTGCTAGATATTGGACATATTGTAGGAGTTCTAGGTACTGGTTCTTCTCTTCCATGGTTTGTTATTTTTAATTGCTTAGTTATTTGTTTAGTGACTGGTTGGATTATTTTATCAAAGTACACTCCCACCCCCCACACACAGTGTTAAGCTTCTGATGTTGCTCCTCAACTAGACACAGCTTTGAGCCAACATGGGATAACAGTGTATTTGTTGGGCCTCTCTTCTAATTCTTCCCCTTGCTCCACTGCTGGCAATTGCTTTATTGTTTACAATACCCTGAGCATACATTTCTTTACAAACTAACCTAATTAAATTGTAACTCCTTTGAAGAAATGGCTTCCAATGTCAGTGTTTGATGTTTATTCTGACCCCAGGAGAGCTCCTCTCAGCTGTCCTATTCCCTTATTATTTCCTGCAAACTAGCTGGCCTACAGCCTAGGCTGTATCTTCATTAGATTCACAGATCTCATCCTAATTGCCTTTCAGCACAATCTACACTAATCTTGAGAGTGTCCTTAGGTTTAAATTTCTCCACTGCTCTGTTGCAATTGAAGTCACTATTTTACTGCCTGCTTCTCCTCCCAGGAAAAAATTTCCTAACCAGAGCTCTGAAGCGGCGAGTAGGGACAACAGCAATTTTCTTTCTGAGTAAAATCCTCATTTTAGGAGAGCACTCAGTGAAAGAGGGAACAATAGGCTAATGTCTTCTTGGCTTGACCCTCTGGCATGGAGGGACTACAACACAAGCCGGGGAAAGGGTACTAATGCCCCAGGATTCTCAGCATGCCACACCCAAGTAGACCCTCCACTCTTGAGTAGGGGTTGGGCAGAAGAAGAAAGCCTCACCTTTCAATCACACTCACCAGGACTAGCCTCAGCACCAGGCAGCCAGTGGCAGGACAAGAAATGCCAAAGCCTTGTTCTTCCCAGGAGGAAAAAAAAAAAAGGCAAAACAAAATAAAAAAGCAGGGAGATGGGGAAGAGTAGAGCTGTTTTGGTGCAAATATTACAGACTCTCGCTTTTCTTGCTGAAATTTTATAGATTTTCTTGAATATTTGTTTTCATTTGCTGTTTTGCTCTTATGTTATTTCTAGAGGCTTTTGGTGTTTTCTTTTTTAACATGATTTTCACCAGTTTTCATCAGGGAGCAGGTCAGCAGAGCTCCTCATGCTGTCATGTGAGAGTAAGTGATTTAATTTTGAATATGCAAGTTGGGATTTATCTGGGTGAAGAGTTCTCACAGGCAGAAAGATACACAGAACTGAGAGTCAAGGAACAGACCTAAACTGGTTATGTAGATTTGGAAGTCAACCTAGCGACAGAAGTAATGAGAGAAGACTAACAGAAATAGAAGAGGGTAAAGATCAGAACTTAAGAGAACATTAACATTTAAGCAAAGGAATCTGGGAAGAACTGGTTAGAGAAGTAAGTTAGAGTACACTTCAGAAAGAGTGTTTTATATGGAAGAAAAGACTTGGTGTAGAATTTTCAGGAGAAAATGATTGGAGTGTCAGAACCATGTAGAATAAAATAAGAGCTAAACAACCTTTAAAGATTTCCAGATGAAAAAAAGTTACATTTTACTTTTTAAAAATTAAATATTTTGAAAATGTAAAAAAATTACAATATTGACACATGTCATTGGATTTGACAATTAGAAAGACACTGATGAATTTTGCCAGAGTGGTTGGGGTGTCCTGTGGGTGGTGAAGACAGATTGCCGTGGGTAGATATGTAAGGAAATGGAGTTGGAGAATGGAAATTGTTAGGGGTTGGGAGTAGGGTTTATGTCGTAATCCTACCACTTAACTCCGACTCCCCAAGATTCTGGGAAGTGCTGGACGTACACAAAGAACAGGAAGCCTGATGGAGATCATGGTTTATGCTTCACTCAGGGCTCCCTGGAAATAGCTAGATTGGAAAACACAGTGCATCTCTGACCCCTCCATAAAACCAGATCCATGAGAACTTGTCTGACCCAATACATAAATACATCTCTGACCCCACATAAAACCAGATGCTCAAGAACTTGTCTGACCCAATTTATCCCATCTCTGGTGAGCTGAGGAGCTGGAACAGAGAGGGCACACACCTGGGTGGGTTTACCAGAGGGAGACCTTGCCTGAGAACCATAATGAGAAAGGTAATGGAGTTAACGTCTTCTTTCAGGGCCATGGTAATTACATGAACAGTCAATATGGACCAAAACAAACCAAATTTAGTACTTCACTGTGGAGCAAAGTAAAGGCTAAAACACAGGTGTCAGCCAAGAGTCGGAAAATTCAAACAAGTGGACATAATAGAAGGTCCAAGCCTGGAGAGGATGAGTAGAGATTTAGGTAACTGGTACCTATGGAATCACAATATGTTTGGCCTCAGTTTTCTCAAGAGAGAAGTGAGGTTGTATACTCCTTACTCCTTGTATATTCCTTGTATATTACTCTTGTCAGGAATAAGCAAGAGGGAGAGTTCAGAGGTGGGCTGACTCCTTGAGGCGAGTGGAGAACTTGCCTGTGAACTTGAACACATGCCGTCTGGAGATTGGCATGATGAGCTGAGCCTTGTTCTGTGTTCCCTGGTGCCACTGAGGGGATAGAATTTTAGGTTGTACAGGACATTGCCCTTATCTAGAATAATGATTCTTATATTTCATAGTCACCTTTATTTTCCTGCTATCCTGTTTTAAAAGAGGTTTTCACTTGTGTGTTTGCAGAAGATGGTCTGTCCATGGGGAAATTTTCAAGTCTAATAAATTGAATAAAGGCAATGTGATTGATATTTTATAGGGCTCTTCAAATTCAAGGCTGCCCTTTATTTTAAAAGTATGCTTCTTTCTTTGGGGAAAACAAAATGCCTGTTCTTTAATAAAACTAGGATACTGGGTAATTATTTTTATTTTTTGCCTTTACTTAGCAATAATAAAAGTGGACAAGCATAGACTTGTTCCTCTGTTTAATGAGTTCTTCTGGTCTGTAAAATCCCAAAGTCGGATCATCAGCAGTCCAGTATATTTTCATACACAGTATGCTATCCACTATGAGCATAATTGAAGCAAATGAAGGAGGATAAAATAATTATTTAGCCACTGGAATACTAGGCCCAAATAATAAAGAGAATTAACATAAGGTAAGCCTCCTCCTCACAGGCACACACACATCAATGTTCAGACCAGGGGGTGGTTAGAGATCCATAATAACAATATCTCATTGTGGAACTCTGCAGGATAACTCTCAAATAACTGCATGGCAGAGACCATAGCTTATAATGTCATAGTCTATGTTGCCAAGGCAACAACACAGCCAGCAACAGAGGCTGACATTTTGAAATGTGCATGTGATTTTATTATTTACAAGTTATAGAGAGGAGAGCAGAGTCACTGTGGTGGCTTAGAAACATCTGTCCTAATACTGCCCACTTATTTCTGAAAACAGTACAATATCATAAGTAACCACACACATAAAGAGCCATGTGCAGACTCAGCCATTCTTTCATCTATTTATTCATTCATTTATTCAACAAGCATTTACCTACTAAGCACCTAATATGTGCCTTATTCTGGGAACCCAAGAGTGAACAATATAACATAGCCTTTGCTGTTTTTGCTACGTGTCTATTATGATATAAAGAAAACTTAATGGAAATCAATGTACTGAGTCTTAATTTGAGGAGGAAAAGTAATACTCAAATAGAGAACGGGTTGCACTGCTCTCATCCCTATATCCCGTCATGAATATTTGGATGGTAACAATTATGCTGCTCTTTGTTTTCACATTCTTTCCTCAAACGGCGATTCTAATGGGTTTTTATCCTTCAAGATATTTTGGGAAAAGTAAGTTTCTTACTAAGTAATTTTGAAAAATGCAAAAGATAGAGTTTATCTTACTCCTACCAATTCACAGGAACAGTTCTCGATATGATGTTTCCGTAGAACCCTATTACGCAGTATTAGTGTTCCAAGGAATGTATTTTGGGGAAAGTTATCTTAGTATCCTTTACAAATTGAAATAGTGGTGACGACACTGGCAATGCATACATTAGCTGTGGCATTTGAAAGGCTACAAGCAACATACATACCATGGCATCCATGGCAGGCAGAGGACTGCATTCATAATTTATGAATCCCAAAGATATTATTCAACCTTTTATAACAGCTTCTTGTCAGGAATAAGCAGCAGGATTCCTACAATTAGAAAACGTTTCTCACAATATGCCTCAGTGATATATGCACCTTCCTGATGAGCTTGAATTTAGTAATCGAAAAGCCATCCCTACTGGCTATGCTTAGGAATACTTAAATAAGTGAAGGCAACACCCTGTTTTAATGCAGCTATTTATTGAAGCATAAGTGCAATCCAAAAATGCAGGAGGATAGCAACTGTACAGGTTTGCAAAAGGACAAGGGTGATGAGGCTCGATTGCTGATAGAGCCACCTCAGGTAAGTTGGCTGGCAAAGCCACCTCAGTTAAGTTAGTTGGCTGATAGCAGGTGATGTCTGTTCCACGCCATCCCTAGCTTCAGATTTGGTGAGCAACACCAGAGTGCTTGCACAGCACTGGGGCTCATGACTCATTGACTTATTGCTTTTGAAATAAAATTTCTCTCCCTTGAAGTCAGCTGAGGACATTGCAATTCTTCTGTCTGCTTTTGCTATCAATTTTATTCAGCTGGCACTGCCCCATTGCTACCTGGTAATACAATTTAATGTGTGAGGGGAAGAGAAATCATAGTTCTTACTTCCTACAGAGGGTGAGAAGATTAAAAGATCCGTGCAGAGCCCCTGCTGTGGAGAGACTGAAAAGGTGTTATTAGATGGAGACAGTGCATAATTCTCATGCCCCTTGCAGCATCAGTGAGCAAATTGTATTTGCAGGCAGGTGCTTCTGAATAGCAAAATTGCCATGACTATGTGTGGAGGACAAAGTCTGCGTGATGGTTTGGCTTGAAGCCTGTCTCTGAGACAGCTTGGTGCAGGCACAGATGTCCCAAGTAGTAATGCGACAGAGCAGCTCTCATGCTGAGAAACACTGTATTGTCTGCCTCTTCTCAGCACCCTCTGCATATGTTCTTGTATTTTTATATCCATTTCACTCTCACACTTCACTGATCTTTTAAATTTGTAAATTAACAAAAGAGATGACTCTGTTTCAAATGAAACTAAACTGAGCTACCTACTAAAAAAAGCCAGAGGGCTGCTATCTAAAGGGTGCATATGTGGGAAGAAGACCACCAGTTTATCCTGGCTTTGGTTGAAATGCCAACCGGAGATTTTTTTAAATGCACAGGAATTTTTTTTTTTTTCTCTGATGTTAGAAAATCACTGAAGTCAAACAGGAGAAAGCAAAAAACAAAAAATTTTGGACTCGTAACTGTTTTGAAGTGAGGCATTTCCAAACACTTTCGGACATTTTAAGACCTTCCTTTGCTGATCCAGACCAGACTCTGATATATGCATAGGTGATATGTAAAAATGTGCAAGACTGGATACACCTGGGTTTGAAACAAAGCCTTTCAATGTAAAAGCAATATATGACTACTAACCTCTCTAAACTTTGATTTCCTCAACTATATAATAGGAATAATAGTGGATCATATTTCATAAGAATGTTGTAAAGATCAAGCAATATATGTCAGTGCTTACATAGAATGTGGCACGTAGTATGTGCTCATTACGTAATATACATTATTATTTTCTCTTAAAGTAAATAATTTGTTGGGAACTTAAAAAGAGGAAGTACTGGGCTTACTCTCATGTATGTGTCTATGTACTTGGGTGTGGTTATATCTGTGTATTTTGTTTTATAATTGAAAGTAAATGTGCTTAAGTACATTACCCGTCTGTACTTGATTGGGCTAGAATTCTACTCCTCTGTGCTATTATAAGTGATTTAGAAAAATGTGAATTTGGTTTCCACTAGTGTCTTTAAGTCACTACAGTAGTGTAGAGAATAGTGAGGAAATCTGGACATGTAATTCTATTTTTGTTACCAAGTTACTTTGAAGTGAGAATAGTCTAAACAAAACAGACTTTTAAAGAGATACCAGAAAGTACAAGTAAGCCAGAACCTCATTGTGCAGAGTCACTCATGTTTCATTCATGCATTCATTCACTAAATAAATATTAATAACACATCTACAGCATGCCTGTCAGAGTTATGAGGTACAGAGAACAAATTACTAAGGGGTAAGATACACTTACCTTAAGGAAATTACAGTCTTTGAGGAGAGACAAATAAGTAAAGAAACACTATAACATCAATGCAATATAAAAGGAATTATAATATGAACAAATTAGGCTATTTGATTTGCAGAGCAGTTTTTTAGCATCTTTCACCTTTTTGTAAAAACTGGAAGTCTTAATTCATATATATAACAACAGTCCTTGAAATTCTTAGATAATTTTATTTTAAGTTACATTTTTAATTTTGCTTTAGATATATTCTCTCTGTTGAGAATGTCCAATGTGGAGCTTTTTTAAAGTTATATTAGTTATATCAACTTTTCATATTTTTTCTTTTAGAACAGTTTGCCATTTAGTTTATAAAATACCATCACACACATAGAACAGGACACATAAAATTTAAAAGTAGAATAATCACAACCCAAATAAAAGTAGTTATCATCAAATGTTCATTTTCTGTATGGCATTAGGTAAAAGGAAATTTAATATTTTAATTACCCAAGATAAAAAAAAGATTTGGAGCTATCAGCCTCAAATATAGCTGTATTGAAAAAAATAAGTTATCTTTTAAAATCTTTTCTTTCTTCTTAATTTTTCTTTCTCTTGCTTGCTTGCTTACTTTTTTTTCTTCCTTCCTCCTTCCCTCTTCCTTTTTTCCTTTCTTTCCTCATGAATTTTTTTTTTCAAACTTGCTGGACTAATCAGATTTATCAAAATAGCCTAGTATTACTGACTTCTGAAACAACTAATATTCATACATAAAAACTTGACCTAAACTTAGAATTTTCACTCATTTCTTTTTCTTTAACTGAGCTTTGAAACTTAAAAATCTATACACACACTTTTGAGCAGAAGCTGTTTTCCTAAATCCTGTGCAGATAAAAATGCCACAGTTCAGTGGAAGGATCATCGGCACTTGGCTCTACTACCAAAACAGCGTCTTCATGGTGAAGTCTTTTTATTTCTTGAGAATCCTATAATTACTGGTAAAATGAGGGGGGATGTATGGGCTATTTGCCTATTTTTTAGTAGCACAATTATTTTTTCAAATTCAACCTTACAAGTAATACCATTACATAAAACAGTTAAAAATATAACTCGTCTAGTATGTTCTCACTCATAAGTGGGAGTTGAGCAATGAGAATTCATGGACACATGGACGGGGAACGTCACACACTGGGGCCTGTCAGGGGGTAGGGGGCAAGGGGAGGGAGAGCACTAGGACAAATACCTAATGCATGTGGGGCTTAAAACCTAGATGACGGGTTGATAGGTGCAGCAAACCACCATGGCACATGTATACCCAGGTAACAAACCTGCACATTCTGCACATGCATCCCAGAACTTAGGTAAAATTTATATTTATATATATATATATGTATATATCTGGTCTAACCAAGTAAGGAGATGAGCGGGCAAGCCCCTGGCCCAACTGAGGAGCTCCAGGAATCCAAAGATTGTCCTTTGAAAATCTTTGAACTAGGAAATCCCTAAGGTTCCTTCTACTGCTAACAGCTTATGACTATAAGTGCTAAATAATTCACACTGAATTACACTTCTCTGAAGAAATGGATGCCTTTCATTTTCATGGATGAAGTAACTGAGATTCTCTTTATGCTTGTGACATTTACTTCCTTTTTAAAAAATCAACAAAACAGTAACCTAGAATTAATCTCCCTGAAAATTATCCATGACCAGAAAGAAATTTAGGCATAAAATATATTATTACTAGACTAACAGATGAGGGCTATTGAAACAATAATAATATTTTCACATACTATTCATGAAAAAAGACCTCTGTCTACAGTGATCTAACTTAGTAACTCTTAAACTACTTGATTATGTTATTAGGTTGGCGTAAAAGCAATTGCAGTTTTTGCCACTGAAAGTAATGTCAAAAACTGCAGTTACTTTTACACCAACTTAATATTTCTCTTTATGTAACCTCTATTGACCTAAAATGCAGTTGATTTTACTCTTGTTAGTTTTTTCTAGCTATGTATGATTACTTAATATCTATAAACCATAAAGGATATGTATAACATTAGAACTTTAATAAATCAATATTTGGTTTTAGCATTACTTATTTCAAAGAAGCTTCATATATTTATTTTAAACTAATATTCTCTACTATTACTATTAGTGACTTTGTAAACATTTTATTAATCTACTCACATTAAAGATGAAGAGGATTCCATTTAAAGTCTACAATAGAATATATATTTTCCTTTGTACATCTCACCCATGACAACAATCAGAGCTGCTTCTTTGAGCAGTAGCAGCTCATGACATTTCAGGAATTAAGAATGGGAAGTGAATAACATATGTGATTTGTGTTTCATGGAGAAGGTCCTGCCCTAATATTATCAGATGAAAAATATGAGATGATCTAGGAAGAGTTTCATCTTCTGGTTATTTTTGTTACAATTGCAGATGGCGTTTTCTCTTTGCCAATCGTATTTTCAAGAATTCTAAGTGCCTGTCCCACACTAACCTGTAGCTGAGATGGTGGAGAGAGTTGAGAGCTGGTGGGGTGGGGAATTTTTGGAAATGTTCTTCTGAATGGGAGGCATGTTATGTCACGCTGCTGCCTTCTTTTTATTAAAGAAATGATACCTATTATAATACTTGATGGACATTTGTATCTATTGTGGGCCTTATCTTTCTGGCAAAGTGATTCATTTAGGTAAAGAATCTTCCTCCATCTCAGATTTGTCTCATATTTCCATATATCAACACTTTTTTAAGCCAGATGAAAAACCTTACCTCTTTGTGATTCTTAGATTTAGGTTGGAAATCTCATTCTATTTTCACACTTATTTGTTCTCTGTATTGAATACAGTGAACAAATTTTATCCTGTATCCCAGGAGCAGCCTGAAGACACTGTGAGATCTGTTGTCTGTTTCATATAAATGAGAAGAAATTATTTTCAGCAGCCATGTTTTCTCATCTAGACGGTTAAGACATACAAATAATAACCAATAATATTCAACTCACCTGCAGTATCTTATTCTTTTCAATATCTGGAGTACTGTGTTAAGAAGTTCAGAGGCTGCTTCCAAGATCAACAGGGAGGAATGCCAATAGGAATGTGTGCCATAAGTACAGAAGAGAATGGAGACATTTGCAATAAAGTTGTCACACTTGCATAATTAAGAAATGTTGTTTAACATGTTAATTTATTTCATTATCTGGGAGTGCAATATGGAACTATCTTATCTGACTCAAAGTTCATCAGGGTTGCAGTTTTGCTCAAAATTTACCATTATTAGGATTATATTCTAATTCTACTATAGTTTGCTTAAGTATTGATCTCTGACTTGTTTTTCAAATAATGGTCATTTTTTCATGGTTCAATCAGTTGGCATTTGAGCACATTTTTATGCATTTTAAATAGCCCAGAGCCATTTTTTTTTTTAGAAAAGTTCTAGCATTTTAGATGCCATATCTTTGACACTGATGAAGAACTAACAGATGAAGTAGTCCCCAGAGAATGCCTCTGTAATTTGTGTAACTCTACTATTAAGTACGTTGTTCATTACATTATCCAATGTGCCATCTATAAAAAAGAACATGGTGATACAGTTTCCAATTTTTGAAACAAAACTCCATCTATAATTATAACAAAAATAACCAGAAGATGAAACTTCTTACCATTTTTCATCTGATAATATTGGGGCAGGACCTCCTTCATGAAATGGAAATATCACGTTATTCATTCCATCCTTAATACCTGAAATGTAACGAGCTGCCACTGCTCAAAAATCCAGAAAGCATTTACTTCTGATTAGTCAGTTTGCTCTCAACAACTGAATACTGAGATGTGTATGTTTTCATTGTCCCTCCGACTGCTAAGAAACTCAGAGATAAAGGTTTCATGCAATTGCTCTAATAAGCCAGCAGGACGTGGGGATTTGATACAAATATCTTTTCATTTAAAAAGTGGTTTTGCTTTTTTATTGTGTTTAATGCTTTTTGGTTTATTACACTAATTCCATTATCATTAAATGTCTGCAATATGTTTTTGAATGAATTTTAAGATAACAGAAATATGTATGTATGTATATACCATTAAACAAAATTTATGGGAAGGCATTATTTTAGACCAAAATAATGGTCTAAAATATTTTAGACCAAAATTTATGGGAAGGCATTATATCCAGCAGACCGGACCAAACCAAAATGGAGCCACTCATGCTAAATGTCACATAATCAAACTGAAACTTTAAGGAAGCAGCAAATCCCCAAACAAGCCAGTTTTTCCTTAAAACAGATTTCACCAATCAGTAAGAACCCAGTCTACCTGAGATAATGAGGAAGTGCCTTCTGCTCTAACCTTTAGGATGAAAGAGCCCTGTAGTAGCCTGATGTTAACCAATCCATTCTTTTTGTTGTTCTTTTTTCTTGTTTCTACCTTACAAAAACCATCTGTTTTGTCATACCCAGTGGAACACTCATTCTATCTTATAGAATGAGGTGTTGTCCAATTCTGGACTCACACACAAAAGGCAATTAGATGTTTAAACTAAACTTATTGTAATTTTGTCTGTTGACAACCTTTTTTGTCTTATTCACACTTTCTTCTTTCCAATTTTCCATTCTACCTAGGCTTTGTGTTTGCCTGAGACTCATTACAACCTCCCTACCTTCACCATCCACCCCCTGCCAGAAAGCAGAATCTAGGACAAGTGCTTTTGTGCAGGTAGTCTATTGAGCTAGCAAGACAAGAGAACAGGAAGGAAAGACTAGAGAGAGTGAAACAGAGAAGAAGAGAAAGCCAATACACTGTTAATATGCTATGCTGATCTCCGTAGTGGACAACTGGAACTCAAGACGGCCAAGGCCTTCTGAGGTGTCTTAGAGAATGTGCCTCAAAATGTCTACTTCAGGGAGATAAGGGACCAGATTTCTTCCACCATTAGTCAAAATGGGCAAAATGGGCCACATGCAATGTTAATAAGCCCTCAAATCCACCCCACACTGCCTCATCCAAGAATCCCCAGGCCAAAAATGAGAGATATATAGTGCTGTCAGGTTACATCTGTGAGAATTCATTGCTGCAGCAGTGCCCAGAAATAAAGATTGAGCCAAGAGGATTAGATGCAAGGCACAAGAGATATCCTACACAAGTTTGAACTTGGTGGGAAACCCTCGGCAGCATTGCCTGGTTTTTTTCCTTTTCACCAAGACCTGACACCACTGTATGTTACAAATTTGCCATACCCATTCTTCAGTGGAAAGAGACCAGTGCCAAACCATTTTATTTACTCAGCAGATCTCCTTTTCTTGGAGGAATTTATTTAATGGAAGGTAGTAGCAATATAATCAAGGAGTCCAGAACAATGTCTCAGAGGCAGAGACTTAGAATTGCCTCAGTGGTTTTATTGAGACTTTCTTGGTAGTGAAATGACCCCTCTTCTGACCCTACATCTGTCAGACAAACACTGGGTCTTTGTGGTGGGAATTACAGCTTGTAATAGACTTTGAAATCATGGGAGCTGCCAATTAAGTAGGAAGGAGAATATAAAATCTAGGTTTCTTCTGCTTGTCCTGAACTCCTTCCTAACTCCCAATCTCCAATAAGTGCTTCCTTCCTCCATCTGGAATGTTCCTACCAGATATTAGGAAACAGCAGGAGGGCATCCTTTACTCTCTTTCTCACAGTTCCCAAAGAAGGGCCCAATATCCCCATTGGTAAATAGATTTTAGATCTATTGTCACTCATGGGATTATTTTACTGGCATCTTCATAGAATGTGGAATCATATATAACAGCTGTTTCTTCTCCTGGTGGGGCAAACTGATAGGTGCTACAAGATGGGAGGGTGAAGGTCACTTCCTAGGAAGTAGACTTCAGTGTTAGAGGCAGAGTCCTCATGTTGCTGATCTGGCACCAACGGACTGGCTCTCTGATTTCCACAAAATTTACTTAACCCCTCTAGGCCTCAGTTCCCCTGATCAGTGAAACGTAGACAGTGATGTAAGTCATATAGGGATGTTGTGAGTATTAAATGAGGTAGTGCATAAAAATTGCTTAATATAGTCCCTGGCATAGAGAAAGTGAATAATAGTGCTGGCCAGCAGTATACTACTATAGTAGGAGAATAAAGAAGATAGAGCCAGATATCCAAGGATCAGGGAATAATAGAAATTAAAATGCAAGGGACGCTGTGACCAAGAGGCAAATAAAGAAATAAGGGAAATCACAGAATCTTATATAACTTTTACCCACAGCCATGCCCATTCACAAGGCCTATTTCCCCCTCTTAATGGTAATACCAACTCTCTAACTTGGTGCCCGTAACTAAAACATCTCAGCAACCTTAGAAGAATTTCTTTCATGAATTTGCTCCTTTTTCTGACCTGCTTTAGTTCTTCCAGCTGCCATTTTAACACAGATGGACCAACTGGTGGTGTTCTAGCAAGGGCAGTGCCAAACAGATATTGCCATACACACTTGTTAAAGCAAATCAAAGCTCTGATCTCTGCAAGAGCACAGGAGAAATGGTTTACCAAATAGGATTGAAAAATCAAGAGGAAAAATATTACATTGATCTCAATAATTAAGAGCCATTAGGTAAATACCCACTGACCAGAGACTTTTCACTTCATCTGCTTAAAATTAATACGCAATTATGTGTTGGATAACCTTAGTCTCTGGGTCCATAAAATGTATCATTTTTACCTTGAAAAGCTATTTTAAAATATTTTTATATTATTATTGAAGCCAAACCCAAAGTAGATGAGGTCATCCCCTGTGCAATTGTCAGTGTTTGAGAATATTTGCTAAACCAATGGAAAGACATGCAATTGCAGAAGATGAGGTCCTAAACTATTGTGAATGTCTACCTATTTTAATATTGCATTTGTTTGTTAGCTTTCTTTTCATAGTTAATTCTCTAATGTGTGGGTGAGGAGCCATATTGTTATAAATGTTAAGGAGCAAATATTATTGTCTTAATCATATTATTTGATATAATATTGATACTAATATTTTCTATTTTTGATTTAAAATTATACTCTATTTTAATTTACCAAGCATACAAACAAAAGAACTGAAAGTCTTCTCTGAAAATTTTGGACAACTTCCTACATTTTCCATATTATTGGTCATTCTCTTTCCATATGGGATTGACCAGCATGGCCACCTCTGCCTCCCTTCCTGGAATTGAGCTTTACATCTCCTCAGGTACCATTGAGTTGAAGATTCCAGAAGTCAATATTATTTGGCAACTTTTTTATTTGTTTGTTTTTGGAGACAGGGTCTTGCTCTGTCACCCAGGTTTGAGTGCAGTGGTGTGATCATTGCTTGCTGCAATCTCATCTCCTAGGCTCAAGTCATCTTCCCGCCTCAACCTCTTGCACAGCTGGTACAAAATGTGCATGCCACTATGCCTATTATTTTTAAATTTTTAGTAGAAATGAAAATAAATTTTGCTATGTTGCCCAAGCTGGTCTTAAACTGCTGAGCTCAAGAGATCCTCCCCGCTTTGCCTCCCAAAGTGCTAGGATTCCAGGTGTTAGCCACCACAACAAGTCTATTTGGAAAATTTTAAGATTAAGTGGATATAAATAAGTCTTAGGAGAAAAATAAACTTAATTAGAAAGGGTGCCTCATTGTGATAAGCCTGTGTTAGGGTGAGTTAGACATAGTCTCTCCAAAGTAGCTACATTATTTGATAGACTGAAGTGTTTTCCACATGGAGTGATGTGTGCCACAGGTAGTCCAGCACTGAAATGCATTGAACCATTGAAGAAGAAAGCTATACCTTTTAAATTATTTTTCAGTTCTTCTGATTATGTCAGTGAGATAGCCTTACGTTAGTGAAAATTGTCTTTTCTTTCTAATGTTTGCTAATTTTCTCTTTTAATACATAAGGAACAGGACTAAGGCTTATTGCTTTTTGTAGATAATACATCAAGGACATCAATCACAGCGATAATAATTGCTAATAGAGTTTAGAGCTTATCACATGCCAGGTGCAGTTCTAAGAACATCACATAAGCAATCCCATTTTAAAAACTTTTTAGAGAGGTTTAATATATAAAAGATGTTTTGTACATGCACACAAAAAAGTGTACAATTCATATCTTTACAGTAATAAATTTCTAAAACCTTATCCACTCTTTTAATCAGCACTCATATAAAAAAACAGAAGGTTGCAAGCACTCCTCTGTGATCCTTCCAATTCCTACCTACCCAAGGATAATAGTATCCTGACTTCTAACAACACAGATTAATTTTGCCAATTTACTCTATAAATGGACATATTGGGTATGCTCTTCTTTTGATCAACATTATATATTTGTGAGAAACCCATATTATTTTGTATAATTATGGTCTTTTTTATTGCTGAATAGTATTTTATTATATAAAGATAGCACCATATATTTATCCATTCCATTATTGATGAGGATTTGGGTAGTTTCCAATTTGGGGCTATTACAAGTAGTGCTGCTGTGACTGTTCATGTACATCTCTTTTGATGAACACCTTTCTATGGTGTATATGCCGATGAGTGTAATTGTTGGGTGTAACAATTAATTTATGTGTCAACTTGACTGGGCTAAGTGATGCCCAGGTAGATGGTAAATACACTCTTTCTAGGTGTGTCTGTAAAGCTCTTCCAGGAGAGATTGGCATTAGAATCAGTAGACTAAGTGAAGAAGATTATCCTCACCAATGCAGGTGGGCATCCTCTAATCTGTTAATGGCCTAAATAGAACAAAAAGGTGGAGGAAGGGTGAATTTGTTCTATGCTTGAGCTGAACATCATTTTCTCCTGCCCTCAGACATGGACACTCTTGGTTCTTGAGCCTTTGAATTCAGAGCTAAACTTATACCATTGAACCCAGTTCTCAGGCCTTCAAACTCAGACTGGGACCTACACCATCAGTTCCCCTGGATCAGGCCTTTGGATTTGGACTGGAACAACCCCATTGGCTTTCCTGGGTCTCCAGCTTGCAGATGGCAGACTGTGAGACTTCTCAGCCTCCATAATCACATGAGCCAATCCTTCATAATAAATATATTTCAATATATCCATCTATATCTATATCTACACCTATCCATTGGTTCTGTTTCTCTGGAGAACCCTGATTAATATATTGGGTGATAGGTTCATACATGATCAACTTTAATAGAAGAGTTTTCTAAAGTGGTTATACCAATTTACATTTCCATTCATAGTTTATAAGCATTCCAGTTGCTCCATATCCTCCTTGATACTTGGTATTTTCCAGGTTTTTTCATTCAACAATTCCTGAAGAGCTGAAGAAACATGCAACATACTCTAGGCTGAGATTCCAAGAATGACTTCTGTAGTTACACTGGAAAACTGGATTGCCTAGGGAACTGTGTCTGTCTTGTGATCCACGTCAGAAAAATTGATTCCCTTTTCCTATTTCTTTTTGCAGCTTTTTAAAAGTTGTGAACTACAATATAGCATACACACACACACGTGTGTGTGTGTGTGTATGGTATATAGTTATATGGTATATAGTTTAATAAATAATTTCAAAGTAAATGCCATGCAGCAGCATCTAGGGTAAAAAAGAGCAATTGCCTTCAGCCCCAGAAAATACTGTCTATCCTTCTGATTTCAAATTTCTACCTCCAAGGGATAATCACCATTCTGGCTTTTGTGATGACAGTTCTGTAACAATTTCCTTATTTTTCTTAAAAGTTTTACCACATATCTATAAACATATTAGTTTATTTTCTTTTTTTGTTTTTGAGGAAAATCATGTTGCTGTTTATTTCAGGCTTATTTGTGAAGTTCTTACACGCTACATGTAGTGTAGTCCATTTGTGTTTATTGCTATATGGTATTCCATTATATAAATATACTAAAAATTATTTATTCACTCTACTATTGAAGTACATTTTGGTGGTTGCCCATTGTAAGCCATCATAAACAAGCTGCTATGAAAATTCATAAGTAAGAGTTAGTGGGTGCAGCGCACAAGCATGGCAGGTGTATACATATGTAACTAACCTGCACATTGCGCACATGTACCCTAAAACCTGAAGTATAATAATAATAAATAAATAAAATAAATAAATAAATAAAAATTAAAAAAAAAAGAAAATTCATAAGTGTTCTGTGCACATGTGGATTGGTTTATAGTATATGCCTGGGGTACTGACTAGTCATAGCATTATATATGAGCCAATCCCTCACCTTTAACAGATAATACCTAAACGTTTTTGGAAGCGCTTACACTAATTTACACTGTCCCTGACAATTTACAAGAATAAACAGTTTACATGTTGTTCCAAATTCTTACCCACATTTGCTATTATCAGACTTTGATTATGCAATCTGGACATTATGTAATAGTATCTGACTGTGTATTTCCATGATGATTAAAGAAGTTGAACACCTTTTTATGTTTGTTAGCTCTTTGAACTTCTTCCTTTGTAAAAGACCTGTTCATATCTTCTGCCTATTTTTCTATGGGGTAGTTTGTCTTACTGATTTGATTTTCAGAAATACTCTATATAGCCTGGATATTAATTCTTTGTAATGCATTCATATTACAAACATATCATCTTCCTTGATAGGTGTTTTAATTTTCATTTCCCAGATGGCTCATGAAGTTAAGCACCTCTTCATAAGTTTGCTGACCTTTTGGACATTCTCTTTTGAGAAGGGCTCAAGTCTTTTTGGCCAGTTTTCCATTGGATTGTCAAACTTGCAAGTGATTATTTATTTGTGGGAGTTTTAAAATATGTTATGAGTACTAGTCCTTTGTCAGATAAATGTATCATGAATATTTTTCTCTGTGTGTGGCTTTTAGACTTTATTAGTAGTGTCTTTTAATAACCAGAAATTCTTAATTTTAACATAATTACATTTAAATTTTAGAAATATCTAGTTAGTACTTTTTGTTTTCTGACTAAGAAACCTTTTCCTATGACAAAGTCATGAAGACAGATGGTCTTCTGTCAGCTTTGTTTCCCTTTCACATTTACATCATTAATTTACCTGGAATTGAATTTTTATGCATAGTGTACAGTAGGGGTCAAGATACATGTTATTTTCCAAATAGATATCCAATTGATGAAGCACTATTGAATGAGATCATTTCTTTACCACTACACTGTACTTCCATTTTCATTATATCTCAGGTAACTGAATATATGTGAGTTTGTTTCTGGAACTGCATTTTGTTGCATCTATCAGTTTGTCTATCATTGCTCCAATATACCAATGTCTTATTGATATAGCATTACAGTAGTCAGTGAAAAGCTCCCAAATCTGTTCAGCTTCTTCAAAATTGCCTTGGCTAGTTTCCAAAAATTAAATTGCCTTGCCTTCCCATATAAACTTTAAAATTTGATTGTCAGTTTTATCAAAAGAAAAAACCAGGCTGGGAAAGGTGGCTCACGCCTGTAATCCCAGCACTTTGGGAGGCTGAGTCGTGGATCACCTGAGGTCGGGAGTTCGAGACCAGCCTGACCAACATGGAGAAACCCCGTCTCTACTAAAAATACAAAATTAGCTGGGCTAATGCCTGTAATCCCAGCTACTCGGGAGGCTGAGGCAGGAGAATAGCGTGAACCCAGAAGGCGGAGGTTGTGGTGAGCCGAGATCACATCATTGCACTCCAGCCTGGGCAGCAAGAGTGAAACTCTGTCTCAAAAAATAAATAAATAAATAAATAAATAAATAAATAAATAAATAAATACAAGAAAAGAAAGAACCTGTGGGGATTTCGGCTTAAAAAAAAAAAGAATCTGTAGATCAATTTGAGAAGAGTTGACATCTTTATCTCATTTAATTTTCACTAAAATTCTCTGAATTATGAATTTGTTATCTACAATTTATTGATAAGATAACTGAAGAAAAGAACAGTAAAGAAACATATCTTATATCATCTCAATAATTAGAACTCACTTCTGGATCCTTATCCAGAGTGTACAGGGCAGGATGCAGCTAAAGTACAATTGACAATGTGTTGCTTTCATATTTAATTTTACGATTACTTTCTATTTATAGCCTACTTATTGCAAATATATAGTAATGGTAACTTTATATTTGAAATTAAAAATTAGACTATCTAATGAACATTGTAACAAGTAGTTTAAATCCTAGGCAGATTGTAGAAATAGTGTGTATGAAAGGTTGACTGTGTTTGAGGAAACTCTAACCAATTAAAAGTGTTTGCTTAGTGATCACTAAATTAATATTAATCTTGTTTGGAACAATAACTAGTTAAAAGTGTCTAGTTAACGTCATTGACATTGATGTAGGTAGTTTCTTTGGTTTTACTCCTGCTAACGGGATGACATGTAACTTTAAAATCTTTATCGCAGGCTGGGCGTGGTGGCTCACGCTTGTAATCCCAGCACTTTGGGAGGCCGAGGCGGGCGGATCACAAGGTCAGGAGATCGAGACTATCCTGGCTAACATGGTGCAACTCCGTCTCTACTAAAATATACAAAATTTAGCCGGGCGTGGTGGCGGGCGCCTGTAGTCCCAGCTACTCGGGAGGCTGAGGCAGGAGAATGGCATGAACCCGGGAGGCAGAGCTTGCAGTGAACCGAGATCACGCCACTGCACTCCAGCCTGAGCGAGAGTGCGAGACTCTGTCTCAAAAAAAAACAAAAAAAAAAACAAAAAACCTATATTCCAAACTATTTAGGAAATAAGAAGTGAAACTAGGACACAGCTCCTTTCCAAACTGTTTAGAATGGATGTGTCATCAATCAAAAACCTATTTTCAATTACTCTCATTCTGGTAAAAATACTAACTTTTGAAAGGCAAGATTAAACTGGGACCCACAATAACATTATTCTGCCTGGGAAACGAGACATTTAGTTACAAGGGAACTGAGCATATAATCCTAAAGTTTTCTCCAAGGTATAAAATTCTATTATTCTATGAAATCAAAGAGCTGTAAAAGGTTATCCTATACTCCTTAATTGGCAAGAATGAAACAGGGGCCACTCCATGGTAGCTGTGAGTTTCACATGAATAGTCTACATATAGCTACTGAGCTGCTTGCTATTGTGTGTATACCGTTGAGCCAAACACACACAGCTTCTGTCTATACAAAGCTTGCAGTTTAAGGAACTAGTCTCCATGGCATATTGCAATGAGAAGCAAGTCCTAAAATTTGTTAAAACGCTTAGAAAATGATTTAACCCTCTCATGCCTCATGTTCTAGTTTTTAAAAACGGGGCAACATAAAACACTAATTTTTTTCCCTATAATCAAGCATAGCTTGTATTGGAAGTTGGTATCAAATTTTACGGATTAGTAGGTTTACAATTAGAACATACAAAGTAGTTTTTTTCTTTTTCTTTTTTTTTGAAGAGGGAGCAGACTTCCTACCTGTATGGATAGAACTGTGCTGAATGTATTAAGAGATATAGTAACAATTTGCATGTACCATTAAGGATAAATTTCAAAGTACTCCTAATGTAGTAACTCTACTAGTGGATCTTTTAAGCTTGTATGTAACTGATATTATCTTGGAAAATAAATATAGTTACCTGGTGCCTAATATATGCAATGTTATCATTTATGAAATAAAGAAGAAATTGGGGTAAACATCCTATGTGGTCATCAAAAGAGGTTTGTGCTTTTACAATTTTTTTTTCACAGAAGTTATGCATAGGTAACAATTTTATATTGCCTAATCTTAATTTTATATTGACCTTTATATCAGAGCGAAAGTTTCCTTTGGTTTTTAATGAAGTCATTTATTAAATAATAATATATTAATTCTAATTTTATCTGAAATTATTTCTTATGTCTAGTTTCACAAATTTATTTCTGTTTTATTTTCTTTTTGGTGTTTATTTGAGCCTTTTGTGGTCTACCTATTGCTCTTTTCTGTTGTTACATTGATATGTATTTAGAGGGGAAAAAGCTCTCTTTGAAGAGTTCTCAGCAGTGTTAGGCCTGTTTTTTAACTTCCTGAGGCAACTCATACAATTGTAAAGAGCCTCATCTTACTTTCACTGTTCCAGTTATGCGCATTATCAGATCAGATAAAATAATGAAGTCAGAGTAAATTTAAGGTAGCAATGATGACTCTTACCTGAATCCAAAATATCTTCTTTAAGGAAGGAGAAAAACAAAGTGTTGATTATTAAATAATCAAGTATATTTCTCCCTTAATGTGAAATGTAAGTAAAATTCCCTGTAAGCTTTACCAGAAGCCTAGCTGGCACTTGAAGATTGTAATTATACAAAAGTGTATCCAAGACGTTTTAAGAAATTATTAATGTAGTATTAATGTAGTTATAGTATTCCTATTATAGTAGCCAGTAGGAGACAATTTTTCCAAATGAGATTTTCAGTGTAAAAATCCTTTTCAGAATCACTCCTAGTTCTATCATGTTGATCTCCTAATACCATGATGTCAACTAAGACTATGTTTGGTTCAGAAAATCTGTGCACATATTAGCATCAGGGCTTGTATGTATTAAAATATCCAAGGCCAGCCTTGTCAGAAAGCTTGATATCAAGGTGGAACACGTTTTTGTAATAAGAATTAACTATCTCAAAAGATGATACTTAGAAGCTTTGAAGACAAATGCCTTGAAATGATACAGACAATCTTGTCTCTATCCAAATTACTTTGTTGGAAGGCGGATTAAGAAAAGAGGCTAAAACCTCCTTTTCTAAAAGTCAGGTATTTTGTATTCATAAGAGGTAATTGAACACCAAGGAAGTAGCCAGAAGGAAAGAAAAAAAATCACCAGGATAAAGGGAACGTTCAACTAGTCACCTCCCTTTTTTTTTTTTTTTTTTTTGGTCTTGTTTATGCTTTCAATGCCCAGAAGAAAGGGACACAGATCACAAAAAGTTGGAGGTAATGCCGGTGGAAAAAGAACTGAATCTCAAGATAAGTGAGTTGCTTATAATAGCACATAATTTTGAAATATTTGTCTCCTGACATAGTCAAATTATAACCCAGGTTACCAAGAAACACTATAGATTATTTATACTCTGTTAGTTTTTGAATAACGACAAGTAGTGAATATGAAATCAGAAGACTGGAGGTAAAGTTAGTATCCTGATTTTTTTTTAAGAAAGAATATTATGGGAACCAAGTGTAGGTTTTATATGTCAGATTTCAGAAAAGTAATGGGCTACACATTATTAGATTAGCAAATGATGACCGTCTTCTTTGTTTAGACTGCCATAACAAAAATGTGATCGACTAGGTAGCTTATAAGCAACTGAAATTTATTTCTCAGTTCTGAAGGCTGAGAAGTCCAAGATGAAGGCACTAGCAGATTCCTGGGCTGGTAAAGGTCACTTCTCGGTTCACAGAAGGCAGTGTCACTGAGTTCATATTGGAGAAGGGAGCCCTCTGAGAGTCTCTTTTTGTAAGTGCAGTGATCCCATTCATGAAGGCAGAGCCCTCATGACTAATCACTTCCCAAAGGCCCCACTTCCAAATGCCCTAACATTAGGGATTAGGTTTTATTTTATTTTATTTTATTTTATTTTGAGACGGGGTCTCGCTCTGTCGCTCAGGCTGGGGTACAGTGGCGCGATATCGGCTCACTGCAAGCTCCGCCTCCCGGGTTCATACCATTGTCCTGCCTCAGCCTCCCAAGTAGCTGGGACTACAGGTGCCCGCCACCACACCCTGCTAATTTTTTGTATTTTTAGTAGAGACGGGGTTTCACCATGTTAGTCAGGATGGTCTCAATCTCCTGACCCTGTGATCCTCCCACCTCAGCCTCCCAAAGTGCTGGGATTACAGGCGTGAGCCACCACACCCGGCCAGGAATTAGGTTTTAACATATGAATTTTTAGAAGACACAAACATTCAGTCTGTAGCCTGATCCTAAGAGCAAACATAGTCATTTTTCTTTTACGTGTGTTTACTAATCTGGCAGAGGGGGAAAATACTGTGATACTCTTCATCTTATTTTCAATATGGACATTTATTTCTTATCCAGGCAGACATAAGTTATTCCACTCTTCAGTTCATGGCAATATAGTTATATAGTAGATTCTATAGAGTTCTTGATCAATATGTTATTTAACAAATCTAATTCTAACATATACTTCCATAACTTGCTCTTAATATAATCAAAGAATATTTCAGAACAACGTTTTAACTTTGGTTTTCAGAGTAAGAGATGTATGAAAAATCAAATTACTTAATTCTCAATTAGTATTTTTCTTAGCATTTCCTCTAAATAATTTCGTTGATGTTCCCTCTGGGACATATGAGGGTCTTATTGGCCAGATTTGGCAGGTAAGACATTCCGAGTTTCTCTCTCTTTCTACCTCTAAAGGATTGGGGAAGCATCTCAGTTTGCCCTAAAATTAAACTCCTCAACAATCACAGCTTGAGCTTTTCATTTAGCTAATTAGTACTTATTCTTTCAATTGTATTGTCACCCATATGGGAGAAGGACAGCAGATTGCCTGTCTCCTGTCTGTTTCTTTTGATTTTCCTATTAAATTATTGATAAAAGAAAAACTTCAGACAAATTAAATTTAAAGGAGTTTAATTGAGCAATGAACAGGCAGCCACCAGAATCACAGCAGATTCACAGAGACTCCAGGGTTGCCTCGTGGTCAGAACAAATTTATAGACAAAAAAGGTAAAGGGATGGCCAGGCGCAGTGGCTCACTCCTGTAATCCCAGCACTTTGGGAGGCGGAGGCGGGCAGCTCACGAGGTCAGGAGATCGAGACCATCCTGGCTAACATGGTGAAACCCCGTCTCTACTAAAAAATACGAAGAATTAGCCAGGCGTGGTGGCGGACGCTTGTAGTTCCAGCTGCTTGGGAGGCTGAGGCAGGAGAATGGTGTGAACCTGGGAGGCAGAGCTTGCAGTGAGCTGAGATTGAGCCACTGCACTCCAGTCTGGGCGACAGAGCGAGACTCCATCTCAGAAAAAAAAAAAAAAAAAAAATTAAAGTGACGTACAGGAATCGGAAGTGAAATACAGAAATAGTGAGATTGGTTACAGCTTGGCATTTGCCTTATTTGAAAGCAGTTTGAACATTCAGCAGTCTATGAGTGGCTGAAGTGTGGCCACTGGGATTGGCCAACACTCAGCTCTTCTTATAGATGCATGCTACTAAGTTAGGTTTTCAATTTTGTCTGACTATTAAGCTAGGTTCCAGTTCATCCACAAGGACTCAAATATAGAAGTAGGGAGTCCTTCTCAGGCCATATTTAGTTTGCTTTAACATTATAAAACATAATGGTTTTTTCTTCTTTTTTTTTCTGGTTTCTTGTCACTATTCCCTATAATCAAGAGAAATTGTGAGGCAAGGAGTAGGAGTAAAGCAATCTCTTACGGAAAAGGCCTCAGTGTTCCTTTGTAGATATGTCCGACCATGCAGGGCTCACGTATACAAAACAACATGTAAATTTAAAAAATTTCAGGGCAATAAAAGCTAGCAGCAAGCAAATCCATTGCCTGAGAGTCACTGATGACCAAAGCCCTATCTACAGATCCCTAGAAATGTGTATATAAATATAAATTAAAACAATAGCTAAGTAGATTCTCCTCAAGATGCTCAGTAGGAAAAGCGTATCTTTTGAAATATTAAAACTGTTTTAGGTAGTTTTTGTTGTCGTTTTTGTTATATTGTTAACAAATAAATTCTTAGCTCTATAGGTGTGGTTATTTGACTATATAGCTACATGTATCTATCAGTTGATGTCCTGGCAGGAGAAAAAAGGTTCACACTGATAGTATTTTGATGAAAATATGATAAGGAATTCTCTACAAAGGAGAGGGGAGAAGTAAGGAAATCCCAGTGAAAGGTGTAGAGTAGAGAGGCAGTCATGGACTATGAACAGGGGAAAGGGGTTACCACCTCTGAGCCTAAAGGAGCAAGGAGAGAAAGTGCACCTGAGCCAAGTGAGCGTAAGAAGGTGCATGATGGTCTTCCATGTAGGATGGGAGCAGAAATACCCTGGCCTCTTTGTTCCTGCCCTCCGATTTCCTACCATCACCTGGGACAGAGAAAAGCAGAGGTTGCATGGGGCCAGGAGGTGGGGTTGTGGCACTAAACAAGAAGAAATAAACTTATTACATTTTTAAATAATCACAAATGGAGTATTATTATTCCACACTATAAAATTCCATTTTACTTCATTAGCCTTTTATTTTTCAGTCCAAGTCTATGACCCGTTGTTGGAGACGAAGATGATGTAAATTTTAAGCACCTAGAACATAGAAAGCACTAAATAAATGTCTGTTGAATGAATACATGAACAAGTGAATGAGAAATTTGGTTGATTATCTATATGGAATTTCTGAAGCTCAGATTAATAAATGTCTTAGTTCTATTTTTATGATATAATAATTTTTATATTTCCAAAGCTATTCTTCAAACATTCACTTTTTATTCCACTGACCCATTCTAATTCTAAAGCTTATCAATTTTTCTAAATTCACTGAGATACATGAGCCTTATATTTTCTGCTCTCAAACCAGAGTCCAAAATTTACATCAGCCAGGTATGCCTCAGTAGAGGCAAAAGGAATCCAGTCCCCAGTCCTTGAACCCCAAAATAGGAGGATGAAATGGTATTAATGGTTCTGCCTGATTCCTAAATCAAGCATTATACATTATGTCTTCTCTCTCTTCTATTCCAACAAGGGACCAAAAATTTCAAATTAGAAAACAACCTTATGTCAAGGTAAAGACAGTTATTTTCTTTGCTTGAAATATAGTTAAATGTAAGGGTGGGAGAGAATTTTAATGCAGTGGGGATGAAAGTGACCTTATTTAATAGATTCTAAGCTGCTTCTTAGGCTGTTCTGCAAATAGCAGCATTTCAGAACAATAATAATATATTGATTAAGTGCTTTAAGTAAGTTCTTTCTGGCCTAATGTTTGAACCTTGCAGTTATTGACCATTTTTAATGATAATAATAATATCAATAAAAATAACAGCCACCATCTATTAGGTGCCTGTTATGCACAATCCTCATTTGCATTCTCCAACGCAATTCTGCAAACAATTTTACAAAGTTGAAATGAGAGTTTAACATTTAACTGATCAGATAACCCCGCCCAAAACCTCACAGAGAGGGCAATGGACACATCATTAGTAAGTGGCAGAGGTAGTTGGAGCCCAGTTTTTCTGAGCAAAATCTTTGCTTTTAAACAATACAGTGACAACCCTCTTTTGACTCCCATTTGAATTAATATATTTTTGGCTGACATTGGAAAAGCTCATGTCTCCTACTTGGATCTGCAGGGTGCTATTAAACTGCCTCTGAGAAAAGAAAGACAGAAATTTTATTTCTACTATGTGTGGTATAGGGGAGGAAAGTTTAGGTGACTTTAATGAGAGTGACTATGATGAGATAAGAAAGATAAAATACATATACAGTGAGAAGAGTGAGTTTTTGAAGGAAAAACGGTGCCAGTTGACTAAAGGAGAGTGCATTGTCATTCTGCTCCATGTTCTCTTTCCACTCATGCATATTTTCCAAATGGAGCCACAGACATTCAACTTGACCTATGGCTGCCGTTTAAATAGGCGGCTCTCCCAGACGACTCTCAAAGGCAGCCTTCACCAGAAAGCAGCGGCAGCAGCACTGACTGGTCTGTTAATTCCTCTCGAACTTGGCTGCTGCTTCCTGCTAACCACCATGACACTGGACCCTCACTTTCCATGTTAGTTTTTGATCTCCAGTCTGGTGGTCTACTAGGCTTTCCTTCTCTGCCTTAGTGGAGTGAGCCTCCCCCTTATTCCTTGGCCCCTGCCTCATCTTCGAATGCCATCACTGGCCATGGCTTTGAAGGCAAAGACTCTCTAAATCAAGTCTTGATCCATTTCCAACCCACCCCCCAGTATACCTGGCCAGAGAAGAAAAGTGAAGCCTAAATTTTTTAAAAAGAAAAAATAACCTTTACAGAATTAGACGATTAAGTATGGCAATTTCCACCTACTCTTATCAAGTAGTTTAATATTTATTTTGTGCATTTACTTCTATAATAAGTCATTCATTCCCTAAGTTTCTATCTAGGGTTCTGTCTTACATGTATAAGACAGAAAGACATTTATAGAGGGCTCTGTGCTAAAAACACTTTTTTGAAATCAATTTTCAATGCTGCTTAAAAATGGTTTTTAAATGTTTTTTATATAAGCAAAGTGAAGCGGATCTTGAAAGAAAATCTAATCTGCATACTCATTATTCAGAAAATAAACAGATGTGGGATTTGCAATAGAGGAAGGATAGCACAATGGTTAAACATACGGGCTCTACAGTCAAATCTCTTAGGCTCAAATCTCAACTAATACCTATTAGCAGTACAAACTTAGACAAATTTCTTAACCTCTCTCTGCCTCAGTTTTCTTATCTATAAAATTGGAATTATTATGATAGCAACTGGTACACAGGGTTTTATGATAATTGAATGATAAAGTAGTAAAACACGAGAAGTACTTAGAATAGTGCCTGGCATAGAAAGTGCTTGATAAATGGCAACTATTACTATAGCTAGCAACTAGCTCCATGATCAACGCAATTCACAGACTTTATCAGCAACTCACTATCTTCCTCCTTAAACAGCCTTGGCCTGGAATGTAGAAGTTCCTTCTGTCTCTAGCAATATATTCTCTCACTAGAAATAAGCTCCCCTGACCAAATGGCAATCAGTTCAATTCTGACTGTTGGCATCTCACACATATTAATATTTCTAAGCTCTAGTATAAATCCCCTCCCACACAACTCCCTCACCTCCCGCACAATATGTCACACAAAAGAAGAGGACAGTAAGAACAGAAATCTCATCACTGTTATTATTCCCTATGCATGATTTAAAATATACTACCGTTTGTCTGGTAACTGCAATAACTCCCAAGAAACCTCATTCTGTCACCAGAGTTACAGTCTTCAAGGATTTGCCTGTGCCATTTGTCAAGCTTTGCAACCTTCACTTTATTCTTTCAGTGTTCTAAAGAAAGGTCATCCCAAAGACTATACTGGTAACTTATTTTCCTCTCTTCTGCACTCTCCTTTATGGCTCCCTTTCTGTTTAGGATAAGAGGCAAGAATCAGAGACAGGATTCATTCAAAACTCATTTCATGCCCTGCTCCCTCTCAGTATCAGGAGAATTTAATATTTGAGTTTACCTTTGGGGACAGACAGATTCAATATCCTGACTCCATCACTTATTAGTTGTGTGAGGCAAGACAAATTTCTTGATATCTCTGATATCAAGTAAATAAGTGTTATTGTGAGATTAGGTTAAATGAGATGATCCATTTAATTGCATATAGTAACCTTTCAATAGTGGTATCAATTATTACTGTACTTCCCAAACTCTAACATCTGATGTATTTTTCCATGTTTCCTCTCTGAAACCATGTCTAGATCTTGATGCTTTATAATCAGTCTATCCTACTTTCCCCTTCCTCTCCAAAATCATATTCTTTAAATAATCTCCTCTGAATCCTTATTCGCCACCTGATCAAAACACTTCTGGTTCAGTGATCTTCCATATTCCTTTCAAAACAGTTATTTTCATTCGTCTGTTTAATTATCTGCAGCGTCCCACAATAGAAGCCATTACCATTCTACTTTTCCTAATGTATGAGGGTAAAGCTTAGATAATTCCCCTCACTTTCTATTAAGGTCACTTTTCTGAAACCCTAGAGCACTCTGGAGGAGAGCGCATAGGGCCACTGGTGATAGTGATATTGGGACCGATTGGAAACTGGCTGCGGTTGCCTCAAGGATGTGCCTGGCACACCCGCTGTCTCCTAAGTCACTGCAAACCCTGAGGGTTCAGAAGCTGAAAGGAATCATTGGTGCCAGTGCAGAGGAGTAGAATCTAGACTCATCCTCTGGATTAGGTGGCAAACACAGAATAGAATAATGCTCAAAGTAAGTATTTTAGAATTAAGCCAAATATAAGGTCAGGTTCCAGTAACACTACTTTCTACCTGTGTGATCTTTAGCAAGTTATTTTAACTTTTCTGATTTTTGTTTTACAGATTTAAAAACATAAGGGTAGATAAAGCTGTATCTACCATATATATATGTGTGTGTGTGTATGCGTATAAATATTCATTCATCTCCTTCTTTACTGCCATGAGGCTTCCTTAAGCTACTGTTATATCCTCCCTGGAATAATAAAATGCTTTTAACTGGTCATCCTGTTCTGCTTTGCATCTCTCTACTCCATCATCCACAAAGCTGTCAAACTGTTTTTTTAATCATGTAGATTCAACTGTGTAACTCTTCTATTAAAAACAACTTTTCATTGCATTTAGGAAAAAAAAAACCTCCAACTTTTAACAAGTAGTTGGATCAGGCCCCTGTCTACTTCTCTCTGTTCATATCACATCACTTCTCCCTGCTCTCCATTGAAATTTCAGCCATACTAGTCTTCTGGCAGTGCCTCAAGTGCACATATTTCTTCCCTCCTCAAAGGCCTTTGCACATGCAAAGCCTGGAGGGCTCCTCATCTATTTATTTGCCTATTATCTCATTCTATTTCTTCAGGTCTCAGCAGTAGATCCTCAGAGAGGCTATTCTACACATTTCAGCTAAATTTCATTTCCCTTTTATATTCTCCATTAGAGAATATAACTGTGAATTTTCTATTAGAGAGCTTATCCGTATTTGCATTTCTATATTTATGTTTATGTCTCAATTTAATATTCAACTGGTCCCTAAGCACAGTGAACACAGGAGTCATGCATCTTTTGTTTATTCCTTAACACCAGATGTCTAACTCTGTGTTGGACACATGGTAGACACTTCATGAATATTGGCAGAATCATTGCTGAGTGGATATGACAAATATAGGAAAGAGGCTCTTTCTACTCTTGCCATAGCATACTTTGCACCGTCAGCAGCAGCAGCAAGAATCTTCACAACAGCAGTAGCTATGATTTATCTAATGGCTGCTGTGTGCTGGGCCCTGAGCTAAACTTTTTCTATTCTCATTTAATTCTATCATCCTAACATACTTAGCAGAAAAGGGAAAAAGAAGCATACCCAAGGTCATACAGCTTTGGTGGAGCTCAAAATTTAATACAAATCTAACTGATTTAAAATCTATGACTGTAGCTTGGAACAGTGGCTCATGCCTATGATCCCAGCACTTTGGGAGACTTGAGGAGGAAGTATTGCCTGAGCCCAGGAGTTCGAGACCAGGTGAGGCAACATGGCAAACCCCATCTCTACAAAAATGCAAAATTAGCTGGGTGTGATGGCGCATGCCTGTAGTCCTAGTTACTCGGGAAGCTGAGCTGGGAGGATTGTTTGAGCCCAGCAGGCCAAGACTGCAGTGAGCTGCACTCCATTGTGCCACTGCACTCCATCCAGCCTGGGCAACAGAACAAGACCCTGTCCAAAAAAAGAAAACAACAACAACAACAACAACAAACCTATGACCTTGCCATAAAAAGAGAGAATTGAGCAGATTGCAATTTATCCAGAAAAATGGATTGGTGCTTTTCTTTTTTTTTTTTCCAGTGGTGATTTTATTTTGCCAGGCCTGTCCTTTAACAGCACTCTAGAAGGAGAATGACAGCAAAGAAAAGCTAAAAATTAATTTTCAAAATCTCCTTCAAAAGGTACATTCCAGTGCTTAAACTTTTCAAATGACCAGGAAATCAGGCTTGAATCTAAATTGCCTTCTCCCAGTGTTAACTGGAGATGAATAATACATTGCCTGTGTTGTAATAGAAGCATAATGTTTCTATTATTTTAGTCTGTTTCAAAGGTAAGAGGTAGAGAACTAGAAAGTAACATTTCTTGGACATCAGTGACTTCTACACTGATTCTGAAAAGGTCATTTTCCCTGTCACTCCAAGTGGCTACCTCATCAGCAAGTGCCCTTTTAAACTCGTAAATAAAGACAATGAGTCTATCTTAATTTATATATAAAAAAGAAGCATTGAACTATAATAGGATTCTATGTATGACTTCCCACAGCAGAAGTATTATATCACCTTAAATGGTCATAGGTAATGTGTCCTAGTTATTTAATCTTTCTGGACTTGAGTCAGAGACCATTGATTTCAATAGACTTGTTTAAAACAACTACAACAACAATAATAAAAGACGTTGACAAAACTTGTCATGCATGAATGTCATCACAGGGAGATATGGATTCTTAAAAATAATTCCAGGACTTTGTATGGGCAATATATCTAGATCACAGAGAAGAAAATCTACCTTTTTCTGGCTAGCCTTTTAGATGTCATCTTAGTTACCCCAGGGTAATAGATAGCCAACTGTATTAATATTAAACTGACTTTGAATAACAAGGTCCTCAGTACCCAGAAATTTTCTTTACAATTCTTATTCAGCTTCTATGTGATTGTCTGCAAACATTATGAATAAATTTCTAGTTTTATGCTTGTGGTATTGTATACATCTGTTCCTATTTAACCCTATACCTATACTTCTAACCAAGAAAAAAGTTCATTATTTTGATGTAACTATTATGACCTATTTCCTTAGCTTGGAGTACAAATATGGTCACTATATTAGTCTGCTTATGCTGCCATAACAAAATATCATAAACTGAATGGCTTAAGTAACAGAAATGTATTTGTTCATAATTATCCAGGCTAGAAGTCCAAGATAAAGGTTCTGGCCAATTCAGCTTCTGGTAAGGGCCCTTTTCCTGGCTTGCAGATTGTCACTTTTTTGTTGTATCCTCACTTGGTAGAGAAAGGGAGGGAGACATTAAGAAAATGAGGGAGAGAGAGAGACAGCAGAGAGAATGCTCTAATGTCTAGTCTCTTCTTTCAAGGACATTAATCGTATCAGATCAGGGTCCCACCCTTATGATCTCATTTAACCATAATTTAACCATAATTACTTCCTTAGAGTAATACTCCCATGAAGTGAGGGGAGATTCCAACTTTCATTCCATAACAGTCACATGTATTTTATTTTTAAATTAATTAATCCAGTACCCCTATAATCAAATAGGGCTTGTTGCAAAAAGCTCAATTCCGCTTTCCAACAGTAGGCATAGAAAAATTAAAAAGCAGATGCTTTCTTAGCAGAGCCCAGCTTTCTGCCTACCTTGCTTCAATCTCTGCCACAATGATGGAGTTGAACACTGGTTCTGCAGAATCCTATGCTTCAGTGATTCCCTAATTGGTCTCAGTTCTGAACAGATTGCAGTAGCAACCATGTTCTGGATCACAAGATGACAGTTCAACCAGTGGAACATTGAACTGAATGCAGCTCTTGCCATGAACACTTGAGTCCAGGCATTGAGCCTAGGTTACTAGGCTCTTAAATTTCCCCCTCTTGAGTGTTGACTTTTCTTTCGGGACCTTGATTTCCTTTCCAGCTATTAAAGGTGAGTGAGACCATCTCCATCTATCAGAGCAGTGCTTAAAGTTTGAAAGAAAAGTGTCCTTTGTCCTTATGCACATTTGTTTATTTCTGCCCTAGCAATCAGAGCCACATTTCCAGAGCTATTATTCACAAGCACATACTTTCCCAAGCCCATAAATATCCTGTAATATCATTTCCATGGGACAATGGGTGCTTAGTACCTTTACACCTGCAAAACTGGAAAGGGTCATTAGAATAATTCTTCTGAAGAAAGAATTAGATAGACAAAGAAGTGACCATTAAATGCACCTTCATTCTTCACTCACCATCTTTATTTGCATTTTCCTCTATAAATCCTCAGAACAATCAAAAGAATCTTACTTAGGACCCAAACAACTGAGAAAGTTAGGGATTTAGGAATTATAAATATTCATAGTTTATTTTCTTCAGCCAATTAATGTTTCCTCTAATCTTGAAAGAAATAGAAATCATAGGAGAATGTAGGCAATGACACATAAAAAAAATGGGTAAATAGAAGTAATAGACAGATTTAGTGTAACCTACTTGGACAAGAGGATGAAGACATCAGGATGATGTCCCCTACAAATGTCCTCAGATGATATGAAGGAGTTTTGTGCACAGTCAGGCTCCATGGGAGCACAGGTAAATATGCTACACATAAACTATTATGCATGGCTGTGTATATTCAGGAATATGGATGAGTTGAAGGCACTCTGAATAGCCAGCATATCAAGAAGGAATTTGCCAAGGTTAGGAACATGGGCCTTTTATTCTGAATACACTAAAATTAGAATTACACTTGTCTCCTGGCTCCCAAAGAGGAACCTCTGGTTTTCAGAGCAGGAAATAGTTTCTAAGTAGTACTATTAGAAGCATAGATTCTTAGATATACTTAAAAATAGAGATTAAGATCTTTTATTATGTTTTCTACAATAATCAATGACCTTAGGGATACTCTGTGATTGGCCTCAATAGTATTATTTTGTATTCACACAATGGTCTTGTTTTAAATTTGCACCCAAGCACTCTTGTCCATGTTTCTTTAGCTAAGGAGACTAGTTAGATAAAATATTATGAAGAAACTAGCCTCATGTGGTTAGTAATAAGAATGAGGCTAAGCCCTCCAGATTCCCCTTTGTATTAGTCCATTCTTGTACTGCTATAAAAAAAACTGAGACTGGGTAATTTATAAAGAAAAGAGGTCTAATTGGCTTACGGTGCCACAGGCTTTATAGAAAGCATGGCAGCATTTCCTTGGTTTCTGAGGAGGCCTCAGGAAACTTACAATTATGGTAGAAGGTGAAAGGGGATCTGGCACTTCACATGGCCAAAAACAGGAAGAAAAGAGAGAGAGAGGAGAGATGCTACACAACTAAAGAAACATCTCGTGAGAACTCACTGTTACCATGACAGCACCAAAAGGGATGTTAAACCATGAGAAACCACCCCCATGATCCAATGACCTCCCACCAGGTTCCACCTACAGCACTGGGGATTACATTTCAACATGAGGTTTGGGTGGAGACACAGATCCAAACCATATCATTATGCACCTGGACCCTCCCAAATCTCATGTCCTTTTTACATTTCAAAATACAATCATGCCTTCCCAAAAGTCTCCCAAAGACTTAACTCATTCCAGCATTAAAAGTCCACAGTCCAAAGTTTCATCTGAGACAAAGCAAGTCCCTTTCACCTATGAGCCTATAAAATCAAAAACATGTTAGTTACTCCCAAGATGCAATGGGGGGGACAGGAATTGAGTAAATACTCTCATTAGAAAAGGGATAATTCAGCCAAACGAAAGGGGCTATAGGCACCATTGGAAGTCTGAAAACCAGCAATGCAGTCATTAAACCTTAAAGTTCCAAATTAATCTCTTTTGACACTATGTCCTACATCCACGGCATGCTGGTGCAAGAGGTGGGTTCCCAAAGCTTGGGCAGCTCTGCCTCTGTGACTTTGCAGGGTTCAGCCTCCACAACTGCTCTCATGGGCTGATATTGAAGGCCTAAAGCTCTTCCAGATTCAGGGTGCAAGCTGCCAGTGGATCTACTATTCTGGGGTCTGGAGGATGGTGACCCACTTCTCACAGCTCCACTAGGCACTGCCCCAGTGGGGCCTCCATGTAGTGGCTTCAACCCCACATTTGCCCTCTGCACTGCCCTAGTAGAGGTCTCCATGAGGGTTCCACTCCTGCAGCAGACTTCTGCCTGGACATCCAGGCATTTCCATACATCCTCTGAAATCTAGGCAGAGGCTTCCAAGCCTCAAGTCTTGCCCTCTGTACACCCACAGTCTTAACACTATGTGGAAGCCACCAAGGCTTATGGCTTGCACCCTCTGAAGATGTGGCCTGAGCTATAAATGGGCCTGTTTGAGCTAGAGCTGGAGCTGGAGCAGCTGGGATGCAGGGAGAAGTGTCTCAAGGCTGTGTAGGGCAGTAGGGCCCTGGGCCTTGCCCACAAAACCATTCTTCCCTCCAAGGCCTCTGGGGCTGTGATGGGAGGGGCTGCCACAAAGTTCTCTGAAATGCCTTGGAGGCCTTTTCCCCACTGTCTTGGCTATCAGCATTTGCCCTACTTTCAGTTGTGTGGATTTTTGCAGGTGGCTAGAGGTGCTCCCCTGAAAATGGGGTTTTCTTTTCTACTATATGGCCAGGCTGCAAATCTTCCAAACTTTTACACTGTGCTTTCCTTTTAAATATAAATTCTAGTTTTAGATAATTTACTTGCTCATGCATATGAGCATAGGTTGTTAGAAGCAGGCAGGCTGCATCTTGAACACTTTGCTACTTAGAAATTTCTTCTGCCAGATACCCAAAATCACCACCCTCAAGTTCAGAGTTCCACAGGGGCACAATGCAGCCATTCTCTTTGCTTCTGCATAACAAAAGTTACTTTTGCTCCAGTTCCCAATAAGTTCCTCATCTCCATCTGAGACCTTCCTTGTCCTGGACTTCATTGTCCATATCACTATCAGCATTTTTGACACAACCATTTAACATGTCTCTAGGAAGTTCCAAACTTTCCCTCATCTTCCAGTCTTCTTCTGAGCCCTCCATATTCTTCCAACCTCTGCCTGTTACCCAGTTTCAAAGCTGCTTTCATGTTTTCAGGTATCTTTATAGCAATGGCACTCTCCTCAGTACCAATTTTCTGAATTAGTTCATTCTCGCAGTATTATAAAGAAATAACTGAGACATGGTAATTTATTAAGAAAAGAGGTTTAATTTGCTCATGGTTCTGCAGGCTGTTCATAGCATGGCAGCATCTCCTTAGTTTCTGAGGAGGCCTCAGGAAACTAACAATCATGGAAGAAGGCAAAAGGGTAGCTGGAACTTCACATGGTCAAGAGCAGGAGGAAGACAGAGAGAGGGAGGTGCTACAGACTTTAAAAAAACCACATCTTGTGAGAACTCACTGTTGGCATGACAGCACCAAGGGGGATAGTGCTAAGCCATGAGAAATTGCCCCCATGATTCAATCAGCTCCCATCAATCCCCACTAGCATTGGTGGTTACATTTCAACATGAGATTTGGATGGGATTTGGATACAGGTGCAAAATATATCACCCTTCATTTTGGCTGCCCTTTATAAAGGGCTGTCAGAGACTACTGTCAGCCTTTTCAGAGATTGCCTTAGTTAAAGAGAATTGCTTCACCCAAGATCATATGTTTCCTAGAGGGATCCACACTTAGTGATTGATAGACACAGGAAGATAAAGGCCCATCTACTTAGGCCCTAAGTGGAACATCCCTGATAAGCTATTTTAGCTCCAACCTTCCCATGGAACTGGTTTAGGCTGTCATCCAGCCTATATCACAGTGTGACTTTTCCCTCTGCCCATTCTTGATACATTCCTATTTCTCCCAATGAAGCTGATTATGGCAGATGTGGTAGCTGACTCTCAATACCCATTATAGGCATTGTACTTACTAATATAATTTCAAATTTTAGATGGAAATATTTCAGTTCAGGTAAAATAACTTATTTATCAAACTTCCTCACAAGTTGAGACAGCCAAGGAACTATTTTGGCTAAAGAAATATAAGAAAAGTATTTTTAAAAGATGAGATTTACTTTTTTTCACCCTTTCTTCTCAATATTGGTTGGAATGAAGACATCATGGATGGAGATTGAGCAACTCTCTTGGTGCATGAGGCAACATGATAGGTATGGCAGAGAAGCAAAATAGAAGCGTAGGTGCCTGATACTTGTGAAACTACAGTACTAGCCCAAGCTATCTACTTTTTATATGATTATTTTTATGTAAAAAGAAGTAAACTTTCATTATTTAGTGTCTGTTTGGGGAGTTTTGCTTTTATTTACAGTTGAATCATAATTAAAATAATATACAAGAGATTCAGGGAAAAATAATCAACAAAAGATATAAATAAAGACAATTCCTGAAATAAAACTAAACAATTCCCAGAAAAAACAAAACATGTTTATCTGACATAGAGAGCAACCTGTTCAGATAAGAGCATAAAAGCTGTTTCCAGGAAAAACACTTGGAATTAATAACTCATCTCTTATGTTTGACTGTCAAAAAAATTATACTGAGAGGCATTTAAAGAACTATTAGAAAACATTAAAAAATAATTAGATGTTCAAAGAAAACTAAGTGAAAAGCAAACAAATAACACGAGGGCTTCTGTAAACTACAGAGAAAACACACAACAATTTTTAAAAATCATAGTATTCTTCCTGGTTCAGCATGAACAATATTTATGTAGTCAAAATAGTGAAAATACTGAGTAATCTTTTAACTAAAATTGAGATATACTGAGAGGATGTGAAGGATCAGGAAGGAGAAGAGGAATTGTGGTTAAATCCTTACATACCATGTGAAAAGAAAAATATTAGACAAATTAAATTTGACTGACTTTATTTGAGCCAAGAGCAATTCCTAGATAGGTCAGCACTCAGGAACAGAAGAGGTTCAGAGAGCGCCACTCAGCAGCATGAGCAGGAAAACGTGAAACAAAGTAGAGGAATCACCTGATTGGCTACAGCTAGGTGTCTGCCTTATTTGCGCATGCTGTGATGAGGTATTTGTCTTACATGGTATGGTCTGATGGGAGGTCCCTGGTTGCACAACCGGTTGACTTGTTGGATGTTTGAGATTTGCTGAATCTTATTTTGTTGTTGTTTTATTTTTTAAGTCAGTTATAAGAAATATTTCCAAGTTAATTCTGGTATGCTTACATATGAATTCTGGGTTCAGAAACTCCAGGTTAATGCCCACCTGCTTATTTTGCCTTGACAACCATAATAGAAAATATTCATTAATAAGGATAGAAAATGCAATATATGCATATTGTTTAAAATCGTGCAGAAAAATACTGAGAAAACAGCTGAATGAGTTAAAAACACTTGTCTCTAAGGATCAGCACAAAGGGATCAAGTAAATATCATTTTTATATATTTTAATACTATTTACATTTAATTTCTTTCAAATATTTTTGTATGTAATGCTTTTATTAAAATAACATTTTATTTTTAAAAATCAAGGAACAAAATTGAAAAGCATTCAGACAGAAGGCCCAAATAAATGTAAGAACTGGATAGCAAGAAAAACTGAAGCAAAAGCCTGAGCAACTGAGAGTGCTTTAAATATCTTTGCAATGTCATTGCTTATAACACAATATGTATAAAACCTAAGCTATGACAATTACAATTATTGCCCATATTCTAAAATTTCCCCAGAGAACATTAGTTTTCTGCCAATTCACATGAGCTGAATATCCTAAACTTTCATTTTCAGAATTAATGTTCTACCCAGAAGGAAAGATCTATGCAACATTCGTTCCTAGACTTTGCCATATTGTGAGCTGCTTGAAACTTCAAAAGACATTTAAAAATCCAGATTGCCAAGGGAAGGATTTTTCAATATCTGTTGATTACCACAAACTTCATATTAAACTGCTATACAATAAAAAAAAACCTTCAGCCATTTTTAAGACAACTTAAAGACTTTGTAGGGCTTAAAAATATTCCATTAGAATCTTTTTTTGATTAATTTTTTTTCTTTATTTCTGACCATATGTTGCCTAGGTTAAAATATCTATCTCAGAATTATACCTCAGTAGTGACCTTGAGGAGTCCCTGTATGATGTTACTCATATAATCTCTGCTTGATGAAAAAGGTGGCATTTTTACTAAGTTTTGTCTAACATGTTACCTGCTTTATTATGTAAGATTTTTCTATTTTTCGCCTTGTTTATCCATCACACATATCTCAACTGCAACTGATATTACAGGCCATACAAATGTTTAAAGATGTTTTTGCTAGTTGAGCTAGCCAAAGATTATTCAAATTTGTTTTCTAAATCAAGAAATTCTGTGTCAAAAACTGAACTATTTTAAATATTTTAAATGATGTAGTTATGACCACTGTTCTCCTTGTGACCACTATTCTCCTTTCTATAGCTATTCTTCCTCACTTGTAAAAAAAAAATGGATTCATTAAAAAAAAAAAAAAAATGGAGAGGGCTGACATGCAGCTCCCACTTGGACAGACATAACAACGTGAAGACACACACTGTGGACTTTTTCTCCAGGAACCACTGCAGGAGCATACGAGGAAAGCTGAAAGAAATCACAGATCCTTTGAAAGAAGTGGCAGGCCACGGCAAATTCCACAAGACAGGTGAAAAACTCTGGTGCTCTCTCAAAAGTGCCACCTCCTAGCTGGAGACCTACCAACTAGGAAATTACAGCATCTCATGACAGAACAACCCTGCTCTAAGGAAGGAGAAAACAAAAGCTAATTCCATTGCCTGCAACATCCTGGCTAATCAGTGGTCCTGAGTCTGTCCATGTGACAACTTCACTGCTCCCATAACCAGCATTCAAGAAAGCCAGCACCCTAAACTTATCTACAACCAATGACTCTCACTGAGTCTACTTCACTCTCCTGAAATCTCCCCCAGAGCAGGTGCTGGTATCCATGGCTGGGAGACCTGAAGATGGATCACATCATAGGAATCTTTGCAGACATTCCCCAGCACCATCCCAGAGCCTGGAAGCCCCTGTGGGTGGCGAGACCCAGAAGAGCAATAACAATCACTGCAGTCTGGCTTGCAGGAAGCCCCATCCCTAGGGAAAGGGGGAGGGCATCACGTCAAGGGATCACCTCATAGGACAAAAGAATAAACAGCAGCCCTTGAGATTCAGATTTTTTCACTGAAATAGCCTACCAAAATGAGAAGGAATCAGAAAAGTAATTCTGGCAATATGAATTTTAAAAAGGTTATATAACATCTCCAAAGGACCACAGTAGCTCCACAGCAATGGATCTAAGCCAAAAAGAAATTTCTGAACTGCCAGATAAAGAATTCAGAAGGTTGATTTTTAAGCTACTCAAGGAGATACCAGTGAGAACCAACTTAAACAAATTAAAAAACAAAACAATGTAGGATATAGATGAAAAATGCTACAGAGAGAGATATCATAAAGAAAAATCAATCACAAATTCTGGAAATGAACGAATGTCTTAAATACAAAATGTGCTGGAAAGTTTCAACAATGGACTAGAAGAAAGAACTGCAGAGCTTGAAAACAAGGCTTCTGAATTAACCCAATCAAATAAAGACAAAGGAAAAAGAATCAGAAAAAATGAACAAAGCCTCCAAGAAATCTGGGATTATGTTAAACAGCCAAACCTAAGAATAACTAGTGTTCCTAAGAAAGAAGAGAAACCTCAAAGTTAGGGAAACATATTTGAAGAAATAATCAAGGAAAACTTCCCTGGCCTCACTAGAGATCTAGACATCCAAATACAAGAAGCTCACAGAATACCTTGGAAATTCATCACAAAAATATCATCACCCAGGAACATAGTCATCAGGTTGTCTAAAGTCAAGACAAAGGAAAGAATCTTAAGAGCTGTGAGGCAAAAGCATCAGTTAACCTATAAAGGAAAATCTATCAGATTAACAGCAGATTTCTCACCAGAAATTCTACAAGCCAGAAAGGATTGGTGTCCAATCTTTAGCCTCCTAAAAATAATTGCCAGTCAAGAATTTTGTATCCAGCAAAACTACGCTTCATAAATGAAGGAAAGATAAAGTTTTGTTCAGATAAACAAATGCTGAGAGAATTCACCACTACCAAGCCAACACTACAAGAAATGCTAAAAAGTGTTCTAAATCTTAAAAAAAAAAAAAAACTTTGAAATATATAAAAATAGAATCTCCTTAAAGCATAAATCTCACAGGGATTATAAAATGATAACAATGAAAAAACCCAACGTATTCAGGCAATGACTAGCATGATGAATAAAACAGCACCTTGCATCTCAATACTAACATTGAATGTAAATGGCCTAAATGTTCCACTTAAACAATACAGAATGGCAGAATGGATTAAAAAAAAAAAAAAAAAAAATCCACCAACCAAGTGTCTGCTGTCTTCAAGACACTCACCTAATGCATAACGACTCACATAAACTTAAGGTGAAAGGGTAGAAAAAGATATTCCATGCAAATGGAAACCAAAAGAAAGCAGGAGTAGCTATTCTTATATCAGACAAAACAGATTTTAAAGCAACAACAGTTAAAAAAAAAAGACAAAGAGGGACTTTATATATGCACCATACCTGGGAGCTCAAAAATTTATAAAACAACTATTACTAGAACTAAGAAATGAGATAGATGGCAACACAATAATAGTGGGGGACTTCAATACTACACTGACAGCACTAGACATGTCATCAAGACAGAAAGTCAACAAAGAAAAAAATAAACAACTATACTCTAGAACAAATTGACTTAAAAGATATTTACAGGACATTCTACCCAACAACTGCAAAATATGCATTCTTTTCATTAGCACATGGAACATTCTCCAAAACAGACAAATATGATAGGCTACAAAGCAAGTCTCAATACATTTAAGAAAAATCAAAATTTTATCAAGTACCCTCTCAGACCATAGTGGAATAAAATTGGAAATTAACTCCCAAGGGAACCCTGAATACTATGGAAATTAAATAATCTGCAATGATCACTGGGTTGACAATGAAATCAATATAGAAATTTAAAAATTCCTTGAACTGAATGATACTAGTGGCACAACTTATCAAAACCTCTGAGATACAGCAAAAGCAGTGTTAGGAGGAAAGTTCATAGCATTAAATGCCTACATCAAAAAGTCTGAAAGAGTACAAAGAGAAAATCTAAGTAACTGTAGAAACAAGAACAAATCAAACCTAAACCAAGCAGAAGAAATGAAATAAAAAAGATTGAAGAACTAAATGAAATTGAAAAAAAATACAAATGATAAGTGAAATAAAAAGCTGGTTCTTTGAAAAGAAAAGCAAAATTGTTAGACCATTAGTGATGATTAACCAACAAAAGAAGAGAGAAGATCCAAATAAGCGCAGTTAGAAATAAAATGGCTGATATTATAACAGATATACCACAAAAATACAAAAGATCATTCAAGGCTACTATGAACACCTTTATTCACACAAACTGGAAAACCTAGAGGATTTGGATGAATGCCTGGAAACATACAACCCTCCTAGATTAAATCAGGAAAAAATAGAAACTCTGAACAGACCATTAAAAAGTAGCAAGGTTGAAACAGTAATTTTAAAAAAATGTCAACAACAAAAAAATGCAAGACCAGATAGATTCACAACTGAATGCTCTCAGGCATTCAAAGAATTGGCACCAATACTATTAAAACTATTCCAAAAGATAGAGAAAGAGGGAATCCTCCTTAAATCCTCCTTAAATCATTCTGTGAAGCCAGTATCATTCTAATGCCAAAGCCAGGAAAGGACATAACAAAAAAGGGAAACTACAGAGCAGTATCCCTGATGAACATAGATGCAAAAATTCTAAACAAAATACTAGCTTACTGAATCCAACAGCATATCAAAAGATAATCCCCTATGATCAAGTGGGTTTCATTTCAGGGATGCAGAGATGATTTAACATACACAAGTCAATAAATGTGATACATCAGATACACAGAATTAAAAACAAAAATCATACAATCATCTCAATAGTTGAAGAAAAAACCTTTGACAAAATCCAGCACTTCATGATTAAAACCCTCAGCAAAGGCGACATAGAAGGGACATACCACAAGTTAATAAAAGCTATGACAAACTCACAGCCAACATTATACTGAATGAAGAAAAGTTGAAAGCATTCCCCTTGAGATCTGGAACAAAAGAAGGATGCCCACTTTCACCACTTCTAGTCAACATACTATCGGAAGTCCTGGCCAGAGCAACCAGAAAAGATAAATAAAGGGCATCCAAATTGGTAAAGAGGAAGTCAAGCTGTTACTGTTCACTGATGATATGATTATATACCTAGAAAACCCTAAAGACTCATCCAAAAAGCTCCTAGATCTGATAAATGAATTCAGTAAAGTTTCTGGATACAAAATCAATGTATACACATCAATAGCACTACTATACACCAACAATGACCAAGCTGAGAATCAAATCAAAAACTCGATTCCTTTTACAACAACTGCAAAAAAATAAAAATACTTAGGAATATACCTAACCAAGGAGGTGAAAGATTTCTACAAGGAAAACACTGCTGAAAGAAATCATAGACAACACAAACAAATGGAAACACATCCCATGCTCATGTATGAGTAGAATCAACATTGTGAAAATGACTATGCTGCCAAAAGCAATCTACAAATTCAGTGCAATTTCCATCAAAAGACCGTCATCATTTTTCACAGAACTAGAAAAACCAATCCTAATATTCACATGAAACAACAACAAAAAAGAGGAAGATTAAGCAAAAAGAACATCCACATGAGACAGCAACAAAAAAGAGCAAGATTAAGCAAAAAGAACAAATATGGAGGCATCACATTATCTGACTTCAAACTATACTACAAGGCTATATTTACCAAAACAGCATGGTACTGGTATAAAAATAGGCATGTAGACCAATGGACCAGAATAAAGAACCCAGAAATAAAGCAAAATACTTAGAGCCAACTGATCTTCAACAAAGCAAACAAAAAGATGAAATGTTTTTGATATATGAGCCATTCAGATAGTTCACTGAAACATTCAATGTCATAACCAGAGTCATTCAAAATGCAAACTCACATGAGAAGCTGATGACTGATCTTCAACAAAGCAAACAAAACATAAAAACATAAAATGGTCCCTCCCTCCCTCCCTCCTTTCTTTCCTTCCTTCCTTCTTTCCTTCTTTCTTTCTTTTCTTTTCTTCTCCCTGTGTGTTGCCGAGGCTGGACTGTACTGCCGCCATCTCCACTCACTTCAACCTCCCTGCCTCGGGCTCCGGTGATTCTCCTGCCTCAGCCTGCCGAGTGCCTGGGATTGCAGGCTGGAGTGCACTGGCGTGATCTCTGATTGCTACAACCTCCACCTCCCAGCCGCCTGCCTTGGCCTCCCAAAGTGCTAAGATTACAGCCTCTGCCCAGCTGCCACCCCGTCTGGAAGGTGAGGAGCGTCTCTGCCTGGCAGCCCATCGTCTGGGATGTGAGGAGCCCCTCTGCCTGGCCACCCCATCTGCGAAGTGAGGAGCGCCTCTGCCCGGCCGCTGCCCCGTCTGAGATGTGAGGAGCGCCTCTGCCCGGCCGCCCCCTCTGGGAGGTGAGGAGCGTCTCTGCCTGGCCGCCACCCCGTCTGGGAGGTGTACCCAACAGCTCCAAAGAGACAGAGACCATCGAGAAGGGGCCATGATGACGATGGTGGTTTTGTCGAAAAGAAAAGGGGGAAATGTGGGGAAAAGAAAGAGAGATCAGATTGTTACTGTGTCTGTGTAGAAAGAAGTAGACATAGGAGACTCCATTTTGTTCTCTACTAAGAAAAAATTCTTCTGCCTTGGGATGCTGTTAATCTATAACCTTACCCCCAACCCCGCGCTCTCTGAAACATGTGCTGTGTCAACTCAGGGTTAAATGGATTAAGGGCGGTGCAAGATAGATGTGCTTTGTTAAACAGATGCTTGAAGGCAGCATGCTCCTTAAGAGTCATCACCACTCCCTAATCTCAAGTACCCAGGGACACAAACACTGCCGAAGGCCGCAGGGACCTCTGCCTAGGAAAACCAGAGACCTTTGTTCAGGTGTTTATCTGCTGACCTTCTCTCCACTATTATCCTATGACCCTGCCACATCCCCCTCTCTGAGAAACACCCAAGAATGATCAACAAATACAATTAAAAAAAAAAAATACAAACTAGCCAGGCATGGTAGCACATGACTGTAGTCCCAGCTACTTAGGAGGCGGAGTTGGGAGGATCGTTTGAGCCCAGGATTTGGAGGTTGCAGTGACCTAAGGTCGTGCCGTTGCACTTCAGCCTCGGTGACAGAGCAAGACTCCGTCTCAAAAAATAAATAACAAAATGAGCTGTCGCTTCTGTAATCCTAGCACTATGGGAGGCTGAGGCAGGTAGATTGTCTGAGGCCAAGAGTTCAAGTCCAGCCTGGGCAACATAGCAAAACCCTGTCTCTACAAAAAAAACTTAAAAAAAAAAAAATAAGCTGGGTGTAGTCCCAGCTACTTTGGAGACTGAGGTGGGAGGATCACTTGAGCCCAGAAGTTCAAGGCTGCAGTGAGCTATGATTGTGCCACTGTTCTTTGGCCTGGGTGACAGAGACTGTATCTCAAAATAAATTTAAAAATGAAAAAAAAAAGTATAAAAAATAAAAATGAACAGCCAGATGAAGATGTACATAAGGAAAATTAAAAATTGTGCGTGTTTATCGTTAAAAAAAAAAAAACATAAAATGGGGAAAAGACACCCTATTCAACAAATGGTGCGGAGATAATTGGCAAGCCACACGTAGAAGAATGAATCTGGATCCTAATCTCTCACTTTATACAAAAATCAACTCAAGATGGATAAAAACTTAAATCTAAGACATGAAACCATAAAAATAATAGAGGATAACCTCAAAAAAACTCTTTTAGACATTGGCTTATGCAAAGAGTTCATGACCAAAAATCCAAAAGTAAATGCAACAAAAACACAGATAGATGGGACTTAATTCAACTAAAAAGCTTCTGCACAGCAAAAGAAACAATCAGCAGAGTAAACAGACAATCCACAGAGTAGGAGAAAATTATTGCAAACTATGCATCCAACAAAGAACTAATATCCAGAATCCACAAGGAAATCAAACAAATTAGCAAGAAAAAAACAATCCCATCAAAAAGTGGACTAAGGACATGAATGGACAATTCTCAATAGAAGATATACAAATGGCCATTAAGCATATGAAAAAATGCTTAACATCACTAATTATCAGGGAAATACAAATCAAAACCACAATGAGATACCACATTACTCCTGCAAGAATGGCTATAATTTAAAAATAAAAAAATAATATATATTGGCATGTATGCGGTAAAAAGGTAACACCTTTACACTGCCGGTAGGAATGTAAACTAGTACAACCACTGTGGAAAATAGTATGGATATTCCTTAAAGAACTAAAAGTAGAAGTACTGTTTTATCCAGTAATCTCACTATTGGATATTTATCCAGAGGGAAAGAAGTCATTATATGAAAATGACACTTGCACATGCGTTTATAGCAGTACAGTTCTCAACTGCAAAAATATAGAACCAGCCATTATGAATATCAGAAGGGTAATACCACGTGTTTGAAGTATGCCCCTTACCAAGGATCCCAATGAACCAAACCAACTAAAATTAAATGCATCAAAGAATGAGCCATATGAGGAATCTACCCATTTTAACCAAGTAGCCTGCTAATTATTTTTTTTGCAACCATAATACCCAACATATTTTTCCATGTGTAATAAGAGGCATTGGCAACTGCACAGATTTTTCTTTCCTGTTCAGCCAGTCGGTAGCAATACTATTATATAGTATTCCATGACTGGGTTAAATTAAAACAAAGAATGAGAACAAGTGGGTCTAGAGGTCTGACACTATAAAAAGGACCACAGTACAATTTCAACAACAGTTGCATTAGGGATGTTGCTAAAGTTACTCACTAGATGGACTAAAGGATCTCTTAGGTCATGTAAAGATTTGGATTCAGCATGACAAATCTCACACTTTGTCAAGTTATATCCAGAAGCTACTGACTCTGAAATTTTAATTATAGCATTATCCCACCAAGTGAAGGAGGTAGACATAAGCAAGGAAAAAAATAAGAAGGGAAGAATCCTCATTATGATGAGGAATATTGTTCCAACATCTTGGGTAAAGCTGTCCACAGTGTGATGTCATCGGCTTCTCATGAGAGTTTGCATTTTGAATGACTCTGGTTATGACATTGAATGTTTCAGTGAACTATCCAAAAGGCTCATGTATCAAGCACAAGGTTTGTCCCTTGAAATTTATATCAGATTGTCCAGTCTCAGCATATAGGGCTTCAGAAACTGAAGTCTTATTCTTAGTTGAAAAGTTGCCACCAGATATCCATGGAAACTAAAAGAATTCAGGATCCAGTCCAGTCTACAGGTAGATAATATTATCTTCAGGTAGATAATGAAAACTCAAAAACAATGAACAGGGATACAATCTAATAACAGATATACTATAGTTTTTCTTCTGAGACATAATTTTTCTCTCTATAGTCACCCCCATTTCTACCAATGATAATTAGAGTAAGACTAATTTGGTCTCATTAAACTTTGGCTGATTATTTACATAAGTGCAGCAAGAATAGCAGTTAACCATATAGGCTCCTTTTAAGTTTGCTTTGCTGGCACTTTTTATAAAGAATCTCAGGTTGGACTTTTAAAATACTCTGAAGGCTATGGGGACAAACCAAGGCAGACATCAGACTTCACCTCCAGTACATACAGATTTAGGTAAATTTCCCTCTTATTTAGATCTCTAAAATATCTTGAGATTTTAGTGTCTGCCAGGAAATGACATTTTTTTCTCACTAACTATAAGGCTTGGAACCTCTGCAGCTAGGCATACTATGTACATTCTCAATGATCACATTCCAGTCAAAACCTTGGTAATATAACAGTATTTCCAATTATATCCTGTTATAAAGACAGGACATTCTTATTGAACTTGTACAAATGATATTATTGCCATAAAAATAAGAATATTTACAAAAGTTTCCAAATTCTGGAAGGGTCAGGTAGGGAGAAAAAACAAGTTTCCATTTTTGTTCATGAAAGCATACTTACCAAATTGCTAATAACATATAGATGGCTTAATAGAAAAACATAGTTTCTTTAAATCTGGAAAGCAAACAAACTAAAAGAATCAGCAAATTCTGGAAATAAAAATTCATAAAACATCATATTCATCAGTTTGTTTTACGTCATGCAATTAATTTTTATTCGCTTGATTTTGGAATAGTAGTTTCATAAAGTCATCACTTTCATTAGAGTTCTGGAAATTCTTACCCAGTCCAATGGTATAATCTTAAAGTTATAAGAAACCTGTACTTGTTAGAGTCCTTCCCATGAGTCCTCCTAATGCTGAAGCACTTTCGTATTATAGTTGCTTGCAAATGCTTTCAGAAAACAATTAGCTGTCTGTGGACGGTAAGACAAAATGGTCACGGCTAAAAGTATGAAGAGAATTAATGATAATAATGATACAAATAACAAAGAAATTTTGTTATTTCTGTGGCATACAACATTTTAACATAACCAAAATCATGACTGATAACATATCAGCTTTCTAAAAATTTCCCATAGTTCCTGGAACATATATTAATAATATATTGATACAAATATAACTCAAAGTTAAACATCATTTCTTATTTGAAAATGCTTTCCATATAATTTAACATACAAAATAAATGTAATTACATTCATACATCTTTTCAGATGCTCAGGGGCTCTCTGAAATGTCCAAAGTTAGTTCAAGGTCAAAAAGACTTACTTATAACTTGATTTTAGGAATTTTGTCAAAAATGTCAAAAGGTTTAAAACACTTAATTTAACAAGATTATCAGATATTGTGAAACAATTTAAGACAAATATAGAAAAGTTACATATTTGCCAACAAAAATTTAGCTGTTTTAATACTGAGAAGTTTCTGTTTTCTTAAGTAATCAAAAGACTATGACAACATGAAACACAACAAATTATCTTGATAAAACATAAAGTCTTTGTTTCCTAGGCCAGTTACCTAAAGATACTTTACACTCTCAAATCAATAACCCCAAGAAAACTGTCATTTTAACAGAGAGAAAAACCAACTTCTAGTTTCGTACCAGTGTACTTTTGGTTTTAAGGCTCATTTTTAAAACCCTTATAACAAATCTATTCAATGATTCAAAATTCATGAAATGGTCTCTTTCCTCTTCCTCTCCCTCTCACTCTCCCCCTACTTTCTATATCAATTCAATTTTATCTATATCACTTCTTTTCTCCTTCACTCATTGTGAAACAAACTTTAAATAACCTCCAAAATAGACAGATTACTCTTTTCCTCAACAATGACCAAAAAAAGTTCTCATGCCTTTCAGTAACTTTTCTTAACAAATATACATCTTTCTTTCTTTGTACACTCTGCATACAGAGTTGCCTCCCTCATTATTTCTAATAGCTTTAACTACATATATTAATTAGAATTATTTTAATTCTTAGAAATATTAATTTCTGATGAAAACTAATAGACATTGTGTTTTATATCAGCATTTTATAGATGAACACTGTGTCATAGTATGATTTTTATTTTAATTTTGAGACAGGGTCTCACTCTGTCACCCAGGCTGGAGTGTGGTGGCATCATCACAGCTCACTGCAGCCTCAACCTCCCAGGCTCAAGCTGTCTTCCGAGCTTAGTCTCCAGAGTAGTTGGGACTACAGGCACATGCCACCACAAGGAGCTGATTTTCTTTCTTTCTTTTTTTTTTTTTTTGTAGAATTGGGATTTTGCCATGCTGCTCAAGCTGATCGTGAACTTCTGGGCTCAAGCAATCTGTCTACCTCAGCCTCCCATGCCACATGGTGGCATGAGCCACCATGCCTGGCCAATTTTTTATGTTCATTAACAAAGCCAAATATACTTGGGTATAGAGATTCTCTATATTACATAAAAATAAGATGCCAAAATATATATTTAAATTTATGTTTAGCAATTAATTTTTCAGTATTTTACTTAGAAATGACTCATTTTATGAATATTTATTTAATTTAACATAAATTTAAGATTTCAAAAAGAAGATTTTTGAAAATATAAAAAGTTTATTTATAAACATTTATTCCATTTACATTCACCAAATTTTCTCATTCTTAACAAGTATGTTTGAATAGCAACAAAGCTAGCCATTGAAGGAGTTCAGGAAATGCCACCCCAAATATGTCAGTTTGGTATATTGATTACTTCGAGCTGAAGGCACTTGAAAAACAGCAAAATGCAAGGGGAGGCTTTCTGTGAATCCCCCTCATCTGCCTGAAGACAGATCCTCTAAAAAGAACTTGATTGTCATCAATCCTCTCCCTGGGGAGTTTCATCAGCCAGGGAAGATGAACCCTTATCACAGGAGAGGTCAGACACCACACCCAGACAGACTGTCAAAAACCATCACCTCTTCTTCAAAGACCATTCATCTTTCCCCAGAATCATTAACAATAAGGATCTCTCTCTGTATCCCCTGATCATTTTACCCATTTCAGCAGAGGGGCTGAGTAATGGAACCCTTGTTTTATCCTTGATTGACCTACCTGATTATTGCTTTAAGTGATTGTTAGCTGGGTTGCTTATTGTAATCTTTGCCTTCCTTTTTAGATTTTTAGATTTCTCCGAACTGGGGTAAATAGAGTGGACTGGTTTGGGGCCCTGTAATGTTGAAGGACCAGCAAGTGTTCCTCTGCCCCATCAACCTTTGATGAATTAAACCTTTGTGTCAACCTCATCACTGTCAATTTTATTTATCCCATTTTTAATGGCCATCTAAAAATTTTGGACCCTAAATTTGCATTTCCAAAAAAGATGGCTCTTAGATGAAACAAGATAGAAAATTGACATCTCAAAATCACAGAACTTAGATTTTAGACCTAAATACCATTATTTGCCAAAACAAAGAAGGGTGTAGGTAGAAAGCCCAGTGAAAACAAAAGTGATAAAAGGTGAAGTTTAGACCAATGCTTTCTCCCATAATGAGCATTTCTAGTGATTTTTCTTTGTATATGTACATTTGTTACAAGAGTTTCAAAATAACCAGCTAAATTCCAGAAAGGTGACTTTTCAACTTAGTTTCTGTTCCTTAACTAGATTAAGTATAGAGCACAGCCCATTAGTGAATAGGGCAGACAAAGCATTTTCTATGCCTGGACTCAGAATGGATAGCACTGAAGAAGAAGCAAACTGCTTAATCTGAGGGCTTAACTTTTATTAACATTTCATCTAGCTTTCCTTTTGCCTGTGAGGTGAGATAGTAAATAAATGAAAAGGTTGGCAGATTTAATGTTCATTATCAATGAGTTGCTTAAGCTTTTTATTTGCTTTTCATAAGGAGTTTTTTAAAGAAAAAAAATGACAACCTTTTAGAAACTTCTACACATTAATCAGTATTCTTGGGCGGGTCTAATTTGGGAGCCCTCTTTTTTTTTTTTTTTTTTTTTTAAAGACAGAGTCTCACTCTGTCGCCCAGGCTGGAACGCAGTGGTGCGATCTTGGCTTACTGCAAACTTCACCTCCCAGGTTCAAGTTATTCTTCTGCCTCAGCCTCCCAAGTAGTTGGGATTACAGGCACCTGCCACCATGCCTGGCTAATTTTTGTATTTTTAGTAGAGACAGGGTTTCACCATGTTGGCCAGGCTGGTCTCGAACTACTGACCTCAAGTGATCCACCCACCTCAGCCTCCCAAAGTGCTGGGATTACAGGCGTGAGCCACTGAGCCTGGCTAGGAGCACTCATTTTTAAGCATGCTTCTCAAGTACACTTGAGAAGATGGTACAATACTGTTCATCTAAACATTCCAAATAAGACCATCATAATTGTAAATTATCTTTAGGATGCCATTTTTGTAAGTATTTGTACCTTCCAGGGCCTAATACTTATACATGTGATGGCAGGTACAGCCACAAGTTGGAATAGTTGGTGTTTTAGAAATTAAGAAACCGTATACAATGGAATACTATGCAGCCATGAAAAGGAATGAATGAATGACATTTGTAGTGACCTGGATGAGACTGGAGACTATTATTCTAAGTGAAGGAACTCAGGAATGGAAAACCAAACATCATATGTTCTCACTGATAGGTGGGATCTAAGCTATGAGGATACAAAGGCATAAGAACGATATAATGAAATTTGAGGACTTGGGGGGAAGAGTGAGAGAGTTGCAAGGGATAAAGGACTACAAATATGGTGCAATATATACTGCTTGGGTGATGGGTGCACCAAAATTTCACAAATCACCACTAAAGAACTTACTCATGTAGCCAAATACCACCTGTACCCCAGTAACTTATGGAAAAAAAATTAGACTAGAAAAAAAAATAAATACATTTATAATTTAAGAAGAAAAAAAAGCATACCATTTTTACATGGATTTTGAGTCTCTCGGAGCCAAGATAAAAGCTTAAGGAGGAAAACATCATTAGGTTAGGTTGTGTAATACTTTCACAAGTTTCCTTCATGGCACAGACATCTTCTTGAGGATGACAGATAACCTAGTGTTAAAACTTACCCATTCCATAATCCAGCTCATCCCAGGATGGCAATCTTATTTTTAGGTAGTATGCACTCTAAGCAGCTTTTAGGTGCCCGATCCATGCCCACCAGTTAAATTGTGGCTTTGGCTCTGAAATTGCTCTTGATCAACTTAGTGAACTATTTTCCCCTACCTATGCATGCAAGAAGTAACAAAGAGGAATAAGCCCAAATTCCTGAGCATTTCTGAAAGCAAGAGCTGTACACCTCATGCAGTAACAGCCACTGACTGCAACCACGGTCAGATACCTGAAAAACCATAGCTCTTTCCAGTGACTCAGTCACACAAAACTCCAAAGGCTTGTGTGCTCTCTCGTAGCACAAAGTAACCTTGGATTCAAAAGCCAAAATGATCAATAGCTCAATGCAAAAAGAGCAGAGTCCAGCTTTTGGGGTTCCATGAGGAAGACAAAGGACCTTAAAAGGGGCCAGTGGTGCCTCTCACATCCCTCCAGGAGCCTCAGGAATCATATGCAGTGTTCTTTGGGTCTAGTCATGGTGACTAAAAACTGTCAAAACAAAAATTACCACATCTTTAAAGATCTAATTGGCTTTTATTTGTGATTCTAGCACTGAGCAACATCTTGCTCTATAAAACAGAATGAGTGTTTCGATAAGCTGAGCAGAAGAGTTTGGCTTTATGGACAGAAAAGGCTGAAGAAATGAGAAACTGGGAACAAAAATCAGATCGGTCATTTCAAACTTACTTTACTCATAGGGTTAAAATAGAGGAAACTTGCTAGTTACATTGTCCCCAGTTGACTGGAATCTCCTGTTTGGATTTTGTTTTGTTTTGTTTGTTTTGAAAACTGGCCCATTTCAAAGTTCATTTTGATCACATGGCACTTAGCACAGGTAGTCTAGTCTGCTGGTGTCTAATGCAGGAGGCTAGTTCAAAACAATAGTCTCCCATAAAATTTGTATAACACCTGAAAATCACCAAGTAGAGTGGATTTGAAGTGTTCTCATCACAGAAACTGATACGTATGTGAGGTAATACATATGTTAATTAGTTTAATTTAGGCATTCCACAATGTAAAGATATTTCAAAATGTCATATTGTATACTATAAATATTTGTCATTTTCCATTTGTCAAATAAAATATAAATTAATTTTCAAAAAACAACTATTTTATTTTGCCTACAATTTTGTGATCATAAATTCAGGAAGAGTTCAGCTGGACAGTTTTTGCTTGGAATCACTCACACAGGGCCAGTCGTGGTGGCTCATGTCTGTAATCCCAGCACTTGGGAGGCCGAGGCAGGTGGATCACCTGAGGTCAGGAGTTTGAAACCAGCCTGGCCAACATGGTGAAACCCCATCTCTACTAAAAATATAAAAATTAGCCGGGTGTGGTGGCATGCACCTGTAAGCCCAGCTACTTGGGAGGCTGAGGCAGGAGAATCACTTAAACCTGGGAGATGAAGGTTGCAGTGAGCAGAGATCGTGTTATTGCACTCCAGCCTGGGAGACAAGAGTGAGACTCTGTCTCAATCTAAAAAAAAAAAAAAAAAGAAAAAGAATCTCTTATACGATTGATCCTGGCTGATATGATTTGGCTGTGTCCCCACCCAAATCTCACCTTGGATTGTAATAATCCACATGTATCAACAGCAGGGCCAGATGCAGATAATTGAATCATGGAGGCGGTGTCTCCCATACTGTTCTCATGGTAGTTTATAAGTCTCATGAGATCTGATGGTTTTATAAATGGGAGGTCCCCTGCACAAACTCTCTTGTCTGCCACCATGTAAGACATGCCTTTTCTCCTCTTTTGCCTTCTGCCATGATTGCAAGGCCTCCCCAGAAGTGTGGAACTATGAGTCCATTAAACCTCTTTCCTTTATAAATTACCCAGTCTTGGGTATGTCTTTATTAGTAGTGTGACAGCAGACTAATACACTGGCCAACTGCATAACTAGGGCTACATTTATATAAAGGATCCATGGAATGAAAATCCCAGATGGTTCACTCCTGCAGCAAACAGTTGATGGAGGGTGTTTGCTGGGAGATCATCTGGGATGTCCACTGAGCATCTCCACATACCCACTCCAGTATATTGCTTTCAAAGTAGTCAGACTTACATGTAGGCTCAGGGCTCAAGATATTCCAGTAAACAAGATGGCAGCTGCATTGCCATTTTTGACCTAGCCTTGGAAGTCACTCAGTGCCACTTCTGCTGCATTCTCTTGGTTATTAATGAGAAACAGTCTCACTCTAATTCAAGGAAAATAGGATCCAACCTCTTGGTCCAACATCTTGGTCAAGTTAAAAAACCTGTAACTATTTTTTTAAATTATTTATTGAATAGGTCTTTATTTGTCACTGCCAAGTGCCAGACATTACACTAGGGACTGAGCATTTGTGAGTGGACAAAATATTCAAACAAAATGTAGAGCAAAAGTGAAAGTTCTCTTTAAACTCAGCTGCCTCTCAAGTCTCCTATGAAGGAAACTCCTTTTTCTTATTTTTTTTTTTTAAAAATTATTTGGATAAGAGTACCTAACATGAGATTTACCTTCTTAACACATTCTTAAGTATACAATACAGTATTGTTAACTATAGAGACACTGTTGTGCAGCAGATCTCTTGAACTTATTTATCTTACCTAAGTGAGATTATGTCCCTTGAGTAGCAGTTCTCCCATTTTCTCCTCTCTCCAGGCCCTGTCAACACCCATTCTGCTCCCTACTTCTGTGAGTTTGATTATTTTAGATACCTCTTATTAATGAAATACTGAAGTATTTGTCCTTCTGTGACTGGCTTATTTCACCCAGCAGAATGTCCAGATTCTTTCATTATGTCTCATATTACAGTATTCCTTCTTTTGTTAAGGCTGATTAATAGTCCATTGCAGGGTGTGGTGGCACACACTTACAGTCCCAGCTACTCAGAAGGCTGAAGTGGGAGGATTGTTTGAGCCCAAGAGTTCAAGGCTGCTGTGAGCCATGATCATACCACTGCACTCCAACCTGGGTGACTGTATTAGTCCATTTTTACACTGCTATAAAGAACTAGCTGAGGCTGGGTCATTTATTTTAAAAAAAGAGATTTAATTGACTCACAGTCCTGCATGGCTGGGGAGGCCTCAGGAAACTTACAATCATGGTGGAAGGCAAAGGAGAAGCAAGGCATATCTTAACATGGTGGCAGGAGAGAGAGAGCAAAGGAGGAAGTGCCAAACTTTTAAACCATCAGATCTCATTACAACTCACTCACTATAATGAAAACAACATGGGGGAACCACCCCCATGATCCAATTACCTCCCACCAGACCCCTCCCTCAATGCATGGGGATTACAATTTGAGATGGGATTCAGGTGGGGACACAGAGCCAAACCATATCAGTGACAGAGCAAAACCCTGTCTCAAAAAAGACAAAAATAGTCCGTTGTATGTATAGACCACATTTTCCTTGTCCACCCATCCATTCATGAACATTTAGGATGTTTCCAAATTTTGGCTATTGTGAATAGTGCTACAATGAACATTGGTAATAACATTGCTAATATCTCTTTGAGATCCTGATTCCAATTTTTCGATAATTACCCAGAAGTGGAATTGCTGGATCATATGTGTGATTATTAGTTTTAGATAGCCATAGAAAGTATAAATTGTGATGTCAAGTTGTTATAATCCAAGATCATATTGCTATTTTTGAGGCTTCCTAATCAAATTAGCATTTTTGAGCTCCTATGCTTTTTAAAAGTTTACTAAAGTTAGCCCCACTCAAAGTATTATGTTTGAAGTTATCTTCTATTCCTGAGTGTTTTCTCCCCTTTGACAAATATATCATATTAATCTTTTAACAAACATATTGATTTTGTCAAGTAGATTTCACAATAGAGTTTCTAACCATCTCTTGCCACATTTATTAAAATAGTTTTCCACATATAGTTGTTATATTCCTTCATCTTTCCTTCCTTCCATTTCCACCACCACTCTTTCTTCCTTTCTTATCCAATATGCTTTGGCTTTTTGGTCCCACACTCTGCTAGGTACGGAGGGCATTGAGATGAATAAACCATATTCCTTGCTCTACAGTAGCTCACATTTTGATGAGGGAGATGTGAACTAAAAATGATAAATAGTGTGGTAAATGTGATTGCAGAGATACGTGCAGAGGATATGGGAGTGCTGAAGCAAGACGAAAGCTCCTCAACATCTAAGTTATTCAAGAGAGAACAGTAAAATTTCACATTCAATTTATTTTTAAGAGTGGGAGAGAAGAAATTCAAGATCTGAGATACATAACTATAATACTCAAACATATCTGGATCATACATTTCCAAATATAAATGATTTTATAAAGGACATGTCTTGAAAATAGGATTCTTTTAAAAATAATATTACCCACATTCATACAAACATCTGAAAATAGGCATTTATTTGAAATCAACATGTATCTCATATCAACAAACCACTGGAGGTCAGCTTCTTTGGGGGTAGCTGATAGCAGAAAAACCCCTTGAGATAATCAGAAGTGCTAACCTTCTCCAGTAATTGGATTCTCACAACTCAATTAAAAAAGAAATAGCAAGTACATCTGATCATGATATTTTAAATATTTATGAGAATAAAAGGCCTATAATAGTGTCTTTCACTATTAATTTATAGCTAGATGGAAGGAGAATTACTTTGGACTCTCTTTACTTTCATTATAATTTCTATAATAAAATGTGCCAACTATTTCCCCTTTGGTTTAGCTCGAGAATCAAACCAATGCTTGTATCTCTAATTATTTTAAGGTAGTTTCTTCTAATCTTGCCCCAAGAGAACTCGGCTGCTCACTGTTGTTGAGAGAAGACAGAAGAAATAGAACTTTTCAGTTTATAGAAGACATCAGCACATTCTACTCAGGAGAATGCCAAGTATTTAAAGTGGTTCAGTCAAACAACTAGGCTAAGTTTGGGAGATATTTAAGGGAACTTTAGGTGGGTAAATGAGCTGCAAGACATGTAATACATAGAAACAATTGCTTGTAGAAGAAAACACTGGGACCTCTGTGGTACTTTTTGGAAGACAGAAGAGGTAAGGGAAATGTTCCTTCTACAAGCTAGCTTATACTAAATTGGGAAAAAACTTGAAAGTGGATAAATTAATCATATATTCCTCTGTCTTTGAATTCCCAGCATCTAACATAGTGCCTGACCAGAGTATGTGCTGAATAAAATTTACTAAATGTGTGAAGCAATGAATGTGCAGACTGCAACATCATAAAAAAATCACCAACTATAACTAGGCAAAGGGTGGACAAATCAAGTTGCCTTGCACTTAAACTTTGCAATTTCATTTTTCTTGGTATTGCTCAGACAGTGTCTGCACATGATTATCATCCTAATCATAAATCTTGAAGAAATGCACGCAATATCCCCATGTGTTATGACTATGAAGAATATGTAAGATCTTAATAGGTGCACAGAAATAGAAGTGAGGACTATGCTGGGTTAAGAAAATTTGGTAATGAGTTACACAGTCTGCCCTCACAGTGAAGGGCAGATAGAGTAATACTTTAATGATCCACTTAATTATTTCTAAATTACTTTTGATAGATGGATGTCATAGTTTAGCAGATATGACTTTGACATTGATTCTGTATGGTGACAGATTCTTCTATTACATATTTTATAGTTCATTATTGTGTTTTTTCCCAATATTTAGCCTTCATTTCTATCGCTGCTTAAAGTTACTTTGTCTTGATTTTTAAAAGGAAGGGCTTTTTTCTTGCAGGTTAAGACGTATATTACTACGTTCAACTTCTCATAAGATCAAAGAAAGAAAGAATTTATACCATATAAAAGAGCTCTGGCTCTGGCTTACTGAACTAAACACTCCACATTGCTATTTGATTCTCCTTTTAGCAAAGCATCCATTCTAGTTAATTTTTGCAACAGCCATTGCCAGATAACCAAATTCCCTTTTCCTAGGAACACTGAAATTAAACATTAATAAGGACTTAGAGAATTAGCCTTATCTTGCTTGTACATTTTATAAAATGAGAATGCTGTTCAGGGAACTGCCATGTTGATGATATTTGCCATGAACCTGTTCTTCAATTTTCCTGCAATGTATTTTCCTTTTCTTAGTCTTTTATTCTAAAACTCACTATCCATTAAAAAATGATTGGATTGTCCTTTCTGAAACATTTTCTTCCTTTTGGTTAGAGGCTTTTCTTGGTCCTTGGTGTTTCTTTGTTTTTGTTTTAAACCAAAGGCATTTATTCACAGCTTTTGTTTTAGCTATGATGACAGCAAAATGGGAGAACTATATGGAATGAAAGACTTTAGGTTTAAGTTCTTCATTTATCAATTGATTTATGTATACCTTCATTCTATAAACATCACCCGAACCCTGTGAATTGGGGTGTGCTTACTGCCTTTTGTTTTTTAATTTATGAATATTGCTTCTACTTTATTTATACCAGAGGGCTATGTTATAGTAGGTTTCAGATTATATAGAGTCCTTAAACACTTATAATGAGAAAGGCACTATACTGAAACTGGTAAGTAATGTAAATTAAATCTAGTACTACCTCAAAGAGTCTAGTGAGATAAAATGAAAGTACATCACACTTGGATGTTTTCATAGTTATCACAAAAGCCAACTCAAGCTGATGATTTGTTGACTCAAGTCACCAAGAAGCTCAAAATTTAGAAGAACTTCTGCACAGCTTAACCTTGACTATCACTCTATTTCTTTGTGATTCTTTAGACTCTTCTGTGTGTCAGCTTTGTTCTCAGGCCAACTTACCTTGTGGTTACAAGCAGAACAGGGACTACGTGCTTCCTTTGCCCTCAACCAGTGGTCAACATTTTGAACTTTGATTGGACTATTTCTGAGACCATTGTGGCTAAGGAAGTCCCGTATTTGATTTGGCTTAGGACTTTTTCCTTCCTTTGTGGCATGGGGAAAATGATTAGACTTATTGATTTGTGCCTTTGAGCAGAGGATAGAGTCAATCTCCTCCAAACCGCAAAGTTGCTAAATAAAAGAGGAAGACAGTTACCTCAAGGGAAATCCAAGTGCTGCTACAAAAGAGAATGAAGGGAAATTGATTTTGGTAAGGCAACCAATGACTATGTGACTGAGTCTCCATAGATAGTGTTGGTTCTCCACTCATTCCCACTTAATGTTCAAACTCAGCACTTTAACAGGACAGTAGACTGATTGAAAAAAAAATAGCCTTAATTGTTTCACATCGCTGGCAGTATGATTCTGTAGGTCATCCCATCAAAAAGTAGAGGTTATTCCCCCATCCTTTGAATCTGAGCTAGAATGGCAATTTGATTTAACATCATAAAAATGTGTTGAAAATGACTGTGTGCCAGTTTTAAACCTGTCTCCCAAGAAGCTTTGTGTCCCCCACTCACTCTCCTGGACTCCTGCTGCCATCCTGCTACCTAGCCTGATCTAGTCAGCTGGAGGATGAGGGGCCACAAGAAGAAAATACAAGTTGTCTCAGCTCAGGTTATTCTAGACCACTCAATGACTCAGCTTTTGACCACAGACAAACAGATAAGCCCAGTCAAGACCAGGAGTATCTGGCAGGGAGGCGAAAGCAAGGGTTATATATACCCTATAGGACCGCTGCTTTGTCATCATTCTGAAATCCAATAAACTCCTAAAAGCAAAAGGATTTCTATTAATCTATAGGAAACCCATTTCACAGCAAAACCAAATCTGAACTTATGTAAGGCTATTTGCACTCTTCGTTTATCCTAACTTTTTGTGTCAATACACAAATGTTTTGCTGAAAAAGATATTAATGTGTTTGGCCATAGGATGCTGCCCCAGATTCCACTGAGGATTTTACAAAATTCATTGTGTATGCAAAGTGTTAGCTTTCTAAATTACACACACACACACACACACACACACACACACACACTCCCAAACCAAGCCAAAGCAAAAACAGAAAAACAAACTGAAAACAACCTACCCAAATCTTGAAATATATCTGACTCAAAAATTTGGAAACCTGAAAATCCATTTTGCACAGAAAAGTTTTTAGCCATTTTTTTTTTCTTTTTGCCTTTGTGCATCCTACTTACAAAACAGCTTCCCTAATCTCCTTTCACAGTGGGGTTTTTTTTTTTTCCCCCTCCCTCCTCCTCCAAAGTCCCTCTCTTCTAGCCTGTCAGTGTCTAGTTTCAGCCTCCTTCCCACTCTGGGATTTGCCTTCCCCCAACTCTTTCCTTGTATAGTACTACTTAAACCTTTTTCAGCTCCCTAGTTTGCACTTTTAAATATCACCAGGCTCAGTAAATTGAAAGACACTCCTTTGCATTTGCCTCTTTAGAAGGGAAGTGAAGGTTAGAAATCAAGGATTAAATTATGACTAAAGTTCTCCATTTTTACATAGACAAATAAAGATAATAATATATTACTGGTTCTTTGATAGGAGTGTAATAATTAGATGAGGCCAAGGTATAAAGAAAATAGTGGGGAAGGATGGGGAGAGTGCTGTCAAGGAAGAGGCTTATAAAGAAAACCATAGCCTAGCAGAGTGGAATCCTATGTAGGTGCTACCTGGACTTACAAATAGCTAGGGGAGTAAAATTCAGAACTAGCTCGTCTAAGTAGAGGAGGAAGCTTGAGAAAAGGGATATTTTGATACAGCTGGGAAAATTATTTCAAAATCCTATAGTTTATGAGAATGGAGCCTATGTTAGGAGATTAGGAAGAGGTAGGCATAGGCCAGTCATAAACTTTCTCTGAAAGAACAAGCTACTCTCAAAAATGTAGAGGACAGCTAATGGGGATGAAATCAGGAGGAATTTCTAAAACATGAAAAGTAGATGAGATGTGACTGAATAAATATGAAGCCACTACAAGGAAGCTACCAAAACAGACAGAGGGGTAAATCCAAAAGAAAATCTTTGCTATGAAAATGAGCACGATTTGGCAAAAGCCAACTAACTGTGAAAAGACATCTCATGAAAGAGAGAAAGAGGGACTAAACGGAGACCTTATGGCCAAGAAATAGTTAACAGAGTAATCAGAATGGATTCTGGTTTTACATTTGAAGATATGTAAAATTAATTTCCATGGAAAGTTAAGGGAGGACATCACATTATAAAATAAGAAATAGCACAGATGGTAATGAAAATGAAAAAAAGTAAATAGTGAAGAAGTTAAAAACAACATAATGGAAACAGCTGAAAAGCAAAAACTAAAAAATAATAATATAACACATATTGGATCATTTATTACGTGTCAGATACTGTTCTAAGTGCTTTGCATATTTTATTTAATTCTTTTTCATACTAGTCAAATAAGCAGTAATATTATCATCCCTATTTTACAGATATGGAAATTGAACTACAGCTCCTTTATAAAACTTATTCAGAGCCACATGGCTAGTAAGTGGCAGTCACTGGACTTGACCCAAGACAACTGACTCCAAGCACACTTACTAAACCATTGTTCTACAGACAGAAGATTCAACCTAGAAACCTCTTAAATGCAACATAATTAGGTAAAATAATAACAATAAAAAAAGGTATGAAGAAATAAAGAGGAATAGACATAGAAGTTCTAGCATCTAAGAGAAATTCTACCTGGAAAGCTTAACAATAACAAAAGGAAGTAATATTTAAATGCATGATTCGGCCAAGCATGGTGGCTCACACCAGTAATACCAGCACTTTGGGAGACTCAGGTGGGAGGGTTGCTTGAGGCCTGGAGTGGGAGACCAGCGTGGGTAACATGGTGAGACCTTGTCTTTGCAAAAGTAAGTAAATAAGTGATAATTGAGAGTTTCTTAGCTTGGAAGAAAGATGTTTCTTCTTTAAAAGGGCCACTGAGTGCTAAACAAGACAAATTTAAGCAATGAAAATTAGATATAGGATTTTAACAAGAGGATTTCCATGATTATATTTTTTTATCAAGGTCAATCTATGGCTAATGTTATGTGTGAATTAGCAGTTGAAGATTACAGGCAAGGTACTAACTAGCAATAAATGCAACAGTCCAGACAAGAGATGATGAGAACCTACACTAAGGAAGCAAAAAGAAGGAAGAAGTAGCAACCAGAGTCAGAAAACCAACGCTGAGACTAATAATAATGGTGAAATACTAAAGTCAAATCACATACCATAAAGTCTAACAACATTAAAAAAAGAAACCCTAATGAAGTATAGCCACTACCTATGACACTTGTTAATGTCAGGCCTCCAATAACATAACACATAACACAATAACAGATAACATAATAGCATGGCAGAGTTGAACTATAAAAGTACCTCAAAAATTTGAATCAAAATATGAAATATTCTCACCTGACATGGCTATGAAAAATTATAGCAGTATATCTCAGGGTTTATTTTAAACAGCACCAGTTCTACAAGATGTTTAATGAAAAATAAAAGATTAATAATCTTGTAAGTTTGGGAAAACCTTAAAAACATCTCTTGCCCTTGGAGCTTAAAATCATATATTAGCAAATCAAAGGGTCTCAGAAACCCTACAGTAATGAAACCTGCTGAATTTTTAAAGTGCGGAATCCTTTCTTCCAGAATTATTTAGTTATATATGTCATGAAACTAATATTTATATAGATGATATATTTGGGGACATACTGCTCTTGAGACATATGCTTATGCATGTATAGGAATCTGACTTAATTATTCCTCTGATGGTACGTTTGAAAGTAAAAAATATAGATATAAGGTATTATTATGCTTTTCTAACATGTCTATTTTATAGAAAAGGGAAAGGTGCAGATGAGAGTGGAAAATTCAAGTAGAAAGATAGTTTAAGCTCTGAATAATATTACTTAAAAAATTAGTAGTAATAATAATTACATGGAAAATCTAAACTAAAATAATTATCCCTTTTAATATTAAAGAAAGCAAAATACAGTAATTGCTTAAACCACTATCTATATAGGTAGATGAACGGATCACTCATTTCCACTTCTGAGCTCCTTTTTGACCTCCTTTTTAAGGAGAAAAGGCTGTTATACCAAGTAAGCCCAAAACCTCACTGCCACAATAGAAGTTGTTTTGATGCTCACATCTATCTCTTACATGGATCTGGTGGTTCTCCTCTACATTGTGATTCAGTGACTCTGGCTACTTTTATATTGTGGTTTCAAGGTCATTTTAGGATCATATAGAGATAGAAGATGGTATGAAGAGTACAAGGGCAGAAATATCAGACACATAACTAATTCGGCCTGGAAGTTAATGTACATCATTTCCACACATGTTGCATTGGCTAGAACTGGAAAGGTGGTCGAACAGAGATTCAAGGAGTGCATTCATAGTTAAGATTGTTGTGTCTTCTTGATACACTGACACTTTTATACTTATTGTTTCATTCTATCCCTGGTAATATTCTTTGTCCTGAAGCTCGCTTTAATATAACCATTTCAGCTTCCTTCTGATTAATGTTTGCAGGATATATCTTTTCCTTATAACTTACCTGTGTCTTTACATTTAAATCTCACTGATATTACCTCTTGCTTGGATGATTATTATTAGCTATTTGATGACAATAGACAAGCTCATCTTCAATCTATTCCCCAGAAGGATCTTTTCAAAATTTGAATATGATATTATTCTCCTGCTTGAAAACCATCCTTAGCACTTTGCCATTTTCAGAATTAAGTCCACACACCTTATCCTTACTTAGAAGACCAAAGATGATCTGTCCTCTACTAACATTTCTACTATCATTATTTGACATTCCTCATCTCACACTTCATACTGAAGACATAATAAACGTTTTTCAGTTCCAATAATTCACTTCTGAATTGTCAGAAGTTCATCTTCATCCTGCCTTATTCTTCTAATGGCCAGTTTCTTTCTATATTTGTATCACTTGGATATTACATCATGTAGGAGTCTACTTTGACCCTTCCAATTCGGAATTCGGTTCTCTTCCTGTAGATTCCCATTGTGTTATCTACTTCCCTTGTTACAACACTTATGAAATGGTGTTATACTTACCTGTTAAACTGGCATGTTCCTCGCCAGACCGTAAGCTCCCTGAAAGTCAGGATGTATCCATTCAGTTCATTGTTGCACCTCCAGCACCCAGCATAGAACTTGTTGATAATTAATGGCTATTGAGTGAATGGCTGAATTACTTAAAGTTGTTAATGACCTCAACACAGGCATTCAGTGCAGTGATGGTCTCATAAACTGGGTTTTGTCTCTAGAAATGGATGTAATAAAAAGACAGGGAAAGAGTTTAAGACATTGAAACACTTCTTCAGATCATGGTAGAATGGTATCAGGAATGGTTCTGTTCCCTAAAAGGTCATGTGAAGAGGTGAGCAGCAAGCAGTCATTTAAATAAGCAAATGGAAGGTACTCAGGAAATATAGAGCAGATATCAAAAATGCCAAGCCAAAAAGGGCTAAATTTAATAAAACACATCAATCAAGAGTGAATGTGGAAGAAAAGCGTTGGGCAAGAGTTGGGAAAGGAGATAGCAGAAGAGTGCACAGAAGGCTACCTGTTATTGATTTTGCCTCATGTGAAATACCTCTCTCTGGAGACTTACTGTTAAGGCACTGGTAGCAAACCCACATATCTACAAAAGCTAAGTAGTAGGAGAACTGAGCCAGATATAAGTTAAGGGTGAGAACTATGAAAATCTGGATACTTTATGTCCCATCTACAGAGTGCAAAGCCTACTAAGCTCTAGTTAATTGTTAACATACAAAAAACGATGATAGACTGGATTAAGAAAATGTGGCACATATACACCATGGAATACTATGCAGCCATAAAAAATGATGAGTTCATGTCCTTTGTAGGGACATGGATGAAATTGGAAATCATCATTCTCAGTAAACTATCGCAAGAACAAAAAACCAAACACCTCATATTCTCACTCATAGGTGGGAATTGAACAATGAGAACACATGGACACAGGAAGGGGAACATCACACTTCGGGGATTGTTGTGGGGTGGGGGGAGGGGGGAGGGATAGCATTGGGAGATATACCTAATGCTGGATGACGAGTTAGTGGGTGCAGCGCACCAGCATGGCACATGTATACATATGTAACTTACCTGCACATTGCGCACATGTACCATAAAACCTAAAGTATAATAATAATAATAATAATAATAATATAAATAAATAAATAAAAATACCATTGACTGGATGGAAAAAAAAAAAGTGAGGTCTACTGTTTCAGGATTTTTCATATAATTCAAGAGAAACCAGAAATCCGAATAGCTTTCTCAAATCTTCCAAATTTCCAAATTTGATAAATACCTAAATAAATTGTAACAACTCAATGCACCAATAAAACCATATATTTAGATCAGATTCAACCCATAGCTGTCAACTTGTGTTTTTTACTTAATTAAATTAACATGAACCCTAAGAGCAATAGTAGATTAAAAAGAAAATGAAGGTACAAGATTAGGGCCAGTGAATGCAGTCTTGTTTCTAGTAAGTTTAATTATAAAGGAAATCTGTGGCCTGAAGACAACAGGGCCTTTATGCAACCAACAGACCCAAATCCTTCCACCAATAGCCAATATTCTCCTCATATTGTGCTTTCTAAAGGTGTCATAAAGTTTATATACAAAATAATAGACATGAAATATTTCCATATTTCTTATTTTGAGATATCAGTGCCTGGATTACTTTAAATCCTAATGTTGTAAGCGTTTTGGGAGAATCTGAATAGCATACATTTGTACACTCCCCACCCTGCCATGCATAGCAAGATGCCAGGTGAAGGTAAGTCAGAGAAAACTATCTTCAGGTTCTTCTTAAGGTAAAACAGAACGCTTAGATTTTGATATAAACCCTTAATGCAGAGATTGCAAATTAGGTGTTTGGAACCTGAACCCACTCCAACAGCTGAATCCAACCCAACAGCTTTTTATCATGAACAACTGCATATAGAAAAGTACATGAAATAAAGAGGGTCACCTCCGATAATTCAGCTCAAAGAGAACACCCCTGTAAACACATTCGGGCCAAGAAATAGAACAGTGCCAGGTCTCAGAAGCCTCCCCTTTAGTCTTCTCAGAATCACTACTCTTTTCTTCCCTTACAAAGGCAACCTACCTCTTGACATTTATGGTAACTGCATTCTTGCTTTTCTTTATTGTTTTGCTAACATCTCCAAATACTTTGGTATAGTTTGCCTCTTGACTAACTAAATATCAATGAAATTATGCAATAGAATTGCACATTGTGTATTTTTTAGTGGCTAGCTTCTTTTCTTCAGCTTTATTGTTGTGTTTTTAATATTCATATTTATTAATTTTATCCTGAAGGTACACATGGTGTTGGATCAGAAACAGATGATTTACTTAAGAGCAAATAATGACCATGCAGTCCTCTGGATCCCAATTCTTACCCTTGGCACAACACAATGAAAGCCAGGTCAGATGTCCTAGGCATACAAACTTTGAAGTCTGTATCACAGATGAGAAACAAGAGAAAAAAAATAATTTAGTCTGTTTACATACAGAAGCAAGAGAAAACTATCTTTTCCACCCCTCCCCAAAAGATAGAAAAAAAAATCTTTGCTCCTTGGATGCAATAATTTTGGGTTCTCTAAATGTTTCAAATATAAATACATTTCTTCAAAGCCAAATGCACCCAAGTGTCTCCAGGTTTTTTGACCTAGAAATGTCTCTAAGATCGTGGGCCTCATTCCCCATTTAATATCTACCTCCAGAGTTAGATAAATCTCTTTCCAGTTCCCTCATTAACTTTGTATATGTTAACTAACTTTCAATGCTTGCTCTCAGCCTAGGTTTCAGGATCCCAAGTTTCAGCCAAATTTGCTCAGAAAGCCCCATAAACACAAAAATATTTTCTCTATACCCTTCATTTGTGAGATCCATCCATTTTGTTGCATGCAACTGCAGTTCCTTCATTACATATTACTCCAATGTATAAGTATTGTACAATTTATTTCTCTATCCTGTTGTTGGTGGACATTTTCTTGCACATGTCTTGGTGCCCATGTGTGTGCATTTCTGTTGAGTGTGCATCTAGGAGTCGAACTGCTGCATCATAGCTAACTTTTGTAGATAATGCAAAAATGTTCCAAAGTGGTTATACCAATTTACATTCCCACCACCAGTATATAAGGTTCTGGTAACTCTATGCCTTACCAAAAGCTGGCATTGCCAATTATTTTGCCACTTTATCCATTCTAGTGCATGTGATGTGCTATTTCACTGTGGTTTTAAATTACATTTCTCTTAAGACTGATTATTCTGTGTCTCTTTCTACATACATATTGGCCTTCTGGATACCCCTTGTGCATTTTTTATTCAAGATATAGAACTTTTCCATCATGGCAAAAAGCTCCCTCATGGTATTCCTTTATAGCCACACCCACCCTCTCACCTCCCACCATCTCTAACCCCTGACAACCACTAATCTGCTCTCCATCTCTATAATTTTGGCATTTTTAAAATGTTATATTTACAGGGAATCATACAATAGTGACATTTATAGATTGGCTTTTTTCATGGTTATTTTTTATTGTATCAGTGTATTTGCGAAATTGTTGGTAAAATTGGTTTGAGTTGATGCTGTATTTTTTCAGAGACTGAGTCTACTTTCTTCAGCCAGGTACCTGGGATCTTAGCACTCTGAAGTCACCTTGGTTAAATATAAGAAATTGAGACTTTCACAAACTGAGATGCATGGCCTGTGAGGGCCTGTATAACACACTGCTGAGATGCAAGCTTCCAGGATTCCAACCCAAGGTTCAGGGAATGGAGCAGATTCAGTATGGCTTCCTCCCTTGGTGAGCTCAGGACCATAATCCCCACTCTTCTTAGCCTTTTGCCGCTAAACTATCCTCTCTGGATCATGTTACATCCCCAACTAAAAAGAAGTTCCAAGCTCCTGACTTGTCTTTCTGAGATTTTCTCCTTCTCTGCATCCTAATCCAGTAATTTTTCTCTATCTATCTTATTAACTTTTTATGCCTTCAATCAAATGACTTTTATATATTTTGTTAAGATTTTCTACTTATCCTCAGCAGTGGGTAGGTCTAAATTACCTAGTCTATTACTACTGGAAACAAATGTTCCCAGTAATTTTTTTTTTCTCTGACCCATTAAGGGTTTAAAATACATTGAATTTTGAATAAAAAATTGTGATATCTGACTTTCATTAATGTCTAAATTCACTTAAGACAAAACTCAGGTAGAACAGTTAGGGGATACTGCCCCTTTTGGGAAAGGCACTTGCTCTTAACTTGGGTAATCTTCCCCATCCCTATTGTCTGTATTCAGCCACTTTATTTAAGTAACATGCCTACTTGGCCACTGTAAGCATTCTTATTAAATGGAAACCTTTCTAATTTAATACTTTTTTTGTTCCTAGAATCTTGTTCATTAACAAGATCTTCATTCTCTAAATTATGGTCACCTTCATTCTTAGCACCAGTATGGGGTATAGGACCATATTCCTCGTGCTATCCCTATTCAATGACTGATCCTCCCTCCAGCCTATTCCAAAAATGTCTTTCTTACCTCTCTAGGACCCAGCCTCTCATAATAATAACTCTAAGTCCAGTAATCAGCCTTTATTATTATTACTGAAAAAAAACTGGAACACATCCTCAGTAATTATTACAAGAGGCTGGTTGTTAAAATTCCCAGCACTACCCTTGATTTACATGGTAAATTTACTTCTCAGAATTTTTCTTATTTTTCAACTAGTTAACTTAGTGTGGTAACGATTGCTCCTCCCACATGAAACAGAGTATAAGTAAACAGGAAAATGTGAGACATTAAAATTAGCATAACACCAAAATCATTATGTAGATTTCTAGATAACATTTTACAATTGTGAATTGTTTTATCAGCATATATTGAGGAACTACTGTTGCCTGTGTGTTGCACTATTGCATGCCCACATATGGCTTCAAAGTAATAGAAAGAATATGTTGGTTCTCAAGGAGCTTAAATTTTATCTGGAGAGATCACATAGAAAGCACTATAAAATATACATGAAATACTTTTCTATATCTAAAATGACAGCATAAAAGGAAGCATATTATGCTACTAGAAAGCCAGTTAGAAAAGTAACAATAAGTTGAGGATGTTGAACAAGAAAGGCTTTTGAAAAAGGTTCTTGGGTCAATTTTCAGGAAAGTTTTAGACGTAGACTTATGAGAGAGGGGGAAAGTATTCTAGCAAGTGGCAATTTTTGCAGAGCTTTTATTTTCAAGTGCTCAATTGGTTCATCTCTATTTTTTGTCAGCAGACTTTTAAAGGGGATTTTGTGGTGTTGGTTGGAATTGATATATTTTTAATGCTCAAGAATATGTAGACAGTCAAGTATTATTATAGGCAATCATCTCGAGTCTTCAGTTCAGTCTTGTCATCTTCCCTCTCAACAGAAATACTGCACTTTCTGCAGGAGGTAAGGTGTTCAGCATGTAGATGCTGACCTTAAGGAGTTTATGATTGATTACCTTAGAGATTTAGGCACCTAAGTGAGAAGTTAAACCACATGCAGTGGCTACCTAGCCATTCAAGAAATGTCGTAAAGCAGTGGATGATAAATATCAAAAACACCAGTACTGACAAGTCCCAGCTAAGTTCATAGGAGGTGTAATCCTTGGAAGAGAAAGGCTTCAGGAAACAAAAAATGTAACTTAAAATCAGTTCAGCATGGGAACCACAGAGGTCCTCTAATCCAACTAGATGAATCCCTTCTATGAAATCACTAATAAATGGCTCTCCTTTTTTTTTTTTATCCTCACCAGTAACAGAGGATTTGCTTTCATGAGACATCAATTTAAAAGTTTTAGAAATAATGTCCTTCCTTATACAAAGTCTCAAATCAGCCTCCTTCTTAAATTTAATAGTGCTATCCAGAGCTTCTCAGATCGGTGATTTGGCATCCTCCAGCACTCCAGTGTGTCACAGGTGTGCTGACTTATTTCTTTCCTTAGCCCTCCAAGCTGTCCTGCAGAGACTGAAGTACCCACAGCCCCAGAACTATGGCCATGAGAAACCTCTTGTGTTTATTACATTGCCATAAATAGTATCACCTCTTATGTGTACTCTGCTGTAAAAAAGATTGTGAAGCATTGCTCAGTATAATGTGTCGGCAAAGAGATCAAGTCTCTGGAATCACACAGACCCAAGTTAGAACCTTGGCTCTGCCAGATATTAGTTTTCAGGCCTTGGAAAAGAAACTACATCTTTTCAAGCCTCAATTTCTACATTGCAAAATAGATGCAATAATACTGCCTCCCTTGTGAAGTTGGTGTAAAAATTAAAGATGATAACATAATAGCACTAAAAGAATAGTATTATTGTTATTAGTTCTGGTTTTACGTTTTTAAATATGCTATAGAATTCTTCTTCTATTTTTAGAAACTTCATAATATTTAAAGCTAGTTTATTGTTTCCTCTCAGTATTCTCCTATGGCTAAATAGCCTAAGTTCCTTCAGCTTTTCCTCGTCAACATAAATTCAAGTTCCTTCTACATCTTAGTTTCTCTCTTTATTTCTTTTTGCATATGTAGTACTAAGAACTGGATGCATCCCTGTAGATTTGGCTTGATAAACTAGTCCTTGAAGTGTGGATGGAATAGGGCAGTGGAGGAAAGATATTCACGCTGGAGAACCGTGTAGTAAGCAAAGGAGAAGTCATAATACATCTGTCATGTTTATCAACAAATGGGCCTCACTGGCTACAAACATAATCGTATGGGGGAAAAAGAATTTTAAAGAGGGAGCATTGTGAACTCCTGTAATCATGTGACTATAGATTCTATCCAATGTAAAGAAATACCAACATAATTGTCATTAAAGGAGATCGATCTCTCTTTTGAAAGCAAGCAACCACAATATTTATGTGAGCTACAAGCAAAATGTCACACATACATACTATAATCCCTTTTTTCTTTTTCTTTTTTTGAGACGGAGTCTTGCTCTGTCGCCAGGCTGGAGTGCAGTGGCACGATCTCTGCTCACTGCATCCTCGCCTCCGACTTCAAGCGATTCCCCTGCCTCAGCCTCCTGAGTAGCTGGGAGTACAGCCACACGCCACCACGCCCGGCTAATTTTTTGTATTTTAGTAGAGACGGGGTTTCACCATGTTGGCGAGAATGGTCTCGATTTTCTGACCTCGTGATCTGCCTGCCTCGGCCTCCCAAATTGCTGGCATTACAGGCATGAGCCATCGTGCCCAGCCCATCCATACTATAATACTTTTTTGCTCCCCTAGAATTGTCCAACAGGATGCTGGAAAACCGGAGATTATCTACAAGCTACACATACCCTGGGCTTTCAGTGGCTGTTGGCTATTGTAGTCCACTCCGGTTGAAAGAGGTTGGTGACAGAGTTACCTTGTCCTATCCTAAGAGTCACAACTCAAGAGATTCAACCTTCAGATTTCCTCTATTCCTGACCCCTTTTATTTTGGCCTTCTGGTCTTTCTTCCATTCATTCCATATAGTATAATGCTTAGAATCTGTTGGTGTTCATCCCCCCCACCTCTGCTAAGTATTAGTTGTGTGACATTGGGCAAATTATTCTACTTTGTAACTCAGTTTCGTCTTCTATTAAAATGAGGATTTTTTTTTTTACAGTACTTTAACAATAAATTGTGACCATTAAATGAGATAATGTATCTATAGTGCTTAGAAGAGAGCCTGGCAATAATAAGCGCTATTTATGTTAACTGTTATTTTGAGTCATTATTATTCATACATTCAACGAATACCACTGTGCTAAGTACAGGGGATGTGCTGGTACATTGGACAATCTCTTACCCCTAATGGTCACATTTCTTCTGATTTTGTGAGACATGCAATGACTTTCGAATCCGACTCCTGGATGCAATTTCAGAAGCTGCTGTTGGTAACTGTGGATGAGGCACTTGCCTTCTCTGAGCCTGTTTCCACATCTGTAAAATGAGGATTAATAAAATCTACTTGGAAGATTTGTTCTGACTATTAAAAAGACAAAATATGCAAATTATCTGGCACATTTGGAGTCAAATATACTTTCCTTTTCACAGTCTTGTGGCCACACCTGACGCTAGGGAACTCCACTCTAGGCTTAGAAAACAGTGCTGTCTTCTTAAGTGCTGGGGAGGAGTAAGAGGGTATGGAGGGAACTCATCTGCAGGAAGGGTAAAACCCAGAAGGCGTGGGAGGAGACGGAGACAGGAGGGATGCAGGGGCCGCCCCTGGCCTACAACTCCCGGGATGCTCCGGGAGCGCCCCGCCACGCCCCACCCCGCCCGCCGCGGCGGGCGCTGCCCACCCGGCGGAGCCGAGAGGCGTGCAGAGGCTACAAGTGCGGTGGCTGGTGATTGGGGGACTTTCTCCGGGAGCTGTGCCGGGAGAGCGCGCGGTGCTCGAGCCGCACAGGGTGGCCGAAGCAGAACGTGAGTAGCGGGGAGTGGGATGGGGTGGAGGGTTTGGGTGCGTGAGTGAGAAACCTGGAGCCTAGCGGAGCTGGAGCGCATATCCCCGCTCCCTGCCCAAGGTGCCTCCTTCGCCTCCGAGTACTAGGCGGACACATCCGTACCTCGAGTGCCTCAGTGGGTGCATAGTTCACCAGAAATAGATCGCCGGATCCGGCGGCGCTTGCTGGGGGCACCGCTGGCAGGTGCTTGGGGCTCGCCCTCCCGGCTTTGCTCGCACAGGGCGCATCCAGAGGTCGCCTCCCCGAGACCAGCCTTGCCTGTGTCAGTTTAAAGCAAATATTAATGCTTTTAATTGATGACAGATGGACGAGGGAAAGTGTGTGTCCCCTCGCTTTAAAGTGCAATGTCGTTAACTGGGCTTTTAAGCAGATCAGAGGAAAAAGAGGGAGAGGACGGAAGAAAAAAGAGTCTTTAGCTGGTCCCCTGGGATTATCCATTCTCCACTGAGAATGGAAGCCCCGGATTAGGGAGCTGCAAAGGAAATCGACTGTGCTGCTAGCATACCTCCGGTAGAACAAGCGAACAAGCGGGAGTAGCTTTTCTGTAAAGAGAGGTAGAGGCGGCCGTAGGGAATTAAGTGGGGATTTCTCTCTTCTTTTGTTATAAACTGAAAGTCTCAAAGAACCCTGCTGATTTTATCCAAGGTAGGCTAGTGTGATGACTTAATTGTACCAAAGGTTAATCAGAGCCCCTAATGCCTGAGAAAACTGGAAGAAGAGTTATCGGTAATTGATGAAGCCTGTTACCATCACTTCATTCATTGAGGGATCCTTTAGTGGGGGTTTGTTCTAGTTTAGTAGTGATTCTTTTGCCCTGTTGTTTTTTGCTGTTTTCACTGTAGAGAAACCCCGATAACAGGAGAAAAACGTTTTCTGTTTTGCTTTGTTTTTTTTTGTTTTGTTTTAAACAAACTCTTATGTGTAGCAGAAAACATGTCAATTCCCTCTCCCATATTTTGAGTTGCCAGGTTGACCTTAGGTGACTCTTGCCTCTGTTTCTGTTACCAGCTTTGGAGCTGTCGATTTTGAATTATAAGAAGCCTCAAGCCGTTGGGTTAAATCAATTATCACTCTGGATTTGGAAGCAAAATAAAAGGAGCCTTTGGTTAAAATCTCTAATGATAGTGGAAAGTGAATTTTTATTCCTTAGAAACATGGCAGAGGCAGAGAAAGGCAGATGGTTTTCCGCTCAAACCAAAGTTCTCTCCCAGAAATGCCCCTTGCTGCAGTCGGGGGTGAGGAGTGACATGTTTATAAAATTACAGAGGTAACCTTGGAAATAGCTTCTCACCTATTTGCCTCCACAGAACTCTTACTCTGTGGGTTTGTAGTTTGCCTTTTATTATCAGTTCACTTCTGGATTGGGTTTGTAAAACTATCCGGATGGTCAATTTCTTGTGCACGTGTGATAGCAAAGCATGCAGAGAGGGAGGAACACAGACCCAGGGAACGGGAGTAACAAATCCTGCAGCTGGAGCAGTCAGGTGTGTGTGTGGAGGAGTGGGTTGGCCCATTGTATTTTGCAGGGATTGCAGTAAGGTCTGTTGCCTGTACGCTTTGGGGTCCAGAACATGCTTCCCCCGTGGAGCAGTGAGGGAATAGGGCTGAGTAGAAGCACAGTGAATAAGCAGCATATGGTCTTGTAAATACAGGGCTGCTTGTCACTAGGGTCATTGGATGTATGAGGTGTAAGGTTAGCAGAGGTGGCCGATTAAGCTGGCCTTTTTCATCTACTTCAGAGCTATGAAATCAAAATGCTGAGTTCCTGCCCAGCTGATAGGGGTGTATAGTCATTCACTGATGGTGATGCTCCAAAGCTAATCTGTATTAGAATTTGCTCTGAACTAGGGAGAATGTAAACACTTACAGTCTAACTGAATTAACAAGTCTATGCTTCCCCAAGTCCTCCAGAAAATCGGCAGCTCTGCTAAAGAGGGCTCTTGCCTTTCTAATTTGTCTTTTTACAGGAAACTTGCCTTCTCGTTTGAGGGATCCTTTTGCAGGAATGCGCGAGTCCTTGGATAAATTTGGCTTGGTGACGGCAGTATTCTTTCTCAATAGACACTGCCACTTCCTCCACGCGCCTTTCTACCCTGACTTAAGTTTCTCAGTGTTAATCACTATGACAAGTGAGAGCATTTGCCCTTTCCACACTTTTCCTGCCACTAGGTATCCCCTCCCTTCTTTTGCCTGTTTGAGGTGGAAAAGGGGCTAAACAGGTGCAGCTGTGAAGGAAATGGGGACCCCAGGAGCAACACTCCTGGAAGTACAACCTTAGCTTCTGTTGGGTTCTTATCTAACTCTGTTGCTATTGGCAGACTTTCCGGAAGCTGCTGGGGGATGTCTGACTAGCTCTCATGGAGCTCCACTACCTTGCTAAGAAGAGCAACCAGGCAGACCTCTGTGATGCCGGGGACTGGAGTTCAAGAGGGCTGCCTGGTGACCAGGCAGATACAGCAGCCACCAGAGCTGCTCTCTGCTGTCAGAAACAGTGTGCATCCACCCCAAGAGCAACCAAGATGGAAGGGTCTAAACTTAGTTCTTCTCCAGCATCCCCCTCCTCCTCTCTGCAAAACAGTACTCTTCAGCCAGACGCCTTTCCACCAGGACTTCTCCACTCAGGGAACAACCAAATAACAGTGGAACGGAAAGTCTGTGACTGCTGCAACCAGGAATTAGAAACTTCTTTTACCTGTGTGGACAAAAACATCAACTTGGAGCAGCGGAACCAGAGCTCGCCATCAGCAAAAGGGCATAATCACCCTGGGGAGCTTGGCTGGGAAAATCCAAATGAGTGGTCCCAAGAGGCTGCCATATCTTTGATATCTGAAGAGGAAGATGATACAAGTTCAGAAGCCACATCTTCAGGGAAGTCTATAGACTATGGTTTCATCAGCGCCATCTTGTTCTTGGTCGCTGGGATCCTGCTGGTGATCATCTCTTACATCGTCCCACGGGAAGTGACTGTGGACCCCAACACTGTGGCAGCCCGGGAGATGGAGCGCCTGGAGAAGGAGAGTGCGAGGCTGGGGGCTCACCTGGACCGCTGTGTGATTGCGGGGCTCTGCCTCCTCACGCTGGGGGGTGTCGTCCTGTCCTGCTTGTTAATGATGTCCATGTGGAAGGGGGAGCTCTATCGTCGAAACAGATTTGCCTCTTCCAAAGAGTCTGCAAAACTCTATGGTTCTTTCAACTTCAGGATGAAAACCAGCACGAATGAAAACACTCTGGAACTGTCCTTGGTAGAGGAAGATGCACTCGCTGTACAGAGTTAATTCTGGTTGTGAATATCTTGAGAGTCTACCTTGGCATTTTATAATATGAAAAAAGTTAATTTATAAAAATTCACAGTGCAATTTATTTGCCTGGCAAGAAAAGTTGATTTCACAAACCAACAGCCAGTAAGTGTTTTTATTCTCCATGTGTCTTCTATTTAGAAGAAAAGCCATGTAAGATGTATAAGAAACCACAACCAGCCACACCTATCCTTCTGAAGAGCTGAAGGCTAATTAATCTGTAATGGCCAAGAACTTCTACTTCGATAGAAAAATATTTCTAATGACACAGTATACAAATTATTTCTTTTACACAAATATATGATGTTATTCTCTGGACACTAGGTGGTCCTACACACAGTAGGATCAATTGCTAATCTACTTTGTGAAAAAGAACTAAGCACTAATCAATAATAAGGCTTACATCTAATTCTCAAAGGTGCTTATCCATTTTCTTGCTAAATTATCCTTCTTGTAATTTGGCTAAACACTAAAATATGGAATTTTTAGTTTGAATATTTTGAAGTTTGAGGATGTTGGGCTTTTCTTATTGTAAAAAATGTTATGTTTGAAATTATTCCTGTATTCAAAAATGGTAATTAAGTCATTAGGATAAACCTTCTAATAAAAGAAAATTATGTAAGTCATTGTAAGACCAATGTGAATTTAAACCACAGTGTTGGTGCCAGATATTAGCCAGGGTCACAGGCTCTTTTTTAAAATGAAGTCAAATTAGTTACTGATACAAATTTTATATTTTGTGATTTTGCCATCATACTGGTTATCTGTGCTCTTGAAGTCTGCTGGTTCTCACATCAAAGAGGCAAGGCATGAGACATTTTAAATATATTTCCAGACATCTAAACATCTAGACAGGCCTGAGTCATGATCAGCTCTGGTGTGCTTCCAGGTGACATCTTGTTATTGCTGTTTGCGGAAAACCACCAATAGAATTGCAGCTAGACTTCTGGGGACTGTGCCTAGCAGGCTGTATCACTTGCTGTAGGCCAAGCAAGCACTTCCCTCATGGTAGCAGCAGTCCTTAAGCCCAAAGCCAAAAAAAATAAAATGGAAAGAGAGAGAGATTCAATACACTGATTTAATGGGGACTGTAGTTATCGTCAGAATTCACCTCCCACTCACAATGGTCTAGATGTCATTCAGCAACTGTGAACTCTTGCCTCATAAAGCACAAACTCTTCTCTAAGAGCAGCATGATGAGCAAGGTGCTCACTTTGCAAGACACACACTGGGTGTTCACAGTGACAGACCGCCTCATTATGGTGACGGTTCAGAAAAGGGATGGGAAATGCAGCCTCAGAAATACCTTACATTTTGCAACTCTGCCTGGAGCTTTTTCCGACCTGTGCTGTAAGAGTTGTAACTTCCACGATTGCATTACCAGGATCAGGGGGTCATTCTTAAAGAGGACAGGAGCTGGGAATTGGTATGAGACAGCAGGAATGAGGAAGTAAGAAAGTGATTTCTTTGCAGATTTTTAAAGGCTATTTCAAATGTCTGAAGTTTGTGTTGTTGTGGACAACTGTGGAATACATGGGTGACTTTGGCAAAATGTGTGAATCAGGATATTTATGTGGATGAGCTCTCATGGGTGTCAGAGACTGATTTGATGAGTGAGGTATGCTGCATATGACTAAGAGTTGAAGTGAAATACAAAAAGGAGGCTCAGAAGATGGTAAAAAGAGAGGATGGGCATATGAAAGAATTATTAGGTAAAAATGAGAAATTATATGGGCATCAGAGGAAGCTAGACATAGTTAATTGCCTTATGTTATACAGCAATACTGATTACTGAAAAGAAAGAATTGAGATGACATAAACATGATTTTTGCTTTCCGTTGCTGTTTTTTTTGTGCTTTTTGAACAAACTTTGTTTTACCGTGACTCTCATTTCATGATTTTTGTTGAGGCTGCCTTACCAGTGGTGTAAGTTTTATATTCTGAAGATTTCTAAGTCCAGCTCTAGCCTGCTTAAGGATCCACTTTGGATGATGTTGAAACAAGAAGGAAACGATCTGCTGAGTGAGTAGGTCTGAGCTGTGTGTTAAAAAAAGAAGGCATTAAAAAAAAGAAGGCATTAAAGAAAAAACTAATGTTTATTCATAGAAGCTAAATGAGATCAACTGAGTTTTGTTTTTATTTATTGGTGAAACAGGATTAATTAGCCAAATGGCAGACTAAACTGAATTAATGTGAAATGAATTTTCAGTTTATGAAGGAAGAGGAGTTTGGGAATCAAGTGTTAGGAGGTCTTTTCACTTGATAATAAAGCTTTTCATGTGGAAGCATTTAATGCATCTTGCAGGGCTACCAAATAATATAGATGTGATCTAGAGGTAACATTTTGAAAAATGCCATTTTGGAAGAAAAAAATTCAACAGGGAAGAAAAAGACCTAACACATCAAAATACATTTCCTTTCTTTTCCCTAGAATGCTATAATTTCCTTTAAAATTTCAAACCGAAATGTGGTAAGTAAATGCACACTTCAACATTATTTAAATCTAACATATAGAGCACATCTCTTTTAAGGTTCTACTTATCTGAGGGCAAACCATTACACATTACATGATTTAGAAAATCATCTGAATGACTTCTTTTGGGCTGTGGTGACATTATTCAGATACTTGCCTTAATCGACTTTTCCCTGGGTATTTCGTTTATGTAGCCCTTATCCATCCTGCCTGAATTCAATATGAAGATTACTTGAATTTAAAATGATGGTAACACAGGCAAAGAAAAGCCATGTGCTTTATTTCCTGTTGGTCCCAATCTGACAGAGTGTTTTTGGCTCTAGAGGTACTTTGGCAAGACCAGGTGATACATTCTACAGACATTGGGCATACAATACCTATGGTGTTGGTCTTGCATCCTTCGTGGAGATTTATGACCTTCCATCTATCTCTTCAACATGGTGCTGATTGTTACCTATGAAAGTTTTTATTGCTAGTCCTAGAGAAGAAAACCATATTTCAGTGGTTCTAGGTCTTTAGCTTATTTACATGGTTTTAGAAATCTAAACTCAGAGTCATCTTCCTAATCCCAATGAGAAGACAGCTCGTCTTTCAGCAGTGTGGCCCAATGGGGTGAGTTACAGAAAGAAAGCTGTCTTTCTCCTTTATTACTGGGATCTACACGCTGCTGATGGATGATTTAAGGCTCCTAATATCTTTATAAGCCAGTTCTTTTTAGGGCACCTTAAACTGTTAGTGGTAGAGTTTGCAAAGAGTTTTCTTTGCAGTGCTGTGTGTCCTTCCCACCCACTGGGAGCTCTTAAAGCAGATCATGTAATAAGATGTACTGGCCCCTCATATAAAGAACAGCTTTTCTTCATGCTCCCCACTGTGTAGGTGATTTATAGTTTAGAGAAAGACAAGACTGCTTGGAACCATGAAGTTCTTGGAGGCCATCGTTGATTTTACCCACATGACTGCTATAACCCTTGATTCTGTTCTATCAAGTTACTTGCCTTGATATCACATGCTTTGCTGTCTGCTTAAAATATGAGTTCATCCCCCTCATACTTACTTGTTTTAGGGACCCAATTGGACCAGTGCTGGCACATGCCCTTCAAGGTACAACTTCTGAAAAGAGACTGTGCCACCAAATTATGTGTGCCTTTACCTCAGTCCCCCAGGATAAGGGGTGACTTAATCCTGATAAATGAGTGACTGAGCACCATGCTAGTTAAATATTGAGAATTAAAAGCCTGAACCCAATGGCTCTACTCTTTTTTTTACACTTTCCGACAAACAAAAATTCTAGGCAGGAGCATGTGAACATTTTGGTCTTCATCTTTCACATGTGCAATGGTAGGTGTATGCAAAATTTTACTTGGGTTGTCAAGTTAAAAAAGTGTTCTATATGTATATCTCTTAGGAGAAGGTTTTTCAACCTGAAGATCAGATTTCATTGCAGCAATTAATGCCATCAAAAAAACGTGGTCTGACAAAAAAGATTCACAACCTTTGCCAGTGGTTCGCCTATTACAGCAAGATGTAATACTATCAGTACTTACTGTTCTCTGTAATGGGTTTAACCTTTCCCAGAATTGGACATAAAGAATGACTACGATGAGAAAATTATAATGAACTCTTACTGGCTTTTCCTAGTCTAAAAAGAGTACTTAAGAAAGAGAATTAACATATCATTGCCTTTTGGCTGATTTTTAGCTATATCTTTTTTTGGTTCATAATATTCTATATTATCTTCTCCCAAATTTTATAAGTCTTGGGAAATAATTTGCCTGCCTAGTGCGTTGACACTGTAAAAAGCAAGACGTTATTTTAAACACATAAAACTGATTTCAAGAATCTGTGGCTTACACTTAAGAGTGTACTCGTGGTTTATGTTTGTGTGCAGATTTATGTGCACTCATGTCTATGTGCATTTGGACTATATTTTATAGTTATACAGCTTTAATATCCAAAGTTATTGTTAGAATAATTTTATTATAGGAATTTGGCATGCCTTACTGTTGACATTAAGAAGAAGAGAAGTCTTTCACAAGTCATGAATGAAGAATTTGGAATCAGCCTCAGAATGAGATGCCATAATTATTATAAACCTGTTTTGGTTGTTCAGCCTCCCACAAATATTTATTGATTTGTTTTTTAACTCCTCAATTTCAGGCTTATGAGAGTGTGAGATATTTGGAAATTATTTTACCGTGAATTGTTATTTTATTTCAGGGGACTATGGGGAGTATATTCCTTTGTTTCAAATTTGGGTAACTCCCTGTGTTTCAGGAACAGCTCTCCCTATTTTTTCACTGCCATCTTCAGGCTTCCTAGCCAGGCTCCAAACAAATGTCATATAAGAAAGAAAGATTAATTATTACATATTGTGTATTTAGAGTTCGTACCCTGTGGTTCTTATCGTGCTTTTAATTTTACTTTTCTTGCCAAACAAAAATAATTTGACATTGATTATGTGCTTTTTGATATTTTCAAGGGCAATTATTAAGGTTATGAGCTCTTTCTTAGGGCACTTGATGCCTTATATGTTAATAGCAAGTGTGTCATATCATTTTAAAATAAAACTATTCAAAGGCTTTATTGTGTTTATTAAGCTTAATTTAAATTGGGATCTGTAATGCTGATTTGGTCTAAAATTATATTTGAAATTATTTGTCCAAAAAAATTAAAATGAATATTTACCCCAATTTAGGTTTGTCATTCTTCTTGCTACCATTTCACTATATAATGTAGACTGTGCCTTATTTTTTGTTGTTTTATAGGAAACAGTCCAAGTTATTTGGGTTTCTCTAAATTACTCAGTATTAGAGTATACATTTTATGATATGGAAAAAATACATGAATAAATATTTTTTAAAAACACTTATCTGAGTGTCTAGAAAGCTTTTAGGTGAGAAACAAATATCAAATTAACTTATGCACCTGCTTTTAATCTTCTTGTAATCTAATTTTGATCTCCCTTTTCATTTGAAGAATGTATCACAATTTATATTATTAACTGGAATTTTATCCTTATTGTATATAAATGCTGTCAAGGTCAAAAACTCTAAAGAGACATTTGGAAGTGAGGCCCCATATCTTGCTCCATCTATTTTGAATAAAAATTGGATCAAGATTCTTATCTACATCCTTTATAGGAAGAAAGTCTACTTCTTTAGATGATATCTGTTTTTTTCTAGAAGTTCTTTTGGATTTTGTTAACCACCTCTGATCATTCGGAATAAGCTAAGTGATGCTGTTACAATTCCACAGCCTCTCACTATATGACTCTTGCAGGTCAGCAGTCAAGGGGACCCAGTCTGATGCAGCCACCTTTTTACATGTCTCTAATTGCCAAGCTAGAGGGGAAAAGAGTCTGAAAGGTCTCAAAGAGACACTGCACCAGGTCAACATGTATTTAGTCAGGACTAGTCATATAGTCCCACTTAAGCCAGGAAATGCAGTTCCATCATGAGCCCTGAAATGAGGAGAATTGGGACTGTTTGGCAAATGACACTAATGACTACCATAATTTCTAAGGTCTTTGTTTTGTTCAAGCAGAGTATGTATCAATGAACATAAATATTCTCATCTTCTCTAATGATCACTTGATCAATTTAATATGAATACATTTATACTGGGGGCCAAAAATGCTAAAGATCTCCAGAGAAGGCAAATTTAGTAGATCTGTATTAAATGCTTAAAAAGAAATGGTCACAATTATACTTTAATATTACCTATAGGATTTTATTGTTTAATCATAAAAAGGAGATTAAGCCAACATTTGTCCTTTCAACTCATGGACAGGAGGAAGTGCTTACTTTCCTAGGTCCTTACTATGTATTATTTAATTTATACCTCACCTCATTTAATTCTCACAGCATCTCTGCAAGGCAAGTGTTATCTGCATTTTACAAATGAAAAACTGAAGCTGGAGAATGTCAAATAACTGGCCAAAGTTATATAACTAATAAGTGGTAGGAAAAGAATTAAAATCTGGGACTCCTTCACTAAAATTACATATTTACCCAAGTTTAGAAGGAATATGACCCTTATAAAAACATCAATTTATACTAGCTTTTTTATTTTGCACTTATTATTTTATAAACTGAAGAAAATAGCAGGCTTGTGATCTGAGAAATAAGGAACCCTTCCTATAAAGAAATCATATCACTATTTTGCTTTTAGGTAATATAGTGATTTATCAAAATATGTCAAAACTATCAACTCACAGCCATCCTACTTCTTACCCCTAATGAGATTCAAGTAAGCTTATGCTGACACTTTTCCTTGGAATTGAAAAGAAAATGTAGTTACTCTATGTGCACAACAGTGAACATAGAGTTTATCTAGTCTCTAGTAAGGGATCCAGGGACAGAGAGAAAGTCAAACTGAGTGCTTACTATGTGCCAGGCATTCTGCGTTCATGTGCAGTGTCTTGCATAATCTCCCAACACATCGAATAATAAAGGCTTCAGAACCGTGGAGACAGATGACCTGAAGTTTGAATGCCTGCTCCTCTACTCTTGTAATGACATCTGAGCCAAGTTTCTTCATCTGTAAAATGAGAATAATACTGTTTGCCTTGCAAGACTCTGATAGAACGTAAATAAGAAAAGTTAGAGAAAAATGAAAACAAATCCTTTTCTCATATTCCATCATAACAGCTACCATTATCTTAAGTGAGATTCTTTGTAACTGCAGAATATGAGTTTTTGTAGGTACTTGGGATCCTATATGTTCATGCTGATTATCGGCTGATGAAAAACTGAATTGGGCCAATTGTCAGATGATTACTGATCATCATGATAAAACATAATATTTTTTTGCTTATGCTCCTTTCTCCTCCTCATCCTCCTTTTCCTTCTTAATTTCCTCTTCCTCCTTTTTCCCACTCCCTCTTTCTCTCCTCCCTTCCTTCATCATCATCATCATCATCATCATCATCATCATCATGTGGAAACTGCTTATTTGGATGTCTCTTACTTCCACCATCATAAATACATCCCTCCAAGAAAGAAATTTACATCTCCCTTCATGAGCGGAAAAACAATTTGGAAAACAGTCTTTTGTTTAATTGTGGCGTATGGTATGTAAATATCTTGTACTACAATCTTCTAGATCTTGAATAGTCATAACTCCAATCATCAGCATGCCATGTGGCAAAATATTAATATTTAATTATTTTTTGTTTTAAGACAATCTCACTCTGTTGCCCAGGCTGCAGTGCACTGGCGTGATCTTGGCACACTGCAACCTCAGCCTCTTGGGTTCAAACAATTTTCCTGCCTCAGCCTCCCCAGTAGCTGGGATTACAGGCACCTGCCACCGCACTTGGCTAATTTTTGTATTTTTAGTAGAGACAGAGTTTCACCATGTTAGCCAGGCTGGTCTCAACCTCCTTAACTCAAGTGATCTGCCTGCCTCGGCTGCCCAAAGTGTTGGGATTACAGGTGTGAGCCATGGTGCCCAGCGTAATTATCTTTTAAACAAAATAGCTTTTACCATACCAAAACCCAACAAAATCCTGTCATTTGGTTGAATTGTTTTTAACATTCATAGTGTTAAAACTTAAAAGATTCTATCAATGAGCACTCTGACAAAAGACTGTTCTTCATTGCCATTTATCCAGACCACAGAGTTCATGTGTTTATATTTATCTTTGAATTTTATTGAACCTTGTCCACATTCTGCCAAATTAGCAAAAGTAACTGTTCTGGAATACAAATGACATTAAGAACAGTTGCTAAAAATTGAACTCATTTTCTCCTGATACTGAAATGGCATAATCAGTGATGCCCCCTGCTGCTGAGTGGATCCATAGGAGGGAAACCAGGGTACCAGAGCAGGAAGAGGGTAGAACCACCAGCCTTCAGCCATACCTTATACAAATGATGAGCTCAGGAAAGAACTTCTTGGAACAGAATATAAGGGGGCTAGGAGAGACAGAGGCTAGACCCTAAAGAGTAAAATATGAAGCTGAAAGAGATTTTGAGTGATAAAGGTTCAGTAGTGATGCTGCCTTATGTCAAAGAGCATTATAAGGTCAAAGTTGTTTTTTATAATCTCAAAAGAGCATTGTTGAGCTGAAAAAGAGAAGCCATGGGTCAGGAAACAAAGGAACAACTCAGGCTGGAGGCAGGAAAATTTTAATATGGTTATTGGCACACGGAACTGATGGGAAGCAAGTAACACAAAAGCCTAAGTTTGTAAGGGAAATACATTGCCAAAGAACCCATGAGCCTTAGACTATTTGAGCCTTAATAAACAACACTTGAGTCCGCAAACTTGTAGCAGTAGGAAACAGGCTAGAAAATGTGTTATAACAGCCCCCAAAGAGGGCATGTTCCTGAATATTTATTTTAGATGTGGCCATAGATAAAACAAAAGGAAGAAACTCCTAGGGCCTTGAATGAGGGGCCTTGGAAACAATGGACAAGTGATTCCTTCCAGAGAGAAGGACAGGGCATATCCAAGGAATTTACCCCACCCACAGGGCACAAAATACATCACAATGCCTGACTGACATAGTTTCAGCATTCTGATGAACCAATGATTATGTCAGATTGTTTCTTATGGTTATCATGTCCCTCTTCCATTATTATATGTTTTACATGAGGTGTAACATATCTTCTGTTTATAGTTTGCCAGATCACAACATCTGGCAACTTTATGAGAATACTATGTACATTTTGGAGGTCTTGGATTTGGAGCTGGAGGCATGATCTGGATGGGTCCTTTAGTCTTCCTCCTTGGGAGCTGAGTCTTCGTGTGTAAGAAAGGATAGACTAGCCAAGTGTTGTGGCTCACACCTGTAATCACAACACTCTGGGAGGCTGAGGCAGGAGAATCACTTAAGGCCAGGAGTTGGAGACCTGCCTGGGCAACATAGTGAGACCTGGTCTCTACAGAAGAAAAAAAAAAAAGGAAGGGAGAGACTATGGCACATCTGCCAAAGATCCATGCCCATTTACTTTGTGTAGAGTTTTTGCTAGAGAACAGCAGCCTAAACAAGGGTTGCATTTCCCAGTTCTCTTTCCACTTAGGTAGGTCCAAATGGCTAATTGGCACCAAAGGAATGTGAGCAAAGTGACATGAATTACCTCCTGGCTCTAGTGGTTAAGAAACCAGCATGCCTTTATGCACTTCGCTTCTCAATCTGGTGGCTGGATGAAGCTGCCTAAGAACTTACAGAAGCCACATTGAAGACGTAAATCCTCCAGCAGCCTGGTTTGGGGGGCTGTCTGCGTCACTATTATTGAGAACCTTAGGCTGTTAAAGGCTCTGTCATCTTCCAGGATTACTCTGGTTGTTAATATCTAGCTGGCAGACAGAAAAAGGGACAGCGTTGGAGATTTTGTGGGAGGTTTTCAGTCCAGTTGGTTAGCACTTGGTATTATTGCCACATCCAGCTGCAAGGGAGGTTGGGAAATGTAGTCCAGCAGTATATCTGGGAGAAAGAAGAAATGAGTTGGAACAGCTAGCCAGTCTGTTCCACAAGGTATGACCTGCTTATGGTTAATTTCCTATTTAATGTTTGCTTTTCTACTTATTTTCTTCATTTCTACATATCAAAATCTCCCTCTAGTTCACTATGAGCTTTGCCTTCTTTTTTCCTCAAGTGAATTAGGTTAAGTATCTCATGGTAAAATCTCAGTTTAGATCACATTTGGTGTATAAGTCATATATGGCTGCATAATCTATTACCCCAAAGTGTAGTTTAAAAAATTAAACTTTTATTATCCCACAGTTGTCTGTTGGTCAGGAATTTGGGAACAGCTTAGCTGTGTGGTTTTGGCTCAGGGTTTTCTCATAAGGTTTCAGTCACGCTGTTGGCTAGGGTTATGGGCATTTTAAGGCTTGCCTGTGACTGGAGGATTCGATTCCAAAATTACTCACTCACATGGCTGACAAGTTTGTGCCGGCTGTTGGCAGGAGGTCTTGATTTGATTCCTTACTACTTGGACCTCTCCATAGGGCTTCTTGAGTTTCCTCCAAACAAGGCTGCTGGGTCCCCTGAGGAGAGGGACCCAAGACAGAAAGGAAGCTGCAAAGAATTTTATGGCCCAGTTTTGGATGTCAAACACTGTCACTTCCACCTCATCCTATACATTAAAATAGTCGCTAACTCCAGCCCACAGTCCAGGATAGTGAAACTAGGCTCCACTGTTTTAGGGGAGGAGTGTCAAGAAGGAATGCGTACCTATTTTAAAACCTTCACTCTCAGTATTTTGATTTTTCTAAATCCTTCTATTTTCTTTAGTGTTGCTAATATAGTACCTCTTTACTTAATTAGTATTTTAATTATATGTCTATTTTAATTCCTATTTTAGGAACGTTAACTGTATCTTTTTTTAGGATATATTGATGAGAGTGTTGAATTTAATCTTTAAAAAATCAGAGCTGACTTTGAGCCTTGCAGAGAAAAATCAGGCTCTCAAGCTAAATGGAAGGAAACAGGTCTGTGCGTGTGTGCTCCAATGAATAATAACTGACCTGAGTGCAGAGCTGGGCACTGCACTTCCAAATTTAATATGTGTATCATGATTTGGAGGAAAACTTCCAGTTCCAGTCTCTTCCGTTCCTTTTCAGTGCCAAATTTGCCCAATTCTCAATCAAAATATCCATAGTTATCTAACGTAGTGGAGAATCTTTACTACATCATATTAATAAGTAACTTACTTATTGATGCTTACATAGGTTAATAATAAAATTTAACACTATTGAGTGCTTATAATGTGCCAGGCCCCAGTTCTCACATTTATTCATTGAATCCCCATGACAATCCTGTGAGGCAGGTCCTTTTATTATCCTTATGCTATGCATGAGCAAAGTTAGACTTATCATAGAAATTATTAGCTTCCCCAGGGTCACACAGCTCATGAGTGGCAGAATTGGGATTCAAATCCACTTAGTACACTTGCTTGAGGTTAAAGTTACCAAGTGGTGTAGCTGAGGCTTCCCATCCAGATCTGACACAAAAATTCATGCTCTTTTCATCTACAGTAGGCTGCCGTTTACTTCTGTAGTTCTTTTCACCCAAACTGCTTGCCCTTCCCTCCGCCAAGGCCAACCTCATGGATGATTAGTCACATTATCATTGATCTCTCCCTTCTTTAAATGGCTGTAGCACTTTGTATGTATTCCAGAAGTCACTCAGTATAGGCTGCCTTAATTGATCACTAATTGTTTCAAGCATGGGTAGTTTCTTTCCAACTAGACTTTAAAACTCTAGGAGAGTAAGGACCCTCTCTTATCTCCACAGAACCCAGATCAATACTAACTTATACTAGTCACTTGATGGTTTTTCCTGACTTGCAAAGATGGGGACATCCCATCTAGCCATATACAAGTCAGCTGGGCCCCAATGCCAACACAGCCTCTTACCTTGGTTTCCAGTATAGGAAAATGACCCAAGGAAGAAAAAACTCTCTAAAGGAAAATCACAAGTCAATTAAAGTTAGAAAACATGACCCAAAGGAAAACATAAAAGAACAATGAATTCCACTTGGAGAGCCAAATGCTAAGGCATGACTTAATAAAAATGTACTAGTTTACAGTAGCTAATATACACTCAATAATTAGTATATAATAGTTAATAGAAATATTCACTCTAACCAGGAATCAAAAATTCAAATTAAAATATTAAACTATGGTAAAATATGGTAGTTTTTACCATAAAAATGGAAATTATGTTTCTTTTTTTAAAGTAACATTTAATGTTGCTATGAAAGATGATACCTCATACATTACTTTTCGGAGCATCCATTAATACATTTCTTACTGGAACATAATTTAACAGTATGTATCTGGAGTCTTCAAGGTATCCTTTCTCCCAGCATCCTGCTTCAAGGAAATTTAGAATAGAAATATTCAAAAAGATGGATAAAAGTTTATTTATAAAGACAGTTATCACTGAATTAGCTAAAAAAAAAAAAGGAAATACTAAAAAAACCTCATATCTCAACAACAGGGAGATTGCTGATGGTGTAGGCCCATAAACTAGATCGCTGTACAACCACTAAACATAATTTGCAAAGATCTTTAAGAATCTGGAGAAATGTTTATAAAGTAACATTAAGTGAAGTAGCTGATGATGCAGCGCTTTCTCTCAAATATAGAATCATCCCAATTATGTGCTATGTATGTGATTTATATATACATAAGACCAGACAGAAACATATTGAAATATAAACAGTGTTATCTCTGCAGTAAAATTATTGATAATTTTTTTGTATTTTGTTATGTGTTCTAAATTTGTCTTTCCTTTTTTCTAAATATGCTTTAAATTTTTTAGCAAACATTTATGTAACACTCTACGTCAGCACTGAGTCAAGGAATTTATAAATATTAACTCATTTAATTTAATCTTCCTAAGTTCCCTATGAGGTAGGTAGTTTTGTTACATCCATTTTATTGATGATGACATTGAAGTGTAGAGAGGTTAAAATATTTCCCCAAGGTCACACAGCTAGTATATGGTGTTAAGTCCATATGCTTAACTATGCTATGACAGTGAAAAACTTTGAAATGAGGAAACAAAATAAAATAATGCCTAATTAGAGAAAATAGTAAAGTATGAATTAATTACCTTGACCTCCCCAGGTTAACATAAGAGGATAAGAAAGCAACCTGAAGAACTCAGTTATCCATCAGGAAGACTATTCTGATGTCAGGATTGTTACACTGGAGTGAGTAACAAGGGACGATGTGGGACCTTCTCAGCGAGACCAGAAAAATGAGATTGGTTCTCCTCTGAACAGCTCATGTCTTCATGCTGAGGGTAGGGGTAGGAAGGAGGCTCTCAAGGTCCCTTCCAGGCCTAGGATTCAGTGATTCATGAAATCATGAAGCAAGGTGGCAGGACCCAGTTTTTCCTTTACTTACATTTATGCTCTCATCTTTTAAAGGAGCCACAAAAATGAGACTGCTTCCTGTAAATATAATATCTTAATATCTTTTTCTACAGCTGAGACATAATCCAAGTACTTTCTAAAAAGAGAGAGAGTCCGCTGTTCTCTTACCTTTCTTCTCAGACTTGAATAAGCCGACTGAGGAAAACAGAGTAGAAAGAAGAAACTGTCAGCATATTGTCAGGTAAGTATAGGAATTACACCATATAAATAGCTACCATGAATAATTTATATGGAAGCTAGATGGCATTATTTGTGCTGAACTGTACTTCATCCATTTTCCTTCCTTTTATTTTGGGGTTTTTATGAGTTTAGGTTTTGTGTCATTATATACATCGGAGGAAAAATAAATATCTGTTTAACAATAAAAACATTCAAATTTGTTAAAAGGCCTATAAGATTCTGGGAAGTTTTTGTTGTTGTTGTTGACCTCTATCTAGTTTCAGTAGAAGAACAATTTAGTATAATAATTGCTATTTTTTCTCACTATACTAAACCATACCAGTTTTTTAAAAGGAATCATTTTATTTTATAACAGTGGACCCACTCTGCAGCTTTTTACTCACAAATTGAACTTCCTCTTTCTCCTCCTCTCTGTATTTGGTCATATTCACAAAGTCTGTCCATGACCCACTTGGTAGGTGGAAACATTTCTGACAAGATCTATTGATCTATGGAGAAAGTCCAATGAAACAAGGACTAAGTAAGTAATGAAAAATTTTACCTAGGAAACAGCAATAAAAAGCTAAGATATGATGTGATAAAGCTCCATAAAAGATATTTGTAGGGCACTGTAATACCAGGCTTAAAAAAAAAAAAAAAGATGCTAGAAGGGAAATTGGAAACTGGCCCCAAAAAGTGTTAATAGATAACAAATAAGCACTTCTTGTGAGACTGTTGAAGAGAAAACTCATAAAACTTAGAAAGGAATTCACACATATCTTAAGATTGAATCTCTACGGGGACAAAATGATCATCGTGCACCTGTTTTAGAAAGGTGGTGAATTAAAAAAATATATATATTGCTCCTCTTTGGCTTACAGAAAGTAGTAGAGAGAGAAGCCCAGGCTAGGAATATAATCTGTGTATGGTAAAGAGAAAAAGTGGAATGGCAAATGTCTCTGCCAAAGTACATGGTCCCGTCCCTTTATTTACTAAAATAATAATAATAAATAAATAAAGAGAAAGCTGTGGCCTAGTTTGGGGTCAGAGAGAGTGAGTGGAAAGGACAACCCACTACTCTATATGAGAAATAATGAAGAATTTGAGGGTTGGGCACAGCCAACTAGGGAGAAAAGAGGATAGCAGAGAGAAAACAACAGAGGCAGAGGGCTCAAGAAGGTGGCTGTGGGTGGAGGCTTAAGAAGGAAAAATGCGCTTGCTGAGAAATTCTCAGTTGCAAAGATGGTTGAAGGACTTTGAAGATCTGTGATGTGACTTTTTTTTTTTTTTTTTTTTTTTTTTTTTTGAGATAGAGTCTTGTTCTGTCGCCCAGGCTGGAGTGCGGTAGTGCAATCTTGGTTCACTGCAACCTCCGCTTCCCAGTTCAAGCAATTCTCGTCCCTCTTGAGTAGCTGGGAATACAGGCACAACACACACCATGCCCAGATTTTTTTTTTTATTTTTATTTTAGTAGTAGTAACGTACTACTACTAAAAATAGTGTTTCACCATGTTGGCCAGGCTGGTCTTGAACTCATGACATCAAGTGATCCACCCGCCTCGGCCTCCCAAAGTGCTAGGATTATAGGCGTGAGCTTCCATGCCCTGCCTCATGTGATATTTTTAATATTAAGCTGTTCCCTATTCCAAATTGTTCTGTATGTTGTCTCTCAATATCTTCAAACTTTGCATACAAGTCAGTCACACGTAACAGCCTCATGTCAAAGGGTCCATGGGAAATTTAAGGATAAGACATGGAAAAGAAGGCATGCCCCTTGGAATTACCCTTCTACTGAGGTCTACTTGGCAAAGGTGACAGCAGTTGACAGAGATGGTTGTTCAAGAATTCCATGATCCTTAGGGAAACAGGTGAAGGTTTGAGCCAGACCTGAGAGCAGCAGGTAGGAGCTGGTGGTAGCAGAAAAGCAGACCCTCATATGCACCCGCTCACCTTCAGTTTTTCCCAGACCTACCAGAGGAAGGTGGGCATTGAAGAGAGTTGTGCTATGACAGGGGAGGGAAGTGGGGGTGTGAAAGGCTACAACACTTGGGTTACAGGAGGAGCTGGTGGTATTGTGGTCAGAGACAACACCTATGTATGCCATGATTATATAAATTGAATTTTTCTATAGATAATGCAAGAGGTACTAATTTTTTTAAATGAAAGTAGCATAATCAGATTTTAATGTTAGAAGGAAAACTCAGATGATAGGATCGAGATGAGATTGGAAAAGTAGGTGAGGATAGTTGGGAAGATTAGGAAGGGTCCGAGGATAAATAATAAACTAGGATGGCGAAGGGAGAAACCAAGAGGAGGCAATAAATTAGTCATTTCAAAGGTCAAATCAATAAAGTTGATGGTTAATTTGAATGGGGTGGAGAAGTGAAGGAAATTGCTTGAATTATTAGTCACTAGCCAAGGTATGGAAAGCTTAGGAAAAAGCACGAGGTTTAATGGGAAGGATATGTTGAGTTTGAGGTCTGTGGGGAACACCTAAGTGAAGATGGCTAATGGTCAGTGGAAGTATGGGTCTGGAGTACTGGAGTAAGGCTGGGCTTATTTATGATATAAAGTTTTGTGACAATATTCTCTCAGCCCAAAATTGGGATCCAGAGTTTTTCCAATTTCCAATGGCCAGTGAATTTATTTTCATGAAATTTTTACAAATACATGTGGAAGTGTATCATTTGATTTCAACTAATCTTCTTTGAGTAAAAGAATAAAGCCACTTGAAATCAAAATGTCCCTGAAGAAAAAAGGGTATATGGTTACTATACTTATACTTCATCTATTTCAAAAAGAATTGATGTAATTTAGATGTTAGACCAAAGCTTAATGATAAAAAAGATTAATTAGAAATTGATAAGAAAGAGAAGAAAATATAAGTAACTAGATCCCTGAAATTAGTCAATAACCCCAATACAAGTTTAAGTTAACTTGAGATTTCTGTTAAAATTAAGAAGGGGTGAAGAATATTTGATCAAAGTTACAAAGTATTTGATAAAAATGAAGGCCAGTATTAATTTAGGGAGAGAAACACTTCTTGACACAAAATTCTATGGAGAATTTATCACACAGATCTGTATATAAAGGACAGTGAGTAACAGTGAAAAATGGTTTTACCAAAGCTGCAGAAGTGTTCTCAAAATGGATCCTTCCTATATTGACCCTATTTAAAAGCTAAAGACATAATATTGAGTCCAAAGGGAAGATACCTTTTTTCAGAAAACTAAGATACCATGGCTCAAGTAGGTTGCTTTTGGATGATAATTAAAGGAATGGGGCCAGACATCTTTTGAGGATTGGATAGTGAACATGTTCTGCTAATGCTCAAATCTTAAATATTTTCAAGCAAGCTTCTGTCAAAATTGCTGAATGTCTACTCTTTTGTTGTTGAATTCTCTGATGAGTGTTTAGGTTTTTGACATTCTGTGTATAGATGAAAGTAAATTTCAAATTCTTCAGGTTTCAGACTGTGATGGTTAGTATTGAGTGTCAACTTGACTGGATTGAAGGATGCAAAGTATTATTCTTGGATGCATCTGTGAGGGTGTTGCCAAAGGAGATTAACATTTGAGTCAGTGGACTGGGAGGGGTAGACCTACCCTCAATCTGGGTGAGCACCATCTAATCAGCTGCCAATGCAGCTATAATAAAGCAGGCAGGAGAAGATGGAAGAGCAGACTTGCTGAGTATTCCGGCCTTCATCTTTCTCCCATGCTAGACTCTTCCTGTCCTCAAACATCACACTCCAACTTCTTCAGCTTTTGGACTTTTGGACTTACACCAGTGGTTTGCCCTGGGGCTTTTGGGCCTTTGGCCACAGACTGAAAGCTGCACTGTCGGCTTCCCTACTTTTGAGGTTTTGGGACTCGGACTGATCACCACTGGCTTCCTTGCACCTCAACTTGCAGACAGCCTATTGTGAGACTTTACCTTGGGATTGTGTGAGTCCATTTTCCTTAATAAACTCCCTTTCATATATACATCTATCCTATTTGTTCTTCCCACTAGAGAACCCTGACTAATGCAAAGACCTATGGGAGAAGAGTTGAGACTGTATTGTGAAAGTTTTGGAGGCACATTTTATGGTGGCCCACGTGGAAGACCTTACCATGTTTCCATGAATGAGGGCCTCTACAAATTTTGTAAAAGTCCTTCTAACTTGGAAAATTACTTTGCATCTATTTAATCCCTTATAGAATTTTACCACTGAAGGTTAAAGAATATAATTTTGGCTTGGAAACTTCAATAATTTGTCATCCCAGCCAAAAAAAGCAAACTCTTTATTGCCTCTACAAAGAACATGTCTATGAACCCATAAAATCCAAATGAAATAACCCAATACTTCAGCTCTCTTTTGATTAGTTAAAAAGAGAGAGAGAGAAAGAAAGAAGAAAGGAAGGAAGGAAGGAAGGAAAGGAGAAGTAACCCCCAAATTAATAATATAATAATAAAGTTATCCCTCATTGCTGCTTTCACTGGACACCTTCAAATATTATCTCTTTTAAAATCCTACTGGATGAGGTCATTTAACCATACCTATTTAAATATTAGGGAATACCAGTAAATGCAAGTCTTTTCATTGTTAATTAGATTATGCTAGTGCTACTGAAAATAATCTGCCAATATACTTGTTGCTTTTTCCAAAGCTCTGATATGAACCAAACAGTTTGGTTCTTACACATTTGTTTTCACATTTAGAGAGAAAGCCTACCCCAATAAGAAAAACTTGTCAAAATGCTTATGAGCACTTTAGATTTTAGATAAGAATACTCCATTCCATTTATTGTATGTAAGTATAATAATTTAGGACAATATGTACAGTCAATCTGTTTAAAAATTCTGTCTCTATAGATCGTTAAGTATGTGATAAATCTTGAGCTGTTATTAATGTTGAAAGTAACTAAAGATGGCCAGGCGCGGTAGCTCACGCCTGTAATCCCTATTCTTTGGGAGGCTGAGGAGGGTGGATCACTTGAGGTCAGGAGTTTGAGACCAGCCTGGCCATCACGGCGAAACCCCATCTCTACTAAACATACAAAAAATTAGCCAGGTGTGGTACCGTGTGCCTGTAATCCCAAGCTACTTGGGAGGCTAAGGCAGGAGAATCGCTTGAACCCAGGAGGTGGAGGTTGCAGTGAGCTGAGATTACATCACTGTACTCCAGCCTGGGTAACAGAGTGAGACTCCATCTAAAAAAAAAAAAAAAGGTAGTTCCAAATTGCTAAGACCTTAGTTAGGTTGTGTTTCCTATGGGGTGCCCAAGCTCATCACCATCTCTTAAAGTCCGGGATGATGGAAGCCTCTCAGAATCTTGACTAAAAATTCCAGTATCACTGACAGCGAGAGCAGAGAGTACTCTAAGTAAGGCAGATTTGTCAGACCTGAACCTCTTTTCTCAGGATTGGCTAAATTCTGATCACCAGTTCAAACCTGGAACTCAGTGCCAAGGTCTTTAGTGTAGAAACAGCAAATGTGCACTTATGCAATCTTTAACTCTTACTCCTATTTCCAACCACAAGTTAATCAAGCACAGAGAATGCATTGAAGTTGTGTGCCTGAAAATGGTAACCACATTGACTTCATAGGCTGAAAACGGAAGGGGAAGAGACTAGAAGGCCCAGACACATCAGACCCCTAAAAATGTGATATAGCGGGTGGATGAAGACTGATAAACTCAGCTTCAATGAGTTCTTACGGATTTTCTGCAGCTGGATAACGAGGCAGAGAGTTCATCTCTGGCGAAACTGGAACTAATCTTATTCCTTAAGATGCCTACGAGAGTAAAGAATGTTTTTAAAGACAAGATACAAGCATTTTTAGCAGCCAGCAAATTGTAAGTGGAGATAAGACAGAGTTAGATGAGCTGGAAGAAGAGCTATCCTTCCTTGAATAGCAGTTCAAGCTCATATTCCCTGTGTCACCATTCAGACATGACCTCCGCCAGCTGAGCCTAATGCACAAGCGCAGCGTAAAGAAATACTCTCTCTTAGAATGGCATCCAGCAGGAAGAGGCAGGGCATTTTGTCTCAAACCAACTTGTGCATACAGAGGGATAAGGTATTATCCTCATCTTAAACTCAAAGCACTTTCTATTTCAGAACAGGAAAAAAATGTACATGGCATCCAGGAATTTACTCTTTTATTTAATCTCATTCTCCTGCTTATCAGTTATTACCAGAACTTTATTCTCACCTTTTTAACCCTTCCTTTCCCTTTATCCCTCTAGGAAAGACACATTTTTAATTGTTGGCAAATGTTTGAGGTTTTTGTTTGTTTTAGTTTTAGTGTTTGTTTGTTTAGTCTTGACTATGGAACATGTCCAGCCTATTGAAATTTTATCAAAGCTCTAAGGCTTACAGATGCCACCTGCACTGTTAACTTAGTCTTTCTTCTCCCATTGCTTGCAGTTGGTATGCCATTGCTGTAAATTAGACTGAATCTGCCATTGAGACATCCTCTCCTTTATCTTGTCTGTGTTGTGGAGATGAGAGATAAATTGAATGCCCCAAGAAGAAATGCTATCAAGTTTTCCCTCTATGTGTAGAAATGGCAGTTTCTGAAGGCTCACTTATTCTCAGAACTTCCACCCTCTAGAGTTGATACAAAAGGAAAAAAAGGAGGTAAAAATCCATGTTTACTAATTATTTTCCCACTGGGAGCCTTTTCACTAACTCTTTTACTTTCTTTTCCAAAATACTGTTATGTCAAGCTGTGTGCATGAAATAATGATTAAATAATCAGAAACCTGTAATATTAAAAGTTGGAAAAATTATTGTCTAATCCTGAGACTATGCAAATTGTCAGTAAGCCTATACCAGGCTGAGGAATAACTCTGGAGATTGTTATAATTTCTCAAATCAAGAATGCTTTTAATTCAGATATGGAATTCCACTAATTGAAATAAGAATACCAGTAAAATAATTAGATCTTTTACTAGAGAGGTGCCTTGCACATCTGCTTTGTGCTAAGTGCTGACATATGTTTACTTATTGCTCTAAACACCGTAATGAAGGGTAGACATTCTTACCCAAGGTATAAATTAATGCTTCTTGGTGGCATTCATGGTCATTCCCAAATAATCTAAACCACAGATACTAAATTCAAATGCCAAGTGTCAATTGTTTCTTTTATGTTATTTATAATATCTCCAAAATTGGTGAATATTACAGTTGAGTTGCATTTTAAACATTCGAATACTATGCAAACTATTTCATGCCCAGATTTGTGTTTATGTGGCTAAATCTCAGGAAAAGATTTTTAGTGCTTTAGAGGCACAGTTAACATTTTTCAGAATTACTTAAAATTCATCTCTTTGCCTTTACCTTCTTGGGTTCTGTTTTCCCTTGTGTCTGACTCACAACATCTACTTTATGTAGGATGGTCTAAGGCATAATAGATGGGAATGTTACAATGGGGAAAAGGGTTGGTTTCCTGAACTTATCAATGGGAAGAGAGGAAAGGTTTAATTGGGATTCAGCCAGATGCATGGGATAATTCATTCCATGAAATATGGATTAGATGAACATAAAGAAATATGGGAATGACTGTGGAAAGGTAAAATAAAAGAAAACAATTTGGAGGAAATGTATTCTTATGTGTGCTTTCATTTATTTAATAATTTTTATTGATTGCTAAATTCTAGAGATTTTGCTAAGCAATGGAATATAAAGGCAAACAAAGCAAAACTAGAAGCTACCTGTCCTCAAGGAGTTTTTCGTTTTGTTTTGTTTTTAAATATGAGGAGGTCTCACTTCATTGCCCGGGCTGGCCTCAAACTTCTGGTCTCAAGCAATTCTCCCACTTCTCCCACCTCAGCCTCCTGAGTAGCAGAGATTACGAGTGCATACCACTATGCCCTCTATTGAATTTGAATCTAGCAGAGGAGACAGGTATGAATCAAGTAATTACATAAGAGTACCATTCGAATTAATGATAAGTACAAGAAAGGAAAAAGATGGGGAGATATGAGAATGTATCATGGGGAAAAAGTATATATAAGGAAATGATGCTGGAGCTGAGACCTGAAGCTTGACTGGTGGGAAGATAAATGCCGTTAGTCATTGAATTTTGACACATTTAAGATCGGTTCTACTCATGGGGCTGAGTTCAAAATCCCTGAATACTTACAACAGATAAACAAAGGAACTGAAAACAGGAACACATTAAGAAATCACACAAAATGAGGAGCTGACATTAAGTCCTGAGCCTGCATATTACTAACTGTGCTTTGAAGGATTTTCAGCTGATTCATGAGAATCAGCTATTTGTCCTTAAGAGAATGCATGAAATAATTCAGAATATTTTCTTTAGGTCACAGGAAACCCAGCATGTTGGAAGCTGGAATCCATCATGTCAAAGTGTATTATCTATTTGTATTATTTGAATCTCTGAAATGTTAGTTAGGTGCAATTGGAGAGATGATGGAGATGATAGTCTATGCCAAGTTTATTTGTGTGCAAAGAGGCTTTCATTCATGAAGCACAGTTGTTTCTGCCCCAAAATCTTATTGAAGATGATGTCTATCCTGTCAACTTTGGCCTCTGGTGTTAATAGCAGGAAGAATGAAACACTATTAAATTATTTCTGAACTTCACTGGATTGAATTCTGATCAGCTCAGAAGTGTAAGAGGGATTGCATTAGGTGGAGAAAGAGTCTTTAAGGGCCTTTATTCCAAAACCAAAGGGCTCCAAGCCCTGTGATGGGTCTGTTTTGTGTTGTGACTTGATAGCAAATCATAGTGTTTGACTAATTTTTTTGGAACAGAGAGCTATTTGTATATTTTTTGTAATAAACCCTTGAAATATATTTCATAAGGGAATTACCTAGCTTTTTGAAAGATTGGTTGATGTTATAAATGTCCTCATGCAAGGACTAAAGAGAGAAGAAAAAACTCAGTTATACCACCCAGGAGAGCATTAAAGCTCCATTTTATTTGGATAGATAGGAGAATAAGAAGAGGGTAACATATTTTTGCCTGTGGCTTCTCTGAACAAAGACCTTGGATATGAGACTATCCATCTCCAGCTCCAGATGATTTTCCTGAACACGAATAAGAGGGTCAGTTTACAGCCTGTTAAAATATCCTCTCTAATAAGATGGAAACTGCATCTTTGTTTCAGACATGGCCTAGGTACAGAACTGTACCTATGGCTGTCATTTGTAAGGATAAAATAAACAATTTTCATAGATCATTATTAATAAAAGTTTACATGTATTGTAGACTTACTGTGTTTCATCCTCTGTGCAGATCTCTTTATATTGATTATCTTATTTCATGTTTATAATAATACTATGAGGTAGGTTCTATTTATATGTTGGGGAAACCAAGGTGTAAAGAGATTAGAAAACCTAATGTAAGATCAAGTAAGTGGATAATCTTGGACTAGAGCCCAGGTTTCTGACTCCTGAAACCATGCTTCTAACCACTATAGTGTACTGCTTTTCATCCCCAGAGTCTAGTATTTAGTTTCAGTTATACTGGTGATGTTTAGTGGATTGATGGAGGAACTAATTGATGAATGAATAGAAACCAAAATAAGGTAAATGAATTCAATTAGTTTAATAGATTCTCTTGCAAGGGAAAAATAGAGGGAAATTTAGTAAAAGTAATAACATTTAACACACACACACACACACACACACACACACACACACAGACACCAAACCACTTAAAAAGAACCCCATACAAGAGGAGAACACTGCAATTAGAGGAGGCCCCTTTAACTGACAGAGTCAGCCAGCAATGACCCAATCCCAGAGCAAACAAGTCATCTCTTTTCCCTTCTGCCTGGCAGATTGGCTTCAGTGCCGAACCAGTAAAAGCTTGGGGTTGTAGCACTCACAGGTTCACTATAGATCATGGTGTAGGGTTACATTGCTGTACCCTCTCCAGGTAATGACACCCTTGGCTAAGGCTCACATCAGACACCAGCTATCAGGCATGACATTGCTACAGCCAGACTACAAAGTGACATGAGAGAATTTTAAAAAAGGGCAAGGGGATAATTGCATCTCTTCCAAGGAGAGCTTCAGGCAGTCAGCCAAGTAAAGCTAAGTTAATGTTGCAGTCAGAGCAAGAACAAGCCACAAGCATTTGCTGCCTCTCACACTCCTGCCAATAGATGCATTCTGTCAAAACTGCACTCAGAATGGGCTTGCTAATAATCATCAAGTTCTGCTACTAGCAACTCATCTCTTCAGATAGTGTCTGTGCCCAGCACAGCCTCTGTGACTGCGCATTGCTACCCTGGTGCACTTGGGTTTTCAACCCAGATCACCAGTCCCAAGAGACTGGCTGACCCTTGTTCTGCTTCGCCTAAGCTGCTGGAAGTTCTACTTGCAATCAAGCAAAAAGGCCTTCAGACCTATTATATGGTCTGTTTGTCAAAGTGCTCTGAATGTCATAGTGGAAGCCTTTCTGTTTCTCTCTCTCTCTCCCTCTCTCTCTCTCTCTCGCTCTCTCTCTCTCTGTTGCCCAGGCTGGAGAGCAGCAGTACAATCCCGGCTCATAGCAACCTCCAACTCCCAGGTTCAAGCAATTCTCTTGCCTCAGCCTCCTGAGTAGCTAGAACTACAGGCATGTGCTACCACACCTGGCTAATTTTTTGTATTTTTAGTAGAGATGGGGTTTCACCATGTTGTCCAGGCTGGTCTTGAACTCCTGACCTCAAGTAATCCACCTGCCTCATAGTGGAAGCCTTGTAAGCCATGCTTTACATCATGCATATTAGATGATTGAACAGTGTGAAACTGTTCCTGTTATGGGTCAAAATATATAATGGTTTAACCCAGCACATTTATCTTACCCAATTTTGTACAAAGCATATACCATGAAATTTAAATCTCATTTCACCTCATTCTCTCATTTCTCCTCCATAGAAGCATCCGTCTTTAACAATTTGTGTAAACTTCCAAATATTTTCATGGATATGCTTACACAGATTTGTTTCTAAGCATATATATTTCTTACACCAATGAGACCACATCTGTGTACATACAGTGCCATTCTCCTTTGCCTTGCTTGTTTTTACTCAGTTTATATCAAGGATCTTTTCTTCTCAGCCATTAGAGAGCTACCCCATTCATTTTGCATTTTCACTTTCTGGACACATCATTATTTAATCAGTGCCCTTTCAGTTGTTTCAAAAGTTTTGCTATTACAAACATTGCTGCAATACGTACCTTTCTATATTTATCTTTTTATTACATCAAATATATTCATAGAATAAATTACTAGAAATATAATTGATGAATAATCGGTATATGCATTTTACATTTTGATAGATGCTGTCAAATTGCCTTCCAAAGACATTGGAATTTACCCTTTCACCAATAGCAGATGAAACAGTTCACTTTTCTTAATACTTAATCCACCCTCACAACTGTTACAGATAATTGTGTTTTTTAAAAAATAAACAAGGCAGTACAGATTAGAATTGTAGCTTATCTTACCCCTCTTCGATCTCATATCCCTTTTTACTTCCATTGACATTACAGCCATATTAAATTTGTTTATTATTCCCACAATTTTTAATACTGTTACTTCTAATACATGTATTTTATGGATGCATTTTAAATACGAATGCTTTATACATTTACTTTAAATAAATATTATATATATTATTTGGACACATGTCTTTAAGCATTATATAAATCATGTAGTATGGTATCATCATTTGGCAGCTGGATTTTTTTAAAATCACATTTTATTCCTGGAATTTACCCTTTATCTATATAGCTTTGATTTAGTTTATATTTTTCACTGATATATATACCCAGTACCCATTGTAAATGGTGGAATATGCTACCATTTATTTTTCTAACATCCTATTGATGGGAATTTATATTGTTTTATACATTTTTAAAATTTTTTTACTGTTGTAAACAATATGATAATGAACATTTTGCTCTTCTTTGGTTTGAGAATTTCTCTGATAGGTCCAAGGGTGTGAGCATCTTCAGGTTTGCTAAATGATACCACTTTGATCTCATTTATTCTCCCATCAGCCATGCATTAGCACTGTCATTACTCAGCATCCTCCATAGCACTTAATATTGTCCAACTAAAAAGGTTTGCTAATCTGATAGGGGCAAATTATATTTCTTATTGTCTCAATTTGCTTTTCCTCCAGTACTAACGTGATTGCACATCTTTTTATACATTTCTTGGCCATTTATACTTCCTGTTTTGTGAATTGGCTTTACATGCATCTATCCTTCACCCAACTGAGGTCAAGAGAGTTAAGCCTCCTGGTCATCTCTGTGCTTGGTAGGGTTTTTCTAATGTATTCCTTCACAGAGGATACAAATTTTAGGGATCTTTGGTATATGCCAGAGTTTCAGTTCATATGCTTTCTTACTGGTTTTCAGCATTCCCTTCGTTTCTGCTTTATATTTTAAAATATATTTTTTCCGTTTTGTTTTATTTTGTGGTTTTATTTATTTATTTTTGTAAAGGGATTTTTAGGGTCATTTCTCCAAGCTATTTCTGGAACAGGAAGTCTGTTAAATTTACTTGTAGGTTATTATAAAATTCTTATAGAATTCATTAAACGATAGAGCCTAGTTACTTATATCTCTAAGAAAGCAGCTGCATAACTGTCTGAAAGGTGTTCTGCTTTTGAAAATTCCATTTTTAAATTCTTGAGAGACAAAAGAATTCAACTCTTCTCTTGATAGCACAGGAGAGAAAGCACACAATCCAACTGAAGAGTGAAAGATGCAGACTTCAGGACATCAAAGCTTCAGTGAGAAACATAATAGTATAGATTTGAGAGTAAGCTACAACATGTTTGCTAAGGGGACATTTCTCCTGATTTGATTTGAGAGGGCAAGCAGGGAGGTGAAGAAGACTTCACCGAAGAAGTCATAGGGAAATTTAGCACATAAATGCATTATTAATTATGGTGTCATTAAGCTCATTTTCCTAAAGCAACTTTATAAATTTTAAAAGTACATATATGGTACTTCTTGGAGGCATTAAAAGCAATGTATTGTTTAAAAAAAAAAACACAGAAGAGAGGCAATTTATATCAGCAAACATGTAAATTGACTTCGTTAAGGTTCTATCTCAGATAAAAGTGACTAACTTACTCTATTATGCAAGCTTGTGAATATCTCTAAAAAACAGCGAAGAATAAATATTCACAATAGTATAATATTTAAAAATCAAGCATCATTTATTTTAAGAACAGTCTGTGTGGAGATAAGTATTGATGTATACAATCGGATGGAATATAAGAATACAAAGAGAGTGTTACTTCTTTTAAGAAGATTTTATTAACTAGGATTACATATTTGTTATCATTAAATTATCCACATTGAAGGTGATCCTAATTATTTAGCCTCCATCTACTACCTACTAGATAAGATGGTCCTAATCTAGCATTACTGTCCTTATTGCAAACAGTAAGAAACACCTGGATGAGGTGTATTAGACCCCAAATTGGGGCTTAAAGGCTTAGCTTGTAGACCTCAAATTAGGAACTGTAAGAACAGGATAAATTCTAATCCTTTTCTATTAATAGTATCTTATTGCTCCTTTGGTTATAGTCCCCTAGCTCCTGAGGAAACAAAAATGATCAATGGAATTAGTGTGGTCCGTGATCAGCGCAGATGTCTGTTGGGAAAAATAATCAGGATTGGCACCGCAACATCAGAACTTATGCTATTACCAGGTAAGTAAACCCTTTCCCTGGTTCAACTTCATTCTTGCAGTTCCTGCAATGTGTATGGACACAGTCATTATGAATACAGCAAGAAAATGGCAGATCTATCCTTATAAGGATACATTTCCTTCCTTCCTTCCTTCCTTCCTTCCTTCCTTCCTTCCTTCCCTCCTCCCCTCACCTCCCTTCCTTCCTTTCTTTCTTTCTCTTTCTTTCTTTCTTTCTTTCTTTTTCTTTCTTTCTTTCTCTTTTTCTTTACAGTGGTTCACTCTGTTCCTCTAAATTTGCGGATATGCATCTGAGGTTATAAAGGAGTGAACAGGTTGATTTGACCTAAGGTGAGCTAAAATTGAGGAGCATAACAGACAGTGGTGTTAACTATACCAAGAATATACTTACTGGAACAGATTCAGAATTTTAGTACCTTCTATCTATTTTTAAGTTAGAAAAGGAAACATAATATAATTTTCCATGTGCTGTTTACTGAAGAAGACAGGTTGGTGTCCAAAAATTCTGTAGAATCAGATACTTTGTATCACATATTAAAAGAGTAATCTACTTTATACACATAGTAAAACCTAATTTCTGTTTCATCAGATGGATTTATACTATTTCTGGAATGCTGCCTTTCATTTACTTCAAGGTGGATAAAACCTAATAGTTTGAAATTTTAATGATAGAATTAAATAACTATGAAAGTTCAGAAACAAATTCATTCCAAATAAACTCTCTCATTTTCAATTGTACTTTATTTTCTTATTACCCAGTATTTTGTTGTTGATGCTTGCATGTGATTAAAATATAATTCCTTGATTCTGGGAATGGCAAACATAAGAAGAAAAAGTACTCCTCATTCCCCCCATTCCCATATTTCTTAATTCCTGATAATATGCTTTTTCTTCCCTATTTTCTCTTTGTCTTTGCCTATACTGTCTCATTTAAACCTTAAGTTAATTTTAATATGGCAATAAATTTACATTGTTATTAATATCCAATGTCTACTGTGAACTTTGTTCTACTCTGACTCTTAACACAGTACTTTTTTGCATGTATCTCCTATTTTAAACAGATGTATTTGACATTTAGTTGCTAATTAAACCAATCATTATCAGAATTCACAATCATGTCTTAAACTTCTATAAAAAAAGCAATTTGTGCGGTATAAAATGTAAAGGTGAGATTGATTTGGATGAGTTATTTTAATACAAAAATCTCAGACTTAGGCCCTGGAGAAATAAAAATCAGTGATGCCAAATAAGCATTTTCTTACAGCATAAAATGTCCTCTTTAAGCTTAAATTTTGAAAGACATTACATAGTTTTAAGTGGGACTTCTAGCCTTATTTTCACGTGCTATGTGTGTAGGTTATATTAGTTTTCTATGCTGTATGACAAAGTATCACAAACTTAGCAGCTGAAAGCGATATACATTTATTATCTCAGTTTCTGTGGTTCGGGCATCCAGGCACAGTTTAACTGTGTCCTCAAATCAGGATCTCAGAGGCTGCAATCAAGGTATCAACCAGGCTGCTTTCTCATTTGGATTACTGATGAGGAATCTGCTTCAAGCCTCACTCAGGTAGTTAGCAGAATTCAATTCCTTGGGATGGTCAGACTAAAGGCAGGCCTTGACTGCAGTGTTCCTGGAGACAGCCTGCAGTTTCTTGCTATGTAATCACTGTGAGGGTAAATTTTATGTGTCCACTTAACTGGATCACAGGGAGCCCAGATATTTTGGCTAAACATTATTTCTGGGTGTGTCCATGAGGGTGTTTCTGTATGAGACTTGCATTTGAATCAGTGGACTGAGAAGGCAGATAGCCCTCCCAAATAGGAGTGGGCATCACCCAATCCATTGCGGGCCTGAATAGAACAAAAAGGCAGAGGAAAGAAGAGATTGCCCCCTCTGCCTGACTCCTAAGCTGGGACATCTATCTTTTTCTGCCCTCAGACTGAGGCTTACACTGTCAGCTCACCTGGTTTGGGCCCTCAGACTTGGACCGAAGTATATCATGCACTTTCCTGGGTCTTCAGCTTGAAATGGTGGATTGTGGAACTTAGCCTCCATAACACATGAGCAAATTTCTCATAATAAATCTCTGTCTACCTACCTAGCTACCTAGCTATCTACTTACCTACCTATCTACCTATCCATCCTATTGGCTCTGTTTCTTTGGAGAACCCTGAGTAATACAGCCACTAACTTCATAAAGTTGGCAAGAAGAGTCTTTAGAATAGTCTGCTAGCAAGGCAAAATCCTACATAATGTAACATAATCACCCAGTGACATCCTATTGTGTTTGCCATATTTTATTGACTAGAAGCTACAAGTCATAGCTTCTGCCCACTGTCAAGTGGAAGGGATCACACAAGGACACCAAGACCAGGAGTCCAGGATCATGATAAGCAGCACCCTTAGGCCTGTCTACCATATAGGTAAATGTAAAATATGTGTTTATTATTTTTATCTTGAATATATTTTAACATTTATTTAAAAACCTATTAACAGTATAAAATGAGAATAAGAACTACATATGGAATTTTCGCATTTGTTGAAATAAAATACATGTCAACAAAAACACAAAGGGGAGTAGGAGATACAATTAATTTTGTCTTTGGTTTCTTCACATTGCTTACATGATGGAATAAGATTACCTGATAGTGGATTATGATAATTTAAAGATGTGTATTATATTCTGTAGAGAAGAGGTTCCCAATGTATGAGCTTCAGAACTTGTTAAGATAAGCAGATTCTCAGCTCCTACCTCCCACTTTTTGAATCAGAAACTCTAAGTTTGGGCCTAGCAGCATGTGATTTAACAAACACTCCAGATAATTTTTATGCATTCTGAAGTTTGAGATCCACTATAAAGTAATAAAGTGAGGTATAGCTAAAAACATCAGTAGAAGGGGTAAAGTAGATACAAAATACACTTGATTCACACAAATAAATGCAATAAAAGAGGAGTAGAGGAACAAAGAGCAGATGAAACACATAAAAAATTCCAAGATGATAAACTCACATATCGATTTAAAGCAATACAAAACAGAGTAGACATGTCTGAATATGGAAGTGCTGATAAAGACTTGGAATAAGCTCCTAAATGGAGATGAAAAGGACAAACACTAAAGCAGCCAGAGTAAATCTGATAGCTGGAATAGGCAAACTGGATCTTTAGTAAGTATAATTGGTGTCCTTGAAGTATGAAACTCAACAAATGAAACAGAAAATATTGAAAGATAAAATAAGGAAATTATTTCAAATGAAGAAACACCTAAAGTTGCCATCCAAAGGGCACATAGGCTCCTTTTTTTTGTTTTTTAGGAAAATTTCATTCCAAACATTTAAAACAGCATGGCAAGATATTTTGATGGCAAATGCTCAACACCACGGCATATCATGAGGCTATTTATTTTTAGACATCCAGGCATAATAAGAAAAATACCTACTGGGGGAAATATCAGGCTGGCATCAAATTTCAGTATACAAACATTCAATGCCAAAACATAATGAAGCTATGTTCACTAAATTCTGAATGTGAGAACTCATAATCTAAGAATATTACATTCAGCCAAGATATTTTTCCCATGGCATTCTTAAACATGAAAGGATTCAAGAAATAAAATGACTGTTAATTCATTCTCAAAAGACTACTTGATCAAAAACTCCAGAAAATTAAGAGATGAATCAAAATGTTCAAAAGATTGTTTCAGAAATGAAGCTTAGAAAAATGAACACAAACTGAAATATATGAGGAATTGAAGAGAGAAGGATGTGACAAAAGTACGTCTGTGTGTTCCCAAAAGGCAAACTGAGGTTGGAAAGTAACAAATTTTTAGTGACACTAATGTCTCCTCCTTTTAGCTGCTCACTTATAGGATTTTCATTGTAAGTGCAAGAGAAAAAAGGGCCAGTGAACTGGTTATACTGACAAGAAAGACATTTCTAAGACAGATAAGAAATTAAGCAAATTTCTAAGGAGGAGATGTATTTAGAGGACGGAAGAGATGTAGATGCTTAGAAAAGTGTAAGAACAGTTGGAGTGGGAATAAAGAGTGAACAAGGTGAAGAATATGAGGTTGTCGGCAGAGACTGATGTATTTGAAATGACAGAAATTGTTATATAAGAATCCACAGAAAAATCAGTTTGAAGTTACAATAAGGTCGGTTAAAATCATGCAATTAGGTTGTTAGTTTACAGGTACACAGTTGGGATGAAAGGAGGTTTAACATGTTGAGATTAACTTGTTAGATCATACATGTGGACAGAGAAGCATACTTGCGGCAGTGACAGCAAGTTTTTGAACACGAGATGCCACATCATTGACCTTTGACCAAGGGCTACATTTATAATTTTCTGTCCTTTCCTTTTTTCATTCAATAAATATTTCCTGAGAGCTTATTCTGTGCTAGACATTCGTCACAGGCTTTAGGTGAATAATGCATTTACTCTCAACAGCTGTATGAAGTAAGAACTGTTGTCATCCCTTGTAAAGAACTTTTGTTATCTTAGAGATGAGAAAAGCAAAGCACTGAGAGGTTAAGAAATTTAATCAAGGCCACTGAGCTGGCAAGTAGTGGAACCAGGATTCAAACCCAGAGAGTTCAGCTTCGGATCCAGTGCTCTTTACCACTGCATCTTTAATATTGTCTCATCCTTTTCATCATTTAGAAGTGATGGGCTAGCTATGTTTTCATATAAGGTAAGGGTTGTCATTCATTCATTCATTCATTCAACAACATTAATTGATTACCCAGGCACTGTTGTCATGTTCACGACCGTAGTCCCCAGAATCCATGCAGCTTCCTCTTTCTCTTTAATAAAGTTTCCTAATGGCATCTGGTAAGGCAAGTTCCCTGCATTCCTCTTCCTTTTCAACATTGTCCTAGTTCTTTTCACATGTTAGAATAATTTTGTATGTTCTCCAAAATCCTCTTGTAATTCTGATTGGCAGTATATCATCTATAGAGATGAATTTAGGGGAAATTTATTGTTTCCTAAGATCAAAGTAGTTTATTCCCTTTAGTCTAGGTAGGTTTGCTTGGATTTTTTGTCGTTGTTAATAGAAAAATTTGGGTTTTTTTATTTCTTTATTTTGATTCTGAACATTTCTTGTTATATTTAGCTCTCATTTATGTTTTTTGTTGCTGTTATAAAGGAGAGCTTTCCTCCCATTAAATTTTCTAACCAGTTACTGTCAGTATAACGTACAGCTATTGATTTTTACATATAAATTTGTAACCAATGTCCATCTTGTATTCTTTTATAGTATCTAGCAGTTTGAGGTATATTATCTTGTGTTTTCTAAATATATAATCATGACATTATTTGGATCCAAGACAAAAAAGAATGTGCAACAGAGCTAGGATTCAAATTCCATCTCCTGATCCAAGTTCAATGGCATTTCTACTGTGCTACAAAGTGTATTTATAGCTATGTGGAATGAGATGCACAATGTATAATATGGCCTAAGAAATACTGGACCTCGGCCTCCCCCTAAAAAATATCTTCTCTTCCTTGAAGCTTATCATGGAGCCTAAAATATTTTAACCCTGAAGAATCTTTTTTGTGGGGGAGGTTGTGCAAACAGCTTAATTGCCAAAAGCAATTCTGTTAGAGTTCATATACCATAAGGAATAATATTGTAAGGCATCTGTCCCCAAAGTGGATTATTTTTTCCTAGACTCTAAAGTCCATGAACGCGTTACCGGTGGAAGGTATCCAGGTTACCGGTGGTGAATCCATACGGGTTGGTAGCAATCTCAATTTGCCTCCTCAGAAGAAAGAATTTGACTAAGGGGCATAGGGCAGAAAAAGAGACCAAAGCAAGTTTGAGAGCAGGAGTGGAAGTTTATTTAAAAGGCTTTAGAACAGGAAAGAGAGAAATGGAAAATACGCTTGGAAGAGACCCAAGCAGGCACCAAGGTCAAGTGCAGTGTTTAACTTTGATCCAAGGACTTTATAGGCAGCCTCCCTCCCAAGATTCTCCCCTTAGGGAGGGCTGCCCACATGCGCAGTGCCCTCCTTACCCTTGGGAGCTGAGTATGCGCAGTGTGTTTAGGCAGTTGTACGCATGCCCATTTGAGATTTTCCTTCTTTTTTGGAACACGCCAGAACATCATATTCTGCCATTTTGTCTGTTAATATGTATGCCCAGGAAGTTTCTTCTCCCTGGTGTCTGCGTTCAATTAACGCTTTAGTGCAACAGCTGCGGACTATCAGGAAATGGCCTCTCCCTGGTGCCGACTCCCAACTTATCACTTTTAGAGAGACAGTGTCATAACTGCCAAACCATCACCCAACATTCCTAGTGGGTAGGGGAGAGCCCTCTCCTGCTCCATTCATGCCTAACTACTTGGAACAAAGGGAAGAATCACTGCTCTCACTTGTGAATTCTTTGATGCAGCAAGTAGTTTCTGTAAATGTGTTTGCTCAATTGAAGTGAGTTAGAATGGAGAAAACTAATCCATAAGATGTTAATAGGTGTTATCTAAAACTAATTTCCATAATTAAATATGTTTGAGCAATGCTGGGTGAAACAATGTTTACACAAGTCACTTTACTGTGGAATGTTCAGAGGCTTTATACATCTGTGTAGGTATCTATTGTGATTCTCAGAGTGGGACCTGGATTTTCAAAGTTTTCAAACTTGTTTTGCCATGAAGCCTTTTCATTTCCCTTGGAGCAGTTTAGGATTTTGAAAACGCTGCTGAAAAGGATCGTGAGTTAACAGATATAAGTAGTAATTAGCTAACAGAGAGCTAGGATCAGAGTCCTGTGAGGTGTGGCACAGGCTGGAAACCTGAGCAGAGGAGAGGCATGAAAGGAGAAGCAGGGAGACTTTGAAGACAGACTACCTACTTTTCAGCTCTAGACCAAGACATCATCTTGCAAGGCCAGAGAATATAGGTATCTGTGGTTACTAATCTGACATCATTTTTCTAATAATGTCTGGAGAGCAGTCAAGGTACTCCAAGTGTGTCTTCAGATCATGGGCACATGTGATGCAGCCCCACATTGAGAAGTGTGCTTCTCATTCCTCTTGAAAACCAGCACAAGACAAGATTGCCCTCTCTCACCACTCCTATTCAACACAGTATTGGAAGTTCTGGCCAGGGAATAAGGTAAGAGAAAGAAATAAAGGGCATCTAAATAGGAAGAGAGGAAGTGAAACTATATTTGTTTGCAGATAACATGATCCTATATCTAGACCACCCCATTGTCTCAGCCCAAAAGCTTCTTAAGCTGATAGGCAACTTCAGCAAAGTCTCAGGATATAAAATCAATGTGAAAAAATTGCTAGCATCACTGTACACCAATAACAGTCAAGCCAAGCGCCAAATCATGAATGAACTCCCATTCACAATTTCCACAAAAAGAATAAAATATCTAGGAATACAGATAACAAGAGAAGTGCGACCTCTTCAAGGAGAACTACAAACAACTGCTCAAGGAAATCAGAGATGACACAAACAAATGGAAAAATATTCCATGCTCATGGATAGGAAGAATCAACATCTTGAAAATGGCCATACTGCCCAAAGCAATTTACAGATTCAGTGCTATTCCCATTAAAATACCATTGATATTCTTCACAGAATTAGAAAAAAAAAAAACTATTTTAAAATTCACGTGGAACCAAAAAAGAGCCCAAATAGCCAAGGCAATTCTAAGCAAAAAGAACAAAACTGGAAGTGTCACACTACCCGACTTCAAGTGATACTAGAGGGTTACAGTAACCAAAACAACATATTCTCTATATTTTCATACAAAACACATCTGGCACCACATGTATGGTACAAGAACAGACACACAGCCCAATGGAACAGAATGGAGAACCAGAAATAAGACCTCAAACCTACAACCATCTGATCTTTGTCAAACTTGACAAAAATAAGCAATGGGGAAAGGACTGTCTATTTAATAAATGGTGCTGGGAGAACTGGCTAGCCACATGAGAAAAACTGAAACTGGAACCCTTTCTTATACCATATACAAAAATCAGCTCAAGACGGATTAAAGACTTAAATGTAAAACCCAAAACTATATAAAAAGAAAAAACCTATTAAAAAAAAAAAAAAACCCTGTAAGAAAACCTGTGGCAATACCATACCATATAGGTAGGGGCAAAGATTTCATGACGAAGATGCCAAAAGCAATTGCAACAAAGTTAAAAATTGACAAATGGGATCTAATTAAACTGAAGAGCTTCTCCACAGCAAAAGAAACTATCAACAGAGTAAACAGACAACCTACACAATGGGAGAAAATTTTTACAATCTATCCATCTGACAAAAGTCTAATATCCAGCAGCTACCAGGAACGTGAACAAATTTACAAGAAAAAAACCAACAACCCCATTTAAAAGTGGGCAAAGGACATAAATAGACACTTCTAAAAAGAAGACATATATGTGGCCAACAAACATATGAAATAAAGCTCAACATCACTGGCTATTAGAGAAATGCAAATCAAAACCACAGTGAGATACCATCTCATGCCAGTCAGAATGGCTATTACTAAAAAGTCAATAAACAGGTGCTTAGTGAGGTAGTGGAGAAAAAGCAACACTTTTACACAGATGGTGGGAGTGTAAATTAGTTCAACCATTGTGGAAGACAGTGTGGTGATTCCTCAAAGACCTAGAGGCAGAAATACCATTCAACCCAGCAATCCCATTACTAGTTATATACCCAAAGGAATATATATTCTTCTACTATAAAGACAGATGCATGCATATGTTCATTGCAGCACTATTCACAGTAACAAAGACGTGGAATCAACCTAAATACCCATCAATGATAGACTGGATAAAGAAAATATGGTACATATACATCATTGAATACTATGCAGCCATAAAAAGGAACAAGATCATGTCCTTTGCAGGGACACGGATGGAGCTGGAAGCCACTATCCTTAGCAAACTAACGCAGGAACAGAAAACCAAATACTGCATGTTCTCACTTATAAGTGGGAGCTAAATAATGAGGACACATGAACACATGGGGGAAAAAACAGACACTGGGGCCTGTCAGAGGGCAGGGGGTGGGAGGTGGGAGAAGATCAGGAAGAATAGCTAATGGATGCTGTGCTTAATACCTGTGTGATGGGATGATCTGTGCAGCAAACCACCATGGCTCACGTTTATCTACGTAACAAGCCTGCACATGTACCCCTGAACTTAAAAGTTGCCAATTTAAAAAAAGAGAGAGAGAGAAGTGTGCTTCTGCTGCTGGAGATCATAGGGCAAGTAGGCTGGCCACATGCAGGATCAAGTGGTACATACTTCTCTGTGATACTCTTACCCTTAGCTTTATCATTTTAACTCCCACATTTCACCTTTACCCTGACTCCTCCATCTAGTTTATCCGCTTTTTTTTTTCTGTATTCTTGTCAGCTCTGTAAATCCTTCATTAGCTAGAAAGGAACATTGTATAGAAAACTCTTATTTGTTTCACTATATGCTCACACAAAACACATCTGGCACCAGATGTATGGGTTCCACACACACACACAGGCCAATTGCCTGACATCAGCTGGGTGTCCCAAAATTTGACTCAATTTGGACACTGTCTAACTAGAGATAGCATCAGATCCCAACAGGTTGAGGGCTCAGTCCCACAAGACAGTGTCCACTTCAGGCACCAATCACAAGTCCAGGTTGTGACATGTGTTCCTGACTGTGTGGCTATCAATTCAAGATTCCCCTGGCCTCGTACTGAAACTCAATGATTTGCTAGAATGGCTCATAGAATTCAAGACAAAATTTACTTATTAGAGTGGCAGTTTATTATAGAAAGATATAAATCAGGAACAATCAGATGGAAGAGAGGTATAGGGCAAGGCATGAGGAAACAGATGTGGGACTTCTATGCCTTCTCCAGACTCGTCACCCTCCCATCACCTCCAGGTGCTTAGCAGCCTGGATGCTCTCTGAACCTTGTCCTTTTGAGATTTTATGAGATTTCGTTGTGAAGGCATAATTGATTATATCATTGCCCATTAGTTATGGTCTCAACCTCCAGATCCTCTCCACTCCCCGTGGTGAAAGTTCCAATCCTCTGATCACATGGTTTGTTCCCCTGGCAACCAGCCCCCATCCTGAGGCTATTTAGGAGCCCCTAGCCACCAGTCATCTTATAAGCACATAAAAGACACCACTTTGGTAATTCCAAGGGTTTTAGGAGCTCTGTGTCAGTAACTAGATGAAGACCAAATATATATTTTTATTATAAATTATAATATCACAGGCACAAATAAACAAATACCATTGCCAGGAGGTACTAGTGCTTAATCTCTACCTTTGTGAAGCTCATAATTTATTGGGATACCAAAACCTAACCAGACAATCACAACTCGGTGTGAGAGGTTCTGTGATGGTGCACATACAAGATATAAAAGGGGTGTCTGCATTGTCTAGGGAAAACCAGGATGCTTCATGCTTTTGAGACAAGTCAATAGTTCATGTAATTTCAAATGCTGAGTGATTCTACAACCATTTATCTCTCTGGATGGGAAATGCAACTGGAACTCTTTCAGTCAAAATAGCCTCCCCTCTTAAATGATTTTCCTTGGTACAACATTGAAATGTTGCAGACATGGCAAGCAGGAATCTCATCAAGTTTGGAGTTGTAGCAGGACGAGCCACAGACAAAACTCCTCAGACACCGAGTTAAAGAAGGAAGGGGTTTATTCGGCAGGGGGCATTGGCAAGACTCCTGTCTCAAGAGCCGAGCTCCCTGAGTGAGCAATTCCTGTCCCTTTAAAGGGCTCACAACTCTAAGGGGGTGTGTGTGAGAGGGTCCTGATTGATTGAGCAAGCAGGGAGTACGTGACTGGGGGCTGCATGCACCAGTAATTAGATCAGAACAAAACAAGATAGGGATTTTCACAGTGCATTTTTATCCAATGTCTGTAATCTATAGATAACAATCGATTAGGTCAGGGGTTGATCTTTAACTACCAGGCCCAGGGTGCGGCGCTGGACTGTCTGCCTGTGGATTTCATTTCTGCGTTTTAGTTTTTACTTCTTCTTTCTTTGGAGGCAGAAATTGGGCATAAGACGGTATGAGGGGTGTCTCTTAGAGTGACAAAGGATGTCAATATGGAATTAAAATGGACCTTAGATATTCCACTATGATTTTACACAACTTAGCAACTACTTACATATATGTACGTTTATTAAGTGCTTTAATATACACCAGGGTCAGCAAATTACAACCCGTGGGACAAATCCAGCCCAGCACCTGTTTCTGTATGGCCAGGAGCTAAAAATGACTTTTACATATTTAAATGCTTAGGGGAAATATCAAGAGAAAAAATAGCTTTTTTTGAAATGTAAAATATATATAAAATTCAAATGCTAGTGTTCATAAGTAAAGTTTTATTGGACACTGACACGCTTATTCATGTATTGTCTACGGCTGCTTTCACCCTCCAACAACAGAGTTAAGTAGTTACAACAGAGACCATAATTACCAGCAAGGCCTGCATATTTACTCTGGCCTTTCATGGAAAAATTTTGCTAACCACTGAGAATTACCACTGTCTGATCTGCATAGGAACCTATGGGGAAATTAGGAGAGTGGTCCCCCCAGCTGAACAGATGAAGAAAGAGGCTGAAGAGTTTAAGGTTACCTTGCTTGTGAGTGCTTATCCTAGAAAACTAAATGCAGATCTTGTGACCTCAAATGGAATCTCTTTCCATTATAGTGAACATACATTTAGACCATTTTGCTCCAAATGTGGTTACTATCATAAAGGAAAATAAAAAATCTCAGGTCCCCCAAACTTCTTATGCAAAAGGGAAGATTAAGCTGGGAGGCTGAGTCATGGAACGCCCTTTTTCAAATGAATAGCTGTTGCCAACATTATCCATCAGCCAGATTCCCAGGGAAAGGTAGAAGGCCTCAGACATCTACAAAGGGTTGCCTCCACAGATCACTCGTAAGTAAATTCTTTGCCGTACTCCCATAAGCAAGGGCATGCCAATTGTAACTTTAGGTCTACAATCTAAGTCTAGCTTCTAAAACTAAAGCCTGTTCATTTCCACACTGATAATGTCAATTACAAGCTTATCTTCCCAGGTGTAAAACAAAGACAAGACTCATTCCACTACCTGCCCAGAGACATCTGCATAATTGACTTTTCCTTTCACTCCCCTTTTGTCTTCAAATATTCACCTTCTCTTACGTAAAATGTAGATTTACTATGCACTAATGTGTCTCATAGGAATGTAACTATTCACTTTACCACCCTACCTGCCCTTCTTCATACCTGCCTTTCCCCCTTTAAGGAAATGTATAAATACTAAACCTCCTAAAAATCTCTTAGTAAAAACAGCCACAGATGTGCCTGTGTCTTGTGTTTTTCCCAGAGGCACCCTAAAGCTAGCTTAATAAACCTCGATGATTGAGACTTTTTCCTCAGTTACTCATTTTGGTTGTTACAATTATTATTTGAAATTTTGTCTTGTTTTGTTTTGGTTATTTTGAGTAGGGAAAATTCTGGTCATTTCTGCTGAGGCAGTCCAATTATCTGGCCTAAAAATACTCAATCTGAATCTGAAGTGAGGTCAGATCGACACCAAAACCCACACTCAGAATTTGCCACCCGGCAAGCTCTTGTAGTTGATGCTGTGAGCCCTGAATATAGGATAACAGTAAAATCATTAAGTGTAAAATAAGAGGAAATGTTGCACACCTCCCAGGGCGCAGGTACACTAAACATTGCCCACCTCCTTCTTTATTCTCTTGCTTCAGCTAAGAAAATAGGATTGAGTACCTTGGTTGGCATTTTTTAAATCCCTAGATAAAAACTGTCTAAATAAAGATTTTCATGTGGGCTGCAGTTCACATCTTCCCCCACATTTTCAAACATTCTTTCTCCCCTTGGAAAGCTACTCAGCAGAGTGCCCCTGGAGGGAGGTGAGAGGCTGTGCCTCCGAGGAGAGGGGGAGGATGGGACACTATTGACAGAAAAATAAAACTTTGTGCAAAAATAAACTGAGCTGTCTGAGCCTATTGATATTATAAATTGATTTTTAAAAATCACCAGTTAGACAAAATTCTCTAGAAGATTTTCCTGGGTTTCTGCTATCATAAGAGCCAAGAAAATCTAAAATATGACAAACCATAGACAAGTCTGCCAGGTAACTTTACAATGCTACAAAAACAAGAAAGCTATATATTTTGCCTCTTTCCTCCTTTCAAGCATTCCATCATTACAGATATGGAATTGAAAGATTTTTAGTTCTAGAACACTTTGCATATATTTTAAAGTGATGCTATTTTTTTCTAATCAATAAAATCAAATTCTTCCACCTTTTTTCTGTTTAATTTCTGGTAAGGCCTTTTTCTGTTGTTGTAATGCAGTATTTCACAAAATTGTTTTGCTGCAAGAAGGAGAAGGAAAAGAAGCAGCTTTCAAATTATACAAAAGAAGAGAGTTAAGCTAAATAAATTCAGTGGGAATATTGTCAGCGTACTTTCTTAAGAGAAAAGGCCACAAATTCAACTTATATTACCATTTTATCACCAAATTTTGAATTTATTCATGTACAGTAAACAACATCAGGTTTTTTGCTTTTGTTTCAACTGAGAAAAACCACCTCCTGAATTGAGGCTTAGCCCATAACAAGAGACATAGATCATTTAACATTTTCTGCTTAAAGTACGTTCATTATGTTCTTGCTGATCTGTTTCAAGGCTGTTGCAATGCATAAAACTATCGACTATATAAAGCAACAAGCAAGGAGGAAATGCCACTTGTGCTGAATGCAAAAAAATGGTCTTCAAGTTGTTTTCAGTTACAACATCTCTATTGATTTACAGCTTTCCTGATTGAAATGTTACACTCGGTCATTAATAATAACAGTAACTCATATTTGCATGATGCCTTCTGGTTTCTAACCCACTTCCACTTTATGCCTTCATTTGATTCACACGGAAGTCTCTAAAATCAGAAGGCTTGTTGTGTCTGTTTTATAGCGAAAAATCCAGGCTTTCTCAGAGAGCCAAAGCAGCTTGCTCAGGTGTATATAGATGGTAAGTAGCTGAGCGAGAGAGCTCAGGACTTTGAATCCAGAACACTTTCTACTATAGCTACTGCCTTAGCAAATGCTCAACAGTTAACATATGTGACATCACAGAACGGGCAGGAAAAAGAATAGTATAAATAGGATAGAATAAGAATAGTTTCACAGAAGAAATGAGGCAACTTTTCAGAGTCACACAGCTAGTAGTAGTGCTACTTACGTCTTAGATTCGCTGTCAGAATCTAATGTAGCCACAGTGTTGAGAACTGTGCTTCATACAAAATAGGAATCTAATAAATGAAAGCTAGTGTGGTAATAGCTATCATAGCATGGATCACATTGCATTAAAAATGAATCTTGTTTTAAATTGCTTATCCAAATAGGTAATACATGCATAAGGGACAAAATTATTTTTTATGTGCTGTGAAATTGTTTTTTGTTTTTACTCTTAGTTTCGGGGGTACATGTGAAGATTCATTGTATAAGTAAACTCATGTCACAGGGGTTCGTTGTACAGATTATCTTATTACTTACCCAAGTACTAAGCCTTGTACCCAATAGTTATTTTTTTCCTGCTCCTCTCCCTCCTCCCACCCTCAACCCTCAAGTAGACCCCAGTGTCTGTTGCTCCCTTCTTTGTGTTTGTGATTTCTCATTATTCAGGTCCCACTTAGAAGGGAGAACATGCAGTATTTAGTTTTCTGTTCCTGCATTAGTTTGCTAAGGATAATAGCCTGTAACTCCATCCATGTTCCCACAAAAGGCATGATCTCATTTGTTTTTATGGCTGCATAGTATTTCATAGTATATTTGTACCATATTTTCTTTATCCAATCTGTCAATTATGGGCATTTAGGTTGATTCCATGTGTTTGCTATTGCGAATAAGGGCACAAAATTCTAGTAGGCCAAAGCGATCTACCAAGAAAGGTAAGTCTCTCGCTCCTGTCTCCCAATCTCCCAATTCCTGCTCCACAGACATTAACTGTTATCCATTAGTAAGGTATCCTTGTTTCCCAAGTAGTTTCCACATGTCCTCTTCTTCAAAATATTAGCTATAACTAATGTTCTTATTTGTTTCCTAAAGTTAAATTTGTATATTTTTGATTAGGTCATATTACATGAGCTGAAGCCTAATATAAACATCATTCTACATCTTGTAATTTTTTTACTTAAAAATAGGGTAAACATATAATTTACATTTCAATTGGGCTGATCTGAGGGAGAAAAATGAAGCAATTAGCAATTATGCCAGGTGTAAACCATGGCTGTCCCAAATAAACCCCTATAGCTATCTTACTTGATGATCTATTTTTAAATAGCATTTCATATCAGTACATAAAGTTTATTAATTTAAAAGTGTTTTATTATGTAATGCTTTATACATACAAAAGAATTGTGACATATGTGTGAATTTAAAGCATAAACCTAAACCACTCAACCTAAGAATTTGAATCTTACTTTTATATTAAAATCACCTACGTGTTCATGCCCATTCCCATCCCTTTGCTCTTCTCTGCAAAGATTAGCAGCCACCGGAATTTCATGTTCATGATGTCACTGCTTTTTTTAAAGTAGTTTTCTCACATAGGTAGGTATACCTAAACAATATATTGTATAATTTTGCTTTTTTGTATTATAAAAATATCAGACAGTATGAAGTCTTCAGCAACATGCTTTAAAAAAAATTCAATTTTTTATAGAAATTATCTATATTGTTTCACATAGCTGTAATTCATTGACTTTCACTGATGGGCAATTTTCCACTGTTTAAGTATTTAGGAATTTATGTATTCATTCTTCTTTTGATGATATTTGGGTCATTTCCAGCTTTTCTTCCAATACAAACAATGATACTGTGAACTATTTTGCACATAGTTTTAGGTGCACATGTGCAAGTTTCTTCAAATCACAGATAAGAACTTATTGGTTTTTAGGGTAGGCACATGTTCAGCTTTATAAAACAGTGCCAAATTAGTTACCAGAGATTTTAATAACATTTTACACCCTTCCCAGCAGTGAGAGCCTTCTGATCTGTACAGCAAGATCAGTGATCACAGATCACTGTAACAGACATAATAATAATGGAAAAGTTTCAAATATTGTGAAAATTGCAAAAATGTGACACAGAAACATGAAGTGAGCACACACTGGTGGAAAAATGGCACCAATAGACTTACTTGACACAAGGGTTACCACAAACCTTCAATTTGTGAAAAATGTAGTATCTGTGAAGCACAATAAAGCAAAGTGCAATGCAACGAGGTATGCCTGTAAATCACCCTTTCTGGTATTCACAAACTTGTACAGCTCCTGTTCTTTGAGTCTAGGTTAACTTAGTTAACTCACTTTTGACCATAGAATGGGACAGAAGTGATGCTGCATGTCTTTGAAGGCTAGGTCATTAGAAGCCTAGTAGCTTCCAGCTGGGTGTCTCGTATACTTTATATGTGGGTCAACGATTATGGAAGAAGCATGACTACCCTTAGATGATCATGCTGTGAGAATCCCCAGGTTAGCCACTGTTGGGAAAAAGCTGAGTGTTGGGAAGAAAGCTGAGGCAGGGCTTGCATGTCTGACATAATGTCCTCTGGAATGTGTCTAGACTTGCTGGCTCTTTGCTTCTAGCCTTCCTAGGCTTCTAGATGGATTGTAGTTCCATTATGTCAAGTAGCAGAACATGTTCCTTATAAATGCTACACAATCACAGCTGTAGATCATGCACCTGCCCTTTTGACCTCCACATTCTCACCACCTGTTTCTCTGTTGGATTACCAATAAATAGTATGGGCTCCCAGAGCTCCGGGCCTTCACAGCCTCCACGATCGCGATGGCCCCCAGTCCCACTACTCTCTCTCAAACTCTTTTTCTCAATCCTTTGACTCCGCCTGACTTCGTTGCCTCCACTACCTGGTGTTGGGTCTGATCACCCCAAAAAACCACAAGGAGAAGCTACCTGAAGAGAGAGGCTTCCAGCCCCCAAGCTAGCCAAGTCACCCTAGCTAAAACACCAGATATGGAAAAGAAAAAGCCCTCTTGGACTTCCAGACCAGTCAAAACTTCAGCCTTATTCATCTTCTGACATAAAATCACATGAGCAATCCTGTGAGAAAATCACTCACCCAAGCCCAGAACAACCCACAAGAACTACAACAGATAGCAATTGCTGTTTTGAACTACTTAGTTTTGGAGTGATTTATTACACCACAATAAATGATTAAAACAACTCTTCCCTCTTTGCGTATAAAATGGCCTGATGAGAGCGATGATAAAGTAACCCACACACCCCAAGGGTCTGAACTGTCCTACCATTTTTTCCTAACAGTAGAGCCAAGGAAGACATATGGTCTGCTTCCTAAAATACAGCACACAACAGTTTTACCTAATTCTACAGAAGCATCATCACAAATTTTCCAGGATGCACCATGAGACCGTATTGCCCAGTGCCCCCACTTTCTTCCTTCAGTCAATCCCACATTTTATCTTGTGTTACTTTCAGTATCTATTCTAGGATTCAAATTCTGAATTAATTAAGGATTGCATTTGGCTGCATGTAAAGGAATCTTAAAAGGTTTAGTCAAATGAGGAGTAATTTTTATTTATTTATTTGTCAAAAAGTCAAAGATATGCAGTTGGGGGCAGAGATAACTAATTATGGCCCCCAATTTTCTTGCCTTCTTTCTTTGCAATAACATTCATTATTTTTAACTGAACACATGGCTACCTTACAGTTAAGTATGACTGTATGACTAATTTCTGGCTAAAAGATGTAAATAGAAATGTCCTATGTGACTTCAGAAAGTATTTTTAAAGGAAAACATTATATCCTTCTTTTGTCCTTTCTTGGTCATGAATTAAATTGTAGATATAATGGCTAGATTATGTGACTATACAACAAAATTCAAGGAGTCTGAGTGCCTAATGACAGGAGTTGCCCTGCCAGTCCTGGACTGTTCATTCCTAGACTTCGTTAACATAAAAGAGAAATCAGCTCTTATTTTGTTATGCCACTATTATTTTGATTTTATTTTTCCCAAAGCTGAAATTAATTCTATCTAATATGGGAGTACAGGGCTGATGCAGAAGCTCCATCAATGGGCCAGGCTGCTCTGTCCCCTGATGCATGGCTCACATCCTTATAAGTCACTTCATTGTATCACCATGACCCTTGCTCCCCTGGCTTTCATTCCAGGAAAAAAGAAGAGAAACAGGTATAATGCCTATATCAACAAGGTAAAGCTTTCTAGAATCTGTGGGATAGTTCACTTATGTCATATTGGCCAAGTTTTGATATTTTGACACCCCAAATGAAATGAACTTTCTGTAGTAAGGTAAGTGAAGAAATAGAGATTAAGGAGACCAATAACAGGGTCTGCCACAACAGTGTGTCAGGAGTAGTGCTCTGAATGTTCTGAACTGTGCACAAACATAGTTTCTGCACTAAATAGACTGTTTCTGCACTAAAAGGCCCCAATCATACATCCTAGGGGGACATATACAATTACGATCCATTCACAAACATTTATTAAGCTTAGTAGAGAGGTGGGACTGGGTACATCAATAAAGTAGTCCCATAGACCATGGTTGAAACCGGGGCCATCTCAAGAAAGAGCACACACATTGAAAAGAATGGTGGGCTGAAAATGAAACCTGGTGGAAAGGTAATGAAAAGAAGATAAACATAGGGAGAGAGACTCCTAAACAGAGCAACAGAGATCAGTTAAAGAGATAGTGAAAAACCAGAGTAGTTTATGAAAATCATGATAGAAAAATTCAGGTATTATATGTAGCATGAAATTCAGCAGGTGAGTACAGGACTGAAAGATGCTCCTAATATTTACCAGTTTGGAGATTATGTGCTACTTTTTGAAATGGTCTCAATAAAACAGAGAGTACCAAAATCATTTTACAGAGAATTGAGAACTGAAGGGAAAATAAGAAAGTGGATGTGAGTGGCAGTCTCACATATATTGCTTTGAGTAAATACTATTCAAAACATTCCTCCTCTACTGAATTTTTATTCTATCATGTCTCATTGTATTGTATTATACTGTACTGTATTGAAGTTGTATTGACCTGTAGCTGCAGAAATCTAAGGACACCCTTACCCCAGACTGGTGACACTGTTCCTACTGGTCTCAGAGGGGTGAGTATGACTTAGTGTCTTTCTGTCAATACTAAGAAACAATTTCAGAGTCAGACTACCTTTGACATAAAATGAATTTTAATATTTTAATATTTAGAATCTACACATTTAATCTCATCAACGAATTATGCTTGCTTTTTAAATAATGCATGAACCAGATCCAAAGGACAAGTGTTCTAAGTGATATTCTATCTGGAGCACGTGAAAATGTTGCCAAGTTGATTTGATATGCAAGTCATTGAGAAATCATGTTAATACAATCAAGAAGAAATCAGGCTAGACCCAAAGGAAATAAAGGAACAGGAAGAAACTACATCCCATGCACTTTGTACATATTATGTCCTCATCAGTACCCTAAGAAGTTTTTATTTTGAGATTGAGAAAAGACTAAGATTTAAGGTGATCAGTAGTTCACTCAGGAGTCCACACATAATAAGTAGCAGAGCCAGGGTATGAACCCACAATTTTATGACATTCAAGTCAGTATATTTTCACCTACATGATCCTGCCTTCTAAAGCAACACTTCAAAGAAAATAAGCAGAAGGCCAAAGGGGCTGTTAATAAATTGCTGGTGTTCCTTTTCTATTTTATAAAGTTAAACGTTTGTCTTTTGAGGAACAGTTTGAAACAATCTGAACAAAATGCATCTATAGTGGAGCCTAATATTACATTTATAGAAAGAAATTGGCGTAAGCTGCAATGAGGCCATCTACAAATTTATGTCCCTGTTTGTAATGAAAATGATATCAAGGTACATTTATCATTTCTTTTAGAGAAGTAACCCAAGATTCTACTCACACTGCCCACTAGTGTGACCTACCTGCACAACAAACTATGTACATGGTAAATAGAGGTGTGGTGAAAGTTTTGCAAGGCTTAAAATTCCAAGATTATTTAATTGTCAAGTACTTAAAGCAATGAAAACATTTGTCCAGCATCTAGATCTCTTTTTTTTTTTTTTTGAGACAGCGTCTTGCCTAGATCTCTTTTAATAGCTACTCAGATTATTCTGCTCATCAACTTGCTATTTTTCTTAGTTTTAACGTTTCACATGTGTATATGTGCATGTTGTACATTTCCCTGGAATTGAGAACTATAGCTTCTACGATACTAATAGGAAAGGAGAAATACTGTTCTAAGAGTGGCATGTAGACTAATAACATCTAATTATCACTAGAGTTGTCATATCTCCTAATTTATATAGGATCATCAGAGAACAACCTATGACATTAATTCTAAGAATCATGCAATTTATTATTTTAAAAATAACTTACAATTCACACTTCAAGTAAAAAAGAAAAATCTTTTAAAAAGAAAGCCCTGTGTAATTTCAGTTAAGAAAATTTCTATAACAAGTAGACCTCAAATATAAAATGGCTCAAATACAACAGAAATTACTTTCTTATGTTAACAGTCAATGGTGATGCTAGGTTGGAGGTGAAGATAAGGGTGAGCTAGGGGTCTTTTCATGCAGTTTTTTAGAGACAATCAGCACCAAAAGTCCAGCTGAGGTTAGAAACTAGGGATTTTCAATGATGTCAAACCAGAAAGTTGTTTAAAAGCAGAAAATGCTTGGATTAATCCAAAGGTAGGATTTCGTATTTTGCAACAACAGAAAAAAAAAAAGAAGGCAAGTGATTTGAGAGTTGTCAAGTGAGCAATTCAAGTAATAAGCCATGGGGTATGTAGGCAAGAAAATAAAGTTAGAAGAGAATATATAATTTGGGAGAAAATGAAATTGAATCTTTATATGTTTGAAGAGTAGGTGTACAGGGAGGAGGAAAATGAGTAAGCTTGATGTGTGGCTGGAGAGTGAGATATTGGATATTAAGAAGTATCCAATGATATATAAAGATATGTATCTTTATATATATCTTTATATATATCTTTTTATATATATATAAAGATAAACATGCAATATATAAAGATAAACATGCCATATGACTCAGCAATTCCACTTCTAAGTATATCTCCAAGAGAAAGAAAAGCCTATGTCCACATACAAACTTGTACATGAATGTTTACAGAGGGATTATTCATAACATTTAAAAGGTGGAAATAGCCCAAATGTCCATTAATGGACAAGAGGTTAAACAAAATGTAGTATGCCTATACAATAGAATATTATTTAGCCATAAAGAGGAATGAAGGACTGATAGATTCTACAACATGCAGGCACCTTGAAAACATTATGCTAAGTGAAAGAAGCAAGTCACAAAAACTGTATACTAAATGATTCTACTCACATAAAAGTCCAGAATAGAGAAATCTATAGATACAGAAAGTAGATTATTAGTTGCTCAGGGCTGAGGAGTGGGGAAATGGGGGGATAGAAGGATGAGAGCTAAAGGATATGGTCTTGCTTCTTAAAGTGATAAAAATTCTCCAAAATGGTTGTGGTGATGGTTTCACATATCTGAGAATATATTAAAATCCATTGAATTATACAATTAAATAGGTGAATTTTATGGTAAGTGAATTGTTTCTCCATAAAGCTGCTAATAAAATGGGCAATGACTGGGTCCATCATGAAGACACACGAGTGAGCTGCTAAAATAGAATGGAAATGAAAGTCAAAACTTGAAAACTAGGATATTGAACGAGACAGCTACATGGACATTGACAAAGAATGATGATGGAATTAGAGATAGACTTACAAAGTCAGAAATCAGAGTCCTTAGTGAATGCGGAAGAGTCATTAGGACATCAACAGGTAACAGTGATAAGCAGAAAGTGGCAGTTAACTATGGCATTGAACTACAAGTATTGATGTTTGTTGCATCTTTGTTAAAATTTTAAAATATATACATTTTAGATAGGTTAATTAGAAATAATAGGAATGCCTAGTGCCATACACAGGCCTGAGTGTGATAATAAGCAGCTTCCACTTGAGAAGGCTGCAAAGTCTCAAGTGTCCCCGGTTGAATTGATGCGAGGATGAACCTAAGGCATTTTGTGAATAATTTCGGCTCCTTAAGGAGGTTCCTTTTTTCTTTCTTTAAATTTTTCTTTTCTTCTTTCTTTTTGAACAACAAGAAAAAGTTACAGAGGATATTTAAAAACTTAGCAGAAAGGAAAACGATGCAAATATGACTTGAAGTAGTGGAGAGGAGGAGAAGAGCACTGAACGTAATAGAGATGACGATTTAGCGAAGAAAAATAATTAACGTAGCTTGTATTTCGAACAGTGTCAAAGAATGACATGAATGAGAGGTATATTAGGGTTCTTCACAGGGACAGAACCAATAGGCTAAATAGGTAAACAGATAGACGGATGAAAGGGGGGTTTATTAGGTCAATTGGCTCACTTAATTATGGATGCTTAGAAGTTTCATGATAAGTCTTCTGCAAGGTGAAAAAATAGGGAAGCCGGTAGAGGGACTCTCACTCCAAGGATGAAGGCCTGAGAACCCACAGGGACCACTGGAGTCCACAGGCTGGGGGACCTGGAGTTCTGATGTCTAAGGGCGGGAAAAGGGTGTCCGAGCTCCAAGAGAGAGTGTGAATTCATCTTTCCTCTGCCTTTTTATCTCTTCAGGCCTCCTGCTAACTGGTTGTTGTCCCCCTACATTGCGGACAGATCTTCCTCACTCAGGCTTCTGACTCACATGCCAATCTCCTCCAGGAACACACCCACAGACACACCCAGAAATAATGCTTTACCAGCTCTCTTGATATCCCTTAATCCAGTCAGGTTGACACCTAAAATTAACCATCATGAGAAGAGAGAAGGGATTCACTGGTTTGTAAATAGCTTGGAATTCTGAATGAACAAATGCGATAATGCTTGATGTTGTGGAATAGCTAAGCCAGAGCCACATTTCAGCAACTGGCTTATACCTGTGAGGACTTTCAGTGAGAACACAAAATGTGCCACACACTGGGCCATTCACTGTGGTATGAACAATCCTTTTCTAGGATAAGAGTTCTGTATTCAACAAACTCCCTTGTTTTTACAACAAAATAAATGCAGACTATTCATAGCCTGAAATAAGGTAATAAGCAATAATAAACAAATCTGGAAGATATTTTCAAAATTTTAAATTAAGGTCTTCTTTACAAAAGTAGATCTTAAGTATATAGTTTGTTCAGTTTGACAAATGAGTGTACTTATGTAAACTACATTGTTATCAAGACATGCAACATTTCCAACACCCTAAAAATTTCCCTCCTACCCCTTTCCAGTAACTCCTCTCCCTCATTCCCTAGAAGCCACCACTCATCTGATTTTTATTCTCATAGATTATTTTGGCTTATTCTAACTTCTTATAAACTGAATCATAAATTATATACTACTTTGTTTGTGTCTCTTACTCAACATTGTGTTTTTGAAATCTATTCATGTTATGTGTATCAGTAGTCCATTTATTTTAATGGCTGTTCCACTGTATGAGGATATCATAGTTTATTTAACTATTGTTCTCCTGTTGATAGATACCTTGGTTTGTTCCAGTTTGGGGTTACTATGAATAAAATAGCTGTACACATTCTAGAACAAAGCTTCTATAGTTGTTTTTAAATCCTCTTAGGTAAATACTTAAGAGTATAATTGCTGGGTCATAGGGTACATACATGTTTAACTTTTTAGGAAACTGCCAAACTATTTTCCAAAGTGGTTGTACCATTTTACACTCCCACCAAGTGTATGTGGAAGTTCCAGATGCTCCAAATTCTCTAAAATGCTTGATATTGTCCATCTTTTTTCAATGCATTTTGATTTTCATTTTCTTGAGGATTGATGATGTTGAGTGCTTTTTAAAGTGCATATTAGCCATTCATATATCATATTTTGTGAAGTATCTGCATAAATTTTTTGTCTGTTTTTTAGACAATTAAATGCCTTATTGTTGAGTTGTAGGAATTCCTTCTTATGTATTCTAGGTGTAAGCCTTTATATATATATATATTTGAAAATATTTGTCTATGTTTCATTCTAGAAGCTTTATAATTGTAGCTTTTCCTTATAGGCCCATGATCAATTTCAAATTAATTTTTGAATATGTCATAATGCAGAAGCTGAAGTGCCCTTTTTTTTGGATATCCAGTTCCTCTGGCACCATTTGTGAGATTTTCCTCCCCTCATTGAATTGCTTTGATGACTTTGTTGAAAATTATTTTATCATATATATGTGAGTCTATTTCTAGATTCTATATTTTAATCTGTATTTATTATTTTACCAATGCCACACTGTCTCACTGTCTTTGAGTACTGCAGCTTTGTAACACATCTTGAAATCAAATGCTTCTTTGTTAAACTATTTTTTGTCTATTCTAGGTCCTTTGCGTTTCCAAATACATTTTAGAAACAGCTTTTTTATAGTTTTAAAAAGCTCACATATGATGAAGAGAATTTGATTATGTTGAACATGTGTACACACAGACATATATAAATGGGGAGAGAATGGACAGCTAAACAACTTTGAATCTTCCAATTAATAAATATGCTGTTTCTTTCTATTTACTTCGGCCTTTTAAAATTTCACTCAGCACTGTTTTGTTTTGTAGTTTTCAGTAAAGCAATATTGTGTATCTTTTGTTTAGTATTTTATGGTTCCAATACTATTGTAAATGCTATTTTTAAACTTTTAATTTCCAATTGTTCACTGCCCAAGACATTTTAAAGGAAGTATTGGTGTGGCTTAGAACTGCGTGTACAGGAATTGAGAATGGGAGGGGAGTGGAGGCAACTGAAAGAAAAGGATGAAACACTAAGTCCAAGGCTGTGTGTCTAGAGATCAGAAAACTCTGCCGTTAAATTCTGAAAAAAAGAAGTCATCTTAGGAGAAAAAATGGTGGGCTTTTTTTTTTTCGTACTTCCTTTCCTGTGTTTTTATGTGGTGTAGATTCTCAGGAATAGCTATAGATCCTTTTGTGAAAATTGAGAACAATCTCTCTTGTAGGAAATAATGATTAAACTTAAATTCTTCCACAGAACAATAATCAAACATTAAGAAATTATTAAGACATGGTATGGCTAAGAACATTTTTTTTAAATGTCAGACAAAACTGACCTGGTTGTTTCATTCACTCAGAACACAAGGCTAGCTACCTCTGTTAAGAATATTGGCAATGCTGACAGGCTTAGCATAAGACAGAAAATTATTAGCAGAGTCTGACAGATGCCATGTCCTATTTTGAGTGTGTATTCATGCTCTCTATCACCTAATCCTCCCAGTAATTTAGTGTGTCCTACAGAAGAAATTTTTATTTGAAAACTCAGTGCCATCCTTATCCTAAATAACTAGAGCTGCATTAAATGCTTTGGCAGGCAGAAATGAGCATAGAGATTTTATGCTCCTGAGTGTGATGAGTAATTTTTGCTAAATATAGATCACTATGTTAAATTGATATGCTGAGTTTCCAAGTATTGAGAACATGTATTCTATTGATTATAAGATTGTACATTTTCCCAGAAATTTCTAATCATCTTTTTTGATAACTCCACTTTCTACAATCTTAATGGCCCTTCACTGTGTCCTTTTTTTTTAGGGGGGGGGGTGGTGGATAACAACATGAAATAGCAATTTACTCAACTTCCTAAATCTGGGTAGAAAAGGAGGAAATATAGGGTTAACATATAAATTCTAAGACACACAAAAAAGGTTTATAAAAGGCAAATTTAAGAGATGAATGAAAAAGATATGAAAATAAAAAAGAATAAAGAAAGAAGGGTAAGGTGTTTTTAGAGTGAGGAGAAATTTGTATGTTGTAAAATTTCACCATTAATTAGGGTCAAAACACCAAGCATGTTTATGCTGGTTGAACAAAGAACTTTATAAGAACACATGGTGGCCGGGCGCGGTGGCTCACGCCTGTAATCCCAGCACTTTGGGAGGCCAAGGGGGGCGGATCACAAGGTCAAGAGATTGAAACCATCCTGGCCAACATGGTGAAACCCCGTCTTTATTAAAAGTATAAAAATTAGCTGCGCATGGTGGCGGGCGCCTGTAGTCCCAGCTACTCGGGAGGCTGAGGCAGGAGAATCGTTTGAAACCGGGAGGTGAAGGTTGCAGTGAGCCGAGACCACGCCATTGCACTCCAGCCTGGGCGACAGAGTGAGACGCAGTCTCAAGAAAAAAAAATTAAAAAAAAAAAAAAAAGAACACATGGTTATGTTACTGTCCACACCCTTCTTTCCCTGTTAAATTAGTTCTGACTCTGGCTGAATAATCACATCAGAATTTAAAGAAAAATTTAGATTCCCAAGCCCAAGATAAATGTACTGAATCAGATTCTAGCAAAGAAGGACCTGGTAATCTGCATATTTTTTTAAAGTTTTCCTCAGTTACATTAATGCATTTAAAGTTGGTCAGAATTATAGATATAAGACTATTGCGTTTAGTTGTGGCAGCAATCATGGAAAGAAATACTGAAACAGTCTAAAGTAAATTGTTCTAGAGTGTCATTTTACAGGTAGAAGCAGCATAGGACAAGAGATTTAACCTTTCATTTTCCAGCTCCCTGAAGAGTTTGACTTTATAAAACCATGTGCACATGTTATATTTTAAATAGTTTTTTAAAAACCAGTAAAATCTAAAATAAAACTTACCAGGTAACTCTGAAAAAGAGGGAGATTTGGGAAACCCTACTCTAGGATGCAGTTTTAGAGGTATAAGTGGGTCAAAATAATAAACAACACAAAGGTTTTACCCATGGTGAACTTAACTCTAAATTCACAAAAAATACTATTTCTCAGGATTGATATTTAACTGTTGTGACCATAATAGCCATATCAAATGTTTAAATATTTAAATATATTTCTACCAGTTGGTAATATAGCATCACTCCTGATGCTTAGGACCTCCTGAACCTACTCACTGTCCCAAAACTAGAGTTAATGCCCTACCTGCTATAGCAAAGTGTCTGCAGATCAGTCTGTTTGGATGCTCAAAAATTTGAATAATATCCCTGCTTCCCTCCCCACAGACTTCTGGTTAACTTAACTATACATGCCAAGCCAGACTAACTTTTTCTTTCCTTTAAAAAACAATGGAGGGGGTGGGCACAGTGGCTTACGCCTGTAATCCCAGCACTTTGAGAGGCCAAGGCGGGTGGATCATGAGGTCAGGAATCGAGACCATCCTGGCCAACATGGTGAAACCCCATCTCTACTAAAAATGGAAAAATTAGCCGGGCGTGGTGGTGGGCGCCTGTAGTCCCAGCTACTCAGGAGGCTGAGGAAGCAGAATTGCTTGAACCTGGGAGGCGGAGCTTGCAGTGAGCTGAGATCGCTCCACTGCACTGCAGCACTGCACTCCAACCTGGTGACAGAGTGAGCCTCCGTCTCAAAAAAAAAAAAAAAAAAAAAAAAAAAAAAAAAAAAAAATGGAAGTCTGCATACATTTAAAGCTAAAGCGTATAATTTTACATTCTGGAGATGCACAATAAAAGGTGAATAAACATATGAATGAGTAATTTAATGAACCATATAAAAGAACTTTATCTGAACAGGGGAAACTGCAATTTCTATGAAATATTGGTATCCAAAAGTGCAAGACAAGACAATACAATGGTGTAGCCAGTTGTCTTGATTGTGTCGACGAGAGGCAGTTGGTCTGTGAGGGACAGTGCCAGAGTCTGTATAACAAATTGCTACTGTTTAAATACAGCCCTGCCAAGGAGTGCTTCAGCAGTCTTCTGCAAGCCACAGCCAGAGCGATTGCCAGAGAATCAGAAAGCATCCTAGGTGGATTTAGACACATAGGCTGGCCACAGCCCAGCCTGCCAGCTTGACTCCCCAGCCCCACTCTATTGATCAGCATGGGGAGGCTTGATTTTTATAGGCTTTTATTTGACCTTGAAAAGTTAAGTTATAGAATACTAGCAGGCTCATGCCAACCCTGAAATGTTTTCCTTTTTAGTCAAAAGGCAATGCCCAAAAAGGCTTTTATTCAGGCAGTTGAAGGCACAGGTGAAGGAGAAAATTGTTTTTGAAAGACCGCTGGACGCTTTGAAAACCTAGTTACTTTGGAAGTATTCCTGAGGTCCAGTATAGCATTAGGAGTATAGAAGGATAAGGTAAGTCCAAGCAGTTCTAACTTAATTTCTTTGTCCACTAATGTTCACTGACCACACTCTGTTGCTGCAAATTATGTTTGAGATGTTTCCCCAGCCAGGCTGTGAGCTCCTTACAAGCTAAGAAAATGACTTCCATTTTTATACCCATTGCATGTAGCATGGTGTCTGGCACATAGAAGTTGTTCAACCAAAGTTTCTGGAATTGAATAGAATGGAATGGGATGAACTGAAATGGAAAGGGAAGAAAATGAATGATATTTAGGAAATTACCATTAATGTTTACCTCTCTTCTTGAGAGGTAAAATGGGGAAATATCCATAATATTCTATCACATAGACAGAGCATAGTTTTATAGGAACATCTTTTGAAAAATGCCTTGAATTTTTTAGATTAAATATTCTGATAGGCAAAATGTACCCCAAAGATATCCTTGCCCTAATTGCTGGAACTTATGAAGAAATTACATGGCAAAGGAACTTTGCAGATGTGATGAACATTCGGGAATTGAACAATGAGAACACATGGACACAGGAAGGGGAACATCACACTTCGGGGACTGTTGTGGGGTGGGGGGAAGGGGGAGGGATAGCACTGAGAGATATACCTAATGCTAGATGACGAGTTGGTGGGTGCAGCGCACTAGCATGGCACATGTATACATATGTAACTTACCTGCACATTGCGCACATGTACCATAAAACCTAAAGTATAATAATAATAATAATAATAATAATAATAAAAAAGATTAAAAAAAAAAGATTATGCTGGATTATCTCTTATACATTGGCAAAATCTAAACACATAAGCCAGAGAGAAGAGAGAATTTTCTAATTTTCTTTGGCTGAAGTCAGAGATTCAAAGTATAAGAGGGACTTGACCCACCATTGCTGGAGAGGGCCACATGGAAAGCATGATTAAAGAATACAGGCATAGAGCCTAAAGTATAATAATAATAATAATAATAATAAAAAGAAAAAAATAAATAAATAAAAATGTTACTTAAAGGATAAAAAAAAAAAAAGAAAATTAGCTTGCCATAGAGTACTTTCAAAATAGAACTGTCATGGTTAAAAATGGAATATTATTTCTTTGCTCAACCTCTATATTTGAATAAAATTTGCTGTACATTTGAATAAAGTAAGCTCTACATTTGAATAAAAAAAAAAAAGAAAAGAATACAGGCAGCCTCTAGGAGCAAAGACCAGCCCCTGGCTGACAGCCAGCAGGGAAGGAACCTCCATCCTACAACAACGAGGAACTGAATTAAGCCAATAACATGAATGAGCCCAGGAGTAGTTTTTTCCCTCAGCCTTCAGTAAGGAATGCAGCTCTGTTGACAAGTTGATTTTAGCCCATTGAGACATGTATCAGACTTTGGACCCAAAAAACTATGAGACAATAAAGAAGTCTCATTTGCAGTTGCTAAAATTTTAGTAATTTGATATAGCAGCAAGAGAAAGTTAATACAATGATACAGTGACTTTATAATTCTCGCATTTCTAAATAATCTGACTTCAAGGTTGAATTACCCTTTATTTAGTATAATTAGCAAAATAAGTGGATTGCCATATTTTGCCTCCTGTTTTGCTTAGAAAAACACATGGCTTCTTAATGCATTTATTCATTCAACATATATTTGTTGAGAATCCGTATGTATAAGAGATTGAAGAATGGCCTGTGAATTATAACATCAATATAGGTTACACTGATGACTTTAGGTGGAGAATTAATTGGAGCTGATTAGATTATTTGGTACTCAACTAGTTTATCTATACAAAAGGAAAATTTTACTAACATTAATCATATATGTGACCCAGGACTAGCCTTCCTGTATATAGCTATACCTTGCTAAATTGAATGAATGGCAATAAATCAGTGTTCTCCGGTGTGCTATGGCATACTGGTTCCACAGGGTATATTAGTAAATGTTGGGTTGGAGTTGGAGAGGGAGGGGAAAAGGTTCTATTATCAGGAGAGGACTTTTATAGATTCCTACCACCCCTCCTACTTATCTATCAATATCTTCCCCCTTAAACTCTACCTTCCTACCCGTTACCATAAATGAAATATTCATGCTGATATCTAAAGACTTCTTGATATCTAAAGCTGATGTCTATAGCCTCACTTGTTCTCATAGGAAAAATGCTCTTACAAGTTCCCCCTCTCTCCTACATTATCAATTCTTTACACTCTTCTGGATCATTCTTGTAGCCATACAAGCATATGCTATTTATTCCACTTTAAAAGGGAAAACAACTGCTTTTGGCCTGCTTTTCTCCCACTTTTTTAAAAAGTCCCATTTGCAGCAAAACTCCTTAAAAGAGCTGCTATACTAATTATTTCCAATTATCCCTTTCTTCTAATTCTCTCCCAAACACATTTCATTGGGAGTTGACACCACCACTTTTCTAAAATTGCACTCGTCTAGGTTCCTAGTGACTCTGCATTGCTAACTCCAGTGTTTAATCTCAGTCTTCACCTGACTTGACCCGTCAGTAGCATGTAACATAGTTGTCACTCCCATCTCCTTGATATACATTCATTATTTGTATGCCAGGCCACCACATTCCCCTGACTTACTTCCTATCTTATTGGATACTTCCCAGTCTCCTTTGCTGGACTATTTCCTTCTTCCCAGGCTCTTTGATGTTGGAGGCTCCAAGGCTTACTCTTTGGTCCATTTCTATTTCTATGGACACAATGTTAGTTGGTGATCTCTTCAATTTTCATGTCTTTAATTATAATTGATATGTTGATTGCTTCCAAAGTTGTATCTCCAGTTCAGACCTCCCTCCTGAGCTTGTGGCTCATATCAAACTGCTTTCCCAGCACCTCTACTTATATATCTATGAAAGATAGCAAAAACAAAACTGAATTTCTGATCTTTTCTCCTCAAAAAACTAGCTTCACCACAGCTCCTCACATCTCGGTTGATGGCAAATCTATCTTTTCCATTCCTCAGAACAAAAGCCTGAAAGATATCCTGTACACTTCTCCTTCCATCATATTCCACATCTAATCTGCAAGTTCTCTTGACTCTATATCCAAAAATCTTGCCACTTATCATCAGCTGTACTGTTGTCCTCCTAATCAAGATTAGTTATCTCTCATGTGGATTACTGCAATGGACCCCTAGTGGATTCCTTTTTTCTGTCTTTGCAATTATATAGTTTGTTCTCCACACAGCAGCTGGAGTGATCTTTTTATAACTCGAATCATTATTTCTGTGCTCAAAACTTTACAGAAGCTCCCAATTTGACTCTGAGAAAAATCCAAAAGCCTTAAGTGGCCCATCAAGATCTTCATAAAATATCCTCTCTCCTCTCCTCTCTTGGATGATCCCTCTTGCTCATTTTGCTTCAGCCACAATGGCCCCCTGGCTTTTCAACACTGGACTTGTTCTTGCCTTAGCATTGGTTATTTCCTCCCCCTGAAATGCTATTCCCCCAATTGCCTATTTGTATAATTCATTTCCGTCTTCATTCAAATGTTATCTTCTCAATGAGGCCTCTCTGGACCATGCTCTGTAATACTGACTGAAACTTGTTCCTACCCCTGCACCAGCCCCCCTAATTCTCCTAATATCCTCTAGCTTTTTTTTGGCATTTATCGTTTCCTATCATATTTTTAAATTACTTTTTTTTAATTGTTTATTTTCCACCTCAACCCTCCAGCATGTAAGCCCTACAAAGACATGGTCCTTTGTCTATTTTGGCACTGATATATCAGTACCTCGGACAGAGCTTGACTTATAGTAGAACTTAATGAATAGTTGTTGAATGAATGAATAAAATATATGTTCAAAACTAATAGAGTTTGTTTACTGATGAATCCCTCAGGTGCTTTAATATACTGATAAGATTCGTGAATCTCCCAAACAGGTGCAATGTTTTTACACTTATTTGATCACCGAACTCATTTGTTACACCGTACCTATTAATGTCTTATAAAACTGGCATTCCACAATTTCAAAAATGCTATATCAAATCATTCTTTAGTTTCTTCTATCTAGAAAATGTATCATTTCACCAGGAAATATTTTGCAGTCTTAAATTGCTTGTATGGCATTGTTAGTGCTATTTGACAATTGATTTACTGTACTTAAAAAGAGGTCATGTGCTTTCCAAGTGACACATAAACTCATCAGGCAGAACTTTGCAGTAGATGAATTTTACCTTACCTGGACTCATTTATATGCTTTCCTCCTGCTTTCAATGCATTCTACAACATTCCCATTAGGCATAGAGGTTTTAGACTGGTTAGAGACCTTAGAGATGATGATATATAGTCTTACCATTTTAAAAATGAAGAAACCTAAGCGGAAAAGGGATTTTACCCCAGGTCTCACTAGTTGAGCCACAGGAAGCAGGCCCAATCAATATGGCCCGAAATGTCCATAATAAATCTGATAGTATATTGTGTATTACAATCCTTATTTACCCAGGTGCATTCTTCACCTAAGTTCTCACATGGTATACCAAAATTCTTTTCTGATTCCTTCCTTCATAAATATCCAACAATCTCACCCAGATTATGGCAATAATTACATATTAGTACTTCCTACCAAAGGTTACATTATCCTTTGAGTAATTTATAGCACCTTAGATGTGAAAAATAAATCTCAAATTTCTGCAATAACACATATCCTGATTAATTAATATAATCTTTGCCACTATAACATGTTTAAAGACATATTGCTTTCATTTTAGAAATAAAAACAGAAAGCTTCTCTTGACCCTACTTTCCTCTCATCTTTTCTTTGATTTCATTTTCAGCTAGTCTCCTTGAGCAAGTTCCTATATTCTCTACATCTCCTTGATTCTAGCAGAAACTACATACCTGTCTTAGGATATCTGAGTATTTTCACCATTTACATCTCAAGATGCATATACTTTCTATTAATCTAATTTTCTAAACATTTAAGAGAACATAGCTGAATATGTTCTTATCCCCAATGCCCAAAGAAATAATTTAAAAGAATATTAGGGAAAAAAAACTAAAAAGAATGAGTAGTTGTGTTTCCTGTGGTGTATTTACCCATTCATTTGTTTAAGAAGTGCTTTTGGCTGAAATGATGAGTTCATGTCCTTTGTAGGGACATGGATGAAATTGGAAAAGATCATTCTCAGTAAACTATCGCAAGAACAAAAAACCAAACACCGCATATTCTCACTCATAGGTGGGAATTGAACAATGAGAACACATGGACACAGGAAGGGGAACATCACACTTCAGGGACTGTTGTGGGTTGGGGGGAGGGGGGAGGGATAACATTGGGAGATATACCTAATGCTAGATGACGAGTTGGTGGGTGCAGTGCACCAGCATGGCACATGTATACATATGTAACTAAATGCACATTGGGCACATGTACCATAAAACCTAAAGTATAATAATAATAATAATAATAATTACAATAAAAGAAAAAAAAAAAAAGACATTAACTTTAATGAAAAAAAAAAGGCTAAGGGCAACCATTGAAATTAGAAAAAAAAAAAAAAAAAAAAAAAAAAAGAAGTGCTTTTGAGCCCCTATTTTCCTTTTAGGGGTTCTGAGACACAGAGATGAACAAGGCATCTCTTCTTATGAATTATAACTTTCAGTGGAGAGAAACACAAAGATAAACAAATAGCAAGAAGAGTTTTGGTAGTGCTAAGAGCTGTCATAAAGATAAAACAAGATGACATTCTTGAAAGATTTGAGGAACTATCTGGATTAGGCAACCAGAGAAGGTTAAGGAAGTGTCTTTAATGAGAGATCCAAATGGCAAGGTGGGGCAAGTCTTCTAAAGAGGTGAGGGAAAAACATTCCAGGGGAGATGGCTTGAAGTGGGGCTAAACTTGGTGTCTTGAACTAAGAGAAGAAAGGAGAGTTTGGATGTAGCTTGTGAATGAAGCAGAACACAGTGAGAAATGCCCAGGCTGGTTGGCAGAGGCCAGACTGCGCAGGGCCTGGAGGCTGAAGAAAAGAGGTTGTGTTTTATTCTAAGAGGATTGGGAAGCCATCAGAGAGTCCTAAGCAGGTGAATGATATGGTCTGATATCTTCCTTAAATAAGTCAAATCACTCTAGCTTCTGCATGGAGACTGACGCAGAAGCTAATAAATAAAGGAGATGAGAGGAAGGTGCATTTTCTCTCTGTACCTAAGATTTCCCTGGATATGCATAGTGAGGTGCTTTAGTCTAGGTATAAGCAATTTTTACTTGTTCTGCTTTTGCCTAAAATATCAATAAACTCATTTTAATAAATGAACTTGCTTATAATGAACATAATAATGAATCACTTTTTATTTCTGAAAGAAGGAAAAAATTTAATCATCTCTTAATTTTGTATATGTTGTTCTTTATGTACTTTAATTACCACCATTATCATCACTGGCATCATCTCACAGACTCAAAAATGATCATGGATACATGGCACCATCTGTTTCTAGCCATACAAAATCCAACTTGATTTCATAACATTTACGTAATATCTACGATGTTCTGCACTCTGGGAGGTTCTGTTGATACTGAATTAAACAAGGGGACTGTCACTGTTCATGCAAAGTAGAGTTCAGTCATGAAGACAAGCCTATAAACCAATAACTGGAATAGAATATGTGTTTTGGGAAACATGATGATGAAATAAATAGATTTACATGAAGTGCAGGAGGAGGGGGAAGATTGGAAAAGATTATTGAGAAAATAGGATAATTGAACTCTGCCAGCCTAAGTGGATGTTTGGCAGCAAACAAGGGTGGAGACAGAGGAATCTTTACTGGAAGCAATCATCAAGCAAATCATGAAGACCTCGAAAGTACAGGGTGTGTGAGGGAAATAGCAAAGTTGGACTGTGGGGCTCAAACTCAGGATCATGCCTCATCATGTTAAAGAAATTTAACCAAACTATTGCAAATATAAGTTCACAGTCAAATGAAGTTTCACCATGTCTAAGGCAGGAGCACCTTCCTTCACTTTAGAAAACAGTTCATCTATAATTGCTTTAAAAATTGAATTTAATAATTCCCCGGAAGAAACATTTTTAAACTACATCATCTTTTTCTTGCCACGTGAGGAGTAAATTTCACATTAAGTCCCCCCTTTAATGTGCCTTCTTTTTATTTATTAATATTTGATCTTGGTTTTGGTGTTGAACGTACCATCTTTCTGGTTTTATGTTTTCATTTTTTCAATACGCTGAAAATAAATTTAGGGCTTCTGTAGGCTATCCAGAGCATTGAAGTTAATTGTAACTCCCTTCTATTTGGACTTGTTTCTGTGAAAGCCATTTATAGTTGATTGCCTCAGCAATCTTTGTCACAGGAAGAATTAATTTCTTTGAAAGGTTATGGTTTGAAAGATTCAAAATGATTGCTGCCTTGCCTATTTTAGTGAAACATATTCATATATATATATATATATACACACACATATATACATGAAAAATAGATATCATAAGTTGTTAGGTTTACAAACTTGGTCAGCCACTGAGGGTTACTCTGGTATGTGAATTTATTTGAATTTTCTGATTTTGCCAAGGACATTATGAGCATTTTGTGAAATAATTGAAATTATTGTTAACTCAGACTGAACCTAAATTAATGTTCTGCTTCAGAATTTAACAAATGCATATATAACATCACATGGCAGTGAATCTGTGCAATTTAAATCACCCCTTAATCAGTTTTGCTAAAAACAGAATCCAGAATAAAAAACACCACCACACATCTCATCTGCCTCACAGGATTCTCACTCACATGGAGCTCCCTCTAAGGGTCATATGAGCTCACTGCAGCACAGACTGTACCCAACCCAGGAAAGAGATGTGTGTGCGCTCAGCCCTGTAAGGAACACTCTACCTGCACCTCTGTTATCCTCGCAAGATCATGAGGTAGGTCAGTCCTAACACTTTCCTCATTTAAGAGGTAAGAGCACTGAGGAGTAAACAAAGGACCTGATCTCCACAGCTAGCACATGCAGCCATCAGGGTTTAGACCTAGGGCTCTATAATTCTTAACCTCTACATCAATGTGCTCTTTGCCGTGATAGTAATATGAAGATGAATGATTTTAGTGTAGATAAAAACAGCACTATAAGTATCAGCAATAAATAAAGCATCCCCTTGTACAAAAAAAAAAAAATACAGCTTAGTGGAAGCAAAGTTTTCTGGGAGATAGATGCAAATTAGCATCATACATTTTATGTGTCAGGTACTATCCAGGCATTTTAACTTACTTTAGCTCTTTAGTCCTCAAAACAATCAACAAGGTAGGCATTATTACCCTGTTACTGAAATAGAAGCCTGAAGGTAGAGAGTAAATGAACTTGTTCAAGATCACGGAGCCAAAATTGAAATCCTTGGAATTTAAACCGAAATCCCACTGATTCCTAAGCCTATACTCTTTCCATTAAAAATCGGGTGAGTTTTTGGTGGCAAAGTTTTGGTCAGTGTTCAGTCTTAACATTCCTGTCTTCAAGTTGTTCACCATAGCAAACCACTTTAGAGCAACAGGAAGGTCACTTGTATGTGAAAAATCCAGGGATAGTTGCTTACAAGAATTCATTTGTGGTAGGCAGAATAATAGAATAATGCTCCCCACACCCTGCAAAGATGTCTGTGTTCTAATCCCCAAACCTGTAAATATATTACTTTAAAAGGCAAAAGGGACTTTGCAGATGTGATTAACTTAAGGATCTTGCTATGGGGAGATTATTCTGGATTAACCAGATGGGCCCAATATAATCACAAAGGTACACTACAACTCCAAATTGATCATAGTCTTAAATGTAAAATCTAAAACCATAAAATATCTAGAATAATGCAGAGAAGAAAACATTTTTGACCTTGAATTAGGCAAAGATTTCTTGTGTTCAACACCAAAATCATGATCCATAAAACAACAAAATGTTACACACTGTACATCAAAGAATCTCAAAATAATTATGCTGAGTGAAAGATGGGCCAAATGGGCAAAAAGGAGTGCATGCTTCCATTTGTATAAACTTCTAGGAAGTATAAATTGATATAAGGTAAATAAAAGCAGATCAGTGGTTCTTTGGGGATCAGGGAAGGGGCAAGGAGGGACAGAAAGGAAGAATTGCAAAGAAATCTGAATGTCCCTTTTACTTACTGGGATACAGCGGTGAACAAGATAAATTTGCTTTCATAAAAAGTCTTTGTTTTCATGGAATTTATATTCTGTATGAAGGAAATCATAAACCACATAATTCAGAAAGGTTGTAATTGCTATGAAGAAAATAAAATAGTTTGATATGTCACAAAGCGACTGGAGTGAGGATGGTTAGTTGAGACTGGGGAGGAGAAAATAGAAAACATCTCTCTAAGGCGATGGCTTTCAACCCAAATGCCGAGTGAGAAAATCCTGAAGCAGAGCATTCCACATCGATGGAACAGCAAAGACAAAATTCCTAAGAATGGAAAGTATTTAGAGAATCCATGGTCAGAAAGATGACTAGTGTCGCTAGACCAAAGAAAGGGAGGAAGAAAAGAAGTAGGGTAGTTGTGATTATTAATTTCTAGTATAAATCTATGCTAGTGTGTCCCAGCTGGAATTTGATAAGATTCTAGTGAGACAGACTGTCTTTCTTGGTAGAGAGGAGAGATGGGGTTTGGGGAGCATGTCTGTCTCATTAGCTGCACAAAGGCTGCAAATGTCTTGGATACAGAGATTGGGGACAATGCTTGATTCACCACTGTATCTCCAGCACATTACTCATAGGAGACATTCAATTAATATTGATTAAATTAGTGAATTTGAAAATCATCTCTGAAGCGGGTATTTAAATTTTATATCTTGGCCAGGCACGGTGGCTCATGCCTGTAATCCCAGCACTTTGGGAGGTCGAGGCGGGCGGATCATTTGAGATCAGGAGTTTGAAACCAGCTTGGCCAACATGATAAAACCACATCTCTACTAAAAATACGAAAATTAGCCAGGCGTGATGGTGGATGCCTGTAATCCCAGCTACTCCAGAGGCTGAGGCAGGAGAATCACTTGAGCCCAGGAGGCAGAGGTTGCAGTGAGCAGAGATTGCATCATTGCACTCCAGCCTGGGCAACAGAGCGAGACTCCATCTTGAACTAAACAAAGAAACAAACAAACAAACAAATAAATAAATAGTTATATCTTAATTTGGGGGCAGTATTCCTCATTTTACTTATTTGACAACTTTATATTGATTGTCTTTTTTATGGTAGAATACCGAGCTGAGCACTAAAGAGACAAAGATGAGACTGTCCTACTTTCAGAGAGCTTATGGACTACCTAATTTATTTGAATTTACATTATGTTTGCAGCTTTAAAATATTTCTACAATGGCTATGGGGACTATTAGATCAATTATTCATAAAGCATAAGAAGTTATACTGATATGAGAAAGGCACGCCAGTGAATAACAAAAGGTAGCATCTCATAATAGGTTTTATACCATGTCTTTTCCAAATCAGAATTGACTGTAGACTATTATTTAACCATTTCCCACAGTACTGTCCACTTAAGAGTTCTCATTGCTATGCTCACAGAACAATGTTCAGTTCTAGCTGTAGTTGGTCAGACAAGCGTCTGACAAGCTAGGAGGATTTTTAAAAATCAAAATTGAGACAGAATGTGATTATTTTATTTTAAAATAAATTTGGATATCTATAAATACTTTTTTTTTTTTTTTTTACAAAATTTGGGGACAGCTGGTCTGCCCACTCTTGTGGAGTGATTTTGAAATTCACTTTAATCCTTGTCTGTTTGTGGAAGTCAGATAATTAAGAACATTGTATTTGTTAAAAATTAGCTGAAGTTCCAAAGAGGTTGTTTACATGAACAACATTTCAAGATGATGACATAATTATCATGAGAATAAAGAAAAATGTAGAAACTCAATTAGTAGTAATTTGTGCACATGATTTTTTAAAAATATACGTTAAATAGCCTTTTCAGTGGAAGATTATACTACCTTCCAACAAATTGAAACAGTGTTTACACATATAAAGTGATATAACCTGTTTAGAGGAAAATTTTGCAATATGGATCAAAAGTCATAAAAAATACATGCCATTTTTTTCTAAAAATTCTACTTTGAGAGGATGCTTCTCAAATTTATCCACCAAAGAAACTTTGATGATACAAGTAAATTTGATTTTCCCCACACCCCACTAGCCTCTCCACTCTCAAAGTAGCCTGCCAATGGCTTGAAATTTCTTTGAAATTCCAGTTTGGATATTTAAACTGTATGCATATTTTGCATTCTACTCTGTTAGAAAACCATATATTAAATATAAAAACAATAAGTTTATGGCTTCCTGTGAAATAAAAACATCTGAAAAACTGTATCCTCCATTTGATTAGAACCAGAATGAGAAAACAATTAAGAAAATGTGCAAAGATGTGCCACAAAGAACGGCGAGGGTGGTGCTCTCTAAAATCGAAATAAATACTAAACAATGCAAATCTGCCAAAATAGAAGATTGATCCAATAAAGTATTATATTGTGGAAGACTACAATGATATTAAACACTTTTGTGAGACTGTATATTTAACATAATTAATTTAAAAAATATTAACAAAATAGGTAGATAATCATGATAATGTATCTAAATAACAAATAAACAATATAAAGCTCTGGTCCCATTTTTGTAAATGTTTGTGTGTTTGTGCATCTCCCCAATTTAATCTCCACCAGAATATGTCAATTGAACCTATATCAAGAGAATCAGAGTAAAAAGTATTTCAAAGTAAATGTCTTCTAATATGTTTGAGGACAAACTTAAGGTAAGCAAACTAAAAAAACTGCTCTACTCTAATTGAGTTTACTTTTGAAATATGCATTAATGATTTATGTAATTTTTAATGGAACACTGCATATGTGACTACAAGGATACATATATATGTATATATATACACACACAAAATGTTATTAACTAGCTATATAACTTTGTAGTATGACATAATGGGTACATTTCATTCATTATCTCTTTATTGCTTTTTTTCCGATTGTTTTAAAAATGAACACATTTAAACTACGTGAATATAAATTGCATGTGTAAATAAGAATAGAAACTGTACAATTTTCATATTGATACCATGTTTCAAATTTCATACATATTAAATGTTGATTGCCTCAATCTTGTTTTAAAGTTCATAAGAATATAAAGAAACATCAGGTGACTTACACATATACCAACATTTCAGCTTCAAATCTTTACACAGAGCACCTCTCGCAGTTCAGGACTCAGGTTCCACTCACATTTCTCTCTCTCTGTTAGTGCTGTCAAAATCCTAGTGTATCACAGCTGTTCTGTTTCTAGCAGGTGTTAACACTAATTAGCTCTTTAAAACTAAATACTAGAGGAATCTGTGCTCTTCCCCAAGTAATATCACCCACCTGCTGGCTTTCTGCTGTTGTGAACAGCGGTTTGCAGGCATTTTTATTCATGTACCACTGTAGGTAATACAAATCTGAACATACTCCAATGTATATATATTTATTTAAAGTATATCCATATGCTGTATCAATATACTATATTAATACATGCATATTTTTCTAACTGGTACCACTCTTTCATCTATTCACAGTACAGCAGCCAGGGAGATCCTTTTAAAACCTAAGTCAGATCATATCACTAGAAACCGCCAATGGTTCCCCTCTCACTGAGAACAATACCCTAAGTCCTTAAAATGCCCCTCAAGGCCTTACACACCAGGTCACCACCTCTCATTCTTCCTCCCTTACGCCACTCAAGGCACAATTACCTCCTGCTATTCCTTGAGCATATTTCCAAGGCATATTTCCCACTCAGGGCCCTGTTCCCTCTACCTAGAATCCTTTTCCTCCAAATTCCCACATGACCATTCCCTCGCCCCTTCTAGTCCCTGTTCCAATGGCATCTCTCCAGTAATGCCACCTTAATCATTCTATTTAAAATTGCAACTCACTCTCCCATCCACAGTGTTCCCTATCTGCCTGTCACGCTTTGTTTCTCTCCAGAGCATTTATGAGCTCTAATATACTACATAAGTAACGTTTTTCAGGTTATCTGACTCTCCCACCAAGATATCAACTCCAAGTGAACAGAGATTTTTGTCCTTTTGGTCCCTGCTGTATCCCCAGTACCAAGAAAGGAAACTTCCATATGGTAGACGTTCAATTACTGTTTTCTGAATAAATATACAAAGATTTGAATTGATAGTAGTTGATCATTTCATAGGTTTTAAAAATCATCTACTGAAATGATTACATATATTTTATTGGGCCTATTGAGGGAATATAAAATTTTAATTCCTTTTCTTGTGTTAAATTTTTAATTTTTGATTTTTTTGAGTAACTCCTTTATTATGCTTGTTAAAATTTAGCATGCTTATAATTATTTAGGATACTTATTTGCATTAAATACAAGTAACGTTAATATGTAATTTCCTTTTTTGTGCTCATTTTGTCAGATTTTGTGAAGATCATGCAAATTTTATATGAATGATTGATAAGAGATTTAATAATTCCCATGTTCTGGAGCTATACTTTCCCCATGATTTTTGGCTTATATTTCATAATGAGGCAAATTTTATAATTTCATTTATTTAGAAAAACGTTCATTTTCATTGAGTTTTAAAATTTATCAAGGTAGAAATATGTATAATATGCTCTGAAATATTTCAATGTTCCCTCTCTCTGTTTACATATATTCTGATTATTAATGTTATAAACTTTTATGTTCCATTTTTTATTGAATATATTTTACATGTAATTTTTTGTTTTTTTTAATTCTTAAAGAGACTCCCCTTTGATGTTTTAAACCAATGTTACTGTTTTGCTGTTTACTTACTAAATAATTTCTCATTTTATTTTAATAGTTCTCTTTGATGATTTTCTCCTGCATGATTTTTACCTAATTTTTCTAAACTTCTTGAGTTAAATACTCATTTAATAGATGAATATGCTGTTTCATTTAATAATGAAAGAACATAAAGTTGTAAATTTTCCTCTCACTGTAACATTGGGTGCATTGTATAACTTTGATGTACAGTCCTCTAATTTTAAAATTTCTAATCTATAATTTTAACATTAATTTTCTCTGTGACTCAGAGTCAGAACAGAGAAGACACTTTAATATCTCATTTGCCCCTTTAGCACCATTTCTAAACAGGTTACCTCTTTTGTCGGTGATCAAAGAGTTTTTGAATTCGTTAATTAATTATTTAATAGTTTTAATGTACTGAAATTTTAAAATCAATTTCTAATATTTCATTTTATTAGGAATATATCCTATATAACTTTTTACATCATGGAACATATTGCAAATTTTGATTTAATGTGTAGTGATGTTTGGAGGCAAAGCATGTTCTCTGTTCATGGAGTAAAAGTTTGAAATGTATTTGTAAGTTTGCTCTTAATAATTACTATATTTAAGCATTCTACATTGTAGTTTTTTGTCAAAAGCTACAGAGCTGTATAAAATTTACCTTGTAGAATGTGTTTCTCTCTATATTACCTGCTTTTTTATTTTCTTTTTTTAATCAATTTTTATACTATGTCATTTGCCACATAAACACGTTTAGTGATTTATTATCTTTGTTATGGATTACAATTTCTTCAAAGTAAACTTGTATTCTATGGCTTAATGAATATCTTTCACTTAAAATTCTATATTGTCTGCTATTAAAATTGTCACCAGGGTTACTTGTCTCATAAATATTTGCAAACCTATTTATTTTTAAGCTATCTATATAATTTAATTTTTTGTTTTATGTCTTCTCAGCAGCATTTGGTTAGTTTTTTTTCATTTAAAGAAGTTTAGTCCCATTTATTATATATATCTTTGCCTGTATATGTTTTTTATATTTTTATTATACTTTATTCTTTCTCACTTATTTCCAGTGATAAAGTGTGCATTCACTTTTTAATTTACTAGTGATTTTCTTTACATATAAAAATCATTCAAACTACATTCCTCTCATTATTACATGACATAAACACAACTTGTTAGACAACTTGTCTGACTATAAAATGATTGTATTATAGGCCTTTCTTCTCCAGTTTTTTTTTAATGATGATTCACTGTTTCCCAAAATTTCCCATTGCAGAACTGTTTAAAGGCAACTCATTTTTTTTTTCTTTTTCCACTTCTATTTTAGGCTCAGGAGCCACAAGTACAAGTTTGTTACCTGAGTATATTGTGTGAGGCTGAAGTTTGGGGTATGAATGATCCCCTGGCCCTGGCAGTGAGTCATCGTACCTAGCAGTGTTTTAGCCCTCGCCTCCCTCCTCCCACTAGTAGCCTCCAGCACCTAGTGTTGCCATCTTTGTGTCCATGAGTACCTGATATTTAGCTTAAATAAAGATATTTGTTATATTATATAAATCACTAAACATGTTTATATGCCAAATGGCATAACACAGAAATTGATATTTAAAAAAGAAAATTAAAAAGCAGGTAATATAGATAGAAACGCACTCTACAAAGGAAATTTTATACAGCTCTGCAGCTTTTGACAAAAAAGAAAAGATACAATATAGAATGCTTAAATATCAGAGTTGTGTTTATGTTGTGTTTATGTCATGTAATAATGAGAAAAATGTAATTTGAATGATTTTTCAATATGTAAAGGAAATCACTAGTGAACTAAAAATAGAATGGAAACATGGATGGCCTCCAGCTCCATCCATGTTGCTGCAAAGGACATGATTTTGATCTTTGTTAAGGCTGCATGGTATTCCATGGTATATATATTCCACATTTTCTTTATCCAGTTTATTATTGATGGGCACCTGGGTTGAGTCCATGTCTTTGGTATTGTGAATAGTGTTGCAATGAACATGCAAGTTCATGTGTCTTTTTGGTAGAATGATTGGTTTCCTTTGGATATTCATAGAGTAATGGGATTATTGGGTCAACTGGTAGTTCTGAGTTCTTTAAGAAATCTTCAAACTGCTTTCCACAGTAACTGCACTAATTTACATTTCCACCAACAGTGTATAAGCGTTCCCTTTTCTTTGCTGCCTCGCCAACATCTGAGACAACTCATTTTCTATCTTTGTCAGTCACCTGTTCCTCCCTTGTCACTTGAAGAATTTTTTCTTTATTCTTAGATTTTAACTTTTGTGCCAGAGGGTATCTATATCTCCTTTCTTGGTGATTTTGCCGAGAATTTCATCTAACTATCCTAGTATTTTGAACTCCATACAATTGTATTCCATTGTGACGGATTAACTCTTCTATTTCAGTTATTCTATTATTGTCTTCTATTTCAGTTATTCAGTTATTGTCCTCCTCTAGAATATCTATACATTTTTACATTGTTATTTCTCTTTTAGACCAGATTAGTCTTATGTCAATTTTAGTATCAACTTGACTGGATTAAGGAATACCTAGAAGCCTGGTAAAGCATTATTTTGGGGTGTCTGTGAGGGTGTTTCTAGAGAAGATTAGCATGTGAGTCTGAGGGGACCAGGTAGGAAAGACCTGCCCTCAGTGTGGGAAGGTGTCATTAATCTGCTGGGGGTCTGGAGGGAACAAAACCAGAGAAAAGGTGAATGTGTTGATCTGTCTGCTGCAGCTGGGATACACTCTTTTTCTCCTGTCTCTATGCAACAACTCCAGGCTCCCTGGCCTTTGAATTCCATGACTTACACCAGTGGTCCCCTGGGTTCTCAGGCCTTTGGCCTCGGACTGTTACCCCATCAGCTTCCCTGGTTCTGAGGCCTTCTGACTTGGACTGAGTTTGGTGTTTTCAGCATTGCAGGGTCTCCGGCTTGCAGATGGCTTGTCATGCAACTTCTCAGCCTCCATAATTGTGTGAGCCAATCCTAATAAATCTCCTCTCATATATCATGTATATCCTATTGACTCTGTCCCTTTGGAGAACCCTGATTGATACAAATTTTAACGTGGTATATGCCCTTAATAGCACTCATAGTTTTCCCCCATAGCTGCTATCACGGTTTTAATGTGTATTTTGTGAATATTTATTAAGTGCCTATCTCCTTGACAGTGTGTGAGTGCAATTATAGCTGAATCCATGTATCATGTGTTCACCACTGTATTCCAACAGCCCAGCACATAATAGGTGATAAAAAATATGTATTGAATGAATGCATCTTTCTGGTCTTGCACATAGCCATTTTATTTTTTTACCCAATTAATTCATCTCTTTGTCAAGTTTTGCCACTGTAAGTTTAAGACCATTAGAATTTTTTCTTAACCAGTCTCCTTTTCTATCTCATTATTTTATAATTGTATATAATTCAATTTTTCTGTCATCTCAGTCTATTCTTGTCTCAGTTTTCAGCCCATTTCCTATGGTCTTATCTTCTTATATGCTATTACAGTTGCTAAATTTTTAGCCAGATTGCCAAAATCTGTTAGGGATCCATAAAAGACATTTGTTCCCAAATAGATGTTCAAATCTAGAGTCACCAGGGAAACTTAAACCAATGAACCAACCAACAAAAGTTCATGTATTTGTGGACTCCAATAACATTGTCAATAACTCTGGAATAGATCCTAGGGGGACATATTTTTTTCTGTGTGCAGAATCCCAGGTCTCATTACAGGAAAGTAAATATAAAACTACAATTCCTAGCATGCACTGTTACCAGAGCTCTTCACGTCTCTACACCTGACCAAAGAGAACACTACCTCCCAGGAAGCAATGTCCCACAAGCTTCACCCCTCACTCTATTTCCAGTTTCTTTTCTGTTAGATTCTAAGAGCTACAGATTCTTCTGGGATTTTGGCAATAGATTCCTGGTTTTAGATGACAGGCTTGTTATGAGTTTTAATCTTGTATTAAATACAACACACACACACGCACACACACACGCACACACACACATATATGGCATGGTAGTATGAGAGACTAAATGAATCAAGGTGTACCAGGAAGCAATTACTTTGAACTATAATCCTGATCACGTGATAATGCTTAGCATGGAGTGTCAAAACTGGATCAGGGTGAGAATGGCTTTTACTCAGGGAGCAGCCTGATGCACGTACTCAGAGCTCGAGCAGTATGAGGAGGACATCCACAAGGAGGCCCACCTGCCATGGTGTGCCAGTGCTAGAGCAGCATGGGAAGGGCTTCACTTGGTGAAGCTTTATTCATGTGAATAAAACATGAAACTATGAGTCAACAGACATAAATTCATACATGAATCAACTGATATTTTGATAAGGAATGAGATATTTACAGTTTCAATGTAGAGAGCTTAGTTTTCAAGCCTACAATTTATAATTCAGGCTGGAAAACACTGATTTAAACAATGCGGAAACCATGTGCAGCGTATCCCTGAAGAGTTGGCATTGGATTGATAATATTTTCTGGTTAAGCTCATACCTGACCTTTCAGTGTCTTATTACGCCCTGGTTCTCAAACTTGAGCATGCATCAGAATCACCTGGAGGACTTCTTAAAACACAGATTGCAAGCCCCACCCCTCAGAGTTTCTGATTGAGTAATCTGGGGGTGGGTATCCTGGAATTTGCAATTTGCAATTTGCAATTTTCCTGTCCAAAAAGTTCCCAGGTGATGCTGATGGTCCAGACCACACAATGACAACGAGTCTTACATTACCAAGCTTCCCTCTGCCTCCAGATATATCTATCTATATCTATAGATACAGATATACAACTCTCCCATCCCCCAACATAGTCTCACCCATACCCTAGACTTGGGCCATACTAGAATTCTGGGCACATTTCTTATAATGGCATGCCTTTTCCTACTTTCATAACTTTATTCATTATAGTCTCTCTGTTAGTAATGTCTTCTCATGACAGCCATAAGAATGGCCCTAGGAGACCTCCCTCTTACATGGGCTGGTGCCAGGCTGTGACTGAGCACAACAGGACACTAAGGCAGATCCATGCCTAGAGATTTTGACTCAAGGACTCCCCAGTGGCCTTGCCAAACTTCTAGACTGCAAGGTGGCCTGGGACAATTCTGCCAAGCTTCCTTTCTTCTCTCCTTCACAAGGTCACATTTAAGCCACAATATTATGGCTCTTCTGCCTTCTCATATCTCCTTTACCACAAACAATGCTTGCTCTCAAACCAAAATTGCTGAGAAGAAAAAGTCATAGAGTTTAGATCAGTTAAGAAGGAACTGAGGTGGCACCTGTGCTAACACCTGGGGACGAAGTAGGGCTATAATAATTAGAAGACAGGGAGAGTGTTTTGGAATAAAAGTAACAGTCTGCTTGGAATTGAGAGTAAAATTCTCTCTTTGGGTTCTTGATGGAATATCCTTTTAATTCACAATGCATGGGAGGCTTTGGAAAGAGAGAGACCAGGAGTGGAACCTCCAGCTGGCCGCTTAATAACTCTACAACTTCAGGTAAATCACTTAAGCTCTTCACTCAGTTTCTTATATGTAGAAATGAGGATGAAAAGGATTGTGGTATATTAGAGTCACTAGCTCAACTTCCAGCATAGAGTAGGTATTAAACAAATGTTAATTCTCCCTTGCCCTTGAATAGTTGATATTCTGAAAGGTAAAAACAAATAAGAGGAATGTAAGGAACATGGCTGTGCTTTGGTCAAGGATAGGCCAAGGTATGATGTTTACATTGTACATGACCCAGTGATTTTAGAGCGCAGGCATATAACTCCGCTTGTTGTCACAGCCTTGTAGCCATAACATGGGAAGGCTCATCATTTGGCTCTAAGCCACTATTGTCTTAGTAGGTATAATTGCCCTGCTAACACTGTACAGGCATGCTTGCACCCAGAGAAGGAGACAGAGAGACAGTCAGAGCTGTCTGTCTTTGCAGATGGACAGTGGGGACCCAGAATACAGCTCCGCTCGCTCATACCCAGAGAGAGAAAGAGTTAAGCTGCTGACCCTGAAGGCAAGAGAGAGCCAACCGTGCAGCTGTGTGTGGGAGTAGCCAGCTCAAGCAGCTGAGACAAGGCGAACAGTGTAAAAGAACTAGTGTGAGTAAGCTGCTGATGAGAGAGCTGCTGAATAAAACTACATTTCACCTGCCTACAGCCCCCTAAGTGTTCTTTCATCTATCTCCTCATCCACCCACTCCCTTCAGACCTCAGCATGAGCTGGAACCTAACCCTGGCCATAACAGTTGGCTTAGTTGTGAACCTGACAAGGAAGAAAATGGATTTAAAGACACCAGAACTCACATGCAGTTCCATATAGTAGACAGTGGCAAGCATGACTTGCCCTGAGATTCTGGCACAGTTCATCAGTGATACCACAATCTCCTGCTCTCATCACATGTTAATTTAAGAATCTGGCAGTCTAATCATGGTCCCTATAGTTCTCCAGTGATTGAAAGGTAAAGCAGACAATGCTAAGCATTGAAACATTGTAGAAAAAACATTTAAGAATAGACTAAACGCATCCTATACTAAAACATAATTAGAGCTAACATTTGTTAAGTTTTGGCTGCATGCCAGTCAGTGTGCTAGGTACCTTACGATGCAATCTCATTAACTCTTCTCAGTAACTCTGGGAAGTAATGCTGTTATTATCCCCATATTACAAATGAAAACCTGAGACCCAGAGCAATTATGTAATTTTCCTAAAGTCACTCACAGTAAGTGGTAAATCTGAGATATGACCCTGAGAGTGTGATTAGATTCATAATCATAATGTTGTATTGTCAAGAAACATCAAATTAAAAAGCAGTTTATTGTTTAACAGCTTTATTGAAATATAATTGATATACAAAGAACTACGTATATTTAATGTGTTCAATTTGAAGAGTTAGGACAATCCAAACACAATATACCATCACCACATCAAGGAAATAGACATGTCCAACACCTCACAAATTTTCCTTATTTCCCTTTGTTTTTTTGTTTTGGGGAGTATTTTTGTTTGGTTTTATTTTTTTGTTTTGGCAGTAAAAACACTTAATATGAGATTCATCCTCTTAAATTTTGAAGTGTGCAATACTGTATTGTTAACTATAGGCACTACTCTGTACAGCAGACGCCTAGAGCTTATTCACCTAGCATAAGTGAAACTTTATACCACTGAACAACAATTCCCATTTCTCTTACTCCCCTGCCCTGGCAACCACTACTGTATTCTCTGTTTCTAAGAGTTTGACTATATTAGATATCTCATGTAAGTAGAATCAAGCAGTATTTGTCTTTCTTTCACAAATACTACTTATTTCACTTAGCATAATGTCCCCTAGGTTTATTGATGTTGTCACAAACGGCAGGATACCCTTCTTTTTTAAGGCTTAATAATATTTTATTGTATGTGTATGCTACATTTCTTGTTCTATTCATTTGTTGATAGAGACTTAGATTGTTTCCATATCTTGGTTACTGTGAATAATGCTGCAATGAACATGGCAGTGCAGATATGTCTTGGAGATAATAATTTTATTTCCTTTGGATATATACACAGAAGTGGGATTGCTGAGTCATAAGTTAGCTCCATTTTTACATTTTCGTGGAACATCCATACTGTTTTTCATAGCTGCTGCAACATTTTACATTCTCACCAACAGTGTACAAGGATTCCAATTTCTCCACATCATCACCAACACTTGTTATATATTTTTTAATAGTAGCCATCCTAACAGGTGTGACATGATATCTTATTGTAGTTTTGATTTGCATTTTTAAATAATTAATGATGTTGAGCATTTTTTTAGTATACCTGTTGTCCATTTGTTTGCCTTCTTTGGAGAAATGTCTGTTCAAGTCTTTTGCCTATTTTTTAACCATGTTATTTGGGTTCCTTTTTTTTTTTTTTTGCTATTGAGTTGTAGAAGTTTCATATATATTTTAGAAATTAACCCCTTTTAGATATATAGTTTGCAAATATTTTCTCCCATTCCACAGACTGCATTTTATTCTGTTAAACCTTTCCTTTCCTGACATGAACAGACACTTTTCAAAAGAAGACATATATGCAGCCAAGAAGCATATGAAAAAATGCTAAACATTAATCATTAGAGAAATGCAAACCAATACCACAATGAGATACCATCTTTCATCAGTCAGAATGGCTATCATTTTAAAAGTCAAAAAAATAACAGATTCTGGTGAGGCTGCGGAGAAAAGGGTGGGAGTATAAGTTAGTTCAACCTTTGCGAAAGGCAGTGTGGTGATTCCTCAAAGAGCTAAAAACAGAATTACCATTTGACCCAGAAATCTCATTATGGGATATATACCCAAAGGACTATAAATCGTTTAACCACAAAGACACACATGCATGTGTATGTTCATTGCAGCACTATTCACAATAGCAAAGACATGGAATCAACCTAAATACCCATCAACAGTAGAATGGATTAAAAAAAAAAGATGTTACGTATACACCACGGAATACTATTCAGCCATAAAAAAGAATGAGATCATGTTCTTTGCAGCAACATGAGTGGAGCTGGAAGCCATTATCCTAAGCGACCTAACACAGGAACAGAAAACCAAATACTGCATGTTCTCACTTGTAAGTGGGAGCTAAACATTGGGTACTCATGGACACGAAGAAAAGAACAACAGACACGGCGCCTACTTTAGGGTGGATGGTGGGAGGAGGGCAAGAACTGAAAAACTACCTATCGAGTACTATGCTTCTTACCTAGATGATGAAATAATCTGTACATCAAAACCGATGACACACAGTTTACCTATATAACAAACCTGCATGTGTACCCCTGAACCTAAAAGTTAAAACATCCTTTGCTGGTGCAGAATCTTTTCACTTTGATATAATCCTACTTGTTTATTTTTCCTTTCACAGCCTGTGCTTTTGGTGTCATATCCAAGAAGTCATTTTTAAACCAATGACAAGAAGCTTTTACCCTATGTTTCCTTCTAGGATTTTTAGAGTTTCTGTTCTTACAGTTAAGTCTTTAATTCCTTTTTGAGTTTATTTTTGTGTATGATGTAAAGTAAGGCCCCAATTTCGTTATTTTGCATGTGTATATCCAGTTTTCCCAACCCAATTTTTTGAAGAAACTATCCTTTTTCCATTGTGTATTTTTGGCATTCTTAACAAAATCAGTTCACCATATATATGTGGATTTATTTAAAAATGTATACATCATAGGCTTTAAAACCACATTATGGTCTATTAAAGACATGAGAGATTATGTAAACTTTAAAACAACTGCTAAAATTTTGGTGTGTTTGCTTTTTTAGAATGTGATTTCCACCATGATTTGGCCAATCCAAGTAATTTGGAAGATTTCTTTGGAAAGGGTGGGGATAAGGGATTTTTTTTTATACTTTAAGTTCTAGGGTACATGTGCACAACGTGCAGGTTTGTTACATAGGTGTACATGTGACATGTTGGTTTGCTGCACCCATTAACTCATCATTTACGTTAGGTATTTTTCCTAATGCTATCCCTCCCCCTACCCCCCACCCCCCGACAGGCCCCTGTGTGTGATGTTCCCCGCCCTGTGCCCAAGTGTTCTCATTGTTCAATTCCCACCTACGAGTGAGAACATGCAGTGTTTGGTTTTCTGTCCTTGTGATAGTTTGCTCAGAATGATGGTTTCCAGCTTCATCCATGTCCCTGCAAAGGACATGAACTTGGGATGAGGGATTAAGTAAAGAGTATGAGGTACATGAGAAGGTAATACTTCAAGGCGGGAAAAGGAATGGCTGTCCAAAGCCTCTAGATCACTGTCATTCTCTATCCATCTACTGCCCCTGTGACTTTTTTATTTTGTACTTTTATCTTAGTGCCTTGGATGTCACCAAAAATTTCAAATATTATTTTACATGCATGTGCTTTCATACACACACACACACACACACACACACACCTTGTAGCTCTAGAAGCTAATGTTAAACATAGGAGTTGGCTTGTCCGTCAGATTACTGAAGAGCAGAAACACTTGGAAAAAATATGGATAACCCTATTTAAAGCTACTTATGAATAATGGAATGTAATAAACATCAGCTTTAAATAGAAGGATAATTATATAGAGAGATTTTTAAGTAATTTTCTAAAGGTAATAGGTCCAAAATAACCTGTTAAGGGTCAATGATTCCCACCACCTTCAATGTGCAATTCAATTCAAAAAACATTTACTGTACATCAACATTATTAAACCAAACCTCCAAGACTTAAAAGAGGTGATGAGCTATTTGTGTAGATATGCAGGGAAGAGCATTCCAGGTATTACAGATACATCATAAGTTCAAAGACCCTATGAGGAAGCATGCCTAATATGTTTGAGTGTGTGTCATAGGCATAAAATCAGAGTACATCCTCCCATTTTGGTTTAAAGAATGAAAACTTAATTGCTTTACCATAGTAATTTGAATTTTTATAAATTAAATGGAACCATAAAACCTAAAATGTAGTTATTAGAAATATTTTTAAAACAGATACATGTTGAGCTAATTCTTCTAGAAAAAATAGCAAATATTTGGGACGCAATGCAATGCAAAAGAAAGATGAGACTGCTGGCTTAGCTGTGCCTCTGGTGTGCTTAGTAGATCAATGGTGGCTCTCAGCACCTGCGGCCATTGGCTGCCAACACAGTCCTCTGCCTACAGCCACCTGTTAATTTAGGCAACAGGATTCAGAATTCTCTGAAGTGGCTGGGGCTCTGCTGTTTGGAATTTTGATCGCAATCAAAAGAACCCTTCCAAGAAATCAGGGTTGCTGTACTCCACAGAACATGAACATCCTCAGGCCATCCTGAATGACATTTGCAGCAGGTGTCTAATTAGCAACTGTAAGTTCTCTTGTGAGCATCTCTAATGAGAGTATCTGTGATTGTTGATACAACACTCTCACTGAACTCCTTCTTCCAAATATGGAGCATTAGATTCGGTATAATACAACTCATGTGTGTTATGTATATACTTTTTTTTTCATGAGACTTCTGCAGCCACCTTGTAAGGTACATAAAAGATGTAAGAGCTCCATTTTACTGTTAAGGTTTCTGGCCAGAGCAACTACATCTGCTTGAGGAGGTTATTCATTACAGAAAGAGACACAACTAAGGAGTAAGAGAAGTCTGAGATCCATCCCACATTCTGTTCATCAAGCCTAGTGCCAGCTGGGCTACACCCACAAAGACAGGGGATCCTTTTTCTAATTTGTATATAAGAACCATGTGGGCTAGAGGTAGCCCTGTGTCTGAGACTTGGGATTAAATGACTTGCCCAAGATCCATCCAGGAATTAACAACCCCTCTTTCTCTCCTAATCACATTTCTCTGAATTAAATCTGCATTCCACTACAATACACTAAAACAGACTTCAAGGTGTTGTTAACACAGATAAATAACCTTCCTTCTCAGAACATTTTGCAAGCATCAAGTTCATTGACTTCCATCATACTTCTAGGTCTTTTTCCAGTTTTATGTTGTCTTTTTCTTTACTAGACACCCTACAGAGTCTGCTAATCACAAGCTGACACAGATACTCAGTAAAGAAAAGGGCTTTACAAACCGTGGGACTAATTTGAGCTGTATAAATATGTGAATATCAATTACAGAAGTAGATGAAAAGAAAATTCAATACTATCATGATTTTATTAAAAGTGATGTTTCTAAGTGATTTGACATGTAAAATTTGCCCTCATACATTATATCAGATGTTTATATCCTTGAATTTCAGTGATCACTAAGCAGATGTTTTTCACTTTGAGATTTACAAATCTCTGAGGCCTCTCAAGGGTTAAAGCATGGAACAGGCATGTTAGAAAACTTTGCTGACAGTTTGATATTTGTACTCCCCTTTATTTTACACATAATCCTCAGACATCTGGAAGGTAAGACACCACCTCCTCCAGGTAACCTCCCTCTCTCCTTCAGTCTGAGTTTGATGCCTCCATCCATGTTGTGACAGTTCCTCTTGGAGGGCCTTCGCCATGCTGCTGCCTCTGATCATGTGTTTGCTTTTCTGTCTTCTCCAATAAGTGATAACTCCTAGGGAACAGAGACTTTGTCTTTTTTGTTTTTGTATTCACAACATATAACACAAAGTAGGTGGTCAATATATTTTTACTGAATGAATGAGTGGAAGAGAAGATAATGGTAGATCTGTTCCTGTAGACCTAAATTTATAAATAAAGAGTGTACTTTTACACGTCCTTCCCCAGAAATCTATAAAAGATGTCACAAATTGATAAAAAGTTAGAAGACACACAAGTGCATGGACAGAGGCACTGCTTGAGACCGCTCTTAACCTGCATTGGGTTCTCAAGGTGAGCCTGCATATCGCTACACTATAAAACAGGAAATAGGAAAGAGATGAAAGCATGGGATGAATAGGATGAAAAATGAGGGGAAATGTGTAGATAAACACATGCATAGGAACAATGAAAATATCTAATAACCCTGTCCCCAGTCTACTAAACTTGAAAGGAGGAAACCTAATAGAAAGCATAGGTTTCAGTCCCCTCTTGCATTCCTTGTTATTACTAACTCTCTTCCCTTCCAAGATATAAACAGGCAAGTTGACTTTCCCAAGCATCAAACTTCCCTTGGATAAAACAATGAGATTTAACTAAAGTCTTTTCTAACCCTAATTTTCCACGAACTGTAAGAATTTTCACTGCTGTCAGTTCCTTATTCTTCTGCCAATATTCCAGAAGGGGGCAGCATTTATTCACAGTAGGGGAACCAAGAAAAAGTTTTACTTCTGCTAGCCTTCAAAGCAATGAAGATTGGGAAGTTAGATGAAAGGGGCATTTGAACTCTTTCTTGAGTTTGGTATGAGTACAGAAGGATGTCAAGAGTCGGAAATTTAGCAAAAATCCTGGTATCTACCCTGCCGTAAGGGCATTTAGCAAGGAGCCAGGCAGATAGCTCTGAGAAAGAGATTCATTCCCTCTGTTCACTTGCCATTGACCCCAGATGCTGAGTACAATTTCTGGCATATAGTAGGTGCTCAATAAATGAATGATTGACAAGAAGAGGTATGTAATAAGGCCTCAGGGCTAGCCACAGGCATAAGTATGAGACAGGCAAATCTATCTTTGAAGCTTCTCTTTTTTTAGGGTTCATCCCTCCTTCTATGACCCTAATGCAGTTCTGCACATCTGTAGCTCTGTTATCTTTACACCCTTCTTCTTTACAATTATTGACTCATCCATTCATTTACTTAAATGTTTCAAACACTTGATATATACCAGATTTTACTTTGATTCCTCTTCCCTGAAAAAATACACACTAGTTAACCTTATGCCTTTAGATATAACAGTTCCTAAGGGCAACTGTATTGAGAAGCAGAGTTAGGGCTGGGGTTGATCTTCATCTTAATACACTCAAGGAAATATACGTTACAACAACAACAAAAAAGCAAGTCTCTAATATTGGGCACATCAGGTAGTGAAGATAATTTGGGACAAGAGGATCTGTTCAGATCCCCTTAAATCCTATATGAGCTTCCTCAAGGGTAGCCTTGATTGCTTTGTTCCAAAACTGAGCATTGGGAGGGACATAGGAACTTTAGAGACCACGTATTCCACCTGATTCGTTTTGCACATGAGGAATGAAGCCGAGAGGGATTATTCCTTTCCCAAGGAAATACACTGCTGACTAGCTGCAGAGCAAGGTCTGGAACCAACTCTCCATGACCCCTTCCAGTGCTCTCTCTAAGGATCTGATACTCTTTTTCTTTTTCTTATTCTTCTACTTCTTTTTTTTTTTTAACAAAATTCCTACCCACTCACTGTTTATTACCTGAGTGTTTTAGCAGGCTTTATTTTTAGAATAGTTTTAGATTCACAGAAAAAAATGTGCTCACCAGTAAGTTATTTCATGGATTGTCTTTTTGATATAGTATCTAAAAAGTCATCATCAAATCCAAGTTGTGGGGAGGGGGGGAGGGGGAGGGATAGCATGAGGAGATACACCTAATGTTAAATGATGAGTTAATGGGTGCAGCACACCAACATGGCACATGTATACATATGTAACAAACCTGCACATTGTGCACATGTACTCTAAAACTTAAAGTATAATAAAACAAAATTTCTCCCCTAGTCTATCTTCATAGTGTTTTACAGTTTTGTGTTTTACATATAGGTCTATGATCCATTTCAAGTTAATTTTTGTGAAGGGTGTAAGATGTGTATCCAGATTCATTTGTTTGCATGTGGATGGCCAGCTCTCCAGAACCATTGGCTACCTTTGCTGCTGCTTTTTTTTTTTTTTCACTTTGCTCCTTTGTCAAGATCAGCTCACCAAATTTGTGTTGGTTTATTTTGAGGCGTTTCTTTCCCTTTTTTTTTTTTTTTTTTTTGAGATGGAGTCTCACACTGTCGCTGGGGCTGGAGTGCAGTGGCGCAATCTCGGCTCACTGCGACCTCCGCCTCCCATGTTCAAGCAATTCTCCTTGCCTCAGCCTTCCAAGTAGCTGGGATTACAGGTGCCCACCACCACACCCAGCTATTTTTTTGTATTTTTAGTAGAGACAGGGTTTCACTAAGTTGGCCAGGCAGGTCTCGAACTCCTGACCTCATGATCCGCCCACCTCATCCTCCCAAAGTGCTGGGATTACCAGCATGAGCCACCACGCCTGGCCTATTTCCCTATTCTTTTGCCAATACCAACCATATGATCTTGATTAATGTGCGTTTATAGTAAAGCTTAATGTTGGGTAGTGTCAACTGCTCAACTTTATTTGTCTTCTTCAAAATTTTGTTGTTTATTATGGATTTTTTTTACCACTCCATATGAACTTTAGAATCAATTTCTCAATATCCATAAAATTGCTTCTTGGGATTTGTACTGAGATTGCAATGAATCTATAGATTAATTTGGGGAGAAAATACATCTTGGCAATCTTGACATCTTGACGATACTGACTCTTTACATGAACATAAATTTCTCTGTTTATTTAGTTCTTTTTTGATTTCTTGCATCAGAGTTTTGCAGTTTTCCTCACATAGATTTTGTTTATATTTTGTTACAGTTTTGCCTAAGTATTTCATTTTGTGGTGTGCTATTTTAAATGATATTGTGGTTTTAATTTCAATTTACAGTTGTTCATTGCAGGTATATAGGAAAGCAATTGACCTTTGTATGTTATTCTTGTATACTACAATCTTTCTCTAATTGCTTGTTAGTTCCAGGAAGTTTCTTTTGTTAAATCGGATTTTGTTAAATCAAATGAACAATCATGCCATCTGTAAACAAAGGCAATGTATTTCTTCCTTCCCAATCTGTAAACCTTATTTCTTTCTCTTGTCTTATTGCATTAGCTAGGATTTTCAGTATGATGTTGAAAAGGAAGAATGAACCAGGGTTGCCTTTCTCCTGATCTCAGCAGGAAATCTCCCAGTTATAACTATTGAGTATGGTGTTAGCGGTGGGGTTTTTACAGATGTTCTTTATCAAGTTGAGAAATTCTCTATTCCTAGATTGTAGAGAGTTGTTTTTTTTTTTTTTTTTAACCATGAATGGGTGTTGGATTTTGTCAAATGCTTTTTTTGCATTTATTGTGATTACGTATTTTTTTTCTTTAGTCTGTTGATGCCATAGATTACATTAATTGATTTTCAAATGTTAACTCAACCTTGCATACCTGGAACAAATCCCACTTGGTCAAGGTGTATAATTCTCTTCACACATTGCTGGATTTGATTTGCTAGTTTGTTTTTAGAGTGATTACTAGATTCCCCAATGCATCTATTTCGTTTTTCTCCAAAATGAGACTAATAATCCTTGTTCCAGATAGTCCTCAAAAAGCTCTGTATCCCTAATCTGCAGGAATGATGAAAGCCCATTAGCTCAGGAGTTTAGCCTGATTTTGAAATTGGCTCTGCCATGCTCCAGCTGTGTAAACCTGGGCCAGTCATTTACCCTCCTGAGCACAGTCACTCACTTCTCATAAACACTAATGACATCTAAAAATGGCATTTTAAAGCAGCTTCTCAGAATTTCAACTACATCACGAATTCACTTCATTTTGATTAAGATGATTAAATGCCCCATGTATATGAAATACTTATTTTTCTCTCCTTTATTTTGCTATCTGATTGCACTTCTCAGTAAAGCAGTGTTGATCAACACTGGCCATGCACTCTGTGTTCTAGAAAACTTGAGCCATAATGTACCTTTAATGTATCATCATTACTAGGAACACCATCACACTGTTTTCTTTTCATATTCTCTTTTAGTCGTTGGATGCTCATCAAGGCCATTCCTAGGGCACAATTTTATTTCGGTGAAATTGAATGTTAAAGTACACCAAGAGCAGCCCAGAGAAAGAAAATACATCCCAAAACAGCAATAGGCAATGTGACAATTAAAGGCTTTTCTGTAAGTGTAGAATAGCTTTCCTTTCTAAGTGTGGAATAACCCCTCTGCATTAGCATCTATCTGAGTGGTGCTAACGTCCACCACTGAGTTTCTTATTAGAAGCTTCCTTTAGGGACTGTCCAGTCACATGGTCCCTTGATCCCTTGACGTGAGTGCCCCACAATGAACACACACACACACACACACACACACACACCATTTATGGCCTAGAGCAGTTTATCCATTTCCCATACTTTAAAACCGTGGTTTCCTGAAGCTTCTTTTATGCAGATCCTTTCATAAAAGAGAGGCCTCTTTGTCACAAAAATATAGGAATTACATAATCTCAGAGTAAATGGTCTTGCTTTCAATTAAATAAATTTAGCCCTAAGAAAAAGTCTTTATGCTATGCTTATTATTTTCATTTTACCTCACACCAGTGAAATCTTGTCATAGACCTGTGTTTGGAAACCACTGGCAGAGGGACAGCTCAATTAATAAGCTATATAGAGAACTGGGAAAGGCTGACTCACCTCACTAAGGTGAGCAATGTTCTAGTATAGATAAACCCCAGAGAACACCCAATTCCAGAAGGACAGTTTAGGATCAACCTCAATATTTTAAGTGCTTAAGACCACTGTGCATCTAATAGGCATTGTACAGCAAAGCAAAAGGGAGAGTGTTGATTAAGTCACCCAGGCTTCCTTCTCCTCATTTTGCAGAGATCATCCTTAACAGTAGAACAGGAGGCCCAATGTTTCATTACCTTTATGTCTATTGTTTCAATATAATTGTTCCCCAAATATATCTGAGGTACTCTGGCCAATGTCATAGAACACCAAGTGTGAGATTAACTCCTGAGAATGTTTACTTGTTTGTTTGTTTTGAGAACAGAACCCACCTCAGTTACTCTGTAGCCTTGGCATAGAGTTTGACCTCTCAGTGTTTTAGGCATTGTCAAGAGTAGGACCACACACAGTCCCTGCCCTTGAGATCCTAACTTTTCAAGTTTACATACATACACATAGCACACATAGTGTTACAGTCACTGGCATACAAAATGTTTAGTCCTGTAATTTGGTTTTAATGTCTGCTTTAATTCCTTAGTAGGAAGGTAGGGAGAGAAGGAGGGAGGGAGAGAGGGAGGGAGGGAGGAAGGAAGGGAAGGAGGGAGGGAGGGAGGAAGGGAAGGAGGGAGGGAGGGAGGAAGGAAGGAAGGAAGGAAGGAAGGAAGGAAGGAAGGAAGGAAGGAAGGAAGGAAGGAAGGAAGGAAGGAAGGAAAGAAGGAAGGAAGGAAAGAAGGAAGGAAGGAAGGAAGGAAAGGAAGGAGGGGAAGGAAGGGTACGGGAGGGGAGGGGAGGGAAAGCAATGATGGTAGTTCCCAGAAAGAAGGGCAATGCCTGGTCGAAGATTTATGGGAAGTGAGAGCCCTGATCTTGCCCAGCTCGTCCGGGAATTATTCTTGCTGGAGGGTTATTTGTTAACTGCTGTCTAGTCAGCTTTTCCAGGGAGTCTAATCCTCACATTTACAGACACCAAAGCCAAGCCAAGATTGTTTTCCATGAATAGGGATTTATAGAATGAGGCTACTTTAGGCATTGTTTAGTATTTGGTGAACATTTTACTTAGTATTTAAGAACAGAGTCAGTACAGAAAAAAAAAAAGTGGTAATATTACCATAGCTTGGAAAGCACTAATTTTAAAAATATTTTCCTCCTTTCCAGCATAGATATGGCCCTATGTGACAGAGAGTATGAAATGGTTAAACACTCAAACCTCTGAACTCCTACAGTCATGAAGGACTTCCATTGATGTTTCTGAGTGAATATGATAACCATGTTTCTGTGTAATAGAAGGCTACATTTTGGATAGGAAATAACAGTAACAACAATAGTAATGGCAGCTAGCATTTATTGAACTCTTCCTACATGCCATCCACTGTCCTAAGCATACCACAGGTGGTATTGCATTTAGTCCTCATGATATACCAGAGAATTAAATAAAGTAATTATGTCCATTCTACAGCTGAGGAAACTGTTTCCTAGAGAGTTCAAGTAACTTATTTATAATTAAGCATATAGTAAAGATGGAAACAGGGCTTGAACCCAAGCCTTATGCCTTACAGTGATTATATATTTCTATCCAGTCTAATAGTTAATTTTCTCACTAAATTTGGAAATGGATAAAGCACCCTTTCAGTTACTCTGAGCTTGAAAGTCAAACAGATTTAAATCTTGATTGTGTGACCTTATAAAAGTAACTGAATTTCTCTGAGCCTTAGTATTTTATTTTATTTGTAAAATGAAATGGAAATGATCATACCATTCTGCAAGATTACTATGAAAGTGAGAGATAATGCATAGTTGCCATTCCATACGGGGAAAGTATTGCCACAGCACAGGCAGGACACAGACTTTCATGATTAAGGAGGAAAAAAACCACATGAACAAGAGACACAGAGCCCAGGCACTCAGGGCAGGCACTCAGGGTAAAAGATGATCAGTAGTAGGTCATCTTAAGAAAGATTGAAGAAAGTAATTTCCCTTTAAGCAACTCAGTTGATATAGTATACTTTGAAAAAACTTGCAAAATAAGAAGAGACTACAGGTAATATCACAAAACAAAAACAAAGGCAAGTAAAGAGGATCAGTAGACCTCATACAAAGAAAAAAAAAACAAACAAATCCCCAACCATTATGAAAGATTACTTCTGAGCCATACCCAGCCAAATTAATTCACATAGTAAGAAGGAATTGGCTGGGGATGGTGGCTCATGTCTGCAATCCCAGCATTTTGAAAGGATCTCTTGAGGCCAGGTGTATGAGACCAGCCTGGACAACATAATGAGACTCTGTCTCTACAAAAAATAAAAAATTATCCAGGTGTGGTGGCATGAGCCTGTGGTCCCAGCTACATAGGAGACTGAGGAGGGGGGGTTGCTTGAGCCCAGGAGGTCAAGGCTGCAGTGAGCTGTGATCATGCCACTGCCCTCAGCCTGGATGACAGAGCGAGACCCTGTCTCCAAAAACATAAAATAAAATAAATGTTTTAAAGGAGGAATTGAAGCTTATATCAGAACCCATTTGCCTGTCATATATAATTCAATATCCACATAACTAGCATAAGTTAAAATTTATGCCAAACCATAGTTTTCATCCTGTGTTATGGAGGAGTCATCTGTGACTCCTTTGTCACAGAGCTCTGTTGAAGCTCTAGGTTAAAGAATCCTAGTAAAACCCTAGACCAAGTGGACATCCACTGACCATTGCAGTTAGGAATCCCAGTGTGCAGTGTGGGAAAATAAGACAGATGATCTTCTAGAAGATCACCGTGGCCTGGTATCCTTTCCCATTCTAATCCAGTTCCCCAGCCTTTCTACTGTGGACACATTAAAGATCAAAGATGAAAAGGAAAACAAGAACTTTAGGGACAGTGGAAATGGCAGCACCAGCAGCAAAAGTAAAATCTAAAATAGGTGGAGAAGGAATCTGCTGGACTAGCCGCAGAAATCTTCATGAGCATTTTGCTACCTTAAGTTAGATTCTTCCACTGTAGAGGTCCCTATCTTCACAAAGCATAGTAATGAAAAGATAAAATGAACACAAATAAGACCTGTTCTTTACTAGTTTGTTTTGTGTACACAAATTGTGCATTCAAAAAGCTGAAGCTGAATAAATTTTGTCAATTATATTTGCAGTTGTGAGATTCACTTAATTGCTGTCTATTAAAATGAGCAATTTTAACATCTTTGGAGAGCAGGGGTTTGGGGGGAATTACTGCGTTCCCATCCTTTTGGGAAAGACCCTTCAAAGACTGTGCTTTCATCTGTCAAATGTTAGTACAGTATGTCTTTCAGAAACTGACTTTGAAGAGAATCATTAGAAGACAAAAAATATGATTGTAATTATATTTCTCATTTTATGCCGCACCATGGTGTTTCAATTTGCTACCACTGTTTGCACACCTAGCAGGCACTCAGTGGATATTCATTAAATAATAGCAATAATTTGCTAATGAGTTTCAAATGGCATCTCATGAACATGCAGACCAAGTGCTTTGAGATCAAACAGATCTGATTAGCTCACTACCCTTTGAACATGTTTTTTAACTTCTCTAAGCCTCAGGTTTTTCATTTGCAATATAGCAATGTATAATTACCTCTTCCGTTAGGTATTCATTTAGATTAAGAAAATAATTCATATAAAACTTTTGTCTCAGAACCATTTGCATAGTAAGTGCTGGAAAATATTAGCTATTACCACTTTAATGCCTCATCTTAGGCAAATAATGTATACAATTTATTGATCTACATCCTTGGCTATATGTTATATATGAAGCCGTTTTGTGATACTGTCAAGCATTTTGTCATTGGAAAATGGCATACTTTTTGATGGAAATTTTTGAGATTCAACAAACAAGTGAATAAATTATGTCTCAGAATTTGACTTGTCCATAGCTTCAGGGTAGATTATTGGGAGTAGGTGATAAAAGTGGATTTAACAGCAGAGGGCAGAGCACAGGCACCAGAAGGAAGAGAATAATTCACTCCTAAGAGAGAAAAAAGAGAAGACCCCATTTTCTGATGCTGAGCTTCCTACCCTCTCTGATGGGCATCACTGAAAAAGTACAAATTTCATAGCTGGGTCATCTATGTATCAGTTACATGGGAAGAAAAGTAGGCCTATGCTGCCCCTTCCCCCTTTTTTTAGTTCCTTAGAAAGGGAGGAAGATGGAAACAAGAGAAGCAGAAAACTTCACTATACACAAATTGGGAGAAGATCAAGGTGGGGTGTAGTGTGCTACAGTGGATAGGGCGTGAGCTTTGTAATGGGCTAGATCTAAATTCAGTTTCCTGGCTCGGCTACTTGCTACCTCGGCTAGGTGTGGATCACGATTTACCTGCATATTGTGCCTCCCTGCTTCATTTTTGTTACGGTAATAAAAATTGTAACTATGACATAGAGTCATTGTGAAGATATAATGAAATAAGAATGCTGGTAAAATGCCCAATCCATTTTCTGGTCTATATAAGCTCCTTGCAAAATACTTCTCACACACTCTATAGGCAAGGTAAGTACCCAAGTGCTTGCCAAAATGCTGCTTCTTGCACCTCCTTCCTAACTTCTTCTATGAATCTCCTTGGTGTTCGAAATTTGCATTGCATTAATTTAGCTAAACTGGAATTGCGTTTCCCACATCCACCTTTTTTTCTTCATGTGATCAGTTCAAGCCCAGATGAAGAAGCAGAAGTAAAATCCCAGCTATCTACTTCTGGTACTGAGAAGATTGGCGCGGCACAAAGCACTGTTGCTGTTGCAGCTCGTGCCAGTTGGTGCTGACCTCTTGGCTTCCTGGCTGGAGGGTGGAGCAGCCAGGCCCCCAACTCCTCCAGATCCTGCTGCATCTTCTCTGACTCCTGGCCCAGCGTGTGGTTAGCTTCCTGACAAAGGGGCACCAGCTATTCCTGCAGAAAACTCTCATCATGAAAGTTGGAAACTTGAAGGCGAAGGGGAATGCTTATGGGTTCCAGTTCATTTTTGAGGGCTCCAGCTCAAATTCTGCTTCCAATTTGTCTTTGCTTCACCCACTCCACAACTATGTTCTCTTCCCAGCCACCTGCCTGTGGGCATCATGTTCCAGCACCAAGTTCAGGAACTAAACTTCACATACACTGTTTCTCCTCTTCCATAGCTGTGTAAGGTCAAATCCTTATAATAAATCTCTATAAACATTCATGTATATGTGTGTGCATATAGGTATATGTGTATGTATGTATGCATGTATCTTGTTGGTTCCACTTCTCTGATAAGAACCTTGGCAATACAGCAAGCCTTCTCTTTATGTGTCAGAAACTGTATACTGAGAGCTGAGGAGACAGATGAATAAGGTGCAGCTCCTACATTCACAAAAGTTCACAGTTCTTAAAGGAGAATTCAGCATCATTCTTCATATAAAAACTTATGAAGTTTCTATGGATTTACCTATTATGGATATTTCATATAAATGAAATTATACAATATGTGACCTTTTGTATCTGGGGTTTTTTTCACTTAGCATGTTTTCAATGTTTGTCCACATTGCAGCATGTATCAGTACTATGTCACAGCATCTATCAGTATCATATCTTTTTATGGCTGAATACTATTCAACTTTACAGGCATATCACACTTGTTTATTCATCTATTGATAGATATTGGGTTGTTTACACATTTTGGAACTAGATAGAGGTAATGGTTGCACAACATTGTGAATGTACTAAATGCCATTGATTGTACACTTTAAAATGGTTAATTTCACATGACACAAGTTTCACTTTAATTACTTGATGAGTGCAATGTATATTGTTCAGGTGATGGGTAAGCTAAAAGCCCTGACTTCACCACTATACGTTCTATGCATGTAACAAAATTGCACTTGTACCTCATAAATTTATACAAATAAAATGTTTAAAGGTTATGATGTTACAATGTTGGTTTCCTTTTGAAAAAATATATGTGCATCTATAAATGTTCAGAATGAAATCGAGGAGAATTTGCTGAAGTTTATAGATGCCAAACTGGCAAAAAGAACAGCTACATGGTCATTAAAGTAGACATTTCCAGAGATAAGATTAGATGCTTTCCATATTTAACTGGAATCTGCTTCATATATTATTCTTTACTCTGCTATTTTGCTGCAAGCCTGCCATTGATTGACTTCCTGACATGCACATAAAATCAATTAGCATTCAGCCTCTGAGGATAATTCTGTTAATAGGTTGCTGCTTTCACCATTTAGTCAACAGAGAAACGTTTCTTTCCACACCACCCCGTACCTATTTAGGAAGGCATTTGGTAACACTTAGCTTGCACATGCCAACAATTAGATACCAATAGAATTTCTATGCTCAATCTTTTGTATACAAGGAATGTATTAGCTGACATTTCCAGTCTTCTCACAATTTTCTGAACTCATCCGTTTTTGCCCTTTCATCATGGAGTGACTTTAGAGACATCAGTTAAAGGGCCTCCATGTCTTGCCTCTAATTATCCTTGAAAAGGGGACAGTATGAAAGTAGATACACAGATTGAGTGTATGCCAGGCCACTTCCATTATCTGAAACTCTTTCATGGTTTAACTTTTTAAAGTAAATGTAACTTTTCCTTCAACTGCTAACTCAGCTTTCTTTTTTGTTGTTATTTTACTTCTTTCTTACTCCAAAGATCTGATGTGAATGTCCTTGTCTTACAGAATTTTCTGACCCTATCTCCCTTCACTATCCTCTTATATAATACTCCAGGCACACTGGCTTATGTGTACCTTCTATGACAAATACAACTTATCTTCATCTCAGCACCTTTACAATTGCTGCTCCTCCTCCTTGGAAGATTCTTCCTTCACAAAGTCGTGTGGCTGCCTCATTTCATCATCCAAGTCTCAAATTATTTGGTAACTTCCTAGCTAAAGCAGCCCTCTCTGCCACACTCTACTGCATTTGCCCTCTTCATTTTTTACTGTGTTCCCTTCCTAGATTGTATAATCCTTGACAATAGGATTACTGCCTGTCTAGTTCACAGGTATTTTCCCACTGTTTTGAATAGTGCTGCAGCAGATTGGAGATGCAATATTAACATTTTGACTAACAGGCAATTATCATGCAAATAAGTATAAAATTGCAAATGTGATTCATGGTGGTACCATTCATTGTGACAGAAGATGCTGGAAAAGATCAAGCATGCATTTATTTATTTGTTTGTTTTTGTTGATTGATTGGAGTTTTTTTGCAGGATGGGGCAAATTATAAGCTCAGTTTTAACATTTTAATTTCAGAGTACTATTGATATTCCGAAAAGTGGTATCATATAGGTCATTTTGTAGATTAGACTGGACTTAAAAGTTGCAGGTCTGGTCTAGAATGCATTCATGAAGATATCTGCTTCTCATTGGTTATTAAATGTGGGCCTGTATAAGATCATCTAGAAATAGCAAAAAGAATAAGAAGAGAGGAATGCCAGTAAGGGTGGTTAACACTGGAAAGAGAACAAAATAGGACTGGCTGGTGAAGGAAAAAGATAACCACTCACATGTGACACCCTGTAGAAGACAGGTTTCAAGAAGGAGAAAATTGTATCATGAGTGAGATGCTTCTGAGCCTGAAGTTAGATGAGGACTGAAAAATATCCACTGAATTTCATCACCTGGAAATTTCTGTTAACCTTTGCTAGTGTTGTTTTACTGAAGTGATGAGCCAGAAGTCAGACTGGGCAGCAGATAGTGTGATCCTGACTATGACTTCATGCAACTCTTTACATACACATCCACAAAAATCGGTTTCTGCTTTATGTGACATTAGACAAATCTCATACACTTCTCTGAATCTCAGCTTTATTATCTGGAATGTGAGCAGCTCACAGCTATATGTGAGGTCTTTTGTAAGAATTAAACTATAAGACATGAAAAAATGCCTGGAACATTATTTGAACATTCACTCAATGTATATTCCTCTCTCTCTCTCTTATTTCTCCCACTTGAGAGTTTAAAAAAAAAAAATCTGTTGCCCAGAATCAACATATTGCTATAAACAAGGACTGCATGGGAAAAACAAATTAATTGTGTGATAAAGTACTATGTAAAAAGAGCAATCTCCATACATATATTAGAATGATGTATATGTCTCCTATATCCATTTGGTGATATGCCTTACTACAACTGTAGAACACTGTGAATTTATGTCCTGTCTATATTTCCTCCTAACCTTGAGATTTTTACAATAGACTTTACTTCCCAACTAGATTATTTCCCTATCCATTGGTTGCCTGTTTATTATGCTTCCTAAGAAACTATTTTGCATTTTTTATTACTGCATCACTCTCAGTAGATTTCATTCTTTCACTCATCAAGATTGCAGGGAGCTTGAATCCTTCAAATTGCCCATGAACATTTCCAGTTTATAATACTTATCAGTTCAGATCTGCTGAAGTCATTGCAAACTTTAGATCTTTGTTTTAGTTTTCAACTCTATGGGAATGCTGAACACAAATGACCATATACTCATTGTTGCTTTCAGTTCCTTCTCTTGACCACATGTTCTGGGCACCTCAGGCACATGTTGAACCCTTCAGAAACACACTGGCAGTTTTCTTTCACAATCTCCCAGTTTAGGTGCTGCTCCTCTGACTGCAGATGACTTTCATCATACGGGGCAGGTTCCCAACAACTACCTTTTCCTTGTGGGAAGAAACCAGAGATCACATCCTTTCTCTTTGGAGCACCATCAGCCAGAAGGGAAGCAAGTGTCCCAGGCCCAACCAACATGGGACTGTGACTCTTTAGCAAGAAACAGAGACAAAAGAAACCGTTTAGATTCTTTCATAGCAGCAGCAGCAGCAGCAGCAGCCTTCGTGTCCTTTATAAAGCAGTAGCTCTAGACCAGTCTGTTTGGACTAAAAGATTTTGGATTCTTCCCTCCTGGCATAGAAGTGCCTTGGTTTAACCCAGCCTCCATGCCTGGTTCTCTATCCTCTCATTGACTTTGTGAGCTCCTGCTATCCTTGCAAAAAGAAGTCTTCACATGATGGAACCAAATATGAACCCAGCAACCATGCTTCATGGCTGAGCTGGCACTTTCTAACAGAATTATTTGTTACTCTTGGCAGATTTCAGGGAGAGAAAAAAAAAAAAAAACCTGCCTTGCCAGAGCTTCTGTTGCCAATGACTATCACTCTGATGGCATTCTCCAGGGGAAAAGAACACTGGGGGATTTAAAAAAAAAAAAAAACAGTATTGTAATTTAGATTGCCACTCCATTTAATAATGGGAAAATGGTATCACTTTAGTGATACATTTTTTAAAGCCATATGTAAAATGTGAGCTGGATTCTGTTTATGGAAATGTATGGACGAACACATTAGACAAAGTTAGCCTTGCTGATTCACTCAAGACAGCTAAACTGATGAATTTCAATTAAGCCTGTTACAAACCTGGCTCTGACTTTTAAAATCATCTATTTTGACTCAAGACTGAGTAGGACTACATACATATGTGTGTGTAGTCCTACTCAGTCTTGAGTGTATATATATGTGTGTATATACACGTACGTATGTATATATATGTATGTATGTACTTCTCTAACCCATAAAAGACACAGACATATAAAAAAGTTGTTTATCCTTTGAGCACCAAACATCACACGAGTCCCTTTGAAATGTTAAAAATTGGAGCCATTGATCTGTTATCTGCGTAAGAGAAAATACTGTGGCTTCTGGAGAAATGGAGAGGAGGGGGTGAAATGGGAAGAAAACTACCAACAGGAATGATAAACTGGGTTTTAATGACAAAGTCACTTTGCCAACTGCAATTCAGGTGCCGGGTAAGCTGATCTGACTTCATTAGGTGATAGCCAGCCTCCCAAAGCCATCATCAGCCTGGAAGAAAGCCATATGTGTTGGTCGCACAAATGGACATTGATTTTTCAATAAACTGGAATCCAAAGCCAACATCATTCCAGTGATATCTTTTCTCAGGAGAGAGGATTTCTCGCTCATGCCTGGCACCATGTCTCGGCTCTTATATTTCAAGAATTACATGGGTGAAGCAGAGTAGAAAACATCAGCTCACTTAAGTCATGTGATAAATGAGGCAATTAAGTCAATTAGATGCACAGTTACTGAGTTATATCTGTTTGGCTTTGTAAAATATCATTTTACATAGGATCATCTGTCTTACCATACTTGACAGCATTAGAATTCTGTGGGGCAGAAAAACTGGCTCATTACTCTATGAAAACAGTGCCTCCTCTCCTAACTACTGAATAAAGTAACCTTGGCCTTTAAGTTGGAGGTGTGGTTCCTTAACCCTTTCTCTGTAAGAAGGCAGAACACATTTTCTATTTGGCATTTGTCCGCATTTCTTGAAATATATAGCTTTCCTACTAGTCTTCATGTGACTGGGGTATTAGAACACAGAACTTTAATTTTTTCCAGTGCAGGACTTATCAGATGCATCTCTTTCTAGAGAAAGAGAGAAGTGAAGTTGTAGCAAATTTACAGTGTTCTGGGAAAAGTCACTTAAGTGACTTTGTAATGAAAAGGTAAGTGGGCACGTTTGTCAAAAGGAAGAGTGCTTGGAGCTTTAATAGCTTAATAGTGTTCACCATCACCCCCATTCCCTTGGCATGCAGACTTGACACTAGGGAAGAGGTTTGTACATCTGCAGAGGAGTCAAGGAGCCATCTAGGAAAAGAAACCATAATGAGGCAGTTTGCTTTTAGATATTCAATGTCTTTAGAGCCTACAATAGATTGCAATGGTCCTATATAAGGTGTGTGGGCTGGTCAAGACTGCAGGAACAGTTAGGGGAAGCTAACCACGAATGAAGGTAATACTGGACTGGTGGCAAGGCTTGATTGGGAGGTATCAATAAATTGCCCATGAACCAAATTATGTTTCCTTTGCTCTCCATAAATTTCATTTCCTTTGTTTTAAAGTAATGAACCAACATTTAAAAATAATATTTCTTTTATAAATATAGATTTCTTTGGCCAAGGCACATGCTCTGTAGTTTGCTCCAAAACCCACCATTCACATATATACTCCTGCTCTCCCCACTTCATTTCTATTTTGAGTTCTTGACCTTTTGCCTAAATTGTTATAGGGGAGGGATACCAATATTGTGATGCCATGGGGCTGAGACTGGAAGCCCTTGCTCCCCCAGCTGCCTGGTAATATGATTGGGAAACTTTAGCTGAACATGTGAGGAGGAGCCTTGGAACATTCTTGATTGGACTGAGCGTGAATGTGAGTTGTGATCTCACATGCTCAAGGGCAGTATCTAAGAAAGCTTTCATTGTGGAAGAAAATAAGGATATTAAAGGTGGATTTTCTGGTCAAATAATATATAAATCTTCAGTTTGAAAGATAATGTCAAATTGACTTCAGAAATGTAGAGCCAGGTTAAATACTGATGAATACTTCATGAGAGCACCAGTTTGCATACCTGTCAGCATTGGCCATTATCTCTTCAAGTTTTGCTAAACTGATGGAGAAAGATAGCTCATTTCTACTTTGATTTGAATTCACCTCAGTACTAATGAACTTAAGCACATTTTGAAATGTATGCTAGTCATTTATATTTTTTTGAAGAATTTCATATGTATAACTTTGGCTCATTTTTTGTATTAGGTTATTTGTTTTTCCTTATTTAACCATAGAAACCCCTAGAGTAGGGGTTCCTAACCCCCAGGCTATGGACGGGTACCTGTACGTGGCCTGTTAGGAACCAGGCCACACAGCAGGAGGTGAGTGATGGGTGAGCGAGAAAAGCTTCATCTGTATATACAGCCACTCCCTATCACTTGCATTACCACCTGACCTCCGCCTCCTTCAAGATCAGCAGTGGCTTTAGATTCTCATAGGAGTATGAAACCCTATTGTGAACAGCGCATGTGAGGGATGTAGGTTGCACACTCTTTATGAGAATCTAATGGCTGATGATCTGTCACTGTCTCCCATCCGACCCAGATGAGACCATCTAGTTGCAGAAAAACAAGCTCATGGCTCCCACTGATTCTACAGTATGATGAGTTGTATAATTATTTCAGTATATATTACAATGTAATAATAATGGAAATAAAGTGAACAATGAGTGTAATGTGCTTGAATCATCCCGAAAACATCCTCGACCCTGTCCGTGACAAAATTGCCTTCCACAAAACTGGTATCTGCTGTCAAAAAGGTTGGGGACTGCTGCAATAAAGGACTTAACTTTTTCTGTTGTGTTTGTGGCAAATAGTTTCTCCCAGTCTGTTGCTTGCTTTTTAACTTTGTTGATGGATCTTTCCTTGTGCAGAAATTCTTAATTTTTATTTAGAGAAATTCATTCATTTTTAATGGCTTTTGGGTTTTATAGGTTTGTTGGCTTTTATAGGTTCCCTCCATTCCACATTGTCAAAATAATCCCTTCGCTTTTCTTTAATGTCAGTAGGTTTTTGTGATTGTATAATCATCTGGACATTATGTGAGGTAGAGATAAAATTTTTTAAAACAAATGGAGAGCAAATTACCTTACCACACCATCTTCCCATTATTTTAAAATTCAAATTAAATTCAAATTTAGGATTGAAATATTTAAACTTGAATTTAAATTTGAAATTCAAATATTGGAAATTAAATTGAAGTACAATTTTAAACTTGTATTTGTCATTAACAGGTATCTTTTTGCTTTTTGGTTTGTTTTGAGATTTCACAAACAGCTTCCTTATGGGAGTGTTGATTACTCACCATCTTCCTTTCTGGATTCCTCAAAAATTAATAATAAACACTTAGAGTCTGATAAGGATAAAAATGTGCAGCATCAGCTTTATACTGGCTGAGTAGTGTCCAGTAATCCCCTCAAAATATAGAACTTCCAGTATATTGTATAAGAGAATGAGTTTGGTCTAGGGCCAAGGTGAAGTTTTCTATTTTTTTTTTTTCTACAAATCTTGGTCTTAGAACCTGACTGAGATTTGCAAAGCAATTACTCACCCAGCTAAAGGAAGACAACATCAGCTTCCAAAACTAAACCTAGTTTTCTTGTAATATTTGCCCCAATAATATTTCCCTCCAATAAAGAGCACAATTCTGTCTTTTTTAAGAAGCATAAAACAGTGCCAGCGCGGTGGCTCAAGCCTGTAATCCCAGCACTTTGGGAGGCCAAGGCGGGCGGATCACGAGGTCAGGAGATCGAGACCATCCAGGCTAACACGGTGAAACACTGTCTCTTCTAAAAATACAAAAAATTAGCTGGGCATGGTGGCAGGTGCCTGTAGGCCCAGCTACTCGGGAGGCTGAGGCAGGAGAATGGCGTGAACCGGGGAGGTGGAGCTTGCAGTGAGCCAAGATCGCACCACTGCACTCTAGCCTGGGCGACAGAGTGAGACTGTGTCTCAAAAAAAAAAACAAAAAAGAAGTATAAAACAAAACTTCCCAACTTACGCTCCCATTGTTTATCTTGCTTAATTTTTTTTAGGATATTCTTGCATTTTTTTGTTCAAAAGAATTTTAAAAGAAACTCATAACTTTCATTTTTAAAAAATACTGGGATTTTAATTAGGATTTCCTTTAATTTGTACATTTATTTAGGTTTAATTAACACCTTTATTGAGTTTTCATATCTTAAAGCTTTTATTCAGGCTTTATTATATGTACATCAATAAAATTACATAATATCCCCTATAAAAATCTTACACATTCTGCTGTTTATTCATGGATATATTTAATAATTTTATTGCTATTTAGTTGGATTATTTTCTCTTTCATTTTTTCTAATTAAGATTTTATTGTCAATAGAAAAGAGATTGAGTTTTGTATTTTGACATTGTATCAACCTGTTTTACTAAATATTGTTCCATTCCTTCTCTCAGACAATTCTATTGTATGCAAATAGTAAAAGTGTTAGTTTGTTGGTCTATATTTCTAACTTATTTTTCTTTTTACCTCATTGCATTGGTTAGAACTCCCATTCCAGTTGTCATGATAGAATTAGGCACCCTTATTTTGATCAAGACTTTAATTAAAATACACTAATGTTCCCCTATTATGTTTGCTATTTGCTAAGTTTTTCCTTTTCCTTTTATTAAATTAAGGAAGAACTTACTTATTTTTAGCTTGACTTTATTAAAAATGGTGTTGAGGAAGTCCTAGCCAGAACAGTTAGTCAAGAGAAAGAAATAAAGGGCATCCAAATTGGAAAAGAGAAAGTCAAATTATTCCTGTTTGCAGATGACATGATCTTACATATAGAAAAACTTAAATATTCTACCAAAACTTATTAGAATGGGTAAATAAACAAATTCAGTAAAGTTGCAGGATACAGGATTAATGTACAAAAATCAGTAGTGTTTCCATACACGAATAATAAGGTAACTGAAAAAGAAATCAAGAAGGTAATCTCATTTACAATAGCTACGAAAAAACAAACAAAATACCTGGGAATAAATTTAATCAAGGAAGTGAAAAAAATCTCTAAAACTACAAAACACACATCAAAGAAACGGGAGAGTACACAAACAAATAGAAAGACATCCCATGCTCATTAACTGGGAGAATTAATATTGTTAAAATGACAATACTATCTGAAGCAATCTGCAGATTCAATGTAATCCCTATCAAAATACCAATGACATTCTTCACAGACATAGAAAAAAATCCTAAAATTTTTACGAAACCATAAAAGACCCTGAATAGAAAAAGCAATCTTGAGCAAAAAGAACAAAGCTGGAGGTATTCCACACCTAGATCTTAAAATATACTACAAAGCTGTAGTAACCAAAACAGCATGGTACTGGCATAAATGACTAAAACTAGAATGAATTTAGAACCCCCCTGCCTCTCCCCTATACAAAAATCAACTCAAAATGGATCAAAGATACAATATAAGACCCAAAATGATTAGAAAAAAACTATTAGAAAAAAATAGGGTAAATGCTTCAAGATACTGGTCTGGGAAAAGCTTTTATGAATAAGACCTTAAAAGCACAAGCCACAAAAGCAAAAATAAACAAATGGGATTATATCAAACTAAAAAGCTTCTGCACAACAAAAGAAACAATCACCAGAGTGAAACAATAACCTATAGACTGGGAGTAAACTACTTATCTGACAGGGGATTAATATCCAGAATATGCAAAGAACTCAAACATCTCAAAAGAAAAAAAAATGGGCAAAAAATCTGAAGAGACATTTCTCAAAAGAAGACATATAAATGGGCTCAAATCCACAAAAAAATGTTCAAGATCACTAATCATCAGAGAAATGCAAATCAAAACCACAATGAGGTACCATCTCACCCCACTTAGGATGGCTATTATCAGAAAAACAAAAAATATCAAATGCTGGCAAGGATGCAAAGGAAAGAGAATTCTTCTATACTGTTGGTGGGAATATAAGCTAGTGCAGCCACTATAAGGACCAGTATGAAGGTTCCTCAAGAAACTACAATTGGGACTACCATATGATCCAGCAACCCCATTGTTGGTAATTTATCCAAAGCAAAGGAAGTCATTAAATTGAAGAAACATCTGCAGCCCATGTTTATCACAGTCATATTCACAATATCCAAGATATGGAATCAACCTAAGTGTCCAACAACAGGTGAATGGATAAATAAAATGTGATATATATATACACAATGGAATACTATTCAGACATAAAAAAGAATGAAATTCCGTCACTTGCAGCAGCATGGATGGAACTGAGATACATCATGTTAAGTGAAATAAACCAGCAAACGAAAGTTAAACATTGCATGTTCTCACTCATATATGGAAGCTTAAAAAGTTGATATCATAGAAGTAAAGAGTAGAATAGAGGATACCAGAGACTGAGAAGGGTAGAGGGAGAAAATGAAAAGTGTTTAATCATAATAAATGAGAAATTACAAAGAAATAAATGTTTGAGATGATGGATAGACTAATTTACCCTGATCTGATCACTATACATTACATGTATCAAAATATCACTATGTACCCCATGAATATGTACAATGATTATTTGGCAATTTAAAACAATACAATTTTTAAAAGGAATGGATTGATTCATGAGTAATACCATTTTGTAATAGTGTAATTGTATAATGGTCTGTAATTTGTTAATTTAGTAAATTATATTAATAAATTTCCCAATGCTACATCATTCTTACACTTCTAGAATAAAATTTGTTTGATCATTTACATTATTGTCTGAAAAAAATGCTAATTTTAACTTGTAAATATTTAACTTATTTGTAATTATGTTTATAAATGATATTGAACTATAGTTTCCTCTTTTTTTTCTTTTATTTTCTGTTTTTTAACAGGATTATGCAGCTCAATTGAATTAATTTTAAAGTTTTTCAACACTTTTAATGCTTTGGAAAGTTTAACAGAGTAATTATCTGTTCCTTAAAGGTTGAATAGAACTGGCTTATAAATCATTTTGAGCTGATGTCGTTTATAAGAATAGACCTTCAATACGGTTATTTATATATTCCACTTTTACCTCTTTCTGAGTCATTTAAAGTAATTTATACCTTCTTAGATAATCCTGAATTTGTTTTTTATTATTATTTTTGGCAAGTTATTTTTACCATCTGTCAAAATTTCTTCAATTCCATCCTTAGTTATATCTTTTTTCTTGCTTCATTTGCTTCAGTCTTTTCTTTATTCCTTAATACACTTACTAAAGAAAACAAAGGCTAACTTCTCATTTTATTGATTAAATCTACTATAGATTGCATTTCGTTATTATTAATATCCACTTATTTCTTCATTGAGTAAAACTCCAATTTCAGTAGGAGTTGGTCCACAGTGTCTGCTTAACTGGAAGATTTTAAGAGGCACACTAGAGCACTATGAGATTACTTATGGGATATTGTCAGTACTTGTAAGCTTTTAAGCAATCATTAAAATTAAGGAAAATAAGGTAATTTAATTACAAACTGCATAATCTCTAGGTGGATAGAGCTTTTGAAATCCTTTAGTCTAACTCTACCATTTTCTTCATTTATTTATTCATTCAAATAATATTTTTGAGTGCCTACTATGTAGTGCATGCGGCGCTATATGCTGTGGATATAGCCATGAACCAAATAAACATGGTTGCTACCATCATAGGGCTTACAATATGGTGGAAGAGACAAACATTATAAACAGATAAATATAAGTTAGTGGTTAATATTTTTGTTGTTCTATGTATTCAGAAGAAAGAATTTGGATGCTATGAAAGAGAATAATTTAGATGAAGAAATCACAGAAAATCTCTTTGAAAACTGACATTTAAGTTAAGAATGATGGTAGATATTAGGTAGGTAAAAAGTGAAGGCAGGATAGTTGGGGTGAAGAGAATAGCATATGCAAAAGCCTGGAGATGAGAATGATCTTGGATTGCTCAAAAATTAAAATATAACAGATTGAAACTAAAGCAAATTAATCAGTGGAAAAGAAATATGGCTGATATATAGGCCAATACCTGAGCATAATGAACCTGTAGTTACAACCAGAAATTTTGTATTTGATTTTAAATAAAATGAGAAACCACTGAAAATTTTTAATCAGGGAGTAACACAATTGAATAAACAAAAAAATCTGCCTTTAGGGCAGAGTAAAGATTGAAGCAGAGCAAAGATGGACACAAAAATGTAGTTAAAAATTATTGACATATATCATGCAGGAAGTAATGGTGGCTTGGACTAGAATGGTAGAGATGGCAAGATGTATTCTGATTGGAACCATTTCCCAAGATCAAATCAACATGACTAGGTGATGACTTTTTTATTTTAATAAAATACACACAACATACAATTTACCATTTTAACTGGTTTAAGTGTACGACTAAGTGGCATTTGGCACATTTATAGTGTTATGTAGCCATTACTACTATTTCCGGAACATTTTCTTCACCCGAAATGAACTCATACTCATTAAGCAGTCACTTCCTATAATGGACTAAGCTGTGTCTTTCCCAGAATTCATATGTTGAAGTCCTAAGCCCCAGTACTTCTTTTCCTTGGAGTGGTCCATAGACTAGCTTACATGGTCTATAGGAGGAGCTAATAGTAATTGTGACCTTCTTCTATTTAAGAGAACCTAAGCAAATTGGGCATGACAATAATAATGGCAGCAGGAGCAAAGCGGGAGCAAAGCGGGAGGATCACTTGAGGCCAGGATTTCGAGACCAGCCTGGCCAGCATGGTGAGATCTTGTCTCTACTAAAAATACCAAAAAAAAAAAAAAAAATAGCTGGGTGCAGTGGTGGGTGCCTGTAGTCTCAGATACTTGAGAGGCTAAGGCAGGAGGATTGCCTGAACCCAAGAGGCAGAGGTTGCAGTGAGCTGCGATTGCACCACTGCACTCCATCCTGGGTGACAGAGTGAGACTCCATCTCAAAAACTAAAAATAAATAATAATAATGGCAGCATAGGATGACTTTTTGTTTCCAGATTTCTAAGTGAAGATATTCTAATACAAAACTAAATTATCAAAGCCAGTTTTCAAATTGTATATATTTTTATACAATTGGAATCCATTATTTTTGTTATCTGCACTTTTCACCTAATATCCTATAAGAATTTCTCCTATGTGATTAAAAGTTATGAAAAGAGATAATCTGTTGAAAATATAAGTAAGTATTAATGCATTTGATGGTATAGTGTTTTGTTTTGGAAGGAAAATAGACATCACTGTTAAGTAGCATCCCCTCCAAGAGAAAGGCAGCATGAAAACTGGCCTCCTGCTTGAAATCTACACATGGCCATGTTCAAAGTACAATCTACCTGGATATCTCTCAAGTCTGGTAAATTCGGATGTCACTGCAAGTTAGTGATAGAAAAAAATAACAATAAATTGTCAAAACTTGGGTCACTCTTGCTGGTCACAGCTCATCTACAAGAATGTTTCCTTACATGCAAGTCTTATTCAAAAGGACCTAGGAAGAACTGGGCTGATCCAATCTCATGGCTCCAAAGGCAACTAGCCATATCCAGTCTATCGCTCAAGTAAAAGTAATATGCTGATCAGTACAGAAAGATGGATTTTGCAGTAAAAACATAGTCAGAATAACTGTCATTACTTGTCAGTTTCCCTCTTACTGCGAGGTAATGGTGGAAACATGGCTGGAGTTTGAGGCATTTCTGGAAAAACGTCAAGTTTGAGGCATTTCTGGAAAAAAATCATCTTTTCAGATTGTGCATGATTCATTTGTTTCAGAAAAAAAAACAACAGAATATTAAGGCCGTTTTGAAACTGACTTCAGCCCCAAATCAATTTCTTTCACATTAAATTTAAGCTATTGTATTTTCAAATCTTTTAAAGAATATTTTATTCTAACATACTTCTAGCTCACTGATATGTATAATACATTTTATATGTTAATGTTCCTCATTTGAAAATAATATATTTTATTTAAGAAGATTAATATTTTTATGTTTATAGTCAGTATTAGCACATTTCTTTAATTAATTACAATTTTACAAAAATCTAGATTTGAGTAACTAATTATTTGTAACCACTGCGTTAGAAAGTAGAGAAACTAGATTAGGTTCCTTTCTTTCTAGGCCAGACAACTCTTAGCCATGCCAGAAATTCTCTCCCAGAAACTGTATTCACGTCACAAATTTTATTTAAGTAAAATTCCTATCTTCTAGCCTAGGAAAGTGAGATGTTGGAGTCAAGAGATTTACGATGACGTATTTTACAGCTGAAGATTAAACTATAAGTGCCAATAGCTGGAAAGAATAATTGGTCTTGGAATAATGTTTTGATTTACATTTTGGTGTCTGTGACCAACGTCCAAGCTAATCGAAACTTTTCCTCAACATCTATAAGACTTTCTAAGTCAAGCTCATAAACATTTATTGATTCCTTCATTCAGTTATTCAACAACTATTTTGTGCCTGGGGCTGATGACAGCCAGAAGAAACAAGAAGTCGTTATTTATTCATTCATTCATTCCATAAATATTCATTGGACCCCTACTATGTGTTAGGCATTGTTGTAGGTGAGATTTTCATTGAGATATGTCAATGAAAAAATGTAGACAAAATTCCAGCCCTCAAGGTGTTTACATTCTAGTTAGAGAAGGGGGAAGGAGAGAGTTAAATAAAATATAAATATAATATACATTACACATTTTACTAGAGGGTGAAAAATATTAATTGAAAATATAATTGGGCAGGGTGGTCAATGGAAGGATGGAAATTTTAGATAGGACTATGATGGCAGTCTTCACTGGGAAGGTTACAAGTGAGAGAAGACTTAAAGGAGAAGAGGAAGTGAGCTGTGTGCATGTCTCCTAGGCAGAGGGAACAGCTTGTGTGAAGGCTTTGAGGGGGGGACTGTGCCTGGTATGTTTGAGGCCCAGAAAGGAGGCCAGTGATAAGAAATAAGGCAGCAAGAGGCAGAGTCATAGGAGATGAAGATAGAGAAGTAAGAGACAAGACCATGTAGGGTCCCATTGGAGGGATTTTTGGCTTTATTCCGAGGGAGATGGGCAGCTCTTAGGGGTGTTGGGTGGAGTAGTGACATAAGCTGATAAAGTCCCCAGAAGTGACCCTACAAAGGATTTTGCGGTCCTGTATAAGTTCTGAGTTTACTGACTTGCCACATTCCATTTCTGCCAGCCAGTCCTGATATCTTTCCCCACTCCTTTACAATAAATACTCCCCTTGAATATCCTCCCCTTTCATTATTTCACATCTAAATTCCTCCACCATTTACAAGAGTGTTTTACATGTATGTCCTTTTTAAAAGAGCCATTTTATCAAATTCTCTGCCTATCCTTTTTGTTTTTCTTTCTTCTTTTAACTATTTTGCTCCTATATTACAACTAATATGAATAATATTATCTCATTATATTAATTTTCTATACTAAACTATCTTCAATATTACATGGTCCCGCCTATTTCCAAATAAGTGGCATTCCCTGGAATGAGTATGTTTTAGTAACTGTGGATAGCACTGGCCCAGGCCTATGCCCTGTTTGTCTAAGTGTAAGCATACTCAGCATTTCCTAATGTATTTTTAATTGCTGTGTCACATCCTCTGAGTTTCTGTTTCACCTTTTCTAAATTTAAATTTTTCTGCCATTTAGCTCCCTGAAAGGCTAATAGAAAAGATTTATTTTTCTATTTAATTCCCTTGTGCTCTGAAAACAGAATAAAGTTGTGACCAGATTACTTTTAAAAGCCTGTAATATTGGGTAGAAACAAAAACAACATTCATCTGAGCACTTTGTGACTCTCTGGGTACTCTAATTGCGATTTTAAATTGTTTATTTGATGGACATAGATGGCAGTTAAGAGGGTTTCCTGTTACATTTTGCAGGAGTGTCCATTGTACCATGGCAGCTGATCAAGGCCAGTACTCCAACTTCAGGAGACAAGAAAGAGGGTTTCCCCTCCAAGCTACCAGAATTACATCCACATTCTGAAAATTTTAAAGCAGATCTGGATTTTACTTTGTTTTAGTTTCAGGCCTCTCAGAAGAAGATACTGATATCAGGATTCAAGTTCAAATACAAGTACAAGCAATACCAAAAGGAAAGTGGGGAGATGACACCATAAACAAAAGGTAGTCAATGAAGGATATGCTGCTGAGCCAGCTGCCACAGTGGGCAACTGGAGCTTATTCCCACAGGGGAACTCTAGGAAACATATAAAACACATGTCTCGGAATGATCTCTTCCAAGAGGCAAGGGATCTGGGGTATATATACACCAACTTCCATATTCATTGGTGAAGGCTAAGGGTATTAACTCCTCAGTAATTCTGATCTACCACTTTTCACAACCGAGGGATGGGGATTGGAAATGATAAATCCTTGGGCTCATCTGGCTGTTGAAAGTCAGGCAGAGGAAATTGAGATATTTGAGTGACGCGGGTCAGGCACTGACAGCATCTACTACACATTGGAATCCACCTCCCCTCCAGAGCTGCGTGTATTAACTCACAGATTGTCTGCAGCACAACTCTAAGGAGGACAATTCACATAGAGGACAATGTGAATGGTGCCATTCTGGAGTTGTACAGCTTGACCCTGCCCATCTGGGGCCCAGTTCAGTTCACACAACTGCAAGTATTTTTGGTCCAAGTGACATGTTAATCTGTCAACTTCTCTTATAGATCGAGTCCCACAATTAGTTATAATCTACCGACAAGGCCTGACCTTAAGCACATGGTTCAATTATAGAAATTTCTGAATAGCTTCTATGGAGTAATACATGAGGCTTAATCTTCAGACTTACTGGCCTCTTTCTCTTTAGTATTATTACTTTTCACTAAATGATCTCATCAGTCAGACATATACAACCCATGACAATTAGTATAATGTTCCTGGAAGCAAGGTGATGGCTGATGGATTACAATATGTAAGACGAAAAGCCAAGGATATTTTTTTCCAGTATAATTCACTTTGTTTTTTGGATCACACTCTCTTTTCACTACTAATATGCAGAGATGCACACATATACACATACAAACACATCAATATTTAACAAACTTATGAAGCACCAACAATACCCTATGTTTAATGTTGGGTATATTTACATGAGTAAGTTGCAGTATCAGCCCCACAAAGCTCACGTATATGGGGAAAAAAGACATAAAAACACAATTATAGCACAATGTAAAAATTTCTGATAACATACTTGCTTGTGGAAACAATAGTCTCTAAGAATTGGTTCTTACCTAGTTTTGTCAACTCCAGCCATCAGTATTTAGCTGTAAAATTCAAGCTGAATTTACGTAGTCTAGGCATTCATGTCTAACAAAATGTTTAACTTGGGACGTTATAAAAACAATAGGAAATTTTGAAAATGTTTGAACCCATTCATTGACATGAGAACTATAATTGCTCTACCCAAACTTAAATCAAAGTATTGACAATAGGCTAAATACTATCCAGTAGGGTTGTGATAACAGTGTTCCGCTATTCCTCACAGCAGAACTGGCCAGAGAAATGACCAAGACAGTAATATCTGTTCTGATCTCAGCTGAATTCTTCTTCTAGGTCTGTAGATTTTCTGTATTTCCCACAGTGCTTTCTTTTTGTCCCCTCTACTTTTCTCTGGCATTGGGTTATTCTGATGGCTTACTTTAGGTACCTTTTAAGCACAGTCTTTATCACTAGATTGCTTTTGCTCTTTTCTTCCTTCTAAAGTTCTCTCTAAAATACGTGCTCCTATTTCTTGGCTCTCTCCCTCAGCTGACTACTCTCTGGCTATGCTCTGGGATGGCCAGATTCCCTGCCATCGTGAGGGATGTTTACATTCAGCCCTAGGTGTCCTGAAGATTCACTTCCTAATTAGAGCCTGGGCTCAAAATATTCCCCTCATTTCGTGGTGCCAATATGCTTCCAATGTAGACTGCTACACAGCAGCTTCTCACTGTAGGCCCTGTGTCTGAGATGATGTGACAATAAAGGCTGAAACTAGTATTTCCAGTAGGTACTGAGTACTCCAAGTGTGTAATCATAATACAAGGCAGGTACTGACTACCACAGAAGAATCTTACCCTGGTAAGATCAACTTCCATGATCTATGTGTGAGGATAACAGAGACAGCTCATAGGATTTTTAAATAGACTAGCTAATTCAGCAAGTGCTATATCTGTGGAGTTAGCCACGCTATTACTTCCTTGGGCATTCTTTTCATGAAATACAGTGGATCCAATTGTGTGATTCTTTTCAAAAATGAACAACTTTATAGATAGATCTTAAAACACTATGCAAGCATCCCATGAGTTTTATTTTCTTTTATTCTATTTACTTCCAGGATACATGTGCAGAATGCGCAGGTTTGTTACATAGGTAAATGTGTGCCATGGTGGTTTGTGGCACCTATCAACACGTCACCTAGGTATTAAGCCCCGCATGCATTAGCTATTTGTCCTGATGCTCTCCCTCCCTGAGCCCCTCCAATAGCCCCTGGTTTGTGTCGTTCTCCTCCCTGTGTCCCTGTGTTCTCATTGTTCAGTTCCCACTTATGAGTGAAAACATTCAGTGTTTGTCCTTCTGTTTCTGTGTTAGTTTGCTGAGAATGATGGCATCCAGCTTCATCCATGTCCCTGCAAAGGACATGATCTCATTCCTTTTTATGGCTGCATAGTATTCCATGTTATATATGTACATTTTTTTAACCCAGTCCATCACTGATGGGCATTTGGGTTGATTCCATGTCTTTGCTATTGTGAATAGTGCTTCAATAAACATAAGTGTGCATGTATTTTTATAACAGAATGATTTTTATTCTTTTGGGTATATACCAAGTAATGGGATTGCTGAGTCAAATGGTATTTCTGGTTCTAGATCCTTGAGGAATCACCACATTGTCTTTCCACAATGGTTGAAATAATTTACATTCCCACCAACAGTGTAAAAGAGTTCCTATTTCTCCATAGCTTTGCCAGCATCTGTGGTTTTTTGACTTTTCAATAATCACCATTCTGACTGGCGTGAGATGGTATCTCATTGTGGTTTTAATTTGCATTTCTCTAATGATTGGTGATGGTGAGCTTTTTTTCATCTGTTGGCCACATAAATATCTTCCTTTGAGAAGTGTCTGTTTATGTCCTTTGCCCACTGTTTGATGGGGTTGTTTGTTTCTTGTAAATTTGTTTAAGTTCCTTGTAAATTCTGGATATTAGACCTTTGTCAGATGGGTAGATTGCAAAAATGTTCTCCCATTCTGTAGGTTGCTTGTTCACTCTGATGATACTTTATTTTGCTGTGCAGAAGCTCTTTAGTTTAATTAGATCCCAATTGTCGATTTTTGCTTTTGTTGCAATTGCTTTTGGCAATTTCATCATAAAATCTTTGCCCATGCCTATGTCCTGAATGATATCGCCTAGATTTTCTTCTAGGGCTTTTATGGTTTTGGGTTTTACATTTAAGTCTTTAGTCCATCTTGAGTTAATTTTTGCATAAAGTGTAAGGAAGGGGGGCCCAGTTTCAGTTTTCTGCATATGGCTAGCCAGTTTTCCCAGCACTATTTATTAAATAGGGAATCCTTTCCCCATTGCTTGTTTTTGTCAGGTTTGTCAAAGATCAGATTGTTGTAGATGTGTGGTCTTATTTCTGAGATCTCTATTTTATTCCATTGGTCTATGTGTCTGTTTGGTACCAGTACCAAGCTGTTTTGGTTACTGTAGCCTTGTAGTATAGCTTAAAGTCAGCTAGCGTGATGACTCCAGCTTTGTTATTTTTGCTTAGGATTGCCTTGGCTATACGAGTTCTTTTTGGCTCCATATGAATTTTAAAGTAGTTTTTTCTAATTCTATGAAGAATGTCAATGTTAGTTTGATGGGAATAGCATTGAATCTAAAAATTACTTTGGGCAATCTTGGCTCACTGGAACTCTTGCCTCCTGGGTTAAAGTGATCTTCTGACTCAGCCTCCCAAGTAGCTGGGACTACAGGCATGTGCCTCCATGCCTGGCTAAGTTTTGTATTTTTAGTAGAGATGGGGTTTCACCATGTTGGCCAGGCTGGTCTTGAACTCCTGACCTCAGGTGATCCGCCTACCTCCACCTCCCAAAGTGCTGCGATTACAGGCATGAGCCACCATGGACAATAAGAACACATGGATACAGGGAGAGGAACATGCACAAGTATGTCTATCCACCTTTTTTCTTTCATGTCAGCCTTGGAGAATCTAATGATTATGTGTCTTGGGGTTGATCTTGTGGAATATCTTACCAGGGACTCTGTATTTCCTGAGTTTGAATGTTGGCCTGTCTTGCTAGATTGGGGAAGTTCTCCTGGATGATATCCTGAAGTGTGTTTTCTGACTTGGTTCCATTCTCCCTGTCTCCCTCAGATACTCCAATCAGTCATAGGTTTGGTCTTTTCACATGGTCTCATAGTTCTCAGAGGTTTTGTTTGTTCCTTTTCATTCTTTTTTTCTCTAATCTTGTCTGCCTGCCTTATTTTAGCGAGATAGTCTTCTTTCTTCCACTTGGTCGATTCAGCTATTGATGCTTGTGTATGCTTCTTGAAGGTCTTCTGCTGTATTTTTCAGTTCTATCAGGTCTTTTATGTTCCTCTCTAAACTGCTTATTCAGGTTAGCAGCTCTGGTAACCTTCTATCATGGTTCTTAGCTTCTTTGCATTGGATTAGAACATGCTCATTTATCTCAGCAAAGTTTGTTATTACCCACTTTCTGAAGCCTACTTCTGTCAATTTGGCCATCTCGTCCTCCATCCAGTTCTGTGTCCTTACTGGAGAGGTGTTGCAATCATTTGGAGGAGAAGAGGCACTCTGGCCTTTTGAGTTTTCAGTATCTTTTCATTTATTCTTTCTTATCGTCATGAGTTTGTCTAGTTTCAATCTTTGAGGCTGCTGACCTTTGGATGAGGTTTTTCTGGGGACGTTTTTGTTGATGCTGTTGTTGTTGCTTTCTGTTTGTTTGTTTTTCTTTCAGCGGTCAGGTCCCTCTTCTGTAGGGAGCCACTGCAGCAGTTTTCTAGGGGATCACTTCAGGCTCTATTTATCCAGGTCCCTCCTGCATCTGAAGATGTCATCTGAGGAGACTGGAGAACAGCAAAGATGGTTGCCTACTCCTTCCTCTGAGATCTCTGACTTTGAAGGGCACCGATCTGATGCCAGTAGGATCAGTCATGTATAGGGTGTCTGGTGACCCTTCTTTGGGGAGCTCACCGAGTTCGGGCCACAAGAACCAAGACTCATTTAAGAAAGCACTTTGGCTGTCCCTTGGTGGAGGAAATGTGCTGCCTTGGGAAGAAATCCACTCATCTGAGCTTCCCAGATTCCTCAGAGCTAGCAGGAGGGAACATTAAGTCTGCTGATCCATGGAGACCATGGCCACCCCTCCCCCTAGGGGGTCAGGCCCAGGGAGATCAGAGTTCTGTCTCTAAGCTCCTGGCTGGAGTTGCTGGAGTTCCTGCAGGGAAGCCCTGCCCAGTGAGGAGGGATGGGTCAGGGCCGGACCTAAAGAGGCAGTCTGGCCACAGTCTGCCACAGCCAGTGTGCTGCACTGTGGGGAATAACCCTTGGCAGGAAGTCGTCCAATCTCCCCGGCTCCAGCAGGGAAAAAACACAGCCTGGAGCTACAATGATGGCTGCTGCCCTTCTCTGCAGGAGTTCAGTGTCTTAGGTAGGTAGCAGTTTGCAGTGATGGCTGTCGTCCCTTCCCTGGGGAGCTCAGTTTTCTTAGGCAGCCGACAGCTGCGGTGATGGCTGCTGACCCTCCCCCACGGAGCTCAGATGGCTTAGACAGCAAGCAGCCACGGTAATGATGGCTGCCCCACTCCTTGAGAACTTGGTAGTCTTAGGCAGATTCCAGCTGAGCGGCTGTTGAGAATCTGTGCAGCTCTGTGGTTGGGGCACAAAGCCCTGGTGGCATGGGCTCACAAGTGGGATCTTGTGATCTGTGGGTTGCACAGTCCCATGGAAAAAGCAGTATTTCCCAGGCTGGGTAGCATGCTTACTCACCACCTCTCTTGGCTGGGGTGGGGGCTCCCCTTGCCCCATGTGGCTCTCAGGTGGGCTGATGCACCGCCCTGCCTTTCCTTGCTCTCCATGAGTCACATCAACTGCCTAGTCAGTCCTGATGATAGAACCTGGATACCTGAGTTGCCAATGCAGGATTTGCATGCTGTTTTGGTTCTTCTCGGTGGGAGCCTCCAAATGCCACTGCTTCTAGTTGGCCATCTTGGCCACGCCCCCATCCCATGAGTTTTGATGAACTTGTTAAAATCACTTTAAAATATACTCATCATCATAAATTAATCAATTATTACCAATACTCTTCTAAATGCATTGCTCCTAGCAAGTGGATCACTAAAATTTACCTTCTCCAAGATACTTGTCTTAGCATTTGCCTTTCATTCCTTTGCATGCTAAGCATTTATGATTGGAACTAAACTCATGCTGAAGGAAAGGGTTAAAAAGACAACTAGCGGAGAAAACTAATACTTATTAAGCACCTACTGTAAGTTAGGTATAACTATTTACAAATATATGATTTCATAAAATCCTGAATCAGGTTTTAAATTTTTTCTTATGGTTGAGAAAACTGAAGCTTCAAGATGATGAATAATTTTCTTAGAATTTGAATCTATGTCCTTCAGAAGACTAAAGTTATGCTCTATTTATGTCTCCGCTACATAAGATAAATGAAGTTGAAAAGTTGTGTTTAATCATCTGGATCTTCATGTCAAAACTACCTGTGTTTGAACTATTCCAATTCTTTTGCTCAAAAGCCAAAATCTGGAATACCTGCTTTGTGACCCATGTTGTACTAAACCCATTCCCATCCTGCTCATTCTCTATGATCTTGTCCTGAGTGAAGAACTGGTCTTGCTAACCTGTTCTTGACACAGGATATAGCGTCATTGTGAATGTAAAGTTATTTAGTTTCTTTGAACATCAGAAGGACCCTTGTTGGTTGATCTCCTTCAGAGAGATCTGAGGGATAGGAGGAAAGTTAAATTCCATGGCTTTGTATATTTTAATCCTTTGACTTTAAATCACAAGGATACTAAATTCAGCTGGCACATTCCAATGACCCGAATGTCAAACTGGGCTCCATCCTGAGTGAGTTTCACACAGAACAAACAGCCCTTTATAGATTCAAGAGTGGCCCAGGCCGGGGACTGACAACCCCAGAAAGCAGCTGTGCTGGTCCCCACAAAATAGTCCTAAGTAGGGAGACACACCAGACAATAAGAAAGATACTGAGACTGTGTCTCATAATGCCAGAAAAATAAAATCTAATCTTTCCCTGATTTCATCTACATGAAATCAAAATATTGTATTTCTGGAAACATCTGGACAATTGAGTAAATTTTTATGCAGCTTCATCTGAATATTTGATAACATTTAGACACAGCCTGAGGTTCCTAGACTCAAGCCATCCCCTACTGTTAGGAACAATTTTTTCTTCTTTTCCTCCCCATAAAAATGGGTTCACTGTTCTTTATTTAGTCTAACAGAAGGATCCATGTACCAGCACTGCCTTAGCTTTGCTTGGCTTCAATTACACAAACTAACCACACTCAGTTGGATGGCAACTGCCGTAGCCGTGTGCCTGCCCGCTCCAAATTCATGAGTGGAGTTTTTCCACCCACAGTGTCAGGTACAAGATCTGAAATAAGGATTAAATTCTCTAGTACAAATAAGGGGAAAATTTAAATGAAATAATACTTCTGCTAAGCTTAAGTTATACCCAACTGCTCCCCATACAGAATAATACTAAAAGCAGGCAGGTTTTCAATTGATTAATCACTGTCATACTGACACTATGCTAACTTCCTTACATATATTATCTCACTTAACACTTTACCTTTTATGGAAGGCAATATGGAATTCATCTATAGAGTAATTTATCAAATTCTTAACTGCTTGAATATATTTCTCTCTTACTTTTTTTCAATCATAGTTTGTTTTAATCTAGTTGAGCTGTTGGTCCTCCCCTCCATTTGTGGTCCCTGAGGGCTGTCAACTCCCTGTTGCCATGAAATACCAATTACATACTTCCAGACCGCTAATCTCTCTCCACCCCACCAGCTTTCCTGCTCCTGACCACAGAGTGACAACATCAGCTGCACCATGCCACGGAAAACAGGACTCAACATTTTCGGAGAACCAACTCAGCTAAGAGAGTTTCCTGAGTTGTGAAAACCCTCTTAACACATCAATATTGCATGCACCTTAATGTCACCTGCTTTTCTTTTGGGCACAGGGGTCATTAGCCATGTGAACATCTTCAGTCCAACCACAAACAGAAACAGGACAGTTGCTTTTGCCCCAGGGGGGCCTTCTAACCTTGGCAAGAGGGTGGTACGGCTCCGTGGGCAATGTGGCAAAGTGAAAATCCTGTTGTCGTGCCACATAGAAAACCAAGATATTGTGGGAGCTTGAGCTAGTATTTAACTTTTTGGCTCTATTCTGAGCCAAATTGGAGGTGCCTTATAAAAACAGTTGGATAACTCCTAGTCAAACATTAAAGAAAATATTTCTAAGAGTGAGCACTGGCCATCACCAGTCCCTACCTATAGTTTAGGTGATGTATTTTGCAACTGCATTCAACCAAGTTTTGTATGGACCCTCATCAGGTCTCAGCATTCTTCCCTGGTTCAAAAACCACTGACAGGACTAATGAAACTGTATTTTTCCAACTGTATACTCACTTTCAAAACATCACATCACTAAGCATAGGTATGATATTGTCTTCTTCTCTAGTGTGCCTCTTTATTATTAATGAGCACAATTGGTCATTCTTGGAACTTTGATTGGCTTTTATGGGGATTTTGGAGTTTAAAACAGAACATAAAGGTTTATAAGTCAATTACTTTCTGATTATTTTCTTTTTTCTTTTTGTTTTTTCCTCCTTTTTCTTTAACCTAAAATTCGTCACTGGGTCCTAATGCTACGGTGAACATGGGATGAAAATAGATTCTGGTAACATGTTACAAACCACCAAATTCATCCATCTTTCATGTATTCCTGTATCCTGACTTTCCACAAAAGTGTTGTATATAACTATTTTCAAGGCTTCTTAATCTGTTTCTGAAGAGCCAGTTTTATTAAAGATCTTGTGGGGAGTTGAGAAGCAAGTAAAGAAAGTATCAAAATAAATCACTGCTCTCTTCATTTGTTTTTATAATGGGGAAGTGACATCATATGGTGCATTAAGACTCAGCCACAACCACATAGCACTGCAGTATATGGGAGACTCAGTATCAAAATTCCATCGATGATCTAAAGCTCTCACATACTGTGATACACAACACATGATACTGGATTAAACTAAGACACTCCTTTCTTTCCAAAGACATTGCAGGGCAAATCATTCCCTAAGAAGGTGGTGCTTCTGACCCAATGCCTACTCAGTGTTCTGAAGTAAAAATATTGAACACAGCACCAGAATTGGCTATTTGTTCATAGGGGAACTTAAACTGGAATAAATTATGCACACTTTTTATTATGAAATAAAGAAAGGACTTTTGACAGCAGATCAAATAATTTATCCAGATTCAGAGTGAATATTTTATTTATACTTCTACTATGAATAGTTTTCCTGAGTACAGAAAAAAAAATGAATATAAAGAAAAGGAATGAAGCCATTCATTGCTTTTTTTTTTTTTTTTTTTTTGACAGAGTCTCACTCTGTCATCCAGGCTAGAGTGCAGTGGTGCAATCTCGGCTCACCGCAACCTCTGCCTCCCGAGTTCAAGTGATTCTCTTGCCTCAGCCTCCCCCATACCTGGGATTACAGGCATGCATCACCATGCCTGGCTAAATTTTGTAGTTTTAGTAGAGATGGGGTTTCACCATCTTGGCCAGGCTGGTCTCGAACTCCTGACCTCAGGTGATCCGCCCACCTCAGCCTCCCAAAGTGCTGGGATCACTGGCGTGAGCCACCACGCCTGGCCCCATGCACTACTTCTGAAGAATGCTGTATTCTCTCATTCTGGAGATGATTGTCACTTCCCTCTGATTTGTGACTGTCAATGATAAACTGACAATGGAAATAGCAGTCAAGTATATATACTTTCCTCTGCTTTCAAAAATCTTACTTAAAATCTTATTAAAATTTGAAAAACAAAGCTAATACCTTATTGTTCTAGTCAGAATCTGCTCAGAGTCGCCAGTTATTTCCACTTACTACCAAGAATTGAAGGATATGATTTTCTTCTACTCCTTACAGCATATATGCAAATATCACCAGCCCAAATTTTCTCTGCATTTCAGCCCAGAATAGAAGGTGAAAGCTTTGGGCTCAGTAAATGTTTCAAATAACTAAAAAGGCCGCTAATGATGACCTTTTCATTGTAATGTGCTTGGCAGGATAACTTGTGTGTGTCTTCCTTATATCCGCTCCTTCTCGAGCAGGCTGCAACCCCAGCCTCAGCGACTTTGGCAAAGTCTCAGGCAGAAAGAAAGAAAATAATGCTTTGAGGAGTCAGGAAGTCAGGCAGAAAGGAGAAGTTATGTATTTGATAAACTGAAACATAACCTGAAAAACGAGAGAGATCTATAAGTCCCCTAAGAATTGCCTGCATATGCTCTAACAGCAACCTAAGAAAGTGGCAAGACTTCAAAGGGGGAATGGTTGAGTAGGGTGTGTAAGGAACCAAGATCTCAGGCACCAAGATTCCCTGGTCATAAAAATCTTCTGTGCCCAAGTGCAGCACAGAAACAGCAGAACTTCAGACTAAATTACAATGTAAACTGGATTAATGTTGTAACTGCAGTTCAACTGTGGCAGACTACTGACCGATACCTGAATAAGCTTCTCTAATGCTTTAGGACCAAGCAGAAACACAAAGTTTTGGAGGATGGGAAAAAGCAGTCATACTAATGATGAAATTTGGAGTCTCAAGGTTGATAAAAAAGTTTTTAATGTGGTATTTTTTGTATAAATATGTTTATTTTGCTTTGATAAGAGGCAAACTTCCCTGATATATCAGGTGCTGTTAACATAACAAAAACCCAGTACCCAACTATGTATTCTTGAAAGTCAGAAAAACTGGTTTCTTTCCTTGCTTCTACCTTGGGTATGTGCTTTGACCTTAAAATAAGTCACTGAAGTGTGCTCAGCTTCAGGTTCCTTATCCTTAAAATGGGAATAAGTGTAGCTGTCAGGCTTATCTCATAGGGCCAGTAGACACAGAATTACCAATAGTAGTAGCAGTACCAAAGTTAGAGTTGGTGCTATTGTTGCTGTTGTGGCTTATTTTGTTATGACATGTCATGAAAATGGTATAACTTCCCTAATAACATCTACCAATGATTGTTATTAATACAATAACTGATAAACATCATAGTTTCTCTAGCTGGAAAAGGTAAATGTTGCAGATAATATAAATGTGCCTTTATATATTAACTTATGTTTTGATAAATGGTTAAGCCATAACTAGAAATCAGCTTTGAGGTTATATTTGTAAAAGAGGGATAACTATAAAAAGCTCTTTGAAAAATCACTTATTAAATTTATGAACCTACTGAGGAGATGGCTGGTTGATTTTTTATCCTGTGAGTAATATTCAAATATGGGTAGTTTGCCTTTTAAAGGACATTCCAATAACCAAATTTTGGTGGCAAACTGATTTGAAATAGAGCATGGTATCTTAGCCAAGCAATATTTTTGCTTTAAGTCAGGGAAACAAGAGCTGCAGAACCAGGAAATGTGGAGGAGCATGGAAAATATTTAGTCAACAGTTATTCTGCTACAGGAAAATCACTGGTGTCCATAAAATGAAGCAGATGACAGCATTGTTCTGCTTCTTAGTATTATGGGAGGAGGTACTAGGCGTTCAATGTCTTTCATTTCAAGAGGGGAAAGAACAGAGAGCAGAATGCTGAAATCTGGCAGGGGATGGGGCTGAGAGGGTATAGGTAGGCAGTGGGGAGAGGTGTGGAATCTACATAACATTCCAAAGATGAATTAGAGCTAGGAATTCTACTTTTATAAACTATGCAGACAAAGGAGAAATGATGAATGAGACCATTAAAAAATATTTAAGGGATCTGAATTTTACCAGTCTATAATTTGCAAAACATTGACATTCCCCTTATCATAACTATATTATCATGGAAAATCCTGAAGTCAGTGAGTAGTTCCTACTACCCAACTAATAAGTTACCTATTACAACAATAATCCAGAAATCTATATTTAAATGTAGCAGTGAAACGCTTCCATTATCTTTGGAGTTTTTATTTCCTATTAGTGAAAAAGAGTGACTCATCAAAAATTACTCAGTAACTGATGATCATTCTAATTAAAATCTAAAGGTAGCATTTGTATTATTTAATTCACATGCATTATCACATATCATGACAGGAAAATACAGTATTTTACTATAATATTCTATCTTGACCAAAAACACTTAACAATCTTATGTTCATTTTTTCTGCTTCCCTGAGATATTGGTCAGTCTTATGTGCCTACTCACAAAAGTGGAATAACCACTTGTTATACAACTGGGACTCATACTCAGCATACCAGGACAAGAGTCTGTTTTTAATCTAGATCAACTAGATTACTGTGACGCTGGCCACTTCGAAAAGCACATAGATTCTTTTCATTGCACACACACACAAGTCAATCTATGTTGGGAAATTAGACCTCCCCTTGCAATTATCATTCTGAGAAATAGGTGCTGTTTCTGTGGGAGAGCAGGATGAACCTAACTATTTTAAATGGATGACGTAAGTAGCCCATTAAAGATGAACCAAGATTGTACTAGAAAATAAATTTGAACAAAAATCATCAGAGTTAATGCTGCAAAATGGCCTGAGTTCATTTGCACTGAGAAGTGCCACTTGGGCTGAATTATTTATAATGCTAAATTCCCTCATGTGGTAAATGTAATGCAGTATTTGGGTAGGATTCTGTTTAGTTGGTTAGTTGCTTTTAAGCCACTGGGCCTTTAAAACCTCAATGCTCTTAAATCTGGGCCAAGAGATGGGATGTGACCACATTATGTCTTGTAAAGTCTGTATTAATCTCCTTTTTCTGTTGTCTAGTCTCCCATCTCTCAGTACTAAGATGATGAAGAGTAGATTAGGTAGTCAACTATAAAGCTATGCAGGAGTACATTAGCATGAGTTATGTAGTAGATTACATGAGTAAAGGAAAGTCCGTTACATCCACTCCTTTGTCCATAAGCTGGGACAAAGCATTTGATTTGACTGTTGCCCTTAAAGGGGTCCAGGATGCCCCCTGGTGGAGAACCAAAACTAATATTCAAACTATACTCCAGAGAATCATTACCAGTTCTCTCAGTTCTTATCCTTGACTTTGACGCTTTTAAATTCTTTTAAGGATTATTGCCAACAGGTGCACTGTAATCACTCAACTTGTAGTTACTGTGGCTCCTAAGCAATGATTAGCTTTTAAGCAAACAAAGTCTATAGATTAATCTTAGATAAACACCTATGTTGCCAACTGATTATTGGATAACACACAGAATCTATTTCTGAAGGTGGTGGCTTTTTCGAAGACTATATCACCAGGCTCTCTCTTAAAATAGCTTTCAATTGGAGAGTTTGGATTCATTCAGTCCAAATAAATGAGACCTGTGCCTAAAAGTTCGGTTATTCTTATTATTTAAATGTTTCATTCTGTGGTGATTTTGTCTCCCTCCACAGTCTTCTATTCAACATCAAGGCAATAAAAACGAACTTTTAAAAAATTTTTTTGGCAATGTAAGTAAATAAAAATATTTACTTATTCTTTATGCATAGTCTAATTGAATGATATATTCTTAGCATTACCCCTGATATTTCATATATTAACAGACATTTTGCATTATTGGTTTTGTGCTGCAAGCATATTGTTTTCAATCAAGTATCCTTTAGAACAACTTCTCCATCTCTTTGTACATGTCTGTATCAGCACTTAAGTCAGATGCTCCAAAATAGTACTGTTATCTATTTGATAAAGAAGTATTAAGCCTTTGCTGTTCCTTAGACTCTGCAACCCTCTTCTCTCTTTCCATCTTGACTCCAGTCTGCACACTTAGACAACCACATTAGCAAGGACCAATCTTAACTTTAGGCATACTGACTTTAAGCATCTCCATTTACCATTCTTTGACTTGATATCTTTACTGTTTTTCTTAGTCCAGCCATTACTTTCTTCATGCATATTTAGTGTCTGAGTTCTTAGGCTATTTATTTACTCAGAAATCTTTGGAAATAAAACCTTCCTTGCATTTTTTAGCTCTCTACTGTGCTCTTCTTGTTGTAGGCAGAGGAGCAGGGCCTCTGCTTCCTGCTACTCTTTCTCCCCGATGCCCATTTCTCTTATCCAGGATTCCAGATTATCACTTGCTCTCACACTCCCTATAACAAGGCTATTTTCCCAGTTGAAATAACAATTCCCTCATTAGACAACTTCCTCACCCATTCCAGACTGCTGGACCAGCTACTGTCTGTTATATAATAATTCAGGTCGAAGTTATTCCTCTCTCCTGTAAATGAGTCTGTTTCTGGCACAGAACATGCACATACAGTGGGAGAGGCCAATTTCAAATCCTGTAACCTCTCAACTTGGCCTGTTCCACTGTAATTCACTATCCATAGTAAGTTATATCTAACATGCAGGAGAAAACAACGATATCAAGGTATGTGACCATTGGCAAGAGAGATAATCGGTATACTTTATCAAAAAAAAAAAAAAGCTTTAAGTTAGATCAAACCATGTACGATTTCCAGTTGATCTCGTTGTAATCTACAGACAGCGTAAGTATGTGGACTGTGTTTGGTCGGGTATCTATATCCTTTTTCTAATTGAACTCCATTCAGGTGAGAAGCAATATTGTGGAGTCAAAATAGCAGAGACACAAACATTAGCAAATCTACGATCTAGACCTGGCTTTGCCATTTCCTATTACCCTCACATTGAGCAGGTCTCTTAACATCTTCTACTTGTTTCTTCTAGGTTATATGGGGAAAATAATATTCATTAGCAGATACTTGTAGACCACTGAATCTTTAAGACTTGGCTTTGGCATTCCCTTTGAAAACTGGCACAAGACAGGGATGCCCTCTCTCACCACTCCTATTCAACATAGTGTTGGAGGTTCTGGCCAGGGCAATTAGGCAGGAGAAGGAAATAAAGGGGATTCAATTAGGAAAAGAGGAAGTCAAATTGTCCCTGTTTGCAGATGACATGATTGTATATCTAGAAAACCCCACTGTCTCAGCCTAAAATCTCCTTAAGCTGATAAGCAACTTCAGCAAAGTCTCAGGATACAAAATCAATGTACAAAAATCACAAGCATTCTTATACACCAATAACAGACAAACAGCGAGCCAAATCATGAGTGAACTCCCATTCACAATTGCTTCAAAGAGAATAAAATACTTAGGAATCCAACTTACAAAGGATGTGAAGGACCTCTTCAAGGAGAACTACAAACCACTGCTCAATGGAATAAAAGAGGATACAAACAAATGGAAGAACATTCCATGCTCATGGGTAGGAAGAATCAATATCATTAAAATGGCCATACTGCCCAGGGTAATTTATAGATTCAATGCCATCCCCATCAAGCTACCAATGACTTTCTTCACAGAATTGGAAAAAAATACTTTAAAGTTCATATGGAACCAAAAAAGAGCCTGCATTGCCAAGTCAATCCTAAGCCAAAAGAACAAAGCTGGAGGCATCACGCTACCTGACTTCAAACTATACTACAAGGCTACAGTAACCAAAACAGCATGGTACTGGTAACAAAACAGAGATATAAATCAATGGAACAGAACAGAGCCCTCAGAAATAACACTGCATATCTACAACTATCTGATCTTTGACAAACCTGAGAAAAACAAGCAATGGGGAAAGGATTCCCTATTTAATAAATGGTGCTGGGAAAACTGGCTAGCCATATGTAGAAAGCTGAAACTGGATCCCTTCCTTACACCTTACACAAAAATTAATTCAAGATGGATTAAAGACTTAAACATTAGACCTAAAACCATAAAAACCCTAGAAGAAAACCTAGGCATTACCATTCAGGACATAGGCATGGGCAAGGACTTCATGTCTAAAACACCAAAAGCAATGGCAACAAAAGCCAAAATTGACAAATGGGATCGAATTAAACTAAAGAGCTTCTGCACAGCAAAAGAAACTACCATCAGAGTGAACAGGCAACCTACAAAATGGGAGAAAATTTTCACAACCTACTCATCTGACAAAGGGCTAATATCCAGAATCTACAATAAACTCCAACAAATTTACAAGAAAAAAACAAACAACCCCATCAAAAAGTGGGCGAAGGACATGAACAGACACTTCTCAAAAGAAGACTTTTATGCAGACAAAAAACACATGAAAAAATGCTCACCATCACTGGCCATCAGAGAAATGCAAATCAAAACCACAATGAGATACCATCTCACACCAGTTAGAATGGCAATCATTAAAAAGTCAGGAAACAACAGGTGCTGGAGAGGATGTGGAGAAATAGGAACACTTTTACACTGTTGATGGGACTGGAAACTAGTTCAACCATTGTGGAAGTCAGTGTGGCGATTCCTCAGGGATCTAGAACTAGAAATACCATTTGACCCAGCCATCCCATTACTGGGTATATACCCAAAGGACTATAAATCATGCTGCTATAAAGACACATGCACACGTATGTTTATTGCGGCACTATTCACAATAGCAAAGACTTGGTACAAACCCAAATGTCCAACAATGATAGACTGGATTAAGAAAATGTGGCACATATACACCATGGAATACTATGCAGCCATAAAAAAGGATGAGTTCATGTCCTTTGTAGGGACATGGATGAAATCGGAAATCATCATTCTCAGTAAACTATCGCAAGAACAAAAAACCAAACACCGCATATTCTCACTCATAGGTGGGAATCGAACAATGAGAACACATGGACACAGGAAGGGGAACATCACACTCTGGGGACTGTTGTGGGGTGGGGGGAGGGGGAGATAGCATTAGGAGATATACCTAATGCTAAATGACGAGTTAATGGGTGCAGCACACCAGCATGGCACATGTATACATATGTAACTAACCTGCACATTGTGCACATGCACCCTAAAACTTAAAGTATAATAATAATCAAATCAAAGCAAATAAAAAGACTTGGCTTTGGTGAATTAGAAAAGCAAGGAAGAAATTCCTGGCCAGAGAAATCAGGCAAAAGAGAGAAATAAAAGGCATCCAAGTAGAAAGAGATAAAGTTAAACATTCCCTGTTTGCAGATAATATGATTCTATACCTAGAAAAACCCATGTTGTCTTCCCAAAAGCTCTTTGATCTGAAAAACAACTTTAACGAAATCTCGGGATACAAAATCAATGTAATCAACGTACAAAAATCAGTAACATTCCTAGGCACCAACAACATTCAAGCTGAGAGCCAAATTAAGAACTCAATACTATGCACAACAGCCACAAAAAAAAGAATCAAATATTTAGATATACAGCTAACCAGAGAGGTGAAATAGCTTTACAAAGAGAATTACAAAACACTGCTCAAAGAAATCAGAGATGACACAAACAAATGGAAAAACATTCCATGTTCATGGATAGGAAGAATCAATATTGTTGAAATGGCCATACTGCCCAAAGGAATGTACAGCTTCAGTCCTATTCCTATGAAACTACTAATGACATTCTTCACAGAATTTGAAAAACCTATTTTATTTTATCTTTTCTTCAACTTTTAAGTTCTGGGGTACATGTGCAGGATGTGCAGGTTTGTTACATGGGTAAATGTGTGCCATGGTGGTTTGCTGCACAGATCAACCCATCACCCAGATATTAAGCCCAGCATCCACTAGCTATACTTCCCAATGCTCTCCCTCCCTCTGCTCAACCTGACAGGCCCCAGTGTGTGTTGTTTCCTCTGATGTGTCCATGTGTTCTCATTGTTCAGCTCCCACTTATAAGTGAGAACATGCAGTGTTTGGTTTTCTGTTCCTTTGTGAGTTTGCTGAAGATAATGGCTTCCAACTACATCCATCTCCCTGCAAAGGACATAATCTCAGTCCTTTTTATGGCTGCATAGTATTCCATGTTGTATATGTACCACATTTTATTTATCCAGCCTATCACTGTTGGGCATCTGGGTTGATTTCCTGTCTTTGCTATTGTGGATAGTGCTGCAATGAACATATGTGTGCATGTATCTTTGTAATAGGATGATTTATATTCCTGTGGGTATATATCCAGTAATGGGAATCCTGGGTCAAATGTTATTTCTGCCAGTAGGTCTTTGAGGAATCACCACAGTCTTCCACAATGGTTAAATTAATCTACATTCCCACCAACAGTATAAAAGCATTCATTTTTCTCCACAACCTAGCCAGCATCTGTTGTTTCTTGACTTTTTAGTAATCGCCATTCTGACTGGCATGAGATGGTGTTTCATTGTGGTTTTGATTTGCATTTCTCCAAATCAGTGATGGTGAACTTTTTTCCATATGTTTGTTGACTGCATGAATGTCTTCTTTTGAGAAGTGTCTCTTCATGTCCTTTGCCCACTTTTTAATGCTTTTTTTCTTGTAAATTTGTTTAAGTTGCTTGTAGACTCTGGATATTAGAGTCTTATATCCAGACCTTTAAGTATTGGACCTTTGTCAGATAGATGGAAAAAAATTTCTCTTCCTCTGCAGGCTGTCTGTTCACTCTGATGACAGTTTCTTTTGCTGTTCAGAAGCTCTTTAGTTTAATTAGATCCCATTTGTCAATTTTTGCTTTTGTTGCTATTGCTTTTGGCAGAAAACCCTATTTTAAAATTCATATGGAACCAAAAAAAAGCTCGAATAGCCAATGCAATCCTAAGCAAAGAGAACAAATCTGGAGGCATCACATTACCCAACTTCAAACTATACTACAAGGCTATACCCCTGTGAATAGAGTTCCCCCATATTCTACCGGTGGTGAACAGGGTGAGTCAGAGTACTGTGGGAACACAGAAGTAGGGCACCAACCAGGTCTGCAAGGATTGGAAAGACTTCCCAGGCCAGGTGATGCCCAAGCTGCTTTTCTTGAGAAGCAACCAGATTCCCCAGAGCTTTTTATGCATAAATTCTGGGGTCAGAACAGAGAAATCTCACCTTCTAACTACAATGAGCTGGTCTCTAAGGAACCTCAAACCCTAATGGGGCACACAGGCCTTCCCTAATCTCATCACTGCTTACCACTATAGTACATAACTGGGCATCTATGGAGCCAGGCTGACCATGGTAATACATCCAGAAGAAAAACTCTAAGTCAAAAAACATTGATAAGCAGGGTAGCGCTACTAAATTCTTTGTGGAAAAACGAAGGGCATTACGTAACACAATACATAAGAAATCTTCTTAAAAACCTCAATAACAGCAGCTCCCTTTCCTTAAAGTTCTCATGTCTGTGGTAGTTGCTGCCTTTCCTGTTCTCTGTCTCCTTGTTTAATGTCTGTCTTTCAACGAATGTCTCGATCTCTGTCTCTGTTTGTTCCCTCACTGCCTGTCTGTCTGTTTTCTCTCTAGGTGTCCCTACATCTCTATCATGTGTCTCTCACTATTTCTGTCTTATGTGTGTGTTTGTATGTGTGTGTGTGTTTTTCCGTCTTTCTTTGTCTCTCTCTTTCCTTCTATCTCCACCACCTCCTCAACTTTTCCACCTGCTTATTTCTTCATCCTGACAGTGGAAGGCTCTATCTCCCAAATCCTTTGTTCTCTCAATGGGTCTATCCATCTTTTTTAGTATGTAAGGCAATCTTTAGCTGCTTTCATTTTCCATCTCTATCTTTCACCCCACTCCAAAAATAAGGACTGTTATCTCTGAAATCCACATTTCCCAGAAAATCAGAGATGGAAAATTGTAAATGCTTATAGTTTTGTCATCCTTTTTCACCAGTCTCATCTGTTATTATTTCCTTCCTTTCACTCTCCTTATAAGGAATAGAGAATTTCTTGCAATTTTACAAACTGTTTCCTCCTCAGAAGGTCCTTTCCAGCTTGTCTAACATATGACTTCGTCCTGTTCCCTGGCTAATTTCCATTCTTCTTTTAAACACTAAGTGTCACCTACCCAGAAAGGAGGCTGCCCCATTCAGTGTGGAATCAGACATTCATTTAGTGCTTCCAAAGCCTTCTGTGCTTACCCTTACAGCATTCATCACACTGATTAGGAATTGTTAATAGGGTTTAATGTCTTCTCCATAAGACATGGCTTCTTAGATATATGAACACATATACTTTCAGTGCCTGGTTCAAGCTGCTGCTCCATAAACATCTATTTAATGAAAATTGAAATTCTAAGGGATAAGAGTGATCCATGCCAATTTCCATTTTCTTTGAAAGATTTCAATCTTAAATTGCAAACAAAAAGACCAATGTGCCATTACCAATAAGCCTCTCCATCTTTCTCAGATGACCTCAGCAAAGACAGAAAAAAAAAACAAGAGCTGCAAGGGAGAGAGGAAAAAGACAAAAGACCAGGTTCAGTGGCAAAAATCACAAAGCAATTCTTGCAAATCATAAACTAGAAACATCTTGGCTGCATAAAGCTGCTTTTAAAGCAGAGTCATATAATTTAAAAAGATCATTTGTATAAGGGATGCCATAACTTTGGCCAACAGTTCTCTTACCACTGATTTAAGAATCTTGGAATAGGTAATTCCAAGGAAAAGGCTTAAAGTAAATGAAAATATATTCAAATTATAATCAAATGAAAATGCTACAGAGGAGATGGTTAGGTGGAATTTTTTTCAGGGCCCTAAATTTAACCATATGAAATTATTTTCCAAGTATCATCCTAGTCAATCTCTGGGAATGGATTTGCTTTTTAATACTAAACCACATTTCGTCACATGGATGGATCCTGACCTCCCTTATTTAGTCATTTCCCTTGATCACAGATAATTTTCCAGGTTATATATACGGCATATACATAGCATGATGGTAACTTTTTCAGACTTGGCAAACTGGAGCTACAAATATACAAAATAAGCAACGGTTAAAATCTGTTCTCTTCTCCCAATGAACTGAGTTACCTGCATGAAATACTCTCTGTGGGGGTATTACAGCTAACTGTTTCACAATGAAGTATAACAAAAAGATGAAAAAGGGGCAGGTTTATTATGTATGAATGATGTGTTTAAGTCATTTTATAGACAAGCTCTCTGTAAGGCACAACTATCTAACTGTAGGTTTAAAGAGTATCACGTTAGATATTGTTTAAATCTTATTTACCTGGACAATATTATTGATGCATTAATTAGCCAAATGCATACAGAGTTTCTCTAAGTGTCGGGGACTGGGTAAGTTTTCTGCTATGGAGTTGAGGGTATGAGTGAAGTTTTGGGAAGGTTGAATACCAAGAAGAAAAATAAGACTTGGCATCTAGCCCAGAGAAGCAGACAGTTAAATAAAGGAGAGAGACTTGTAAACTTGCAATTCAGCAAAGAGGAAAACAATGGCCCTTCTGGGTCCATTCAGTGGAAGGAATCTTAACCATCAAGTTTAAGATAGGCCTGCCAAGGATGCAAAAGCTGAGCTAGAATATTGGAAGTGAGTAGGGAGCAGTAGAGAAACTAGCTAGAGTGGTAAGATTTAGGAGAAAGAATTGCCAGTCTTTGATGACTGGTGAATGAGGGGGGTGGGAGAGAGATAACACCTAGATTTCTGCTTTGGAAAACAAGTAGGTCCTGGTGTGCTGCAAGTTGTGTTCTTTGGAAGCAGATGCCAAAACAAAGACTGGCATGACAAGTATTTATTAGAGATCAAATTCTGTAGAAGGAAGGCAGAGGAAGCAGGGTTAGGTGGAAGGAGAAGATGAATTGCAATGCAGGCCTGATGCCTTGGTCAATCTCTCAGGAGCTCTGGGTAGCATATGGCTCATCAAAGTTGTCCTGAAGGGAGCTGAAATTGCCGGGGCTTTGTGCTCTCACTGTACTGAGTAATTGGATGCAGACCAGTCCAGGAATGGCATGGTCTTAGGTGAAATGGCTCTCTGAAGCTGTGGAGAAACCTGTGGGAGCTGACAACTGAGGCTGCTTGCTGACAACCTTCCCAGCTACTGGATACAAGTCCTCCTTGAGGGGTATCTGGGCAACACAGGTTGGAGCAGGAAGTGGTTTGAGTAAATATAGAGTTATATCTTGGATATATTAAGACTGAAAGACATTACCCAGAGCCAGCCTGTAACCAATTAGTTGTATAAGAAGTCTTTGAGTGCTGGAGAAGAGTTTGGTCCAGAGACCTAGATTTTGGAATTATCAATATTCGAGACTAAATTGAAGCAATGGGAAGCTAGGCAAGCTCATCCAGGCATGTAAAAATGGCAGAAAAGGACCAAAACTGGAAGCCAGGAGAGCACCAGCTTTTCTGAAACAACCAGAAAGAGAGGATATTGACAAGGTTTAAGAGAGAATCCAAGAAGGATCATTTCATAGGAAACAAAGAAGGAAAATTCTTCTAGGAGGAGAAATTGGAGAAATTGGACAGGAGTCAGCACTTGCCTTAGAAAACTTCAGGTGTGTCTGTCTGTCTGTGTGTGTGTGTGTGTGTGTGTGTGTGTGTGTGTGTGTTAAGTGGGCTATCTATAAAGTCCAGATCTCAGGATCAAACCACATCTTACCTCAGCATCTCTATCTCCATCTGCCATCTTGTCCTTATCTTTAGTTTTGAAGGAGAAATGGTCTTTTCTCCATATTAAATGTTAAATTACTTGTTGGTTTATCACATTTAACTCCTTTCTTTATATATTTCTCTTCAGTTGGCTATTTCTACCAAGTCTCCATATTTTCTGCCTTATTGCAACAGATCTGCCCTATAATGGCAGGTGGAAGCCGTGGTAAAAGTAAGTTTAGCTTGGTGCCATCTTCTAGCTATCATCGGATTTCTCTATTTTCTTTCATTGATTACTTTTTTGTATCAGGGGTATATTTCTATTATTTTTATTTCCTCTCCATTCATTCCTCACCACTGAAATGATTATTCTCTTGAAGACTGTTAATAATAACTACCTATGTTTTTCTAATCTTTGTATTCAAGTTATTAGGTAGTAATCATAATTTTGGCTTTACAGTTGAGGCTCAGAGAGATTATTTGATTTGCCAGAGATTACAACATTATGAAGAGGCTCAACCAGGATTCATATTGGCATTTGTTTGGCTGCAAAGCTTTCCTAGAACAGCCCACTGCCTTTCTCACATTCAGGACTATTGATAAATTCAGAGATCTTTTTTCCTCATAATCCTTGTCATCAGCTGCATTTGATATTTTGGCTTTCCTCTTTGTGGAAGACATCTGTTTTTGCCAGTTGGGAATTATTTTCTTCTAAATTGGGTAAGAGTATCCCAGTTTTCTCTTTAGAGACCCACCCATTTCTCTCATTTCTAATGTGTCTATCTCAGCACATTAGGGCTGGTCTCACTCACTCCCAGATCTAGAGGTAAGCACATGACATAAAAGAAAGCAAATATAATAAGGCCAAAAATCCTGTGTATATGCCAATGTTCCTGATGATTTTAGGTACCTCATTCCTACATAACCCTTATACTTCTAGATGGAAAGACTGATGTACCAGTTTGAAACATGGACTTGCTGAAAATAACAACTACTCGTATGATTTGCTGAAATCCCTGTCCTCTTTCCACTGTACCAGGATGATCCAGTGTTTGGCTGGTGTCGTCCCAATTCAGGCCTTAAGCTCAAAATTTGTATGGCCAGCAGCCACCAGGAATGAGTCACAAGCTGGCCAGCTTGTTCTCTGCAATGATTTGGGGTCTTCTCATTTTCCTTCTGCCTTGTTCTCATTCTCTATGTGGTCTTACTGTCTACCAGACTCTTGCTCCTTCAAATTTTAATTTATGCTGAGTTCCACTTCCAAAAGTGATAGACCTTGGACTTCTCGAAATATATATATTTATATATATGTATATATATTTATATATGTATATATATTTATATATATGTATATATATTTATATATATATATTTATATATGTACATATATATGTATATATGTATAAATATATATAATATATAATATATATTATATATTATATATATATTTTATATATTTTATATATGGATTTTTTTTTGAGATGGAGTCTCACTCTGTCACCCAGGCTAGAGTGCAGTGGCACGATCTCAGCTCACTGCAACCTCCACCTCCCTGGTTCAAGCTATTCTCCTGCCTCAGCCTCCTGAGTAGCTGAGATTACAGGCACACATCAACATGCCCAGCTAATTTTTGTATTTTTAGTAGAGATGGGGTTTCACCATGTTGACCAGACTGGTCTCCAACTCCTGACATCCTTTGCCTCCCAAAGTGCTGGGATTACAGGGGTGAGCCACCGCGCCCAGTCCAAAAATTTTTTTATTGTCTATTTCTTGGTTTAGTTGGGGTTTGGGGTTGTTTTCATATTTTTACTTCCAACTAATTCTACCCATTTCTGGTTGCTTCAGAGCACTTACAAATCCAAGATCCAGCATCCAGGAACCCAAATATAGCACTAATCCATTTGGCCAATACCCAAACTTGTTATGCTGGTGCTTCAGAAGAGGAGGATCAGACAATTTTCTGAATTCACATTTACATCTCCTGCTTGTAAGCAAGAGTCTCAGGGACGAGGACCAGGTCTGGTTAACTTTTGGTTCTCTCAGTCCCTGAATAACACCATGGTAGTTAATGAGAACATCCTTGCTATATTAATCTGGTTGGACCCCATATGGCTTAGGATTAGAATCTTAGAATTTCAGTTTTTAACTGTGCCAAGAATTCTCCCTCTAACCTGGAATGACTCAATATTTCCCTTACATATAAATTAGGGATGCTGATTGGAATTGTCTACAAAAGACTGTAATATTTTAATACCAAAAAGTGAATATTATAAAATGCACTTTATGAGTATTACATAACAGAGAAAACCACAAAGAAAAGAGGTTTTCATTTGTTATGATTTCTAAGCTTAATTTCCAATTTTATCTTTTTTATAAAAATGGCTTCTGGAAAAAATTTTTATGGCTTGGAAATTTTCATTCAAGTTCAATATGAGAAAATCCTAGAACTGTGGAGAATCATATGATATTGGACAAGATCTAATTTTCCAAAGAAGGAAGCAGAATTTCTTTCGCACGTTTCTAGTCTTTTTCTACTTTTTTAGGTGGTAGTATCTTCTTTATTTCGTTACCTACATGGCAAAAATAGAGAACAAAATGTGTGACCACAGGAATTCTAAGCTGTATTTATGATCGTGAGAGAGATATACTTAGGCATCACTGAGGGATGTACTTTGGTCTCTTCAGAACAATGAAGTCATCCTAAGAGTGGTTATGTCTTGTCTTAATGAAATCATAGGAAGATTTCTATTTGAAACTACCACAGGTAGAACAATACATTCATGAAATGATAGTTTTCTTCAGTGTATGAGGTTACATATAGTGAAGAGTAACTACATGGAAGAAGATATTGAAGTTCGAAGGGACTATTAAATAATCCCCCTGGTTTTCCCTCTTGAATTCTAAATCAATTGAGATGGGCAAAGGAGTGAGCCAGATGAAGATCAAAGTAGGACTCCCAGGGAACATGTGACAACAATGAGCTTCCCGATTATGAGCCCTGAACTAAGCAAACATATTCACCCACTCACTGTGGGGGAAGAAAAGCAGGTTTACAACCTTTACCGCTAAGCTTTCCATATGGTCCACTAGAGCAGATTCTCTGCAGGCAGGCAAATCCCAAAGACCAAGGGGAGAAGAAGGAGCTACACTTGCCAGGTTCTCCTTCGAAACTCACCAATCTTGAAATTAGTCTGCCTTTCCTGGGGAAGAAAGTAAACCGCTGAGAGGGGAAAATTCCTTTTGAATGAAAAGAGGAGTAAGGAATAAGAGCACTTCTGGCCCCTATCAGCACCACCAAATGATGTGTGCCTGGCACACTCCTGAGTGTGGGATTATAGGCATGAGCCACTGTGCCCAACCTTTTTAAACTTTCTTATAGAAATATCTTTTCCAAAATCCTGGATGCTCAAAATGATGATATTATCTCAATAATGATACTTTCTCTAGAATATATTGTTTGGTGTGCTATATTGTTCTACAACGTTTCAGTTCTTAAGAACCTTTCTGTTAAATATGATGGTAACCTTGTTTACTATCCAATTTATCATAATTTATATTTCTGATACTTATAATAACCAGCTGTGGCACAAAAGACCTGCAGAAGTTTTTCTTAGATGTTGATGCCTGTGAAGAAGACTGAGAAAGAATGGCCAAGGGTGGGAAGTGAGCCAAGAAGAAATTCTCACGGAATCCAGCAGCTTGAGGGAGTAAAAGAGAATTTCCATGGAGGTGCATTTTCTAAGAACTACATTAAAAATTTTTTTCCATCAATGATTTTGGCTTTGCAAGGTCACTTTCTAAGTGTTTCTTTTTAATTGTACCACAGAGCATTAGAAATTTGTCTTTTAACTTTCTTTTTTTTTTTATTTTTTTATTTTATAGAGACACGGTCTGGCTATGTTGCCCAGGCTGATCATGAACTCCTGGGCTCAAGCTATTCTCCAAACCTGGCCTCCCAAAGTCCTGGGAATCCAGCAGAGAAGATTCAAGAGGATTCCAGAAGTGGTCAAGACATTGATGTTAAACAGTTAAGTAAAATAAGGACTGAAATACATATTTGCCTCTGGCAAGTAAGAAGTTACTGCATACCTCAATGAAAGTAGTTTTAGCAGAATGGTGGACTGAAAGCCATTTATAATGGATTCAGGAGTAACTCATCTGTGGAAATGGAAACTGCTATTATGAAATGTAGATTTTCACTTCTAAAGATTTACTTATGAATAGAAGGAAAAAGAAAGTACAAGATTTTACAAGATATGTTAGGTCAAAGGAAAATTTATGTTCTTTCATAAAAATGACTACCAATCTAATAAACATACTAAAAACCTATAGTAATTAGTACATTACTGATGTATTTCTACTTAATGCTATCATATAATAAATTACAACTAATTTCTGTGGTCCCTGTATTTAGACCATACAGTATACGATGGAACTAAATGTGATGAAAAACAATATATACAAGAGAGTTCTGAATGCACCAGAAACTTTATCAAAGTCTTCGTGGAGGGGGTAGGGCTTGGCCATTCCTTAAAATTAGGTGGAATATTAAAAAAAAAAAAAAAACTTGGTAAAAAGGACAAAGATTTTTCAGGATGGCAAGAAGGAATAAAGGTATTGATCAAGGAATAATAATTAGAATGCGATTTTTATTTTTGAAATATGAAATTAAATGAAAATTCTTCCCATTGCCTTTTCCTCTTTCAGAGGCCCCAAACCATTGCTCAGCTTCAACCCTGGTCTTCTTCTTCTTGAAAAGACTCCCAACCCTAGAATTATTAGTCAAACTAGACATGGGTCAGGGTGGGGAAAATAAAACAGATTGAAGTGGTTTATGTGTTTTTTCCCTTTCTTTACCTAAGAACATATTTATAATATATCACAGGCAGTGATTACTATGTATAAGACACTAAATCAAGCACTTTTTCCATATTAACTAATTTCTATAATTTAATCCTCACTATAACCCTATATGAAAAGTATTTCTATTTTGCATTTTACAAATGGGAAAACTAAGACACAGACAAGGTAAGTAAATTACCCAAGGTTATCCAGCTAGTAAGTAGCAGACCTAATATTTAAACCTAGGCTGTCTGGTGCCTGGGGCTAAGCTCTCAAATGCTTTTCCTCTGTTGCCTTTATCCTTTTTTTCTATCTTTATTGTTATTTTCCACTAAGTAAAAGTAATGCAAGCTCAAGATCTAAGAAAATAAAAAATAAATAAATAAAATCGAAAGTATGCTGTCTTATAATGAAAACAATGGTCCCAAACCCCACCTCTACCTTCAACCACTGTTTGCTTTTTAATATTTTTATATTTATGTAATTATGTTTTAATGTAAATTGTATAAGCAATACATCTTTATATTATATATGCACATATTCCGAAAGGTAAATACAAACATGACAAAATTCCCACCTACCCAATGGTACAGACATTTTAGAAAATTGACAAATAAATAGCAAAATCCTCCATGCTTCCCACCTATCCCAAAGCTAATCATCAATCCCAATTTGTGTGATTCACCTTCAGAAAAAGAATATTTGCACATAACCAAAATAGATGTATCTATTGTTATACTTCTTTAAAAAAGTACACAGAGTAAATGAATCATCTTTATGCACTGTGCTGTGCTTTACTTTTTTCTTATATAATGATAATTATTTAATTTTTATACAACAATAATTATTTATTATTTAAACAATCTCTAAAGAGTAGACGTTTCACAAATAATCATATATGTACAAAAGATGAATTAAGACACATCCAAAGCCATGTGGTTTCGGGCTGATTCCTTGTTACATAAACTTTTTTACTTAATATAAATATGGATACATCCTGTGAACAAGGAAGTATGGGAGATAAAAAAGAGTACAAAATGTGGTCCCTGTCATTAGTAGCTTATTGTGAAGATCCAAGAAGATGTCAAGTAAAGGCAAGTGTGTGTCACTGCCACCCTCTGCCCCGTTCTTTGGTCAGGGCCTCCAGCGCTTTGTTCTGCAGCTGCAATCTTAGGCCCATCATCCCACTGTGCTCTGAAGAATATAACTTTTCTGGAAGAAATTCCCGTCTTCAATGCTTCAGGCCAGTTAAGAGTCTCAAAATAAGTGGACAGAATATCAAATACTTGATTGATGGCCAGCATCCCTAAATGAGAGTTATTTGTACTCTGGTGTCTGATCATGTATCCCTGGAATGACAGACAAGTGGGCTGTCCTGAAAGAGTATTCCTGGGCCTTTTGAAATGTCACCTTCTTCTGAATGCTTTCATCCACAAGTCCATCAAAGATACAAACTTTGTTTAGATCAACATCTTCAATAGTGTATTCTGAGTCAGGAGTCAGGAACACAAGGGTTTCCAGAGGAAATAAACTAAAAGAAGTCTTCTTTTATGTCTAGCAAGTCGCTAGAAAATTCATCTTCGCTCTTCACACAGGGCACTGTCTACTGTGAATCCAGTAAGGCAGATCCAAAATGGCCTATTAGATTTCGTTTGAACCATACAACCTTCGTATCTGTCCAGCCAGTCTACTCAATTCCTTCTTTGACATGTGGTGGGTCATACTCAAATTGATACACAGCTTTTGTCCTGAGTGTTTGTCTTCCAAAAGAATCTCTTTGCTTAGAGATCTCAGAAAATATTTGCTGTGTTAGGGGAAGATTCCCGGATTTTCTGCGCAATTGGCTTTTCTTCTTTCTTTTTCTTGCTTTCTTTTGCCTTCTTTACTGCAACTATCTTTTCCCAGTGTCTCTATTTTCTCTGGATATTTTTCTTATGATACCCAGAAAACCAAATTGTTTGAGAATGAGCACCATCCTGCACTCTGGTGGTCAAGGTCTCTCCCTCCTGGCATTTGCATTCTGCATCAATCTGCAGAAACTGAAAGCTTTCAGATATTTCAGATATTTCAGGTGACTGTGTTCTAAGCACTCCCTTCTAATTCCCAGTCCATGTGCCTAGTCCACTGATCCCATCATGCACTTTGCTTTTTTCAATTGAAAATGTATCTTCAGTATTTTTCCATGTCAGGATACACACATCTACTTCCCTTTCTTTTAAAGGTTGCATGATATATAGTAAGATTACACTATAATTTACTTAACCAATATTTGTATATATTGATGGATACTTTTAATGTTTCCAGTTGTTTTAATTTTCCAGTTGTTGCATTTTTCTTAGATTTGTGGTGAAATTGAAAGAGTTATTGTGAGTAAAAAATGTGTTTTTTCTCTCTAGCAGAAATCCAATTATAAAAATCTAACAAAAACAACTGTACATAGAAGTCAAGACCTAAATATGAAGAGGACTGAAATGTGGCGTGATTTTAAGTAGTTAGTAGAGTGTCAGCAAATATATTGACTTTTGCACTAGGATTTTTTTTTTTTAGCGACACATGGTTGTTAACACTGGATGTATAAAGAAGTCATTGTAATCTCAACATACTCTCTAGCTCACCAGTGAAGAGTTCTGTGTATAACAATGGGGAGAGGAAATGGGTGAACAGACTGATGCAATGCATATACATATATCAAAAAAATAACTCCCCTCCTTTTAGCTTTACTTCTCATTACTGGTCTTTCTCCTTGACAACTGGGGATCCAAATATTCTCTAGGCACCACCAGGAAGATAAGCTGACAGTGCCCCAACCACACACACACACACACACACACACACACACACACACACACACACACACACACCCCCCTACCTCAAAGCTCCCTTCCATATATTCTGAGCTATAGCTGCCTCTACTCCTCTGTCTCATCCTTCATCTTGCTCCCATCCTCTTTCCAGTTTCCAGATATTTTTTAAAATCTCATTTTGTCTTCCAGCTTCCTATCTTTTCTAGGCATTCATTCCATCTTGTGTTTCTTTACTGTAATTTTCATAGAAAAATAGCCTAAACTGGAAACCACAGGGAAGATATTTTTAAAGAGATTAGTGATTGTTAATTACAGTTATAGCCTAAAGACTATATTCAGATGAAAGAGAGGAAAAACACAGGAAATTCTGAGAATAACTGATGAATCAGTTCCTAAAGAGGGCAGTAAAGTTGGATTCAATGTGTAAACAAAGTTCTTTAGAGCAAGGAAAAAAAGATTCATTCATTTCAAAATTCTTTACTGAAGTTCTACTATATTCCAGCAATGTCATAACCACTGGAAAGTATAGTGGTACATTTTTTTAATCCCATTTTTATGGATCTTGCATTCTAGTTGGAGGAGGCAAACAAAATGAATATACAGAATGTTAGATGGTAGTAAGCGCTATGGAGAAGATTAAGACATAAAAGGGAGATAGAGAACGGTGTAGAGTATCAAGCAATTTTAAATAAAGTGATTAGAATGCCTCAATGAGCCGGATGTGGTGGCTCATGCCTGTAATCCCAACACTTTGCGAGGCCGAGGTGGGCAGATCACCTGAGGTCAGGAGTTTGAGACCAGCCTGGCTAATATGGTGAAAACCCATCTCTACTAAAAATACAAAAATTAGCTGGGTGTGGTGGCAGGCGCCTATAATCCCAGCTACTCAGGAGGCTGAGGCAGGAGAATCTCTTGAACCTGGGAGTCAGAGGTTGCAGTGAGCTGAGATCACGCCATTGCACTCCAGCCTGGAAGACAAGAGCAAGACTTCATCTAAAAAATAAATAAATAAAAAGAATGCCTCAATGAGAATAAAACATTTAAGCAACAATCCAAAGCAAGTAAAAGAAAAGCCAGGCAAATTTCATGGAGAAGACTGTTCCAGGCAAAGGGAAGAACAAATTCAAAGGCCCAAGGCCAAACAAGGCCAACATAGTCAAGGTACAACAAGGAGATGGACGAGTGAGGAGAATAGTGGGCCGTGAGGTCAAAGAGGCAATGGGGAACCCAATGGTGTGGAGCTTTATAGGCCATTGCAAATATTTTGGCTTTTGCTTGGCATGAAATGAGAACACAATAGATAGTTTGGGGCAGAAAATGTAATCTGATTTACATTTTTAGCAGAATAACTCCAGATACTGTGTTGAGAATAGACTGCAGGTGCACAATGTTGGTGGGAGAAAGAGGATAAATTAGGAAGTTATTGAAATAATCCAAACAAGAAATGATAATGACTTGGCTGGCAATGATAACTCCAAAGTGTGTAGCCTAAAGAGCTGGAACTATGCGAGTCGCCATTACCTGGCATGGGGAAGATGATGGGACAACAGATTTTGGTAAGGAAGATCAGTGAAGTTTGAAAAGCTTATAGGATACCCAGTAGAGATGTTTCATAGGTAATAAGAAGTATGAGCGTGGTTCAGGAGTTCAGGTTAGGCTGGAGATATAAAAAGCACGCAGCTGATGAATATTGACTCATTTTCCCTTATACAGAAAAGAAGGATGGATACTACTGTGGGAAGTTTTATAATGTAGGGAAGGGAAATTGTTAATATCTGATGGCCTCTATTTTGTCTGTGAAAGCTGAGGCAAAATAATCTACTCAAAGAGAAAAGGTTGAGGCTGTTAACCCACATTTAGTGAAAAAAATTGCCAAGCAACATTGAAGGCTCCACTGGACTTGAAAACCCTAAGCCACAGCCAGCTGGCTACTGAACAGTGCAGAAGTAAGACTGTATAACTACCAACTAAAACTACTACAAACTTAGGGTTTTCAGGGAGATGAAGGACGTTAGGATTAGACAGTGCAGGGTTAGATGCCTGGTGCTACTGGCTGCTTTTCTGGTGTCAGATATTAGGCTGGTGAAAAGTAATTGCAGTTTTTGCCATCGAAAGTAATGACAACACTGCAATTACTTTTGCACCAACCTAATAAGATACTTAACCTTTGAAATCTCAATTTTGGCATTTGTAAAGTAAAAATAACAAAATCTACCTTGCAGAGTTGTTGTCACAATTACTAAACATAAACATAAGTTTTCCAGAGCATCACAAACAATAAATAAGAGTTATTGTTACTTCTCATATTACTGTCTTTCCTACTTTTTATTTGCCATCTAGTTTTCCCTCATCTCTTTTCAATTCTGCTGGCATTTATTGAATACTTATTGAATGTCATGTAAAGCTGAGTGCTTTATAAGCATTTTTGCATCTGAGTCTCAAAGCAATTCTCTAAGCTAAGTACTATTATTATCCCATTTTTGAAGATGCAGATACTGAAGTTTAGAGACTTAAGCAACATGCTCAAGAAGAGACTTCTAGGAACATAATTGCTCTTTGAAAGCAGAAACAAGTTCCCAATTTCTACTGCAGGGTCTAGTTCATTGCTATTCAGACAACAGACAACCATGTACTGGATGAAAGAATGGATGAAATCCTTATTTGGAATATTAGAAGATATAAAGAACCCACGTAAAAGTCCATAGGAGAGTTAGAAAATGACTATTTTTAAGTAGCTTAATATAAATACTCTTTTGCTTTATTTTTTATTTTGAACTTATAGATCAGTGTATTGTTTAGCGGTTCCTGTGTAAGAAATCACCCCGAAACATAGTAACTTAAGACAAAAACTGCTTGTTATAGTTTGTATTTCCTGAGGGTTCTAAATAAAGATCAGAATTCTAACTGGACTAAAATTAAGATATCCACAGGACTGTGTTCTTTCTCGTGGCTTTAGAGGGGAATCTGTTTCCTTGCCTTCTTTAGATTCTAGAGGCCACCTACATTCTTTATCTCTGACTCCTCCCTCCATCTTGAAAGCCAGCCATATACCATTTTCAAATCTCTCTATGACAGCTACCCTGGCTTCCATTACCCCATCTTCTCTGACTGTGAGTCTCCTGTCTCCCTTGTGATTATAATAAACTCACCAAGATGATCCAGGATAATCCTCCCATCTTAAAATGCTTAGTCACATCTTCAAAGTCCCTTTTGCCATGTAAAATAACATATTCACAGGCCCTGAGGATTAGGATATGGACATCTTTGCAGGGTAATGAAGCTAATTTTGCCTCACATAGACAGCTTCTCTTACCTACCTGACAGATTGTCAGCCCAGATGCCTCAATTTTCCTCCATGTGATCGCTCTTTTCCCCTGCAGGCTTGCTCATGCTGATAAAAACATAGTGGTCTCAGGCCTTTAGCTGAGAAAGAGGCCAGGCTCCAAAGCACAAGCAGTTTTCACATTTGCTTATGTCCTTTTGACCAAAACAAGTCACATGGCCACCTCAGACTCAAGAGGTAGAAAAATATACCCCACCTCTTTATGGGAGGAGTTGTGACATCACATTGTAAGAACCTGGATGCAAAAAAACGGGAAGAACCTGTGGCTATTTTTCAATTTACCAAAATTAACATAATATGTGAGTGAAAATTTCTAAGGCCTTCCCTCTTTGATTGGAATAATTGAGGTCTTTGCACGGCTATTTCCCTTGCCTAGAATGCTCAAAATGCATTATCTTTTCCTGGCCAAATTATTTACCCCTTTCTTATAGCTTAGATATGTATACCTCCAGGAAAATTCTTCTAACCCCAAACCCCATAGTGTTCCTGGTGCTTTATCTTAGTGCTCTCATTATACTAAGTACTTACCCCTAATATAGCACTTAGCACTCTATATTGAAATCACCTGTTTATCTCCTTGCCTTTCATCCTAAACCATAAGCTTCTTTTGGGCAAAAAAATGGCTCTTAGTTTTTCACATTTTCTCTGTGACTTAGCAATGTATCCTGTATATAGTAGGTTAAAAGGGTTTTATTGAATATGTGTATTAAGAAATATTCTATAAACTCTGATTATAGAGTTTCACCTACGCTTTTATCCCTCAATTGCTACTAATTTTTTTTTAAAAAAATAGGTTTCTTTACTTAGTGAATCTTTAATCCCATACTTTTTTTTTCCTACTTTAGAACCTAGCCTTTCATTGATCAGCTAAATAAGAAAGGAAGGAATTTCTAGTACTAACCATCAGTCATAGAAAAAGTTTTCCTTGGAATAAAACGCTAAATTGTGATTTTGGTACCTCGATAATACAAATTGGTTGCGTGACATTTACAAAATCCACAAATTGCTGCCAAGGATGCTGATTTGCCAAACTATACATCTCTAAGGCTGTCTTCATCTGGGTGGCCAGTCAAAATTAGGAGCTCAGGGATAACTTGACTGATATTTCTTCAAACTAAAACCAAAATAAAAGCTGAGGTATTTTGGGATGTTTCCAGGAAGGTCTTAAGAGGCTGCCTGATTGCTGTTAATACATAAGGCAGAAGGCAAAGATTTCCAAAATTACATGACTCAAGGGCTAAGACTCCAGAACTGCAGACACAACATGAGTAAGCAGACCACTCCAAATTGCCAGTGGAATTAAGGAATTAAAAAGGAGATGGTGAGTTACAAGAAACAGATCTTGTTTGGGGAATGGATACTTGGTGTGCCTGTAACCAAGAAAGCCAGCTATAATACAAGCTAAAATGAAATGTACAGATGTTTAATATAATGAAATAACCAAGGAGGAACCCACCCCTGTGTTATTCTCCAATGTAATATGTAATGTTCTATAGACCACACTTGGAATATGGGTGGTTGCCCTGGCCATTTTTTAGCTCAGGTAATGATATTTTTATAACCTGAGTTATGAAGGACAAAAATATATAAAGACAGCATTGAAGTCCAAAGACAATCAAGTTAGCTAATATTTAAATATCTTGAGAGTGTTTCTATGCCGATGTTAAAACTGTCACTGTTAATGCACTGAATATTTTGCAGAATCTCAGTTCATCAAACTGTAAAACAGATCACAGTTTAACAACAATAACAACAAATTCTAGGCTTTTTGAGAAAGGTTCTGAATTCCAAGTCTGCAAGCAGAATATACAATAAAAGGCACATTCTTGTCTATTTGGAACTTATTCATGAACTCACCCATGAAAATTGGCTACAGCCTATACATTGTCGCTAATTTTGAAATCTTGCATTTAAAACTCAAAGACATAATTCATTTAATCTTGGTGACAACACTGAGAGGTGGGCATTATTATTATTATACTAGTTTTTCAAATGCAAACTTGGCACAAAACATTTAGCTAATTGTCTAAGGTTATATAATTATTGTATAACATACTTGAATCTAAGCAGGTGATTCCTAAACCTATTCCCTCAACCCAAGCACTACACTGACTCTTTTAAAATATACCATGTCATTTGTCCTAAAGTGTATATTTAGCATGGATACACATGGAGAATTTCGAAACATCCTAATACAGTCATTTCAATTTAACAAATATTTCTTGAGCCCATGTTAAGTATGAAGTTCTTTATTAGACTCTTTCCAAAAAAAAAAAAAACTTCATGAACAATATATATCAAGTGATGGTTTACTGGTTTTATAATTTCTCTTAAAATAATTTTATAATTGTCTCATTAATAGAGGCAAGCATAAATCTGAGCCCACAAACTTAGACATGTAGGAAATAATACTTATTCATGACAATTCAACCTATTTAAATCATTGCCGTAGCTTCCCTGTGTTCACCTAGCAAGAAACCCTTTCTGCTGTGTTGTTCCCCTCCTCCGGCATTGTCAGGGGCTCAGTCTTACATCATACCAGATTCTTGAGGATGGGGATAAATTAATCCCTTGGTTATCTCTTAGAATGTCTGAATGTCCATTTCCACAACTTGTGTGGCTCCTGTAAGTCTGATTCCTCTGTTGTGTCTGTGCTCCATGTTTTGGGTAAGGGAATCACAGGCAAAGCTGGGAGCCCTCAGACCCAGGACCATTTTCCTTTGATGCCTCATTTTTGCCGTGTTTCTTGGACATGATCTTGTCATGTCTCTAGTACATGATCATGAAATGGGGCAAGCTTCTCCTCTGATCACAGATTTCTGATCACTGACCCCAGATTTCTCTAGCACAACCAAAATTTCTTCTTTCTGCTGGATCTCAATACCAATACATGCAACTGGTATATTGCATGATGCTGAGGTTTGGGGTGTGACTGATCCCATCACCCAGGCACTGAGCATAGTATCCAAAAGTTTTTCAGCACTTGCCCCACTCCTTCCTTCCCATATTGTGGATTTTACTCATCTTTGTGTCCATGTGTACCCAATGCTTAGCTCCCACTTATAAGTGAGAACATTTAGTGTTTGGTTTTCTGTTCCTATACTAATTTGATTAGGATAATGACCTCCAGCTGAATCTATGTTGCTGCAAAGGTCATGATTTCATTCATTTTTATGGCATGTAGTATTCCATGGTGTATATGCACCACATTTTTTTTATCCAGTCTACCATTGATGGGTACCTAGGTTGATTCCAAGTCTTTGCTGTTGTGAAAATAGTAATCTGATGAATAAATGAGTGCATGTGTCTCTTTGGTAGAATGATTTATTTTCCTTTGGATATATACCCAATAATCAGATTGTTGGGTAGAATAGTAGTCCTGTTTTAAATTCTTTGAGAAATATCAGAACTGCTTTCCACAATGGCTGAACTAATTTACACTCTCACCAATAATGTATAAGCATTCCCTTTTTTCTGCAGCCTCACCAGCATCTATTATTTTTTGACTATTTAATAGTAGCCATTCTGACTGATGTGAGGTTATACCTCATGGTGGTTTCCGATTTACATTTCTCTAATGATTAGTGATTTACAGCATTTTTTTCATATGTTTGTTGGCCACTATATGTCTTCTTTTGAAAAGTGTCTGTTCATGTTCTCTGCCCACGTTTTAATGGGGTTGTTTGTTTTTGTTTGTTGATTTGTTTAAGTTCTTTGTAAAATCTAGATATTAGACCTTTGTCAGATGCATACTTTGCAAATGTTTTCTCTCATTCTGCAGGGTGTCTGTTTTGTTTGTTGACAGTTTCTTTTGCTGTGCAGAAGCTCTTTTGTTTAATTAGGTCCCATGTGTCAATTTTTGGTTTTGGTGCAATTGCTTTTGAGGTCTTAGCCATCAATTCTGTGCCAAGACCAATGTCCAGAATGGAGTTTTCTTCTAAGAATTTATAGTTTGAAGTCTTACATTTAAATATTTAATCCATCTTGGTTAATTTTTGCATATGGTAAAAAGTAGAGGTCTTATTTCATTCCTCTGCATATGGCTGACCAGTTATCTTAACAGCATTTATTGAACAGGGAATCATTTTCCCATTGCTTGTTTTTGTCGACCTTGTCAAGGATCAACAAGGCTGTAGGTTTGCAGTTTTATTTCTGGCTTCTCTATTCTGTTCCATTGGTTTATGTGTCTGTTTTTGTACCAATATGGTACTGTTTTGGTTACTGTAGTCTTATGTTACAGTTCGAAGTCAGAAAATGTGATGCCTCCAGCTTTGTTCTTTTTGCTTGAGATTGTTTTGTCTATTTGGGCTCTTTTTTTGGCTCTATCTGAATTTTAGAATAGTTTTTTCTTATTCTGTGAAAAATGACATTGGTAGTTTGATAGGAATAGCATTGAATCTGTAGAGTGCTTTGGGCAATATGGCCATTTTAACAACATTGATTCTTCTAATCCATGAACATGGAATATTTCTCCAGTTGTTTATGTCATCTCTGATTTCTTTCAGCAGTGTTTTATAGCTCTCCTTGTAGAGATCTTTCAACTCCTTGGTTAGAGGTATTCCTAGGTTGTTTTTTTTTTTCTTTTGTCTGTTGTGAATGGGATATGCATTCTTGCTTTGGTTTTCTTTTTCTTTTGGAGATGCACTCTTGCCATGTTGCTGGTCTCCAAATCCTGGCCTCAAGTGATTCTCCCACCTGAGCCTCCCAAAGTGCTGGAATTACAGGCATGAGTCACTTCACCTGGCCTCATAAACTCTTTGAAATGGAGTGTAGATGTTTACAAAAGGCCCCTTAGTTCAAAAAGCTTCTGCCTTACACTTTCCAAAAATATATGTGGCAAAAAAATTGCTAAAGATCAGCTCTCTCCTTGAAAATCAGGAAGGAATAAATATATCTATACAAATTAATATTTCAATGAATTACCCTGGCCTCAAGTTATAATTGAAATAATGAGATTGCAGAGTTTAGCTCAGCCTAACACTCCTTTAGTCTAAGCCAATGGTTCTCAAAGTGTTATCCTTGGACCAGCTGCATCAGCATCACCTGAGAACTTCAAATACAACTTCTTGGCACACATCCCAGATGCACTGAATCAGAAGTTCTTCGGTTGGGTACAGCAATCTGTGTTTTTAAAAAGCTTTCCAAATGATTTTGATGCCCACCAAGTTTGAAGACCACTGGGTTAGGCTATGTATTTCTCTAGTGTGGACTGTATACTCTTGAAATTAGCTATTTATTTGTCTCCTCCATTAGACTGCAAATTTCATAAGAGCAGGAACCATGCCAGTCTTTTATATTGTTATATTCCCATTGCTTAATATTGACGGTAGTGGTAAGGGGTATATAGTGAGTGCTCATAAATGTTTGTTGAGTACACCAATAAATGAATGAGTTAAGAGATGTTTTATTTTTCTATGGGATTATCATTCTAATTTTACCAGATTATCATTCAGAGTGCAGTCGTGAACTTGTAACAATTCCTACAATGAATTTAATAACTTTTCATGATATAATAGGCCTTTGAGCCTACTTTTCTTAGAAGAACTGAAAACGGATGTGCCTTGCAATATCCCTGAGTATGACTGTTTAACTAAATTCATGAGTTCATTCATTCACTAAATATTTATTGAATAGCTACCTATTTTTAGGTCTTCTGCTAGTAGTTTTGAGAGCTAGATTGATAGTAAAGTGCATTTGTGGCTCTCAAATGAGTATATTCATCTCAGTAGTTAATTAATTCTAAACCTATTACACAAATTTGTTGAGCACTATGCATTATTGGAGAATGAACTGATAAAGCCATATGTGTCTTCTGAATAAAGTTGAAAGTGTGCAGACAATTGCAGTTTTCCAGCCTTGTCGATTGTTTTCTAGGACCATTCAAGCAATTAACAGATGTATTACACAAATAATTGAACACATATATTTTCTTTTTTTTTTTTTGAGATGGAGTCTCACTCTGTGGTGGAGTGCAGTGGCACAGTCTTGGCTGACTGCAACCTCCGCCTGCCAAGTTCAAGTGATTCTCCTGTCTCAGCTTCCTGAGTAGCTGGGATTACAGGCACGTACCACCACGTCCAGTTAATTTTTGGTATTTTCATAGAAACGGGGTTTCACCGTGTTGTCCAGGCTGATCTCAAACTCCTGAGCTAAGGCAATCCACCCGCCTCAGCCTCCCAAAGTGCTAGAATTACCGGCATGAGCCACGGCGCCTGGCCTGAACACATATATTTTCCTAAATCTGTTTTTGTATTTCTAACTATTTACAGATCCTATTCATTTGAATGATACATGTATCCTTCAGCTAGTGATGATTACTAATCATTACATTTACTAACACTTACTGATCCTTCACTGTGCCAGGCAGTGTCAAATACAAAATATTAATTATTAATATATTACACCGATATTATTCCCTGAGAGCAGTTCAGTGCTCCCCTCAAAATACCTAGGAAGCTAAGAGATCACATGAAAAATAAAGACGGAATAAAGTTTATGAAGCCCCTTAATGATGAGCTCTTTTCCAACTTAAGATGAAGGAGAGGGCTTCTGTGACAGCTAGCAAGGAACATTATTGGCCTGGGCTATAGATTAATAGATTTAGTTGTTACTTGGCTTTCAAATTAACTATCCAGAGCGATGTGGCCTGAGAACCTACCTGTCCCACAAGTCTGCTCGCTGTAGTCCAAAGGTCTTGGGGTGAGATATACTTCTGTTGAAGAGTACAACAAAAGACAGTCCCATGCAGAATTATGGGCAAAGCTGTATTGTGGGTGAGTTAACATGGTGGGAGCCCTTACAGTGGCGACCTCAAGAGTATAGTAGCACATGGACTGCACAGCAGGAGAGAGGAATGCACACAGTGCAAAATGAGAAGCAGCATTGTCACAGTGCTAACAGGACAGGATTTGGGCAGTGGCAGTGGCATGCTGTCCCTGAAAGTCATCATTAAACATATACGCTTACAGGAAAAATGAGAATGAACTCTGTCAGTAAGGCATGTATTTTGTATTTTTTGTTATTTTTCTTTGTATTTTTCCTAAAAGATTTCTGTAATGAACATGTATTGTAATTACAACCAGAAAACACAATATGTTGGTTTTGAATAGCACTTAGATTTCCAGGCAATCAATCTACCTGCTAACTTCAAAAGGACAAATAGCTACTTACCTTCTCTATTGTACTGTAAGCTGATCTTCTAAAATCATTCTGACTTAAAGGAGAGAATTAAGAAAATAACAAAGCAGCCCAAACTATATCATCATGATCCCACAAAATAACCAGGCTTTGATTGTTTTCTAATTTGGAAGGAAAAAGTCATGAAGTAACAATTGGGCAGAGAGAAAAGGTTGAAAGCAAAGGTTATTTTCAATATCACTTTATATCATCTAAAAAGTGATTTATAAATGGCTAAAGTGATGACATCATTCTTGAATAGGTATGGGCTAAGAGTTGTTAATAGCATCCCTGGAAGCCAATCAAAGACTGTTGTTTTGGAAATAATTATTAATTTCACTGTTTACATAAGTGTTTCTTGGCCCTGATGCTAACTGATGAAAGTCAGGGGTCATTATCCCAAGATACAAACTAGGCCAAAATGACAATATTTTTCTGAACCAATGCACAGTTGTGAGAGATTGACTTAACTGTGCATAGGTTGACTATATAAAAGATATTACTGTGATTTTTTTCCAAAAAAAAATTTGCTAATCTCATATATTTAATGCTCTGAGCCTGAAATAAGTAAACATCCAAGGTTCTTCCACAGATCAATTTTGAGAAAAAGAAATGGATGAAGAGAATAACTTTAGATTGAAAAAGGCTGATACAGAAGATTTTAAACATATAATCAAAATAAATATACTGACTAGAGACATACATTTAAATGATGAAGCTAAAATAAAAATTTAAGAAGTGATTACTATAGGCCAGGCATAGTTGCTCATGCCTGTAATCCCAGCACTTTGGGAGGCCGAGGCAGGCAGGTCACTTGAGGTCAGGAGTTCAAGACCAGCCTGGCCAACATGGTGAAACCCTGTCTCTACTAAAAACACAAAAACTTGCCTGTAATCCCAGCTACTCAGGAGGCTGAGGCAGGAGAATCACTTGAACCTTGGAGGTGGAGTTTAGAGAGAGCCGAGATCACACTACTGCACTCCAGCCTGGGCGACAGAGCAAGACTCTGGACTCCGTCTCACCAAAAAAAAAAAAAGTGATTACTAGTGATTACTATAAAAGATTAAAAGAATAGTAGTTACTTTTGAGAGTATGGAGGGTGCTACAATTGAGACAGGGGACATAGGAGAAGTATCTAGGCTAACTGACAAAGTACTACTTCTTTCCCTGAGTGGTGATGTCAAAGATGTTTGCCTGATAATAATTTTTTAAGCCTTAAAAGTTAAATTAAAATTATTTTAAATTAGTGCATAGATACCCACAAAAACCCCACATGTATTTGGTATTAAATCCAATACATTAAAAATTCTAAGAGTAGTTCTCTGCTGGAGACAATATCTCTCTCCTTTCCCTATTCCCCATCGAGGAAATTTCGGAAATCTCCTGTAATACGTAGGGACCAAAATGAGTCATCAAAAGTACTGTGGGTGCATTTTTAATTGTCATTATGACTGGAGGGGCATTAGTAACATTATATGGGGTCAGATTTATAAATATCCTATAGCATAAGAAGAGCTCTATATAATAGGAAAATTATCCCACCCAAAAGGTGGAGTGTCACCCATGTAAAATTAACTAATCAGTGATGATCACCTAATGTCCTGTGATGCCACATTTATTTATTTCATTATACTCATTTCTGCCCTTTCAGAAGGGAAACACCATGTGTACACATGTATATGAACACACAGACATATACATGCATATATGTAATGTGTGTGTGTGTATAAAGAACTAGTCTGTCACTTTCTAGGTTGAACAACTCATTTCACAGTTTACCAAATTGTAGTTTGATTGCATGTGGTTAAGCTCATGAGCCTTAGAGTCAAACAGTCTGGAAGCAAAACCTTGAGCAAGATACTTAATCCTTCTAAAATTCAGTTTACTCATATATAAACTGAAAATAATAGTATTAGCTACATATACCAGGTAGCTATTGCTAAGTAACCAACTACCTTATAACTTAGAGTTTAAACCCAAAACCATTTATTATTCCTTGCAATCTGGGATGGGCTGGGCTTGGCTGATCTCAGTAAGGGCTCACTTAGGCTTCTGCGATTACCCAGAAGAGAAGCTGGGGCTTGATAGTTTAGGATGACCTTGCTTGGGATATCTTGGCTCCTTTCCACATATGTCTCATATCTCTCCAGGAGACTGATGGCCTGTTTGCTGGTGGTGGCAGAGATCCCAGCAGCAGAAGGGAAATGTGCACGCACTTTTTCAAGTCTCAGCTTGCATTCAGTTTGCTATTGTTCCATTTGCCACGCAAGTCACATGGTCACGCCTCAGTCAATGTTAAAAGAAATTACTAAAGGGTGTGGATGCAAGAGTGTGTGAAAAAATGGGACTATTAATGCAATCAGCCCACCACACTGCATCACAGAGCTGTGTGAAAATTACACATGCCAATAAGTGTAAAATACATAGTACAGTGCCTAGCACACAGTAAGTGCTCAATAATTGTTAGTAATTATCAGGAGTAAGAGGCTACACATAATATTTCAAGCTTCCTACCTAGTGTAGCTGAATATGTTATGGAATTATAGCTGTGTCTGAATTCAAGACTAATTATCTCCCGATAAACTTTTTTTTTTTTTTAATGCTAGAGACTTTGGAAATTTCACCAAGTTACTGAAAATTTGTTACTTAGATCTGGATTGACTTAGTTTGAATCTATTGAAAAACTGCAAAACAAGAAATAAGAAAAACAACATGAAGATTATGAGAATATTTCCCTAGAATCTTATTAACAACAAAACAGAATGTTAGTAAAAAATGAAATAACAAAAGAACATTTTTTAAGCATGAAGCTTATTTCTCTCCAATAAAGTTGAATAGACAACCTTAAAAACTTTGAAACTGAACCCCTAGAGATGGAAAATATGTACAAATTTCTAAGCAAAGTTCTTCACAGGGTTACAAAAGCAAATTCTCATTTTTAATTAATAATTGTGAAATGACATGATATTACTGGACTTTGAATTTAGCTTGGAAAAGCTTTAGGAAAACAAACATTTTCACTGACCCTTCAGAATCTGCAATGGCCCTTCCCACAGTTCTACTTTCACACCCAAGTATGAAATGTGAAGACATGCACGTAGAAGTGGAGTCAGCATTTGGCTGCGTTAGCTGAATGTGTCTGCAAAGAGAGGTTGGTAATACCAGGAAACTAGAAACACACAATGAGCCTATCTGTTAGGGGAACACCAAAAAATTTTCTTCCCACCAATTATTTTACCAACTTTGCTTTCCACCCAGAAATATACAAGCGGTAAAATAGATCACATTTTCAGTGTTTTGGCTAAAGACTTGTCATTAATTGTTTCTTACCCTGAAATATTGGATCCTTACTGCTGCTATGGCAAATTATCACAAATTTAGTGGCTTAAGACAACACAAATTCATTCTTTTACATTTCTAGAGGTCAGAAGTACTAAAGTAAAGGTGTCAGTAGGCCTGCCCTCCTCTTTCCTTCTGTAGGCTCTAGAAGAGAATTTATTTCCTTGACTATCAGCTGTTTCATACCATCTGTATTCCTTGGCTTGTGGCCCTTTTCTTTTCAAAGCCAGCAACATGGTATCTTCAAATCTCTTTAATTGTCTCTGTCTCTCTCTGCTTCTGAGATCACATCTCCTTTGATTCTGACCTTTCTGCCTGCCTTATAAAGATCCTTGTGATTATATTGGGCCCACTCAGATAATCCGGGATAATCTCCCCATCTCAAGATACTTCATCACATCAGCAAAGTCCTTTTTCAATGTAAAATAACATACTTATAAGTTCCAGAGATTAGGAAGTGGGCATTTTTGAGTACCATTATTCTGCCTACCACACCTGGTCAAAAAGGAGATTAGATATTTTTAAAAATTATATAATTAACATGTATTTCTTAACTGTCAGCTACAAAGAGTTGACATTTCAAATGAGAAAAGTGATATTTGGCCTTTCTGATTTATAAGCTTATTGTGAAGATTAAAATAATATGGAACTATCTTTGCATTCTGCATGCATTTGGAATATAGACTAACCCTCAAATTCGAGAATATAATGCTTGAACTTTCACTTGTCAAGAATAGCAGGAGTAATGAGAAATTTGATCTGCATTTTATCAAAGCCCTAATCCTATCTACATTTTAATTCCAAGGAACCTCTTGCTTAATAGTATCCAAGAGAGAAAGGAGTGCTTATTAGGGTAGAGAGCTACTGGAAGCTGGGTTTGACTTGACTGATCATGGCCAATGCATAGTAGCTGAGATAAACTTTCCTTTCCTTTCATTTTCATTCTTTGAGGAGGGGTGAACCCATTCCCTGGTGTTATGGCCAGTAAAGAGAGCTGGATGCCCAGAATCAAAGCACTTTCACTTCTTTTACTCGGCCACTTCCTCAGGATGGAGAGCAGAATGTGCTATATAAGGCGTGATTCCTGAGTGCACTCAGGCAATGTTGATCCTGGGCAAAGTGATCTCCAATGGTTGAGTCCACAGATTTGATGGGGAATCAGACCCCTTTTATGCTGGCTGTTGGGTTCTTCACAGACTAACATACTGAACCTTAGGCAGGCCTGATCTTCCAAAATGCTACAGCCTTAGTTTTTAGATCTTTGGGATCTTTTGTTCCTCAGGGCAAGTTATTCCCAAGGAGAGATGAATTAAAGCTGATTCCAAATGGAGAACATACATATAGCTGCTGCTTCAAATATAGAGTATAATGCTCACTCTTTTCCTTCTGCTAAGTGCCATCTTTCTCTGATCTTAATGTTAGCTTTACCTAAAAACTTGTCATTGATGGTTGGTCGGGACCACCCTAATACTAACAGAGCTCCCCAGTTCTGAATCTGAGGGAGAACAAACTAAGGGAACAGAATTGCTTCCTTCTCTGCCAACTCTCTGGGCTCCTCATACAGGCTAGCCCACTCCCACTAATTCCTTATACTGATGGAAGGCTTAAAGAATAAGACAGAAGATCTCCTTGCAACTTTTTGTTACTGCAGCATTCTATTCAGCATATATTCACTTACTCAAATAGGTACTAAAGCCTTTCCCAAGGAGACCTTGCAACTCCACAGAGTGGGGAGGAGCTACTTTTCCTGATTGAGAATATAAAGTAATTAAATGCCTACCGGACTTTCTGGTTTAAAGATAATGTATATGAAAGGACTCCGTAGACTTTAAAGGGCTGTTTAAAAACAAATTGTAGTAAATTTTATCTTTTATCAGGGAATCAAGGAAAGGACATCACAAAAATTAGCCACTCTGTCCATATGAAGAACTTAGTGTAGTCTCTGATCCTCAGTGGGCTTACAGTCTGATTGCAAAGATGAGATTAAGTGTCATTAAAGTATTCAAGACCAATGCAAGACAACATTCAATCAGAAGAGAGACCAACAGAAATCCAAAGTAGTAAAAAAATTAGTCAAGGTTGCAGGCTGGAATAGTCAGAGAAAGCTTCATGAAAAGGGACGTAAGCTGAGATTTCGGTTTTAATGAATAGATGTCAGCTAAACAGAAAGCCTATTTGCAAACCTTCTAAGTGAGGAGAGATATGATATTAAAAATAAACCCAACGTTGGCAAGGTGAATGAGAATTGTCTTGTCTGGTCTAAAGATGTGTTTAAAAGAATAGCAAGAAATTAAATTTGAAGACCTTTTCTATAACATCTAAAAAATTAGCAAAGCATTGTGAGATGATTTAAGAGATGTTGGATCCTAATTCAGGCTTCTGAACAGAGGAGAAACCCAAGGAAAACATTGTCTTGAGAAGCACATAACTCTACGGTATGCAGAAAGGATCGGAGGAAGAAAAGACCAGAGGCAGCAGTCTCAGCTAAGACATAATTTCAGTCTCTCTGGTGGAAAGCCTGGGAGAATATCAGTAACAGGAAAAAAAAAAAAAATGCGCTAAGACCAGCCATACTGTTGAGGAAGAAGCAATTGTTTTGGAGTTTTGTTGTTGTTGTTTAAATTCAGTTGATACTGAAAAGATGAGGAGAGATTGAGGGAGGAGTCAAGGGTTACTTTTTTAACAGGTACAGGAGAGATTTAGGGAGAAGCCACTTGAGTAGGGAAGGCAGATAACTTGATTTGGCCATGACACATTTGAAATTGTGGCAGCATGGGACTGGAAAGCTGTAGAATCGGGACTGGTGGTGAAGACAAATGCATATACAAGGCCAGCTACAATGTTAGGTGACAATAAGAAGGAAGGGAATCTTCTTGATAGCCCTCCATGCCAGGGTGTAAGACTTACTTCGAGAAGGACAGAAAACTCTCAGATCACCTCCACTGCTCAGACTGTGATGCTGACTTCTTCACTCTGAAGTGCAATTCATCTGGAGGCTCCTTGGTGCTGTGAATATATTACTGTGAAGATTCCTTGGCATTACCCAGATTCTGGGGCCTGGATCTAGGCCACCTGCAATGTTAAGTTGAGGAAACTTTTGAGGAAACTCTTTCCCCACATGCCTAAAGAGGAGCAGTGGTCTTGGTTTTCTTAGAGTGAAGAGTCCCCTGAAAATCATCCACATTGCCAGAGTAAAGGAGGGAAATAGAGAGGCCATCCATGAACAAAGGAAAAGGTTGGGAAAGAGTGGAATATCTTTCCAGCTGGTGTGGGTAGCCTTATTCTGCAGGACGTCTCAGAAAGTTACAACAGGCCCATAGGACAGCTGTCTTTCCAAAATGATTCATGGATTTTGAGCTAATGTACAGTGTTGGGAGAGAGGAGGAGTAATTTATAGGGGGAAATAGGAGTAGCATTTGGTTGAACATATAAGCAAAATAATGTTAAAGCATGCCCAGCAACTCCCTCTACGAGTGCCAAAACATGATTTTTCTCTTCTTGCTTTTAAGCTTATTTCATCAGCTGGTATTCTATAAATGCCATTTTGTTGGGATGGAGGTGGGGAGGAGAGTTTTTTATTGTGGCTTCTCCAGTTATTCTGTTTCAGTTGCAATTCTCCCACCAGAATGTTAAGTCATATGGCCATAAAAACACTCCAGGTGACTGCTTTGTGTTCTGTGCCCACACTCTTCCTCTTCTCTCGATGCCCATGGGAAATGTCAGGGAGTAGCCTCAGTTTGCCAGTAATTTTTGTCATCTTCTACTTGGTAAATTGCTTTTCTGTCTTTGGCTTATATTCACTTCCTTTAGAGAAAGATACTTTTCTTCAAGATTTCTGCAAAGTAATTTTCCCGTTGAAACCAAATAAAATAAAATACCAAACATTTGCCCTATCCAAATAATGCTTGATTGCTTAAAAATGCATATATTAGAAAATTTATGCCTCATGTCATGGCAAGCAAAAGAGGTTTAGTTGCCCCAAATCTTTACACAAGGGTGGTCACCACTGAAACAAGGCAAGGAGCATGGCTAAGATCTATTAGAGAGCATGAGCTTTGGAAATCAGTATTGATGCTGACAATTCCACAAGCATGCTCAGTGGGGAGCCAGCTGAATCTTCCAGAGAGAGAGAACATAGTAAGATGGATAAGAACAAGGACTGGAGGATAGCAAAACTGGTTCCAATCCCAGCTCTGGCACTCACTAGTTACATGGTGTTGAGAACGTTATCCAATATCTCAGAGTCTCAATTTCCTTACCTGTGAAAAAGGATAATGGTATATTCATTGTGGATTCTCATAAGGAATACATGAGATCAAATCTTAAGTTCATAATTACTAGCTTATAAGTGTCAGTTATTCATTACCAACCAACCTAAATGAAAAGACAGCTGAGATTCAGGTAGAAAAAGAAAGGAGAGATGCTTAGCCTAATCAGACAGGGAAGAGATAGCAGCATAAATTTTTTATTTGCTTGAGAAATTTCTCCTGAGCCGGTGATGGTTCTTGCCCTTCAAAACTTAGTATTTTCACAACCGAGTAATGATGGCTCATAAAGAAATGTAAAAACCCCATAAAATCCTATTGTTTCTTGGGGAAAGAACGAGTATAAAATGGTGGGGAAAAAAGTCAGCGATTATTACAGTAATCCTCTGAGTGATAAAAACCACTTTGCACAGAGATGACAGATTTTTCACAGAAACAACCAAGGCTTGGGGTTTTTATTTCATGCAAGTCATAAATGTGTGATTTTTTTATTACTCTGAAAGAAGAGGATTGCTGCCTAATGGGACCATTATTTGAACACTCTTCTTCCCAGTATGGAATCATTAACTTTGTAAACTCTGAGCCCAGGGTGTTCTGAATTAGAATGAACCAATCTTAAATTTTACTCATGCAAACTAGAAGAACATGTTCTACTTAATGCTCATCAGAGAATCATTTTAGAACTGAGAGTTATCCTGGTCCAACTCTCATTTTGTCAATAAGGAAATTAAGGTTCAGAGACTCCCACATTAGGTTACTGACTTAGTCAGAAACCACACAGTAAGAAAATGACACAGCCAAGAGGCAAACCTAGGCCTTTTCCATGAAGTCCAAAATGACTAATCTAACATATTAACATGTTAATCTAACAATGAACAATAAATGTTCATTGAATGAGTGAATGAATCCTAACTCCCAAATTTGTTCATTTTCTACTTCATGTGACTTTCACTTCTTTCTTTCTTTCTTAGGTAATTTTTATTTAATCATGGTCCTTGAAATGGTAGTTAGAGGTTTATTTAAATAAACTAATTTTCTATAAATTTCTCATCTTCTTTTAAAATTTATAACATCATTGCATTTTCTAATGATAAATATATGCATTGTCATTGGTAAGCATGGAAAAATTCAAGAAAATAGAGTACAAATTATTAATTATTTTTGTTATTGTTATTTGTGATAAGAAAACAATAAACTATCCACTTAGCAAATTTTTAAGTATGCAACACAGTGTTGTTACCTCTTCTTTCTTAAAGATAGCATTTTTTCTGTCCTATCATACTCTAGTTACTGTCCATCCTTTTTCCTTTCCCCTATACTTCCTGAAAAAATTCATTCACATGTCCTGCATCATCTACAGCTTGAAGCCTGTCACAGCCTCTCCAATACTCTCTAGGCTGGGATAACGTCTTTCCTGTGCATTCTTATAGCATCACTGAGTTATTCTGTAACTATTAATCTCTACTGTCACCTTCTGTGTACTCACCTGCCTCCTGGTTGAAATGGTAGGCCTCCCATGAGGGTAGGAACAAAATCTTACCTGGGTTGAAGTTCTAATATCAATTGGGCACAATGCCTGACTTATAGTAAGGGCTCAATAAATTTCTGATAAATAACAGCTTGGAATGAATATGTTATTAATTAATTTCATCTAACTATCTACACCCCCAGTGGCTTGTATTGGTCAAAACAAAAGTAGAAACATTTCTATTTGATGTTTTCTAACATCTGAGATTGATTTACAAAAATAGAGGAATAAGGAAAAGAAGGGGCACCAAAAGTAATCGCAACAAAAGCAAAAGTTGACAAATGGGAACTTAAGAGCCTCTGTACAGCAAAAGAAACTATTCACAGAATAAATAGACAACCTACAGAATGGGCAGAAGTGTTTGCAAACTATGCATCCGACAAAGGTCTAATATCCGGCATCTTTAAGGGACTTAAACCAATTTACAAGGAAAAGAAGATAATTAGAAGTAAGTTTCATAGCTTCTTCTTCCCACCAGTCTCAAACCAAATATGAGTCTCTACCTAAATATGCTGAGTGTTTTGAGTGTGCTTTTGACACCAAGTGGAAAGCAAATGGGAGAGTTATTCTAACCATGCTTCAAAAATTCTCGGAAAGCGAAAGGAGGGTAAAGTTCTACAATCCTGTTTTTCCCAGGTGACCTAACAGAATCAAATCACATTCAAACTGGCAATGCCCTTTCGGGCTTGGAGGCTGTGTTCCTTCACACTCCACTACCTGCAGCACCCATGACCTCACCAACACCACTTCAGGATGCTTTTTATTTATTTATTATTATTATTTTTATTTATTTATTTTTTATTATTTTTATACCTTAGGTTTTATGGTACTTGTGCGCAATGTGCAGGTTAGTTACATATGTATACATGTGCCATGCTGGTGCGCTGCACCCACTAACTCGTCATCTAGCATTAGGTGTATCTCCCAATGCTATCCCTCCCCCCTCCCCCCACCCCACAACAGTCCCCGAAGTGTGATGTTCCCCTTCCTGTGTCCATGTGTTCTCATTGTTCAGTTCCCACCTATGAGTGAGAATATGTGGTGTTTGGTATTTTGTTCTTGCAATAGTTTACTGAGAATGATGATTTCCAATTTCATCCATGTCCCTACAAAAGACATGAACTCATCATTTTTTATGGCTGCATAGTATTCCATGGTGTATATGTGCCACATTTTCTTAATCCAGTCTATTATTGTTGGACATTTGGGTTGGTTCCAAGTCTTTGCTATTGTGAATAATGCCGCAATAAACATACGTGTGCATGTGTCTTTATAGCAGCATGATTTATAGTCCTTTGGGTATATACCCAGTAATGGGATGGCTGGGTCGAATGGAATTTCTAGTTCTAGATCCCTGAGGAATCGCCACACTGACTTCCACAATGGTTGAACTAGTTTACAGTCCCACCAACAGTGTAAAAGTGTTCCTATTTCTCCACATCCTCTCCAGCACCTGTTGTTTCCTGACTTTTGAATGATTGCCATTCTAACTGGTGTGAGATGGTATCTCATTGTGGTTTTGATTTGCATTTCTCTGATGGCCAGTGATGGTGAGCATTTTTTCATGTGTCTTTTGGCTGCATAAATGTCTTCTTTTGAGAAGTGTCTGTTCATGTCCTTCGCCCACTTTTTGATGGGGTTGTTTGTTTTTTTCTTGTAAATTTGTTGGAGTTCATTGTAGATTCTGGATATTAGCCCTTTGTCAGATGAGTAGGTTGCGAAAATTTTCTCCCATTTTGTAGGTTGCCTGTTCACTCTGATGGTAGTTTCTTTTGCTGTGCAGAAGCTCTTTAGTTTAATTCAATCCCATTTGTCAATTTTTGGCTTTTGTTGCCATTGCTTTTGGTGTTTTAGACATGAAGTCCTTGCCCATGCCTATGTGCTGAATGGTAATGCCTAGGTTTTCTTCTACGGTTTTTATGGTTTTAGGTCTAATGTTTAAGTCTTTAATCCATCTTGAATTGATTTTTGTATAAGGTGTAAGGAAGGGATCCAGTTTCAGCTTTCTACATATGACTAGCCAGTTTTCCCAGCACCATTTATTAAATAGGGAATCCTTTCCCCATTGCTTGTTTTTGTCAGGTTTGTCAAAGATCAGATAGTTGTAGATATGTGGCGTTATTTCTGAGGGCTCTGTTCTGTTCCATTGATCTATATCTCTGTTTTGGTACCAGTACCATGCTGTTTTGGTTACTGTAGCCTTGTAGTATAGTTTGAAGTCAGGTAGCGTGGTGCCTCCAGCTTTGTTCTTTTGGCTTAGGATTGACTTGGTGATGCGGGCTCTTCTTTGGTTCCATATGAACTTTAAAGTAGTTTTTTCCAATTCTGTGAAGAAAGTCATTGGTAGCTTGATGGGGATGGCATTGAATCTGTAAATTACCTTGGGAAGGATGGCCATTTTCACGATATTGATTCTTCCTACCCATGAGCATGGAATGTTCTTCCATTTGTTTGTATCCTCTTATTTCCTTGAGCAGTGGTTTGTAGTTCTCCTTGAAGAGGTCCTTCCCATCCCTTGTGAGTTGGATTCCTAGGTATTTTATTCTCTTTGAAGCAATTGTGAATGGGAGTTCACTCATGATTTGGCTCTCTGTTTGTCTGTTATTGGTGTATAAGAATGCTTGTGATTTTTGTACATTGATTTTCTATCCTGAGACTTTGCTGAAGTTGCTTATCAGCTTAAGGAGATTTTGGGCTGAGACAATGGGGTTTTCTAGATATACAATCATGTCGTCTGCAAACAGGGACAATTTGACTTCCTCTTTTCCTAATTGAATCCCCTTTATTTCCTTCTCCTGCCTAATTGCCCTGGCCAGAACTTCCAACACTATGTTGAATAGGAGTGGTGAGAGAGGACATCCCTGTCTTGTGCCAGTTTTCAAAGGGAATGCTTCCAGTTTTTGCCCATTCAGTATGATATTGGCTGTGGGTTTGTCATAGATAGCTCTTATTATTTTGAGATACATCCCATCAATACCTAATTTATTGAGAGTTTTTAGCATGAAGGGTTGTTGAATTTTGTCAAAGGCCTTTTCTGCATCTATTGAGATAATCATGTGGTTTTTGTCTTTGGTTCTGTTTATATGCTGGATTACATTTATTGATTTGCGTATATTGAACCAGCCTTGCATCCCAGGGATGAAGCCCACTTGATCATGGTGGATAAGCTTTTTGATGTGCTGCTGGATTCTGTTTGCCAGTATTTTATTGAGGATTTTTGCATTAATGTTCATCAAGGATATTGGTCTAAAATTCTCTTTTTTGGTTGTGTCTCTGCCCAGCTTTGGTATCAGGATGATGCTGGCCTCATAAAATGAGTTAGGGAGGATTCCCTCTTTTTCTATTGATTGGAATAGTTTCAGAAGGAATGGTACCAGCTCCTCCTTGTACCTCTGGTAGAATTCGGCTGTGAACTCATCTGGTCCTGGACTTTTTTTGGTTGGTAAGCTATTGATTATTGCCACAATTTCAGCTCCTGTTATTGTTCTATTCAGAGATTCAACTTCTTCCTGGTTTAGTCTTGGGAGGGTGTATGTGTTGAGGAATTTATCCATTTCTTCTAGATTTTCTAGTTTATTTGTGTAAAGGTGTTTGTAGTATTCTCTGATGGTAGTTTGTATTTCTGTGGGATTGGTGGTGATATCCCCTTTATCATTTTTTATTGCATCTATTTGATTCTTCTCTCTTTTTTTCTTTATTAATCCTGCTAGCGGTCTATCAATTTTGTTGATCCTTTCAAAAAACCAGCTCCTGGATTCATTAATTTTTTGAAGGGTTTTTTTGTGTCTCTATTTCCTTCAGTTCTGCTCTGATTTTAGTTATTTCTTGCCTTCTGATAGCTTTTGAATGCGTTTGCTCTTGCTTTTCTAGTTCTTTTAATTGTGATGTTAGGGTGTCAATTTTGGATCTTTCCTGCTTTCTCTTGTGGGCATTTAGTGCTATAAATTTCCCTCTACACACTGCTTTGAATGCATCCCAGAGATTCTGGTATGTTGTGTCTTGGTTCTCGTTGGTTTCAAAGAACATCTTTATTTCTGCCTTCATTTCGTGATGTACCCAGTAGTCATTCAGGAGCAGGTTGTTCAGTTTCCATGTAGTTGAGCGGTTTTGAGTGAGATTCTTAATCCTGAGTTCTAGCTTGATTGCACTGTGATCTGAGAGATAGTTTGTTATAATTTCTGTTCTTTTACATTTATTGAGGAGAGCTTTACTTCCAAGTATGTGGTCAATTTTGGAATAGGTGTGGTGTGGTGCTGAAAAAAATGTATATTCTGTTGATTTGGGGTGGAGAGTTCTGTAGATGTCTATTAGGTCCGCTTGGTGCAGAGCTGAGTCCAATTCCTGGGTATCCTTGTTGACTTTCTGTCTCGTTGATCTGTCTAATGTTGACAGTGGGGTGTTAAAGTCTCCCATTATTAATGTGTGGGAGTCTAAGTCTCTTTGTAGGTCACTCAGGACTTGCTTTATGAATCTGGGTGCTCCTGTATTAGGTGCATATATATTTAGGATAGTTAGCTCTTCTTGTTGAATTGATCCCTTTACCATTATGTAATGGCCTTCTTTGTCTCTTTTGATCTTTGTTGGTTTAAAGTCTGTTTTATCAGAGACTAGGATTGCAACCCCTGCCTTTTTTTGTTTTCCATTTGCTTGGTAGATCTTCCTCCATCCTTTTATTTTGAGCCTATGTGTGTCTCTGAATGTGAGATGGGTTTCCTGAATACAGCACACTGATGGGTCTTGAGTCTTTATCCAATTTGCCAGTCTGTGTCTTTTAATTGGAGCATTTAGTCCATTTACATTTAAAGTTAATATTGTTATGTGTGAATTTGATCCTGTCTTTATGATGTTAGCTGGTTATTTTGCTCGTTAGTTGATGCAGTCTCTTCCTAGTCTTGATGGTCTTTACATTTTTGCATGATTTTGCAGTGGCTGGTACCGGTTGTGCCTTTCCATGTTTAGCACTTCCTTCAGGAGCTCCTTTAGGGCAGGCCTGGTGGTGACAAAATCTCTCAGCATTTGCTTGTCTGTAAAGTATTTTATTTCTCCTTCGCTTGTGAAGCTTAGTTTGGCTGGATATGAAATTCTGGGTTGAAAATTCTTTTCTTTAAGAACGTTGAATATTGGCCCCCACTCTCTTCTGGCTTGTAGGGTTTCTGCCGAGAGATCCGCTGTTAGTCTGATAGGCTTCCCTTTGAGGGTAACCCGACCTTTCTCTCTGGCTGCCCTTAACATTTTTTCCTTCATTTCAACTTTGGTGAATCTGATAATTATGTGTCTTGGAGTTGCTCTTCTCGAGGAGTATCTTTGTGGCGTTCTCTGTATTTCCTGAATCTGAATGTTGGCCTGCCTTGCTAGATTGGGGAAGTTCTCCTGGATAATATCCTGCAGAGTGTTTTCCAACTTGTTTCTATTCTCCCTGTCACTTTCAGATACACCAATCAGACGTAGATTTGGTCTTTTCACATAGTCCCACATTTCTTGGAGGCTTTGCTCGTTTCTTTTTATTCTTTTTTCTCTAAACTTCCCCTCTCGCTTCATTTGATTCATTTCATCTTTCATCACTGATTCCCTTCTTTCTAGTTGATCACATCAGCTCCTGAGGCTTCTGCATTCTTCACGTAGTTCTCGAGCCTTGGTTTTCAGCTCCATCAGCTCCTTTAAGCACTTCTCTGTATTGGTTATTCTAGTTATACATTCTTCTAAATTTTTTTCAAAGTTTTCAACTTCTTTGCCTTTGGTTTGAATATCCTCCCGTAGCTCGGAGTAATTTGATCGTCTGAAGTCTTCTTCTCTCAGCTCGTCAAAGTCATTCTCCGTCCAGCTTTGTTCCGTTGCTGGTGAGGAACTGCGTTCCTTTGGAGGAGGAGAGGTACTCTGCTTTTTAGAGTTTCCAGTTTTTCTGCTCTGTTTTTTCCCCATCTTTGTGGTTTTATCTACTTTTGGTCTTTGATGATGGTGATGTACAGATGGGTTTTTGGTGTGGATGTCCTTTCTGTTAGTTTTCCTTCTAACAGACAGGACCCTCAGCTGCAGGTCTGTTGGAGTACCCGGCTGGCCGTGTGAGGTGTCAGTCTGCCCCTGCTGGGGGGTGCCTCCCAGTTAGGCTGCTTAGGGGTCAGGTGTCAGTGACCCACTTGAGGAGGCAGTCTGCCCTTTCTCAGATCTCCAGCTGTGTGCTGGGAGAACCACTGCTCTCCTCAAAGCTGTCAGACAGGGACATTTAAGTCTGCAGAGGTTACTGCTGTCTTTTTGTTTGTCTGTGCCCTGCCCCCAGAGGTGAAGCCTACAGAGGCAGGCAGGCCTCCTTGAGCTGTGGTGGGCTCCACCCAGTTCAAGCTTCCAGGCTGCTTTGTTTACTTAAGCGAGCCTGGGCAATGGCGGGTGCCCCTCCCCCAGCCTGGCTGCAGACTTGCTGTTTGATCTCAGACTGCTGTGCTAGCAATCAGCGAGACTCCGTGGGCGTAGGACCCTCTGCGCCAGGTGCGGGGTATAATCTCCTGGTGCACCGTTTCCTAAGCCCGTCAGAAAAGCACAGTATTCGGGTGGGAGTGGCCCGATTTTCCAGGTGCCGTCTGTCACCCCTGGAAAGGGAACTCCCTGACCCCTTGCGCTTCCTGAGTGAGGCAACGCCTCGCCCCTGCTTTGACTGGTGCACGGTGCACTCACCCATTGACCTGCGCCCACTGTCTGGCACTCCCTAGTGAGATGAACACGGTACCTCAGATGGAAATGCAGAAATCACCCATCTTCTGTGTCGCTCACGCTGGGAGCTGTAGACCGGAGCTGTTCCTATTCGGCCATCTGGGCTCCAGGATGCTTTTTATTAAGCATCTGTGTTAGATTGGTAGAGCTGCCATAGCAAAGTACCTCAGGTCCTGGAATAACCTGGTAGTCTTGTTCAATACTATTCATAATAACAACAATGGAAAAAAAAAAATCTATTCCCAGCCCATGCCACTCTCCATGTAGTTGTTTTTCCCATGTCCAAGTGGGTTTTCTTCAGGACTTTAATTTCTTCCCACATTCTAAAGATGTGCACATGAAGTGAATTTCCATGTCTACATGGTCCTGGTATGAGTGAGTGTGGGTCTATGTGAGTGAGTGAGTGTGCCCCACAATGAAATGGGGTCTTGTCCAGGGCTGGTTCCTGCCTTGTGTCCTGAGCTGCTGGGATAGACTCATGACTCCTGTGACATGGAACTGATGTGGGCATTTAGTGCTATAAATTTCCCTCTTAACACTGCTTTAGCTGTGTCCTAGAGATTCTGGTACATTGTCTCTTTTTTCTCATTAGTTTCAAAGAACTTTTTGATTTCTGCCTTAATTTCATTATTTACCCAGTAAATAACCCACTATTAGTAAATACCTACTATTTCCATGTAGTCCTCCAGTTTTGAGTGAGCTTCTTAATCCTGAGTTCTAATTTGATTGCACTGTGGTCTGAGAGACTCTTTGTTATGATTTCCTTGCATTTGCTGAGGTGTGTTTTACTTCCAATGACGTGGTTGATTTTAGAATAAGTGCTATGTGGTGCTGAGAAGAATGTATATTCTATTGATTTGGGATGGAGAGTTCTGTACATGTCTATTAGGTCCACTTGGTCCAGAGCTGAGTTCAAGTCCTGAATATTGTTGTTAATTTTCTGTCTCGTCGATCTGTCTAATATTGACAATGGGGTGTTAAAGTCTCCCACTATTATTGTGTGGGAGTCTAAGTCTCTTTGTAGATCTCTAATAACTTGTTTTATGAATCTGGGTGCTCTTGTATGGGGTGCATATGTATTTAGGATAGTTAGCTCTTCTAGTTGCCTTGATCCTTTTACCATTATGTAATGCCCTTCTATGTCGTTTTGATCTTTGTTGGTTTAAAGTCTGTTTTCTCAGAGACTAGGATTGTAACCCCTGCTTTTTTTTTTTGCTTTCCATTTGTTTGGTAAATATTCCCCATTCCTTTATTTTGAGCCTGTCCGTGTCTTTGCATGTGAGATGGATCTCCTGAATGCAGCACATCTATGGGTCTTGATTATTTATCCAATTTGCCAGTCTGTGTATTTTGATTGGAGCATTTAGCCCATTTACATTTAAGTTTAATATTGTTATGTGTGAATTTGATCCTTAATCAAGATGCTCGCTGGTTATTTTGCACATTAGTTGAAGCAGTTTCTTCATAGTGTCATTGGTCTTTATATTTTGGTGTGTTTTTGCAGTGGCTGGTACCAGTTTTTCATTTCCATATTTAGTGCTTCTTTCAGGAGCTCTTGTAAGGCAGGCCTGGTGGTGACAAAATCCCTCAGCATTTTCTTGTCTGGAAAGGATTTTATTTCTCCTTTGCTTATAAAGCTTTGTTTGACCAGATATAAAATTCTGGGTTGAAAATTATTTTATTTAAGAATGTTGAATATTGGCCCCCACTCTCTTCTGACTGGTAGGGTTTCTGCAGAGATATCCACTCTTAGTCTGATGGGCTTCCCTTTGTAGGTAACCTGACCTTTCTCACTGGCTGCCCTTAATAATTTTTCCCTCATTTCAACCTTGGAGAATCTGACAATTATGTGTCTTGGGGTTGCTCTTGTCTATGAGTATCTTAGTGGTGTTCTCTGTATTTCTTGAATTTGGATGTTGGCCTTTCTTGCTAGGTTGGGGAAGTTCTCCTGGATAATATCCTGAAGTGTGTTTTCCAACTTGGTTCCATTCTCCCTGTCACTTTCAGGTATACCAATCAATCACAGGTTTGGTCTTTTCACATAGTCCCATATTTCTTAAAGGCTTTGTTTTTTCCTTTTCGTTCTTTTTTCTCTAATCTTGTCTTGACACCTTATTTCGGTAAGTTGATCTTCAATCTCTGATATCCTTTCTTCCACTTGATTGATTCGGCTATTGATACTTGTGTATGCTTTATGAAGTTCTCGTGCTGTGTTTTTCAGCTTCATCAGGTCAATTATGTTCTTCTCTAAACTGGTTATTCTAGTTAGCACATCAGAATGGACAGGCAATCTACAGAATGGGAAAAAATTTTTGCAATCTATCCATCTGACAAAGGTCTAATATCCAGAGTCTACAAGAAACTTAAACAAACTTACAAGAAAAAAACAAACAACACCATTAAAAAGTGGGCAAAGAATAATAACAGACACTTTTCAAAAGAAGACATTTATGCGGCCAACAAACATATGAAAAAAAATCTCATCAACACTGGTCATTAGACAAATGCAAATCAAAACCACAGTGAGATACCATCTCATGCCAGTTAGAATGGCAATCATTAAAAAGTCAGGAAATAACAGATGCTGGTGAGGATGTGGAGAACTAAAAACATTTTTACACCATTGGTGGGAGTGTAAATTAGTTCAATCATTATGGCAGACAGTGTGGCAATTTCTCAAGGATCTAGAACCAGAAATACCATTTGACCCAGCCATCTCATTTCTGGGTATATACCCAAAGGATTATAAATCATTCTACTATAAAGACACATGCACATGTATGTTTATTGCAGCACTATTTACAATAGCAAAGACTTGGAACCAAACCAAATCCTCATCAATGATAGACTGGATAAAGAAAATGTGGCACGTATACACCATAGAATACTATGCAGCCATAAAAAAGGATGAGTTCATGTCCTTTGCAGGGACATGGATGAAGCTGCACTAACTCCAGGTAGATAGTATCAAAATTGAATTCAATTACAGGACACTTAGTTGGTGTCTGCAGAGAACTGAGTTTTTGTGGGACAAGAACCTACACATTTGGTCCCTGAAGTGTTCTAGGTTGAGTGCGAATACAGACAAAAGTTTTTTCTATACATTCAAAAATGTGATAAATTAGTTTGAGATAACTCTACAGCTTCTAACCAGAGTATTGCAACTTAGGTCAACTTCCACTATAGACCAGACTATCAACTAATGTACCAAGTTAAGTGATGATACTGAGCATAACTCAGGGAGCCAAACTGCAAGCCATTCTGAGTCTTTATTTGTAAAGTTGCTTTGACTATTTTATTTTATTTTTTATTTTTGAGACAGTGTTTTGGTCTGTTACCCAGGCTGGAATGCAGTGGCACCACTTCAGTTAATTGCAACCTTCGCCACCCAGTCTTAAGCAATCCTCCTGCCTCATCAGCCTCGTGAGTAGCTGGGATTACAGGCATGCACCACCATACCCAGCTAACTTTTTTGTATTTTTAGTAGAGACAAGATTTCACCATATTGCCCAGGCTGGTCTCAAACTCCTGACCTCAAGCCAAACATCCGCCTCAGCTTCCCAAACTGCTGGAATTAAAGGCATGAGCCATCATGCATGGACAATTTGACTCTTAATAAGCCCAAATAATCAGCATCATTCCCCTCACTATGGGTCTCAGTGAAAATTCTGGTCTCTCATTTAGGGTATTTTTTCTTAACCCTCTTGAAGTATTCCTTTAGTGACCACATTGCAAAAGGTTCCTCCCCTTTGAGTATGAGAAATCTTCTCAATGTACTTTCTTGAGTACAGAAGCAGAAATAAGAGTAATGGTTAAACTCTACTGAGTGCTTACTGTATAACAGGCACTGTGCTAGGAATTTTAATTTGTTATCTCATTTTTTTCTTTACGACAACCATAGGAGGTCATGATTAGCATTTTCCCTACTTTACATGTGACTTACTTAAAGCACACAACTCAGCTATGATGAAGCAAGAATTTGGATTCTTTCTGTATTGTTCTAAATCCCATGTTTCTATGTCATACTATCTCCCACATCACTATAGATCATTCCCCAGATGGCATAGATGCCCACAGGAGCTGGATACCATATGACAGAGTCTTTTGTCTATAGCTTGCTTTATTCAAGGGACCATCTGGAAGTGTGAGAGGAGGGAGGTCAATCTGAAAGATTCTTCACTCTGGTTGTAAACTATAGTAGTTTTGCAACCTTGTTCTCTCTAAAAACCCAAGTAGTAATGGAGAATGAAAGTGGAATTTGCACATTGATTGTACTGATTTATTGAGTGGTAAACATTTTGAATTATTTTTACACACTCAAAGGGAAAATAATAGTATTAACAAAAGAGAACGAGAATTTTCATATTAAAGATTTTTTTAAGTCTCCACAAAATGACTTCTAGCCAATCCAAAATTACCTAATCTTGTTTAGTAATGACCATTAAGAAATCATTTATGGATTTCTTGTGAGTGTTCAGAGATACTAATGGGCTTTAGAATGACTTGGGAATCTTCCTGAGGTCAAAGGAAGAAAATTAAGTATGAAGTGTTGATAAAATGTATGAGGTGACTAATGGGCAGGTTGTATATATAGATAGATAGATAGGGTCTAGCAAGAAAACATTGAATTTTTATAGCATACATTTCAACAAATGGAAATCTCACTGCCATAGCCTCTTATCTTCACTTACGAGCCAGGAAGAACGATAACGTTGTGTGTAGCCATCTTCCATATCAGATTGTCAATGATTTTCCAGTCCTCAGGTCACTGTCCCAGACCACCTCCACAGCCATCACACCCTCAGCTGCTGAAATCTTATGAAAAGCGGTGGAGAAATAATGCACATTTGATGAAGCACCAATAAACGACTTGCTCTTACACAGCGCAAATGGCTAATTTAAACATGATTGTTACATGGCAAACATTAATACTGCAACCAGTCCATCTAGGAATCAGGTATCTCCCTAGGCTTTTGTTACATATGTAAGCCAACAAAATGATACTAAATCTAATGAAATTAAGAGGTGCATAATATCATAAAATTCTGAATTGTAAGAGGGACATTCAGAGCAGAATTTTATGACTTTATTTTGAATCATACAATAGCATTCTGGATTTTTTCCAATATAGAGACAAACAGAATCATGTTTTATAGAAAATAAATGTATTAGAAATAATGTAATAATGTAAATAATGTAGAAAATAGTTGTCATACAAACAGTAGAATAGTGGACAAGTTATCATTTTAAAAGAAATTTGTCTTGAGTCATCAGTGAATCTAACTAAGAAGCCTGAATGAGATGTTGAATTGTTGTTTAATAGAAATAATCCCAATTCTGGCTCTCAGTAAACCAGGTCTTAAGGTCAAGTCAATTGTCTACATTATTGAGTGATTCAATTATACACTGATTATGTATTTGGAGTATACATAAAGTTTATATGAAGTATGCTTGACCTACTATGTACCCCTTACATACTGTTCCTGTATTTAAGGAATGTATTTGTTTGAGAAAAGACATAATTGGTATTTTCCAAATATAATTTTTTTAGGCATATCACACTCCATCCCTATAGTAACATTAAGCCTGCTTGCAGGTTAATATTGGGTAGAGAATCTTAAAAATAAATAGATTTTGTCAAGAGCAAGACAACAACAAGAATTATTTTGCATAGTGGGCAACAGTGTAGGCACATTGGGGATATTAAATGATATATATTTGATAAAGTATACTCTGCAAACATTTTGACTGCTATACCTTATCTTTAAACCTTAAACTATGATCCTACGTTTAATCTAAAGAATTCACATCTGCAATACATAATTTTGTGTTTTGTTTGGAAAAGAAAATCTAGAATGGTCCAAGATAATTTTTAGTACCAAGAAGGGAAGAGCAAAGCTACTTGTGAACTGGAAAGCAATAGATGCAGACACTTTCAAGGGAATACTGGAAAGAAATATGTTAGTATTTAACTGTGATCTCATCGCATGACTATATAGAATGTTTACCTCATCACATTTTGATTTGCTCTTTATGGTATGAACATAGGAAAAGTTTTAAAAAAACAAATGCAGAATTGAAAAACTTGGAGCCTTGCTTTCATGTTCCATTCCTAGCCTTTCACATGTGTAGTTTGTGTTGTAGTTAACAGTTTAAAATCTGTGTGTTCCCTCTTCCACATGATTAACAAATATGCAAGATAAGCTTTAGGGGTCTAGGTCAAAGTCTCCCACCACTTGCTGCCCTGTGAGAAACACACATCCAAATTCTTATCTTTCCTCACCTCTCACCCTCCACCTCTCTCCCTCCAGAGTTTTCATTAACAAGACAGAACATTCTGTGGGAAAACTATGTAGAAAATTTAAATGTCTTAAAATATACTAAATAGGTTAATTTAAGTAAGTATGGCTCTCTCCCTGTCTTCCTACATTTAGCTAATACATTATCTCTATCTTTTTCTGGTACTTTAAAATATAATAAAATAATCTAAAAGATGGCATTTGAGGGATAGTGAAATAAGAAGAAACAATTAATAATTTCATTCAGCATGTTATAGACACAGAGTTCCTATACAGTTAAGGAATAATAAAGGTTTGCATACGTTTATCTTTAATATGGTCTTTAACTCCATAGAAAAGGAAAACATGTAGATATGGCTGACCAGTCCAAATATACTCAATGCCTATTAATTACATGTTCAGTAGATAGGTGTTATGAGAAAAATGAAAGATATAAAATAGAGGGTCCTACTGTTGAAATGTTTAAAATTTAGCTGAAGAGACTATGTATACCTTAAATAAGATATGTATAGTTAGGAATATATTTGCATATCTATTTTGACACGTCAGAGGACAGCGTTCTGGAATCCACAAATTTTCTTTAAGGAAGAAGTGATCACTTTTTCTTGAGTTGTTCTACAGACAACTGGGCCTTCAGTTATGGATACAATTTTTATACTTAAGGAAGAGAGGAATGGTATAAGCAAAGGTTTTAATGTGAGAAAACTTTTAAAAGCTTCTGGAAAAAGTGTGAGTAGTTCACAAGGATCACCCAAATTCTTTAACAGTAGGTTATTGCATTCATTATTCTGCTACCTTTGTATCTGACTGGCCAAGGCCAGGTTAACCCTTTAAAGCTCTTAATGAATAGATTATGATGTTGTTCCCTCCCATACACAGACAATATTTAAAATAAAAGCAAGAGAATCTATAAAAGGAGGTCAAAATTCTGATTTATTTTGGAATAATAAAATTCATTGGGTGGGGTGCTGTTGGTTCTCCTACTTTGCTGATGAACTAAAGTAAATTGTCAAGACTATGCATATCCTGGCATTGGGAAATCTGACTATGGCTGGAAGAATTAACTTTGAAGAATCTTCTTATGTCTCCCCAAGTTTTCAGATAAGAATAAGATTAGACACAGTTTCTCAAAGTCACCACTATAGGTATTTTGATTCTGATAATTCTTTGCTCTAGGGGGAGTGCCCTGTGTAGGGTATTGAGCAGTATCCCTGGCCTTTACCTACTGGACAGCAATAGCAGTTGTAAAAATCAAAAATGTCTCCAGACATGGCCAAATGTCCTGTGAGAGAAAAATCCAGGGGACATTCTGGTTCTTTGAGAACCACTGGGTTAGAGGAAAGCATCAAAATTAGTAAATTAACAGGAAAGTCCATCAACTTTCCCCTGAAAATTAGAAATACATTTTCAAACTCTATTTGCACTTGCAACTGATCAATTAGGAGTGAAAGATACTTAAAATATGTATTAATATATTAAGGCTAGTGTTGGCCTAAGATGAGTAGATAAACAACTAATTATATACAAGTGTAAATATTAACACAAATCAGAAAACCATTAAAGGCTATTCACAGCCAACATAGAAACACTGTTATCTGCACCTAGGAGAAATACTGGAGACCAGCAATGAAGCCCGTTAGAAAGTTCTCAGTTTCTGGGAGAAGCCGTTTCAAGACTACTAGCTTCCTTGAGCTTCAAAAGCCAACAAAAGCCAGCAGAACTAGTGCCCACTTGGAAAAGGGTTTGTTTGTTCTGCTTATCTGGAGCCAAAGACAACAATCTTAATAGTTTTGAAGATCTAAATGTTTCACAGCATTTAGGAAGGACGTAATTTGTAGACAGAAGTGTCTATCTATAATGAGCACATATCCTCCTCACAGGGCCTTGACATACAGTCAAAACTAATTTAAAAACATTTACATTTAACTATTTCTAAACAAGGAGTAGAGGACCAATAAAATTGTGAGTTGGTTAGTTTTTTTTCTCTGTGAAAGTAGAAAGCAGAATATTTGTAAAAGGAGAGGCTGGCAAAATAAAACCACACCACCATAGTTTTTCTGCCACTATTTTGAGAAAATTTCTGATTTCTGATTGTAAATTTTAAGCGATTTGAATGTACATACCATATTACTTTAATCTTTGTATTCTTAGCACATAAAATATGCCTGGTGTACAGTAAGTATTTAATATATGTTTGTGAAGTGAATCAATAAGAGGAAAGAAAGGGGAATAGAATTTTAATTTGACATTCTGAAATATGTAGCATAAAGTTGATTATGAAAGAAATTTAAGTCCCTTATTACTGTTTTTACTCAAATAGATTCCCATCCTCTCATTTCAAAATTTTATCCTTTAAGATGATCAAATTTACATTATACCAAACTATAAAATACTAAGATAACGTCACAGAATTCCCAAAATAAGTCTATGGGGTAGAGGTCATTATTCCTCTTTTACAGAAAGCATACAACATAATGAGTTCAGAAAGGTTAAGTGACGCCCAAAGCCACAAATAGTGGAGCAGGAACTCAACACAAGCTTCAGTTCTAAAGCCACCCTGAGTATACAGTATCTCAAGTGATGTCAGTGGAGGATAACATTTAGTTTGTTGCAGTGTTTTAATTGCATATAGTGGTTAAAAAAACATACATTGGTGTCAGCCTCCTATCCCCACAAATTACCAGTTGTGGGATCTTGAGCAAGCTATTTCAACTCTTTGAATCTGTCTCTTCATCTGAGGAACTGAGCTGACAACATCTACCCTATAGGCTTGGTAAGATAATATAGAGGGAATTTCACCCATGTCCCATCGGTAGTGGTCATTGTCATGCATCATTGTCAACGTGATGGAATCTATGGGTGCTGTTATGTGAAGTTCTGAGGGTACCTAGACTGTTTATGGCAACACCAGCACTTCCGGGTTTTGAAAACTTATTCTTGTTTTGCCCTTTCATAAACTTTTACCCCTTAAAATTTGAATTCAAAATTTGAGTAGATTACATGTTAAGATATATGTGAAATCCTGGGTTTGGAGAGTAGAATTTGATTGTGGAATGTAAGAGAAAGCATTCTAGTGAAAAAATTCACTAGGAAGATTTTTCTACGTATGTAAATTTTAAAAGGCAATATGCATCTCCATCATGACCAGAAATAAGGAGTGCTTAAGTGCTTATTTTGTGCCCGGCTCTGTTGTAAATTCTTTGTGCCTATTCACTTTCAAAATTGACACCCACACATTTGAGGTAGGTTTTATTATTACCATCCTCATTTTACACAGATGGGGTGACAAGCACTAAGAAATTAAATAACTCGACCAAGTTCACCCAGCTAGTAACACAGATGATTTGAATGGAGAGCTACCTCCAGAATCCATGCTTGTGACTACAGTACAAGCTACACCTCACCAGAGATGTCGTGTTGCTAATCACCCACATGTACACATGGATACAGCAAAGCACTTCTGTACTTTTCCCATCAAATCTCCCATCATAGAACCCTGTGTAACAGATGCAGCTGATACCCTGCTTCAGACTTCCTGGCTGTCCAGTTCATTTATAGCTACAGTAAAATTCACACAAAAAAATGGACAACTTCCCACCTGGGCCTCTCTAGACCTTGCCCGAGGGCGTTTTCAGGGAGGGGGACCTGGAAGCAGGACCTACCAAAGACAGGCACAACTTAGAACTGCAGGAGACTTAAAAGCTCTCAGGGCAAACTTTAATTAATACAAAACAGGAATTGATAAATAAGTACTCAGCCTCAGCCTCCCCATCCCATTCACTTTCTTAGAGAGTCCTTGGTGGAATTGAGTCTAGTGAGCCCATAGCAATAACTTGTTCATTTAGGCACTTTGTATTGGCTCTTCACACTTCCCTGTTTCACTTCCCAAGTTCCTCCCTTTGTTTTCTGTGATCACCTCTTAAATAGACTACCTGTATCCAAGGCTTAGTCTTGGGGTCTACTTTGAGGCAACTCAAATCAAAACAAATTCAGCTGGGCATCTGGAAATTTCCTGCTCTCTCAAATCTCATAGTTTCCTTGACCCCCAACTCTACCTACATCCAATCACCAAGGACCAGGCATCATGGGAGCAGCAGGAGTGGCATGAGAAAAGGCTTCAGGAGACTTTAGATCCTCTGGATTCCTCAAACTGAAAGATAAACACTTCCTCTTACTGACATTGGTCATTCTCACAATATCACTTCTATGTCATGATGCTAGTTTCTTTCTCTTTACTTTTACTAAGAACCTATCAAGGAGGCAAGGTATGGGTGTGAAAGGGGTGGGAAGAGAAGTAAACACTGTCCCCTCAGACAAGGATTCCAAAAATTGGAAAAGGATTAATAATCATATCATGAATGTGCTGTCATTAGGAAGCCATATGTCCTTACTAAGTGCTATCTTTCTGAGACTTGTGATTCACTGGAAAGAATATACACAAACCTGGAAACATACAGACCTGAGTTTAAATGCCAGCTTCACCACAAAGGATATGATCTGGAGCAAATCAGCTTCTTGGGGCCTGATTTTTCATACATGTATAATGATGTGGGAATATCCGCCTTCCAAAATTGTTAAAGGCTTAAATGAGATCATGCATCTCAAAGTTGCTGACAGGTGTTTAATAAATATCTTTCCATCCCTACCCATATCCCGTTACAACCCTCCACCCCATGGAGAAATAGCCATGGGCAATTTTCCTAATTCTACTCAATCTTACACATGCAGGGATATCTGCTGATCTGTTGTATTAACCTCTTGGAAATTCTACATATTTATGGTCAAAAAATTTTACTCAATGATTATCTCTTTTTTGCCCATTATCTGCCAGATTCAAGTTAACTAAGGTAAACTAAAGAACTCAGAGAAAATGTAGGTGAAAATAAACATCAGATTTTGAAACTATTGTATAACATACATGCATTAACATAGCCAGATACATGGAAAGTCAATTTAAGACAAACAGTGATAGTTGTACCAATGATAATAGCAAGGTAAATAAATAATTATCCCTAATTCTATGACAAATAGACTATTTTCCAACAAACTAATGCAAGAGAAGGAGGAGGAAGAAGAGGAAGAGGAGGTGGAAAAGAGGAAGAAAAAGAAGAGGCAGCAGCAGCAGCAAAAAGCATAGGCCATCTTTTGTCTCTGATTCCAACATAGACCCTCCTCCTTTTACATTTCTCCCACAAAGTTATGTGGTTCATACATTATATGAATCTTCGAAATACACAGACATTTAAAAGATTCAGCTGAAGATCTTACACATAAATGACTTTTTTACGTTTTGAACAACAGCAAAATGGTGTAGCTTCAAATTACAGACGCATGCGTATATGTAAATAACTGCTGTCCTGGGACATGAGGGCTGGACTCTGAGGCCTCCTTACTCTAGGCTTCAACTCTTTCAGAGCAGGAGCTATGCTTTAAGATCCTACTGGAAAGCTGGAGCTAGGATGAAAAATGTACTATTTGTTTCACCACTGCTCACCCACATACAGAGAGAAAAAAGCACAAAGAGCTGTGGCCAGGGGTCTCCCAGCACCTGGCTTGCTGCACAGCCTGTCACATATGTCACAGTGGCCCATGCACTTCTTTGGTGACTGGAAATTGTGGAAAGTGGACAGGCCTCAGCCCTCTCACGGAGTCCCACAACCGAAGCAACACCTGCATTTGCATGTGGGATTCACAGAAGATTAAGAACCATCTGCAGGACATTTTCATGCCTTCCAACTTTCAGTAACTGAACTTCTTACTCTGCTTATTCTTGGACTTTTAAAAATTATTACTCAAAATTCCTAGTTGCTGTTTCTAGTATCTATTCCTGGAAAGCAGTATTTTATTTTCTAATACTTACTTTGCCATTTGGATATAAAAACATAAATATCTGAATTTGAATACTTACCCTACCACTTAATAACTATATAAGCTCTCTGTATCTCAATTTCCTCACCTATAGGCTTGATGATATTTATACAATAAAATTGTTTTCAAGATTAAATAAAAGTATAAAACTGTGCTATAAACTGTTATGTCTCATACAAATATAGAATAATAATTCTCCTTCTTAGAGATCAACACTTTCAGAAAGGAGTCTACAGTTTGCCAGGTTCTTGGATGGGGCCTGGGGTCTCTCATGCATTATCACCGTAACAAGTACTGGGCAATGATGCTGACAATGATGGTTCAGTCTTGTGGGTCACATTTTGCTAACTGGGTGAAACATTATGTCTGTTTTGTCCCATTAAGCCATTTAAAAATCAAAGCAGTAGACAAGGTCACTGAATCATCCTTCTCTAGTTTAATAAAACATACTAAACATAAGTAACTCCTCTCAGAGCTGAGAAAGTAAATGGCATTTCAATTCATTTTCTGTGTCATCTTCTTCAACTAATATGTAGTGTTTTCAGTGCATCAGTCCCTACAGACTGCACAGTAGTGGGAAAGATTTACCAAGCAACAACAAACAGCACAGAATCAAACCTTTACGGAAGTACTCCAGGGTACTGATAACCAGCCACAGAGCTACCTTCGTATAGTACGCAAACCAATACATTCAAGCTGAAACAGAAGAACCTTTATGATTGTCTATCATGTGGTTCCTTAGGTCACAGATGATGAAACTGAGAACCAGAGAAACAAGATTGTAACTAAACTGATTTTCCATTTACAGTGAAGTTTGAGTTCCAAAACCAACCTCAAGCAAAGACCTAACAAGGAAATTATACTCATCAAAATATGCACAACCTAGGAACTGGTCAGGATCCCCACCAACAAAACCCTTTTTGCCCATTGCTACTGCTCCAAAATATTTCAGCACTAGAATTCATTCCATATATCGTTTAAAATGTAGGGCTTACTTTCAAAATATAGCCTCTGGAGTTGATAGAAGAATCATGGAGTATATCAGAGGCAATAGGCATAAAATGCTTTAAGTTGCTGTGAGAGAGGCAGTGAGGCAGAATGGGGTGCCTGAATCAGCTACTTCTGTCAATTCTAAAATACAGAGGACAAAAGCTTGCTGTGGGATGCAGTTTCTTCTTCATCCTTCTTCAAGGCAGTAAATATAGGGATGAATCATTCATTCCTTTACCTGAACTATAAATCTTAGCATCACGAACCATGCTGGTACTCCCAGGACACAAGCTGGGAGAATGGGGGTGGGGAAAAGAAAGGTCTCAGGAAAACTGCTTGAGATACAGCGGGGTTCAACACTGGTAAGCTTTTCTTGCAATTAGGGGAGTCCCAAGGCTGAATTCTCAAGTAGGTAAAATTTTTATTTTATATTTTTTCCTCCTCTCTCCAAGACCTTCTCTGAGGACTTGATTCCCCCACTTTCTCTCCCCCACATCTCCCTAGGGCTCCTTATATTCCATTCATTCCATTTTTATGGGGTCTGGGTTCTTCCTGTTAGATCAGCTGAAGGAAGATTAAATTTCTGCTAAATTATAATACCCCTCAGCTATATCTTATTTTTAAATGATGACTCCCTATAAAACCAAGAAGCCTTCAAAAGCCAACCAAATGAGGTTTGAATGGAGGAATCTTAGAGAGGCTGACAAATGGATAGGAGGTCCCCTTTAGACAGTGTGGGGTAGTGGGGTTTCCTACACCCCAGAACCAAAAGCATCTGCAGTAGCAGCTGCTTCTGTGTTAGGATCCAAATTTGTAGGATTTACTTTAAAACAAAAAGTTTATCAGTAGCATTAGCACTGACTTCATCAAAACTAGAGGAGATCCTGAAGAGCAACCCATAGGCTGTAGTCCTACTTATGCTCCAAATTAATTAAGCTTCATGAAACCAAAGGACCAAACTAAGGAAAAGAGTAAACCTCACCCTCATCAGCTCCTTCTACTTCAGGGCCTTGGCACCTGCTTGCATTTGCATGAAATTCTTTTTGCAAGGATACTCCTCAGTTCCTACTTTTGCCTCACTAACTCCTACTTATCTTTCAGTGCTCAGGTGACAAGTGACATCATGGAAGAATTCCAAGATGCCGAGAATAGATCATCTTCTCTTCCACTCTAAATTGCTCTGCTCTACCACTATATATAAATATACAGTCAGTATATATAATATAGTCACTATATATAAATATGTATAGTCAGATGACATTAACCAACTCCAGGTATTTTTACTTATAATAATCATCTAAGGGGGATCATTCACTCAGAATTTTACAAGAACAATACCATCTGTTGGCAATAATAGTGCTACATCATAGACCAACAACTATGTGAAACTTAAATCAACTTAAGCACAAATCTACATAACAGATCAAAGTTCCAAGCATTAGCTTAGCAACAAACTTGGAAGCTAGTTCACTCCTAAGGTGGTATGTGTTGGTGTGTCTTCTTATGTTGGTATGAAAATCATTGTACTGTAAAGATCTTAAGTGGAAACAGAAATTGAAGTGTTTTCCAAGAACATATATCTGCCATAATGCCAGATCAAATAATAAAATAATTCTTGCCCTATTTTATATATCATAATTGCCTATTTAAAAAAATCTCTCCCAACCTTTCTACTAAATACTTATAAAATTTTTGGACAAAAATCATCTAATGAAATAAAATGAGTAAATGATATCAGTTAAATGTTCAACTGGGATTCTACAATGCAGATTTTAGCTAAGCATTGTATTCCGCCTGATTTAATGTCATCTTATGGAATAAAATTACTTTTACTGTTCTTCATTTGTTTACTTTGACATCAAAAGGAAACTGCAACAAATATGTAAGAAGTACCTGTGTGGAATGGTATGGTGTGTTGCCCAGATTCCCCTTCAGAAATGAGGAATTTATTTCCCCAGCTGCTGGCAGTACTGCCAGAGCACGGCCCTCTGCCTTGAGCACTCTTGGAAGATCATTTCAGCTGAAGAAACACGCTTTGCCTAAGATCATGTCTACTTTCAAAAGAAGCTCCTATCCAGGCCAGGCGCAGTGGCTCAGGCCTGTAATCCCACCACTTTGGGAGGCCAAGGCAGGCGGATCACGAGGTCAAGAGATTGAGACCATCCTGGCCAACATGGTGAAACCCCGTCTCTACTAAAAATACAAAAATTAGCTGAGTGTGGTGGCACGTGCCTGTAGTCCCAGCTATTCGGGAGGCTGAGGCAGGAGAATCACTTGAACCTGGGAGGCGGAGGTTGCAGTGAGCAGTGAGATCACACCAAAAAAAAAAAAAAAAAGAAGCTCCTGTGCAATCCCAGTCATTGCAGGCATATAAAAGCCCAGACACCTTACCCCAACTCTAAAGTGTCATCCCAGATCCAGAACACCCCACGGGACATGCTGAGGTCTTCAGCATGATAAATCTTCCTATGTTGGTATGAAAATCACGTTTCAACTTCTCTCTCTACAGAATTCTGTTTTCTTCTTCTCCCTTCCACTGGTATTGATCTCCAGGATGCTTCTTAATAAATGTCTTGCACATTAATCTCCATCTCAAAATCTCCTACTGGGGAATGCCACCTACAACAGCCTGGAAGTAAAAGCCCTCAACAGTTACAGTTGAGTAGTTGTCAACAGAGAAGTGGCTGAAAATTAAGGGCCTGTTAACCGGAACCTCAGCTGCTTCTTCCTGTCCAAGGGCTTTGGTTTGTGTGGTTGGAAGGTTGAGGTGAGTGAATTTCTATGAGGGAAATTTCCTAGGAGGCTACTTTCTGGTATACAAATGTGTCTTGTTTAATAATGATCTGAGTGCTAACCATTCCCTAGGTGAAGGCTTTGCTACCAGGAGATATGGGGCCTCTAGGCCTTTGAGCCTATGGCTGTCCCCTCCAAGCCATCCTTGGAATTGGTCTTTGCCCTCTCTGTAGCTTTCGTCTCTCTGGGCTGTTCAGCTTCTCCTGGGATAGAAAGGGTAGGAACTGATGATTTATTGAGCCAGTTTACTTTTCTACGTATCCCCTCTAACAAACTGAGAGTGGAAAAGAATGACACTTGTAGTTTATTTCCCCTCTCATTCAAGAGAGTCCAGAATATTGACCTTTCAATATTGTATGCTTTGGTCTCATATTATTTTAATAATGCAGTTTTTATTAGTATGGTGCAGGTCTCAGAATGTTCTATTCATACAATTCTATACTTGAAATAAAAATATAAATTTAATTACATTATACAATTAACACCTATTTGATTATTGTATTTTGTTTGTTTTTTTGTTCATTCATTTATTTATTCATTTTACTTGACATGTATTTAGTCAGGATCTTCTATAAATCACATACTTTAATATTCATGTGAAGTAAATGTAACACTCAATGCCCACCTGCTGGCCCGTCACCCCAATGCAGTGCTCCTGCTAAAGTCAATTTTATTTTTGAGTCCTAACTTTGAGTTTCTCACAAAACCCCACATAGCTACACAACTCATCTATTATCAGGATCTATGTGAATTCTACTAAAACATTGCAGATGGTTTAGTAGCATTCACATGTTACATAAGTTTGATTTCTCCTCCCTTTTCCTACAGGACTTTTCACAGTTGAATGTTCTAGGTCATTCTTTCTGGTATCTGTAAACCTATTCCTCCTTCTTTCGTCTTGCTTTCTTGTCTTTGCGAGTCTTGTTTCTATTCCCTTTTAGCCTCTCACCACTATTGGAACATTTCCTTAAGAAAATTATTCTTAAAATTAAACTAAAAAATATCAAATCCTCTTGATATGCACTCAGGGGTATGGGAACTAAGGGAAATAAGGAGAAAATATTGATTTAAGATTAATGAAAATGGGAATGACTTTAGTTTGGGCTAAAGCATAAAAAAGAAGAAAAGGGAAAGAAAGGTCAGCAGTATTGCAATATGTTGAACTGAAATTGTTGCATAAATATTATTCATTCACAATTTTTTATTGATTTTTAAACTGACAGTCTATAACATTGCATAATGGCTTCTTTAATCTTTTTTATTAAAAACTGTCTTATTAAAGATTATTTCAGTTCATTTATATTTAAAAAAATACCCCATGCAAAAAAAAAAAAAAAACAACCTTATGAAAATGGTACTTCTCTCAATATTCTCAAAAATTGAATATTATTTGTCAGGTTCCTAAATGCTACACATACAATAATACAAGGAAATTTTTACTCTTATTACCCCATTGGAAGATGAAGTAAACTGAGACTAAGAAAAATGAGGCAATGTGCTCAAAGTTTCAGTCAAGGGATTTGAATTCAGGTAATCTACCTTGCAGTTTATACTCCTCATTAGGACATGATACTGTCCCATTTGATGTAAGGTCTAGAGCCCTGGGGAATGTGTCTACCAAGATGAAAAGCCAATCAGAGTTTGTGGGTTTGGACTTTGAAAGTGAATTCAGACCTCTTGGCATTTGCATTCTCTTTGTGGTGGACAAAATGCAAACTTCTGTTTGAAAAAAGGGAAACAACGTGGTCTAAATGGCTTCAAGGTTTTTGAACATCAAACAGTTTTTACCAAAGAACAGCACAATCACTGAAGTGTATCCAAATAAAAAAAAATACATGGATTTGACAGCAATCTGATTCACAAAATACCCAGAGCCATTTCGTGATTATCATAGTTCCAAGTTAAATAGAAAGCTCTGTGTTGTATTCTTCTCTCCCATTAATTGATTCCTGATTGGGTATTCCTGATCTTCCAAGGGCACGCCAGTGGGCACACATGGGGAGCTTCATCATTCAGGAAATGATGTTGGTGGGACCCAGAGGTTTGGCAGGGTGAGTGGCTTGGGGGCAGCCCTGGCTGGAGCTGCCTCCTCTCATATGGTCCAAGTCAGCAGCACCAACTGAAAGTAGGCACTTTTAGTATGGAAATTTCACAATGGGTGATTTTCTTTTCCCCAGTCCTTCAAAGTCTGTGGATGAAGAAGTGGGCAAGTAATTTGTGCCTGCAACTTGGTAGTGTGGGCAGCTAGGATCAAAGTAAGGGAAATTGTACAAATTGTCCACTTGAATATGAAAGAAGTAAAGAAAACCCAGCCAACTCAATCAAACATTGCTTTTTTTCTTTGAATTCTTTATTTTTATAATTCAGAAGTTTATGTTTTCAATGGCTGGGTAGGAAAGTGGCAGAAGTGGCAAGATTTTGAGATTGCTACTAGAAAACCTGACTTAGAAAGCAGAAGACTGGACTTTTTATTATTTTAATGCCAATGAGGCATAATTCAAATAATCATGTCAAGCAAATTTAGGCTTTAATGACTTACAGAACACTGAGTTAGAGAATAGTTCTTATTCAACATGAAGAAGAAACTAGAGCCAGGATGCAGCTGGAGCATAAAAACCCCACAAAACACATTTCTTATCTTAAAAACGAGAGAGCTGAACCACCTTCTCTAAGGCTCTTCCCCATTCTAACATTCCATGACCGTATTTTATACTAAATCCATGTGTGGAGCTGGATAGGTCACTTTAGCTTTAGTCTAAGGGCTTTTGATAATGCATCATAGAGTCCACCAGTTCTTAGATTGACTCCTGTTAAAGCTCTGATCTTATAGAACATTTCAGAGCCCAACGCTGAAAGTGAGATAAACTAGATTTGACCCAGATCTGACATTGGTTAGCTACATGCAATTGGCAAGCAACTAGTTTCATTTCTTAATCTGGAAAATGAGACTAATAGTTTCACTTCTAATATTTGGTTATCAAATAATCACCATTTGTTATTCTTATGACCCTTCATAAAATTATGTTAAATGTTATTTTAATTATTTAATATTTCTTGAGGTAGAATAATGTTAAGTAGGTTTTAATATCTTTAACAACAAGGAAACTATGAAATATAGGCAGCATCCTTAATACCATTTTTTTAACATAGAAATAATGTGAGATTAAAGAATCCAAGAATCAGTGCCTGATATAGTTTGGCTGCATCCCCACCTAAATCTTATCTTGAATTGTAGCTCCCATAATCCCCAAATGTCGTGGAAGGGACCCATTGGGAGGTGATTGAATCATGGGGATGGTTACCTCCATGCTGTTCTCATGTTAGTGAATGAGTTCTCAGGAGATCTGATGGTTTTATAAGGGGCTCTCCTCCTTTTGCTCGGCACTTTTCTCTGTTACTGCCATATGAAGAAGGAGATGTTTGCTTCCCCTTCGGCTGTGATTGTAAGTTTCCTGAGGCTTTCCAAGCCATGCAGAACTGTGAGCCAATTCAATCTCTTTTCTTTATAAATTACCCCGTAGTGGATATTTCTTCATAGCAGTGTGAGAACAGACTAATACAGTGCCTTAAAAAATACATATAAGTCATGAACAAGTATTTGAAGATATACCTTCTGGTGATAGATGACATATCAGTTAATTGACAGAAAAATTTAGTCACACTATTTACCTGGCATTGTTAATTAATTGGAAAGGAGATGAAACCAAAGATGTTGCTGAGGAAGAATTAAAAATTGGCAACAACACACATAAAAGTCCTCACTTAACCAAATTCTGTCACCAGCTTTTATTTGTGTATTGAATCTCATTCCAGCAAGAGCACTATGTATTAATTTGAAACACCATTATGTTTTCTATGAGCACAACTGTATCCTAGAAAACTAAAAAGTACCCCAACTTTCTATAATATGAAATACTAACTATAATTTACTTGTGATGAATAATTAGTATGTTGGAGAAGTCAGAAACGTTTTATTCCCAGATATTTTACATGACTTGTTTGTATCTTCTTGTACCCCAGCTTAGGAAAGTTAGTGATTCAGATTTATTGTTCTTAATGTCTCCTATAAAGTCTTTATCTAAGTTTATTTAAACTCCTAAATCTTTGGAAATGGAAATGGGAAATTTCACCTACTGCAGATATACACCCTATACTTTAATCCATGGATCTCAGATACCTTTCTAACATGACCAAATTCTCATTTACTTCATGCTTAAATGAAAATACTCCATATTTACATGCTTTAAAACTCCAGAAATTGAGGCAAATATTGACTGCTCTGAATAATAATTATTCAGAGACTAAATGATTCATATAATCCCACATAGAATGTAGTATATTTTGAGGACAGGATCAGGTTTTTCACATTTTATCCAGTCCTTTCCACTCTCTGAGCACCATTCATCCAAAATTTCCCCAGCACAAATATATCATACCTTGAGCTCTGTAAATGAGGCAGAGTGAATAACTGAATTAGTATTTTAATTTCCACTTCATATATGTTGGAAACATTCGTGTGAGTTTTGTCTTTGCTCAAAACCCTCTGGTGGCCTCTCATACCACTTATTCAGAGGAGAAGCCAAAGCCTGCGATCCTTTAAGCCCCCTCCTGTTTAGCCTTTCCCCCCCACCTGCTGTCCTCTGCTCTTTTCATGGCCCACTCCATTGCTATCCCAGACACACTTCTACTTCAAGTCTTTTCCAACTGCTTCCCCAGCCTGGACACTTTTTTTCTAAGGCATTCCTGTGGCTGTTCTGTTTCCTTCACTCCTTTAAGTTCTACCCAAATGTCACATTCTCAACTAGGCCTTTTCTCTCCACTTTTTCAAGAATTTTACCCATTTTCCCACATTCTCTTTTTGACACTTAATCACTACTTGATCTGTTATACAAGCTATTTTATTTATTGTCTTTCTACTGACTGTATCCTCCAACTAGAAAGCAAGATTCATGAGGGCATAGATTCATGTTTCTATTTTTTCACAACATACTTAGCACTTAATATTTATTGAATGAACAGATGCATTTCTGGAGGTCCATAATTATAATTTAAAAAGAGCATTTACACAAACTGGCACTAAATAGGTAGAGTCAGCACCCTTCTCTCCCCCCATCTCGGGGAAGGATTATCTCAGTCCTTCTCAATATCAGTTTCAGTACGTTTTCTCTTTTACCTTCTAAATTCACATTTGTGCTCCTTGGATAATCTTCATCAGAATCAACTTGAATCTTTGTTGAAAATGCAGATTCCTAGGTACTAGTTCAGATCAAAATCTTTGGGCAGGGTATGGGACATTTGTAACCTATATTTTTAATGATCTTTTCAGGTGGTACTTAATGCACACTAAAGGGCGACAGCCACTGACAAATATTTTTCGACCCGTTTATTTTCTTACTATCTTTCTTCTTCTGTTCTGAGCTCTGTGTTAGGGTATACCCTAGCCAATGTCAGTCTATGTAGTAGGGACCAGATCCACATAGTTCTTCTTAAATTATGCTGAGTACAAGGACATACATGCTTAAGCAATTGTTTGAGGGGTTTTAATGGAAGGGATGAGCAGAATGACAATAATCATTGCAATGAGGTTTATTTTGACCCTCACATTCTTCCTTTTTACTAAATAGGGTCTGGGAACTAAATTACTTTCAAGTCTGTTTGTTGTTGCAGTTATAAAGGCATATTCCTGCTTTTCATAAACATCTACCATGTCCAAGTTTCTGAATTTTTTTTCTTGCTGTCACCCAGGCTGGAGTGCATTGGCATGATCTTGGCTTGCTCCAACCTCCGCCTCCTGGGTTCAAGCTATTCTCGTGCCTCAGCCTCCCAGTAGCTGAGATTACAAGCACCCACCACCAAGCCCAGCTAATTTTTGTATTTTTAGTAAAAATGGGGTTTCACCATGTTACCCAGGCTGGTCTCCAATTCCTGACCTCAAGTGATCCACCCTCCCCGGGCCTCCACAGTGCTGGGATTACAGGTGTGAGCCACCACACCCGGCCCTGAATATTTTAAGAATAGTTTAACTTAAACATGTTAAACTTAAACAAGGTAAACAATTGGACTCAGGTTCAGCTGCTTCTCTCGTGAAAGAACTTATTTTAGATGAAATTTCCAGTTAATATTCAGAAATCAAATAAATCTTACCAATACATCTTACCTCATTCAATCATTTGAAATCTATAGAGAAACTCCAGCCTTGCTTATGTGCATTCTCAGAAGGATTTATCTGTATAACTCTTTGTCTCCAATGATCAAAGAGGGAAACCATAAACTTTGCAACACCTTTTATAAAACCTAGCTTCAAACTGACTTGAGGTTTTTACAGTGAATGTGGGGTTTTACAAGGCAAGAGGGAAATAAAATGTGTTTATTTTTTTATTTGTTTGTTTACCTAAGCAGCACACACATTTTTCATACAATTTGGGTTTGTCATTACCCACAATGCATCTGGCCAAACACTTTTGTTCTTTAATTCTTATAACCAAAGAAATTTTCAGGGAAATTTAATCCACATGTTTCTGATTCATTCCATATCCAGTAATGTTTCAGTGAAGGATGTTTGATTCCAAGACCTCTGGAAAAGATTCTTTATCCACAGTTTCTAAGATGGCAGGTAAGGGAGTGTAAATAATAGGTTCACTCAAGGTGGGAGATCAGGCACGGCAAGACTGACACAAAACGCAATGAGCCAAACAGCCCTAAGGGACAAGTTTCCTCAAGGTTCTGGGAAGTTGAAGTAGCCTATTTTGACCTCAAATTCCAAGTGTGGTTAAACCAGTATTAGTTTACCAGCAGGAGCAATTTTATTTGTGTAGAAACTCTACTCCAAAGGCTTGAGTGTTCAATATTTATTGCATATTTAAAATGTGCCAGGTATTATTGCCACAGTCCATGGGGAAACGAGAGATGAATACTCTCTCGTACTGATCTGAGTACTGACCTCAAAGAACTTCTAATTTAGTAGGTGGGAATAAGATCCAGTGAGTCAATACCAATGTTCTTCTTAAACCTGTAAGACAGACCGTCTAGTTCTTTTTTTTTTTTTTTTTTTTTGACAGAGTCTTGCTCTGTCACCAGGCTGGAGTGCAATGGCACAATCTCGGCTCACTGCTGCCTCCGTCTCCCAGATTCAAGCAATTCTCCTGCCTCAGCCTCTTGAGTAGCCGGGACTACAGGCACGCACCACCACGCCCAGCTAATTTTTGTATTTTTAGAAGAGATGGGGTTTTACCATGTTGGTCAGGCTGGTCTCAAAATCCTGACCTTGTGATCCACCCGCCTCGGCCTCCCAAAGTGCTGGGATTACAGGCGTGAGCCACTGCACCTGGCCGTTTAGTTCTCTACATAGCCTACATCAGCAACCTCACTCAAATCCTAATACACAAAAATACATGCATAGACACATGTGCACACATACACATACACACAGGATTGTAATCTTAGATCTCAGAACTAGAATATTTTATTCAATTTAACCAAAATCTGTCTTTTCATCACACATAGCATACAAAGCACTTTAAACATGATACATGTTAATTGAATAAAGTAATATAATGCAATCCATTTTCTTGCTTGTTTTACAGATTAATTTGCAGAACTTAAAAGAATACTGTAAGATTGGGATTGATGCCACTTGAAAGTGAAGAGCCAAACTGAAAACGTCATAAGTGTCTTAAGAAGCTCAACTTCAAACTAAATTCTAGGCCATTTATGGACAGAATACCATGGTGGGTGGTGTCATCACTATATGTGATACAGTAAGAGCTTCTACAATATAATTAGTGATTATTGCATTCAGTTTAATCAAAGAATAGTTTACCATAACACCAACAGGCCATGATTTTATAGTTATCAGGTGGACCAAAGACCAGAATCTAATTGCGCAGATTCTCTTAATAAAATGTTAGTCTATATGTTTGTTTATTGGCTGGTTGGTCTAAAGTGGTTGGTTTATTCATTTTAGACATTCTAATTTTTGACTCCTCAATGTATATATTGTGCATTTTACGCCAATGCACTTTCAAATGAAACCGCTGAATTTCCTCTGCAGATTAGTTAGATTATATTCTTCAAAGGGGACCTCAACAACGATACGCATTCTGCATGCTCTCCTGTCATGTGACCTTGTCCCATTCCGAACATCAAGAGCTGGAGTGTATTTCTTCACTTCCTTGAATCTGGGAGGCCCTGTGATTATTTTGACCAATAAAGCATAGGGTTGAAGTGTGATCACATGCAAGAAATGTGATTACCCCAAGATTACTGCACTGTGAGAAGCCCAAGCCAAGTGGAAAGGCTCTGGACGGTGAGCTGCCACGCAAGCAGAGGCAGGCCAAGGAAAACCATAGCACCTGACAGTGAATGAAAGTCATCTTGGAATATATCCTCCAGTCCCACTGCCTCAGCTGACACCATAGGGATAAAAGACAAACCACCCAGTCAAGCTATTCTTCAGTTCCTCACCTCCAAAACCAGTACAATAAAATGGATGATCTAAGCATCATGTTTTGGGGTGGTTTGTTATGACGCAATAGATGACTGAAACACAGACTTCTAGGGAGCTTTCTGCAGTCTTTCCAAACCTGTACTCAAATGTGAAAAGGAAAACTTAAGAGTTACAGAAGTCAAGGTCAGCATCCTGAAGAAGTTTGAAACCTAGTGAGTGCCACAACGTGTAAGACTATAGGGAGATGATCAACGAAGAAACAAATAAGAACTACAAGTCATAAAATATTAATGGTAATAAACAGAATCCCCAGAAACTTTAGGGATGAAAGAGACAATCAGTGCTCTGACTTGAGTACAACTGTCAGATAAGGCTTCTCATAAGTAAATTGCATCTTTAAATAGAGGTGGGTTAGCATTGTCAGAAAGAGGGTAGACGTTTCTTGAGGAAAATAGTATGAGTGAAAGATAAAAAGAGGAAAGATAAAGAAGGAAGGGGAAAAATAGAAGAAAGGAAGAAAAGAGGATCAAGAAAAACAAAACGGAGATTAAGAGGAACCATCATAAAACTGGTTTGGCTGGAATGAAGAGCAAATTGGGATTGGAAAAGTGTATTTTAGATTTTAAAAAAAACATTGTATTCGAGGTAGATGAATAAACACAAATACTTACACAAATATATATATACACACAGTGAGTTCTAGCCTAAGGAGCTAAAAAAACCACACAAAGGCTTGTCATAAACCTCAAGGCATCATACCCCTAATTTGGATATGAGTTTGATTTCACAAAGCAAAGATATAAAATAAATAATTAGATGTCACACTGTTTTACCCAAACAACCACATTTGTGTATATCACCAGTGAGGGTGCCAGCTGCACCAAATGTCACCAGTTAGCAGTCAGCCTTGGGAAACCTTGCCCCACTTTACAAGGTTCCTAGAACTGGCTATACACAGGAATCTAAGAAGCAAGTAGCATATTTGGTAGGCTTTCTTGTCCTGCTGATGCCTTCAAATGACAGTTATTTGTGCTGCTATTGAAGACTTGGGAAATATTCAGTAATGTCACTGGACTTATTAATATTTGGCTGCACAATGAACCTTAGACATCATCTTAGTTCAACTGCCTTTTGCAAGTGAAAAATTGTGGTACTCAGATTCGTCCTGTTTAGGGGCAGAATCACGACTTGAACTCAGACTTCTGCAAGTCAGTTTAACACCCTTCCTCAAAAGAAATCTTGATATTCACCCTGAGGATTCTGTCAACATGTCTAGGAGGAAGCATAGGATAGTGAAAAAGAACATCAGAGTGGGGTCCAAAGACCTGGATTCAATTCTTATAATCCCTATGAGATATTAAGGAAGTAAGTTTCTTTCTTTCTCTAAGTATCAGTGCTCTCTTTGAAAAATGAATATTCATTTGTTCAGTCATAGGCCAGATACTGTTCTAGGAACTTATGATACATAAATGAACAAAACTATAATCAATGGTCTTATAGAGCTTACATAAACATAACAAATAATAATAAAACAAAGTAACATGATCTGGATTACCCTGGCTGCTGTGTTGAAAACTGACTTTAAAGGGTTAAGAGGCCAGGCTCGGTGGCTCACGCCTGTAATCCCAGCACTTTGGGAGGCCGAGGCTGGTGGATCACGAAGTCAGGACATCGAGACCATCGTGGCTAACACGGTGAAACCTTGTCTCTACTAAAAATACAAAAAAAAATTAGCCAGGTGTGGAGGCGGGCGCCTGTAGTCCCAGCTACTCGGGAGGCTGAGGCAGGAGAATGGCGTGAACCTGGGAGGCGGAGCTTGCAGTGAGCCGAGATCGCGCCACTGCACTTCAGCCTGGGCGACAAAGCAAGACTCCGTCTCCAAAAAAAAAAATAAAAGGTTAAGAGCTGCTGTAGGAAAACAAGTTAGAGGCTATTGCAATTATACAGTAGCAGGTGAGTGTGGGCTAGACTTGAGTGAAAATAGAGGAAGTGGAAGAAAGTAGTTAAATTCTGGATGTATTTTTACTATAAAGCCAACAACATTTTCTGATGGATTATAACATGGGGAGTAAAGAGAAGGGTCAAAGGGACTTGAAAATTAGGGACCTGAGCAACTGGAAAGATGCAATTATCATCAACTGAGATGAGAAACGTTCTGGGTGGAAGAGGTGTGGGAATAATATCTGGAGATTATTTATAGACATTTCAAAATTACAAGATAGCCTACCAGAGATGTTGAGTGGAAAACTGTATATTCAAGTCCAGAGTTTTGGCTGGCTGAAGATGTTAGTATGGGAATTTTCAGCATATAGATAGCACAGTCTATTTGGTTGCTGCAATTGCATTGGGTAGCACATCCAGAGGGAGAGATAAGTCTGTTAAAATAACATTTTTAGGGAGTAAAAACCGCCTGATTTTGTTCCATTCTGAAATCAAAAATCTTGCTTGAAAGAATGAAGGATACTTTGTCAGTTATCTAACTGTAATAACCGCAAGGATCCTTCATTTATAGACTTAAAGATAACAACAAAAAGTAAATAAATGTAAATGGCTAAGAGCACATTATATACTGAATGCTATATACATTTTACTAAAATGTTGATTCAGGCATAGATTTCAAAATTAATTTGAAATTATTTACAGTGTATTTCTTATGTCAGTTTCTAGTTCCCCCTTACAAAGCTTGTAAAAACTTTTATCCAGTTATGCCTTAAAAAGTAGGCAATGGGGGGGAGGAGCCAAGATGGCCCAATAGGAACAGCTCCGGTCAACAGCTCCCAGTGAGAGCGACACAGAAGACGGGTGATTTATGCATTTCCATCTGAGGTACCTTGTTCATCTCACTAGGGAGTGCCAGACAGTGGGCGCAGGTCAGTGGGTGAGTGCACCGTGCTCCAGCCGAAGCAGAGGCGAGGCATTGCCTCACTCGGGAAGTGCAAGGGGTCAGGGAGTTCCCTTTCCAGGGGTGACAGACGGCACCTGGAAAATCGGGCCACTCCCACCCGAATACTGTGCTTTTCTGACGGGCTTAGGAAACGGTGCACCAGGAGAGTATAGCCCGCACCTGGCTCAGAGGGTCCTACGCCCACGGAGTCTCACTGATTGCTAGCACAGCAGTCTGAGATCAAACAGCAAGTCCGCAGCCAGGCTGGGGGAGGGGCGCCCGCCATTGCCCAGGCTCGCTTAGGTAAACAAAGCAGCCTGGAAGCTTGAACTGGGTGGAGCCCACCACAGCTCAAGGAGGCCTGCCTGCCTCTGTAGGCTCCACCTCTGGGGGCAGGGCACAGACAAACAAAAAGACAGCAGTAACCTCTGCAGACTTAAATGTCCCTGTCTGACAGCTTTGAGGAGAGCAGTGGTTCTCCCAGCACGCAGCTGGAGATCTGAGAACGGGCAGACTGCCTCCTCAAGTGGGTCCCTGACCCCTGACCCCTAAGCAGCCTAACTGGGAGGCACCCCCCAGCAGGGGCAGACTGACACCTCACACGGCCAGCCGGGTACTCCAACAGACCTGCAGCTGAGGGTCCTGTCTGTTAGAAGGAAAACTAACAGAAAGGACATCCACACCAAAAACCCATCTGTACATCACCATCATCAAAGACCAAAAGTAGATAAAACCACAAAGATGGGGAAAAAACAGAGCAGAAAAACTGGAAACTCTAAAAAGCAGAGTACCTCTCCTCCTCCAAAGGAACGCAGTTCCTCACCAGCAACGGAACAAAGCTGGACGGAGAATGACTTTGACGAGCTGAGAGAAGAAGGCTTCAGACGATCAAATTACTCCGAGCTACGGGAGGATATTCAAACCAAAGGCAAAGAAGTTGAAAACTTTGAAAAAAATTTAGAAGAATGTATAACTAGAATAACCAATACAGAGAAGTGCTTAAAGGAGCTGATGGAGCTGAAAACAAAGGCTCGAGAACTACGTGAAGAATGCAGAAGCCTCAGGAGCCGATGCGATCAAATGGAAGAAAGGGTATCAGCACTGGAAGATGAAATGAATGAAATGAAGCGAGAAGGGAAGTTTAGAGAAAAAAGAATAAAAAGAAATGAGCAAAGCCTCCAAGAAATGTGGGACTATGTGAAAAGACCAAATCTACGTCTGATTGGTGTACCTGAAAGTGACGGGGAGAATGGAAACAAGTTGGAAAACACTCTGCAGGATATTATCAAGGAGAACTTCCCCAATCTAACAAGGCAGGCCAACATTCAGATTCAGGAAATACAGAGAATGCCACAAAGATACTCCTCGAGAAGAGCAACTCCAACACACATAATTGTCAGATTCACCAAAGTTGAAATGAAGGAAAAAATGTTAAGGGCAGCCAGAGAGAAAGGTCGGGTTACCATCAAAGGGAAGCCCATCAGACTAACAGCGGATCTCTCGGCAGAAACCCTACAAGCTAGAAGACAGTGGGGGCCAATATTCAACATTCTTAAAGAAAAGAATTTTCAACCCAGAATTTCATATCCTGCCAAACTAAGCTTCATAAGTGAAAGAGAAATAAAATACTTTACAGACAAGCAAATGCTGAGAGATTTTGTCACCACCAGGCCTGCCCTAAAAGAGCTCCTGAAGGAAGCGCTAAACATGGAAAGGCACAACCGGTACCAGCCACTGCAAAATCATACCGAAATGTAAAGACCATCGAGACTAGGAAGAGACTGCATCAACTAACGAGCAAAATAACCAGCTAACATCATAATGACAGGATCAGATTCACACATAACAATATTAACTTTAAATGTAAATGGACTAAATGCTCCAATTAAAAGACACAGACTGGCAAATTGGATAAAGACTCAAGACCCATCAGTGTGCTGTATTCAGGAAACCCATCTCACGTGCAGAGACACACATAGGCTCAAAATAAAAGGATGGAGGAAGATCTACCAAGCAAATGGAAAACAAAAAAAGGCAGGGGTTGCAATCCTAGTCTCTGATAAAACAGACTTTAAACCAACAAAGATCAAAAGAGACAAAGAAGGCCATTACATAATGGTAAAGGGATTAATTCAACAAGCAGAGCTAACTATCCTAAATATATATGCACCCAATACAGGAGCACCCAGATTCATAAAGCAAGTACTGAGTGACTTACAAAGAGACTTAGACTCCCACACATTAATAATGGGAGACTTTAACACCCCACTGTCAACATTAGACAGATCAATGAAACAGAAAATCAACAAGGATACCCAGGAATTGAACTCAGCTCTGCACCAAGCAGACCTAATAGAAATCTACAGAACTCTCCACCCCAAATCAACAGAATATACATTTGTTTCAGCACCACACCACACCTATTCCAAAATTGACCATATACTTGGAAGTAAAGCTCTCCTTAATAAATGTAAAAGAACAGAAATTATAACAACTATCTCTCAGATCACAGTGCAATCAAGCTAGAACTCAGGATTAAGAATCTCACTCAAAACCGCTCAACTACATGGAAACTGAACAACCTGCTCCTGAATGACTACTGGGTACATCACGAAATGAAGGCAGAAATAAAGATGTTCTTTGAAACCAACGAGAACCAAGACACAACATACCAGAATCTCTGGGATGCATTCAAAGCAGTGTGTAGAGGGAAATTTATAGCACCAAATGCCCACAAGAGAAAGCAGGAAAGATCCAAAATTGACACCCTAACATCACAATTAAAAGAACTAGAAAAGCAAGAGCAAACACATTCAAAAGCTATCAGAAGGCAAGAAATAACTAAAATCAGAGCAGAACTGAAGGAAATAGAAACACAAAAAACCCTTCAAAAAATAAATGAATCCAGGAGCTGGTTTTTTGAAAGGATCAACAAAATTGATAGACCGCTAGCAAGATTAATAAAGAAAAAAAGAGAGAAGAATCAAATAGATGCAATAAAAAATGATAAAGGGGATATCACCACCGATCCCACAGAAATACAAACTACCATCAGAGAATACTACAAACACCTCTATGCAAATAAACTAGAAAATCTAGAAGAAATGGATAAATTCCTCGACACATACACCCTCCCAAGACTAAACCAGGAAGAAGTTGAATCTCTGAATAGACCAATAACAGGAGCTGAAATTGTGGCAATAATCAATAGCTTACCAACCAAAAAAAGTCCAGGACCAGATGGGTTCACAGCCAAATTCTACCAGAGGTACAAGGAGGAGCTGGTACCATTCCTTCTGAAACTATTCCAATCAATAGAAAAAGAGGGAATCCTCCCTAATTCATTTTATGAGGCCAGCATCATCCTGATACCAAAGCCTGGCAGAGACACAACCAAAAAAGAGAATTTTAGACCAATATCCTTGATGAACATTGATGCAAAAATCCTCAATAAAATACTGGCAAACAGAATCCAGCAGCACATCAAAAAGCTTATCCACCATGATCAAGTGGGCTTCATCCCTGGGATGCAAGGCTGGTTCAATATACGCAAATCAATAAATGTAATCCAGCATATAAACAGAACCAAAGTCAAAAACCACATGATTATCTCAATAGATGCAGAAAAGGCCTTTGACAAAATTCAACAACACTTCATGCTAAAAACTCTCAATAAATTAGGTATTGATGGGACGCATCTCAAAATAATAAGAGCTATCTATGACAAACTCACAGCCAATATCATACTGAATGGGCAAAAACTGGAAGCATTCCCTTTGAAAACTGGCACAAGACAGGGATGCCCTCTCTCACCACTTCTATTCAACATAGTGTTGGAAGTTCTGGCCAGGGCAATTAGGCAGGAGAAGGAAATCAAGGGGATTCAATTAGGAAAAGAGGAAGTCAAATTGTCCCTGTTTGCAGATGACATGATAGTATATCTAGAAAACCCCATTGTCTCAGCCCAAAATCTCCTTAAGCTGATAAGCAACTTCAGCAAAGTCTCAGGATACGAAATCAATGTACAAAAATCACAAGCATTCTTATACATCAATAACAGACAAACAGAGAGCCAAATCATGAGTGAACTCCCATTCACAATTGCTTCAAAGAGAATAAAATACCTAGGAATCCAACTTACAAGGGATGTGAAGGACCTCTTCAAGGAGAACTACAAACCACTGCTCAAGGAAATAAAAGAGGATGCAAACAAATGGAAGAACATTCCATGCTCATGAGTAAGAAGAATCAATATCGTGAAAATGGCCATCCTTCCCAAGGTAATTTACAGATTCAATGCCATCCCCATCAAGTTACCAATGACTTTCTTCACAGAATTGGAAAAAACTACTTTAAAGTTCATATGGAACCAAAAAAGAGCCCGCATCGCCAAGTCAATCCTAAGCCAAAAGAACAAAGCTGGAGGCATCACGCTACCTGACTTCAAACTATACTACAAAGCTACAGTAACCAAAACAGCATGGTACTGGTACCAAAACAGAGATATAGATCAATGGAACAGAACAGAGGCCTCAGAAATAATGCCACATATCTACAACTATCTGATCTTTGACAAACCTGACAAAAACAAGAAATGGGGAAAGGATTCCCTATTTAATAAATGGTGCTGGGAAAACTGGCTAGCCATATGTAGAAAGCTGAAACTGGATCCCTTCCTTACACCTTATACTAAAATCAATTCAAGATGGATTAAAGACTTAAATGTTAGACCTAAAACCATAAAAACCGTAGAAGAAAACCTAGGCAATACCATTCAGGACATAGGCATGGGCAAGGACTTCATGTCTAAAACACCAAAAGCAATGGCAACAAAAGCCAAAATTGACAAATGGGATCTAATTAAACTAAAGAGCTTCTGCACAGCAAAAGAAACTACCATCAGAGTGAACAGGCAACCTACAAAATGGGAGAAAATTTTCGCAACCTACTCATCTGACAAAGGGCTAATATCCAGAATCTACAATGAACTCCAACAAATTTACAAGAAAAAAACAAACAACCCCATCAAAAAGTGGGTGAAGGACATGAACAGACACTTCTCAAAAGAAGACATTTATGCAGCCAAAAAACACATGAAAAAATGCTCACCGTCACTGGCCATCAGAGAAATGCAAATCAAAACCACAATGAGATACCATCTCACACCAGTTAGAATGGCAATCATTCAAAAGTCAGGAAACAACAGGTGCTGGAGAGGATGTGGAGAAATAGGAACACTTTTACACTGTTGGTGGGACTGTAAACTAGTTCAACCCTTGTGGAAGTCAGTGTGGCGATTCCTCAGGGATCTAGAACTAGAAATTCCATTTGACTCAGCCATCCCATTACTGGGTATATACCCAAAGGACTATAAATCATGCTGCTATAAAGACACATGCACACGTATGTTTATTGCGGCATTATTCACAATAGCAAAGACTTGGAACCAACCCAAATGTCCAACAATGATAGACTGGATTAAGAAAATGTGGCACATATACACCATGGAATACTATGCAGCCATAAAAAATGATGAGTTCACGTCCTTTGTAGGGACATGGATGAAATTGGAAATCATCATTCTCAGTAAACTATCACAAGAACATAAAACCAAGCACCACATATTCTCACTCATAGGTGGGAATTGAACAATGAAAACACATGGACACAGGAAGGGGAACATCACACTTCGGGGACCGTTGTGGGGTGGGAGGAGGGGGGAGGGATAGCATTGGGAGATATACCTAATGCTAGATGACGAGTTGGTGGGTGCAGCGCACCAGCATGGCACATGTATACATATGTAACTTACCTGCATGTTGCGCACATGTACCATAGAGCCTAAAGTATAATAATAATAATAATAATAATAATAATAATAATAATAATAATAAAAAGAAAAAAAATTAAAAAAAAAAAGTAGGCAATAACCATATTTCTTCCTCTGTTTTCCAGTTTCTGATAATATACTTCTTTAGGTCTCCAATCTTCTTTTCCTACTAATCTGCACTGGTAATTGTCTTAGCCATATCAGTCTCCTTACAAGTCAGAGATTTCTGAGTTTTTGTCTGGGCATTGAAGTCAAATTTATTCTTATATAGTAAGTCACAGGATTACTGAAGAGCTTTCTTTTTCTTTTAGAGACCTCTGCAAAATGCTGATGACCTGACTGCTACTAAAACTCTATTCTGCATTTCTATTATCTTGGCACTCTAAGTTTTTTGTTTTTTCTCTGCTTTTGACCAATTATTTGATTATGGGGGGGGGGGGTTGTTGTTGTTTGTTTGATTGTTTCCTGCCTCCTTCCACAAAGATTTTAAGAATGGTTTCAATCATGTATTCAATTTGAAAGGGTGTCATAAATATATGCCATAGAGCAGAGCTTTCCAGTGGTATGCCATGAATGCTTTTCTGGTACACAAACATGCTGGCCTCTTGGCTTTCAGGAAAGCCAAGTGTAGTTGGGTGGCCCAACTCTGGATTGGTTCCCTCCAGCCATAAGCAGTCATTTCTGTTTTCCTCAGCATATGCTATCGCTTGAATGTGTCTCCTCCAAAATTCATATATTGACACTTCATAGTAAATGTGGTAGTATTAAGAAGTGGGACCTTTAAGAGGTGACTGGGTCATTAGGGCTCCTCCTTCATGAATGAGATTAAGGCCTGGAGAAAAGAGGCTTCAGGCAGAATTAAGCTACTCCTGCCCTTCTGCCCTCCACCATGTGAGGACGCAATATTCTTCCCCCTGGAGGATTCAGTGATCAGGTGCCATCTTGGAAGCAGAGAGAAGCCCTCACCAGACACCAAACCTGCTCCTGCCAGCACCTTGATTGTGAACTTCCCAGCCTCCATAACTGTGAGAAAATAAATTACTTTTTTTTTTATAAATTACCTAGTCTCAAGTATATTTTGTTGTAGCAGTGCAAAGAGACTAAGCCTGCCATGCAAGTACGAGCATTTTCTTTGTTTCTGACTTAATGAAATTTAGAAAGGTAGTACCTTAATAAACTTTCTGTTTTAAGACATATTAGTTCTTGGGATCTAATGTACAGCATGGTGACTATAGTCAATAATACTGTATTATTTACTTGAAATTTGCTAAGAAAGTAGATTATAAGTGTCCTCAGCACTGCCCTCCCTCCTACTCCCCACACAAACATACTCACAAAAGGTAACTATGTATGGTGATGGTATGCTGATGAATTTGATTGTAGTAATCATTACACAATGTATATGTATATCAAATAATTACTTCGTATAGCTTAAATAGATACAACTTTCTCATGTTAATTATACCTCAATAAAGCTGGCAGGAAAAAATAAAAAGGATACTCTACAGTAAAAAGAAGAAAGGAAGGAAAGAAAAAAGGAAGGAAAGGATGGAGGGAGGGAGGGAGGAAGAATCTAAAAAGTTGCTAGAAACAACAATATTCTTAGTGGCCAAAGCAAAAAAGGAGCCACATAAGATTTCTTTTTAAAAAAAGAATTGTTATCATGGAGAGGTCAAACTTTTCTCCGAGAAAACTAAAATAACTTTTTATGGCTCACTTTTATGTAGTGAATAATGTCCTAACAATGCACCGACAATAGAGACAACGATTAATTTTGAATAAATATTTCTATGGTGTCTTTCAATATAGGATGAGGCACAATGCTGAAACACTGTTTACTCAAATTCGTTTTATAATGACTTACAAAAATATAGTATTACTGCCCCACTCTTGGTAGTGTTCTTTAAAAAGAAATATTGAAATATATTGAAAGTCCTTTAGATATTTTTCCATAAATATTATCACAAATAACTTTTCTTTTTTAAATAAAAATTGATCATTAAAGAGTTCAAAGAACATTCCCCAGGAATGAATTCAGTACAAATATTTTGTGTTACATATTTAACAACCAACTATGCAGAAGTAAGGTTAACATTTTCTTATAAAGAATCTAATCAAGACACAAATCTGAATAAAGGGCCACCTCACTTGAATGGCCAAGAACTTACATGCAGTACCAACATTTTTCTTTTGCAACAGTCCTGGTTTTAAGCCACAGATGGATGAATGGCTAATCAAAACTTCAAACTTCTAGATCCTATACGGCATGCCATAAGAATTTCAGCTGTGAATTGCTATCATCTCTCAGAATAATATAAAGCCAATTATAATAATTCACTACAAGGATAATGTCTAATTTCAGAACAGTCTATGGTTGTGCTTTCTGAGATGAGTTTTCTGTATCCTGGGGTAAATAAATGTCTTATTTTGTACTGAACTATTGGATAGAAACCAAGTAAATATCACTTGACATCTTGCAGGATGACTGAGTTGAATATCAGAGTGTTGATCTTAAACTATCCTTTTTGACCATAACATATAGCAAGACTAGCTGAATATGGTGGTTATTTCTAGAGTGTGATAATAAAATCCAATCCTCAGTAATTGCTCAAAATAACCAGCATAGTTGAATGTTTACAACGTGACACACTCTGTTCTAATTGCTTTAAATATATTAACTCATTCAATCCTCACGATTCTTTGAGGTAAATGCATTAGGATTCTCACTAAGGAAATTCAGATACTGGGAGATTATTTCATTTGTTTAAGATTACATAATTAGAAAACAGGGAAGCTGAGATTCTAAACACGGCAGTCTGATCCTACAGTTTACATTTTCATTATCATTTTATACTTTCCTGTATACAGAAGAATTATCTTTCCAGTCTTATTACAAGGGAACAACAGCCCATCTCATTTAAGCCAGATCATATCCTTAACATACAATTAGAAAGGCATAGAAACTAAAAAACTCATCATTAAAAATTGCAATTATTTCTGCCTTTTCTGTAGTCTGCCCTGGTGTTTTCTGAAAACTAAAGTCTACCCTTGTTGCGATTGGCCTTTGGCCTCCTTCTCCTTCTCCTTCTCCTCCTCCTCTTCCTCCACCTTCCCCTCCCCCTCCTCCTCCACCTTCCCTTCCCCTTCCCTTCCCCCTCCCCTTCTCCTCCTCCCCCTCCCCTCCCCCTCCTCCTCCCCCTCGTCCTCCTTCTCCTTCTTCTTTTTTTATAAAGAATCATAACTTTCTAATTGGGATCCAACCTGTTTAGTCTTTTTTTCTGATAGGCAAAAACCTGCATAGCAGAGCTCTGTTAAATTGTCTTGGAGTGCAGAAACTACAGATAATTAAGGTTTAATCAAATTTCATGTTAAAAATTATACAAGCTATATTTTAAAAATGAATTCTGCAAGAAAGTTTTCAGTAAGCCCATGTGATGCTTTGAAAATATTATTCAATGATTTGGGATTTTGAAGGTCCTTTTCATATTTGGGTAAAAAGACTATCCATGAATTAACTGTCACTGACTGTCATTATCGTATGACATTGTCAACGTCATAACTGTCATTGACTCTTGCTGTCAATGAAGTCTTCGTGTTTCCTAAAAATTACACTGAGAATTGAAACACTTTAAGCAGAAAATTATTACTTAACAAGGTGTCTTATCAAAGTTGGTGGGGAATTCTGTCACCTGCACAGTTGTTTCCATTCATTCTATCACAAAAGAGATAACAGCTGAGATGGAGGAGAAATCACTGATAAATGGCACCGTAAAATGATTTCCTGACATGCAGAAAAGAGTTTTGTTGACTGTTCAGAGACATTTAGAATAGGTCCATTTCTCTTTATGTGAAAACTGTTTCCTAATGGTAATGAAAGGATCATATTCCAGTACAAAAACATTTCTATGAGAGCCTTTACAGTAAAGAATTACTGTGTTTGTCTTTCGTCAGAGTTCTTTTACTCATGTTTGCTTTTCCTTTTTAACTCCTTTCTCCAGCTTTGCACGTTTATGTTAGGTTTTCATTCTGTGAGAGTGAAGAATGAATCATATAGGTGACTCTCATCTTCAAACAACAGAATGGCAAAGACAGAGGGGAAAAAGAGAAGTATCAGAGAAATTATCACAGAAGTTCACTTGCTATCATGAAAACTGAGGCTAGACCCAGTCTCAGAGAAAAAAAGAACTGGAGAGCTGAAGATTTCACTTAAGTGATAGCCATCTGATTTACCAGGACAGGAGACAACTAACTAAATAATAAATTACAAGTTTTATTTATTTCATATTAATTTTATAAAATACCTGTTGCCTCTTTTTTACCTTATTTCAAGCATTTTACTCGGTCATAGGGATAAAATAATCCATGAAAATTGGACTCTGCCCTCAATTTGCTCACAATTTAGAGGGCAAGTACACTAAACAAACAATTGATATTAATTTCACAGTCATAGACTCAGTTATGCAAAACTGGGATTTCCAGGGCAGCAGTGGAAAGCTTAATCTAGCCTGTTTCAGACACTTCCAGTTTAAAACTTAGTTTCTTTGTTGTTCACATGTGAGTTAATTCAGGGATTTCACTCCCCATTTGTCCTTCCCTTCTACTTGGGTGGTGTCTGGTGTTGGAGGAGGCTCGGACACCACGGTATCCAGGAAGCTGGAGGTGGGAGGAGTGGGCACATGTCCAATCCATAGTAATCACCTGGCCTCCCTGGGCCCTGCTGAGGTTTAATGTGTCTTGCCTGTTCTTGGCCATTGGCCACTGAACTCACTGTTTCTGGAAGCTGATGAGACTTGGGGTGCTGTGTGGCATCCAGTAGTAAGGGCCACACAGTTTGTGTTCCACAAGACCTCTTCTGGACCGCTTTTCTCCCCCCACCTTTTTTTCTCATGGTTATGGGAAAATGTTGAATATTCTCCCAAGTGACGAGAGTTTGGAGGCTTGTCTCAGGTCATCTCTCCACCATTCCCGCCTTTTTGCTTTGCTATTCCAACCTCTGTGTATCCTGGACATGGGATCTCTAAAATGTGGGCAGTATTTCCTGTGGTGATCCTACAAAGTAAGACACAAATCTTTGCTCCATAGACCCCAGAAATCTATCTAGAGCTTCTATGCCAATGTACACTTGGATCAAGGGAAACGTGAAGATCCCTAACCCTCTGCTCAACTTTCTATTTTCATCTCCCTTTCTCATGAAGTATCTGTCCTCAGCCTCTCTGCATGGTGGTAAAATCATTTTTAAATCAATAGGCATTCATTCACTTTTTGGTAAGTTATATGAAAGCCTGACATCTCCAGGCTTTTCAAACACAGAGCAGAACAATGATTTCTTTCTTTCTTTCCTCATTTCTGCAGAAGTGATCAATCCTGAGGACAATGTGTATAGAAAGCCCTCAATGCTGAGACCATCAGAGTGAAAAATATGGTAAAGAATCTAACTAGTATTTTGTTATACATCTGTAACTCATCTGTTTCTCTGTTAAGTCTCCAGCTATGTTTGATAAATGATTTGTCTTCTTCCCGCTAACACATGGTGGTTAGTTATATAAAGATCAAAATGACAATTTATAAATGCAAATTATAAATAGAGATTAAAAAGGGACTCTTCCTCTTTCCATTTTGGCTAAGCTACCCACTCACATTCCAAAGTGAACTACTACCCTACCCAAGTAGGACTTGTAAAGAAGATGACAGAGAAGACCTTGTGACCTACAGCTAATCATTGACATCCAGCCTGTAAAATAGGCTTGGGAGTCTGAGACACATAAGTAGAAAATTGGAGTCTGTTTTTGGAGATAATTGTTAATGGGCTATGAGACCCACCAGGTATGGGACTAGTCCAGAGAGATTCAAGAACACATGCATAGCTTCATTTGTGAAGAGCTTAGGGGATATGGTACTGTGGACTGACCCATACCAAGAGACTTAAAGGGCAAGAAAAGGCAGAGTAGAGAGTTAGGCTTTGGGAAATGAAGTGTATTATCCTGTGAACTACATGTGCATGTGAGGAAAGACAGAAAGCATGCCCTGACCTGGAATAGTCTTCAATGAATTTTGCACAGAAGAGCCACTTGGACAAGTGTTGGAAGATTCACACTGAGAGTTGGTGTGGAGGTGATGCATCATCTGTGCCAGGGAACTGGAGGTGAGAGATGTGCAAGTGAAGGAGCAGCATCTGAAAACTCTGCAAGTGAGAGTGGGTTTAGCTTTAAACATCCAGCAATGCTGGGACCAATGTTAGCTCACAATAGTGTCAGTCTAGTAACACTTTTCCTGACCCTTAGCTCTTCTCCACATTCCAACCCTCCCTTTTAGTACTGGGAAAGCCAAGAAGTGCCTAGTGAATGGAGTAGAAAAAGAGAAGTGCTGATAGGGTGACAATAGTCAATAATAATATATTGCATATTCTTAGTGAAGTGTAAATTTCAAAGATCTCACCACAAAAAATAATAAGAAAGGTGATAGATATGTTAATTAGCTTGGCTTAATCATTCAACATTACATGCATATATCAAAAATTATACTGTAGGGGAAAGGACTCCTTTTCAATAAATGGTACTGGAATAACTGGCTAGCCATATGAAGAAGATTAAAATTAAATTAAATACCTTCCTTACACCGTATACAAAAATCAACTCAAGGTGGATTAAAAGCTTAAATGTAAATACCCTGTATTTACCCCAAAACTGTAAATTAACTGTAAATACCCAAAACTGTAAATACCCTGGAAGACAACCTAGGCAGTACCATTCTGGACACAGGAACAGGCAAAGATTTCATGATGAAGATGCCAAAAGTAATAGCAACAAAAGCAAAAACACATTCTATCCTGACTCTCCCATTGAATGCCGCTAAAAAGCCAGGACAGGATACGGGGAGTAGCTGTTTAAGAACTGAAAAGTACAGAATAGCAGGCGGATTGGGGGAAGATATCAGAATCCAAAGTGTCACCTAACTAGTGGTGAGTTTACAACTTCCCTTTCCTCTGCTATCACCCAGCTGGAACACAAAGCAGTCAAAAATCCAAAAATAGCATAGGCACGCAAAGCAAGAGCTAGAGGAGCAGTCCTATAGTTCTGGCTCCAGCAGCAGGAAAGGGGTCCCCTAACACTCAGGACAGAGAAAATTTCCCCATAAGATTGGTAACAAGTCAAGGATATTCACTCTCATCACTCCTGTTCAACATCACACTGTTAAGTCCTAGCTGGTGCAATAAGGTAAGACGAAATAAAAGGCATATAGTTGTACACAAACACACAAAAAAGTCCCTTTTACTCTAATTCAAAAATAATATAAAGGGAAAGGGAAAGTTGTTGGGAAATTTCTTGTTCACTCCTTTGATTTTCTGGTAATAGACAATAGCTTGCCAAGAACTTCTGGCCAGCTGAATTGTCCTACCAGACATGCATTAAATTGTCTAGCCGAGATGTGTCTCTTAATCACACAAGCACATTACTGAAGGTGTGCTCCAAGAATTACAGAAGAACTTCCAAAAAATTTGTCAGAATAAGAACTGCCAAAAAAAAAAAAAAGAAAAAAAGACAAGAAAAAAAGGCTTAGGGAAGCCAGACTCTGTTATTCTTGGGAAGCTTCATTGCCAAACCAAACCCCGTCAATTTTAAGATAACATTTATATGGCACTGGGACGATTTCCTTTCATACTAAGGGAATGGGGTACTTACCTATTGCTGATTTAAATACATCAAACTGAATGATATTTCTTTTGGAAAATAAAGATCTCAGTTTCACTTGTTCAATTCTGATTTCAAAGTTAACCTTACAATTTTAAAGACTGCAAAACTGAGCCTCTTTTTAAGTACACGATGATCACATGAATATCAGAATTGGTAATACAATAAAAAAACTCAGGGAAACTTATTCATTGATCATACATAGGGGCTGGTAAAAATATACTTGTATATAATTTCTTTATTGAAATAGCACATAAGGTCTCAATGAAAATATAAATGCATATGTATAGATTAATTTATTCTTAAAATAAAAACACTCAGTACAAACACTCAAAACAACACTGAAAACACGCAAAAACCTAAAAAAAAGTATGTTATTCCTCAGAAAAATAAAGGAAAATAATAATAGGTTTTAAAAAATCAGGACTATTTGTTTTGTTTTTTTTTTTAATTGTACTTTAAGTTCTGGGATACATGTGCAGAACATGCAGATTTGTTACATAAGTATACATGTGCCATGGTGACTTGCTGCACCTATCAACCTGCCATCTAGGTTTTAAGCCCCACATGCATTAGATATTTGTCCTAATGATCTCCCTCCCCTTGCCTCTTAACCCCCGACAGGCCCCAGTGTGTGATGTTCCCCTCCATGTGTCCATGTGTTCTCATTGTTCAACTCCCACTTATAAGTGAGAATACGCGGTGCCGGGTTTTCTGTTTCTGTGTTAGTTTGCTGAGAATGATGGTTTCCAGCTTCATCATGTCCCTGCAAAGGACATGAACTCATTCTTTTTAATGGCTGCACAGTGGTGTATTTGTGCCAAATTTTCTTTATCCAGCCTATCATTGATGGGCATTATGGGTTGGTTCCAAGTCTTTGCTGTTGTAAATAGTGCTGCATTAAACATATATGTGCATGTGTCTTTATAGTAGAATGATTTATAAACCTTCGGGTATATACCCAGTAATGGAATTGCTGGGTCAAATGGTATTTCCTTGAGGAATCACCACCCTGTCTTCCACAATGGTTGAACTAATTTACACTCCCACCAACAGTGTAAGAGCGTTCCTATTTCTCCACATCCTCTCCAGCACCTGTTGTTTCCTGACACTTTAATGATTGCCATTCTAAATGGAGTGAGATGGTATATGACTGTGGTTTTGATTTGCATTTCTCTAATAACCAGTGATGATGAGCTTTTTTTCATATGTTTGTTGCCTGCATAAATGTCCTCTTTTGAGAAGTGTCTGTTCATATCCTTCACCCACTTTTTGATGGGGTTGTTTGCTTATTTCTTGTAAATTTGTTTAAGTTCCTTGTAAATTCTGGATATTAGACCTTTGTCAGATGGATAGATTGCAAAAATTTTCTCCCATTCTGTAGGTTGCCTGTTCAATATTGATGATAGTTTCTTTCGCTGAGCAGAAGGTCTTTAGTTTAATTAGATGCCATTTGTCAATTTTGGCTTTTGCTACAATTGCTTTTGGTGTTTTAGTCATGAAGTCTTTGCCCATGCCTATGTCCTGAATGGTATTGCCTAGGTTTTCTTCTAGGGTTTTTATGGTTTTAGGTCTTACATTTAAGTCTTTAATCCATTATGAGTTAATTTTTATATAAGGCATAAGTAAGGGGTCCAGCTTCTCTTTTCTGCATATGGGTACCCAGTTCTCCCAGCACCATTTATTAAATAAGGAATCTTCTCCCCATTGCTTGTTTTTGTCAGATATCTCGAAGATCAGATGATTGTAGATATATGGTGTTATTTCTGAGGCCTCTGTTCTGTTCCATTGGTCTATATATCTGTTTTGGTACCAGTACATGCTTTTTGGTTACTGTAGCCTTGTAGTATAGTTTGAAGTCAGATAGCATGATGCCTCCAGGTTTGTACTTTTTGCTTAGGATTGTCTTGGTTATACAGGCTCTTTTTTGGTTCCGTATGAAATTTAAAGTAGTTTTTTCTAGTTCTGTGAAGAAAGTACATGGTAGTTTGATGGGAATAGCATTGAATCTATAAATTACTTTGGGCAGCATGACAATTTTCATGATATTGATTCTTCCTATCCATAAGCATGGAATGTTTTTTCCTTTGTTTGTGTCCTCTCTTATTTCCTTGAGCAGTGGTTTGTAGTTCTCCTTGAAGAGGTCCTTCACATCCCTTGTAAGTTGTATTCCTATGTATTTTTTCTCTTTGTAGCAATTGTGAATGGGAGTTCACTTGTGATTTGGTTCTCTGCATGTCTATTACTGGAGATAATAATGCTTGTGATTTTTGAATATTGATTTTGTATCCTGAGACTTTGCTGAAGTTGCTTATCAGCTTAAGGAGATTTTGGGCTGAGACAATGGTGTTTTCTAAATATACAATCATGTCATCTGCAAACAGAGCCAATTTGACTTCCTCTCTTCCTGTCTGAATACCCTTTATTTCATTCTCTTGTTTGATTGCCCTGGCCAGAACTTCCCATACTATGTTGAATAGGAGTGGTGAGATAGGGCATCCTTGTCTTGTGCCAGTTTTCAAAGGGAATGCTTCTAGCTTTTGCCCATTCAGTATGATATTGGCTATGGGTTTGTCTAAATAGCTGTTACTATTTTGAGATATGTTCCATCAATACCTAGTTTATTGAGAGTTTTTAGCATAAAAGGGTGATGAATTTTATCGAAGGCCTTTTCTCCATCTATTGAGATGATCATGTGTTTTTTGTCATTGGTTCTGTTTATATGATGGATTACATTTATTGATTTGCATATGTTGAACCAGACTTGCATCCCAGGGATGAAGCCAACTTGATTGTGGTAGGTAAGCTTTTTGATGTGCTGCTGGGTTCAGTTTGCCAGTATTTTATTGAGGATTTTCGCATCAATGTTCATCAGCAATATTGGCCTGAAATTTTCTTTTTTTATTGTGGCTCTGCCAGGTTTTGGTATTAGGATGATGCTGGCCTCATAAAATGAGTTAGGGAGGAGTCCCTCTTTTTCTATTGTTTGGAATAGTTTCAGAAAGAATGATACCAGCTCCTCTTTGTAACTCTGGTATAATTTAGCTGTGAATCCATCTGGTCCTGGGCTTTTCTTGGTTGGTAGGCTATTAATGACTGCCTCAACTTTTCAGAACTTGTTATTGGTCTATTCAGGGATTCGACTTCTTCCTGGTTTAGTCTTGGGAGAGTGTATGTGTCCAGGAATTTATCCATTTCTTCTAGATTTTCTAGTTTATTTGTGTAGAGGTGTTTATAGTATTCTGTGATGGTAGTTTGAATTTCTGTGGTCAGTGGTGATATTCCCTTTTTCATTTTTTATTGTTCCTATTTGATTCTTATCTCTTTTCTTCTTCATTAGTCTGGCTAGCTGTCTATCTAGTTCATTAATCTTTTCAGAAAACCAGCCACTGGATTCATTGATTTTTATGAAGGGTTTTTCATGTCTCTATCTCCTTCAGTTCTGCTCAGATCTTAGTTATTTCTTGTCTTCTGCTGGCTTTTTGCTCTTGCTTCTCTAGTTCTTTTAATTGTGATGTTTGGGTGTCAATTTTAAATCTTTGACTCTTTCTCATGTGGGCATTTAGTGCTATAGATTTCCCTCTAAACACTGATTTAGCTGTGTCGCAGAGATCCTGGTACATTCTTTCTTCTCAATGGTTTCAAAGAACCTCTTTACTTCTGCCTTAATTTTGTTATTTACCCAGTAGTCATTCAGGAACAGGTTGTTCATTTTCCATGTGCTTGTACAGTTTTGAGTCAGTTTCTTAATCCTGAGTTTTAATTTGATTGCACTGTCATCTGAGAGACTGTTTCTTATGATTTCCTTTCTTTTGCATTTGGTGAGGAATGTTTTACTTCCAATTATGTGGTCAATTTAGAATAAGTGCTGTGTGGTGCTTAGAAGAATGTATATTCTGTTGATTTGGAGTGGAGAGTTCTGTAGATGTCTATTAGGTCTACTTGGTCCAGAGCTGAGTTCAAGTCCTGAATATCCTTGTTAATTTTCTGTCTCATTGATTTGTCTAATATTGACAGTGGGGTGTTAAAGTCTCTCACTATTATTGTGTGTGAGTCTAATCTCTTTGAAGGTCTCTAAGACATTGTTTTATGTATCTGGGTGCTCCTATATTGGGTGCATATATTCGAGATAGTTATCTCTTCTTGTTGCATTGATCCCTTTACCATTATATAACGCCCTTCTTTGTCTTTTTTGATCTTTGTTGGTTTAAAGTCTGTTTTCTCAGAGACTAGGATTGCAACCCCTGCATTTTTTTTTTTGCTTTCTATTTACTTGGTAAATATTCCTCCATCTCTTTGTTTTGAGCCTCTGTGTATCTTTGCATGTGAGATGGGTCTCCTGAATACAGCACACCGATGGGTCTTGGGCTCTATCCAATTTGCCAGTCTATGTCTTTGAATTGGGGCATTTAGCCTATTTACATTTAAGGTTAATATTGTTTTGTGTGAATTTGATCCTGTCATCATGTTGCTAGCTGGCTATCTTGCACATTAGTTGATGCAGTTTCTTCAGAGTGTTATTGGTTTTTATGTTTTGTTGTGTTTTTGCAGTGGCTGGTAGCGGTGTTTCCTTTCCATATTTAGTGCTTCTTTCAGGAGCTCTTGTAAGGCAGGCCTGGTGGTGACAAAATCCCTCAGCATTTTCTTGTCTGGAAAGATTTTATTTCTCCTTTGCTTATGAAGCTCAGTTTGGCTGGATATGAAATTCTGTGTTGAAAATTCTTTTATTTAAGAATGTTGAATATTGGCCCCCACTCTCTTCTGGCTTGTAGGGTTTCTGCAGAGAGATCCACTGTCATTCTGATTATAGGTAACCTGACCTTTCTCTCTGGCTGCCCTTCACGTTTTTCCTTCATTTCAACCTTGGAGAATCTGACAATTATGTGTCTTGGGGTAGCTCTTCTCAAGGAGTGTCTTAATGGTGTTGTATTTCCTAAATTTGAATGTTGGACTGTCTTGCTAGGTTGGGGAAGTTCTCCTGGATAACACCCTGAAGTGTGTTTTCCAACTTGGTTCCATTCTCCCTGTCACTTTCAAGTTTACCAATCAATTGTAGGTTTGGCCTTTTCACATAGTCCCATGTTTCTTGGAGGCTTTGTTCATTCCTTTTCGTTCTTTCTCTAATCTTGTCTTCACACCTTATTTCAGAAAGTTGATCTTCAGTCTCTAATATCCTTTCTTCCACTTGATCAATTTGCCTGTTGTTACTTGTGTATGCTTCGTGATGTTCTCTTTTTATGTTTTTCAGCTCCATACAGTCATTTATGTTCTTCTTTAAACTGTTTATTCTAGTTAGCAGTTCCTGGAACGTTTTATCATGGTTCTTAGCTTCCTCGCCTTGAGTTAGAACATGCTCCTTTAGCTCAGAGGAGTTTGTTATTACCCACCTTCTGAAGCCTACTTCTGTCAATTCATCAAACTCATTCTCCATCCAGTTTTGTGCCCTTGCTGGAGAGGAGTTGCAATCATTTGGAGGAGAAGAGGTATTGTAGTTTTTGGAATTTTCAGTATTTTTGCTCTGGTTTTTCCTCATCTTCATGGATTTATCTGCCTTTGATCTTTGAGGCTGATGACCTTTGGATGGGGTTTTTGTGTGGGGGTCTTTTTTGTTGATATGGATGTTATTTTTCTGTTCGTTAGTTTTTCTTCTGATAGTCAGGCTCCTCTTCTGCAAGTCTGCTGCAGTTTGCTGGTGGTCTACTTCAGACCCTGTTTGCCTCGGTATCACCAGCGGAGGTGGCAGAACAGCAAAGATTGCTGCCTGCCTCTTCCTCTGGAAGCTTAGTCCTAGAGGGGCACTGGCCTGATGCCAACTGGAGCACTTTTGTATGAGGTGTCTGTAGACCCCTGCTGGGAGATCTCTCCCAGTCAGGAGGCACGGGGGGTAGGGACCCACTTGAGGAGGCAGTCTGTCCCTTAGCAGAGCTAGAGCACTATGCTGGAAGAGTCCTCCTTGTCAAGATTCACTGTTCACTTCAGAGCAGACAGACAGGAAAGTTTAAGTCCACTGAAGCTGCGCCCACATCTGCCCCTGCCACCAGGTGCTCTGTCCCAGGGAAATCGGAGTGTTATCTGTAAGCCCTGACTGGGGCTTCTGCCTCTCTTTCAGAGATGCCCTGGCCAGTGAGGAGGAATCTAGAGAGCCAGTCTGGCCACAGCTGCTTTGCCACGCTGTGGTGAATTACACCCAGTTCGAACTTCCTGGCCTCCTTAGCACTGTCAGAGGAAAACTGCCTACTCAAGCCTCAGTAATGGCGGACGCTCCTCCCCTCACCAAGCCAGATCATCCCAGGTCAACTTCAGATGGCTGTGCTGACAGCGAAAATTTCAAACCAGTGGTTCTTAGCTCGATGAGCTCCATGGGAGTGGGACTCACTGAGCAAGACCACTTGGCTCCCTGGCTTCAGCCCCCTTTCCAGGAGAGTGAATGGTTCTCTCTCCCTAGGGTTCCAGGCACCACTGGAGTATGGAAAAACAAACAAACAAACAAAAAAACTCCTGCAGATAGCTCTGTGTCTGCCCAATGCCCAAATAGCTGCCCAGTTTTGTGCTTGAAACCCAGGGCCCGGGCGGTGTAGGCACAGGAAGGAATCTCCTAGTCTGTGGATTGCAAAAACCATGGGAAAAGTGTAGTATCTGGGTTGGATAGCACAGTCTCTCATGGCTTCCCTTGGCTGAAGGAGGGAGGTCCCTGGCTTCTTGCACTTCCTGGGTGAGGTGACGCCCCACCCTGCTTCTGCTCACCCCCCATGGACGCACCCACTGCCTAACCAGTCCCAATGAGATGAACTGGGTACCTCAGTTGGAAATGCAGAAATCCCCTGCCTTCTGTGTTGGTCTCACTGGGAGCTATAGACTAGAGCTGTTCCTATTTGGCCATCTTGCCCTCCCCAGGACTACTTCTTAAAAGGCAGGTGGAAAATACCCACCCTTACAAAAGCAGGGCTTTTTAAAATGGCTTGGCTTTAAGAAAAAACGTCAATGAAAATGTGGTGGCATCACTTCAATGAGTGGACAACCTCATCCCACCAATGCGGTTCTTTCTCATAAACATATTTTAATCTAATTTCAATAACCATTTATGGTCCAGTTTTTAATCTACTATTAAAACATTCCAGATCTCAACTTCCTCCTCTCCTTTGCTGATACAGGCACAACAAAAGTAAACACACAGACTAATAAATAAATAATCATGCATGACAGAATATTCAGACATCCCCTGTTTTGTTTTAACAACTAACCTATTTCGGGATGATGATGTCTGTAGACATGGCATTTATACTGATCAGGTATTTGGATACCTATTCAAGGCTTAGCAGTGGTATGTTTCTTAAAGTGTTTCCTTGCCTGGGTAGTTTGGAATAAATGAAAGTAGGTATTCATGTATATAAAGAATAGCAGGCGGATTGGGGAAAAATATGAGAATTCAAAATGTTACCTAACTAGTGGTGAGTTCACAGCTATCATGTGATATAAGCACACACATCAGACATGCATTTATTTGTAGTTGGCAATCTATCTTCCTATGAGTAGGAGAGATGGGCAAAGGAGGGGGTTACTGCTCCCCTTTTGGTAGGAGGCTCCAGCATCTCCATGGCCATTTATACCTTTTAGGGAAGAGGAAGCAATTAGACCCAAATTATTGCAGCTGAACCCTCCTAATCTGAATTCACTGCCAGCATGCACACATTCAGCAATAGTCTTTTCCCTGAATACATGTCTTCCTTCTTGATCTCTGATCCATTCAGTTTTTTAGATTATCATGTAATTGATTAGATAAAAAATATATATAACAATAGTATATCTGGCAAAAATACTTAATAGAATTAGTTAACCAAATACAAAATTAACAGCAACTAGCCCAAGATGATTGTACATTTCATTTCTCTCCCCCACTGCCCTGATGTTCTAAGTTTTGTGAAGTTGAAGACAGGGATGGGGAGACTCTTGCCCTTTGGGAGATTCACTTGTCTCCTTATTCTCAAACCCTTCTCATCTTTCTGTATGCCATATGCACCTAACATATTCTCCATTTGTTATACAGCATCTTGTATGAAGTGCTGTAGATGTATTTCTTTGACCCTGAGAACAGCCCTGAAGCATAGCTCTCATTAACCCCCTTCCTCAAATAAATCAGTTGAGCCTCAGGAAGGTTGCATAACTGACCCTAGCATGTCCGACCATTAGGAGCCCACTGGGGATTTAGGCCAAAATCTTGTGGCCTCACATTGAGTGAGGTCCAATGAACTCCTGTAGATGTGGTGACTATATGTCCTGGTTTGCTCTGAACAGTCCAAGATGGATGTCTGTTCCCTTTGCATCCTGCCAGACTTGATATTTTTCCCTGTCTTTCTTCACTTTCAAAAGCATCCCGGTTTGGACAATAAATGATGGGATGGCCATGCCTTTGGAACACTGACTGATACCACAAAGGGGAAAGACGTGTTTTTTGGTTTCTTCCTTTCTCTCTTTCTCTGCAACTTTGCTCTTGATTGATTTTCCTTTACATCTCAGACAGAACCTGCAGCCTCTCTTGGGGCATTCCTTCCAGGTTGGTCTTCTGAGAGTTTTCTCTATTAGGATTGTATAATAAAGCAGATATGCCCACCAAGAGACTCAATTGTAAGAGTGCTATTGTTTTAAAAAAAAAAAAAAAAAAACAGGAATTAGGAAGGAAACTTGGACTAACATTTACTGAATACCCATAATGCGGTAAGTGCTGTGCCAAGACTCTTACATAAATAAATTTCTCATTTTTCCAATGAAAAACTGAGATTCAAAAGGATTAAGTAATCTTCCCGGGGTCTGAATAAGGATCCCAACCTTCATAGTCTGACTCACATGCTCACTTTCCCTCTCCAACATGCTGCCTCCTACTTAACTGCAAATATAATACATTCATGTGTTAATATAAAAATGTGGCCGAGTGGATTAAGGTCTACATATTCCATATTTTAAAAATTTGTATTTTTCCAAGGCATTTTTGACCTATATACCGTTTTCTGTGTTACACAGCCATGCATTATCACATGGGCTTGTGGTAACCAGACATATTCATTTTTCCCTTTATTTCTTATAGAGTTACCAGTGATGTGTATGCCTGTGTGTTCAGCTTCAGTAGTTTCGGTTTGGGATAGGGGCTCCTCAAGTAGCAGAGAAAATTCTGTCCATTGGTATATTGTTTTTGTTTTTTAATAAAGTTTGGCAGAACAAAATAAGGCTTCTCTGTAAAATATAACAATGCCAAATTTACACAGCACTCACTTTTGAATTAACCTACAAAGTTTTGGGTTATTTAAAACCAGTTATTTAATGACTTCTCTCTGATAGGCATTCTAGAGAGTCTACGGACTAAGAAGATTTTGGCTTGTATATACTAAGAGAACTGACAAAAAGCACTGAGCTGAAGCGAAGAAGTACAGTCAGAAAGGCCACTGCTAAGAGAATAGATTTGAGTAACTTTTAAATGTTTTCACCAGCAAGAAAAGTGATGTTCGTGCATAATGCATATGTTAATTAACTTTATTTAGCCATTCCACAATGTATATGTATATCAAAACATCATGTTGTTTCAAGATCCCTTGGAAAGGAGGAAGTGTGAAATTACTCCAGAGACAAATGCCAGAGGCCACATGAGGGAGAGCACGGACTGTGGAAGCAGGCTGCCGAGTTTGAATGGCAGCTTGGATGCCCACTAGTTACCTGACCTTGGGCAATTTTACCTTTCTGTGTTTCACTTTCTTTCTGTACAAAAAGAGGGTGGCGAGAGCATCTACCTTGTGGGGTTCATGATCAATGTACAAATCCCCAGTTTTCAAAAAAAAATCATGTTTTATACCATAAATACATACAATTTTTAGAAATAGCAAATAATTTACAGCAAACAAAAACAAGCCAGAAAGAGCATATTTCCGTCAATTACCTATGCTCATTCACAAGCAGGCAGGGCTACTTTTCTTTACAGTTTGATGTCGCCAACCTTCTGATTGTGGCCCCCTGTCTGGAAAAAAATGGCATTTTTGTGTTCTTATACCGTGTGTGAGAACACACCTCCCATGTGAATTTGGTGGTAGCCCTCAGTACAATCCCCTCCATTCTTCCCAGCCTTCCACATATACAAAGTTTCTGCTTTGTGGTCCCTGTGGCACTTTTGTGAATCTGGGGACACTCCAAGTGAATGACTCAGAATGTTTCAGCAGCCAAAACCAGGGCACTGAGCATCTCTGGCCCAGCTGCAGAAACAGCCTGCCATTAGCCAGGTTCTCCTGGAATCTATCCTTCACCCCCAGATAAATGAAAAGGAAACCTAAAGTTTTCATATCACAGCTTGCAACCAAGGGAAATTGTGAAGCAAAGTCTCCCTCTGCAACTCCTTCTACAGCAGAATTCCAATCCCCTTGACACCAGGCTGGGACTAGAGCTCTGGAAGGAGTGTAGTGCAGCAGAAAGAACACTGGCCTGCAGACTGGGTGCTCGTCCTAGTTCTGCCACCAACTTGCTCCATGACCTTGGGCAAGCCACTACAATTCTCAGATGTTCAGAAGCTTCATTGTCAAACAAGAGTGGACTCTATGCTTTCTGAGTTTCTTCTGGCTCAGGTACTGCAGGATTCTCTGAGTTTCTGATTAACTGGTTCTTGCTAATATATTACATTATTGTACATTGTAAACAGCAAGCCTCATCATTTATTCTGCCTGTCTCCCATGAGATAGATAACACTTTGGGGACAATGTCTGTACTGTCCATTTATGCCCTAAGATCAAGTATAATGTCTGACACATAATAGGTACTCAGGAAAGGGGACCCAGCTATTTCTTGGCTAGCCAGCAGCTGTAACTGAAGGCCATTTAAGAAGGGAGGATGCCACAGCTGATTTTCAGCAGAAGAGTTACTATAGAACAGGCCATACCCTGTATTGCATTTCAAATCTTATTTCAGTGGCACTGACTCTACCACTTCTTGATCAGCCTTAATTCATCACATTAATATGTTTATCAGTATAATCCACATGGCTATTTGCTTTGTTTTATTTTCAACTTTCTCAACACAAAATGTGTGGGGGAAGGGAGAAAAAAACACCCCTTATGTTGTTAACATTTCAATTTGGAAGTGCTTTTCTTGCTGTGTCATTTAAACGGATCTTACCTTCCAAAAGTAAAAACTAGCCAGAGATGCTATTCTTCATACCCTAGCCCTTCTCTACTAGCTAGTACTGCAATGTGTTAATTGGGTTCATTAATTAGTTAATTTGTTAATCAATGGACTCAATGGAAGAACTAATATTACAAAGAAAACAACATGAGAAAGCAAGAAAAACTGTTGTATCAATAACTTTGGTGGGTCACTAAATAATATTCTGTCCAAATTTCATTACCATTGCCCAGGCTTCTGACAAGTAAACTGTGACAGTCAACATGCCAGATTCCCCAAATTAAACATACTTCTTCATAATTAAATATCACAGCTTCATTGTTCCGATAACAAAATTGAAATATTTTCCACCATGATAACAACCTTAGCAGTTAATGTCATTGGAATAGAATGATGTTACCACATGATAATAGGCTCTCAATGCCAAAGTCAAGTTAGACTGTTTATTTTCAAAGCAGATCATTACATTGACTTTTTTTCCATTACCAAGTGATTGATGTAGCGTTAAAGGTGACCAACAAAAATTTCACAAAAAAATGATCTAACAATGGGGTTATGTGCTGAATGATTCAAATACCAAGGGAGATGCCACATATAGCAGCATAGAATCCATTTAAAAATTAACCTTTACCAAACCTTCAGCAGCAGTTTGCTCTGCAAAATAAGAGCAGCTGCCAGAGGCTCCAAAAGTGTCTCAAAACACAATAAAAGCTTGTGTTGACATGGTCCTTTTCTCGATAACTATGGAATTCTGGAATAGAACACCTGCCAACAGAGGAACCTGGTGTGCAACTAACAGACATGAGCCAACTTATCTTGACAAGCAGCCTAAAGAAAGGTGGCACTACAAATACCAGGCCCCACAAACCAAAGAAAAGCCTTCCCACACCCACACGCCTCCTAGACCACAGCTCTTTCAGCCACTTGGGGATAAAATCCTATCAGTGAGGTCATCTTCAAATACTAAAGACTAACAATGAATACCATTCTCTGAGACTCAAAGAACCTACAAAAGTCCTTTCAGCCAGAACATGCTCAGTGCAAATGATTGCATTATCACGTTTCGTCTCTCTGCTTCAGAGGAAGGCAAAGGGAGAGGAGTACTATCTCTAAAATAAAAATGCTAGGTGATTCGACTTGGAGTGGTTGACTTTCAGAATCAGATGTGGCATTGGAAAAATACACCAAGTTCTATACACTACTCATTTTAACAAATATTTAATGAGTAAGGCATTGTGCTAAGGGCTGCCGGAGGTTGAAAAAGAAAACAAAACAAAACAAAACCCAAAAAAAGTCTGCTTTACCCAAATCATACTGCCTGTTCACTGTTATTTATTTTCTCTGCATGAAGTCATTTGGGCTGGGAGAGTTCCAGTTGAGCATACTTTGTACAGTCAGTGCTTGCTGCTTGCATGAGATGTGTGCCATGCACAATATTTTTGATGTTGATGTTAATTGGTGTTGAATACAACTTATTTATAATTCTAAAGAATTATACATGTGTTACGGATGCCTGAGGCTTCAAGGGCCTAAGTTGCATGTTAAAGACTAAAAGGGGCTGGGCGTGGTGGCTCACGCCTGTAATCTCAGCACTTTGGGAGACCAAGGCAGGCAGATCACCTGAGGTCAGGAGTTCGAGACCAACCTGGCCAACATGGTGAGACCCTGTCTCTACTAAAAAAAAAACAAAACAAAAATTAGCTGGGTGTGGTGGCAGGCGCCTGTAATCCCAGCTACCTGGGAGGCTGAGGCTGGAGAATCACTTGAACCCAGGAGGCAGAGGCTGCAGTGAGCTGAGATAGTGCCACTGCACTCCAGCCTGGGTGACAAGAGCAAAACTCCATCTCAAAAAAAAAAAAGTAAATAAATAAAAGGGACAGATTTATCAACAGGACAATCCAGTAAGGTGACACTAACTGGTCATTGGCAAGTATAATAGCCAAAGTGTCTGAGAAACAGTGTTAGTACAATCTTTAAATGATTGCCCGTTTATGAGAATAATCACAGTAATCCAGAGCCCCTTAAATATATTTCAAGGGAGCATTTCTCAATGTCACATGTTGCCCTAGGGAAGATCCTGTCCACTCAGGGCTAACCAAGAACTCTTCAGCCCTGATTGATATAGCTGTCCCACAAAATCCTTAGAAATGCTTTCATGCCAAGCTCCTGTCCAGTCCTCCAGCAACTTCTGCTGTGATGTCCCCTACCTGAAGGAGATTCTCCTGTCAATAAAGTTTCTAGCTCTAGGCATGCTTGATCTAGTTTGATTTTTCTGTAATGATCTGTCTGGATCTCTTGCTCCCATAGTCTTTGTTCTACTTTTTTAGCACCCTATGCTTCTCTTCAGTAGCACTTATCCCACTTGTTATTGGTCTAATGTCTGTCTTTCTCATTAGACATTAAGCAGTATGGCATAGTAGTTAACATCTGGCTTGTTCTCTACTGTATTCCCAAAACTTAGCACAGCCTTGGCACATAGTAAGGGCTTAATTAATACTTGCTGACTTTCTTGATTCTCACATCCTAATCTTTACCCAGACTCTGGAACCTGTTCGTGGTCAGGGGGAACACTGAGTTCTAGCTTAAAACTCATGAAACTCATAAGCAAGTCAAACTTGCTACCAAGGTCAACTTTACCTTGTGCTGCCTTGTAATAACGCAACATTTGACTTATTCCTCAGGAAAAAAAAAAAAAAGAAAGAAAAAGAAAAGCCCTAACTCTGAACCCTAGTTTAATGGTCTAGGGCTGTGACCATGGCTTGTTGCTATTGCCCGTCCTCTCTTGGTGAAGGTAAGTATTGTATGGGTACCTGCTGACAACCTTCCCTCATGGCCCATATTTCATAGTCTCCACCTCTGGACTCTGCCTATCGGTTAGATTTCTCAGATGCTTTTTCTTGGACTTATCTGATGCTGTTGCATAGACATCTTTCTGTTGCTTATCATCATACTCTGACTCATTCGAAACCTAGTCTAGCTTTGGACAACCTTACCGCTAGAAGTACCATGCAGTTTGTATCGCATATATTTTTAAAAGCTTTATGTCACTTGTTAAAGATAATTAATATACTATTTTGATGTAAAAATTTTGGAATATCTTCATAATTTGTTGTAGAAATTAAGTAAAACACATAATTCATTTAATTTAAAATAATTAAATAAATAAAATAGCATCAAATTCTCTGTAGTCATCATTTATTCTTGAGACTTTTGGCAAGTTAAAAATATCCAATCTACAAACTGCTTTCAAAAACAATATTTAATTAATAAGAAATTTAATAGGTAATAGAGTAACATGATGTTATACCTTGTATACATTAAACATTTATTAACTTCAACTTTGCTGTTATCTTTTCATATTTTTTAAGTCTCAAGTATTTTTATTGGCCCCTGAAACGCTCATGGTCCCTAGGCAATATTCCTATAGTGTCAAAGGCAAAAAAATGCCTTGTCCTAAGAAATATTTTTATTCTCATGAACAAGTGTAAAGTTCCACAACCTGGCCTTTGCCAGTCTTCTAAGACTTGCAAATCTGAACTCTTTAACAGGCAGCTGTGTCATGGGCGATAAACAAAGCTCTTCCCTTGGGTTAGTGAAATCTCCATGCTATGTTGATTTCCCTATCATTGTTAAATACTGATAATTTTTATAAAGACTTAGGACCCTAGTCAGTGATCTTTTCAAAGAGATGTATCTGAGAGGCACTGTGACCCACCAAAGGTTCCTCAGCCACTCAGTAATGCAAGCCTTCATCAGGCTCAGGCAAAGCAGTGTCTCCTGCCTAATGCAGAGCCCAGGACAGAATTTCTCCTGGTAACCAGACAGGCACACAAGGACAAACATGCCATACCAACTGCAATTAGATGTGGGTCCCAAAATAGACACTCCTGGTTATAATATTAATTTACTTCAAATTACATATGCATCTCTAATGTATTACCAAATAATATGTTTCACAGATATTGGAGATGGGAAAACTTCATTAGATCATACAATTCTCTTTCTCTCTCTCTCTTTTTTTTTCTGGCATCTAAATGATTTCTCCAGTACCCTATAATTAGTGGAATTGGTCATGACCAAACTGTCAACTATTCTGGAAGCACTTACTTAATCATGTTAGCAAGGGACAGGTAAAAATGTGATGTAATTGAGTCTGTATTTGCTATTCTTGGGAATTTATTTCTACCCACTGTATGGGCCCCACAAATAGAGGTTATTTCATGCTGTTTCAATAAGTAATATGCTGTTAATTCATCTTTCTAATCCACACAAGTCTGCTAAAGATCTGAACATGGTTAATTATTTTACATTGCTAGAAAATTTCTCCTACATTCCTCCAGGGAGCCAACTGCTCATTTATAGATATATCAGTGAAACACAACTGGGTTGGTCCACCAAAGACTCAGTTCCTTTGGATAAAACCTGCTGGATTTCCATCTTCTTTGGTCAGATGATCGAGCAACAGGAGCAATGTACTGAGTCTGAGAAGTGCAGCTGGATTAAAGGCCTGGGTCTGCTATTTACTGTTTGTGAGTCACTGGGAATTTTTCTTAATCTCTCTCTCTCTCTTCTTCACATCTTCATATAGAAAATCATGCTGGGAGTAGGACCCACCCATAAGGTAACTTGTAAAGATTAAATGAATTCGAGTAGTAAGCAGTCATAGAATAAATGTTCAATAAATGACATGCGATTTTTTTGTGCCACAGGGGCCCAAATATTTGGTCAAACATTATTCTGGATCTTTTTGTGAGGATGTTTTGGATGAGATTAACACCTAAATCAATAGACTGAAAAAAGCAGACTGTGCTCCCTGATATGGGTGAGTCTCATCCAATCAATTAAAGCCTTGAAAAGAACGAATAAAATCATCCTTCCCTGAGTAAGAGAGAATTCTTCCTGTCTAACAGCCTTCAAGTGGAAACATTGACTTTTCTGGTGCCAAGCCTTCTAGTCTTTGGCCAGGAACTACACCATTTGCTCACTTAGTTCTCAGGCTCTAGCCTTGGACTGAGCTAAACCATCCACAGTCGTGGATCTCTTGCTTGCCAGTTTACTCTGCAGATCCTGGGACTTGGTCACCGCCATAATTGTGTGAGTCCATTTCTTATAATAAATCTCTTTATATACATGTGTATGTGTGTATATACATCTATATGTTTGTGCGTATCTATCTATCTACAGTCATATGCCACATAACAGCATTTCAGTCAATGACAGGCTGCATATATCATGGTAGCCTGATAAGATTATAACGGAGCTGAAAAATTCTTATCACCTAGTGATGTCATAGCAGCCATCATAACATCATAGCACAACACATTATTCAGGTATGTGTGATGATGCTGGTGTAAACAAACCTACTGTGCTGCCAGTCATATAAAAGTCTAGCACACACAATTATGTACAGTACATAATACTTGATAATGATAATAAACCACCATATTACTGGCTTATGTATTTACTATAATATTGTTTGTATTACTATTTTAGAGTGTGCTCCTTCTACTTATTAAAAAACAAAGTTAACTGTAAAACAGCTTCGGGAAGCTCCTCAGAGGTATTCCAGAAGAAGGCATTGTTACCATAGAAAACAACAGCTCCATGTGTGTTATTGTCCCTAAAGACCTTCCAGTGGGGCAGGATATGGAAGTGGGAGACAGTGATATTGATGATCCTGACCCTGTGTGGGTCTAGGCTAATGTGTGTGTTTGTGTCTTAGCTTTTAACAAAAAAGTTTAAAAGTAAAAATGAAAATAAAAACTTTTCAAAATAGGAAAAAGCTTATAAACTACAGATATAAAGAAAGAAAATATTCTTTAAAACTGTGAAATGTTTGTGTTTTAAGCTATAAGCTATCACAAGTCAAAAGTTAAAAAATGTAAGTTTATAAAGTAAAAAAGTTACAGTAAGCTAATTTATTATTGAAAAACTGTTTTTATAAATTTAATGTAGCCCAAGTGTACAGTGTTTATAAAGTCAAAAATCGTGTAGACTCACAACTCACTCACTGACTCAGCTAGAGCAGCTTCCAGTCCTGCAAACTCCATTCTAAATGCCCCATACAGGTGTATAATTTTTATCTTTTATATCATATTTTTACTGTACCAGTTCTATGTTTAGAAATGTTTAGATACACAAAATACCACTGTTACAATTGCCTGCAGTATTCAGTACAGTAACATGCTGTACAGCATAGAGGCAGTACACGTAGCCTAGAGGCAGCAGGCTATATACCATATAGCTTAGATGTGTAGTAGGCTATACTATCTATGCTTCTGTAAGTATACTCCATGGTGTTTGCATGATTATGAAATCACCTAACAGCACATTTGTCAGAATGTATCCTCATTGTTAAGTAATTTAAAATGTATATGTGTGTTATATATATAATAGATATTATATATATATAATGTGTGTGTGACATTGTCACTTAACAATGACACATACACACATATACATAATATAATAAATATAATATATATGAGGTGATATACATGTTATGTATATATAAATCTGGCTTGAAGATGGATGGGGCCATATAGGAAGAAATGTGGGAAGCTTTTCGGATGCTGAGAAAAGTCCCTTCCTGACGGCCAGGAAGGAAACAAGGACCGCGATCCTACAACCACAAGGACTGAATTCTCCCAGCAAGCTGAATGACGGACCTTCGATGCGAATTTCTCCTAGAACCTCTAGACCAAAGACCTACTTCTTTCTAAAAATTCTCACTAATATCCTAGGAGCATAAATTAGTATTATCATCTTATAGGAGCAGAAACCAAGTTTCACAGTCATTAATCAATCGCCCTTTCTAAGATCACAAAACTAGTAAGTACTAGAGCCAGGATTTGAACTAAAGTCTCCTTAAAGATATAGCTTGGGGGTGGATGCAGTGGCTCATTCCTGTAATCCCAGCATTTTGGGAGGCCAAGGTGGGGGGATCACCTGAGGTCAGGAGTTTGAGACCAGCCTGGCCAACATGGTGAAACCCTGTCTCTACTAAAAATATAAAAATTAGCCAGGCTTGGTGGTGGGCGCCTGCAATCCCAGCTACTTGGGAGGCTGAGGCAGGAGAATCACTTGAACTCAGGAGAAGGAGGTTGCAGCGAGCTGAGATCGTGCCACTGCACTCCAGCCTGGGCAACAAGAACAAAACTCTAACTCAAAAAAAAAAAAAAGGATATTGTCAATTTTGGGAAGTGATCATAGCAGGATATTAGCAGGGTCAGATTTGCATTTTCAAAGATCTCTCCAGAAATGTGGAGGATATGGGTGGGTTAAGGGAGGAAGAAAGATGAGATGAGACTCTAAATGAGAGTATATCTATAGGGATGGAAAGCAAGAACAGACAGAAAGGAATATTGAGACATATGACTGGAAGTATCAGCAATTTATTGATAATAAAAAGGGATCAATCAAAAACGAGTCAAGTGTCTGGCTGGGGAGATAGGATGGATAGTGAAATGGAGATTCAAAAGGTTGAGCAAATTTTTAGAGCAAAGGTGGTTGGTTTGTTCCCATACCTAAGACATTCAAGGCATCCCTATGATCTGAGAATGAAATATTACTTCTAGTGACCATAGAGGTGACGTACGAAGAGAGACATTGGGGTGTCATCATTAAGGTGACAACTAAAGCCCTACAAATGGGCAGGCCTACCCACAGAGAGAAGCTAAGGAAGGAGAGCAGTGATTAAAGGATGGAACCCTAAGCAACACCAAGAGCGGGAAGAAGAAGGGAATTGGGAAAGGAAGGAGAAATGGTAGGAGAAGCAGGAAAAACACAAGGGGAAATTTATTGTATATATTTTTCCCCTACTATGGTACGTATGCACAAACATAAGTTGAGAAAAATTTATTGAGAAATACTATTTCCTTATTTAATCACTCCCATATAATTAAAGACTGCCCATCCTCCTCAGTTTTAAAATAGTATACACTGAGTTCCTAGTTCACTGGGTTAGGAAAAAACAGAGACAATGTGTCAGCACTTATTCCTCTGTTTTCTGAGCCAATTCCCTCTTCAGTCTCCAGGCTGTCGCCCTCTTCTGTGAATGTGCATATCATGGGTATTTGAGCTGAAGCCCTGGCAGCTCCAGGCTGCCCCTGCACCATGTTTTTTCTCTTACATGAAGCCTTGATTAATCATCTTTTGCCTTCGAGTGAGAAACTCAGTTCTTGAAAACGAAAAAATTCAAGTTTCGATTTCAATTAACTTAGCTTGTGACTGCTGTATCAATGGTGAATCATGCCTCTTTGAGGAGTGAGATCAACAAAAATAAATGAAAGTAATGAGGGTGGCAGCCAGGGCAAAATCACCCTTTCATTACATTACCTTCTACCAAATAACTTCACAGTGTTCCTATCAGAAGGAAGAAAAAAAAGACTTCAGAAGAATTATAATTGGCAATCCTTCATTAGCAAAAATAAAATCAGTCAAGAAAGGCCTCTGGTTCTTTGATTTGGGTCCAGCATATTCACTTTCCTCACTCCCAAAGCCTTGGTTTCATGTCTCCCCCAACCCCCTACTTAAATTTGCAGCACCATGACAACCATTATACATTTTATTTGTGTATCCATTTAGAATCTATTTTCCACCATGCAAAGTCCATGAATGTTGAAGGTTTTTTCCTATTTTATTCACAGCTGAATTTCCAGTATGTAGAACAATTTTTGACACATAGTACATGTTCAATAAATAAATTACTTTTTTCACATCAACATCAAATTTATTTCTACTATATTATATAATGCCAACAAATAAGACATAAATTATTACTAAAAATAATAATAATATTAACAAACTTGAGGGATATATAGTGAAAATACTCCTAGTAGTGTTCGTATGGAGCTACATAATCTTGAACAGTTAATTTCTCTGGACTTCATTCATCAATAAGACAGTGAAGCAAATTAACCCTTAGGATCCCTTATAGCTCCAGAATCTGAGGATTCTAAGTTTAGGGTAAACCAAGGAAATGAAAGAAGAGAATGGAAGGGTCAATATCTCAGAATGCTTTTAATAATGGAATGGTGGCCTCAAAGGGTAAAATGGGACAGAGGTAAAAGTGAGAACAGGGTGTGGGGAAGTAGAGAAAGTGGTCAGTCAACTCTGAAAAGCAGGGCAGAAATGAGAGAATTCAAGAAGAGACCGTTCATGAAGTGTTTGTCTTAGGCAATCATTGTGCACTTCAGGATGAAAGACACAAGACCAGGGATGCAATTTGTCATCTCTTAAGAAGTTGTTGAGGAAGAAGTCCTGAGTTAATAACTGTAGGAAGGAGGAGAACTACTCAGGAACAAAGTTTTTGTTGGGACCCTGGTATTGCCACCCATCCCTGAGGAGCCTCGGTTTCATGGCTGACTCCAGGCTGCTGACAGTGTCTTTTCATTCTCAGCTATGACGGTAGAGAATGAGCTCATGAAGTGACTCAGATACATCTTTACACTTGAAAAATCCAAAGAAAATTCTTAGTGGCCCCTCCTAGAAAATCTCAGGGGATGGTTCATCTACTGCAGGCCTTTCCCCTCCTTCTTGCCTCTGCTCACCACCGCAAATAAAAGACTGTTTTTCTGAATACTTATTTTGTTTCACAAGGCCCCAATCTCAAACTAATCTGCAGTTAAAATGTAGACATTGGAGGGGATTTATCTTAGAGAAAGTTCAACTTTCTCAATAAGTACATACTTGCACAATATTCAAAATGACTTTAAGTAAATATTTGGTTTCATTTGCTCCATTCTTTTTTTTTTCTTCCACTCAGGAAAGAATGCACCAAACACATTCACGTCAATTTTCTTTCTTTTTTATTTTTTTAAGCAAATCGCAAAGACCCAGCTTACCAGCTTTCCTTTTTTGTTTTGTTTTGTTTTCTTTTGTTTGAGACAGAGTCCCACTGTCTCACCCAGGCTGTAGGGCAGTGGTGTGATCTCAGCTCACTGCAACCTCCACCTCCCAGGTTCAAGCAATTATCCAGCCTCAGCCTCCTGAGTAGCTAGAACTAAAGGCACACACCACCATGCCCAGCTAATTTTTTAAATTTTTAGTAGAGACGGGGTTTCACCATATTGGCCAGGCTGGTCTTGAACTCCTGACCTCAGGTGATCCGCCCACCTCGGCCTCCCAGAGTGCTGGGATTACAGGCGTGAGCCACCGTGCCTGGCCACAGCTATACTTTTTTAAACCTAAGCTTAACATTACATATTTAAACAATTGTCAAAACTTACCAAGTTGCCAGCATTCATGCACAACTGGAAAACATTCTTAATTTATATTAAACCAGAAATATATTACCATTATTGCATTAATATCTTTCACTACTAAATACTGAAAAAAAAATTGAAGTTATTTCTGTACAACAGGGGTCCCCAACCCTCGGGCCACTGACCTGTAGCAGTCTGTGGCCTGTAGGAACTGGGTCACAGAGCAGGAGGTGAGCAGTGGGCAAGCCAGCAAAGCATCATCTGTGTTTACAGCCACTCCCCATTGCTGGCAATATCTCCTGAGTTCCACCTCCTGTCAGATCAGTGCAGTGTTAGATTCTCATAGGAAGGTGGACCCTACTGTGAACTGCACATGTGAGGGATCTAGGCATCATGCTTCTTATGAGAATCTAATGCCTGATGATCTGTCACTGTCTCCCATCACTCCCAGATGGGACTTCAGGAACACAAGCTCAGGGCTCCCCCCGATTCTACATTAAGATGAGTTGTATAATTATTTCATTATATATTACAGTGTAATAATAATAATAATAGAAATAAAGTGCACAATAAATGTAATGTGCTTGAATCATCCCAAAACCATCTCCAACCCCCACCCCATCCGTGGAGAAATTGTCTTCCATGAAACCAGCCCCTGGTGCCAAAAAAGGTTGAAGCCTGTTGCTGTAGAAGATTCATCCTGTCAATGTTAACTTCACAGCAGGACAATACTAGGAGGTTCACATTTCAGATACAATGGAAAAGCAGATCCATGCTGGTGTTAGTATGCAATCTCATCCTACTACAAAAGGGTAAAGTCTCACCTTGGAGTACGTTTAATAAAAAGGCAAAGGGCACACAGAGATTTCAACAATTTTAAAGACAAAAAAAAAGGTCCCAACAATAAACTCAAAAGTCTATGACAAATAGGGGCTCTGATGAGCTGTTTGTAAATACTTTAGATTAGGTACAATTATACTGAAAGTCGTGTTTGTTTGAAATCTTTAAAAAAAAGTTCCTGTTGGCCTGGCGCGGTGGCTCACGCCTGTAATCCCAGCACTTTGGGAGGCCGAGTTGGGCAGATCACGAGGTCAGGCGATCAAGACCATCCTGGCTAACACGGCGAAACCCTGTCTCTGCTAAAAATATGAAAAAAAATTAGCTGGGCTTGGTGGCATGCACCTGTAGTCCCAGCTACTCAGGAGGCTGAGGCAGGAGAATCGCTTGAACCCGGGAGGCAGAGGTTGCAGTGAGCCGAGATCACACCACTGCACTCCAGCCTGGGCAACAGAGCGAGACTTTGTCTCAAAAAAAAAAAAAAAAAAGTTCCTGTTAATCCTCAAATGGCACTTGTTATTGTTTAACATTTCTGTTAAATGCATGCATTGAATTACTTGTTACCCAAGCCAGAAGCTGCTTCTTACCATTTATCGTTTAGGACTTTAGCCGTCTTTTTCAACATCTATACCTTCTTGACCATCCTCGACCATCCTCTTTGTAGTAATTTTTCTGCCAACCATTTTAGTAGAAGTTGACAGCGATTTAAAGTTGCCCATCCCAGTACCACCAAATGAGGTGGAAGAGAATGAAGTGAGACCCCCGTGACCTGAATGAAGTAAATCCAAAGAAGTCAAAAACTTCCACCAAAAACTTCCCTGAAGACATCATCTGGGTTACGGAATGTGAAGCCAAACTCATGGAACTGTCAAAATGACTTCCACCACCTCTCCGCCAATGAATCCTTCTTTGCCATATTTTTCACAGATGTCCTGCTTTTTAGCATCTGACAGCACTTCATAGGCCTTGGCTACTTGTTTGAATTTTCTCTCTGCTTCTTCTTTATTCTCAGGATTTTTATCTGGGTGTTACTTCAGTGCCAGTTTTCGATATGCCTTTTTAATATCCTCAGTTGAGGCATGTCTCTGCATGCCCAGAACTCCATAGTAATCCACCATGTTTTAACAGATTGTTGGAACAGGTCCAAGGACAGAGGCGCCTGGCAGTGAGATACAGGGGAGGCGAAGTGGTGGCCCAGGTCTCCTCTAGGCTCCAGCACCGCTGTGCTGGTGGTAGTGGCCTGCTCCACTCTTCAAAAACAAAATCCAACTGACAAAATAACATCACTAAAATTTCATTAAATAAAAAATCACTAACATTAAATATAATCAAATAAAAACATAACTATTCCTCTAGCATAGCTACCTACAAATGCAGTAGGGTTTCCTAATTAAAACCGAAAAGAAAATAAACTCACCAAATCCCACTGGAATTCACTGAATGCGGCTAAAAAGTTTTTAAATATAAAACAGTGAGCTTGTTTTGTGAATAAGTCTGTGCATTCTTTTACTTGTTTATTTAAATTATAACTGCTGTGTTTAAATATTACAAAGAAAATAAATATATCCTTTATTGAAAGAAGTGGAAACAATAATTTTAAATGACTTAATTAGCTCTACCAATCCATTCAGCTACTGCTTTTTAGTCTGTACTAGCAGGAAACCATGACTTCCTGAATTTGGAAATGATGCATAGCCCCTAATAAACTTACACAATAATGTTGCCCATTTTTCTTTCAAACGTAACAGCAACTGATCTTTATTCATTTTGTCTAAAGTAACAATTTGCATATCATCTCAATTTTTTAAGCGACTTCTAGTAATATTTGAAGAGTATTCCAGGCATATCTTAGCAGGCAGGGGAGGAAGGTAGACCTACTGGTTTTATTTGCATGAGAATTTCAGGGGACTGATGGTAAAAGAAACATGCCTGGGCCTCTTGGGATTGAGGAGTGGCCCAGAAATCTGGGGATAATGACTCCTGCTTAGCTTCACAGGCATTATACTGTTTGAAGAGAAACTCATTTGAAGGGAAGAAGAGTCAAGACATTACATTGGGCTGGGCACGGTAGTGCACGCCCATAATCCCAGTACTTTGGGAGGTCAAGGCAGGAGAATCACTTGAGGTCAGGAGTTCGAGACTAGCCTGGCCAACATGGCAAAAAAAGGTACTAAAAATACAAAAAAAAAAAAAAAAATCAGCCGGGCATAGTGGCGCACTCCTGTCTCAGCTACTCACGAGGCTGAGGCAGGAGAATTGCTTGAACTCAGGAGGCAGTCCAGCCTGGGCAACAAAGCAAGACTCAAAAAAAAAAAAAAGGATATTACCTTGGTCCATTAGGTAAGTTAAGTGTTTATTTACAAAGGTAAATGGTTTTTAGTACAGTATAACGTGTTATCATTAAAATTGTAAGTCCAAGCTGCACAAAGAATGTGCGCCTAGGAAGGAGGAGAAGGTACAGCAATTACAATATTTATCAAATGGAAAAGCACATTACTAGAAGTGCCGTGGACCACTTAGAACACACTGTGACTATAGCAAAGAAGTTATATTCTGAGGAAAAAAATGAGTAATTTCTGCCCTACTGCTTCCCTTCACCCAACCGTTACCACCGATAGCGAGCCATGGTTTCTAACATTTCACAAGTGAGTCGACTCATTCTTCAAGTAACATGTTATACAAATAAAAGACCAATGAAGGGAAGCTCCTGTATTGGTTTTTTAGATAGCTGGTGAAACATTAGTTCTGGATGTGTGAAAAGGGTGTTTCTGGAAGAGATTAACATTTGAATCAGTAGACGAGGTAAAGAAGATCTGCTCTCAATAATGTGGGCAGGCATCATCCAATCCTTGGAAGGCCTAGATAGAACAAAAAGGTGGAGGAAGGGTGAATTCTCTCCCTCTTCTTAAGCTGGAGCATTCATCCCCCTTTCTTAGACATTGGAACTCCTTGTTCACAAGACTTCAGATTCCAGGACTTACATCACTCCCCAGCACAGATTTCTTAGGCCTTTGGACTCAAACTGAATTATACCACCAGTTTTCCTGGTTCCCCAGCTTGCAGACAGTGTATCATTAGACTTTTGGGCCTCTACGATTGCATGAGCCAATTTCCATAATAAAAATGTATGTGTATTATGGAATATATAGGATACACACACACACACATATCCTGTTGGTTCTGTTTCTGTGGGGAACCCTGACTAATACAGCCTATCACAACAGTGTAGTTATAAATTTATGGACTACAAGTGTGATTTTGTTACATGCATAGATAGTGCACCAGCAAAATAAGGTTTAGAGTACCCATCACCCAAATAACATACATTGTACCTATTTGGTAATTTTTTATCATCCGTTCCACTCCTTCACCTTTCTGAGTGTCCGTTTTCCATCATTCCACACTCTATGTTCATGTATCACAACAGTTTAAAGCTAAATTGGGAGCAGTAAGACTGGTCAAGATTGATTGGATTTGGGATATATTTTACAGATAGAATTGACAGAATTTGATGATAGATTGGGAATTCATAGAATGCAGGAAGTACTATCAGATGAGTAGATTTCTACAAGGAGACTAGAGGACAAGAATTTAGGAGTCAGTTAATTGCACATCCTATGTTTTAGAAGTTCAAATCAATATGTATATAGAGCACATATATGTATATATGCACATATATATAGTTTTTTACATTTACTCATATTAAATTACCATATTAGTATATCAAAAAATGGTTGTCAAAAATTTTATATGCTTAAACCAAATAAAAATAAATTCAAGAGTAATAAGCATATAAATGTTATTTAAAACCATAGCACTTAATTAGATTGTGTATCATGCTGGAGTAAATGGAGAAGAGACACAAAAACTGAGCCCTGGGACACTTCAACCTTTATAGATCAGGAAGATAAAAAGGAAGCAGAAAAGGGAACTAAGAAGAAGTAATGTCTGAGAAAAATTAGAAAATTTTGTCTTAGAAGACAATTGGAGGAAGTATTCCAAGGAGGAGGAATGAATCACATTTGACAAATGCTTTTAATAGGTTAAGTAACCTGAAGACTCAGAAATGACCATACAAATGAAACCAATTAGCTTTACAAAAGGCAATTCATTCATAATGTTGGAAAAAAAAGAAACATGTGTGCTCTAAAAAATAAATTCATTACTAACAATGTCAATTGGTAATTGGCATATGATTTCTCAAAGTTTAGGCTTCCTTTTTTTTACAGTTTAGATATAGTGTATTTCCCCACCACCCTAATAGGTTTAAATAAGTATCTTTGTACATTAAGTCTATTGCTTAAATAATGCAGAAATATAAAATAAAATCTTTTTTTTATTATTTTTTTTTTTTGAGACAGAGTCTGTCTCTGTCACCCAGGTTAGAGTGCAGAGGCTCGACCTCAGCTCACTGCAAGCTCCGCCTCCCAGGTTCACACCATTCTCCTGCCTCAGCCTCCCGAGTGGCTGGGACCACAGGCACCCGCCACCATGCCCGGCTAATTTTTTGTATTTTTTTAGTAGAGGCGGGGTTTCACCGTGTTAGCCAGGATGGTCTCAATCTCCTGACCTCGTGATCCGCCCGCCTCAGCCTCCCAAAGTGCTGGGATTACAGGCATGAGCCACCGCACCCGGTCCAGAAATATAAAATCTTAAGTCAGCAGATGGATTAGACTTCGAGCACCCAGAAGCATGTTCTGGTGGGAAATATCTGTACCCAGGAAATTAATCTTTACCCAGTCTCAGAATAAATGCTCAAAAGAAAAGTATTGAAGCTTTTTGTACCAGACACTTGGAACCTGTCGTGAAGAGATATATTGGCAGAATTATGCACAAGTGGTCAGGTAGGCAGATTTTTTAAAAGAAAAAAAGAAGACGGAAAATGCCAAAATTGATATGCCCAGCAAAACTTTCATTCTATGAAGTGATATGATGTATGGTTTCCTACTTTGTGTAACTGAATCTGTAAATTTCTATATCTTTCATCATAACAAAAATGCCTTCTGACCCTCACATTCATGCAAAGAAGAATATTACGTCCTAGGACAAAGAATCAGAGATTAAAAAAAATTAATGATCATAAATATATATGCACCTAACAATATAGTCTCAAAATATAGAAAATAATAATTTTAAAATTATAGAGAAATTTGTAGCTGGAAATTTTAATCCAGTTCTCTCAGAAATTAATAGTTTAAAGCAACCAAAAATAAATACATAAAAAATTTGAATAACATAATCAATTATTTTGAACTAATAGCTATATAGAGACATTTACACCCAACAACAAAAAAAGAGAGAATGTATATTTAGCACATATAAAGCATTTGTAAAAACTAACTAGTACTAGAACAACTATGACATCAAAGAAGCCTCAACAAATACCAAGTAATTAATAGCATAAAGCTATCTTCTCTAACAATAATATGATAAAATTAAAAATTTATTATAATAAAATAGCTTTAAAAATCATATATATATGGAATATGAAAATATACAACTAAGTACTCTTGGGACAAAGAAGAAATAACGTCGAAATTATAATATACTTCAAATTGAATGACAATGAAAACACTACCTACCAAATGTTGCACCACAGCTTATGTTAAAAGAATATTTAGAGTTTTAAATGTACTTAAAAATAAGAAAGCTATAAAATAACTGAGTCAAAGATTGAGCCAGAAAACAATTACATAAAGCTTATTTTAAATAGTTAACAAAACTAAGTGGTAATTCTTTGAATAGATTAATAAAACAGAAAAGGCCCTAGTAATACTGCTTTTAAAAATATGGAAAAAATTACTAGCAATAAGCTATAGATGTAATAGAGATTTTTAAAATAATAAAATATTATTAAAACTATATGCCAAGACATTTGAAAACCTAGCATAAATGGATATATTTCTGGGGAAAATATAATATGCCAAAATAAACCCAAGAAGAAATATGATACTTGACTAGATGAATCACCATTAAAGAACTGCATATGTGAATCAGGAACACCTCCTCCAAAAAATGACCAAACCTTGGTCCAACATGGTTTTGCAGTTGAGTGCTACCAAACTTTAAAGAAGAGATAGTCCCTTTTCACAAAAAGTTGTTCCAGAATAATAGAAGAAAAGGGTAAGCAGCTCAACTTATTTTATAAAGCTAGTGTAACCTGAAATCCAAAAATAGATGAACAATAGAAGAATAGAAAATTATTAATATTTTTAAACACGCACAAATCTGTAAATAAATTATCAGATAACTGTATCTACTTGTAAAAAAATTATATATCATGATTCAGTATGGTATAGTCAAACAATCCGAGACTGTTCAATATTAGCAAACTTAATGAAATTCACAGTATTAATAAACTAAAAGGAAAAATCATAAAGTCATCTCAATACATAATGAAAAATAATACTTGATAAAGGTCAATACATATTCATGAATAAATTCTCAGAGAACTAAGTGAAAGGAATTTCCTTGACTTGATAAATCTATCTACTAAAAACCCAAGGTTAACTACATTATCTTTTAAGAGCTAGAACAAAATAAAAATTTCCATCGTCTCTGATAATACACATCTTAATGCAGGAAGAAAGAGAAGTATGGGTTATGATGATTGCAAGGTACTATATCCAGATGATATAGTAATGTACAGAAAAAAAAACTGAAACAACAAGCCATTGCAACTAATGAGAGTTAATCAAATTTTACAGAAATCAAATAACAATAAGATGAGGGTAAATGAATAAAAAGTGGACAAGGTATTGGTGATATGGAATTGTTCAAGCACTTCTAACTATCAAAAAAGAAGAACTGAATAAACATACCACATTTAAATTTAATACAATACCAAGGTGTTTTTAAAAGTCCATAGAAATTTTTAGGGGAACTTTGCAAACATTTTTAAGTTTATATGGAGGAATAAAATATCCACATAGCTGTGACTCAATATCAAGTATTGAGACAAATTAGAAAGACAGAACAATAAAAGAGTAGAACTGGTTTGAAACAGACAAAAAGAAAAACTAATGGGGCAAAATAAATAGTCCAGAAATAAGACTATGTATGGATTATATAGGATGTAAAGCAGAAATTCAACTTTTTCCTCACTATATAGAGTGTTATAATATATTTCTCCAAAACATCTACAAAACAACTTGGACTTTTCTCACAAATTCACATTGTGAGAATTTACTGGAATCCCTGATGGAGATGTATTGGAAAAATAAAAGATTTTCATGCCTACACCCAACTCAATATATTGGTTTCACTGGTCGCAATGAAGTCTAGGAAATCTTAAATCCAGTGGTTTTGCTAACACCACAGTGAAGCCAAGGATTCCCAAAGTTCAAACCAATATGCCTCTGAAAAGAACAATACAATATTTATAAGAAAATTTAAATAGAAACATGATGAGGGAAAAAAAGTAACTGACTTGAGGCTCTCAATGTTAGTGAAGTGATCTTCCAAAATATTTTATTGAGGCAAAATAGTTTCTCCAACATTATAGGGACTACTGGAGTTCCTGATGGAGTCGTTCTTTCATGATTAAGTAGTATGGGCTTTTTGAGAAGGAACATATTTTTTCTTACCTTTCCTGCTAAATACAAAGAAAAACCTTTGACATTATGTTGAACAAACATACAAGATTCTGAAAGATGGAGAGAAGATGGTAAGTCAGGTAAGTCAGCCAGGAGCATTAAGACCCAAGGAACAATATGGTAGTGACTATCCTGGGTTTTTGTTTTGCCTGATTTATCCCAGACTTTGAGCTGAAGAAGCTGGCAACCTCAAAAGACAATGATCACAGACAAAAACCAACAAAACAAAACAGTCTCCAGCTAAAGAACAGTCTCTAGCCAAAGAACAAGAAAATGGCAGTTTAGTAAGATAGAAAACTTTTGAAAAATAGCTGTGCTACTCTAGGCAAACACCACAGAAAAAACAAACAAACAAACAAAAAACTATGACACCCATCCCTATACCCCATACCCGAGAGCAAAGGCCCAGTGGGGAGTCTAGACTTCCCCCATCAGTGGTTGCAATGAGGAGTCTCAACCCTGCCACCAGGGTTGTGGCAGGGAAAACTGAGGAGAGGGTTGGAACATTTATCCCCACTAGGTGGTAACAAGGCTCTGCATTCCTCACAGTATCAGTGAAAACCACATAGGGACCCTGGACTGTTACCTCCACCCAGCAGAAATCAAGTACACCTCTCTCTCTCTCTCTCTAATGGAGTGGTGTCAGAGAAAAGCTATGACTCAAGGTTTTCATCACCTCCCAACAATAATGAGGTAAAGCCCCTGCTGTAGTATCAATGGATGCCTCATGGTGAGTGAATCCTCCCAACTTCATCTAGTAGTAGAAAGAAGTGTCCCCTTCGGGTGACAATACAGGCCAACAGGAAACCAGCTAAAAGAGATGGTTTAAATAAGATCTAGGTTTTCAGTACACAGTACTCAAAATTCCAGGTTCAAATTCCAGAACCAGGAAGATTTCATACTGACTGAAAAAGGCAATCAAGTAATGCCAACATTAAAATAACAGAGATGGCAGAATTATCTGAAAAAAAATTTTTTAAGTAACCACCAAAAAAATGTTTCAACAGGCAATTACAAACATGCTTAAAACAAATTTTAAAAAATAGATTATGGTGTTGGGAAATAACTAAATAAAAAGAGAGAGAAAGAGAAAGAGAGAATCTGAGCAAAGAAATAGAGATAAAAAGGACAGCCAATTGGAAATTGTAGAACTGAAAACTATAAAAATTAAAAATTTTAAAAATCAATGGATATATTCAATAGTAGAATGGAAGTGACAGGGGAAAGAATCAGTGAACTGGATGATACAACAATACAAAATTACTAAATTTGAACAACAAAAAGAAATTTTGAAAGACCAGAAAAAAAACCTTCAGGGACATGTGAAACTATAATAAAAAATATATAACATTCTTGTCATAGGAGTCCCAATGTCAGAGGAGAAAGAAGACATGAACAGAAAATTATTCAAAAGACTGGGCATGGTGACTCATGCCTGTAATCTCAGCTCTTTGGGAGGCCAAGGCAGGAGGATTGCTTGAGGCCAGGAGTTTGAGACCAGCCTGGGAAATAAGGAAGACCTCATCTCTACAAAAAATGAACAAAAGCTAGCTGAGTGTGATGGTGTGTGCCTGTAGGCCCAGGTACTCAGGAGGCTGAGATAGGAGGATCACTCAAGCCCAGGAAGTCAGACTGCAGTGAACCATAATCATGCCCCTGCACTCCAGCCTGGGCCACAAGGTAAGAATTTGTCTCAAAAAAAAAAGGAAAGAAGGAAGGAAGGAAGGAAAAGGAAAAAAATTACTCAGAAAAATAATGGCTGAGAAACACTCCAAATTTGGCAGAGCACACAAACCTACAGAGTCAAAAAGCTAAGTGAACCCCAAATATGACAAATCCAAAAAATATATGCCAGGACATGTAATCAAATTTCTGTAAACTAATTTTTTCAAGAATTTTTTGAAAGCAATTTAAAAGAAACCACACTTTATGATGACTTACAATGTTTCAACTTATAATTTTTTTTCTTTACATTGAGTTTATAGGAACATAACTCCATCACAGATTGAAGAGCTCATCATGACTTACAATAGGGTTACAATTTCTACTGAATATGTATTGGTTTTGCACCATTGTAAAGTCGAAAAAAAAGGTTAGTTATAAATCCAGGATCATCTGCTGTGTTGCCAGCATTGAATGCATTTTTGACTTACAATGGTTCATTAGGATGCAGCCCAATCATAAGTCAAGAAGAAACTGTGTAAGAGAAGAATTCAGATAATAGCAGATTTCTCATCAAAAGCCATGAGCACCAGAAGTAAGTAGAACATTTTACAAGTATAGAAAAGAAAAACTGTCAACCCAGAATCCTATATCCAGTCAAAATGTCCTTCAGGAATGAAGGAAAAATCAGACATTCTCAGATGAAAGAAATCCAAAGGAATTTTTCACCAGGTGACCTACCTTAAGCAAATGGCTAAAAGAAGTACTTTAACAGAAAGAAAATTTTTTTTAAAAAAAAGGAAACTTGGAACATCAAAAAAGAAGAAAGGATATGATAGAAAAAAATATGGCTAAATACAATAGACTTTTTCTTTCTTCTTGAGTTTTCTAAATTATGTTCAACAGTTGAAGCAAAAATTATAATATTGTATGTATGATGTCGTTCTAAATGTATGTAGAGGAAATATTTAAAATATTATAAATGGAGAAGAGTAAAGAAACATAAAGGGAAGGAAGGTTTCTATACTTCACTCTAACTGATCAAATAATTACACTAGTAACTGTCAACTTAGGTAAATATAATGTAACACCTAGAGCAACCACTAAGAAAAAAATACAAAGATACTCAAAAACAATAGTGATACATCTAAATGGAATTCTAAAAATTGCTTGAATAACTCACAGGAAGGCAGGAAAAAGGAAGCAGAGAGATGAAAAACAGACAAAGTAAAGATAAAACAAAACAGTGTTGTTTTCATACCCATTGGTGTGGCTAGGAGATGAGATATATTCAATGTCTTATACAAATCCTGGACCTACCTGACCTCTTAGGTCAGTTTCAAGTTCTGTGACATTGTGCTTCCAATGACTATGAACTGTAATAATGTCCGGCTGCTACTTAAAGGCAAGAATTTTGGCCAACTCACTAAGACTAGTTTCACTCATCCCCAACTGCCTTCCCCACAGTTAGTACAGGGAAGAGAAAATTCGGCTAGATCAAGCTTTCTCTGCCTTTATAATACAATTCAATGTCCCTTGGACACATCCTGAACGGTGCACTGTCCTAGACTCACTCTGTAGTCTGGGGAGGGCCTGGAAAGCTGGAAATTATCTTTGTTTTCAAGTTATACAGGGATGAGGAGAGTGGACACACATCAATTACAGGCAAAGTGCTAAATCTACCCTGTGAATTGCCTACATAAGTGAAAAATCAGATCAACTACCTAGAAAAACTCAGAGTTTTAAGAATACTGTTTCTAGAATCCAAATTCCCAAAATGGTTCATTACAGTAGTCTCATTTTTTTTTCAAAACCTTAAATGAAAAGTGCTGTTAGCACTGATATTTCAATATCATTGACAGAAAACATGAGTGGAATAACCCCTAGTGACGTTTCTGTGGTTTCCTGAGATTTGCAGTGATGACAGGCATAAACGTTTGATTTTGTTGAGGAAGTTAGTAGATGGAATTTCGTGGGTTTACAAGAAGCACTTACTATGTATGTTATAACAAGATAATAGTTCAGGATCCCTCTAAATCCTAAGACCACATTCAGAATCATAATCTCAGCTTGAATAGTCTAGTAAGATTATCACACCACTATTCCTTGACTCCTCAAAACCATAGGCTGCTTACTCTCTTGGTCACCTGTGATTTGGGGTATTTGATAACTGTATTTATACCACTTTTAGATTACTAACATCACTACAGTGGAACTTAAATTCTGTTCATCAAAGATGTGATACCAATTTTAAGTAAATATTTGTAATGGCAGATTGAAATTCACATTCTTCCCCTCCACAGGCCCAAAGTAAGGACAGAAGATTTGAAATTGGGTAATTAAATAGCATTTGAAAGTAACTTCTTATAATCAAGCATATCTATCATAAAACTTGATTCCAATTAAAAAACCAAGGTCTTTTCTATTTTTCTACAGTTCTATTAAAATTCATTCATTAAATTTAAGAAATATGGAAATCCTTCACAAATAAAAACATGAGGTGAGTAGAGATTGCAGGCAGACATTTTCATCTATCTAGTTGAGTTTCCAACCTCTTATTTCCCAGAACAATTTTTAAGTAGGACATAGAAATCAGAAAGGCAATATAATCTCAAAATTGGCTGTGATTCAGGGTTGTGTTATTGGTGTCTTCTAGGAAGCCAATTTTTTTAAAAATGAAAGAACACTGTTTTACAAATGGCAAGTCAAAAACATATAGGTTTATTTTAAGGAATTTTAGGTGTGTTTCTACACCCTACTTCTTCTTTGCCAATTTTTATCTATGAAGGAGGGTGGCAGAAATGTTAACTCTCTGGTGGGCTGAGGACAAAACATGAGCATGTATGTGCCCATGTAACTAACATACACAGATGCACAGCCCCCACCCCCTGCAAACATGCGTTGCCTACTTAATTCCTTCTCTGTCTACTTCTCCAACACCATCTAATAAAGGGGATGTGTGAATGGATTGAGAAACTCATTCATTATGGAAGAAATGTTCCATTCCTTGGTTCTGTTGGTCTTGGGAGAGAAGACATGTGTTAGGAGTAAAATGTGCATGACTTCATATTGTTCAGGACAGACTGGCATGGACAAGAGCTGTTTGTGACCACTGAGGACAAGGCTCCCAGGAGTTTGGGGATAACAAATATTAGAGAGGAAAAGAGATTGTAATGGTCATTAATTATGATAGTTTATGTTCTTAGTTTAAGGTAGTTTATTGTTCTTATGGTAGTTTATGTTCTATGGTAGTTTATGTTCTCTCATAAATGTTTTTGAGAGATTCAATTAATGGGTGAACTCCCTGTTCATACTCTGCTTATTTAACTCCTTGTCCTTGGGTTGGAGGAAAAGGTTATATGCAAGATACTGGATGACAGTCAATGGATGGTGAATTGGAAAATATGAGGGAATGCTAAAGCCCCATAGAGTTTAGTTGTGTCAGAGAAATATTTTCATTTATAATTTAATATACTGTAGAAAAAAGTAAACTTTTTAGATATTTTTATTCACTGTAACCTTATCCATCCTTATCTTGGCATCTTGAATCCACGTGAGTATTTTTATTCCAACTGGTTGAGAGGCAGAGATGAATTTTTGAATTTCTAGGTACACACGTTTATTTTTAGGCTCTGTCATTAGAGATGACATGCTATTTTGTTTCCTGCCATAACTGATATTCAGAAAACATTCAGACATTTAGCTAACATGACCTCAAGAACTTCCATGGGTGCTCAGCTCAATATGTGGCAAAAATTCCCTTTTTAAACAGTCTTACTTATCTGTCAAATAAGTCTTACTTATCTGGAAGTATACAGTGCTTCTAGATGTTAGGTTCTATTCTGATGGAGATCCAGCATGGTTCATCACTTCTTTACTTTTTCCTTGTAATGTAATGGTTAATTTTTGGTAATGAAAAATTCATTTATTCTGTAAGGTGTTGAGCAAAGGAAATTGAAAAACTAAAATTAAAAATGAACACAGATGTGAATGGGAGATTCCAGGAAATTTAGAGTTTTTAGATTCATATTTTAAAGTGAGTGAATTTCAGCAGGTACCAGGGACCAGAAATATTGGCTTTTGTATGGGTTTTTAAAAAAGGAGAAAAAAGGAGAGGAGGCCAGGTACGGTGGCTCACACTTATAATCCCAGCACTTTGGGAGGCTGAGGCGGGCAGATCACAAGGTCAAGAGTTCGAGACCAGCCTGGCCAATATGGTGAAACCCTGTCTCTACTAAAAATACAAAAACTAGCATGGCATGATGCTGCATGCCTGTAGTCCTAGCTACTCGGGAGGCTGAGGTAGGAGAATCGCTTGAACACAGGAGGCGGAGGTTGCAGTGAACTGAGATCACACCACTGCACTCCAGCCTGGGTGACAGAATGAGACTCCGACTCAACATAAATAAATCAAATAAATAAATAAATAAAGGAGGGGAGGGGAGAGGACAATTCATCTGGAGGTTATTTGTGTGTGTGTGTGTGTGTGTGTGTGTGTGTGTGTGTGATTTTCTAAAGTTAAATTTAATTTTGCAATTAGTTGATGTTACCCAGATATCTTGCTAGTTTTTACTAGTTCTAATAATTTCCTGCTGATTCTTATGAATGTTCTATACAAATACTTCTATCAACTTCTTTTCTAATCCTCATACTTTTTTATTTTTCCATTGCATTGTATGAATTGCAGTATTATATTCAATATTAAAATCAAAACTAAAAAATAAGTGTGTGTGTGTTGTTTAAAGTAAGGATTAAATTGTGTGTGTGTGTGTGTTGTTTAAAGTAAGGATTAAATTGTATTTTTCCACTTAGGGTGAGCCAATATAGCTCTGAGATGGATGTGTAGAATAGTTGTTATATATATGAACACTGAAGCCAAACTGTCTGGGTTGGAATCCATGCTTGGGAGTCTTCAAGTTATCCATCTCTCTGTACCTGTGCTTTAGATTTGTCAGCTGTAAAATGGTGCTAAGAATATTCATATGGTTCTTATGAGATCAAGTCAATACACATTTCAACATTTGAAACAGTGCTAGTACACACTAAATATTCAGTAAGTTTTAATTGTCATTATTATTTTATAGGTCAACATTATTTTTTAAATAATCCACTGTTTCATGAATGATTTAAGTAACTAATCTATTCTTATCAGTTTTGCATCTGCACATAGGCATGATTTTGGAACCTCTATTCTACTCTAATAGTCTATTTGCCTCTTCTTGTGCCAGTGCTAGAGTAATTTAATTGTCACATATTTGCTGTAAACCTTGTTATCTTAAGGTATACTCTCTCATCTTTTCTCTTCTTTTCTAAATTGCTATGGATATCCACAATTTTTATTTGAATTGCATTAAATTTACAGATTAGAATGGGAATAAATATTATCTTTACCATGTTATTTTTTCATTCAGAGATGTGGTATAGCTTTCCATGCATTTAGATTTTTTTTGTGTGTTCTCCAATAGTGGGTTAAAATATTTCTCTGTAAAAGTCTTATTCATTTTTTAAGGTTTAGTGCCATTATATATGGGATTATATTTTCTGCTTAATAATAACTGGTTTAAAAGACAGAGAAATTGTTACTTTTTAGGGTATAATGTACCCCTATTTTAAGTGAATTGTGTGAGATTTATTATAAATATTTTTATTATTAGTTGTTAAATTTATTAGATGCTTTTTCTACATCTGTCAAGGTGATTAAATAATTGTTTCCCTTCATTCTGTTAAAATGGTGAATTAGGTTGATTTTCTAAAGTTAAATTTAATTTTGCAATTAGTTGATGTTACCCAGATATCTTGCTAATTTTTACTAGTTCTAATAATTTCCTGCTGATTCTTATGAATGTTCTATACAAATACTTCTATCAACTTCTTTTCTAATCCTCATACTTTTTTATTTTTCCACTGCATTGTATGAATTGCAGTATTATATTCAATATTAAAATCAAAACTAAAAAATATATATATAAAAGGCTAATTTCACAGCATCTAGGGAAGGATCTTAAGATGTAAAAGCACAAATCCATAAAGGGGAAGTCTTATGGATTTGATTTTCTCTGATGACGGACCCAGAGATGATATTTCCATTTGGCAAAGAATACATAGGCTGTACAAGGGTCTCCTGCAAATCAGCAAGAAAAGATGGGAAACCCAATAGTAGAATTAGCAGAGAATATGACTATACAATCCACAGACAGGAAGCATAAGTACCTGATAAACAAATGAAAAAGAACCTTATTAGCAATCAGAGAAATGCCAAACTAAAATAACAATGAAATAGTACTTCATACCCATAATTTTGGCCAAAATAAAATGTTGAGCAGTCTTCAATCATGAGTAAAAAATATGGCAGTGAGAATCTTTGTGTGGATGCATATACTCATGCAGCCAAACAGAAGAGCAAATTGGAAATAATTACAAAAGTTGACTACATGCTTGCTGTGAAACTAGTGATTATAATTCTGTTATATAACATCCCCTGCCAAGGAAACCTTTTATACTGGTAAAAATATATATGTAGGATGTTCACTGTAGCATTGTCCTAGTTAGAAACAAACTAAATAGCTATCAATAGAGAAATTGATGAAATACGTGGAAATCAAGAAGAATGAACTTCTGCATCATATTGACATCGATAGATTTCAAAAACATAATGTTGAGTGAAACAAAATAACAAGGTACATCAGATGAGACCATTTCTGTAAATTGAAAGCACATACCTATAACAATACTATTTATTGCTTATGAATATATATATGCAAATAAATATATAAAAATGCCTTGGAAAAACTCCCATTAAATACACAAGAATAAATGTCTTTGGTGGGAAAATGGATTTGGAGATGGGGACATATAGAATAATAAAATTACATGAAGGAATCAAATGCAAAAGGGAAGTGGTACATGGGTCAATTCTGCTATAAAGTGAGAATTATGATCAATCTAATTCTATGAGTGTTTAATTTTTAAAAACTGAGAGGGAGTAAGGGAAGGAGGAAGGAAAGAAAGGATAAATTTAAAAAAAAAAATGAATAGCTGTTCTGAAGAGTCAGAATTATGCCGAAAAGCCAACAAATAAGAGGAATGAAAATACTAGCTCTAGCTCTCAAGCAGGGAATGAGTTCTGTAAAGTAAACTTAAAGTGCCTAATGGAACTATTCACAGAGGATCTAAAGAAAACTGGTAAGAAACAAAAAATCAGCACATACCTTTAGGGTGGAAAACATCTGACATCCCCAACCACCCTCCCATCCCCCAGTCTCACCACCCCTCATTACAGCCATCTTGCCAATCCTGAAAATATGGAGTTCTTTTCTGCTTGAGGAAACCTTTTGAGAATCTTTCAGTTAGCTTTTTTAAATGGATAATGATAGACATAGTGCTATATTTTAGGCAAGGATTCAAGTTTGGTGAATCACAGGGATTTTCTAATTTCAATCATCAGTAGCCTTGGTTAGTGGAATCTGCTCTAGTGTGACTGATGTTTTCCCAGAAGGATGTTGTACCACCCTACTGAAGCTTCTCTGAGTCCTCTCTACTCACAAAAAGAAAATCTAGTTGACTGAATTATCTTATTTCCCTATAGTCAGCTCTCAGGGAAAAAATATTTATGCTGCTGTGGTTAAACCTCTGGAAAACAGACATATGTGCAGAGAGAAAAAAAAAGGAGTGAGTGAAAGTAGCTTTAGCTGGAGAGGGATAGAAAGAAGTTGAGCTGGCTTAGCCAAGTCATCAAGAGACTAGATGCAGAGACTCATGATAGCTTAGGACTTTGGTGCAGTCTTGAGAAATTAAGCATTTTCAAGCCAGCAGGTGTGGCAATCCCCCAGTGAAGGACATTCATGCTATCTTGTTTAGCCTTTGTGAGAGATGCAATGATGATCTCTAAACGAGCAGGTCCTGTCTGGTATGGTGTTCATACAGGGGTGCACCCATGAGGATGAAGAATCTGCATGTCTCTTTGGAGGTGGTGCAGAGCAAAATGAATCTGTCATTCACCAACATGTACTTCACGGTCCAGTTCCAATGCCCAGGCCTTAGAGACTCCGGGACTCTTATCCCCTTAACCTCACATGCACAGATACATACATACAAACACTCAAATGGAAAAAAATCAAGATTATGCAAGGTCTATCTAGGTCCAGTGTGTACTCTGGATCTCAAGTGCCAGGTGTCCTATGGCTTAAAAGGAGAAGAAAGGACTGAGAAAGAAAGGACCTAAAATTTGAGAGAGCCTCCCAACCTAGCGATTTCCCAAGCTCTGCATTAACTCAGTGACTGTTCACAACCACAACAACCCCGTGCAGTATGTATTATCATTATTATCCCATTATAACCAATAAGGACCTGAAGATCAGAGATAAAATGCCATGCTCATCATCGTGAAGCGAGAAGCCGTGGCCAGCACCTTCACCCATTCCTTTTCTGTCTTCACCAGCTGTGCTCTTCTCCCTGTAAAATGCCTGAAAGATTCAATGGAGCAGTGACACAAAAATAAAATCATTTCTCCATTAGAAGTAAATTGTAATTACAGCTATCAAGTCCTCCTTTTTTGATGGACAGTGGAATGATGTAAGTGTCCTTCAGGCAGTAGTGATCCTTAATCGATATTGTACTCAACTAATACAATGAGAAGATTGGCCTAGGAAGTGTCTAAATTTTTTTATATCTAACTCATTTTGTGGTGTTCCCTTCCCAAAGGATACTCTCCTTTCCTACTGTCATCTAGGACATCTCATGCTGGGTGACTTCCCAGTACCAGCCTTTAGAGGGTGTCTTGTTCAGTAACAGACCTTGCTTTGTTTCAGAACCAAATAAAACAACTCCCCACTGCCTTTACCTCTCCAGGAAATCTTCCCCAAACTGTCTGGTTTAATTTACTTCGTGGTTTCTGAAATGTCTCCGACTATTGATTCTTTTGGGTAATAATGAAGACATTCTGGAAGTAATAAGAAGGCTTATTCATACTTAAGTGTGAATTAGTTCAGACAACAGGCTGTTCTCTTAAAACCCACATGAAATTGCTCTGTAAGGAGAAAGTAGGGGTGGCATTATTAGAAGGGAAGAGATACTATTTGAGAATACTGTGAAAGTGGAAGCCAGCATAACTGGGATCTTATGCAGCTGAAGAGCAATTTAAAGTGCTATCCCTCTAGAATTGGAATGGAGAGGATGTCAGGAGATGAAAAAATAGAGTGATAAACAGGTAGATGAGAGGTGCAAAGGCAGAAGGTACATTTTACCTCCACACCAACTCTACCTATCCAACCATCTAAGAACTTGAGATTCTCCATGCAGATGTTCAGTGAGACCGATTGCCTGCTTCTCAGGAGTCAGCACTTTGCAGAGTCACGTCTGCAAACCAAAACACAATTCCTAGCCTCTTCCTGCCTAGCTAAGCGGGAATTCTCTGCACTCATAGTGTAAAGTAACTGTTTCGGAGAACTGTGGCTTCTATACTATCTCATGACAAAATGAAAGAAATTGAACTCAAATTGCAGCACATCTGAAGCAGGTAAGCTGTAAGAAAGAATTACTGATGACTAGATCTTCACTTCTGTGGTTCCATATCTCTAGTTTGTGTGGTTGGGTGGAGAGGCTTCTTTTTCATGTATTTTACTAGAAGCATATTATTAAAGGGAGTTTTCATATGACTGTGGATTCAGAGTTGAGTTTTTGTGTTGTGTGTGTGTAAATGAGAGACAGAGAGGGAGAAGAAAAATAAGAAAAAGAGGCGGAGTAAGTGTTTCCCCAACCTACTGAAGTCTTTGCAAATTCTTCCAGAGTCTTTGCAAGTGGGTAACAGTTTAATCCTTACCTTTTTCCCTCTCTGATTACTAAGAAGTAACAGGAGATGGAAACCTATTTGAGTGTGGAGACTGTGCAGTGGTGTGTTCATTAGCATTCTCCTGTAAGTTTCTAATAAATGTGTGTGGTTACACAGAGATGATATAACCAGTTTGTGGGGAATGCTGCTCTGCACACATTGCAGCTGGCTCACTTCCAGCAGTGTACTATGCTACCTCTAAGAAGTATCAGGCTCCAAATAGGCTGAGGATTTTTAACCCTTGTGAGTTTGCTGGCACAAAGAAAAAGAACAAGATTTTGCCTCAGAATTTTTTGGTTTTGGTAGTGCTTGTACCCCAAACAGAGATCAAAGTGCCTTGCACATAGGATGATAGTGGTAAAAACAATATCCTAGGGACTTTTACATCAAAATTAAATAAATGAGTTCATTTTAGAGAAGTAGACAGAATGTTTGCAGTATCTGGGGAGAAAATGCTACAAAACTCAGACCTTGATCATTGTGACAGCCAGAGGCAAACCCAACTACAATTTCCAGTTTGTTTTTTAAAAGAAAAAAAAAAACTTTTATTTTAGATTCAGAGGTATACATGCATGTTTGTTACATAGGTAAACTGCATGTCACGGGGATTTGGGGTACAAATAATTTTGTCACCTAGTATACCATAGTTATTTTCTTCTGATCCTCTGCCTCCTCCTAACCTTCACCCTCTGATAGGCCCCAGTGTCTGTTGTTCCCCTCTTTGTGTTCATGAGTTCTCATCATTTAGCTCCTACTTATAAGTGAGAACATGTGGTATTTGATTTTCTGTTCCTGCATTAGCTTGTTAAGGATAGTGACCTCCAGCTCGATCCATGTTGCTGCAAAGGACATGATTTCATTCTTTTTTATGGCTACATAGTATTCCATGGTGTATATGTACCACAATTTCATTTTTCAGTCTACCATTGATGGACATTTAGGTTGATTCTATGTCTTTGTTATTGTGAATAGCGCTGCAATAAACATATGTGTGCATGTGTCTTTATGATGGAACAATTTATATTGCTTTGGTTATATAACCAGTAATGGGTTTTCTGGGTCGAATGGTAGTTCTGTTTTTATCTCTTTGAGGAATCACCACACTGCTTTCTACAATGACTGAACTAATTCATACTCCCGCCAACAGTGTATAAGTGTTCCTTTTTCTCTGCAATCTCACCAGCATCTGTTATTTTTTGACTTTTTAATGGTAGCCATTTTGACTTTTTGAGATGGTATCTCATTGTGGTTTTGATTTGCGTTTCTCTACTGATCAGACATTGAGCTTTCTTTTTATATGGTTTTTGGCTACATGTATGTCTTACTTTGAAAAGTGTCTGTTCATGTCTTTTGCCCACTTTTTAAGAAGGTTATTTGTTTTTTCTTGTAAATCTGTTTAAGTTTCTTATAGATGCTGGATATTAGGTCTTTGTCAGATGCATAGTTTGCAAATACTTTCTCTCATTATATAGGATTTCTGTTTACTCTGTTGACAGTTTCTTTTGCTGTGCAGAAGCTCTTTAGTTTAATTATATCCCATTTGTCAATTTTTACTTTTGTTGCAATTGCTTTTGGTGTCCTTCTCGTGAAATCTTTGCCAGTTCCTATATCCAGAATGGTATTGCCCAGGTTGTCTTCCAGGGTTTTTTATAGTTTTGGGTTTTACATTTAAGTCTTTAATCCACCTTTGTATATGGTGTAAGAAGAGGTCCGATTTCAATCTTTTGCATATCGCTAACAAGCTATCCCAGGACCATTAATTAAATGGGGAATCCTTTATCCATTGCTTGTTTTTGTCAGCTTGGTCAAAAATCAGTTGGCTATAGGTGTGAAGCCTTGTTTCTGGGCTCTCTATTCTGTGTCATTGGTTTATGTGGCTGTTTTTGTACCAATACCATGCTGTTTTGGTTACTGTAGCACTGAGTATAGTTTGAAGTCAGGTAGTGTGATACCTCCAGCTTTGTTCTTTTTGCTTGGCTATTCGGGCTCTATTTTGGTTCCATATGAATTTTAAAAGTGTTTTTTCTAGTTCTGTAAAGAATGTCATTGTTAGTTTGATAGGAATAGCATTGGATCTATAAATTGCTTTGAGCAGTATGGCTGTTTTAATGATATTGATTCTTCTGATCCATGAGCTTGGAATGTTTTTCCATGTTTGTGTCTTCTCTGATTTCTTTGAGCAGTGTTTTGTAATTCTCATTATAAAGATCTTTCACCTCCCTGGTTAGGTGTATTCCTAGGTATTTTATTCTTTTTGTAGCAGTTGTGATTGGGATTGCCTTCCTGATTTGGCGCTTGGCTTGGCTGTTGGTGGTGTATAGGAAAGCTAGTGATTTTTGTACGTTGATTTTGTGTCCTAAAACTTTGCTGATGTTGTTCATCAGCTGAAGGATCTTTTGGGCTGAAATTATAGGGTTTTCTAGATATACAGTCACATTGTCTGCAAACAGGGATAGTTTGACTTCCTCTTTTCCTATTTGGATGCCCTTTATTTCTTTCTCTTTCCTGATTACCCTGGCAGCACTTCCAATACTATGTTGAATTGGAGTGGTGAGAGAGGGCATCTTTGTCTTGTGTCAGTTTTCAAGGGGAATGCTTCCACCTTTTGCTCATTCAGTATGATGTTGGCTGTGGGCTTGTCATAGATGGGTGTTATTGTTTTGAGGTATGTTCCTTCAATACTTAGTTTATTGAGAGTTTTTAACATGAAGTTTTAACATGTTGAATTTTATCAAAAGCCTTTTCTGCATCTGTTGAGGTAATTATGTTGTTTTTGCCTTTAGTTCTGTTTATGTGATGAATCACATTTATTGATTTGCATGTTAAATCAACGTTGCATCCCAAGAATAAAGCCTACTTGATCATGGTGGATTAGTTTTTTGATGTGCTGCTAGATTTAGTTTGCTAGTATTTTATTGAAGATATTTACATCAATGTTGATCAAGGATATTGGCCTGAAGTTTTCTTTTTTGTTGTGTCTCTGCCAGGTTTTAATATCAGGATGATGCTGGCCTCATAGAATGAGTTGGAGGAGTCCCTTCTCAATTTTTTGAAACAGTTTCAGTAGAAATGGCAGCAGCTCTTCTTTGTGCATATGGTAGAAGTCAGCTATAAATTCATGTGGTCCTGGGCTTCTTTTTACAATTTCCATTTCATATTCAAAGCAAACTAAATAGTTTGCCTTCTGTTTGTGGAGACCAAGTAACAGTGAGATTTTACTTCAGAAGCAAAGGTCCAGAATAGCTCTTCACATGTTTGTAACAGAGTTTGGATGCCTTATTACTAAGGCTTAGTCTGTGGCCTCTTTGGGATCCAAAGCTTCATGTGTTTGCTGGAATGTAACAGCTCTGTCATGAGTCCTACTCTTTTTTCTTCTGCCTACTTTTTTGGAAATCCACACAGAAGCCGTGTTTGTTTGCAGAATCTGCAAATGAGGGGATTAGCAGGAAGCAGATAATTTGTGGAATGGGCAATAGAAGCAACTCTCTCAATGAGATCTAAACAATCTTCCAGTCTCTGCTCCTGTGATACAATTTAGTAGGGATATTGGAGCTTGTGCAGAGCCAAACCTTTAGGAGGGACTCTTCCAGGAAATCTGGGTCTCATGCATAAGAATGAAACCTCAGGACACTCTGTCTTCATTGCTAAAAATCTCCTTTACTTTCATGCTTCACCAGGGTGGTCTTCTTGGCCTCCTTTATGCCTCTTTTCTACCTCACTGTTGAGGAAGCAGTTCTTGCCATGCAATTATTACATTTATTAAATTGTAGATTACTATGAGATGTAAACTCTTCCAACTTGTACCAAATTTCAGTGAGTTGAACAATAGCTGTGATTCCTATAAAAGAAAACAGAGAGGCGAGGCACAGAAGTAGTTAATTATGGAAAACAGAACCCAAGAACCTCTTATGGCCTCCAACTGGCATTGAAAAACTTTTAGTAAACATAGACTAAGCCCTCTGTATTTCAGAGTTAATGAAGTAAAGTAGCATTTCTGCTACTCATTCCAAGATGAAAATAACACCCTAGTAACAGCTGCAGATACAAAAATCCCAGACTTCCATGGATCCTTAAGCCATGCTTATGAAAGCTTGGCTAAACTTAATGGAACAAAACTATTGCATCTTTATATTCAAAGTATCTCATCTACAAACTTCCAGAAATATCAGTCCCAATTCACAACTAACAAAGTATCTGCAGAAATCTAGGCTTAGAGTCACACATTTGAATCACTCATGTATAATGAACAAACAAATAAATGCTTAGTGAGATCATTTAACATATTCAGTAGTGTGGGCCAGGGGAAAAAAGAATCAGTGATGCATTATATGCCCTCACCTAGTTGGAAAGACATATAGAACTACTATAAAGGATACCGTACTTGTACAGAAGGAGCCATGGATACTATAAAGATCAACACTGTGGCAAGTTTCCCAGGAAAAGAGAAAGAAACTGAGCCGAGCCTTGAAGTATACACAGAAGAAGAGCCTGTGTTATCAGTGAGAGGAAAAATAAAGGCAAGTACAGGCAAAACTGAATTGAATTCAATCATTATAAAATATGTACTAACCACCATTATGACCAAGCATCATGGGAGTATGAAACAGGGTGAACAACATATTCTTTTTTAATCCTAAGAGTTTGTCAAATGAAGCCAACGCTCAATTCCTTCTTGATGACTTTCACATTTAAACATGCAACTCTTATTTAAGCTATGTGTTCTACTCCGCCATCTTGGTATACAAAAAAAAGTGCATAGCTGAAACGCTGATTATTAGATTCAACGGAGAGAATAAAAAGTTAATTCAAAATATTCAAAGAGATTTTGTTTTAAGTCTTCCATCTGAGACAACAGTCTCATTGGAATAAGATAAATATCCTGATTCTGGAGTAGGCAGTGAAATGTTACTAAATTTTGTATATGAATCTCTCCTATATATAGGGAAAGGGGAAAAGAGCAAAAATAACTCACGATTTTTAAGCTGAGTTTTTAAGAAACCCAAGAGTCTATGGGCAGATTTCCCATTTTCTGTAAATGTTTAAATAGAACTTAATTTTATAAATATAATCTAAATAACTTTTTTAGTTATAGTAAAAATCCATTTATTTTACGCCAGATTTTGAAACACCAGAGTCCAGCAATCCTAAACATGCTGGACCAAATGTTATCCAAGGTAGACTTCTTTCATAGGATTTTTTTTTTCTCATGGAAAGATCTTTTACTGAATGATTTGTTCTATAGAATCTTTATGTCATTCATTGTAGTAGCTAACATTTATGGCATGTTTAGTGAGTGCCAGATTCTTGAGCTAAGCATTTTACATGAGATGATTTAATGCTCACAACAAATCTATAAAATAGACACTAATAGCCCCATTTTGTGATGGGGTACATGAAGCTGAAGAGAAAACAGACAATGTTCTAAAGCAAATGGTGAAGCCAGGATTGGCACCTAGAGAGGCTAACAGTAGGGGTTAAGCCCTTATCTACTACCCCAGAATGCCCTAAAGATATCTACATGACAAAATTTAGCACAGACTAAATGAGTATGATACATTCTTGCAGTTAGTGGTAATAGTACAATGCCCTTTCTCCCTAACAGTCTACTTGTACCTAGATTGGCTAAAGAACTTTGGTATTTTTCACATAACAAATCACTTTTTATTCTCAGAGATGCTCAGAGCACTTTGCCTCTCATACATAATGCATGATTATGAAGAGAGTACAGGAATTATTTTAAGATGCAATTCTTCATTCTTTAGTTAAACATTATTAATGTTCATGTTATTTATGCTCAAGGTTATTTTTTCCTCATTGCTAAAAACATCAGCCATTTTAAAATTATACCCAACGGCAAGTTATCCAATAAGAAATACCATGATGTAATTACAAGGTGGAAATTATATTTTAAAAAATAAAATAACACTATGTCTTTTAGGCTGCCTAGGCTAATGAAAATACTTTGATTTTAGTCCAGCCAGGATATATCACTGGCAGCTCCAGAATTAGTTTACCTTTTTCCTCAGAAGCTTTAACTTATCACCTTCTGCAATCTACTGTCTGGGAAGTCAAGAATGCAAACTGCATTTCATATCTTTTACACCTCGAGTTTATCTCCCCCCATTTAGATGATGTGATATTCTGCCAAAATTGCAGGATTTAAATGCATTCTGCAGCCTTAGTTCAAGTAGCTAATTTTCTCTAAGAAGTTTTTTTTTCTTTTTCTTTTACATCAGACATCAGCAGGATATCACTGTATAAACATAAACTGTTAAAGACAGTTTTCAGATTTCAATGACATCATTTTTCTGCCCCACTTAGGAGGTTTTATTTATTTTTAAAAATCATTTTATTTTTATTCTAATAACCAATCACATGGTTTTAAGTGCCCAGTTCAGAGTCTAAAATGGACAATACTTATTAAAGATTTTATTCACAATAAAACTAAATCTTTAAAGTATTTATTTGTCTATGAATAGAATTCCTTTGTGCCCTTACCTTGGAAAGGTAGTAAGAACATAGCTAAAAGTCCTGGTTTTCATTTACTTTGATCCCACAAACCTTCCAGAAACCAGAAACATCAAAATACGATCTTTTAATAATATTAACCTGTAGTAGAAAGAAATATGGTTTGAATAGACAAACGGCCTGTTAAAGTGAAGCCATTGTAGGACTTGGAATTTGTGTCCCCTAAAGACTGAACACAACTACAAATTACATGAACCTAACTTTAGGGCTGGTGGTGGTGTTTTAACTTCAACATCAGGTCATCACACCAAGACCAATATCTATTAGATGCGCTAACCATTTCTTTCTTGTACTCTTCTCTCTCTCTCTTTTTTTCCCCCTGTTGTCTGATTCCTCATCTGGCAGTTGATTTCAGATCTCTTCTTCTGCAAAGAATTCCCTTAGTACACGGTACTTACCTGAGGCAGCTGGCCCCACCATGTGTTTCCGATGCTTGGTAACAGACAGAATACAATCCTTTGATTCAAATGAGAAAGGTGCAAGCTTTCAGCAAAATGACTTTCCTTTCCAAATTCATTTCAAAGAAGTTTAAAAATAATATAATGTTAACAAGAAAATGTGTTTTAATGCACAGTGAGTAAGGAAACTCGGATTCAGTTAGGGTGGGATGAAACCCCATTGCCCTTTTCTCTATCTCTCCTCCCACCAAGGGGTCCCATTGTAGGTGCATTTATGACAAGTGGGAAGCAAAGCAGGTTAAATAAAGCTCCATCATCCTAGCCAGAAGATCAACTATGGGAACATCAGGAAACTAGAAAGTGCTAGGAACAGGAAGGATCTTGGGAAAGTAACCCCACAAATTTATTTATGAACTCCTAGGCTTTCTCTCAAGTTGTATATGCATTAATTGGATCCTAAACAGCTTAACAAACACTATGAGAACTGAACTATGAGATAGGTCCTAGAATGGCCATTGGGTGATGTGTACATTGGACAGATCAGAAAAGTACTTACAAAGGCTTTGAGAATAAAGCTTACATTGGAACTGCAATTCACAGAAGGCTGGACAGAACTTGTGAGCTAGATAAAATTGGGCCAATTGCCTGCTAAAACAAAAAATATCAACATTCTCCATAGGATTTAAACAAAACCAAGAGTCACTTAATGTAACATTCAAAATATCCAGGCTACAATCTAAAATTATTTGTCATATAAAGAACTAGTAAATCTCAATCTGTATGGAAAAAGACAACCAATAGACAGCAACACTGAAGTGACACAGATGTTGAAATTATCTTACAAAGACCTTATAATAAATAAAGGAAAGCACTCTAGGAATCAAAGAAAAGATTAAAATTCTCAACAACAAAAAAGGGAAGAAGATACTGGGAGAAAGATAACAGAGCCTCATTTTATAGTAATATGTCAAAAGATCTAATAGTTGTGCCATTATAATACCAAAGAAGAGAAAGAGTCCAGTGCTAAAATTTTTTTGAAGATATGATGGCTGTAACTTTGAAAATATGGTGAAATATGTAGATGTACAGATTCAAGAAGCTCAGGAATCCCAAACAAGAGAAACTCAAAGAAATCTATCATAATTAAACCGCTAAAAATTAAGACAAAAAATTAGAAAGTAATCAGAGTAGATGACATATTATTTATAAGAAAAAACTTCAGATTAATTGGAAACCATGGAGGTCAGATGCAATTGAATACATTTTAAAGAACTACAACTGTTAACCTAGACTGCTCTACTGTATGCAGTGAAACAGCCTTCAGAAAAAAAGGTGAAGAAAATGCTTTCCCAATAGAAGACAAATTAAGGAATACATTATCAGCATATCTGTTCTGAAATAATTGATAACAGATATTTCACTGACAGAAAGTAAAATGATAGCAGAAGGAAATTCGGAACATCAGGAATAAAGGAAGAGCAATAGAAATGACAAATATCTATGCAAACATATTATTATATGTGAATATATTATTTTTTCCTCTCATGTTCTTTTCATTATTATTGTCGTAAGCCTTCTCAAGTGACTCCCAATGTGATCCATCCTTCCTGGTATTCATGCACTTGTGTAAATCCCTTTCCTTGAGTGTGGACTAAACCTAATAACTTGATTCTAACAAATACAGCTTGAGCATCCCTAATCTGAAGATTCAAAATCTGAAATGCTCCAAAATTTGAAATTTTGAGTGCCAACATGATGCCACAAGTGGAAAATTCCACACCTGATGTGATGGGTTGCAGTCAAAACTTTGTTTCATGAACAAAATTATTTTGTGTTTAGACTTGGGTGCCATCTCCATAATATATCATTATGTATAGGCAAATATTCCAAGATCAAAAAATATACTGAAATTTGAAACACTTCTGATCCCAAACATTTCAGATAAGGGATGCTCAACTTGTAGAATATGGCAAAATGAAGAAATCTCACTTCCATGATTAAGTTATCAAAGATTGTAACTCTGGGAGTGGTGGTACATGCTTGCCATTCCAGATACTTGGGAGGCTAAGGTGGGAGGATTGCTTGAGCCCAGTAATTTGAAACCAGTCTGAGCAACATAGCAAGACCTTGTCTCAAAAAAAAAAATTTAAAGGCAGGAGGCAGTGGCTCATGCCTGTAATTCCATCGCTTTGAGAGGTGGAGGCAGGAGGAGCACTTGAGTCCAAGAGTTTGAGGCTGCAGTGATCTATGATTGCACCGCTGCACTCCAGCCTGAGCAACCGAGCAAGACCTTGTCTCTATAATTAATTGAATTGAGATTCCCATTTTTTTACCCAGTTGTGTCATTTTGTATTCTCACTCACAATATATGAGAGTTCCAGTTGCTCCACATCTTTGTCAGCACTTGAAATTGTCAGCATTTTAATTGTAGCCATTATCATAGATGTATATCTCATTTTAATTTTAAAACAAAGATACAAAGTATAGCTGCTCTGGAAAAGTTTGGCCATGTTTTATAAAGTTAAATACACACTTAGAATATGGTCTAGAAATTCTACTCCTATTTGCTTTAGAGAAAGGAAACTTATGTTCATACAAAAACCTGTACACAAATGTTTATAGTTGCTAAAATTGGAAACAACTGTGGTCCTTGAACAGGTGAATGGGTAAACAAATTATGGTACATTTATATAGTGGAATATTATTCAGCAATAAAAGGAATGAATTATTTATATATGCAATGACATGAATGAATCTTAAAGGTGCTAGTCTCAGTAAAAGAAGCCAGTCTCAAAAAGTTAAATACTCTATGATTCCATTTTCTAAAATGTTTAATTATTATGGGTACCTACTAGTTATATATACTTAGGGAGTACTGGTGATGTTTTGATACAGGCTTACAATGTGTAATGATCAAATCAAGATAATTGGGGTATCCATCAACTCAAGCCTTTATGACTTCTTTGTGTTAGGAATATTCCAATTCCACTCTTTTGGTTATTCAAAAAATATACAGAGAATTATTATTAGCTATAGTCACTTTAGTGTGCTTCCAAATACTAGATCTTATTCATTCCATCTAAATGTGTTTTTGTACTCATTAACCACCCCACTTTATCCCTCTCTCCCTGCTACCTTTCTCAGCTTCTGGCAACCATCATTCCACTATCTCCATAAGTTTAATTTCTTGTAGTTCCCACGTATGAATCAGAACATGCAATATTTGTCTTTCGGTGCCTAATTCATTTCATTTAACATAATGTCCTCCAGTTCCATGCATGTTGTTGCAAATGATAGAATTTTATTCTTTTTTATGGCCAAACAGTACTCCATTGTGTACATGTACCACATTTTCTTTACCCATTCATCTGTTGATGGACACTTAAGTTGCTTTCACATCCTGGCTATTGTGAATACTTCTGTAATAAACATGAAAGTGTAGTTATCTCTTTGATATACTGACTTCCTTTCTTTTAGACATACACCCAGCAGTAGGATTTCCAGATCTTATGGCAGTTCTATTTTTTGTTTTTTTGAGGAAGCTCCATACTGTTCTCCATAGTAGCTGAGGCAATCTCAAAAGGATAAAACTATAGTGTCAGAGAATAGATCAATGGTTACAAAAACTTGGGTGGGAAGAGGTTACACCTGGCTTGAGGAAGATTCTTGGGATGATAGAATGATTTTGTACTCTGGTTGCAGTGATAGCTTAAGAATCTATGCGTGTGTTAAACTTCACAGACTTGCATACCAAAAGAAAGCCAACATTACTGTATGTTAAGTTTCAAAATACAATTTTTAAGAATTGAGAATAAAATTATGGGCAGGCATAGTGGCTCACGCCTATAATCTCAGCACTTTGGGAGGCTGAGGTGAACAGATCACTTGAGTCCAGGAGTTTGAGACTAGCCCAGGCAACATAGCAAGACCCACATCTCTACAAATAAAAAATTAGCCAGGTGTGGTGGTACCTGCCTGTGGTCCCAGCTACTCAGGAGGCTGAGGTGGGAAGATCACCTGAGCCTCGGAGTTTGAGACTGAAGTAAGCCATGATCACACCACTGCACCCATCCTGGGAGACAGAGTGATACTCTGTATCCAAAGGAAAAAAAAAAAAAAGAATAAGCTCTTTCACCTCAAAAAGTTTATAGGAAGAAATATGTTGAAGAGTAATCAAAACACTGGTAACATGCTTTCTACCAAGTTGGTACTCAAAAACTAATCAAGGAGAAACATATTATACATGCATTTGACTCAAACAAAATTACTTATTCTCATTCTGCTAAGAAATAGAATTTTTATGCTGCTCTGCTTTGTACTAAGGATTTTTCTCCTCTGGCTTGGGAACATCAAGAACTCAAGCTCTGACAATGAGGGAATTTCTAGGGTAGTTTAGCTAAACTGGATTTTTGTCTCATCCAACTGGAATACCCACCACCAGCATAACTGTGCCCTGCTGCCTGTCTGCCCCTCCTCAAGTAAGAAGGTTCCTCTGTATTGGCCTGGAATAGATCCACATTCCACACTTCAGTTCAAAATCTCTAGGTGGAAGAATCAGGCTACTTTAAAAAGTTATGAATATTTTCCCTTGGCTTGAATTTCTCTCTCTCTCTCTTTTCCCTTTTTCGTTAGGGTACAACAAAGAAGTTGACTTAAAAAAGAGAAAGCCTAACTGTTTTTCCTGGGTTCTAAAAGCCCAACTAAACTTCTTCTCAAAAGGTTTTTTGGTTGGTTGGTTGGTTGGGTTTTTTCTACACATTGTTTCAATTCTTTATCTACTGTTTATTCCTCTAATCTCTAAAATTCCTTCATCACTTCACCAAAAGAGCTCTTGCTAAGGTCACTAACTCATTCCATGTTACAAAATCTATGGACATGTTCCAGTCCTCATCTACTGCCACATGCCTTAATCATCTCTTCTTTTGCAATACTTCTTACCCCAGTCACTTGGTTTTGCTTCTCTATCTCTGATCCTCTGTTTCCTCTGCAGGTTCATCCTCATCCACCCAACCATCACAGGGTTGGACTTCCACAAGCCTAGTTCACAGAAAATCTTTCTGTCTCACACTCTATGCTTTTCTGAGAAAATAACATCCATGTCCATAGCTTCAATCACCATACATACAGCACTATGGTCACCCTCCCAAATGCATGTCTCTAGCCAGAACTATTCTCTGAGCTTTACATCTTTATTTTCAATGTCCTATCCTACATCTCCATTTGGAAATCTCAAACTCAGCATATCCAAACTCAGCCTATGCAAATTGATCATATACAAAAACTAGTGTATTGATCTATCCCCTAAAATGTGATTCTACTTCCGTTTCCCCTATCTCAGTGAACTTTGCAGAACTAAGAGTTCTTTTGAACCTTCCTAACTTCACCATGCATACTCAGTCCATCACAAAGTCCCACTAATGAATCTCTAACACAAATCCATTAACTTCTCATCCTCTTATTTCTGGTCTACTCTAAGAATAACAATTTTTTACCTGGACTATGACAATAGCTTCCTAACCTATCTCCCCACGCTCATCTCTCTGGCCTTTCTCTAATCTGTTCTTTGCACTGCAGTTCATGAGATTTTTTCAAAATGCAAATGTAATTATTTCCAATCCACCATTCCCAGCTACCTTCATCCCATCTAAGTGAGCCCAAGATTGCCAATAGACACAAACTGGTCTAGGTGACCGTGACTGCATGTCTATGTGGGAGGAAAGACAAAGGAAAGACTTACATGCACTAGTCTGAGAACAAGTCTGATTGTGTGTTTCTATTATGTTCCAAAGCCCCTTAAAAACTTTCTAGGCTTGTTCACTATTTGAAATCATCTTTGCCTTTTCACAGGAAATGACATTTGTATGATAGAAATCTCATCACTTTCCATTCTTATTTTTATCTGTGTATGGTCCACGGAAGTCATGAACTACAGGGGACTTTGCCTTTTGAGAACAGTATGTTAGAGCAAGAAGAGCTCAGATTAAGGAGTCATATCAATGTGGACTGAAATCACAGGTCTGCAATTATTATTACTGTTTTAGCCTCAATTTATTTTAAAATGAAGACATCTCATAAATTTATTTTGAGAATTTGATGAGTTTAATGCAAAGAGTCTAGCGTATCATCTGACATACAGCAAGTAGCCAATGAATGTTTTTTTTTCTTCCTACCTATATGGGTGGTGCCAAAGTATTCTATGCCGAAGAAAACCCCAAGATCATTTGTAAATTTAGCCATAGTTTAAGTTTGTTTCACAGACACTTGGAAGTGAGTGTTGAGTGAAAATTTTATTTTATTGCTTCTTTTTAGCTAACATATAGGTAGCAATTCCTATCCGTTAGGCTTCATGCTATGAATTTACATTCATTATTTAATCACTACAAATTCTCTATTATACTATCCCATTTTACAGCTAAATACTGCTAGAGCTCGAATTTTGAACACAGGCCAACTGACTCCAGAGCTTGTAATTTTATCTATAGATATTGATCTCTCTCATTGAGAGACCCAATCCAGAAAGTGCAGATGAGAAATGCTGCCTTTGATCATGTAAATTTTGTCAGGGGCCTATAGAACACTACTTCAGTTTGCTAAAATCCAGAGCCAGGAAACTTGACCATATGAACTTCTTTTCACATTACCTGGCAATTCTAAGTTTAGGGACCCAAAGTGTGCTTATTTTTTCATGTTTGATATTGCCCAAATAATCTTTCTGAAATTATAACATTTTATACCTCTTTCTAAAAGTATTAAATACCATTACCCTAAAGGATTATTCATGCAGTGTTAAAGATTAGGAATTTGGCAAGAAGAAAGACTTTTAATTATGGTCTTTATAAAATCAAGGATAGTTTAGGGACTGGATTTTGACCGCATCATATAAGAAAGTATATAAACCTCTATCTCTGACAAAACTGAATAGAGTTTCAAACAAACTATCTCCGAATGGAAAGTTTGAATCTTTGAGAATATTCAAAGTGTACAGGGACTGTGCACCCAGAATAGTTATGCAACGTGATATGCACTAAGTTCACATATTGGGAAACATTATTTTTCTCCAAGGCTGACTAAGGTCTGAAATTTATCCTATAAGGGAGCTCTATGGCAGTACCCAAAGAAAAACACGTTTGTCTGACATCCCACAAAGAAATCCACCTGAAATTATGAAAGATGTGTCTGGAACATTAGTTTACAAATCTGACTGCCGTTTATAGTATCAGTAAACGTTTGGATTCACGAATCAATATAAAAACCACAGGATATCCACAGTTAAATAGAGTCACTGCTTCGCTTTGTTGGTCCTCACTAACCCTGGCCTGCAGTTCTGTGAATTCTAAGAATATGGGCGGAATCTACTAACGTTTTGTGTAAGTATATCCTAGAGTAATCTGAAGGCAGTGATTTTGCTGGCTGACAAGTCTCAACTTTCCTTTAACCATATCATTTTATCATTTAAAATATGGAGGATGTACTAAAATACACTTAATAAGCTTGTACAATGCTGAATATATGGTAGGTCCTTAATGAAATTGAGTCAATTGACCAACGTTTCTTGGAGGGCTAATGATGCTTTTAAGATGGCAGAGTTTAGCTAATAACCTTCTCTGTTTCTCTGCTTTATATTTTCAAATGATCAGCTAACTTCCGTATTTAAAACAACCTACAGCTAATATATCATCAAATCAATTTTTAAAAGACAAGAGCACAATTAAATGTCAAGATAGATGGACTCCAAAGAACAGAGCAATCATTTAAGAAGATAACAGTTATGCTGAAACTTTTCAATAAAACAAATACCTTTGTATATAACTTTGAAATAACTAGAGATTGTGAAGGGAATTAGATAGAGCTGCTGAATTCCTCCACAATAAAGAGGCCCACTTTCATAAGATAAAACACTGTAACCTTGCATTGTTGTGGCAGACATATCCTAAGGTGATCCCCAGTCAGTCCTTTCCCATATAGGGTGGGAGGAACCTGTGACTTGCTTCCCATGGACAGAATATGACAAATTCTCTCTTGATTTGGTTACTGTTATCTGTGAAAGGTAACAGAATGTTATTCTCATGATTTCATTACATTATTACATCAGGTTCCTCAGGCTGCTGAAACAAAGTTAACACAGATTTGGCCTCTTAAAACAATACAAATCTATTCTCTCACAGTTCTGGAGGCACAAAACCAGAAGTCAAAGTGCATATAGGCCCACGCTCTTCCTGAAGGGTCTAGGGAAAGAATCCTTCCTTGCTTCTTCCAGCTTTTGGTGGTTGCCAACAATCCTTAGTGTTCCTTGGTTTGTACCAGTGTAACTCCAATCTCTGCCTCCATTGTCATATGGCCATATTCCCTCTGTGTCTGTGTGTATCTGTTTTCTTTTATAAGGACATCAGTCACTGGATTAGGCCTACGTACTCCAATGTAACCTCATCTTACCTTAACCAATTACATCTGCAAAGACCTTATTTCCAAATATAATAATCACATTGTGAGGTTCCAGGTGGACATGAACTTGGGGAGACAGTATTCAACCCAGGACAGTTATATAAGGCTCCGTCTTAACAGACAGAGGGAGAGACTATCCCTTGTTAATTTTGAAAAAGTAAATATCTTGACTTTGAGAAGGCTTGTGAGGGGACTACACAGCAAGAAATTGCAGGCAACCTATAAGAGCTGAACACTCTGCTCCTGGATTGTTTTCACATACAATCACCATTATAAAACAGCTAACAAAAAATTCTGCCATTGACCTGAGCTTGGAAAAGACCAAGCTCCAGAAATAAATTCAGTCCACTGACACCTTGTGTACTAGTCTGTTCTCATGCTGCTAATAAAAACATACCCAAGACTGGGTAATTTATAAAGGAAAGAGATTTAATGACTCACAGTTCCACATTGCTGGGGAGACCTCACAATCATGGTGGAATGAGGAGCAAAGTCACACCTTACATGGCAACAGCCAACACAGCTTGTGCAGGAGAACTCCCATTTATAAAATCATCAGATCTCGTGAGACTTATTCATTACCACAGGAACAGTATGAAGGAACCCACCCCCATGATTCAATTATCTCCACCTGGCCCTGCCCTTGACATGTGGGGATTATTACAATTCAAGGTGAGATTTGGGTGGGACATAGCCAAGTCATATCACTTTAATTGTACCCTTGTGAGACCCTGAATAGAGGACCCATCTAAACCATGGATGGGAGATAACAAAGGTATAATGTTTTAAGATACAAAATGAGTGGTAATTCGTTCTAAGTGGTAAAAAACTAATATAATTGGTATCGTGGTTTAAAAGTTTCATTCACTGTACTTCATTTATACTTTCCAAAGCCAAATCTGAAGGTGTTTCGTCAGCTCTGAATTATATACACCACCAGCATTTCAGTTTACTCATATGGATTTTTGGGAATGACATATAAAAGTTGAGTGTGTTTAGTAAAATCATAGAATTGTAGTACTCAGAAGAATCTCAGAGATTATATATTCCAATCCTTTCATTATACAAATAAAGAAACTGAGCCACAGATATAGAAACTGACTCTTTTGACCACAGAGGTAGCAAGTGGAAGAGGCAAACACAGGTCTCCTGGGATCCAGTCCAACATTTTTTCAATATTGCGGATCCTCACCAACACACTGGGATTTTCTAAGATCCTTAATGAAAAATTACAGAAAGGCTGAAAATAAGTCACTGACATTTAGAAAATACATACATATAGCTTTAATAAATGTCAATAATCATAATTTCCATTAATTCACTCCTATAAATGTGCTGGTCACATTTTATTTACCAAATAAATATTTGATAAACATAAAATTAATAGCATGTTTTCACATACAATCACCATTATAAAACATAAATGATCTGAAGGCAGTGCAGTCCTGTAGGCAAAAGCCATGGCTGTGAAGTGAAACCCACCTGACTTTGAATGCAAGCACTAACATTTATTCACTTATAAACTTGGAAGATTTCCTAAAACTCTCAACCTTCAGTTTCCTCCTCCGCAAAATGAAGGTCATAAAATTGAGCTCCCAGTGTTATATTTAGGTTCAAACAAAGTAATAGATATAAAATGCCTGGCATTTACAGGGTGCTTAATAAATGTTAGTCTATTCCCATTTGCTGATGAATTTGTTTTTAAGTAGATAACAGTTTTTCCACTATTCAGATGTTTCTCTGAATTATAACCTATGTTGGGGCATTTAATGCAAATATACATTTAGTTCTATGTGAAGTGAAATTTCTTTGAAAACAAATTTCTTTTGCAAGGATTTACTCTTCCTTGGTTCCAGCTACTTATCCTTTATCCCCTCAACAAGCTCAGGAGAAAATAAAGGCCTAAAAAGTCTAGGGAAGAAAAAAGAAAGTGTATTTTACTAGGGCTGAATTTATTGACACATAAGAACCACACACACACACACACACAAACCAGCAGCTCGAAGATTCTTAAATTAATCATTGATTAGGAGTTTACATAATTTAGAGGTAGTAATCCAAAACCTGTTTCAAATCAGATGAGAGCAGAAAAGTGAGGTGGAAGTAGTTACTGTTAAACTGAAATTCTTCTGATTACCCTATTTATCAGGTAGTATTTCAGATAATTAAATAGAACTATGAGTAACATGAAAGATTATAGTTACGGTTCACTTTTGCATGGGTCTGCTGAGACTTAGCAATAATGTTCAGGCGGAGTTGGAAAAATTCCAACATGGACCATACTGCATTAGGCAACAGCTGGTGAAGAAGGTTTAGTTTATAGGAACTGTCCTGACAGCTGGAGAAAAGTGATATGTGTTTCTTACTAAATGTCACATTAAAAATTAGCAGTAAAATAATTACAAGTTAATTAGAAATTTACTGTCTTGATTTCAAATTTTAAACAATCTTTCTTGGGGCCATTTTAAGGCCATTGTAAAGTTCTTTAATCTCTGCTCAGGAAAATTTATTTTCTAGCAGGTGTGCCTTAAAGCTAAAAAGTAGACATGACTTAAAATCATTTCCATGAGTTTCAAGCATTTCCACATGTTTTAAAAAAATAGTAATTTCAATGTTGCTTGAAACCAGGGAAAGGTCATGGGGAGAGGAAGCTGTGAAAACCTTAATCCTGCAAATCTCATGACACATGGCATGATGCAATGGGGTTTAAAGCCAGAAGGTTTGGGTTCAAGCCTCTGCTCTGCTAATTACTAACTAGGAAGTTTAGGGTAGAATGCATGCCCCCTTTCAAACTTTAGCTTCCACATCCAACTTGAAAATCATAGTACCTACCTTCCAAACTGTTAAGAAGTAGGTGATTTATATATATTACCTAGGCCAACAGACGTATGCTTCCCAAATCATGCACTGAAGCACCCGAAGGCACTGCAGCATGCTTACATGGGAGCCATGGGATATTTTAAAGTGTTGAGGAAAATATTGCAATACTCGAAACCTGTCAGCCACTGTGTGAACTACTAGCTCAAGGTAGTGTGGAGTTTCAACATTAGATCATACTACATTTCTTTCATTGATGTCATATCTCTGCTGAGCTAAGTTTTGGTGGTGGCTGGATAAAAAGCCAGTAAACATGAAAATCAGTTCGGAACAGGAAATGAAGGTGGTGGGATCCAATATGATTCCAAGGTCTGAGAGGTGCGCAGTGTCCAAGAAACCCACACATCTCATTAGTGAGTAAATATCTGTGGTTATGCCTGAAATAAAAATTATCTTTCTTTCAGTGTATGTGTATTATTTTCAAACAGCTACTAAGTTAGTGTATAAATACATTTTAAGTTGTTTGGACCTAATCACTCAATCCATGGCACCATTAGTTAGTTATTTCGGCTGAGGAATCCATTCAGAAAAATACTGAGATATTTAATGCCATAAATAAAAGAGGTTTGGGAACTTCTACAGAAAGCTACCCAATAAATGTTAGTTTCCTCTTAGACTTCAAGTTCTTTCTCATGATTGACCCTCCTCCTCAAAATTTAGATAAATCTAGTTATGTTTTCGCTGGCAATACTGACTACCATTCTCAGCCTTTGCAATTTGGTGGGGCCTTATAAGCCCTGGACAGTAGGATTTGAAGGTTATGAACCCTCCATTCACTCTATTCTTCTACCAAGGTGTCTTACTGTTGTGAAGAGACAGTGAAACCACAGGACCCAAGTAGCATCAATGGTCAAGTTAACATATGGAAGAAACTTTCCTAGAGAGTCACCTGGGCCCACTGAGTTAAGCCAAAGAGATCTGGAGGTTTGTTTGCTGTGGAGCGTAGGCTTGTTCTACCTTGATTAATACTCAAACTTGTTGCTTTCTGTCTTCTCCACCACTCTCCTAAATATGGTTTTCTTACTCTTTCTATGTCCAGCTCTAAAAGATAGTTGGATAATAGCTGGTATTGTAGAAAAGTTGACCTGAATAATAAAGGCTGAATGGTGGAAAGCTCAAAGAATAGTTAACAGCATCAACGAAAACAGTCCGATCAATAATTATTAACAGCATCAACTAAAACATAGTGTGATTCTCCGTATCACAAATTGGACAAGAACGCATTCATTCAGTCAATGCCAAGCTGGGGTTTGTATCTTAAGGGTTTAAAAGCAATTGCAAATGTTTTAACACTATGATTTCATTTGGGTACAAGGATATATACAATATGATAAAGCCACTTTTATATAAAATGTTGGAACTACAGATGTTCAATAACAAAATATTTTCTAATTCATGAAAACTTTGCCATACATCAAAAATAAGAAAGCAATACAAACAGGCACACATTTCCATAGTGGGGAAATTTCTGACTGTGCTAGAGCAAGTAGAGGAAATCATCTCTTCCAGGGGTTATAGAGTGAGACTACAACGAGGATGATTTTTAACAGTAGATGTGCTTTAAAAGGGAATTTTTTTTAATTCCTTCACGCTTCAGATATTAGAAAGAAGATGAGGCTGACTGGAAGGAAGTCAGGAAAAGGAGAACTGAATTCATTAAGTACTCAATGTTAAGTGAATACTGTAATGTGCGTTCTAGAAATGCTACCAGGTAACTGGAACTTGTTATGTGTTGAGGAAGTGGCATCTGTTGCCTATTATAAAGAGTAGAAATCCAAGCACTTCTGCCCACTGTGTCTTGGTATTGCAGTTGTCAAGCACTGGATGGAATACTACTTTCCTTCCACAGAGATGAGACAGAGCAAAATCAGCTTCAGTAGTGGGTGTCAGTGTCCCATGGCCAGTTGGCCCCTTCTAGCAGCTGATGCAAAGCAATTGGCCTGATGCACCTCTCTTGTGCTATTGCAGAAGGAACTTGTCCCCTCTGCACAGTGGACAGATATATACTTGTGGGGTTGGCGAGGTGCCATGTGACACACATGCTTAAGCAGAACAAAGGAATGCACATGAAGTCTGAAACAGGAAGTTTATTCCCCCACAAGATGACAAGACCAGCACAGGCTGTGAAAACTCTTTAACCTTTGGTAAAATAGTGTTGCAGGTCCAAGATCTGTTCTTATGAAGCAAGAAGGGGTTGAAAGACTGCCCTCAGGATGGTAGAGCATGCTATCTTAGCAGAAAGTATAACACATCTGAATACTTGAAGTAAAGAATACCTTTTAAAGAACGAAGCAGTGTGAGGTGGAGGCAGTGAGGAGGGGTATGGAGAAGGGGTATCACAGAATTAAGTTGGAATTAGATCCTTGAATAGAGAAAACAATATAGAGTATTAGTCTTTGTTCACCAATATTTACCCAGTCTCAGCCTTTTGGTAGGCATTCATTATTTTAATTGAATGAATGAAAGAAGGAAAGATTTGTTTGTAAGCATGGGGAGCTATCATAATTTTAAATAAAGAGGCATTTAATGAACATATCCAGCAGCAGTGACAAAACACTACTGTTGAAAGAGAACAATGTAGGTACTTTGCCTACAGTTAGAAGACTTTTGTAGTAAGACAGGTTAGGGGAGGTGAAAGTCTAAAAAACTAAAGGATGAGCACTGAAGATTGAGAGAAGCTGTTAAATAAATTTAGAAGGACCAACAAAATAATCCAGTGGTCAACTGGATGTAGAAGTGAGAGTTCAAGGATAAATATGAATTATCTAGCAGATTTGGGAGGGGAGAGTTGTTGAACAAATGATGATGCCACTAATTGAGATAGAAAATGCAAAACAAGACAAAAATAGGAGATAATGAGCTTGATGTTGAGCTTGTTTCATTTACATCTCAAGAGGATACAAGTGGCAATGTTCAGGAGCTCCAGAGAGAGAGTAGGCTGTCAGCGAGTAGTGGGCATTGAGAGAAGAGCTAAAGACAAGAGAGTGAAAAAAATCACCCAAGGAGAAATTCTAGGATAAAGTGAGAAGAGGCTTGCCAATATATGGGAAGTACCAACATGCCATGTGGAAAAAAGAGAAAAAGCTAATGAAGGTGCTTGGAAAAAATATATATTGGAAGAGGGGGAAAGGGAACTAAGAGAATGATATGCTGCAATGAAAAAAAAATTCAAAAGGGAAAGTTATTAGCAAGTTGTTAAACTGGATGGCAACTAAAAAGTACCCATTGGATTTGGCCTTTGGGTCATCACAAATCTCACATAAATAGTAGGATCAGAAGGTAGATCACAGAAAAAAAAAGCCAGCTTCTTCTTTATTTAGGAGAGAAAGGAGAACAGTAGATACAAAAGGCAGACTATGAAAAAAAAAAAAACTTTTAAAATCCTGACAAAAAGGAGATACGATGTCAATCAACTTGGCATCAGCTTATCAGGTATGATTTGAGAGATGCTGGGAAAACACTGCCAAAGGTAAAAAGAACTTTCCACATGGCACCCATAGTTCATTATCTAAAATTCCTCCTGCTATACATTGCTATTTTAAGTCATAAAGTTTTTTTTTCTTTTCAAGGATCTTCTTAATAAAATGCAATTACTCCTGAAAATAGTAATATATCTTAAACTCTCCCTCTGAAGTGTTAGTTGACAAGGATTTAACAGAGAAAATGTTGTGTCTAATGAGACACCAAAGGCGTCTTGGTGTTCAGCAAGTAGGAAAGAGGAAAGGGCCTATTAAATGAGGACCTGTGAAGCCTCAAAGAAATAAGCCTCCAGGCGGGTGTAGTGACTCACACCTGTAATCCCAGCAATTTGGGAGGCCACAGTGGAAGGATCACTTGAGCCCAGGAGTTCAAGACCAGCCTGGGCAACATAGTGAGACCCCGTCTCTACAAAAAATAAAAAATTAGCCAGGCAGGTAGCACATGCCTGTAGTCCAGGTATTTGGGAGGCTGAGCTGGGAGGATCCGTTGTGCTTGGGAAGTTGAGGCTGCAGTGAGCCGTAGTTGCATGACTATGCTCCACCCTGGGTGACAGAGCAAGACTCTATCTTAAAAGAAAAAAAAATACATATATATATATGCTTCCTATCTGATGATTTGGTTAGAATAATGTTTAGATTGTTTTTGTGTTGGCTGGCTCTGCCAAAACGCTATTAATTTTTTTTATGAGAAAACAGGATAGTTAAGAAAACTTAAATATGTAGTAGAAGTGGACTTCTTAAAACACATAGTAACTGGTGATGTTACTGAGATGTTAACAGTTGCTGTTGCTACCCACAATATCAATAAAATCTTAAATTATTGCATTCACTTTGATTATATAAAACATGCTCTTCTGGCCCCAAGAAAGAGTATTTTGTTATATGCCTACTACTTTTCACAGCAAGGCAGATCCACGATGAGAATCTTTAACCTATTAACAGCTGCTTTCCAGGTCAATGAGTTAATCAAGCATTTACCAAGCACCTACTATGTATCTAGTATTTAACAGAATAGTGTTTGAAGTTAGAAAAAAGAAGAATCAGAGTTAGGTATTATTTTAATTGAAAAGTAAGTTTGTGGCATGTAAACATGTAAAAAGTAATTGTATTAAACACAAATTATTTTCTTTCAAGTCTGCCATATGTTCATCTTATTAGAAACATAAATGCCACAGTGAGAATAAAAATTCTCTGGTAGCCAATACACTGAAAATCTTTTCTCCATCAGGGCAAATTCTCATGAATATTGACTAGGGAAAAGAAAGAAAAATGTAATAAACATATCATCTGTTTTGCTTATGGTTTCTTTTTGTTTTTGTTTCTGTTGTTGTTGTTGTTGTTGTTTTTTGAGATGGAGTCTCACTCTATTGCCCAGGCTGGAGTGCAGTGGCATAATCTCGGCTCACTGCAACCTCCGCCTCCCAGGTTCAAGCGATTCTCCTGCCTCAGCCTCCCAAGTAGCTGGGATTACAGGCACCGCCACCACGCCCAGCTAATTTTTATATTTTTAGTAGAGATGGGGTTTCACCATGTTGGCCAGGCTGGTCCCAAACTCCTGACCTCAGGTGATCCGCCTGCCTCAGCCTCCCAAAATGCTGGGATTACAGACGTGAGCCACTGCACCCAGCCGCTTATGTTTTGTTTTAAATTTGTCATTAGATCTAAATAATTTCATTTACCTTCATATTTGGGCTACTACAAAATAATAGTTCCTTATTGTAGGTACTTCCAATTATTAACCAATTATAATATTACCTTATAAAAAGTTCAAAGAAAAATATTTTTTCACTTCAAAAGTATGTATCTATTTATGTCCCTGATTTTTTTCTTTTTTTGTTGTTTTATAATTATAAAATACCTGCATTATGCTATGAAACCAAAACTGCTCTTTAAAAGTCTATTTTTTTTTATTGCTTGCAGGCAGGGATTATATTTATTGATAGCCAGCAAATGTATTTGTTGAAGATGGATAGATAAACTTTTATCTATTCTATCACATTATAAATTAGTTGGAGAATCTGATAAGACTACATCTACCACTAATTAAAAAAATAGGTTTTTAATTCAAATTTTACAGTTCATTTCAATTCCAAATTTTAACTTTAATATCTGGTACAAGAGAAGTAACTGGTGCATTGATTATTTAAAAGGTATGTCACACAATAAGAAAGAATCACAACACATGCAGTGTGGAGATCTTGCATACAACTCACATGCAGCCTCTTGGATATCAGCTCTTGGGTACAACTCACATGCAGTCTCTTGGGTACTGCCAAAGGAACTTGAATTGCTGCCATGTATTATACAATGTGGCAATGTCCAGCAAATTTAAGACTTTTGATTGCTCTTTGTCCCAGAAATGTTATTTCTAGGAAGTTTTCCCAATGAAATAATCACGAATATAGGCAAGATATATTTACAAAGATAGTCATTACAGTAGTGTCCATTGAAAAATTAAAAATTTCAATATCCATCAATAAGGGATGATTCAATAAATTATGATGTTCTCACATGAGGAAATATTATGTGGTCATTAAAAAATAACATAGAAAAAAATGATGAAAATGTTCACAATAAATTGTTCAGTTAAAAAATTCAGAGTTTAATATATATGGTATAACAAATTTTATTTTTAAAAATACAGCTTTAGAAATGGGCAGATATAGATAATGAGTAGAACAAAGACTTGAAGGAACAGCCCATTCAGTTTTCATCCATCTGAAGTATGTAATTTCCTCCTAACTGTGTTAACCTCCTAACTAGTCTTCATCTACTCTTGACGGATTGTTTGTATGTTTGTTGGTTTGTTTGTCTGAGATAGGATCTCACTCCATTGCCAAGGCTGGATGGAGGGAACCGGTGTAATCTCAGCTCACTGCAGCCTCAACCTCCTGGGCTCAAGCAATCCTCCCACCTCAGCCTCTTGAGTAGCTAGGGCTACAGGTGCCCACCATCACACCTGGCTTATTTTTGTATTTTTTGATAGAAACAGGGTTGTGCCATGCTGGCCAGGCTGGTCTTGAACTCCTGTGTTCAAGTGATCCACCCACCTCAGCCTCCCAAAGTGCTGGGATTACAGGCGTGAGCCACCATGCCCAGCCTGCTCTTCACTTTGAAGGATCCTTCTTCACAAAAACAAGAAATGGGGAAAGGATTCCCTATTTAATAAATGGTGCTGGGAAAACTGGCTAGCCATACGCAGAAAGCTGAAACTGGATCCCTTCCTTACACCTTATACAAAAATTAATTCAAGATGGATTAAACACTTAAACCTTAGACCTAAAACCATAAAAACCCTAGAAGAAAACCTAGGCAATACCATTCAGGACATAGGCATGGGCAAGGACTTCATGTCTAAAACACCAAAAGCAATGGCAACAAAAGCCAAAATTGACAAATGGGATCTAATTAAACTAAAGAGCTTCTGCACAGCAAAAAAAACTACCATCAGAGTAAACAGGCAACCTACAGAATGGGAGAAAATTTTTGCAATCTACTCATCTGACAAAGGGCTAATATCCAGAATCTATAATGAACTCCAACAAATTTACAAGAAAAAAACAAACAATCCCATCAAAAAGTGGGCAAAGGATATGAACAGACACTTCTCAAAAGAAGACATTTATGCAGCCAAAAGACACATGCAAAAATGCTCACCATCACTGGCCATCAGAGAAATGCAAATCAAAACCACAATGAGATACCATCTCACACCAGTTAGAATGGTGATCATTAAAAAGTCAGGAAACAACAGGTGCTAGAAAGGATGTGGAGAAATAGGAACACTTTTACACTGTTGATGGGACTGTAAACTAGTTCAACCATTGTGGAAGTCAGTGTGGCGAATCCTCAGGGATCTAGAACTAGAAATACCATTTGATCCAGCAATCCCATTACTGGGTATATACCCAAAGGATTATAAATCATACTGCTATAAAGACACATGCACACGTATGTTTATTGCGGCACTATTCACAATAGCAAAGACTTGGAACCAACCCAAATGTCCAACAATGATAGACTGGATTAAGAAAATGTGGCACATATACACCATGGAATACTACGCAGCCATAAAAAATGATGAGTTCATGTCCTTTGTAGGGACATGGATGAAGCTGAAACCATCATTCTCAGCAAACTGTCACAAGGACAAAAAGCCAAACACCGCATGTTCTTACTCACAGTTGGGAATTGAACAATGAGAACACATGGACACAGGAAGGGGAACATCACACACCGGGGCCTGTTATGGGGTGGTGGGAGGGGGGAAGGATAGCATTTGGAGATATACCTAATGTTAAATGACAATTTACTGGGTGCAGCACACCAACATGGCACATGTATACATATGTAACTAACCTGCACGTTGTGTACATGTACCCTAAAACTTAAAGTATAATAAAAAAATAAATAAAATAAAAAGAATCCTCCTTCTAGACTGCAGCCACATAGTTCCAAAATGTAAATCCTATCATGTCATTTATTCTTAGTTAGAAATGCTTAAAAATGTTTCTTCTACTTTTATGATAAAGAACAATCGTCTTCTTGCAGTACTTGTTCGTTGCCTGGTTCTCTCTCTCTCTCCCTCCCGACTCCCACCCCTTCTTGTCACTCTCCTCCAGATCTCTTAACTTCATTATCTGCTTTCCTAACAACAGCATCCCAAAATTCAGTTCAAGTAGACCAGGTGAAGTATTCTTATCCTCTTAGAAATAGGCATTGTTTTTGTCCTCCCTAACTCTGCACAGTGCAAGAGGTTCCAAAAATCCATCCCTAAAGAGGAATTTATATTTCCTGTCACACCTAGAAGCAGGCAAAAGGCTTTTCAATCAACCCTGAAGCAAGGTCTTGGCTAAAGAATAAACAGAAATGCACAGAGGTAGCTGGTCTCTCTGAATGGTTTCTCTGGTAGGCTGTTTGGCTTACCAGAACAAGAGCAGAGTTCCACCATTTGGGTATAGAAAGTAGAAGGTCTACCTTTTCCTATCTGTCTCTGAATCATGGTCATAAAAGAATGCTGATATATAAGCAACATTCACAGCCTTTTCCCATCACCTCTACCACTCACATCATCTGTGTGTTTTGGGGAAAATCCTTTAACCTCTCAGTACCTCAGTTTTCTATACTGTAAAATAGAAGTTGAACTCAGTCATATGTCTATTTCAACATTTCTTTCTGATAGCTGTACTCTAAAACTTGCTGCCCTTGAACGTCACACACCAGGGCCTGTTGTGGGGTGGGGGAGGGGGGAGGGATAGCATTAGGAGATATACCTAATATAAATGACTAGTTAATGGATGCAGCACACCAACATGGCACATGTATACATATGTAACTAACCTGCACGTTGTGCACATGTACCCTAGAACTTAAAGTATAATAAAAAATAAATAAATACATAAAACTTGCTGTCCTTTAGTGTTCACCTTGACTTGCTTTCACCTGTGTACAAAATTGGAAATGCTGGACACACCCTAGTTTTTCCTGGTCCTATAAAAGCCCTGGAAATTGATTTGACCAAGAGATGCCAAGAGAAAAAAAAAAATTGTGAGAAGTAGACAGCACACGGCATTGACAGATCAAGCAAAGCAATTAGCCAATTACATACAAATCCACAGGCCAGATCTAGGCAGCTCAAATGTTTCATGAATTTCAGAGGCTGGATGAAACTCTGAACTTGTAAGGGCTGTGTGTATGTATGTGTGTGCATAAACTTCTTGCAAAGGAAACCTCCGAAAATGCAGACAATCCCTCTTGTCCCAAGGCCTAAACTGGTCATGGCTACAGTGAGATAAATTGGACAAGCTGAGGGACAGGGCACCTCAGGAGGGTGATAGACTAATATGCCCTAATCCTCACAATACCCCACCTTAAATTTCCATTGAATAGACACTCATAAAAGGGAAATAACACATCCTGCAGGGGAAAACCAAGGTAGACAGTGAACTCTTTCCCTCATAAGTTTTCTTACCAGTCTTTCTGATTTTACAACATGATATGTTCTGAACCTTTTAGCAAAATGGAGGTTTCTTATTTCAGGCTAACTGCTGCTAATCTGTTCCAAATGTTAATGTCACAAGTAAGATCTGGTAACCATCGCTGTATTGAATTGATAATAGGAATAGAGCTGATCACCATCTGGTTTGGTTCACAGTACAACTTGCTGCCTAATATTGTAGAATTTGAGTTGGAAGTCCCCTGCATTTCATGAATGCCACAAAAAAAGAATTTAAACAAACAGTGCTCCCCAATAGGCATGTGTCCTTATTTATATTGCTCTATAGGTTTGCGAAATATGGAATATCACATTACTAATTTTGGCAAATTCCAGGGTACATAAACAGGCCAAAACCTCTTAACATAAATTATGCCAGAGCTGCCTAATGATAATTTTAAAAATTCATGGTGCTGGTTTTCCAGAGTTATGACAGAAAACCATTCTGGAAATCAGAAACAAAATTTGAAATTGGTTTTAGTTGCATACTTCCCTTACCAAAGCTGCTGTTGCAGATCTATGAAAATATACTCTATTCTTCCACATTATGAATAAGTTGGAAAATCTGATTTATCTAGAACTACTAGTCATTTTAAAATGTATTCTTGACTCAAAAGGAAACATTCACTGGTCCTTTCCAATTTCCAAATTTTCTACTGTATTACAATAATTCTGAAAACAATTTAGCTTTTTACAGAGGAAATTTCTTCTAATTATGTTAAATTATTACTGGATTGTCTAAAGAGCTTAGGAATTCAGATAATAAATATTTAGTGACAAGGACGTCTATCATATTCTCATAGTATTCTTTTTTTTTTTTTTTTAAGATGGAGTTTCACTCTTGTTGCCCAGGCACCATAACCTCCACCACCTGGGTTCAGGTGATTCTCCTGCCTCAGACTCCCGAGTAGCTACGATTGCAGGTGTGAGCCACCGTGCCCGGCCTTCTCATTGTATTCTTAATGCTTTGAATTGTGCCTGGCACATAGTAGGTGTTTACTTAATGAATGGAGCCCAAGAGACCCATATGGAAGTAACAATTTCCTATTTGCTTGAAATTTCAGCACTTTAATTAGGGGCATTTAGAAACCGTAACCAGAGAATGTAAAGGCTTCATAAACATTGTAGTAGCATGCAATGACTCTTTAAGTATAACATCTATATTACGTATAATATCTATACTTGGAAGAAGACCCAAGTTTTGTGAAGATTAGTTGCTCATTTATTTAGGGATGCAAGCCCAAAATAAAAATGCAAGGCAGAGGCATAATAAGGAACATAGCCCTCACTGGCAGACTTTTTTTTTATATGTAGGTGTGAAGTGCAAAATATCTCAAGGTACCCCCTCTACTGCAAAGAAACAAGATTATTTAGGTATGTTTGTATCAATTAACAAACCCTTCAGGAAATTCTAAAACTTCCATCCTAGGAATCCAATTTTTAAACATGTTAATAATTGTGAAATTTTATTTTTACAAGGCAGACTTTCAATGTTTTTCTACTAAATATTTGTAAATATCTAAAGGTCAGTTCCTTTGGGCTAAAACAAGCTTGTCCAACTTGTGGTCTATGGGCCACATGTGGATCAGGATGGTTTTGATTGCAGCCCAACACAAATTTGTAAACTTTCTTAAAACACATTAAATTTTATTGCAATTTTATTTTTAGCTCATCAGTTATCGTTAGTGTTAGTGTATTTTATGTGTGGCCCAAGACAATTCTTCTTCCAGTGTGGCCCAGGGAAGCCAAAAGATTGGACACCCTGAGGCTAAACAACATAAATGTAAGCATAGATTTGCAGGGCTGGAGTAGAAGTTATCTAATCTAGTTGTCTGCATCCATTTGTAGGCAGAAACGTGAAAAAGTGTCAAAGACTATACAAATTTATCACTCCTATTTTTAAAGACCTCCCATATAGATTTTAAGGACATTTACTGAATGACCTTCCAAGAATCCTCTTAGAATCAAGCAGTTCTTTAAGCTTCATTTTCTACACCTTCTGGCCTACCTGTCTGCTAAAAGAGTGGCCCTCATCTCCTACCCAAAAAGCTAATGCCTATGAACTATAAACTGCTTTTTTCTAACAATATGATTTCATTATAAGAGCATGATTGAGGTAAAAGAGCAAATTTATCTCCCTTCCTTTTCAGGCTCTGTACATCGTATCTCAGAAGCCTATTGTGTGTTTGCCCTGTCACCTATCCTACAGAACTCTGCAAAGAGAAAAAAGGTGCTTCTGTGGTACATTATAACTTGTGCCAGCAAATCCCCACAGTATCAAGAACATTCCTTTGTACTGTGATGAAGGCGCCTCCCCACAGCCAAGAAAGGAAACACCAATCCACATGTGTGTACCTTAAAAGAAACTTCACATACTTTGTTTTTCCTTTCCGTCTGACAACCCTGCAATCTGGGAAGCTAAGCAGAATTGGGTCTGCTTCATGCTTGGAAAGGAGACAGTTTGAGAATACCCAGTACTCTAGGCTTTCTCTCTTCCCACCCCCATTACCCTCACCTCACCTGTCCAGAGCAGTGTGGTAGTAGAGAAAGCATATTGGATTCCAGAACTTTTGATCAATTGCATACCCTCACTGTGCCCAAATTTTCAGGACAGATTTTTTTTAAGTCTTTAAAAATCTAAAATAGATTTTCTTAATAAAGTCTATTTGTTCATAATGGTTGGAAATGGGTTACTAAATTTGAAGAAGTTAAATATATGCAACATTGAAAATACCCTGAACTTACCATTCTGCTTTTTATCCCTGCATTATTTTGCTCTGCTACTCTACGACCAAGTATTTTCTCTCCACTTTGTCTATGAAATTTCCTCAGGACCTAACTCAAATCTAACACTCTGCTTGAAGTCTAATTATTAGTACCTCCATTAAACTATCCTCTGAATATTGTACCCATAGTCCCTACTATAGCATTCTGGGTTTAATTATTCTCTATTTTTAAAACGTATTAGTCATCGTTCCATCCAGATTGTCAATTCCTTGAAAAAAGTTAAACTCTGGGTAAAAAAAAAAAAAAAAAAAAAAAAATTTACTTTTATTTTCCAAACTTTCTAAACTTTCCAAACTTTTGTACAACTACTTCCTTCATCATTTACTAGTTGTGTGATCTTGAGCACATTCTTGAAATGTACTGCACCTGAGTTCTCTCATCTCTAAAACAGAGCTAAACATACCAAGTTTACTTGGTTGTTGGGACATCATAGATGATCAATAAGTACTTGCTAATGGCTCACTATTTTCTTAGTGATTTGGAAAGTATTTTCTAAGTACTTCAAGATTGTCAAACTTATTACACAAATAAGTTTCCATTGGAAATATGTGTCGGTCTTTTCTCTCAGACTTGGAGCTCCCTGAACTTCAGTACTGTGTCTCTGGTGACTAGCACAGGATTTTCTGAATGAATTCTCTGAACCCTCCAATATGTTTGGTTGTTCTTTCTGTGTGTTTCTTAATACATGGATGCACTTACACTCATTGAAGTCTTTACATCTGTATAGTCTAGTTGCCTGTTTACATGTCTGTTCCTCCCAGTCAACTGTAAGTTTTTTGAGAGCTGGCTTTATCCTTTTGCATATGCCCAGCACTTAAAGTACTCAATAAATAAATTGTAAATAAATATTAATAAATAAACATTGCTTTCTTACAAGAGGAGATAGCAAAAAACTGTAAGGCGAAGTATCTTTTCTTAAAGAATATATAATTTTATTGAAAAGACATTTCCCTCCTCATCCTTCCACCCTAATATATTCCAATTTCATTAATGGTCTGTTTAAATACTGTAGTTACAATCCTAGCATGGCATATAACTGAAGTGAATCACTTTTAAACCATTAATCTCACTTTGAGAAATGTATATCAGAGAATCAATCTAGCATATATAAAATGCTACTGTCATGCAATTTTTTACTATAGCATTATTTACACTAGCAAAAAGAGGAAAAATGGTAGACGGGAATATACAACAGTAAATTTCAAATTGTTCAATACTCACTTGAAGATTTAAGTAGCTTTTTAAAACAATGGTTATAAATGTTCCATAATAGCATATGAAGTACCTAAAACATAATGGTTTTTTAAAAAAGCATAATAAGAAATTAAATATGTACTGGAATTATAGCTATGCAAATATACAGCTAAACTATTAAAAGAAAAACACCAAAAAAAAATAGAAATTCTGTGACAACTGCATGATTGTGGGTAAATTTTTACTTTCATTCTCCAAACTTTCTAAAGTACTGCTAAATTAGTAGTGTGTTGTCAATTTACTATTTTTTAAATTATCCTTGAGAAAGACCTTCAGCTGTCAATATTTTCAGGTAACTAGTTCAAGGTGAACAGAGCTTAAAATCAGGACAGAAATGTATTTGCATTTTCTTTCATTCAACACTTTGTTAGGTACTGAGGATATAAGGATGGACCAGATATGGTCTCAATCTTTGAGCATGTATACAATGTATAAGGGGAACAGGCTTTTCAAACATATAGCTATGTTACAATGTTATGAACCCAATTGTTAGTATGAATATGCAATAGGAAACTCAGAAAGTTTATCAGGTAGAGAAGGGGAAACACAGGAAGACTGATGAAATCTGAAAAACTCATAGCATATTAGGCAATAGGAATGGTGGATGAAATGGTAGAAAAATAAAAATGAAAGCTAACTTATTAAGTGTATGCTACATGCTGGGCACTTTAAGTGGATTATAGCTCCTTTAATCCCTACGTGAATTCTAGGAAATGGAAATTATTATTGCTCTCATCATTACCACTTTGTGGATATGGAAACTAGTCTTAGTAAAGTTAGGAAATCTGTCTGAGTAAGTTACACAGGAAGTGGTGAAAATGGAATTTTCATCCAGGTCTGTGCGCTTTAAAGCCCTACCCTTGACCACCAACAATAACAATACTGAGGCTAGAAAGAACCTTCATTGCTCTATTAATAAAGTTAGAGTTAATGTCATAACAAGTGCAAAATAATCAAAGTTCTTAATGCAAAATACTCAAAGTTATTGAAAGGCACATTGAGAAGCTAGAGAGAGTAGAAGACCAATTAGGAGCATAATGCAATGGGCTAGTAAAGCTCTGAATCAAGAAAATGAAAAGTGAACGGAGAAAGGAAATTCAAGAGGCCTTTCAGAGACAGAACTGCAGAACTAATGACCATGAAGGAGAGAAAGGAGTCCAAGGTTTATACTTTGGTGACTAAAAGATTAGTAAATCAATTAACCAAGAAATAGAACACGGATATGACAGAAAAAATGATGAATTTGATTGGGAAGCTGGAATGGCTAAACTTGTATCAGACAAAATAGACTTCCAGTCAAAAACTTTTACAAGAGAAAAAGAAGGAAATTATATTATGGTAAAAGGATCAATTCATCAGGATTATATATAAATTATAAATATATATGCACCAACATTGGAGTACATAAATATATGAAGCCAATATTGACATAACTGAAGGAGAAATAGACAGCAATACAATAATAATAGGAGGCTTCAAAACCCTACTGTCAATAACAGGTAGAATAGCCAGACAGCAAATCAATAAGCGAATAATGGACCTGAATAATACTATAGACCAACTGGATCTAATAGGCATGTAGACAGTATTTCAGCCAATAGCAGCAGAATACACGTGCTTATCAAACACACATGGAACATTCTCCAGGACAGATCACGTGTTAGATCAGGAAACAAGTCTGAACAAATTTTTTAAAAGTGAAATCATATCATGTATCTTTTCCAACCACAAAGGGAATGAACTAGAAAAAGAAGAACAAACTAAGCCCAAAGTTAGCAAGCAATAAAATAATAGATTAGAGCAGAAATAAGTTAAATAGAGAATATTTTTAAAAATTAATAAAACTGAGTTTGTTTTTTGAAAAGATAAAATTGATAAACCTTTAGCTAGGTTAACCAAAAAAAGCAGATAAGACTCAAATAAATAAAATTAGAAATGAAGGGGAAAAATTATAACTAAAGCCAAGAAATATAAAGGACATAAGAGACTATTATGAGCCATTATATGCTGACAAATTGTAAAACCTACAAGAAATGAAGAAATTCCTAGAAATATACAACCTACCAAGACTGACTCATAAAGAAATAGAAAATTTGAAAAGACAAATAACAACTAAGGAAATTAAATCAGTAATCACAAATCTCCCAACAAACAAAATTCCAGAACCAAATGGCTTCACTGGTGAATTCTGCCAAATATATAAAGAATGAATGCCAATCCTTCTCGAACTCTTACCAAAAACTGAAGAGAAGGGAACACTTTCAACTCATTTATGAAGACAGCATTACCCTGATACCAAAGCCAAAGACATTACAATAAAAAAACCCCACAGTCCAATACTCTTGGTCATAGATTCAAAAATCCTCAGTAAAATACTAGCAAACTGAATTCAATGGGATGTTAAAAGGATCATACACCATGAACAAGTGGGATTTATCTTTGATATGTCAAGGATGATTCAACATATGCAAATCAATAAATGTGATACACCACATTAAAAGAAATTAGGGTAAAAATCACATATTAATCTCAATAGTTGGAAAATGAAATTAACAAAATTCAACAGCCTTTCATGATTAAAAAAGAAACTCTCAACCAACTAGGTATAGAAGGAATTTACTTCAAAATAATACAAGCTGCATATGACAAGTTCACAGCTTCATACTCAAAAGTGAAAAACTGAAAGCTTTTCTTGTAGATCAGGAATAAGACAAGGGTGCTTTTTCTCACCACTTCTATTCAATATAGTACTGGAAGTCCTAGCCAGAGCAATTAGGCAAGAAAAAGAAATAAAAGGCATTCAAATAGGAAAGATGAAGTAAAACTATCTCTGTTTGCCAATGACATGATCTTATGTGTAGAAAACCCTAAAAACTAGACACACACATACACACACACGAGACACACCAACCTTTTGAAACTAATAAGTGAATTCAGTAAAGTTGCAGGACATAAAATCAACATGTAAAAATTGTCTTTTTTTTTTTTTTTTTTGAGACAAGGTCTCACTCCATCACCCAGGCTGGAGTGCAGTGGCATGATCATGGCTCACTGCAGCCTTGACCTTCAGGCTCAAGTGATCCTCCCACCTCAGCCTCCCAAGTAGCTGAGACCACAAGCATGTGCCACCATGCCTAGCTAGTTTTTAAATTTTTTTTTGAGACAAGGTCTCCCTATGTTGCCCAGGCTGGTCTTGATCTCCTAGGCTCAAATGATCCTCTCACCTCAGCCTCCCAAAGTGTTGGGAATACAAATGTGAAACACTGCACCTAGCCCTAGTTGCATTTTTATACACCAATAACAAACTATGTAAAGGAAATTAAGAAAAAAATCCCATTTATAATAGTATCAAAAAGAATAATTTGCTTAGGAATTAAACCTAACCAAGGAGGTAAAAGACTTGTACACTGAAAACCACAAAGCATTGATGAAATATATTAAAGAAGATGCAAATAAATGGAAAGACATCCCACATTAATGAATTGGAAGTTTTAGTGTTGTTAAAATATCTATACTACCCACAAATGATCTACGAATTCAATGCTATTCCAATCAAAATTCCAAAGACTTTTTTTTCCAGAAATAGGATAAACAATCCTAAAATTCATATGGAACTACAAAAGACCTTGATAGTCAGTCTTGAGAAAGCAGAACAAAGTTGAAGGCATCACATGTTTTGATTTCAAAATATATTACAAAGCTACAATAATTAAAACAGTATGGTACTGGCATAAAGACAGATGTATAGACTAGTGGGACATAATGGAGAGTGATGAAATAAACTCACACATATATGGTGAACTAATCTTTGACAATGGTGCCAAGAATACACAATGGGGAAAGAATAACTTCTTCAACAAATGGTGGTGAGAAAACTGGATATCTACATGCAAAGGAAAGAAATTGGACCCCTACTTTACACCACACACACGAATAAACTCAAAATGGATTTAAAGGCTTAAATCTAAGATCCAAAACTGTACAACCCCTAGAAGAAAACATAAAGGAAAAGCTTCTTGACATTGGTCTTGGAAATGACATCTTGGATATGACACCTAAAGCACAGGCAACAAAAGGAAAAATAGACAAGTGGGACTACATCAAATGAAAAAGCTTTCTGTGCAGCAAAGAAAGCAACAGAATAAAAAGGCTCCCTATGGAATGAAGAAAGTATTTGGAAACAATATATCTGATAGAGAGTAAATATCTAAAATACATAAGGAACTCACAAAAAACAAATCAAATTTAAAAACAAGTATTCTGATTAACAATTGGGCAAAGGACTTGAATAATCATTTACTTAAAGAAGACATACAAATTACCAATAGGCATGCTCAATATCACTAATCACCAGGGAAAAATCAAAATCCTTTTACACTGTTGGTGGGATTATAAAACAGTGTAGCTACTATGGAAAACAATATAGAAGTGCCTCTAAAAATTAAAAATTGAACTGCTATACAATCCAGAAATTTCCACTTCTGGGTATATACACACACAAAAATGAAGTCAGGATCTCAGACAGATTATCTGCACTCCTATGTTCACTGCATCATTATTCACAATAGCATAGATGTGGAAACAACCTAAATGTAAATTGATAGGTGAATGGATAAAGAAAACATGGCATATAAAATACCACATGTTCTCACTTGTAAGTGAGAGCTAAATGATGAGAATATATGGACACATAGAGGAGAACGCACACTGAGGCCCATCAGAAGGTGGAGGTTGGGAGGAGGGGGAAGATCAGGAAAAATAACTAATGTTTAGTAGGCTTAATACCTGGGTGATGAAATAATCTGTAAAGAAACCCCCATGACACAAGTTTATCTATGTAACAAACCTGAACATGTACTGCTGAACTTAAAACCTTTTAAAAAATAATTAAAAAAAGAAATTGTGGTATATATTTAATACATACAGTGGAATACAATTCAGCCTTTAAAAAGAAGGAAATCTGCCAAATGCAACAAATTTAGATGACTTTGAGGACACTATGATAAGTGAAAGAAGTCAGTCACAGAAGGACAAATACTACATGATTCCACTTATATAAGGTTTCTAAAATAATCTCAAAGAAAGAGAGTAGAATGGTAGTTGACAGGGGATGGGGTTAGGGGGAAATTGGGAGTTGTCAATGAGTATAAAGTTTCAGTTATGCAAGATGAATAAGTTATAGAGATGTGCTCTACAACACAGTGCCTACAACTAACAATACTGTGTTGTGCACGTAAAAATTTTGTTAAGAGGGTAGATCACAGGTTAAGTGTGCTTACTACAAAAACAAACAAAAAAGAGCATAGGGAAACTTTTGAAGGTGATGGATATGATAACTACTTTGACTGTAGTGATGGTTTCGAGGGTATATGTGTTTGTCCAAACTCATTAAATTGTGTACATTAAATATGTGCAGTTTTTTGTGTGTCAGTTATATCTCAATAAAGTTGTTTAAAAATAGGCAGTTGTAACCACAGCCTATGAACATAATTTTATTCCAGAGTGTTTTCTGATGTTTTCATCCATCAGTCGAAATTCTACATTTTAGCAGAATCTCTTCCTTTTTTATCTTGAATGTGGGTACAGTTAATACTTTAAAAATAAATATTTTTTAAATACTGAAAATTCACTGTGTTGATATCTTATTTTAATTAGCAAAACTTTTAAATAATCCATATTTAAAGTAATTGTTTCAAATTTTAAAATAAACACATATTGCTAATTTTAAAATAAACACATATTTTCCCAACTATATCTGAAGTTGAAACAACAACAACAACAAAAATTAGCTAAACTAGGAAAGTGGGAGATTTGGTTTTATTCCACGTGCCATGATGGTACTTTTTCACTTGAGATTTCCAAGAAGTCTAAAGTAATAGAAATATCTTTAATCTGACAACTTTAAACGCCTTCTGCATATGTCAAGGAAATGAAACTGCCAAATGATCCACCAGAAATCCCTGCAATGTAAAGCACTATTAGTAGTAAGAACAGCCTCATTAAGTGTTGTTGATTTGTGACTATTTGGGAATCCAACTCTGCTGAGGGAGTAAGGGAGACTTTTTTTTGTTTTTTTTTGGTTTTTTTTTTGGCTAGCTAAAGATTTCTTTTCTGCCACCCCTGAGTCAACCTGCTTTATTTTATTTTTTCCAAAACCATCATAAAGCGAAGTTTTGAAAAAGACTTCTTGGAGAAAATGTCTTGAGGAGGGAAGAAGGGATGAGTAGAAAAATAGCATGATCAGCCATGCAGCATTTATGTTTCCAAAAACTGTATATATTACTGGAAGATTGAGTTTCTTCCTTCCTTTATGTATTCACCTAAAATTTAGACCAATTAATATGTTATTTAAGTATCTATAATTCATGGTACTGGATTAACCCATGGTGCTGGACATTATAAAAATATTCAGAAAGAAAATTTTGAAAGCAGTTACTTCAGATGGCATTTTATAGGCCTGGGAAGTCGCTGAAGAGATAATAATAATAAATATGAAATAGTTAAATAAAGCCAAGTATGTAATAAATTAAGTCATATAGTTATATGCTTTGATATAAAGTATTATCAAAACTAATTACATAGGACTTAAGTTGTCCCTGAGGCAGAATAGAGAAGACAAGGAAAGGCATCCTAAGCCCTTCAAATAGCAGGCCAAGATAAACAGACAAGGGAATTCTCATGAAAAATTTTAAAATGGACTGTGAAAATCTTTATCTACCTCTTTCGTTTGATCAGAAGTCACTGGAAACCCCTAAGGAAATTCATTATGAGAACCCAAATGGTTATAGCAGTAGTAATAGTAGTGGCAGTGACTCTTTAAGCTATGTGTATGCATAATTTGATAAAACTGAAAAATGAAGAGTCATAATTTATAGACCATGGTGAATATTTGAATAGAAGAATGACAAGCTTGTTCTAACTGGGTTAAAAAAAAAAAACAACTTTCTGTTGGTACTGCAAAAAGAATGAATAATGAAAGAAGGAGAGGGAAATCAATTAGAATTGTATTTCCCTAGGCTAAAGAGAATATGTATCCTGAAGATTTGAACCAAGTTAGTGTCAGTGGAACTAGAAGAAAAGGGGACAATTTAGAAAACATTTCAGATATAGAATCACCAAACTTGGAGATTAATTGGCTATAGGCATGCAAAGGAATATGTTTAAGAGAATTTAGAAGGATGTTTAAGATAATTTGGAGGTTTTTTCACCTGAGTTAGTAGGTGGAGCTGCTCTCTGGAAGAAGATAATAAGTTCAGCTTGAAATAAGTTTAATTTGTCCATTTCTCTATTTTAATTCATAAGAAAAATGTTACATATGATTATATAACATTTTTATGTATAATTATATATTTTTGTGCATATATACATTATATATATAAAATATGTATATATTCATTGTGGAGAGACACTAATACCTTGGTTATATATATTGCAAGTTATATGTATTACATTTATGTATAATTATATATTTTATGTATGTATTATATATATTATACACATTATATATATATATATATTCTAGAGAGAGACTAATCACTTGTTTGTTATATATATTGCAAGTATCATCTCCCAGTGGTTTATCTTTTCACTTTATGGTGATTTTTGATGAAGAGAAGTTCTTAATCTTAATCTTAGAATTTATTTGGCTTTCGTTTTTCTTTTTTTTTTTTTGGAGACAGGGTCTTGTTCTTTCACTTAGGCTGGAGTGCAGTGGCACAATCATAGCTCACTGTAACCTTGAACTCCCAAGCTCCAGGAATCCTCCTGCCTCAGCTTCCCAAATAGCTAGAAATACAGGTGCATGTCACCACACCTGGCTATTGTTTAGCTTTCTTGATCTGAGGACTAATGCTTTTCAACAATTTAGGGGGTTCTTTTTGAATTCTACTCTCTCTTCCCCATTGGTTCTATAGTTCCCTTTTAGAACTCTAACTAAAAGTATTTTAGACCTTCTCCCTCTGTTCTCCACAACTATTGACTTCTGTATCATAGTCTTCATTTGTTTCTCTGGACTGTGTTTTACATTTTCTTCAGAAATTACTTCACCTGTTCTGTCTTCTGCCACATCTAGTCTTCTGGTTAATCTTCCCATAGAGTTTTGAATTTTAATTATTAATAGTTTCTAAAAGTTCTATTTATAATAGTTATTTTTAAAATCCACATTACCTGTGTTTTCAAGGTTCTCTTTTATTTCTTTAATCACATTAAATATGGTTGTATATTCTGCCGGATAATCCCAATGTTTACGGTTTTGGGGTCTATTGCTTTCTTACTTATGACATCCTTGGGTGTTCTTTGATTTTTGACTGCAAATATTCATCTTCCTTGAAATTATATCTGTAGATAGAATGTGGTTGAGGCCTAGATGGAAACTAAATTCCTTGTTTCTGCCAGTCCCCAGTCCCCTGGGTGCACAATTAGCCAGGAAAATTCTAGGCTAAATTCTCAAGTTTTTTTTCAGACCCATTGAGGGCCAACTTGTGCTTATATATTTTCAAGGAAGTTTTTACTTTTTTCTGCCACTTATCTGGCATTACTGTTATATTTTCAAAGAAGTTTTTACTTTCTTCCACCACTTACCTAGCATTGCTGTTATTTTTAAATTTTTATTTATTTAGAGATAGGCTCTCTGTCACCCAGGCTGGAGTGCAGTGGTGCAATCACAGCAGCCTTGACCTCCCTGGCTCAAGCCATCCTCCTGCCTCAGCAGGCCTCCCTCCAAGTAGCTGGGACTACAGGTGCACACCACCATGCCCAGCTAATTTTTATATTTTTTGTAGAGGTGAGGTTTCACCATATTGTCCAGGCTGGTCTCACACTCCTGGGTTCAATTGATCCATTCACCTTGGCCTCCCAAAGTGCTGAAATTACAGGCATAAGCCACTGCACCTGGCCTTATCTAGCATTATTGTTAATGCAGGCAAATTTCCCTGGTGTTTCCTTCTTTGTTTCACCTTTACACATCTTCAGCTTTGTGTAGGGGTATCCTGTTAAGCTTCCTACCATCGATGGACCCTGAGTTTTCATTAGTATTCTCCATGTCCCAAGAAGCTGTCAAAATGGAAAGCCAGTATTCCAGGATTCAGCAGAAGTTCTCAGAACAAAAAGTACATACCACATTATCTTTTATGGTTCCTGGTTTCTTTTTAGACATGGCTTTTTTTTTGCCAACTCATCAATGCCATTTAAAAATATGTAAATGTTTTATTTTATGTAGTATTTTTAAAATCTGTTTTAAAGGGTAATTTGGGTACCTAATCTCCAAATATATACATCCTGATGTCCAGCTTTCTTTAGTAGTCAACTCAATTTTCTTTCTTCCCATATTGTATAACATCTTCTTGTTTTAACTTTGTTCTACTGCTTATGGATCTCTGATGTAGAGTCTCCAGTTCTCTACTGTGCTTCTTTCCTACAGTGAAAGGAAAAACTTATTTCATTAAATACATATAGCTGAACTAGGCCTACATGGCTAATCTGACTTTTCATGCGTACAGGAGTATTGTTTCAGATTTCTGGAAAAAAGAATACAGTAAAAATACAGTAGAAAACCTCTAAGAAACCAAGGGTTGCTATATCTAGTGTGGAACAAAAGAACTTTCAGGGATCTCTGAAGTATACAATGCCTTTCTTTATTTCCTGAGACAGTGTTTATTCAGATGTTCAATGTTGTTAGAAGGCTGGTTTGGGATAAAAAAAAAAAAAACATTGTGCATAAACAATTTCAAAAACTGGGGTTCTGTATATAGTTATCATAAAATGGCTTCTTTATTTGAAAGCAGTTGCATCCGTTTAATGATAATAACTGATGTTCATCAGTAAATACACCTATATATGTCCAAAGGGACGTGTCAATTTGTGACGACTGTTATTTCACTAAAGGAACTAAGTTCAGTCAACAAACATAATTTTAATTCTTATAATTAAGACAAGGTTAAAGATTAGGAGGGATACGCATCTGGAAGAGAATTAAAATTGGAAAGAGAAAAAGTCAGGAGACACCTGCCACTTGAGAAGAGAAATATGATGTGGTTCTTCACAACACCAAAAGCAGCAGTAATTCACCTACAGTGTGGTAATAACTCTATCAACATGGGTATGGAGAAGCTTTATTTTTCACACAGAGTAAGATGGGATGATTTTCCCAGATACGGAGTAAAGAATTACTTTAAAAATCCAGCTAGCTAATAGATAGGTCTCCTCACTCACACTGTGAGATAAATAAAATAGTAGTGTGGAATTAGGGAATAACTTTTTTTTTTAAAGTTCAATCTACAGAAACATGAGCTAACAGCTCTGATCAACTGCCTAAGAAGTAAAAGAATACACTTTTGTTGAGTAGCTCAGGCTTTACAAAGGAAAACTTATTACTACTTATATACTGCATTCAAAGTAAAGTTAGATTTGATACAAACTAGTAAATTCATGGGTGTTAAAGAAATGAAGTAGCAATGCAATTGAAGCAAGAACTCAGCCTCTACTGAAAATATTAGAGAGATTGATGGATCTACTATACTCAAATTTTTCTACTTTCTGAACACAATAAGATACTGCTATTTTCCTCATCTTAGAGCTACACAAACACAGACTTGTGCATTCTAGTACCACTAAGCTTTATCTTCTGCAAAAACTTTGGATTAGGCCGTAACTTTCTTCCCCCTGAATAAATTTTTCTCCCTGAGTTAATCATAAGAAAAAGAAAATGTACAGCTAGCCAGATGCTTCAATAATGAAGAAAATTGTTTTGGTGTTATCCAAAGAGTTGAAAAAAGCCAGGAGATTTGGAAACCTCAGGCCATTTTAGACTACACCCAGTCTGCTGCACATAGGCTGTGTGACTCCTTTTTGGCAACTTCCCAAACAGCTACATGCACCACGCAGGTTCAGCACTTCAATCTTAAATATGTGTGGCCTGAGTTGGCTTCCACCAGCTGACTATCTTATTTCATGCAATCCAAATCATCCCTAACGTTAAACATCCTTCTAACTAAATCATACTCAGTACTAAACTGCCAGGCAAGCAAATGGCAGAAGAACAGGATTTTTAGCTTTACAGATGCAAGAACTAGTTACTGACTCATGTCAAAGAAAAAACTGACTGGATTTGTAACAAGGCTCCACTTGATTAAAGGGAAGCTGAATAATGCTAAGAATTCAGTAAACACCATAGCTAATCGGAGATGTACTTAGTGATTCAGGAAGAGGAAATGATCAGTAACACTTAAAACACTTGGTAAGCTAAGGAGGTCATCTTTCACCATAGGTACAAATCAGATTCTACTTCATATCTCAGGTTCAAAGAATTTTGGAACCCTAAAGAATTTTAGTAGGAAAATAATTTTGGAATTCCTTTCCTACTAATATCTTTGTTTATTGGGAATTAGCATTATTAAAAATATAATGTTTTGTGGTATAGAATATTTTCTATAAGCACTACAATTTCTGTTACAGAACAATATATTTTATTTTGCCATATTGGAAAGTGAGGTTGTGCATAATTTGTGTTTTACTTTACTTCATTTACTCTGCAGTTCTAACTTACAAAAGTTTTCTGCCCTGTTGCTTATGGAAAACATGAGGCTCTGGGTTTACGTAAAAGTGGAAGACAAGTATTTTGGAACATGTAATATGTAACTCAGGTACTAAAAGACATTTATCTGTTCCAGATTCCCTTAGATGTAATTTGTTCCTTTAGTCTACCTGAATTTTAATGCAAAAAGAATCAGTCCTAGATTAAAGTATTAAGACAGAGCACATGCATATTTAAAATGGAAAGGGGGCACTAGGTCCTACTCCCACTCTACAAAAATACAGATCTTATGTTATCCTTTGTTCTTTAGAAATGAAGGTCTCATAAGTATAATATTTTATATGGTAATATATTGACTCCTTTTATTCCTTTTCAAAAGCAAGGCTCTGATTGAACAAAGTGTTTCTAATTTTTTTCCTTATCCTCCATATATAATCAGCTTTGTATTTTCCAAATTATATTTTGTTTCAGAGATTTGTTGCAATGCTAATAATCTTATTCATTTCCTTGTTACCAGGATTCAATAATTTACTTTGGGCCATATGAAGTATTGCATCTAAAGCTAAAATGAAATGAAACTGTTTATTAAGCTTGTAATATAATGTCATCATTTACAGATGTGCCACTGGTATTGCACATTGGTGTTGTTTCCTACCTTTTATTCAGTCTAATCTATTTGATAGTATTCCAAATGAAGTTAAACTTGAATGTTCACAGATAGAATTTCTATCAATTACCTTTCTATCGACTCTGAGTAAGCAGCAATGCCAAAGTAGAAGACATCAATCACTTTTCAGCATATATTTTCATGTTATTAAATGGATTTTTCAAAATGTTTTACATAGCTTTCTGAAAGAGCATTTCCATATGCCACGAAAACTGAATGTTAGAATGTTTTTACACAGGATAACATTTACATACCTGAAATGAGCTTCTTTATTAGAATCTATAAGTTTAAAACTGTGTTTGCTAATACAAAATGGAAATGTTAAATGGGATATGTACCCCTTCTAAGTTCTCTAAGTAAAATATACATAAATATTTTTCTTATTTTAGACACCAACTGGAACTGAATATAATGGCTAGAGCCTTACAATAACTGTATTTTTAAATCACATTTGAGGAAAATATTTTGCCATGTCTATTATTACTATAGATAATTAATCAACATTTACTCCCTCGAGCTATTTTTAAAATTGTCTCCAAATTTTATTTTGTGATTTCAGTTTGGAGGATGGATGCCATTCCATATACAACTAATTGACTAATACAAAACTTCCTAACTCCACATAGCACCAATTTGAAAAACAAACACATTTTGATTTTTTTTTCTTTTTTTTTTTTAATCAAGCGCAGTGGCTCACACCTGTAATCCCAGCACTTTGGGAGGCCAAGGTAGATGGACCACTTGAGCTCAGGGGTTGAGACCAAGACCAGCCTGGGCAACATGGCAAAACCCCATATCCACACACACACACACACAAAGCCAGGCATGGTGACGCTGTGCTACTCAGGAGGCCGAGGTGGGAGAACCACTTGAGCCTGGGAGGATGAGGCTGCAGCGAGCTATGACTGCGCCCCTGCACTCCAGCCTGCGTGACAGAAAGAGTCCCTGTGACATGATCATAGCTCACTGCAGCCTCAACCTCCAAAGTCAAGTGATCCTCCTATCTAAGCTGCCACACTTGGCTCATTTTTTATTTTTATATTTTGTAAAGACAGAGGTCTCACTGTGTTGCCCAGGCTGGTCTCAAACTCCTAGGCTCAAGTGATTCTCCCACCTTGGCCTCGCAAAGTGCTGGGATTACAGGCATGAGCCACCACACCTGGCCTAGAATTTATTTTTTAAAGTAGCTTTTCAAGCTCAATTTCAAAAACTTGTTATAGATCCATGTGCTATCTCATGTTTATTTCCTATCAAGCTTTGTGTTATTGAGGCAGTCACATGAGTGAGAAAAACAGAACTTTTACTAGACTCCATCCAATCTCTTATCTAACACATCTAGTTCATCATCAAGTCTTAGTACTTTTAAGTTTTAATATTTCTTAAATCTGCTCCTTTTCTCTCTTTATCCTCACCATAGTTTCATTTTTTTCTCACTTGGACAAGTCTGCCTACCTACTTTCTCTACTGGCTCAAGTCTGTTTTAGGTACATCAACTACAATGCTAGCAAGATAATTGGTTCAATGTAGATAGCACTTTAGCAGACTTCCCTCATCTATGGAATAAAGTCCTAGCTCTATAGTGTCATATACAAAGCTGTAGGTAACCTGGCTACTTTCTATTTCTTTCTCCATTTCAATTCTTACCACAGGCTAATTTTTATTTAAAAAAATATTTATTGAACTGCATTTGTCAGATATCTTCTTCTATGGATTATGCGTTCATATACTTTGCCCATTTTTATTGATTTTTGAAATTCATAAATGTGCACTGAATTACACTAAAAGACTTTCTTCATTAAAAAATGCCAGAATAAGCACATTTTATACAATAAATTCTTTAATAAGATGTCATCAATTTAAGATAGACCAAAATTTCTGTGACCCCACTTAGTCTAAAATTGTGTTTTTCAATGGCATTACTGACCCACGTGGCTACAATAGGAAGAGCCAGATTAAGGGGGAGGTAGGAAGAATAATATTCTTCTTGGACTCCAGAGGCAGATCCAATAGTTTATTTTCCATCCAACTTTATTTTTCATCATTTAACATCCATGTTATCTTTAGTTATTAACATCTTCAAATCATCTGTCCTTCTGTGGGTCACTCCCAGAGTGCCATCATCCTTTGAGTCTTCAAGACCTTAAACTGATCATTTCAAGTCCTCTTTGATCTGTAATCACCAATAGTCATGTACTACCAAGACCACAGTCTGGTGCCTGCTATAGGCAAAACTCTGTGCTAAGCAATACAAGCAAATGTAATACACAACATTTACCCCATAATGCACCAGTACAGTGCGAAGGACGTAAACACATCTACTTACCTTCACAGAATGTGGCTTTACATCTTCTGTATGCTAGACTCTGCCCTTCAAGACCTCTGCCAATTCCAGTGATCTTCTCTGAAATCTCTTTTTGCTTGTTCTCCCTGCCACATCTAATGCAGACCTCTCAATTATTATATTTATTTAGTTCTCATTCTTTACCATGTTTTTTACTTCTGCTTCCAACTTTTTTTTTTCCGAGACAGAGTCTTGCTCTGTCGCCCAGGCTGGAGTGCAGTGGTGCAATCTTGGCTCACTGCAACCTCCACCTCCTGGCTTCAAGAGATTCTCCTGCCTCAGCCTCCCGAGTAGCTGGGATTACAGGCGCCGGCCACCATGCCCGGCTAATTTTTGTAGTTTTAGTAGAAATAAGGTTTCACCATGTTAGTCAGGCTGGTCTGGAACTCCTGACCTCAGGTGATCCACCAGCCTCGGCCTCCCAAAATGCTGAGATACGAAGCCTGATACTTTAGCCCCTTAACCTGCTCTTCTCTCTCTACATTCCCTCTTTTCCTTAAGAATTACATGGAAGCCGATGCCTTCATCAGCATCTATTTAGGCATTTTCCAAATAGTAATTCTTAAGGGCTCAGGAAGTTCTCCTAGGGGATAATGATGTTAAAGTTAATAATAGTATCTGTTTCAGTACTTATTTTTTAATGTAAATAAAAATTATTTTTAAAATGTTCATCTCAAATGGAGCATTTGGAGAGCCTGGGAGTGGAAGCACAGTGAAAATAACGGTAATCATCAGAAATCAAAGGAAGGTGCTCCAGTGCAGTCACTGACAGACTCAACAGAGCACTGCTGGTCACCACTTCATATCATTACTTCGTTTTAAATCATCTACTTCTGGTCCCTTAAGACATAATTTGTGTCCATAATCAGTCAATGAATGAAGAAATATGAGAAAATGTTGAAATACATGATAATGAGGGGTAGAAATAGGATAAATGTGCAAATGTGCCTCAAAATGATCTCCCTCGGACCCATTAGTTTAATTTGCCTGATTATAATTCTTTAAAAGTGTATCAATATTTCCTGTACTCCCCCTGCAGAAAACAATATTAATAAGATAAACTATAGTGACAATAATACCCAATATGATTTAATGTTTAATAAAGTATAATTATAAAAACTTTTTTCCTAAATCACTTTATTACATGCCATATAAAAACTGAGAAATAATTTTTATTTTTATTTGGCAGGATCATACATTATTGTGAAAGAGATCATTCATCCAAAAAGGTTGGAAAATAATGATAAATATCAGTGGTCCCCAAAGTATACTCCTCAGAACATCAGTTGCATGAAGTTCTTATTTTAAGAATAATGCCTTTATTGTTTTAGGAAAAAATGATGCACATTCAGTTTAGAAAGTACACTAAAAGTGCCAAGAAGGGGTGGAGCCAAGATGGCCAAATAGGAACAGCTCCAGTCTACAGCTCCCAGCGTGAGCGATGCAGAAGACGGGTGATTTCTGTATTTCCATCTGAGGTACCGGGTTCATCTCACTAGGGAGTGCCAGACAGTGGGCGCAAGACAGTGGGTGCAGCGCACTGTGCACGAGCCAAAGCAGGGTGAGGCATTGCCTCACTCGGGAAGCGCAAGGGGTCAGGGAGTTCCCTTTCCTAGTCAAAGAAAGGGGTGACAGACGGCATCTGGAAAATCAGATCACTCCCACCCTAATACTGCGCTTTTCCGACGGGCTTAAAAAACAGCGCACCAGGAGATTATATCCCGCACCTGGCTCAGAGGGTCCTACGCCCACAGAGTCTCGCTGATTGCTAGCACAGCAGTCTGAGATCAAACTGCAAGGCGGCAGCGAGGCTGCGGGAGGGGCGCCCGCCATTGCCCAGGCTCACTTAGGTAAACAAAACAGCAGGGAAGCTCGAACTGGGTGGAGCCCACCACAGCTCAAGGAGGCCTGCCTGCCTCTGTAGGCTCTACCTCTCGGGGCAGGGCACAGACAAACAAAAAGACAGCAGTAACCTCTGCAGACTTAAATATCCCTGTCTGACAGCTTTGAAGAGAGCAGTGGTTCTCCCAGCATGCAGCTGGAGATCTGAGAACGGGCAGACTGCCTCCTCAAGTGGGTCCCTGACCCCTGACCCCCGAGCAGCCTAACTGGGAGGCAACCCCAGCAGGGGCAGACTGACACCTCACATGGCCAGGTACTCCAACAGACCTGCAGCTGAGGGTCCTGTCTGTTAGAAGGAAAACTAACAAACAGAAAGGACATCCACACCAAAAACCCATCTGTACATCACCATCATCAAAGACCAAAAGTACATAAAACCACAATGATGGGGAAAAAACAGAGCAGAAAAACTGGAAACTCTAAAAAGCAGAGCGCCTCTCCTCCTCCAAAGGAACACAGCTCCTCACCAGCAACGGAACAAAGCTGAACGGAGAATGACTTTGACGAGTTGAGAGAAGAAGGCTTCAGACGATCAAACTACTCTGAGCTACAAGAGGAAATTCAAACCAAAGGCAAAGAAGTTGAAAACTTTGAAAAAAATTTAGACGAATGTATAACTAGAATAACCAATACAGAGAAGTGCTTAAAGGAGCTGATGGAGCTGAAAACGAAGGCTCGAGAACTACGTGAAGAATGCAGAAGCCTCAGGAGCTGATGCGATCAACGAGAAAGAAGGGAATCAGTGATGGAAGATGAAATGAATGAAATGAAGCGAGAAGGGAAGTTTAGAGAAAAAAGAATAAAAAGAAATGAACAAAGCCTCCAAGAAATATGGGACTATGTGAAAAGACCAAATCTAAATCTGATTGGTGTACCTGAAAATGACGGGGAGAATGGAACCAAGTTGGAAAACACTCTGCAGGATATTATCCAGGAGAACCTCCCCAGTCTAGCAAGGCAGGCCAACATTCAGATTCAGGAAATACAGAGAACGCCACAAAGATACTCCTCGAGAAGAGCAACTCCAAGACACATAATTGTCAGATTCACCAAGGTTGAAATGAAGGAAAAAATGTTAAGGGCAGCCAGAGAGAAAGGTCGGGTTACCCACAAAGGGAAGCCCATCAGACTAACAGCGGATCTCTTGGCAGAAACTCTACAAGCCAGAAGAGAGTGGGGGCCAATATTCAATATTCTTAAAGAAAAGAATTTTCAACCCAGAATTTCATATCCAGCCAAACTAAGCTTCGTAAGTGAGGGGGAAATAAAATACTTTACAGACAAGCAAATGCTGAGAGATTTTGTCACCACCAGGCCTGCCCTAAAAGAGCTCCTGAAGGAAGCACTAAACATGGAAAGGAACAACCGGTACCAGCCACTTCAAAATCATGCCAAATTGTAAAGACCATCAAGACTAGGAAGAGACTGCATCAACTAACGAGCAAAATAACCAGCTAACATCATAATGACAGGATCAAATTCACACATAACAATATTAACTTTAAATGTAAATGGACTAAATGCTCCAATTAAAAGACACAGACTGGCAAATTGGATAAAGACTCAAGACCCATCAGTGTGCTGTATTCAGGAAACCCATCTCACGTGCAGAGACACACATAGGCTCAAAATAAAAGGATGGAAGAAGATCTACCAAGCAAATGGAAAACAAAAAAAGGCAGGGGTTGCAATCCTAGTCTCTGAAAACAGACTTTAAACCAACAAAGATCAAAAGAGACAAAGAAGGCCATTACATAATGGTAAAGGGATCAATCCAACAAGAAGAGCTAACTATCCTAAACATATATGCACCCAATACAGGAGCATTCAGATTCATAAAGCAAGTCCTTAGTGACCTACAAAGAGACTTAGACTCCCAAACAATAATAATGGGAGACTTTAACACCCCACTGTCAACATTAGACAGATCAACGAGACAGAAAGTTAACAAGGATACCCAGGAATTGAACTCAGCTCTGCACCAAGCAGACCTAATAGACATCTACAGAACTCTCCACCCCAAATCAACAGAATATACATTCTTTTCAGCACCACACCAAACCTATTCTAAAATTGACCACATAGTTGGAAGTAAAGCTCTCCTCAGTAAATGTAAAAGATCAGACATTATAACAAACTGTCTCTCAGACCACAGTGCAATCAAACTAGAATTCAGGATTAAGAAACTCACTCAAAACTGCTCAACTACATGGAAACTGAACAACCTGCTCCTGAATGACTACTGGGTACATAACGAAATGAAGGCAGAAATAAAGATCTTCTTTGAAACCAATGAGAACAAAGACACAACATACCAGAATCTCTGGGACACATTCAAAGCAGTGTGTAGAGGGAAATTTATAGCACTAAATGCCCACAAGAGAAAGCAGGAAAGATCCAAAATTGACACCCTAACATCACAATTAATAGAACTAGAAAAGCAAGAGCAAACACATTCAAAAGCTAGCAGAAGGCATGAAATAACTAAAATCAGAGCAGAACTGAAGGAAATGGAGACACAGAAAACCCTTCAAAAAATTAATGAATCCAGGAGCTGGTTTTTTGAAAGGATCAACAAAATTGATAGACCACTAGCAAGACTAATAAAGAAGAAAAGAGAGAAGAATCAAATAGACGCAATAAAAAATGATAAAGTTGATATCACCACTGATCCCACAGAAATACAAACTACCATCAGAGAATACTACAAACACCTCTACGCAAATAAACTAGAAAATCTAGAAGAAATGGATAAATTCCTCAACACATACACCCTCCCAAGACTAAACCAGGAAGAAGTTGAATCTCTGAATAGACCAATAACAGGCTCTGAAATTGTGGCAATAATCAATAGCTTACCAACTAAAAAGAGTCCAGGACCAGATGGATTCACAGCCGAATTCTACCAGAGGTACAAGGAGGAACTGGTACCATTCCTTCTGAAACTATTCCAATCAACAGAAAAAGAGGGAATCCTCCCTAACTCATTTTATGCAGCCAGCATCATCCTATACCAAAGCCGGGCAAAGACACAACCAAAAAAGAGAATTTTAGACCAATATCCTTGATGAACATTGATGCAAAAATCCTCAATAAAATACTGGCAAACAGAATCCAGCAGCACATCAAAAAGCTTATCCACCATGATCAAGTGGGCTTCATCCCTGGGATGCAAGGCTAGTTCAATATACACAAATCAATAAATGTAATCCAGCATATAAACAGAACCAAAGACAGAAACCACATGATCATCTCAATAGATGCAGAAAAGGCCTTTGACAAAATTCAACAATCCTTCATGCTAAAAACTCTCAATAAATTAGGTATTGATGGGACGCATCTCAAAATAATAAGAGCTATCTATGACAAACCCACAGCCAATATCATACTGAATGGACAAAAACTGAAAGCATTCCCTTTGAAAACTGGCACAAGACAGGGATGCCCTCTCTCACCACTCCTATTCAACATAGTGTTGGAAGTTCTGGCCAGGGCAATTAGACAGGAAAAGGAAATAAAGGGTATTCAACTAGCAAAAGAGGAAGTCAAATTGTCCCTGTTTGCAGATGACATGATTGTATATCTAGAAAACCCCGTTGTCTCAGCCCAAAAACTCCTTAAGCTGATAAGCAACTTCAGCAAAGTCTCAGGATACAAAATCAATGTACAAAAATCACAAGCATTCTTATACACCAACAACAGACAAACAGAGAGCCAAATCATGAGTGAACTCCCATTCACAATTGCTTCAAAGAGAATAAAATATCTAGGAATCCAACTTACAAGGGATGTGACGGATCTCTTCAAGGAGAACTACAAACCACTGCTCAAGGAAATAAAAGAGGATACAAACAAATGGAAGAATATTCCATGCTCATGGGTAGGAAGAATCAATATCGTGAAAATGGCCATACTGCCCAAGGTAATTTACAGATTCAATGCCATCCCCATCAAGCTACCAATGACTTTCTTTACAGAATTGGAAAAAACTACTTTAAAGTTCATATGGAACCAAAAAAGAGCCCGCATTGCCAAGTCAATCCTAAGCCAAAAGAACAAAGCTGGAGGCATCACGCTACCTGACTTCAAACTATACTACAAGGCTACAGTAACCAAAACAGCATGGTACTTGTACCAAAACAGAGATATAGATCAATGGAACAGAACAGAGCCCTCAGAAATAATGCCACATATCTACAACTATCTGATCTTTGACAAACCTGACAAAAACAAGCAATGGGGAAAGGATTCCCTATTTAATAAATGGTGCTGGGAAAACTGGCTAGCCATATGTAGAAAGCTGAAACTGGATCCTTTCCTTACACCTTATACAAAAATTAATTCAAGATGGATTAAACACTTAAACCTTAGATCTAAAACCATAAAAACCCTAGAAGAAAACCTAGGCATTACCATTCAGGACATAGGCATGGGCAAGGACTTCATGTCTAAAACACCAAAAGCAATGGCAACAAAAGCCAAAATTGACAAATGGGATCTAATTAAACTAAAGAGCTTCTGCACAGCAAAAGAAACTACCATGAGAGTGAACAGGCTACCTACAAAATGGGAGAAAATTTTCACAACCTACTCATCTGACAAAGGGCTAATATCCAGAATCTACAATGAACTCAAACAAATTTACAAGAAAAAAACAAACAACCCCATCAAAAAGTGGGCAAAGGATATGAACAGACACTTCTCAAAAGAAGACATTTATGCAGCCAAAAAACACATGAAAAAATGCTCACCATCACTGGCCATCAGAGAAATGCAAATCAAAACCACAATGAGATACCATCTCACACCAGTTAGAATGGCAACCATTAAAAAGTCAGGAAACAACAGGTGCTGGAGAGGATGTGGAGAAGTAGGAACACTTTTACACTGTTGGTGGGACTGTAAACTAGTTCAACCATTGTGGAAGTCAGTGTGACGATTCCTCAGGGATCTAGAACTAGAAATAACATTTGACCCAGCAATCCCATTACTGGGTATATACCCAAAGGATTATAAATCATGCTGCTATAAAGACACATGCACGCGTATGTTTATTGCGGCACTATTCACAATAGCAAAGACTTGGAACCAACCCAGATGTCCAACAATGATAGACTGGATTAAGAAAATGTGGCACATATACACCATGGAATACTATGCAGCCATAAAAAATGATGAGTTCATGTCCTTTGTAGGGACATGGATGAAGCCGGTAACCATCATTCTTAGCAAACTATCGCAAGGACAAAAAACCAAACACCACATGTTCTCACTCATAGGTGGGAATTGAACAATGAGAACACATGGACACAGGAAGGGGAACATCACACACTGGGGACTGTTGTGGGGTAGGGGGAGGGGGGAGGGACAGCATTAGGAGATATGCCTAATGCTAAATGATGAGTTAATGGGTGCAGCTCACCAACATGGCACATGTATACATATGTAACAAACCTGCACGTTGTGCACATGTACCCTAAAACTTAAAGTTTAATAATAATAAAATTAAAATATATATATATTGTTTTCTCAACTTTAAGATTGATGCATAAGTTGCTCCCTCTACTGAGAATGCCAACACTCTATCTAAAACTGTCTGAATTTTGGCCAGGCGTGGTGGCTCACGCCTGTAATCCTGGCACTTTGTGAGGCTGAGATGGGGAGGTTGCTTGAGCTCAGGAGTTCGAGACCAGCCAGGGCAACATGGTGAAACCCCATCTCTACTAAAATCCAAAAAATTAGCCTGGTGTGGTGGCACGTGCCTGTAGTCCCAGCTACTCGGGAGGCTGAGGCAGGAGAATCGCTTGGACCCAGGAGGCGGAGCTTGCAGTGGAGGGAGATTGGGCCACTGCACTCCAGCCTGTGTGACAGAGTGAGAACCTGTCTCAATAAATAAATAAACACTATCCAACTTTCAATATCAAGACCAAGCCCCTTCTCCTCCCTTGTCTTTACAGAATCCTCCAATCTTTAGTGGCATCTTCATCTGAAGATATACATCACAAACATATTAATTCACTAGGCAATTAAAAGTCATTCTTCCAGCCTGGGTGACATGGCAAAATCCCGTTTCTACAAAAAAATACAAAAATTAGCTGGGCATGGTGGCATGCACCTGTAGTCCCAGTTACTCAGGAGGCTGAGATGGGAGGACTGCGTAAGCCCAGGAGGCAGAGGTTGCAGTAAGTTGAGACCGCGCCACTGCACTCCAGCCTGGCTGGACCCTATCTCAAAAAAAAAAAATAAGAATAAGACCCCATCTTAAAAAAAAAAAAAAAATCACTTTTATACTGACCTACTGGAAAGCTATAGGCTGATTATACAGAAATAATTTTCATTCTTATGCATCATCTACAAACTAAATTACAAGCTCCTTGAAGGCAAGATCTAAGTATTAGATTTTTGTCTCCATGCAGCCTTCTGTTTTGTACATACCAGGACCACTGGTATATTCATTTTATAAGCTTCCAGAAACCAGGGAATATAATTGTGTACCATAGTTAGAGCATATACAATGCTTTACATTAAGTTAGTAGATATTTAACTAAACTTTGCCTCTGAGACTGCCATTATTCAACAGATAAAAAGAAACACACAAATTACAATGAACATAATCTGCAAATCTACAAATTATGGAGAATATAATTTAATATGTGAGTATTTGGGAGTTCATTCCTCATATTTAGAACCAATAGTAAGAGGGTGCTTCTATGTCCTTAATATTAAAAAGGCACTCTTAGGATGACTGAAGATAATCTTTATGAACATCATCAAGCATTATAGGTCAATGTAGTAGATGCAGATGAATTTAGAAGACGAGCTTGAGCTAAGTGTGTAGTAAAATGAAATCTAAAACATACACTGAAAAAATTTTTAAGAAGAAATACCAGATACTTATGAGTTCACTTTTTATTCTATTTCTCTCATAAAATTTGAAGGGAAACAATTTTTAAATTAGTTCATTTAGATTTTCACTTGTTCTAATAAAACTTACACTATGGTATAGGTGATGATAGTTTTTCTTTAACTAAAAAGAAAACAAAAAACATCATTCTATATAGTTTAATTTCCCATATTAAAATTCCACTTGAAAAATGCCATGTAAACTGACAAAGCATAATACTCTTTTTAACTTTTGGGTTTTAATATTATTATAAAATTTTATTATACTACAAATGTAGTCAGTTATATGTAGAGTAAGTATGGCACACAACTGCAGTTGCATTTGGTGTTCTTGGAATATAATGATGCAAGTAACAAGAAGCTACTGCTTCGTTACCAAGAAGTCAAGTTTAATTTGCTTTCTTTTCCCCTCTTCAACTGGCCAAAATACAAGTTCCACTGCAAATGCAACAACCAGAAAACACAGATGCCATCATAAATACATAATGCTGCCAAGTAGGAAACACTACATTGACAAATAACAGAACTCCCCATAGCAACTGGAAGACATTCTAGGCAGCATATTCAGTCCTGAGGCTATACTATAAATAAAATTTACGCATCCCTTAAAACTGAAAAATACATTTTTTGTTTTTTGTTTAACACCAATATTTACTGTTACCCAATGGGTAGTTTTTCTGTCTGCTTCATATTCTTAATGGATTGAGAAATTTCCCAAGTCTTTCATTCTGAACTGCTGGAATAGATAACTGCTATCACAAAGTTCCTGCTGAGCCTTAAATAAAATTGGCCACATTCAATTAAAAAACAAAACCACAAACAGCTTTCCAACTTTACTAACCAAATTCATAGTCTGATAACCTAATTTGAGTGTTAAAGTTTAGCAATTGAATGACACTCCTCACCATTAGCTGGCTTGGAGACAAAATATGAAATCAACAAATATTTATAAGCATTCACTGTGGGCTCAATATATGTTAGATGTTGTATGGGAAAGGAAAAGGAAATTGAAGACAAGTTCCCCTCGTGTACAGGAATTTTTCCTCTAGCTTTTAGAAATTACTAATTCAGGACACTAATAAATCAAAGCAGTACTTCCTTAGATAATCTAATTTCTCATGGGCCATCTTGCAGAAAACAACCTTTGCCTATAATTGTTCTAAAGTCTGAACATCTAAAAGTAAAAATTTCAAGCATTACATATCAACAGATATAAAAACCAGAAGAGAACAGAATCTTTTAAAGCAGGAATAAGATAAAGGCTGTTTACCTCTGCAAATAGCTTTGGTTTTAAATCCAAACAAAGTTTTACAATTTTTTCAATGATATCTTTCTCCATCATAATCACTATAACATCTCAATGCTTTTTGACACTGCCTAGTTGAAGAAGCCTATAGGCTTCAACATCTTATTCATTATCTTCTCAATAAAGATATTTAGGTCTATGGATAAATTATAAAACCAATTCTTTCTAGATTTTTTTCCCAAGAAATACGCATGTATCATGTCCACCTGAAAACCATAAGAAGCCAAATAAAAAGTTATTTTCATCCACAGCTTATTAGCATTTGAAAAATGTTACTTACTGGTATGTTTGCATCTCCAGTATTTAAGCTTACTCAATGGCTATGTCATCTGCAATTAAACTTTTTAAAAACCCATTGAACACAACAAGGTTAACATACACTGTGATTGTATTTTTATATATATATATATATATATATATATACACACACACATATATATATACACAATGCTCTATTTATATCTTTCAAATATTTATATATATTTGAATTGGTACAGATAATAACATATTAAAATTAGTCCTAATATCATTGAATCAGACTTTACAATTCCTGAGCATGATTTATTATCTATCTTATGTGGGCATACAGGTGAATTGTTTAATCCGGAAATATTGAACAAAAATATTCTATCCCCTATATAGCAATCTCGAGAAAGTTACATGTAAAAACCAAGAATACATTTATGATTAAATTCCACGATTATTATAATATTTGGCTTGATTTTGATTAAAATATGCCTACTTTGTTTAAAATAACAGACCAAAAAAAAAAAAAAAAACGAAAGAAAAAACCAGCCTGCAGTTTTTATAATTTTAAAAATTTAAAACTCTAGGTGGCGTACTTCTACAAGCTTGTAGGAGGAAAATTATCCAATTGAAAAATCAAACTTTATGATTATTTCTAATCAATGACTGTTAAAACTTTGAATTGAATACTTGTCCACTGACATTTGAGGTTTGTTAATAGAAAAAATTAAGTACAAATTCATGGCCGGGCATGGTGGCTCACCCCTGTAATCCCAGCACTCTGGGAGGCTGAGGCAAGCAGATTACCTGAGGTCAGGTGTTTGACACCAGCCTGGCCAACATGGTGAAACCCCGTCTCTACTAAAAATTTAAAAATTAGCCAGGTGTGGTAGTGCATGCCTGTAACCCCAGCTACTACTTGGGAGGCTGAGGTGGGAGAATCACTTGAACCTGGGAGGCGGAGGTTGCAGTGAGCCGAGATCGTGCCACTGTACTCCAGCTTGGGCAACAGAGCAAGACTCAAAAAAAAAGAAAAAAAAAAGATAAAAAGAAAAAATTAAGTACAAATTCAAAGCCATTAAACAAAATTAGGCCATAATTTAAGCCACAAAATACCTCATTATGAGTCTTTTTAGACTAGTAAATATTTCCTTGTGCGGAAATCTTTATTATTTAGAGAATAATAAAGTAAAACAATGAAGTATTTAGCAGTATACACCCCCAAATTAAAAGAATATTGTTTTAAACTATTTTTACATCTTTAACGTTTATATTTTCAGAAATTCCTTCTCTTTCTAATATTTGAAAGACTGCGTTTGTGTAGGCATTGAAGTCCTTTCCAAATTATATGTATTTCATTGCCCTTAATATTTGAGAACAATTCTGCATACATAAAAAGATAGCAATGTTAAATCTGCGAGGTGACCATCAGATTACTCTCTCTAGAGCCAGCTGATACCACAGGGCCTGTTTCTAAGTACAGCTCTGACTCCTGGGTATCACTTAAGAGGCAGCCATTTGTTTGGTACCATGTCTATGTCCCAACTGCTATTACTTTTCTTAAATCATCGTATCAGTAGTGCTATTTGAAGTTTGTTTTAGTAAGACATTCTTATACAGTCTTTCCCAATGCCTTTATTTGGAACTAACCAATTTTTATTCCTCTCATAAGAACTAGAGACATATTTATCTGTGCAGTTTGGTTTTGGTCAGAGTAGGTGGGCTATTAGAAAACTGCCAGCCAATGGGGCTGTGTTGTCTCCTATGTTCTCTGGCATACTACGTATGACAGGTAGATCAGTATAGTGAAACTAAATCCAAAATCAGCTGTCATTTGAGTACAACTCGAAATCACTGGCTATTTTTACCACTCTGGAGACCTCCAATTTCATTTCAAACAGATATGATGTTGATAGTACACATTTTTACCTAGGGTTTTCAAAAGATGATACACATACATTTTCACGTAATTCTTACCCATGTTTTCATGTAATATTTAAGTTGCCTAATTATATCTCTCAAATTAGTTATGCATGAGCTCAGATTTCTTCAGTTATGAATCCATTCTGTCTGTTTGGAAATACTCACCATTACTTGGTCTATTGCAGGTAGATGTTTCCCCAGTAGTGACTTATTTGCAAGATTAATGTCTCCAAGTTTATTGTTGGTGGCAGCAGTTTGTTGAGCTGAAAACATTTTTCAGGGTTCTAATGATTTGAATACAAATCGTATTACTTATAATGTTTACACATTCTTATATGGAGTAGTAGAGATGTAATGACCCTATTGGAATTCACCTATTTATTTGTGGCTGCAAGTGATTTATAGCAATATGCTTCTAATTTAACTTTTATTGGCATCCAAATCTAATTATTAATCAGTTTTTTATATTAAAAAACAATTTGTATAAAAGTCTTTACATTAAGACACATGCACACGTATGTTTATTGCAGCACTATTCACAATAGCAAAGACTTGGAACCAACCCAAATGTCCATCAGTGATAGACTGGATTAAGAAAATGTAGCACATATACACCATGGAATACTATGCAGCCATAAAAAATGATGAGTTCATGTCCTTTGTTGGGACACGGATGAAGCTGGAAACCATTATTCTGAGCAAACTACCACAAGGACAGAAAACCAAACACAAGTTCTCACTCATAGGTGGGAACTGAACAATGAAAACACTTGGACACAGGGCAGGGAACATCACACACTGGGGCCTGTTGTGGGGTGGGAGGAGCAGGGAGGGATAGCATTAAGAGAAATACCTAATGTAAATGACGAGTTAATGGGTGCTGCACACCAACATGGCACATGTATACATATGTAACAAACCTGCACGTTGTGCACATGTACCCTAGTACTTAAAGTATAATTTAAAAAATAAGTAAATAAAAGTATTTATATTATTCTTGTCTTCTACTATGCTCACTATAATACAAAGTTCATACTTTCTGTATCCACTGTGGTTATTACAATTGGGTTCTTAAATAAATACAAATATGCATATATACATAGAGAAATGCATATATGAACATATGTGTATAGATAAAGAAGTAATTTCTTTTTCTAAAGACCACAGGCCCAGCAGGGTGTAGTGCCTCACACCTGTAATCCCAGCACTTTGGGAGGCCGAGGCAGGTGGATAACGTGAGGTCAGGTGTTCAAGACCAGCCTGACCAACATAGTGAAACTCCATCTCTACTAAAAATACAAAAATTAGCTGGGTGTGGTGACAGGTGCCTGTAATCCCAGCTACTTAGGAGGCTGAGGCAGGAGAATCGCTTGAACTTGGGAGGCGGAGGTTGCAGTGAGGTGAGGTCACACCACTTACACCCCAGCCTGGGTGACAAAGCTAGACTCAGTCTCAACAAAAACAACAAAACAAAACAAACAAACCAACCACTGGCCCATCTTCACTCCCTTCTCTTAAGAATTATAAGTTTTTTTTTAAAAAGCTGTTGAAAGCAGTCAATATAAATCAAGTGAATTCACCTTGGCTTCTGAGAAAGAAAATAATAGTATAGTTCTCTGTACTAATTTTAAAATTATTAAGAGAAAGATATTCAATATACAAAACAAACACGGGTAACTCAGTTCTTTACTATAGCATCTAGGGAGAATATTGTTGCCCCCCACCAAAAAAATAGGAGATGGGGGAAAACATATAAATCAGAAGAGGGGATAACTTAAAAAATGCCACACACAATCACAATGTAAGAAACAAAGTAACATGCAGATCTCCATGAAATCATTTGCTTCTTTCAATCACTGCTTTCAAAATACAGTCTATTTGACACCAATGGTTCTCAAATTTTAGCGGGCCTCAGAAACACCGGACAGGCTTATTAAAACACAAAGTGAACCCCATTCAAGTTTCTCATTCAGTAGATATGGGGTGGCACTCAACAGTTTTCATTTCTAACAAGCTTCCAAGTGACCAGACTTTGAGAACCACTAACTAGACCTTTCTATAGTCCATCAACTTCTCTTGGCATTCACATAATCTTTAGAGTTGGGAAAAATTGGGGGCTAAGAATGGCTCCAATTTACATTTCTCAAACTAGTCAAATTTCTAAGAATTATTTTTTCCTATTCTTTATGTTATATATATGATCTTCTTAGTAGTATTACTGTGTTGTTCATGATATGCAGATCAGGTTTTTTTGTTTTTTGTTTTTTTTTTTTGAGACAGAGTCTTGCTCTGCCACCCAGGCTGGAGTGCAGTGGCACGATTTTGGTTCACTGCAACCTCTGTCTCCCAGGTTCAAGCAATTCTCCTGCCTCAGCCTCCTGAGTAGCTGGGATTACAGGCATTGGCCACCATGCCTGGCTAATTTTTGTATTTTTAGTAGAGACGGGGTTTCACCATGTTGGCCAGGCTGGTCTCAAACTCGTGACCTCAGGCAATCTGCCCACCTTGGCCTCCCAAAGTGCTGAGATTACAGGCTTGAGCCACCATGCCTGGCCTGCAGATTAGATTTTTGAAGTAACTTCCGGATTGCAGTTTCTTTTACTAGGGAACTAAGTGAAGAAGTGGAATTAAGCTACTTCTGGAAGTAAGGTTTGTTAAATAAACTATATCTAAATGTGCATAGTATTTTTAATTCATTCAAATACATACCATATGCAAGCATCATGCTAGAAACTAAAAAGGTAAACACGGACAAAAACATATAGGGTCTCTGCCCTCATGCAACTTAAGAATCTACTGAGGGAGACAGATAATCACCTGAAAATATAATTAAAGTGATAAACTCTCCCAATGAAAGGTGCATGACAGTTTTAATATAAAAGTGTAAGACAAACTGATTTCCAGGGTAGCTAAACCTGTGTAATAAGTAATTCAGTAACTCTTATAGCTGTTTGCCTTAGTTTCACTTTTTTTTTTTTGACAGTCTTGTTCTGTCACCCAGGCTGGAGTGTAGTGGCGTGATCTCAGCTCACTGCAACCTCCACCTCCCAGGTAGCTAAACCTGTGGTGGAAATGTAAAATTTCCAATTTCAGACAAAATGTCTGAAGGTGGCTCTGCATATCTCAGCATGTGTTATTACCAGCTATTCTAATAGGTGTTCAATGGTATCTTGTTACAATTTGCACTTCCCTATTAATAATGATGCTGAACATCTTTTCATGTGCTTATTTATTATCTGTACAGCTTCTTTGATGAAGTGTCTGTTCAAGTCTTTTGCCCATTTTCTAATTGGATTATTTCTTCCTAATAAATGTTGCAAGTTCTTTATATATTCTGGACATAAGTTTTCTGTTGAACATGTGTTTGCAAATATTTTCCGTTTATGGCTTGCCTTTTCATCCTCTTTAACAGGGTCTTCTACAAAATGTTTTTATTTTTTACAAAATTCAATTTTTTTTAAGGAATTTTAATGTCAGTTGGCCTAACCCTTGCTCAAGATTTCCTGTTTGCTTCTAAGTTTCAGTTTTATATGTTACAGTAAGAACCATGACCCATTTTGAGTTAATTTTTGTTTTAGAGACAAGGTTTTGCTCCCTTGCCTAGGCTGGAGTGCAGTGGTGTGATGACAGCTCACCACAGCCTCAAACTCCTGGTCTCAAGTGATCCTTCTGCCTCAGCATCCCAAGTAGCTGGGACTGAAAGTACGTGCCACCATGCTCAGCTAATTTTTTAAAATTTTAGAGAGAGGTTCTCACTATGTTGCCTACCCTAGTTTCAAACTCTTGGCCTCAAGCTGTTCTCCCACCTCAGCCTGCCAACTAGCTGAAATTATAGGCACAAGCCCCCCATGCCTAGGGAGTAAAAGTTTTTATAAGGTAGAAGGTTTAGGTTGAGGTTTTTCTTTCTTAGCTATGACTATTCAATTGTTCCAACACTCTTTGTTCGAAATTCAATTTTTCCAACACAATTCATCTATTGAATTGCTTATCTACCTTTGTCAGAAATTAGTTTTTCACACTTGTGTAGGTCTATTTCTGTACTCTATTCTGCGTCTTATCACTGAGCTATGTGCCTATCACTACCAAAACCACACAATCAGTACCAATATCACAGTCCTGATTACTGTACTTATGTGTCTTAATATCTGGTAGTGTGATTCCTCCAACTACATTGTTTTCAAATTGCTTAGGATATTCTAGTTCCTTCGCTTTTTAATGTATTTTAGAATGAGCTTCATTCTGATTCTTTAGAATCAGAATCATTCAACAAAGAATCCTTCTGGGATTTTTACAGAAATTGTATTAAACCCATAAATCAACTTGGGGGCAACTTAGTTAATATATTGTCTTCCAATCCAAATAAATGGTTATGTTTCAGACTCTTTAAGTCTAGACATTTACAATCTATTATCTCTCTGAAGCCTGCTACCTGGAGGATTCATCTGCATAAAACCTTGGTCTCCACAACCCCTTATCGTATACCAGACATCACCTTCTATTGATAATAACCGACTGCCAATCAGAAAATCTTTGGATTTGTCTATGACCTGGAAGCCCCCACTTCCAGTTGTCCCACCCTCCTAAGCTAAATCAATGTACATCTTACCTGTATTGATTGATGCCTTACGTCTCTCTAAAACATATAAAGCCAAGTTGTAACCCAATCACCTTAGGCACATGTTCTCAGGATCTCTTGAGGGCTGTGTCACAGCCCATGAGTCACTCATGTTTGGCTCAAAATAAACCTCTTCAAATATTTTAGAGTTTGACTCTTCATCAAGGTCCTGTAGGTGTTTTGTTGGATTTATACTTAGTATTACATTTTGAAATTGTAAATGGTGTTAGCATATAGAAATACAATTTGATTTTTGTGTGGTTGATCTTGTATTCTGTGATCTTACTAAATTCACTAGTTCTTGTAAGTTCTTGGAGATTTCTTAGGACTTTGTATGTAGAAAATAATGTTAAATGCAAATATAAAGTTATTTTTTTCATTTCCAATCTCGGTGCCTTTTATCCCCTTTTCTTATATTATTGCACTGGATGTCAAGTACTACACTGAATAGGAGTGGTGAGTGTGCATATCCTTATCTTGTTTCTAATCTTAAGAGGAATGCATTTAGTCTTTCATCATATTATTTTGTAGATACTGAATGTTTGTGGAAGAAGGAAGTATAACAACTTCATGGACTTTAAGTGTACCTGAATTCAAAGTGTGGGAAAGTGGAAGGACATCATTTACAATTAAAGAAATCTAAATTATCTCCTTGATTCTGATACTATACAGACCCTCGAAGGCCATGTTAAGAACCAATAAATGGAAAACAACAAGAGTTTTAACAGTGGGGGAAAAAGGGGAGGGAGCAAAATGGCATTATATTATATTCTAAATATTTTGAAATCGTTCTCATATTGACTGTAAATGAAATAATATCTTAAATAATTTAAACACAATTTAAATTAAAATATAATTTACCTTTTTATTTAATTAAAAATTGTTTTACAAATCAGAACATCTGAATTATAGTCCCTGATCTGCTAACAAGCTATGATCCTTGCATATAACTGGTTCTCATTTTTGTCACTCTAAAATTGGAACATCACAAGATAGCCAGATGCAGCAGAGGATACCAGAAAAAATGCTGACTTGGAAACCCCTGACATCCTGGGTCTGGTCCATGCTCTGTAACACAAGAGGTTAATTTATCTTAACCTCAGATCTCCTCATCTTAAAATGAAGTACAACAAAATCATCTCCAAAGTCCAGTCTAAAATCCTGTGGTTCTATGAAATGAATTAAAATGAAGTTACTTTGATGATAAGTGGGCTACAGTATCTAAGACAAAAAGATTAATTGAAATATTTGTCAATAAAAAGTTGAAGTATATGCTTGCAGCATACTAAAATACTGGTCTTCCCTTTATATTTTTCTCTACATCCTCTTGTGCCTCCAAATCAGTATTATTTTTATGGTTAAGCTGTGTAAATATGTCCCCTTTTCACCTCTGTTGGCTTAGAATGCTAGGAGCTGAGCTGCAATAACACATTACTTCTTTTCTTATATGTAATTATCTCCTTGCTCTAAATGATTAGATTCTGAAATAGTATTCCTGACATGTCTAAAATAAGAGTTTAACACATTAAAAAATGTTGAAGAGTGGATAAGCAGATATATTAGTCAGAAACATACATGGCTAAAGTAACAGGAAACCAAACAGTGTCTTAAACAATCAGGAGTTTATTTTTTCTCATTTAATAATTGGGGAGTTTGGCAATTGCTCATCTTGGTTTGGGTGTTCAACATTGCCATATCAAGGACCCAGGATCCCCTTAATCCTCCTTCAGTTCCATCTCTGAAATGTAACTCTCATTCTCACATTTGCTGTTTCACGGTTGTTTGATGGCAGCTGCACCTTTAGACATGTTGTTGGCCAGAAAGAGGAGAAAAAGGCAATGACTGTTACCACACAAAGCTCTGATTTTTTAATTTGAAAGGAAAGCCCTTCTCAGTAGGGCTCTGTTCATTTCATTCAATTTCTCAATTGCAGTAGCCACATATCAAGTACTCACTCAATATCACATATGGTTAGCAGCTACCACAATAGACAGACAGAATAGATGGTTGATTTCCTTCACTGCAAAAAGTTCTGCCTCGTACTAATCAGACTGTACGGAATAAAACTACCACCTCCGTTTCAGATCAATGAAGGTGCAGCCTCTGGAGTTGGGGTAAGGTCCTAATCTCTTTGAGGAACAGGGATCCTTGCCACTATCAGATCAAACTAAGGTACTGTTAAACAAAGAAGAAACAAAGGTAATAGCTGTAGGCAACTGCCTGCTGTAATGGGATTATCAGTACATTTAAGTTGAAGTTTATAAATTATTATGGATTGGCAATGTGCTTAACAAATATAAAATCTTGGCAAGAAGTTATTAAAATTTTGAAAAAATAAAGTGATACTGGCCAGGCCCAGTGGCTCATGCCTGTAATCCCAGCATTTCGGGAGGCTGAGGCGGGTAGATCACTTGAGGCCAGGAGTTCGAGACCAGCCTGGCCAACATGGTGAAACCCCATCTCTACTAAAAATACAAAAATTAGCCAGGCATGGTGGCACATGCCTGTAGTCCCAGCTACTCAGAGGCTGAGGCACAAGAATCGCTTGACCCTGGGAGGTGGAGGTTGTAGTGAACTGAGATCATGTCACTGCACTCCAGCCTGGGTGACAGAAGGAGACTGTCTCAAAAAAAAAAAAAAAGTGAAACTAAGGCAGACAGCTATAAGAGGCACTGAATTACTTATTACACAAATATAATTGCTAGAGTAAACACTAATCCAGTGACTGATGGGGAGGAGATTTGAAGGGGAAAAGGTAGTGAGACAACGTGCAGGCACTATTTTCTTTACAGAAAATGCAAATTTCAAATGGTTCATCATGTTGAAAATGCAGTTACTAATTTCATGTGTACAAAGACGGAATCTTTGTGGTACAAAGATTAGTAGAGAATTACCTTCAGATGAGAAGAGTTCTTTCACAGAATATATTAATTAGCTGCCTATTACTCATGGCAGAATAAAACGAAAATGACTGTAATATGAAAGATTAGACTAGATATGGAGAATAATTTATTAGCAGAACTATTCAAAAGGTTAAAAGAAGCTGATATTGACAATACTTTTCTTTCTAAACACTTCTAGATTGTCAATTCCTCCACAATCCCCACTTGTCCAAAGCAGCAATGACAAGTCTGCAGATGCCTCTGTATATTTTTAGTAAAGATAAATTTAAGTATATTTATTATAAACAAATACCAAAAATATTTGCTGTGAACAGTTGCTATTTTAAAAACTGATTTGTGTCTAAATGAAATTTAACTTTCAAAGTCTCTTCTATTTTATTGAAACATGTCAAATACTGTTGAAGGTAGCATAATGATTGTTTATTATAAAAAGAGAAAAATAAAAAATTCTAACTAAGGTAATGATAGAACAGGAAAATTTTAACATTTTTGTTTCTAAGGATAGTTTTAATTTTCTTATTTTTTTCAAAATAAAAAATAACTACAACCCCTTTAATCCCTACTCTATATGATTCTTGAATATTCTTTCATGTAATTTACTATTAAAGGGTTCAATAAATATAACTTGCATAAAAGTTAAATTTAAGTGTCATAACACATATTTACCTTAAGACATTTTATACGTAAAAATCTCAATTATGTCCTGTATCAAAACAAAAATTTTACAAAGAAATATTGCTGAACTTTGGAGAATGACATATTTTAAGCAAGATTCATCAGAAGGATATTACAGCAGATAAAACAATTCACATAGCCCACTGGAATGTACAGCAAAATCCAACTCGACAATATAAACAAAGTCAAAAAAATCTGATTCGGTCAGCTACATATGCTGTGTCTTTGCTATCACCAGTAAGGAGTTAACTAGAAACTGAGTTCTTAAACAATATATCCATTGTGAGTATAACCAAATGAAGTTAGAATCTTCATATGCAAGTTTAATAAATCATCATGGTTTATTTAACAAGGTTATTCTACATTAGAGTTTTATATATATATGTATATGTGATATGAAGAGACTGATGTACAATCAATAAGTCTTAAATCTCTCTTCCATGGATTTCCCCCATCTTCCCACTTAGCAGTAAAAGGCATTTTTAGGTTTATATAAACACATTCTTTACAACTGCCTTCTTAACAGAAAATTACTGTAGTATATAAATAGCACTGGGCATTTAGTAAATAAGTTACAGGCCAATAAGTTCAATTGTGCAGTTGTGAAATCTAATGTCAAAGAGTTTTTGAAACCTTAAGACTGGGTGATCTGCAATGTTTCCAACATGTCTTCGACAGCCTTAAGAGAATATTTGGTTTCCTTCTTACTTCGACCTGCAAACTAATTAAAAAAAAAAAAAAAAAAAAAAAAAGCTCAATTAGGCTCAATTTCAGTGGCAGGTTAAAAATGACAATCTTACCTCCACATTGTTAATGAAACTTAACACTGACTATTTTATCACTAGTAGGAAATCAAATATATTCTTTGCTTTTTCAATAAGAATAAAATTTGGGTATTAAGGACATTTTCCTTTAAGATCTTACCTTCAGTTGAAGTGTACAGAGAGTTCACTGCACACTTGGCCAGTTTAAGCGTTTACATAATATAATAACCTATAAAATCATGTATTTGAAACTATCCTATTTAGACCAAAATAATATGAAATAAAAAGTATAATTTTAAAATGCAATTTAGCTTATATTTATGTAGTGTAGGAGTGTGAACCACTTCTACTTGTCTGATGTCTAAACAGATTTTTACAATTTCAAACAAAGGTACAATACAAATACAAGTTATTTCACTAAACATTTTAAAGTTGCAAGTACTCTCTAAAATTATTTAAAGTAGCTCATAATTTTTTTAAGTTTCCAGATTTATTAGTTAACTAAATGATATGGTTCTGCAAAGAGCTGTCAAGTAAAAACGTATGCTACACATTAAAACAATGTAAACATGTTTTAAAATATGCATTTCTACTTTATTAATTGTAATTTGTTTATATTATAAAACTAATTGGGATTGGATTTTACTATGAAAACAAAATAAATACATCAATATATACACAAAATATACCCTATATTTGTGTATTTAAAAGCAAATTCATGGCATATTAAATTCAATATTGTACACATAACCGCTGGAGGGAAACACTGTTGAATACCACATGCTGATTTCAAAATGAGTTTGTTAACTGGACTGACAATTCCCATCATTTATCAGTCTGATTTAAAACAAAAGATTTACTAGATAAGTAAGTGTTCCTTGATGGAGATGGGAGAAAGTTTAGTGTGTGTGTGTGTGTGTGTGTGTGTGTATACATATATATATATAATATATATATATATATGTTACCCATTTTCTCCCTGAAAGTTTTGTGTATGTGTGTGTGTGTGTGTGTGTATACATATATATATATTATATATATATATATGTTACCCATTTTCTCCCTGGTTAAATATGATTAAAATACTTGGTATCAGCAACATCTAGTGTTTTCAAGTTAACATCAAACCACTCAATACATTTTCAAGTGACTGATCATTTCTTCAAATAACAATGCTGTCTTAAGCACTTAGTACTTGATTTATGATGTGTTTCTTGTCTTCTGTAATTAACTTAATTTGGCAAACTTCTCATGACCTGTTCAGAAAGATTAAGTGATCAAGCACAGGTAACATCATAGAAGCAACAGGCTTCAGGAATTGGTAACCTGTCTCTGACCCCTCTGGCTACAGCTTAACATTATGATTCCCTCACTTCCTACACTCTAAACCATTAGATTAGTTTCTGTAGTTGAATTCTGATTTGAAAAAGTAAATAAAGGATGTTTCTAGGGCAAATGCCAGAGGAAAAAAAAAAAAGCTTCTCATAAAAATCAAGATCACCTTGCCTTTCAAAAGGCATCACGAATTTAAGGAATTCATATGTTAAATACAGTAACAGCAATATCACATTTAAAACTTTGTCTTTTTATAATTTCCCCTGAGGACTAAAGGCTGTGGGGCATGCTTATTACTTCTGTTATCCAGTTAATAAATTCACTTACACAAGGATTTACCAGAAACAGAAAGCTTTTTATTTTACCACCATTTATGAAACATAAATAGGAACGGTCCTAATCAGATACTTAAAGGTCTAATTCTGAGAAAAAGTTTTATGGGTTGGGGGAGGGGTACAGAATAGGACATCACATAGTAACATTACCACATAATATTTATTCTAATTGCTTTTAAATAGCAAAGTAAAAATTAAAAAAATTCTGTAGAGCTAAAACCATAACATGTATTTTTAAATACAGTATTTTTCTTGGTTTATACTTAAACATAAAAATAATACAGTGTGATCTTTTAAAATTAGCTAATTTTAAAGAGTCACCTGAGATGGTGTCAACATTACTCACAACCAGTGCAATTTAGAATAAACCAAATGAATTTACTTGTGTCAGAACAAATAAAAGAAAGTTGGAAATACAAATCTATCACTTCAAATTTAATCTGACATGCAATTATTCTGTCTATTCCAGAACTGTATGGCAATTTAACTGATTAAGTCAGAATCATCTTTTCCCTCAAATCATGATTTAATTTTCTGTTTCCCAAAAGGATAGTAACAGAATCACTACTGCAATCATAAATATCATATAAATCACTAGCACAGATTTACCAGTGCACCAAAGAAGCATTTATCTGGAAAATCATTGTGAGTAGGTTCACATTAAAGTTTTTCATGTGCATTAATCAAATGTGTCTGCTTCTACTGAACATGCTAAACCAATTACCTAATTGAAGAGCAAATAGTAGCCATATTCTGTTTCATCATTAAGTGGAAACAAAGAAAAGTAGTTCTTAAAACCTAATTTTCCCTAATTTATAAATATCTAGAAAAATCACATACAAAATATTATCTACTCTATACTGGTTTATATTCCTAGATACGATTAAGAAATTCTCACTGAGATCCCAAAGATTTACCTAGTTATCAAGAATGTCATTCTCTGAAAGTTATATTCTTCTACATTATTCACAAATACTGTATTTTTGTTTTCATAGTTAGATTTTGCTTAAGTAAATCTTTCATAATTCTCTGTAAGATCTATAAGAAAACTCACCAGAAAAAAACACAAAAACAACCAAATAATAAAAACTTGCTTACCAAATTCAGAGGTCAGTGATTCATGCATTGTAATAACTGAGATACCTTGCTTGGGCTTAAATTTACCTTTATATAATTTGTGGAAAATACATGGGTAGACAAAGTAATAGGAAAAATGAAATGGATTGTAAATGAATGAATCTCAAAAACATGCTGAGTGAAAGAAGCCAGACACAGAAGAGCACACAACCTATGAACTCATTTATACAGTTATAGTACAGGCAAAACTAATGTTTGGTGATAAAAATCAGATCAGTGGTTGTCTGTCTCCCAGTGGGGGATGAGGCTGACTGCAAAATGGCAGAAGGAAATTTTCTTGGGTGACGAAAATGCTATTTTGAGCGGGGGGCTGGTAAGAGGATGTACACATTTGTCAAAACTCAGACTGTATACTTAAAATATATGCACTAGATTACATGTAAATTATACCTCAATATACCTCAAGGGGGTCTTGTCACACTGAAGAGACATGGAAAAGGAAAAGCATAATAACTTATGTTTTAATTTCTTTAATTCTCAGAGTATTTCATTATGGCCATCTTGCAGAAGAAAAAATACGGCAAGAGATGTTAGGTAATTTATCCAAGTTTGCATAGCTAATAATTGTATCAGAGTCAAAATCTGAACCCAGACAACATAGGTCTAGCATCTGTAATCTTCTCTTTACTACACTGAACTAGCTTCCATGGACAGGACTCATGATAGAATACAAAGATGGACAGAAACACTGGATATCCATATGGGGAGCAACTGACCCCCTATTTCACATCACACATAAAAATCAATTCCAGGCCAGATGCGGTGGCTCGCACCTATAATCCTAGCACTCCATTGGGAGGCTGAGACAGGAGGATTACTTGAGGCCAGGAGTTTGAGATCAGCCTATGCAATACAGCTGGACCTCATCTCTACAAAAAATTTAAAAATTAGCCGAGCACGGTGACATGTGTCTACAGTACCAGCTAGCTGGGATGCTGAGGCAGGAGGATAACTCAACCTGGGTAGTTGAGGGTGTAGTGAGCCATGATCACGCCACTGCACTCCAGCCTGGGCAACAGAACCAGATTCTGTCTCAAAAAAATAAAAATTAAAAATTAAAAATAAATCAATTCCAAATGGGTTGTGGATTAAATACGAAAAGTAAAAGAATAGAAATTCTGAAGACACACAGAATTCTTTATGACCATGAGTAGCAAAAGATTTCTTAAACAGAACACAAAAAACACAAACAAATGACTGAGGCATTTGAACACATTTCATTTCAGAACTTCTATTCATCAAGATCATATGAGCAAAAAAGTAAAAAGTTATACATATTTGCTTATACATATAACTAAAAAAGGGCTCATAAGCAAAAAACTAAAGAAATAAGTCATGCAAACCAATGAGAAAAAGATTTCACAAAAGACAACATCCAAATGGCAACTGATCATCAGGGACATGCAAAATAAAACCATGAAGTACCACTCTACACATGTACCAGAATGGCTATAATTACAAAGACTGACAGAACCATGTGTTGGTGAAGATGTGGGGCTATTAGAACTCTTACCGCTGGTGGGAGTAAACTAATTTGGAAAATTGCCTTTAACTAGTAAAGTTAAATACACATATATTCTATGACCCAGTATTTTCACTCAAAGGTATACAGAACTGCACATACATTCCACCAAAAGACCTGTACAGCAATATTCAGTATAGTTTATTCAAAATAGCCCAAACAGAAAATATTCCAAATGCACAGCAATAACTAAATTATAACATTCATACAATGAACTACAGAAGAAAATGAACTACAGACATAAACAAGGATAAATCCCATAAACTGAATAATGATAGAAATATGCAAGACAAAAATGAATACATACTGGCTGATTCCATAAACTATAGGGTTATAAGTGAGTACTCAAGGAATACAAGAGGAGAAATTAAGAGGACTTACCAAGAGAGCTTTGGGATGCTGCAATGTTTATATTTATTAGCCTGGATACATTTACCTTATATTAGTCACTGAAAGGCACATTTATGACTTGCATCCTTTTTTCTGTTATAATTCTTATTTCTATGTTATTAATTTAGTAAAAATTGATTTTAAAATAGTTATGTCAAAAAAGCACTCTGAGTAGCTGTTTCTCATAAATATCTTAAAAACAATTACGTAGTATGCATAGTGTTACTTTTATATTACACAAATCTTTTTTTTTTTTATATTACATAAATCACACACACCCACAACACCCCCAAGCCTACTCTGTGTGGAACTCCATTACAGATCTGAGCTACCCCAAACTGCATTTGAAGAAGCACAGTCCCACTAATATTTATAAATACTCTGACTTACAATATGCCAACAAAACTAACATGCTCTATAACAGACAATAAAAATACACAAAGGTGACTTTCAATGATGTGATTATGGAGGCACTACATTTTTAAAATCTCCTCAATTTTCTCCAACCAGAAGGGCAAAAACGAACAACAAAAAGCTAGCACCAAAACCAACATAACGGAACCCACGCCCACAGATGACATTTTCAAAAAAACTAGGTAACAGTCAATTTTCCAAACCCTAGAATGGGACTATGTCATCAAGAGCAGCATGACCTACAAAAGATTAACAACTGTGTGGTAGGAGAAATAGAAAGTAATAGAGGACAACCTACTACTCTACAAGAAACCAAAAACCAAACAAATTATAAATTCTTAATCCACTAAACAAGAAAACCTGAGTTGATGCATCTGCCAATGGCCTAGAAGTCTTCATAAGCTCCAAAACAAAGATAAGTGTAAAAAACTGCTCATAAATGTGAGATTAGACAAGTCTAACCATCTAATATCTTAAAATCTCTAAAATATCTAGCAAACATCCTCTTCCAGAAGGACAAAACCTCACACCCTGAAGAAAAACAATTAAAAACTGAAACCAAACTGAACAGGGCAGAAACACCAGGGCAAGAAGGAGAGATGTTCAGATAAGGAGGGGTGAGGAAAGGAGTGATGCCCAGAGGCAGCAATCCCAGAAGAAAACAAAACAAAAAGGAAGAAACACAAACTATAACAATACGTAACATTTAAAGCTGAGAGCAACACCTCAGAATTCAAGATCTTGAGGGTTCTAGAAATAGAACAGAGGGCTGAAGCCAGAAAATCTTTCTGAGTCACACTGAGTTCTAAGACAGACTGGCCAGTCACACTCAGTTCTAAGAAAGACTGGCTATACAAAGAGGTCATATTTGAATTCTCTTTAGCAAAAAAGGAGGCGGCCATAGAACAGCCAAGCTGGGAAAGCTACCCTAACCTATCTCCAACTCCCTGCCATTCCATAAACATCGTCTCCTAATAGTCCAGGAAAACTACCTCATTTAAACATGGAGGAAAGAAAAATATGAATCAAATTCATATTTTTATAAAATACAGAAAATGACAACATAATTTGAAAGAAAATGAATAATAAAGGACATAGAAAAATGAAGTCTAATACACTTATTACTGAAACCCTGAAAAAGAAAACTAAGCAGAGAAAAAAATATTTGTAATTCTAAAAGCAACTTTTCTCAAATAAAAGGGCTAACTTGATGTACTAAATGGGTGTACTGTGTATTTGGGAAAACTGACCCGAGAATAATCAATAAAACAAATCGTAGTAAGACTACTGGATTTTAAAGATAAAGAAAAAGTTCCTTTGGGTAACCAGACAAAAAGTCACTTATGATAAAAAGCAAGTCAAGACGGCATCATACTTCTTGACGGCAACATTTTATTCTGAAACAGAATGAAATAGCTGGGCATGGTAATGCCTGCACCTGTCGTCCCAGCTACTTAGGAGGCTGAGGTAAGAGGATCACATGAAGCCAGGAGTTAATGGCCAGCCTGGGCAATATAGCAAGATCTCGTCTATGTTTAAAAAAAAACACAAAACTGAACAGTATGCTTAAGATACTTAGGTAAAGTATCAATGGGTATATAAAAAGCCAAATTGTCCTTTAAATATAACGGCTATAGACAAATAAGGCTAAAGACATAAGAAGATGTGTTTTCCCATGAGCAAATTTCTCATGAAAAATAATTTCCTAAAAAATCTGCTAAGGACAAGCTTTAGAAAACTAAGATACAAATGGAGAAGTTTCAATAAAAGATCTGAAGTGTAAGCAGACTGCACAAACTTTGTTATGCAGTTTGATTGGTTTAAGGCTTTCTTCCTTCTTTTCTATTTCTTGAGATACCTATGATTAATAATACACTCACATACCCAATCTGCTTCTGAAATGTGACATGATATTTATTTATCCTTTCTGAGTTTTTAGAAATACTTTGCGTTTGCCAAATGCAGAACCACTGAGATTTACATATGGTAAGGCTAATTATGAAATAATAATACTAACAGATTCCTCTTGAGGGGAAAAAAAGGTAATCTTAAAACTACAAATTAATTCTAAACACAACACATTTGATAAAGCCCCAAAGGCATATAAGTCCAATGCTAGACATACGACTTTGTAGTTTGCAGAAACAAAACTAAGAAATACATTAACTGACCTACACAGCAAAATGATCAATAAGTACTAACCTGATAAGCTCTGTTTATTTGACTAGCTGCCCAACTAGCATATTTCATGTTGTCCTTTTTCGTTTTTGCACTTGCTTTTGGATTAGAAGCAATATGACTTGCCGACTAAAAGCAAACAAATAAAAACATCAAAAGCAAAATTCCTTTTTTGCTAGTCAAGATAATCAAAAACATAACGGACACGGTTGCAATGGGATAATAAAGAATTTTTAAAAACTGTGTTAAAATAATTTTTAATATAAAGTTGAATATTAGTGCTTAAAAATGAAAATATTTTTAAAATATAGTATAAATCCAAAATAGTGGAAAGGGAAAAGATGTTTTAAATAATACCTAAAATTATTTAATTATGTACCTATAACAGCTCTTAAAGGTAAAATTCCATATCATTTAAATAAAGAAGCTATAGAAGGAACACTTTATAAACCAAAAGCACTTTACCACTGTAGCATATTACTGGTGTTATTTCTTATTACTGAATTACATAACTTGTCTATGTCAGAATCATAGAATTATTGAATATTTATAGAAAAAGGAAACTCAAAAATAATTTAGCCTGACATCCTACATTAATAGGTAAAAGAAATTTAAGTCCAATAAGAGAGATTTAATTTGACCAAAGCAAAATAATGGGTCTTCGAAATAAAGAAGATCCTTATCTCTAATCCATTTCTCTTTTCACTATACCATGAGTTTTCAAACTGTGTTTCAGAGAACCAATTAGTCCCTGCAATTTGATCCACCCTCTCCTTTTTAAAAATGTATTTAAATGAGAGGTTCTTAATCTGGGATCTGTGAAAGAATCCAAAAAACCCCAAAATCTTATGCTAATTATTAAATGTATATATTGCTGTGAAGAATAAGATATAACTTGATTCCTATTCTTAAATATATTTTACTCTTAAAAGAATATGACCATGTGATTCAAAAAAAGGTTAAGCCTTTGTTTTATGCCAGCCTGTGCTATAGGCTCTTTCACCTATGTCTCCCTCTCTGCCAGTGAAGAATCTATATCCCCAAATCTAATTTTTATACCTCTATAACTTTAATGTTACCTTCTTCTTATGAATTTTAGCAGATGCAGTGGTTACGAGAAAAACTCTGGAGTTAACTTCCTGGGCTGGAAACCCAACTCGATCATTTAGGAGCTCTGTGCCCATCTTTGGGCAAATTAATTAAATCTGTGTCTCAGTTTCACCACCTGAGGACAGTATTGAGAGCACCTACTCAAACAGTTGATGTGCGGATTGATTTAAAATAAAAAACAGAGCTCAGAACAATGCCCAGCACATGAAGTGCCATGTATAAACTATTAACAATGTGTTGTATATTATATAGTTTTTAAAATTAGTATTCGATAGAGACACTTCTACTATAGTGTATTTTCAAGCCACTGCAATTGGCTTTGCTAGAATCCAGGAAAATTTTCTTGAAATTCATTTGAACCATCTTCTAACCATATTTTGCCATTCCTTTTTAAAAACTATTTCATTTTTGTTTCTTCCTATCTCCGTTTCTTCAATTAGTTCTTTTTCACTGAGCTGCAACAAGAAGACACTCATAAAGAAGTCAAAGGAACAGGATAAATAAAAAATTCAAAGAACTAACTGACATATTAAAGTTTATTTCTCCCAGCGTTTCTTATTGTAGAGAGGTGCTCACTTTATATATATGTTTTAAAGGTCAGCAAATTCTTCCTATATTTCCCACAGCTCTTATTAATTGACTTTTCTAAGCTCTGCATTTGGCATACCTAAACAATAGGTCATTACACACTTCCCACAATTTCCAAACTGTTTTTCTACACCATAAAAAATGTTTTAATTTGATATATTAGGGATTTGATTTCTAATGTATTTTATTGGCACAGTTTAAAAATACCTCATACAACTATAATTTAGGGAAGAAATACAATAATGTTGGGCATAAACCCAAGAATATCAAAACAAGAAATCATGTTTTTTTCCTGTCTGTCACTATTTAATTTTATAAGGGCAGATTTCAATTCTGATATGATAAAAGATAGTTTACAAAAGAAGAATGTCAAACAGCTAGGCTGTATTAACATTCAAAAATAAAACTGGCTTAGAAGCTATTGCTCAGAATTAACTACAGAAAAAAATATATGCTTATCAATAAAATACAAAAAACAGGAGAGGAGTGATTGGAGGGAACAGTTAAATGGATTTTAAGTGACAGATTTTTAAAAATAACATTAAACATGCACCTCAACTCACCATATAAAGCCCAAACAAAGCTCTCATATTTCTGTTGTTCAGTTTCAATGCCTGTGCAAAATACTTTCTTGAAAGTTCGAGGTTTTCAAGTCCACCTTGGGTATACTTAACCTGTTAAAAATTGCAAAGTGCTAAAAACTGTTTATTTTACTACTTTGAAATATAGCATGGTTTCATCATACCATAGGCATTAAGTAATCGAAACAGATATTCTCTGTAAACAAATACAAGATGTTAAAAGAATTCACCTAAAGGTTTTTAAAGCTAATCTAAAATTTCAAACATAACCTTCCCCAAAAAAGCTATTCTATTCTACGAACATTGAGATGACTGAGTAGTTTCTAAAACAAAAATGCTGCCACAATAAAAAGCCAGAATAATTTCTATTTCAGCTGCCTCGCAAATGCTTCACCCCACATTGTATTTTCTATTACTGGCATTATAAATGTGGACTTAAATATTGAATTGTCCTTTTATAATCTGCACGGACATTCTTTAATAATGAAGTCCTTCTAGCCTTATAGCATTCAGTTGTACTACTATTCTTAATAATATGCAAATTAAATAAATACTTCTTATGTCCCAATTGGCTTTAATACAAATTTCCCAGAATATGGATTTAACAATCATAATCACTATAAATGTCTCAGAAGCCATTAAGTGGTGACAAATGTGATATAACTTATAATTAGGAAAGAAAATAGTACATAAATATAAAAACAAGGAATTTCACTGTTTTAAGTATGTCTTAAGTCAGTATTACCACTGCAATGTTCAAAATTTTAAACTTTTATTCCCACAATTCAATGCTCATCAGATGTTTTAAATATTTATATACTTGCTTAACATCAAGGAAATATTCTTAGTTCCATAATAACACCAAATAGTAACCAAAATAAAATTATATGCCATTGTTCTGAAAACACTTACTTCAGCATACTGCTGACAGTATAAGTGGTTGTGTGGATTAGTCATCATTAGTTCCTCTAAACAAAAGGCTGCTTTTGCATAGCTAAAAACACATCAAGAGGAGAAATTAATTTTAAAAGTCACAAATTTTTATCTTAGTTAAACCTTGAAATAATTTAAAAACTTTAGTCATGTTAAACAATTTATTCCCAAAATAATTTACATAGCTTTATTAATAAAGTACTTGTCATCTGAAATTCATAAATATCAATGACATTAAATTTTATCATGAAATTAATAAACACAGGCTTAAATCTTAAAGCAGCCTGTAAACAATCAATAGATACTGCATTTCAAACATTGGGTCACTCCCACTACATCCCATCACTACTACTAAGAAAGGCTTCAAGACCTTGGATCAAGTTGTATATAAAACAACTTCTGGAAGTTGACTGATCATTTAAAAAAATATTCAAACAGCTAATGTATAAGGAGAAAATAAACATTTTATTAAATATTCTCCACTCACTAAAAATTCTTCACAGGCATATATTTACCAACATATTCTATTACAAAGATTTCTCTCATTACTTAAGTTTACTGTCACATACCAAATTATAATGAAGTTATAAATTTCTAAGCCCATGAAAAACAGATCAAGTTGATTTTGATATATACTGTACTACTATTTAATCTTGTGGTAGAATAAACAAAAATCTTGCTGAAAACCTAAGGAAAGAGAACTGCCAGAAAGAGCTCTGGAAAAACTTTAAAGCATGTGACTATAATTCACTAAATATATTTTAAACGTTTAATGCCATGTGACTATCCTCACTATCTACAGGAAATCCTAATGAACACAGGTGTTACAAGATTTCTTCCCAGTGAGGAAGTGATGACACTACCCAACAAAAAGAGGCTACCTAAAGTTATTTTTGGCATTTGTTTCCAATATACAAAGGTATCTACCTTTACACTAAAGCCTATTAAAATACTTTTAAAAATTATTTTCCTGTTTCACACATGTATACTAATAATAGCTAACTTTTACTAAATGCTTATTACGTGTCACGCATTGTTCTAAATGTGTTACATGTATTATTAACTCATTTAATCCTACCAAAACCCTAGGAAGAAGGAAATTATTATCACCATGCTAGAGCTGAGAATACTGAGGCACAGAGATGTAAACTGAATCCCAAGCTGTGCCACTCCAGACAGCCTGTACTCTTCAACCACTACATATGCTGCTTATATGCATTACACATCACACTGAAAAACTGAAGATGTCAATGGTAACATGAAAATGTGTACAGCAGTCACACCCAAAGGGACTGAGGAAAAAAAATACACCCTGCAGATTACCTAATAATTACAGCATTTTAGATTTATGAAGGACCATATATATTTTTTTATATATATATATATTTTTATATATATACATATATATATATATATATATATATATATATGTACTCTCATCCAAGATCATGCAGCTATTTAGCCCTTTCCATTTTTAAATTCAAAACCTAGCATTGGTTCTTGACACATGATAGGTATTTAATAAGACTGAACAAATGACTGAATAAATGTCTAAAACAAATGTATTATGACTACCTACCTAATATATATTTATCACTCAAAAAGAAAAGGGAAAATTTGTCTCTACCTTAAACACTTTATCAAAAGACAGTTCTCTTCTAAATGTGTTCCTTTAATTATTAATAGTATGATGCCAAAAATTCATATTGAGACTAAGAATAAAAGTTCTTAAGAGATTTAAATGGGTTGAGCACAACTGTGACACTGGTACATAAAGCAAGATAAAATGGGCAGGTAGTAGCAGCTCTTAGGGTAAAATGAATACCAAGATATTTTCTCAAAAATCAATTAGCATCACCTATGAGAAAAGGATTCCTTCCCCCAATTTTACAAAGTACAGTATCAAACTAATTTTGTGGATAAAATATAGAATTAAATAAAATTAGAGCTAGAAGGAGCTCAAGAGATGGTCTAGTCCAGCTTTTCTAGGCCATTGTTAGGCCACACAGAAAGTGACTATTTCCTCAGTCTTGTCAGGGATAATACATAGCCAGTACTATTCTAGGTGCATAGAGAAGTTAATTCATTATACACAGTGACTCAACAAGACTAAGAGTAGAGAGAAGTAAAAATAATTTGAATCTACTTAAAACAGAATAACAATTGTTATTTCAACGTTAGAGTCAGTACTAGAACTAAATAAAGTTTTCTTCTCTTCCTTACAAAAGTATATATAACTAGAGGTTACAGTATTTGGTACTGTGTATTACTTTACCAACATCACAATTTTTCCTTATAGAATTGTGGTAATTCCCTTTGATAGGAATTTTAAAAGGCTGGACCTATGAAAAGCAACTACAATCACAATCTTAATTAATGTATAACACTAACTGTTCCTTGCTGTATAGTATCTAGTTTCAATCACAAATGAAGTAAAAAAATTTGTCTTTCATAATGTGAATGTATTTTTGCTTACAAAGGTTGAGTATCCCTTAACCAAAATGCTTGGGACCAGAAATGTTTCAGATTTCAAAAGTTTTCAGATTTTAAAATATCTGCATTATCTTACTGGATGAACATCCCTAACGCAAAAATCCCAAATCCAAAATGCTCCAATGAGCATTTCCTTTGAGTATCGTGTTGGCACTCAAAGTTTCAGATTTTGGAGTATTGTGGATTTCAGATTTTCAGGTTATGGATACTTAACCTATAATACATACTGGTAGTGCTGACACAAAAAAATGAACTGTAGTTTTAAAACTTTAGAACAAGTGTCTCAATATGGTCAATGGATGTAACATATATCCCTGGAATAACTAAAAACAAACTATAAATCAGAAAGAAACTTATAAAAGTAACTTAAAAATATAAAAAGGTTATATGGCACAATTCTATATCCCTTTTTCTCTCTATAGAAACATTAAATAGGGCTATATGAAAATTATACTATAGATATTTATTTGGAGTTAAAAATTCCAGAGCTGGGCACAGTGACACACCTGTAGTGCCAGCTACACAAAAGGCTGAGGTGGGAAGAGTACTTGAGCCCAGGAGCTCAAGTCTAGCCTGGGAAATGCTGTAGACTCTGTCTCTTAAAGAAAAAAAATAGTTCTAGATCTAGGCTACCAAAGCTGCCTGCGACCTATTATACTTAAAAAAGCTTGTAACTGCTCATATGCAGAAAAGAATATCGAATGTTAAATATATCTAACATTTTCGAAACTGCTACATTTTTGCCACTGTGTCCACAAGACTGGTTGCTAAAACTGATATCCTATGATAATTTAACATTCCACCAAAAAATTCCTGCCTCCTATAATGACTTGCTCAACTACGCCAAATGAATCGAATCAAGTGAACTGATTGTAATTTTCACAGTTTCAAAAAAACCTGTAGATATGTATTTCCAGTCACCTAAACATAAATATTCCTTCTATGTGTTCAATCAGGAAAAAAATGGTCATTTTGTAACTAACTAGCTTTAAAACCAAAAAGACTTTTGTGATACTAGATAAAAGGGTAGGCTGACCATAATTATCATTTTCTCTAAAAAAATATTTTTTAGGTGCTCCTACATCTTTGTAAATCTTCATTTTTTGAGATTTCTCAGTTCATTTCTCTTAAGTGTACATTCACCTCTATTTCAATAAACTCTTTAGATTCCAAACAAAGCAAAACTGAAGGTGGTACCACATGGTGAAAAAAATAAGTAAATTTAATGGTAGGTTAAAAATAAGGTATAACCTAAATTTGATGATGAAATAAATATTAGAAATACATGCAAAAAAATAAAATTGCAAATGAAGTAGGGGAAAAAGGTGATGTATTTTTAAGCTATTAAAGGATAGCAGACATGATAATGTTAAAAATTGATGAATCTGATTTTCTAAAAATGTAAAGTTTCTATAATTTTAAGAAGTCAGTATTTAAAAAGCATATAACGAGGATATACTTTTGACAAATGGTTGCTCTCCTTTATAAAAAGAGCTCTTAAAAATGAACTAAAAAGGTAGACCCAATTTCACCTATCAAACTTGTAAAGATTAAAAAAGAATCACAGTATCCAGTGTTGTTAAAGAGGGACTCTAGTAAATGCTGGTGTGCGAGTAAATTGATGTTACCATTCTAGGGAACAATCAGGAACTATTTATCAAAACCACAGAAAATGTACATCTTATTTAATCAAACAACTTTACTTCAAAGAATTTAACCCAAGGAAACAAAATAAAAATGATCACTACAGCATTATATATAAAAACATAAAACAACCTTTATATCTCCCTAGGAAACTGGTTAAAAATACCAGGGTAAATTATTAAGATGAAATAATATAAAGCCATTCAAAACACACTGTAGATTGTTACAGTGACAAGAAATTTTTGAACAAAATATAACTAAGGGAAAGTATAAACTACGGAAGATAATTTTATTTTGGGCTTTTGTTTTAAAAGATAAGGAAGGACAAAAACCAAACAAACTGTAGTTAACTTAGGATGCTGGAATTACATGTAATTTTTATCTTGGTCTTTATGCTTTATTGTGTTTCTCAAATTTTCTGCATTAGGTATTCCTTTAACTTGAAAAAAAAAATTTCCTTGTTGATTTGAAATGTTTTAAAATGCTTTTAGTCAGAAAATCTTTAAAAAGTACAAAAAATGTTAAATGATTGTCACCTGTTTTAGAAACAAAGTAAAATTAATGCTAATTATTTTTACTATACTCTAAAAATTCAATTTCATGTATTTAAATATAAGTATTATACACTGTCTCACATGCGTAAGAAATCATGAGTATGTTTACATATGTGTACATACAAGCATATCATCTATACTGAATGTGATTCAGGAAATAATTTCCTAATCAAAACCAGAATATCTGTTTCAGAGTATAGCAGAGAACTTGAAAAACAGTTCCTAGAATATAGTACACATTCCTTAAACCACAGCTATTACTTTTATTTTAGCTCCCACTTTTCTTAGACTTCTGCAACTAGACTACCTCAGTCCTCTAGATCACATTATATATATAGACCACAGACAACAGACAAATGTCTTCATTCTGTTTCTCATCAGTTGTTTGCAGTAGGAGAACAAGGTTAAATATTCATGCACAAGAAAATGTGCATGAGAATCTGATTCTATTCTGTCAAAAAGAAGGAAAAGAAACAATGTCATATACTTCAGATTTAGAAGAACTAAGAAAAAAAATTAAAAACACGCCTCTAGATGGAGGTTAGCATTAATGCTGTAATATCAGAAAACTTGCACTAAGACTCTGGACTAATCCTCTCACACTGGGACTTCCTCCTGTCACTACAGCAATAAAAAAGCTAACAAAAACATTAAACATCCAATAAGCAAGATCCTAGAGCATTCAACATTCTTGATTATTCTCAGTTTTTAACCCAGGCAACAGAATGCTTCTACTTTGGAAGAGTTGATTCTCTTAGTACTAAGGCTAATACATGCATACAATTGACAGAATTTTTAAACAGCAGGGAGTATAATACTCTTTGTGTATAAGAACAATCTGAACTCTAAAAATTCACAATTTTGATTTACCAAAAATAAACTTAGCTTAGCAAATGGAGGCCTTTTTATTTCCAAAGAATGCCATCTATATTTGAAAGAAAAACTTATTTCCTAAACATAAACAATTTGGCAAAACAGAAATGACCTAGTTAAAGCTATTCACATATTATGACCAGTGAATTATTGATTTGTTCTTTTTCATTTACTTGTTGATTTGTTCTGTTTTTCATTTCAAATGACATGACTCACACCCTCTCACCAATCCTTTGGAAACCACAGTGCTTTCTGAACTTACAGTGATGAAAACTGCACTCAACAAAATGTTGTGTGTTTAATAACTTACTCATGTTCATTGATGTAAAGTTCTGCAAGTTCATGCCAGGCTTCTTGGTCTCCAACAAATCTGGTGAGAGGAAAAGAAAAAAAAGTAAGTGTGTAGATATTCTGTAAATGAACAGCATGAAAACAAACAGGAAAATCAAATGCAAATTCCATTTTAATTAAAAAAGATTTATCAGAATAACAAAACACGATCCTCTTGTAAAATACTCACTGTTCCAGATACTCATTCAGCTCCCGAATGGCCTCCACATTTTTCCCCTGGGCTTTTCGAATGGCAATCTTACGCTTTCTTGCAGCCTGTGGGTTGACATTAATAAAGGATTAGGCCCTTATGATTCCTTGGGGTTTTGTAAAGAAGGTAATTTGACTGTGCAAATTATTATCTCAATGCCAGAGAAATTCCATTGTAGAACTACTGCTTAGTGGGAGTTTATAAACATACCCCATGACATCCCACTGAGGAATTCAAACATTCCTCTAACAATCACATATGCTTTACTTTTGATGCACACAATGTATGCATCGTTTCATCCAAATAAATAATCATCCAGATTCTGATAATTACTAACCAGCAGGGAATCTTAATCTTTATCCAACTTAAAGCCCTTTACTCTGTCTCATTCATAAGATCTGTATCCTAAGAGGGGGAGGAACAGTGGAGATTAAGAGAAAAAAAATCTCACCATGGCATGACCTTTGAATATCATTATATAAATGTCTTCTGACAACTTTTTCACAATTTTAAGAGAAAATCTACCCATGAGTCTTTCACAAGAATAATACAGTCCTGAAATAAATATTGTATAATAAGCAAAACAATTAAAAGTTGTATTCTAAAGTTTTTAAAATGATAAACAAAAATCAATGCCATTTATTGTGCATTCATCAAATATGTACCAGACTTCTACTGTTTGCCAATATTGTGCTACATAAGGAAAATATAAAGATAAAAAAGAAATGATAATTCCTTGCAGAAGCTCATTCTCATGACAAAAACATATCAAATAAAAAAGTTAATGCAGTAAGAGCAATGACAGGGATATCTAGGGTGTTATGAAAATAAGAGATTCTGACACATGCTGTGGCAGAGTGGACGAAGTGGAAAGACAGAAAGCAAAGACGGTCCCACATGTGATACCTGTACTGAAACAAAGAGTAAGTAGACATTAAAAAACAAAACAGGAAGTTATTTATGGAAACTGCATAGTGGGAAGAGCACATGAGCAAAGGCCTAGGAGAAAGCAGTACTGGCTGAAGTAAACAGTCAGGGACTGGAGCCACATATTAAATTTACATCCTCTCTATTTATGTTTGCTTCAAATACAGAAGGATAAACAATAAACCATACTATAACTGAGGCCAAGCTAAACTTATTAATTATGAATAAAATTTCTTATTGTTGATATAATATTCCACAAGATGCAGACAGAAGTAAAATGGATGTGGTCTCTTTAGAGTATCAAGAGCTACTCATTACGGGGTGGTAAGTGAGTGATTTGGCTCTGAAGAAATGAAAGTGAAAGTTTACAGAAATCAAGAGACTAATAAATAAGGATCAGAGCAATGTTTATAATAATTTGGGTAATTAAAAAATGATGTTTTAATAATATATATCCTTAAGCATATCCTGAGAGTAAAAAAAATAAAAAATAAAAAAAGAATCTATATCCTTAATTAATCAGGTCATGGCAAAGGCCTTAGCACAATGCCTGTCACACAGTAGGCACAAGCAAATATTTTTAAAATAAGTTTACTAAGTAAAACAAAAATGTGCCACAATAAATGCAAAGTTTTAAAAAGTCTCAAGAACTCAGAAGAAAAGTAAAAGTAAAGCTCTGAAAGTAACTCAAACCCTAAAGCCATTAAGAATTTTAGACTTAAAATGGGAGCATTGTCCCTAGTCCTCCAAATAGATGAGGGATAAATTAACATATAATCCGGAAACTTTCGGCCATTTAATATCTGATGTCACCAAAATTTGAAACATAATTTAATCTTTCATTTTTCATGACATTACTTCTTCCACAGACAATATGCAGAGCATAATGTCTGTTTTGAAATCCAAAAGACAAGAAACTGAATCCCAACTCTTATCACTTACTAGCTTTTTTAACCTCTGCAAACCTCAGTAATACCATCTATCTTCAAGCATCAATATAAAGCAACTAACACAGCATATAATAATATTAAATAAATGTTATCTTCCTTTTTTTAACATTTGGTTCTAGACTTAACATTTATGTGTTAAACCTTGCCACAAAATTCTAACTAAGCAATCTTTAAAGGACTGGCACAGACTTGCTTTATTTGATATTTATATCTTGTCCCAATCCTTACAGGATTTGCAACAGCAGAGATGAGATACTGTACGCAGTGAAAACTTGTTGAAAACAATTGGATTCACCTGGGAGCAGTGGTGCATGCCTGTAATCTCAGCACTTTGGGAGGCTGAGGTGGGAAGATCACTTGAGCCCAGGAGTGAGAGACCAGCCTGAGCAACATAGTGAGACCCTGTCTCTACAAAAATAAAAATAAATAGACATTTTTAAAAAAGAAAATATTGCATACAAATGCCACAAATCAAACAAAAAAATTAGCTGAGCGAGGTGGTGTGCACCTGTAATCCCAGCTACTTGGGAGGCTGAGGCAGGAGAATCAACTGAACCCGGGAGGTGGAGGTTGCAGTGAGCTGAGACTGTGCCACTGCACTCCAGCAGCCTGGGAGACAGAGCGAGACTCGGTCTCAAAAAAAAAAGCCATTTAAAGTCTTAAAGTTTTGCCACATAATTCAAAGCATATCTAAAATTTTAAACAAACAATATACAAGGTATCATACATAAAATAACCAATTATAATAACAAAAACACTGGTTTAAAAAACTAAGATAAAAATAGAAACGCACATCTTAGTTTCCGCGCATTCATACCAAACAGTACTGGACACTGAAGGAAGTATCTACTGCAGATCGGTAGCTATCTGCAGAATAAATGAATACATCACACATTTTACAATTGGAAAGAACTGAGGAGCAGGCAGTGATAATTACATCTCTTCATTTTATGTAGACAAAAAACAAAGCCCAGACTTACACTGCAAATCCTGGGACTCCTGAATCTGTTCATGTCTCTTTTTTGCCATAGTCTCTTGCTCTCTGGACACTTACTACTCAGTTGTCCAACTCCTTATTCATATAATGTCTAACTGTGAATAAAGAGTCCAGCAGCTTATCTCCCAAAAGCCACACAAAACCCTAGATTTTGAATGATTATCAAGCAACCAGAATGAGGCTCAACAAGGCTTCTTGTGGCTTTTGGGTCTCATTTAGGGCACACAAAAAAGGCTTGTAAAAAAGACCAGTTTTGGCCAGGTGCAGTGGTTCACGCCTGTAATCCCAACACTTTGGAAGGCCAAGGCGGAAGGATCCATCTGAACCCAGGAGTTTCAGAACAACCTGGACAACACAGCAAAATGTTGTCTCTAAGAAAAATTTTAAAAGATTACTTGGGTGTGGTGGTATGCGCCTGTAGTACTAGCTAATCAGGAAGCTGAGATGGGTGATTGCTTGAGCCCAGGAGTCAGAGGTTACAGTGAGCTATAATCGCCTCACTGCAATCCAGCCTGGGCAACAGCGAGATCTTGTCTCAAAAAAAAAAAAAAATTCTATCATAGCTTCCTTAGCATAATATTCTATAAAATAAAAATTATACTCAGATTTTTAAAAATAAAAACAAGTTATTAGTCTTCAATACTCTCAAAAGTGGCAAGTACAGTCTCGTTAAACGACTAAATTTAAATAATAAAATTTCTGTAGGGGTAACAGCTGGTTGTCATGCGTATTAACAACCTACTCTCAATCCCATTTATTACTATTGCTTCTTTCCTCATGATAAACAGCCTTAATTTCTGAAATCCAAGTACTTATCCAGAATTTCTTACTAACTGTACGATCTTGGGCAAGTCACTTAACTTCTCTATGATCTTGTATGCCTATAGAATAAAGACAATATCTGAAAGGATTATGATGACAATTAATGAGATAATATATGTAAAGTGTTTAGCTCAGTGATGGCCCACAGTAAATATTTGATAAACATTACCTTTCTTCATTATCACATCATCATTTTCTTCAATTCTATCACTCCCTTTCACCATTTTCCTCGTATTTATACTCTGCTCTGTAGAAAGCTGCAGCTTATTCTCAGTTGTAAAGTAGAAATCTGGATGACCATATAAGTTGTTCTTTTAACTGAACATGCTTTACTCAAATGTTTTTTAAAAATTAACAAAATCAGAGCTCACTAAACAAATTAAATCATCCCTTAATAAATACTAATAATTACATTTTTTGACCTCACAAAGTTTAGAAGATTTTTAGCCAATATCAATTCAAATAGTTTGTCTGCGGCCCTAATCGATGTTCTGAATAAACAATCTGGAGGCATTAAGAAATGCAACAATAGTTCTTAAGAACCCATGTATGATAGTGGAAAAACACGCTACTAAAAGAATACCATGAACCACAAACAATTTACTCCATTATTCAAAAGTAAATCAACTGGCCAACAACATAGATCCTATTCTATTTTCTTCAAAGAGCATCAAATACATAAGGTTCAATCCCTGGCTTCAGAGAATTCACATTCTTTTAAGTGAAATATGTGTTAAATATAATATAAATAAAATTGAGAAGGAACAACTAAAAAGTACAGTATTGTTTAAACTTTGGAGTGAGCATAAAGGTTATTGTGATGTTTACTAAAACAATCAAAGGGAAGGTGGCTACAGGACAGCTAGACCCTGAATGAAGACTAGAATTCGAAGAGTCATGCTCCTGTAAGATTTTTCCAACTAAAGATATATATACACTAGTGCCAAACAATAAATTGAAACCTATATAATTTGTTTCAAACTTTTAAAGACCATGAATAAATCTTCATCCAACTGGCTATATGCCTTCTATAATATTACACAGAATAGGGCTAGCTAGCAATTTTTTCTGAAAGACATACAACATTTTTTTATTTTAAATAGGCTACCTGGGGAAGAGATACTACCTAGAAAAGGGTTAAAGGATTAAGGCCTACCGGCAAAATACAATCTAGAACCTCCCCCCTGCCTCACTCCAGACTCAGGGACCCAGAAGGAACTGGACAATTGACCAGCAAAAGGAAAGCAGAATCCAGGTTCCCTGCCTCCAAGGTTTATACCCAGAAGCCTGGGAAATGTGGCATTTTAAAAGCATCTTCTGGAGCAAGATACCCTCTCAAGATAATTGGTCTTACACATTTACTGTTTACGGAACACATGCCTGACTGTGCACTCAGGTGTATTCAGCAGCATTGTTGCCTGCAGTTCCATGTGTTCACCAGAGATGCTGAGCTCAAAGTGGAGATTTTACTCTACTCATCACTGCAATCTGCACATTGCTCCACAGTCACACAGAGGCCTATGTTCTGTTCCCTGTAAATGGAAACATGTTCTGAGCCTATCTGCCTCCCGTGGCTGCACCTGGTCCTCCGTACCAACCCCTGGGGATGTCCACAACCACTTGGGACAGAAGAAGGTGGAATTTCACACAGGAACTTGAATGGATCTTCAATGACAGACTTGGACTAGCTATGGCCCAGACGTCGGCCCCACCCAGAATTGCCAGGAGGAGGCTTTGCTGGCACTGGAGGTAGCTCAGGGCCTGCCTCCCTCCACTGAGTCCAATGGGCACAAGCAGGCTGGCATATGGCCAGAGTTGGCCAGAGTGTGTCAAAGCCCTCCGATGCCTTTCCTTTACCTTTTTTAAAGAATCTCAAATAACTCATTGAAATGACTCAAAGGTGAAAAAGTTTTACCAAAAGGAACCCTTTTTCAGTTAACTACTAATCCAATGGATGTATTCTGACCCTCTCAAGTTTCTTTCCCCAGTTACAGTGGGGAACTGGCTGAGGGTTAACTGTGGGATTCACTGCAGCATCTTACCCTCAAGGCATGAGAAGATGCAAAAGATGAAAATGCAACCTGCAGAGCTGGGCTTAATTCCCACGTCACAGTCTGGCCCCTGCTACGGGAGGCTACCCTTCTCAGAGAGAGATTTAATAGGGAATTGAAGGAATAGTTAGGGGGCCAGGGAGATGTGAGTGACACTGGTGTTCCAGGTGAATGAGGGGTTAGTGGAGGGTTTGGTGCTACAGCCAGTCAGGATATTTGCAAATCCAAACACATTCCTGTGTGAGGCATGTTACCATTTGTCAGTCTTTGTGAATATGTATATTTTAAGCAATAAGATTTAGCTGGTCAGACTTTTCTAGGCAGTCTCAGTGGTGCATTTCCTGTGTTGTGACTGTTCTGAAGATAGAGTGGCTCTAACCACTGTGAGAAGCCTGAATAAAAATCGACCCCTGCCCTCTCCTCACCGAAAAAAAACATCTTTACCCTTGGCACAGAGGAAATTACATCTAATTCATAAATAAAACTTCAAATATTTGATATATCACAATAGGCAGAGTTCACAATTCAGGACAAAATCTGATCTTCTGAAGTATGAAATCAACTAAAAGACAATAATTACTCTGCTTTCTGAAAGGCATTCCTTCAACAAGTATTCACTGGAAGCCTACCAAATGCTGAGCACTCTCCCACTCAATGGATATAATTTTTTCCCCTTAAGGAAGATTCAAAGTATGAAAAGCCAATCATTTTCAAAACGCAAGCCGAAAAAAAAAGTGCCAAAACTGGTACTGGAGTAATATAAAAAATAAAAGCTGACAGTAGCCCAGTCTCCTCCAATTCCACCTGTCTTAGTTTTAGATTCCCATAATCTCTAGCCTAAGAACAGCCTCCAAATTACTTATCTCTTCTCATCTCCTTCAAAATATATCCTATTTCGATGACACATTATCTCTAAAACTAACTGATGATATTTACCTAATCAAAATTTGACTTCATACTCCATTCTCTAAGAATATTAAAAATTACCAAGCTGTTCACAAATGTAGACCTTCTTTTTGTACTTCTAACTACTCTGTACAAGGAATCAACTCAGAGGTATAAAATACTGTCTTCCTCAGAAGTAAATCAGTGGAGGAGAAGAAGGTTAACTAGGCAGAGCACCAGAACCTTGCCCTCTCTTTATCAGAAGAGAAATGAAATTTGAAAAAAGCGTAAAAGGAGACAGTTCAGAAAGAAAACTACAAATGGTTGTTTAAGAATATTAAAAGATGTTCTCACTCCTGTAATCACAGCACTTTGGGAGGCCAAGGCGGGTAGATCACGAGGTCAGGAGATCGAGACCATCCTGGCTAACATGGTGAAACCCCGTCTCTACTAAAATAAATACTAAAAAATTAGCCGAGCGTGGTGGTGGGCGCCTGTAGTCCCAGCTACTCGGGAGGCTGAGGCAGGAGAATGGCGTGAACCCGGGAGGTGGAGCTTGCAGTGAGCCGAGATTGCACCACTGCACTCCAGCCTGGGAGACAGAGCGAGACTCCTCAAAAAAAAAAAAAAAAAAAGAATATTAAAAGATGTTCAGCAGTACTCATAATGCAAATTATAACAAAATAACATTTTTAACCAATTAGACTGGCAATTTTAAAAGAAAAAAGCTGATAATGGCAGGATATGGGGAAAGTGGCACTCTCATATGCCACAGAAAGTGGGTACAAATGAATAAAAAGCCTTTTCAGAAAGAAATTTGTAACATCAATCAAAATTTAAAATCCATGGACCTCCTGACCCAGACATTTCACCTCTAAAGATTCATCACACCAATGACATCCACTGAAAAACTGTTTCTGAGAGGAAATATCAGAATCATCCTAAGGGTTCACCAAGGGGACTTAAACTTTTTCATCAAGACAAGGGACTACATATCTATGCAATGCAATCCTACTCAACAGGATAATGTAAAGGATGTGAGGACATGGCATGATCTTTAAACTATATTGTTACATGGAGTATACCACATTTGCATCTCTAACCATTCTCCCTGTCAGAGGAATACACACACACACACGCGCACGCACGCGCGCACACGCCTATTTGTCTGTGCGTGAAAAAATCTCTCTGAAAGATCACATAGAAAAATCATTAACAGTGCTTGCCTGGCCGGGCGTGGTGGCTCATGCCTGTAATCCCAGCACTTTGGGAGGCTGAGGCAGGCAGATCACAAGGTCAAGAGATCAAGACCATCCTGGCCAACATGGTGAAACCCCATCTCGACTAAAAATACAAAAAATTAGCTGGGCATGGTGGCACGTGCCTGTAGTCCCAGCTACTCGGGAGGCTGAGGCAGGAGAATCACTTGAACCCGGGAGGCGGAGGTTACAGTGAACCACAGCCTGGCAACAGAGCAAGACTCCATCTCAAAAAAATAAAAAAAAAGTGCTTCCCTAAGAGAAAGAGGACCTGAGCTCAGGGATAGAGGAACAGACTTACTTTTTTTTTTACCATATCATTTTATATTGTCCACAATTTTTAACATGTGTATGACTTTCTCAATAGAGTATTTCAGAACTTTAAAAAAGATGGGAAGAAGGTATGCCATTCCACCATTCTTTCAAATAAAAAATTTTGAAACTTCCATTCTAATTACCTTATTCTTTCTTTCCAAAGCAGACCTTGTACTTTAATAATGCTTGTACTTTAATAAAGGCTTATTCAAGCATTCACTTGGGATACAATGTCTTTGTATCATTTAAGTCACACTCATCCTTTAAGGCCTTCCAGACTCAAAACTCATGCAGCAAGTCATCAAAGAAAGAGAATTTAATAAATCAGTTTCAAAGTTTACAGCATGTTCATCACATCATGCTACCTCACTAGAAGCACAGAAAAGGCTGTCTAATTCATCCTTGTGTTTGTTCTCACTACCATGCACACTGCAAGCATAACAAATGTTCTCTGAAAGAATAATGAATGCATGTGAATAGGAAGTACAGCTGCTTAAAGCTTCAATGAACAACTTCATTTCTATACTGGATATCCAGAAACACAGAGGCATAAGACAAATAAAACGTCACGTGATCACTTTTCAACAATGCAGGGAGCAACAGTAAATGAGAATAAAACTGGACTTTCCCGCCTTTGAGATACTAAGTTGCTTTGGAAAAAGAAACGGTGATGTCTTCTGCGGAGTAACTTTAACTGTTGCATATTAGTGAAGTCTACTTATAGACTTTATTAGTTCTAGGTCTTTTATGGCTATATTTTCTCCTTCAATGTCTAGCACAGTGCTTCCTAAGGATATAGAACAGAAACAGTATCTCTACTCTTGCTAAGAGCAACTCTTTGATGGTTCATGAGAGGTATTCAATACATGTTTACAGAAGGAAAGAAGGGAATGAAAAAAGATTAGATCATGTTTGATAAAAGAATAATACATTTGGCAAAGCTGAATTAAGTCGCCTTGCTCTCAAATGTTTACCTAACCACTAACGGATTTAGTTACTACAGGGAGTATCCCTTAAATAAAACGCTTGAAACTAGAAGTCCTTCACATCTCAGATATTTTCAAATTTTGGAATATTTCTGTATACCCAAGATACTACAGCAATAAGGATCCAACTCTTAACACAAAATTGGTTTACATTTCCTATACACCTTATACACATATCCTGAAGGCAACAATTTTATACAGTATTTTAAGTAATTTTGTGCAGAAAACAAAGTTTTCATTGTGTTTTGACTGTGACTCATCACATGATCAGGGGTGAAATTTTCCACCTGTGACATTATTTCATTCTTCAAAAAGTGTTGAATTTTGAAGCATTTTGGATTACAAATTTTCAGGTTAAGGATGTTGAATCTGTACCACTTCACACATATTCTATGAGGGGAACCATTTGGATTTCTCTTTTAGCCAGTTTTAAAAGTCACAAAAAGCCATAAAATATGAAAGATACTACAAAGACAGAGCAATAATTAATTACATATTATCTTATATTCTGAAGAAGTGAAATAACTTATTAAAAATTCCCAATGTAAACTCAGACAGAATTAAAATATTGTACTCCTAATTCCAAAATTGACTTAAATTACATTGATTTTTAACCTGGGATGAGAAATAAAAAATTCAGAAGCTGTTTTCAGAAACTTGATTTCAGTTTTTTCAATCTATGGCTAAGAGAAAAATGAGTATCTTTGAAACCACAGTGAAGTCTTATAAATTAAGAATAAATACATGAGAAAATCTTCAGAAAAAAATGGGTGTTTTTCCTGAGAAATTGTTGAACTAAGACAGATAGTAAGCTATTAGAATTGTCAGATTAGTAAATTATTCAAAAACTTTCCAATTTTAACTTTTTATTCTCAGTATCTACATAAGCTTATTGAAGCTATTTCTTATTTTTATTTTTTATTACAGATAGGTTTGCAGCTGTCAAAACTTTTCCTTGAACTTTCTATATTCTGAGAATCTTCACAAAATAATGAAAGTTCTCAGCTATCTAGAACAAAACAAACACATCACACACACACACACACACACACTCACATGGCTTGGCTGTGTCCCCACCCAAATCTCATCTTGAATTGGAAATCCCACAATTCCCTTGCATCATGGGAAGAACCCAGTGAAAGGTGATTGAATTATGGGGCGTGTCTTTCCTGCACTGTTTTCATGATAGTGAATGAGTCTCATAAGATCTGATAGTTTTAAAATGGGAGTTTCCCTGCACAAGCTCTCTTTGCATGGTGTCATCCACGTAAGATGTGACTTGCTCCTCCTTGCCTTCCACCATGACTGTGAGGCCTCCCCAGCCACGTGGAACTGTAAGTCCAATACACCTTATTCTTTCGTAAATTGCCCAGTCTTCTCGGCTATGTCTTTATCAGTAGCATGAAAACAGACTAACACAGTAAATTGGTACCAGTAGAGTGGGGTGTTGCTGAAGATACCTGAAAATGTGGAAGCAACTTTGGAACTGGGTACTGGCAGAGATTGAAACAGTTTGGAGGGCTCAGAAGATGATGGGAAAATGTGGGAAAGTTTGTAACTCCCTAGAGACTTGTTGAATGGTTTTGCCCAAAATGCTAATGATACGGACAATGAAATTCAGGCTGAGGTGGTCTCAGATGGAGATGAGGAACTTGTTGGAAACTGGAGCAAAACTGACTCTTGTTATGTTTTAGCAAAGAGACTGGTGGCATTTTGCCCCTGCCCTAGAGATGTGTGGAACTCTGAACTTGAGAGAGATGATTTAGGGTATCTGGTGGAAGAAATTTCCAAGCAGCAAAGCATTCAAGAGGTGGCTTGGGTGCTGTTAAAGGCATTCAGTTTTACAAGGGAAACAGGGCAAGTTCAGAAAATTTGCAGCCTGACAATGCAATAAAAAAGTAAATCCCATTTTCTGAGAAGAAATTCAAGCCAGCTGCAGAAATTTGCATAAGTAACAAGGAGCTGAATGTTAATTCCACAGACAATAGGGAAAATGTCTCCAGGGCATGTCAGAGGTCTTCATGGCAGCCCCTCCCATCACAGGCCTGGAGTCCTAGGAGGAAAAGGTAGTTTCATGAGCCAGGCCCAAGGTCCCGTGCTGTGTGCAACCTAGGGACTTGGTGCCTTGCATCCCAGCCACTCCAGCTGTGGCCGAAAGGGGCCAATGTAGAGTACAAGCAGTGGCTTCAGAGGGTGCAAGCCTCAGGTCTTGGCAGCTTCCACATGGTGTTGAGCCTGAGAGTGCAAAGAAGTCAAGAATTGAGGTTTAGGAACTCCTGTATAGATTTCAGAGGATGTATGGAAATGGCTGGATGTCCAGGCAGAAGTTCGTTGCAGGGGCGGGGCTACCATGGAGAACCTCTGCTAGGGTAGTGTGGAAGTGAAATGTGGGGCCGGAGCCCCCACACACAGTCCCTACTGGGGCACTGCCTAATGGAGCTGTGAGAAAAGGGCCACTGTACTCCAGATCCCAGAATGGTAGAACCACTGACAGCTTGCACCATGCACCTGGAAAATCTAAAGACACTCAACACCAGCCCATGAAAGCTGCCAGAGGATGTACCTGCAAAGCCACAGGGCGGAGCTGCCCAAGACCATAGGAACCCACCTCTTGCATCAGCATTACCTGGATGTGAGACAAGGAGTCAAAGGAGATCATTCTGGAGCTTTAAGATTCTACTGCCCTGCTGGATTTCAGACTTGCATGGGGCCTGTAGCCCCTTTGTTTTGGCCAATTTCCCCCATTTGGAATGGCTGTATTTATCCAATGCCTGTACCCCCATTTTATCTAGGAAGTAACTAACTTGCCTTTAATTTTACAGGATCATAGGTGGAAGGGACTTGCCTTATCTCAGATGAGATGTTGGACTGTGGACTTCTGAATTAATGCTGAAATGAGTTAAGACTTTCAGAGACTGTTGGGAAGGCATGATTGGTTTTGAAATGTGAGGACATGAGATTTGGGAGGGGCCAGGGGCAGAATGATATGGTTTGACTGTGTCCTCACCCAAATCTCATCTTGAATTGTAACTTCCACAATTCGCCTATGTCATGGGAGGAACCCAGTGGGAGGCGACTGAATTATGGGGGCGGGTATTTCCTGCACTGTTCTTGTGATAGTGAAAGAGTCTCTGATAGTGAGAGCTAATGGTTTTAAAAATGGGAGTTTCTCTGCACAAGCTCTCTTTGCCTGCTGTCATCTACAGTAGATGTAACTTGTTCCTCCTTGCCTTTTGTTATGATTGTGAGGCCTCCCCAGCCATGAGAAACTGTAAGTTCAATAAACCTTTTCTTTTATAAACTGCCCAGTCTCAGGTATGTCTTTATCAGCAGCATGAAAATGGACTAATACATACACATACACACATACACACACACACACACACACACACACACACACACACACACACATACTCCTATACAAACCCCCACAAACCCACTCAAAAAGAAAAACAAAAACCCTAGGGAATTTCCACAGACAATCTCCCTGGGGTGGGAAAAGACTAAAAGTAAGCAACTATCATTTAAGAAACATACCAACTACTATAATACATAAGTATTATTACAGAATATCAAAGGAAATAAGCAGAGATAAGGTATTTATGATCAATGCCTGAGATAAATGTGCTCTAGAAACTACAGACATCAAGTTACTGTTGTTAAATTATTAAGCATTTTACATCGTAAAATCTACAGTCAGACATTATATAAGATTTTTTTAATGTCTATTTTTAAAGAAATACTTGCCAAATAAGAGAGAAACTTCATGTATCTTTATTGTGTTAATACAACAATTTCTCCTTCTATAAAAGAAAAAAAACTCAACCTGGTTTTTGTTTAAAATTTTTAAAAATACTTAATTTCTTTTAGCAGGCATATGTGTGCGTGGAAATAATGACATAAAACATTAAAATGGCTGCTGTATTATCTAAAGTCTCTCTGTAACTTTTTAGTTAAAAGGTTAAGTCTGAGGGAAGCTATTATGGCAATAAACTATAATGTTCTCAACATTAAAAACAGAATTCACCAGGGTATTTTTCAAACAAATACTACTATATAGGTATCTTTAGAACAAATATTCTATCCAATAAACTAATATACTTGTTCAAAATTACACTAAATTAAAGGGGTATGTTTCTTCTTATTCATGTATAAGGCAGAAAAAAGCAAAAACAAAATAAAATGCCTTCATTAATTACATATACTAATTACTGAAATGGCTTCTTTTTTTTTTTCATTAAGACAACTAAAAAGTAACTGCACAAATTAAACAATTTAGTATTTCATAAACTTCAAAATATTTCGTGCAAACACATGGTCTACTCTTTCCAAATCTCAACTAGCCCCTTCTTTAATACGGTATCTTCTAGAAGTCTTTTTTTTTTGTTGAGACAAAGTCTTGCTCTGTCGCCCAGGCTGGAGTGTAGTGGCGCAACCTCAGCTCACTGCAACCTCCGCCTCCCAGGTTCAAGGGATTCTCCTGCCTCAGCCTCCTGAGTAGGTGGGATTACAGGCGCGTGCCACCACGCCCGGCTAATTTTTGTATTTTTAGTAGAGATGGGGTTTCACCACGCTGGTGAGGCTGAGAAGTCAAATTTTATTGGAGAGTCTTAAATCTATTTAAAATAAAATGTGGCCCATCGTGAACTATTTAAAATTAAAAATAAAAATATTTTTTAATTAAAAATTAAAAATATAATACCTAGTTCCTTATGTATCTTCCATTATTTCCTCAATGAATTAATTTTATCTTTTAAATTAAACTTTAGATTTTTTAAGACAATCTGCCAACTTACAGTGTTAGTTGGATCTTCTTGTAAAATCCTATCATATAGCTGTATAGCATCATCATATCTATTTAAAAAGAAAAAGAAACATCTACAATTATTACCTTAAAAATATAGTGATAAATAGTAAATACAGAAAAAAATTAAACTGGCTTTAATATTTTAATTTAAATGCATTTATAATTGCTTTAAATGCATTTATAATCGTTACCGAAGTCTTCCATCTTCATATAACAGTAAACGTTTACTACAGTCTTATTTTGTTAAGTAAAGCAAATCATGTATATAGTACTTATACAAAATTTCCCTTAAAAAAATACTGATTCAATTTGTCCAAAGTACAAAAGTAAAAACTAGCCACACAAGTTGAAGACAGAACAAGCAGCAGGACCAGATGTAGATATGGTAGAAGTATTGGCATAAACAGAATAGGAATTTAAACAATGATATGTATTTTCACGACTCTAATGGAAAAAGTAAACAAGATGCAAAAACAGATGGGCAATGTAAACAGAGATGGAAACTCTAAAAAAGAATCAAAAGAAAATATTGGAAATCAAAAACAATGCGAAAGAAATGATGAATGCCTTTGATGGGCTTGCGCTTATCAGTAGATTGGGCATAACCCAAAAGAGTCAGGAGGTTGAAGAATTATCAATACAAACTTTCAAAACTGAAATAAAAAGAGAAAAATAATAGAACACAATATTCAAGAAGGTGTATGATTACAAAAGATGTAATATATATGTAATGGAATACTAGAAGGGAAAAAAGAAAGAAATATAGAAAATGTTTAATGGGTGAAAATTTTCCTAAACTTATGATAGACACAAAACTACAGATCCAGTAAGCTCTAAGAACATCAAGCAGAATAAATAGCAAAAAATCTACACCTACGCATATAAAATTCAAATTACAGAAAATCAAAAACAAAGAGAAAAATCTTAAAAGATGCCAGAAGAAAAAAACACATTACTTATACGGGTACAAGGATAAGAATTATATCAGACTTCTCTTCAGAAACCATGCAAACAAGAAAAGAGTAGAGGGAAATATTTAAAGTGTTCTGAGAGAAAACCAACTTAGAATTCTGTATCCTGAGAAACTGTCCATTAAATTTGACAGAGAAATATACTCCAGACAAACAAAAATGAAAGCAATTTGCTGTCAGCAGACCTGCCTTTCAAGAAATGTTAAAAGCTGCTCTTCAGAGAAAAGGAAAATAATATTGGTTAGAACCTTTGGAAGGTTCTAATATATAAAGAAAGAAAGAGCATTAGAAAATGAATAAATAAAGGTAAAATAAAATTTTACTTATTCTTAATTGATCAGGTAACAGTTTGCTCAAAGTAGTAACAGCAACAATATATTTGGTGATTATGATTTATGAATAAGTAAAATGAATGAAAGCAGTGTTACAAATGACGAAAGAGAAGAATTAAAAATACTCTGTTGTAAGGTATTTGCCCTAACTGTGAATCAGTATAGTGTTACTTGAAAGTGGACTTGGATAGTTCTAAATATATATTGCAAACTCTCAGACAGCTATTTAAAAAATTTAAAAAGTATAACTGATACACTGAGAGACAGAAAATATGAAATTCTATAAATGCTCAATTAAATCAGAGAAGGCAGAAAACAAATGACAAAAGAAAAAATAACAAGAGCAATCAATAGAAAATAGTTATAAATATGGCAGATAATGAAACAACTTTATTAATAATCACTTTAAATGAAAATGGTCTAAGTATACCAATGAAAAGACAGAGACTATCAAAGTAGATTTAAAAACATGACCCAACTAAATGCTGTCTACACAAAACCCTCTAAATACAAAGACACAACAGAATAAAAACAAAGGGAAGGAGAAAGATATGCCGTAACACTAATCAAAAGAAAGCTCAGGAGCTATATTAGTTTCAGACAAGGCAGACCTCAGAGCAAGAAAAATTAGTAGGGATAAAGACTGGCATTACATAATATAAAGGGCTCATTCTCAAGAAAAACAGAACAATCCTTAATATTATGTGACTAACAGCAGAACATCAAAATACGTGAGGCAAAAACTAATAGAACTGCAAGGAGAAATAGATGAATCCACTATTAAAGTTGGAGACTTCCATACTCGTTTCTTAGTAATTAATAGACATAATAGGCAGAATATAAGGACGCAGTTAAACTGTACAGCACAATCAATTATCTAGAAGTACTGAAAATAAAATTTTAAAAGACGGCAAAAAGAAAATTAGTCTGAAAGCACCCTTACAAACTAAAAGTAATCATAATTTAAACGTTCCTATTGTCTAGAAAACACTACCGAATATTGTTCAGACATCAGAAAAGAATTATTGGACAGGACAAAAGAATGACTAAGCATTAAAAAAAATGATAAACTAAACTTCATCAGAACTAAAACCTTCTCTACTTCACAAGGCACCATTTAGAAAATAAAATATTCAAGCAAGAGAATAGGGAGAAATATTCACAGCACATATAACTGACAAAGTTTTTATCCAGAGTATATAAAGACCTCCTACAAATCAGCAGTAAAAAAGGTGAAATAACCCAATTTTTTAAATGGGTGAAGACTAAAGAAGATACTTCAAAAAGAAGTTATTTGAATATCTAGGCAGACATGACAAGGTTTTCAACCTCATTAGTCATCAAAAAATGTAAATTAAAGCCATAATGAGACAGTATTTCACACACTCTAGAATGTCTGAAATAAAAAAAAAAATTAACACCACCATGATTAATAGGCTCCATGCCTGCCAGATGACAAGATTTAGTTACCTTTCCATGGCTTCAAATCTCATGCCTGTTAATCGCTTGACTCTGTGACTGCCAGGGAACTGTCTTCTTAGCTCTTGAAGACAAAACTGAAAAAATAAGGGTTGAGTAGTAATTACATTATTTATACTAAATGGGCTACAATGAATGGCCTATATAGTCTTCAACGTGTTTTCTTGAATAATTTCATTAGTGTCATCTAATAACATGAAGTGAAATTAATCAGTAACAAATAATGGATTGAAAGAAGCACTATGACATTACAGTGAAGGCAACAATCAGTTCTCAGAAACTGATCATGCTCTTAACCAGGAAAATGAGCAGATTATGAGAACCACTAATAACTCTGGAAGTACTAATATCATATTATTCCTGCTTAAAAACTACTTCTATAATGTGTCAGGCCCCTACTTAAATGACAACAGCACTTGGCGTTTTCTTCCTAATTACAGCATAAGCATTCTCCTGGTAAGAACTAAGTTTTTTAGTAGTCATCTCAAGTTCCTAGCAAATAACATACACTGTTTAATTTTGCCCTGTTGAAATTTTATATTAATCAGTCAACCTTTCCTTTTTTTTTTTGAGATGGAGCCTTGCTCTGTCACCCAGGTTAGAGTGCAGTGGCACAATCCTGGCTCACTGCAAACTTCACCTCCCGGGTTCAAGCAATTCTCCTGCCTCGGCCTCCCAAGTAGCTCGGACTACAGGCGCCTGCCACCACACCCAGCTCATTTTTGTATTTTTAGTAGAGACGGGGTTTCAACATGTTGGCCAGCCTGGTCGCGAACTCCTGACCTCAGGTGATCTGCCTGCCTTGGCCCCCCAAAGTGCTGGGATTACAGGCATGAGCCACTGCGCCCAGCCAATCAATCATCCTTTCAATCAACATATCCTGATTTGGGGTCAGAAAATACAGACATTAAATGGATGGAATACCAATTTTTTTGAACAAGTATCCATAACTGACTCATCAACTTGACTAAATAAATAATCAAATATTTATTGAGTATCTACATTCTCAGCAACATATGAAGGATTCTAAGTTTTGGAAGTCCTAGAAATGTTAAAGATGATACAAATGGTCCACTGAAGCATATTAATGCATGTGTGACCAAAACAATGCCATTAACTACTGATGAAACTATTAACTGGTAATAAAATAAGTTTTAATATGAATTGGAAATACAACTTCAAAGTTTGTGGCTGAAATTTGCCACACTAAGAAAAATATTCAAGTCAGTCAAAAGTGAAGATATGTTCATTTATTTCTTTGATATCAAGCAAAATCATATTACTTGGTCAGTCAAGCAAGCTAACTGTATAAATAATCTTAACCATTAAAAAGTTACTGTTTAATTGGGTATACTGCTTTATTAATCAATAGTGTTACCTAATTTGACTTCCTACTTTATCAAGTGATATTTGGCTATTTCAAGAAAAATAAAAATAAAAACTTCTCTCAAGATATAAAACTGCCACCTCTATGAATATTCAAAAGACTATGTCTCATAGGTTCTGAAGGTAATCCAACAAAGGTTTTGTGGAATGTTTTCACCACTAACAGATCCACTAGAATTACATGTATAGCCAACCCAACCTTGAAAAGGACAATACTAATTCAGATGTGAATTTTTTTCAGGTATTTCAATTTTTTGTTTTTGCACATTTTCTTTCAGTTTAAATACAGAGGCAGCATGAAGTGGTACTTAAGAATTCAAGATGATAGGAACAACGTAACAGATGCCTCTGCTTTCTGATTTATAAAATAAATATAATAATAACATCAAACACAAATCAAATCAAGAAATAATTATGAAGGCTCAATAAAATCATGATGTAAAGCATTTAGCTTTGTTCCTAGCATGAGTCCAAAAACATAGCTACCATTACGGTGTTATTTTAAAAGCAGTATTAGGTTTGTTTTCTTTTTTTTTTTTTTGAGATGGAGTCTCGCTCTGTTGCCCAGGCTGGAGTGCAGTGGCACAATCTCAGCTCACTGCAATCTCTGCCTTCCAGGTTCAAGCGATCCTCCTGCCTCAGCCCCCAGAGTAGGTGGGACTAGAGGTACGGTCCACCAAGCCTGGCTGATTTTTTGTATCTTTAGTAGAGACGGGGTTTCACCACGTTGGCCAGGCTGGTCTCGAACTCCTGACCTCAGGTGGTCACCTGCCTCAGCCTCCCAAAGTGCTGGGATTACAGGTGTGAGCCACTTCGCCTGGCCAAACATTATTAGTATTTTAAGTTATGTTCTATACGCCAGGATTTTCTTATGTCAGATATGTTTATAATATTGTGTAACAGTATTGAACATTACATTCTATGAAAGTCATTCAATAACACAAAATATAAAATTGTTTTAAACTTTCTTATTTTAAACTCTATAAAATAGGATAAGTCACTTACTAAGCAGATAAATTTCAGTAACTAAATCTTTTCAGTAAAACTGGGATACTAAACAGCTACTTCTCAGGACTAATAAAAAGATTTAAGATACTTTGTCCTAAAATATCTAGTTAGTTCCACTTACTGTTCACAGCAGCACTCAAAACCAGCTATAAAAAGCATTCCATATAAGCCATACATTAAGTCTTAACTACGGTATACAATTCATGAAGCAAATTAAATATATACTTCATTTAAATACCTACCAATGCCAAGTCATCCCGACCATAGTCTAGTGCTGCAATCATCACCTGTTCATATATGATCCAAACTAGATACACATAAAGGGGGAAAAAAACTGAATTTAATATTAAAACAAACCCAAATGGAAATTAATGAATTCTAGTTTCTGATATTTCTAGAGAACATTACTTATAACTGAAAACTGATTTATTGTATTATCTCTGAAACTAAGGAAAGAAGGCATTCTTACATGTTTCAGCAGTGTAAAATATGTTAATGTAAGGTTAAAATCTCCAATTATTTAATACTTTTACTGTTCTAAACGAGTCCGTACACAATACATTTTGGCCAGACATTTGGCAGCACTGTGAGCTTTAAAACAAAATGCCTATTTGACAGCTTACTACTACCAAGCAATTATAAATCCTTCTCAAAATAAACTATCATTAAAATTCTTGGGACAAAAAGTCACAGAGAAAATTAATATGACAAGGAGAAAAATCATAAATAAAAGAACAGTTAAAAAAAAAAAAAAGGCCCATGAATGAGACATGTACTGAGCCTGAATGTAATAAAAGAACTTACTATCATCTCCCAGCTTAGAACCATATTCATTAATTAATTCTTCTCCAACTTCCACAATTTGCTCACTATTTCTTGAGTTTTCTTCTCTCCATTTTCTCATTTTATCTCTCATTTCTGAAAAAAATAACATGACATTTAAGTGTATATGTACCCAGACACACACATACACATCCGATAGATGTCAAAAACCTGACGAGACAAAATCAGCTTTTTAGGTAAGGAAAATAAACTCACAATCATGTAGAAGTCTGTGGTATCTCAAATTTGATAAAGTAGAAAATTAACTGAACAAGGGCAACAGATCCTTTAGAAGACTGAAACAGCATTACAACTGGTATTACGACTATCTTTAGAAGTGATGAATGGGCCAGGCACGGTGGCTCAGGTCAGTAATGCCAGGACTTTGGAAGCCCAAGGTAGGACAATCACTTGATCCAGGAGTTCAAGACCAGCCTGGCCAACGTGGCGAAACCTTGTCTCTACTAAGTATACAAAAATTAGCCAGCTGTGGTGGCACACACCTGTAATCCCAGCTACTCAGGAGGCTGAGGCAGGAGAATCGCTTGAACCCAGGAGGCGGAGGTTGCGTGAGCCGAGATCGTGCCACTGCACTCCAGTTTGAGCGACAAAGCAAGACTGTCTCAAAAAAAAAAAAAAAAAAAAAAAAAAAAGCAGCATGGTGGCACCCGCCTGTGGTCCCAGCTACTCAGGAGACTGATGTGAGAGGATCACTTGAGCCTGGAGGTTGAGGCTGCAGTGACCTGTGATTGCACCACTGCACTCCAGTCTGAGCAAGAGCAAGACCCCTATCTCTTAAAGGCTGAAAAAGGAGTTCAACAGGCAAATAACAAAGTAAGTTATCCTACACAGAAAGAACTACTGGTAGTTGAGAATTAAATAAACACACTAGGATCAGGAAATGAGTGTATAAGAAGTAAGAAGAGTGAGTTTCTTGGAAGACTTTTATTTCATACTAAAGAACTTTAAAGTTTGTTTTTAAAGGTACAGAAGAACAACTTGAAAATGCTGAGCAAAAGAAAAGCAACACAATCATAGCTGTCTGACAAGAATATCATTCTGGTGCAAAAAAAAAAACCACTAGAATTTTAAATTTTATATGTCAATTTTAAAAATAAATAAATTTGAAACCAAAACAAAAAGCCCCAGAAGATAAACTGGAAAGGAGTAAACAGTTCAAAGAAAAGAAACCGACTGTATTAGTCCGTTTTCCCACTGCTGATAAAAACGTACCGGAGACTGGGCAATCTACAAAAGAGAGAGGTTTAACTGGACTTGCAGTTCCACGTGGCTGGGGAGGCCTCACAATGATGGCGAAGGCAAGAAGGAAAAAGTCATATCCTACGTGGATGGCAGCAGGCAAAGAAAGAGAGCTTGTGTAGAGAAACTCCTGTTTCTAAAACCATGAGATCTTGTGAGACCCATTCACTATAATGAGAACAGCATGGGAAAGACCTGTCCCCATGATTCAATCATCTCACAGTGGGTCTCCTCCTCAACACATGACAAGTATGGGTGCTACAAGATGAGATTTGAGTGGGGACACAGAGCCAAACCATATCACCAGTCATGGAGGACGTACAGTATGCTGGGAAGAACATGGACTTGATACACATGGTTTGAATCTAAACTCCATCTTTTACATGACCTTACCTAACTTACCGAATTCTGTACTCAGTTTCCAATACCAATGAATAGAGATAATATTACATTTAGCTCAGTGATGAGCAGTTAAGATTACATAAAATATATATAAAGTTGCTTGGTTCGTACAATAGTTTGGATATTTTTGTTTTTAAGTTGATTTTGATTACCCTTAGATAAGGGTATACACTTACCAGTTCTTAATAGGCACCACTATTGTCTTTCACCCAACTACATGTATTTTCCTCATCTGCTTGGCCCTTGAGTTTAGGACACCAAACACTAGAAAATTCATGTAAAGCATTTTATAAAATGTGAAGCCCTACAAAAATTCTAGTTACTTTTATTTTTTAAAAAAATCTGATAACTGTTTCAGCCTCTCACAAGAAATAAAGGCTTTTCCCTCACTCTTTCCTCGAAGGTGGCTTAAAACTTTCATTTTACCCTTTCATCTTCCTGCAAAAGGCTCGCTCCTCAAAGCCAAGGTCATTTTATTACATACTATTTAAGTAAGCTTCTCACTGCTTGCTTGTACATTTTATTAACTACTGTACAACCCTGTGAGATGAGCTAAAGGTCAAAGGTTAAGAGAGTGGCTATGATTGTTCTGTTTATTCCTTCCATGACAACTTCCATGAGATGTCACTGCAGTGAGGTGGCCTCTGAAAGATGGAAAAATATGCCTGCTACTTAATTCTGATTTCTTTAGTCCAAAACTACTTCCTCCAATCCTGTATCTTTTCCACTTCATTTTGTTATATATTCGGAAATACCACTTACAGATTCATTTACATAAACCAGCATATTCTTTTAAAAGGTGGATAATTACAGGATAATAAATTTTAAATTATTCATGGTCCCATAAAAGTATCTAGTCAGATTGGCTGCAGGCTGTTGGGAACAGCTATTCTAAAAGAAAAGGCAACCTGATTTGAAAAAGGAAAGGCTTAATTTATTTTAATGCACACAGAGCTCCAGAAGACATATTTTTCAAACTGTGTATTAAAATCCATTAATAAGGTATAAAATCGATTCAGTGGATTTCTTCCAGCATCTATTGGGGCGGGGGGGTCGTGGGGGAGAATGAAACAAAATGAACAGAATGGAAGCAACACTCATAAGAATCCTTTGTAAATGAAACTTTGGTTTCAGTTTATACATACAAAGATTCATGTATATGTATACTTAATTGAGTATGAGTTAATTTGTAAAAGGTATTTCTTATTGTGGAAAAACACTCTCATAGGAAAGAGAACATTTTTTTAAAGCATAACTTCTAAGAACGACAGTCTGACACAGTCACAAACATATTAAAATATAATAGCTGAACATAAAACAAGAAACACTGTGTATGAAAGTATAACTTTTACAAAACAAGCAACATTTTACCTATAAACACCTTAAGCTATACACCTTACCATAGCTGACCCTGCCACACTCTTGAGGGCTGCTGTAATAAATACATTCGTAGCACTATTAACCACATACTATTTTTAGAAATGCCTTAAATACATTTATCTAACAAATTGTTTGTAAAAATAAAACCGCCTTGAAGAAAACATGTTTTCACCTTTGATAGCTCATTACCTCAAAATCACAGCATCCGAAAATCAAGTCATCTTCATTTCCTAAAAATATGGCTTCCCTTCCCAATGTTCACATTTCTGTTCATTCCACCTTCTGTTAATACTACCTGACATTCCATTTTTTAGTGCTGTTTCTGACTCCTACTTTGGTTATCTAAGTCCTGTGGATTCTTTTGAAGTATTTCTAAGATTTACATCTTCTACTCTATTTCCACTGCTATTATCCATGCCCAGGCTTTCATCACCCCATGCTAAAATTGCTAGGATAGCTTCCAAACTGATCTCTCAAACCGAATTCAATCTGTAAGTTACTACCAGATATTTCTAAAGATTTACTTCATTACAATTTAAATTCTTAAGATAGCCAATGATTCCTACCTTCTTTGAGGCAGTATAGTGTATGACTGGAACTATACTTCATTATTCAACTAATATTTACTTCTTGGAGTAAATATTGGAGTTCTTCATCACTCAACTAATATTTCCTAAATGCCTATGTGCCAGGCCTGATCTGGGCATTGAGGATAAAGAAAGAAAGAAAAAGATAAAGTTCCCATATACTCATAATGCTTAGAGTATAATAGGGTAAAAAGATGAAAATCCACATAACTTCAGTTAGTGAAATTATACAAATAAAACTAAAAGACCATATGATAAAGTCAGGAGACTGGGAGAAAGGAGGAGCTTTTGGAAAGAGTGGTCAGAGAAGGCTTCTCTAAGGTCATTTTCAAGCTAAGAGAAGAATGAGAAGGAGACAACCATAAACAGCAAATCTAAATTCTGGAGAAAGAAACTAATTTGGCATATTCCAAGAATAACAGAATGACAGCCTAGGTGGATGAACTTAATTAGTTAATAACTCAGTGGGGGAGAAGTGTATAAGAGCAGCTCAAATCACAGCACTCCCTTTTACTAGCTGTGGGATATTAGACAAGTCATTTCACCTCTCGTTTGCTTCCTCATCTGTAAACCGGAAATAAAGCCTATCTCATAAGATACACGTGAGGATTAAAAGAGATAATATATACAAAATGTTTCATATACTATTTTCATCATTATTATTACCATTATTACATACAATAGTGGATCAAACTTCAAAAACAAGCTTCATGTCCTAGCATTCACTCACTGAACAAATGAGCATTTACTGAGAGCTTGTTTTCTGATTCTCACCACTATGGCTGGTCAACAGAAGGACTGAGATCTCTGTGGGTAAAGAATGTAAACAAGTAATTAAAATATGATGGAGAGCTTAATGAGGTTCAGTAAAAATTCTCTTTATCATCTTCCTGTTAGAATCAACTCAAAGAAATGCTTTCTGTAAAACATAATAATCATGGCCACCAAGATTTTAGAAGCTCTTGGCTAGTAAGTCACATCAGCTAGCTCTTGGTTGTTTCCAACAGTTATTACATTTTAAAAATTTAGCTACCTGTATCCAAACCAGTTCATGCCAGTTAAATTTAATGTCATTATATAGTATAATGAAATATTATAAGCCACAGAAAACTTCAGTGCGAAAAGAGACTGGTTTCTAAAAAACAAAGTTGGATGCTTTGAAAAGACCCCATAAAAACAAATAGCTCTGAAAAACTGCTGTCATATTAAATATGGGGACTTAATTTAAAATATTATGAGAAAAATAACAAAAATCTAAAAGACTTGTGCACTGAAGCTTCTATATTAGGGACTTTATGTTCCTGCTCCACGTTAAAGAAAGCAAAATCAAAAATGGTTTATTAAACATGACAAGGAATTTCAATCAGGGGATCTCCACCAAAGAAAAGGCCCTGTTCTATATCAACATGCAAAAGTTTAATGAAAGGAGCCACTGATTTTTTCTTTTTGAAGTTAGGACCTTGGCTCCCATCTATATACAAAAAAGAAGTCTGAACTCCTTAGTCTAGCATTCAAGGCACCAACCTGCCTTTCTAGCTCTTACCTTTCATAAGTGACTTTTGCAAAGCATATACTTCATTCCCGTACATATCTGTACTTTCCAGGCTTTGAAGTCTCATAGATCTATATCTTAAAAGGTGAGCAGAAGTTGTTTATGAATGAGGGGAGATACACAGTGCTATCTACTTTTCTAGGGAAAATGCAGAAAAGAATAAGTGGTGACAGCGGTGGTGTTGGATGCAGAAGGCAAAAGGAAGATGATGAGTTCAGTTTTGAGTTTTATTAATTGTGAAACATCCATTACATGTGCCCTGTAGAACACTTGAAATATGGATATTCAGTTTACGAGTGAAATTTGAGGGTATGTCCCTTGAAATCTGGGGACTTGCCTGTCTTACTTAGCACTATACCCTCAAGAACTAGAACAGTGCCTGGTGCAAAGTACTCAAATACATGTTAAATGTGTTTTTTACTACATAGGCTAATTGATAGCTAAAGCTGGATGTGGATAAGACTGCCCACAGATGTCATTTAATCTATTTTAGGTATCTGCAAAGCTAATGAGAACTTCGAACCATCTTTTCCCAGAAATATGTATGTTTACACACGCACTAAATTTTGCACGATTTCATCAGACCACATAACACTTATGCTTTTATCAATTTAAAGTCCATTGATCTCAAACTTAAAAACCACCAATAACAGATTATGATGACGACTAAGAAACACTGAAACACCAAAAAATCAGCAAATAGATGTAGAGAACTCAACAAAGGAAAGGCCCAAAAAGAAATAAGAAGAAGAATGTTATTAAGAAAGCAAAGAAAGACTTTTTCACAGAGGAGTGATCTACAACAGCAAAAGTAGTAGAAGTATACAAAATACATATGTTATTATTAGGTCTCCTAGAGATCTTAGTGGAGTGGTAGGACATGGAAACCAAATTGAGGTTGTTTGAAGGGCTGAAAAAAAGAGAGGAAGTAGGGGCAGTGAACATAAACAACTAAAATGCTCTCAAACATTTCTCACACTTTTTTTTTTTCAACAAACACACATTTAATACCTATTATATGCCTGGCATTGTTCTAGTCATCCTATCCATGTCCTGCCCAAATATCATATTCTCAGGAAACTTGAATATACTCTCCTTACAACTCTAAATTCTCCTTCCCACCTCCAAATATCTAATAACTTCCCTATGTAATAAGTATCAATCACTTTCAATTGGCTGAAGAAACAAACCAAATAGTCTATTAGTAGAGTCTAACACAGATGTGGAAGTGTTAAACTTACCACATAGGTCTTTTATAAACAAGTGATAAATTTTCCTATCACAACAATTATAGCATTCCGAATTAACCAATTCACAACATTGTTCAGTAGAATTCCTAAGGACACATCTCTGACACACACGCCCCCAAAAAATCTGAACAAAACACTACCCCTGAGAATCTTCCCATCACCCTTCATCCTAAAAATTTGTTATCATAAGTCTCTGAAATAAAAATCTAGAATACTCTTTTCTTAAAAGTTCTTTAAGTTAGAATTTTAATTCTGGAAAGGTCTAAACCTTCATTTTACTAGTGAGCAAACTGTACCCTATTACTTAAGCGAGTGCCTAACTTCATCTAAGATACTAAAACCTTTATCTAAGATACTAAAGAAATTATTTCAACGCTAGAAAAATGGCTTATAATCTTTTCTGACAATGTGTTAGTGTTTATTATTAATCCCATTAACAATTCATTTAGTCATCAAATAATTACTGAGCTCCGCCCCCATGTGTCAGGCTCTAGGGAAGTGACAGTAAAGAAACAGGCCTGGTCCCTTTCGTCTTAGGAGAGACAAAATTTTAAAACAAAACACAATTGGGTAAGTGCTTCAATAGTATTAGAATAGAATACATAATCGAATGATTGCAGGTGTGTTTTGTTGCTTCATTTTGTTGTTTGGGTTTCTTCTTTTTTCAATTTTGGTGGGGGATGAGGAAAGGGAAGGGGGTAGTAGAGTGGTCAAGTAAGGCTTTTTTGTAGTAGGTGAGCTTTGTGGGGAATTGATAAATGATAAGTTTAATGGGGGCAAGAGTGAGGCAAGGAGGGAAGAACACTCCCAGTGGAAGGACTAGCATGTGCCAGCTTTAAGAAGCAGCATGGCAATTTAGGGTATTCAACAAAGGCCAGCATAGGCAGCTCACAGAGTGAGAGGGGGAAGGGTTCAAGATAAAGCTGGAGACATGGGCAACGGCCAGATCATACAGAGGAAGGACATAATCATATTAGCACTAGCTAATAATAACACATCCTTTTATATAGTACTTAACAGTTTACAAAGCACTTTAAAATGTTTTCTTTGTTCCTACAAATTTGTGTAGCAGTTATTATTTATTATTCCAAATTAATTACATCAATCCTCTTTAGAATGACCACAGGGTAAGGTCCAAGTTACTCAGTTAAATCACCTTGTCTGTTGGTAGTATGCAGCTACTCGTCCCTCAGGATTTTATGTATGCTACTGTCATCTAGGAAACCTATAATGAACATACCTTCATAATAGCACCTTCTAAAAATTATGTAATATTTAAAACATTTTTTAAAAAGCATTAAAAATAACAGCCATTTATCTACGATCCAGCTTACGGAAGATACCCTGACACAAGCCTTTTAAAACTGTGTGTTTACAGGTTTGTTTTCTCCATTAGATTGTGAATTCCTTGGAAGTAGGGACTGTGTGTTGGTAGAGTCAAGATTTTGCACTAAGAAATCAACACTGTTGTTTAATATAATGGAATCCCTCAATTCAGGTATAAATACTGAGATTCACAATGTGCTAGAGGCCATAAAGTCAATAAATCATTTAATTCAGTTCAAGTACAAAGAAATTTTGCTTTATTTGTAACGGATTTACAACTTTATAATAACTGATATGTTTATTCACAATAAAACAGAAAATACAACTTTCGGTCCACGTTTTCAGGTCATTATTAAAACATCCCAAGAAGGCATTCGTTTAAGCAAATTAGCTACTGAAGTCTCCTGTATTATGCTAAATGCTGGGAATATGAATTCCAATTACACAAATTCCACGCCTTAATGAAACTCAAGTTTCTTAAGCACACAGAATTGATCCAAGGTTTGGCTGTTCCAGATTTAAAGAACATATCCCACTCTAGATCAACTAAGGATAGGGAAAAGTGACCATCACACGTAAGCACTTACGTAGCCCAGAGTTAATCAGTTATTTTTCCCTTCAGAAAATAAACTACTAGTAGGGAGTAAGAAAGAAGTTGTGTTGTGTGTGTAAATGTGTTTTGAAGAGTGGGACAGAGACTAGACTAAAAGGAAAAGAAACTGAAAACCCGGGTTTAAGGAGAAAACTAAATGTAGAGTGGCATATGAGAATCACATTTGTTCACGCATCTTTTACACAGTTTTTCTGCACAGAACTGTAATCCTTACACATCACTTAGTAAAGGGCCTCACAGGCCCTGTGTTTCTTGGCTCCAAAGAAGCTTCAGTAACCACCTATTCCGCCTCTTCCGCACCGCCCAGCAACCAGTTAGAGTGTGACAACCCCAGCCCCAAGTCCCTCCCGCCCGCCTCATAAATAAAAGCGGCCCCGGGACGCTGGACTGGCGCGGAGGAGGGCAGGTCAACCGAGGAGCAGACACCGTGGGAAACGCCGCAGAGTACGCGTCCGGGCCAAGGAAGGGGTCAGCCTCAGCCTCCACCTCAGCTTGGCCCGTACAGTGAGGGCTCTGGTACCAAAAAGAGACCGGAGAACCCAGCTCCCCGAAAGCAGCGGGTACTCCGGAACGGCTTCCCAGCGCTTTTAGTCTTTCCGCACCCGCCCCCACCCGAAGTTACCTTCCCAAGTGACATCGTAAAGCTCTGAGACCTTCGCCATCTTCCCAGAACCTAGAGGCAGCGCGGTGGGAGGGCGGGGAGACGCAGTCACGTGACCCGCCACCGGGCGGTGGAGAGTTACGTAGCTTTTTCTCATTGGCCAAGAGAGCAGAGGGGGCGGTATCCACCACGCACGTGCACGCGGCTCTGCGGAGGGGCTTTCGGGGAAGGGGGCGGAGCGAGCTGCGCGGAGCGAGCTGGCCGGTGGGCGGAGCGAGGTGGGCGGTGCGCGGCGCTCCGGCAATCTCAGGATATCCTGGCTGCTGGTGGGGCTGCGGTGCTGGCTCGGGGTGAGGTGTGTGTGTTTGTGTGTGTGTGTGTGTGTGTGTTTTGCCGTGGATTTTTAACAAATGCTGGGTTTTTAGTGTCCGTCAATCCTGGCTTTTCAGTTTTTTCTACCGAGGCGTGTTCATTCTCTTCACACTCCCTTAAGTACCCTTATTCTCTTCATGGCCGGCCGCAGTGCAGCCTTCTGCACGAATCCCTTATTTGTCCCCAACTTTCCTCCTTCCCTAATGGCATTTGCTTTCCGTTCACTTTTTAATCGACTAAACGGATAAACTCCAAAGTTTTGAGGGACTAAGTGGGATTCTTCCTTTGCGCTCTGAAGTTCCCTTGAATGCCCTCGCGCTAGCTTGTACCCTTCATTAACGCTCGTCGTGCCTGTCATTGCTTCATCCATGTCTGCATGCCACACTAGGTTTGAAACTGTCGCGAGTATGTAAGTACTTATAAGGAATGAATGTACGAATGAGACCTTCACAGTTCCTGAACTTCGCTCCTCATTACTCCTGGGTGGATGGGGGAGCCTTCTTTCCCACAGACTAACTGCTTTTAGGAAACTTTGGACGTCATCTCCTAGACTTAAGGAGAAATGTCTGGACAGGAAGCAAAAAATTTGAGGATGATAAGCGTATATTTAGTATTTGAAGCAATGGGGACATGAGATTGTAGAGGAGGAATATGTAAGCTGAGGAAAAACTAAAAATCACTGCAATGCAGCCGAAAGTTATTGGTCAGTGAAGAAGGGGCAGTTGATTTGAGAAGTAGAAATAATCCTATCCCACAAGTCAAAAGAGTGGAGGGTTTTTTTTTCTCAGCTTTATTGAGGTATAATGGACAGAAATTGTGTATATTTAAGGTATACAAAGTAATGATTAGATGTAAATATACACTGAAATGATTACCACAAGCAAGCTGATTAACACATCCATCACCGTACATATTTCCCATATGTATGTGTGTGTGTGTGTTGAGAACACTTAAAAATCTCTCAGCAAACTTCAAAATATACAATACAGAATTATAACTGTAGTCACCATGCTGTACATTCGATCTCCAAAACATATTCATCTTACAACCAAAAGTTCGTACTATTTGACCAACATCTCTCCATTCCTCACCTGTCGGCTCCAGTCAACCACAGAGGTTTTGTTTGTTGGTTGGTTTGTTTAAAAAAAGAAAAAAAAAACCATCAAGCCATATACCCCAGAGAAGTCACTTAACAACAGAAAAGACTAGTGAATGTATACACTTGAATTGAATTCTGAATGAGCTGGCATTCTTTCTAAACGACTTTTTAAAAATCTTTCATTCAAAAAGTTAAAAAATACTCAGAAATTCACATATTTTAATGCTCCAGTAAAGCAACCTGGTGCAATAGGAAGAACAAGAACTCCCAGATCTGAATCCAGGCTCTACCTTTTAGTAGCTGGGAGACTTTCAGCTTGTTATTTCTCTCTAAACATCAAAAAGGCTCATATATAAAAATCTAATAATATCTGTGTAAAAAGAAAATAGCTATCTTGTGTTGTTAATCAAGATGAAAACAGATGCTGCAGCTAAAGCCCCTGCGTGGCACTCTCATGGAGGTACCATCCTATGTCTAGAAATACTGTTTATATGCTGATCAGTCCCAAACTGATAAACCTTCCCAAAACCCAGTCTGGTTGCTTAACATACTCAGATAGCTAGCTGATACGCATCTCAAAGTTAACATATCCCACACAGAACTCCGGATTCGTGCTGTCATCTTCCGCATTCCCACCTTGTTTTTCCCTGTCATAGGTAAGGAAACCATTTACCTAGTTGCACAAGTTAAAATTACAGGAAGTACCTTTGATTCCTTTTTTTGACACCACCCCCCGTATCTAGTCTATCAGCAAATTCTATATTGCACTTCCCAAAGTTCATCCACTTTTCATATCTATTGCTATTACCTTAATCTAAGCCACAACTGTGTCTCTCCTGAATGATTGTGATAGTTTCCTAGCCACCTTTGTTTCATTCTTGCTGTGTAAAATCTGTTTTTTTATATAGCAACCCTACTGGTCTTAAAAAATCAGACTACAGAAGTCCCTTGGCGATAGGCCTCAAATGGCTCCCCATGGCAATAAAAATATACTTCAAACACTTTACCATGGTTTACAAGGCTTTACTCAACCAGGTGACATTTGTCTACCTCTCCTACCTCATCTCCTACTATTCTACCTCTCCTCACTAGCCCCCAGCCATTCTCATCTACTTCCTATTCCTCAAACAGACCTAGATCCTATCTTCCTTGTATCTGGCATTTGCCCAGCTGTTTCCTTTTCCCAGAAATCATCTTCCTTTCGTCATTCATGTCTCAGTTTTAAGTGTATCTACTCATAGACCTCTCTTGACCATCCAATAAAAAGTAGCCCTTAGGTAATGCCTATCCATCATAATGACACTTAACCACTATTTGATTTTTTGTTTGTTTACTTGCTTACTTTCTGTATTTTACACCACTTTAAGCTGTTTCAGAGTACCAACTTTGTTATCTTAACCTTGGAACATCCAGCCTAGAAAAATACCTGGAGACAGTAAAAATGTTTATTGAATGAATGAGTCAGATTAAAAATGACAGCTTATATTAATGATTATTAAGAATAACATTTCTTAATAGTACACATATGAACTCTTGTTTAGTTAAGCATAGGATGTTTTCTTTTTATAGCCGATACTTTCCTAAAAATTATAAATTCAATGAATTCAGGGACCATACCAATTCATTTTTATATCTCTCAGCCCTTGCTACAATATGTTGCATACAAGAGACACTTAATATTTTCGTGAAATTATTGACACTTAACATTTCATTGGTTTGTTTGAGGGGTGTAAAGCCTCTGGGAAAGCCCAAGGATGTATTTTTAAAGCCTTGCAATGGATTTTAAAGGTTACAACTAATTGAGGGAATACATACTTTCTAATCACTTCAACTAAATATCCCATAGCTAGCTACTATTGTCTGTCAAGCAATAAGCCATATGACACTGAGTTAAAAGTCATCATTTTCAGAATTTCTAAGCTGGAAAATAGAGTAATTTCGTTTTCGAGTTAGAATGGGCTGATGATTCTTGAAAACAATATTTTTCAAACTTCTTTTTCCTGCATCTCATACTAAAGGAATATGTTTTGCATTGTCACATAGTATGTGTACATGTATTTAAAACTGAAACAAAATTTACAAACTAGCTTTGTCATGTGTCTTGTCCTCTACATTTTCTATTCAAATTCTGTCAGCTACATTTTATTTTCTGAAACTACTGGTATGACACAGAAATGAGGTCATGACTCATAGTTTAAAAAACAACAATGGATATCCTATTTCCTAACCTGAGGCCCTAATGTGAAATGGTTTGCCCAAGTTTCTGCCACTAGCAGGTAACAAACATAGGTGATTCATATGGAGATCAGTTGTTTAGATCGTAGATGAAAGATAAAATATTAATGAGAAAAATATATTTAGGAGAAATTTTGTCACCAACAATACTCTGAAGTGGGGAAAATGATTGCTTATAGATTATAACATTTTACATGTCTAATAAAACTTGCCTTCCTCAGGCACACTTAGGAAAAAACTGGTATGTCAGTGCAAGAATTCTATATTCTTCTTTAACATTGTATAACATGTAATTATAACTAAATGAAAAAAATACCTTCTATAAATAAAACTGTAACACTGAAAACATAAACATCAGTCTTACCTTCTGTAACTCCTCCTTTACAAGACGTCTTCAAAGTTTTGCCTCTCACCCTCTCACTCATTGGGAAAATTTTCATTCACATGTGTTTAAAATATTTACTCCAGTTTTTCTGATTGAACATTGCCCAATATTGGTGACAAATACCAAGGAAATGTCCAGGCAGCCAAATGTTAGATTATATTAGTACTCACATTATGAATAAGATGTGTCAGACACCATGGGAAGCATTATCTCACTTAATGATATCAACAGCACGATGAAAATGTCTATAATTTTTTTATGTGAAGCTAAACTGTGATTTGGTTTTTTTCCTGCAAGATTATGTTTGAAGAGTTGGAATGACAATAAATCGGAATGAACTAGACTGATACAGGAAAAACTTTGAATAAGCCCACATTTTCTTTGAATTAGGATATAAGCCAAATTAGTCCACAGAGCACTTTAGAGTACATCTTTTTTATGGTTTACTTAAATCAATTATTATCTTCAGACATTGTGAAGGACTAAAGCAGCCTCTTAAATTTAATAAACTTCATGGCATTTATACAATGTACATTATTTCACAGGATATAAGCCAAATTAGTCCACAGAGCACTTTAGAGTACATTTTTTTGTGGTTTACTTAATTCAATTAATATCTTCAGACATTGTGAAGGACTAAAGCAACCTTTTAAATTTAATAAACTTTATGGCATTTATACAATGTACATTATTTCACAGGATGGAACATAATACTATTCTAGTTGATTTTGCAATATTCAGCATCTTCGTCAAACCATTTACTTAGACGCTTCTGTCTGCTTTGTCCTGGTCTTAATCATAGTGAATTAGTGTCCCACATTATGTAACACAGCTAGTACACCTATTTACTATGACAGTTACCCATCAGAGTAAGTTGGTCTCACTACAACTCTCCAATAAAATTTACCAAAGCTTTTAAATTATGTCATTGTTTCCAATTAGTGGATCATAACCATAATCCCTTTTTATTTAAGTGGAAATATTATTCATTCCGTGCCACCAGAAAATAATCTTCATTCCATGTCACCAGACTTTCATTGTGACGCATCTTGTTCAGAATGAAATTTTTCTTAGAATTTTATTTACCAAAAACCAGATTAATATGGAATTGTTTTACGAATCTACTGAACATTGTTTTTATTACATTTTTAAAAGACTGTATAATTAATATGTTTCCCCCAAAATCAATACCCAGTCCCCCCTTTGCTGGCACAACTGTAGCATTTAGGCATGTGTATTTTTTTTAAAGTTTGTTGTCATTTGTAATATATATGTTTTTAAATGTGCCAGCCATCATTTCATACCCAGTTATATTATTTTAGAAAGGAAAGGGGAGTCTCTGGGAAACATTTCCACTGAGATTGCTTTGGTCCTTTCACAGTATATTTCGCAAACTGATAATTACCCCTCTGTGCCGTGGTTGTAGCAGTGAAAAGGAAAGTACATCCAGAAAGAGTACACCCAGAATTCCCCCACATGGGCTATAAATTAGAGCTGTTTCTTTTTGAGATTTATAACCATACTTAAGAGTCTACTTTTTCAAGTGATATGTATTTAATTTCCCCAAAGTGCATATTCTGTTCTGATACACACATAATCTGTGTAAATGTAACTCCTTGTGCAAAAATGTATTTTCATAAACATCTCTTTTGGTTACCAAATATCCAGGAGTCCCTAAATACTATTAATGTGACCTGATGGTCCCTGAAGAACATCTAGACTCTACTTTCTACAGTAGGACTATAACTGAATCCTTTACTTGAAAAAAATGTTCAAAAAGGTGTTTATTCACAATAAATAAATTATGGCAAACTCATGCAAAGATATACTGAATGTCACATTATGCATGTTAGTTTATTATTGATGTAATTTTTATTTTTGAATAGTCCCTCTCTTTGGTAGTTTGGTAGCATTACTCTAGTTAAAAGTGGCTAAGTCATTTGTTCAGACCTGTAGTTCTCAGCTATCTTACTCTGGTCACCAGACCAGAATGTCATTTTCTTTACTGGTCATCTTTTTCTATGGTCATGCTGACTACTTGGCTAAAATTGGCTTAAAGGCCAACAGCCACATTGAGCATAATGTGGTCATCTTCTCTTTCAGATCATAAATCACACTCTCTTTTGTACCTAAGAGGGCCTATTTGGTCAGCACCATGGTTTTATTTGGAAAAAAGACTAGTTTCCCAGCAGAATGTCTAACAAAACTGCCCACCCCCAAATCCATTCTATTAGACCTATGCATCACCATCTCACTCCTGAGAAAATAGCATGATCTCTATTTTTCAAAATTTTATGTAACATAATTTTTCTTAATTTTATTAAAATTGTTTATCTGAAAACTTTGAAGTAAGGAACAATATAGACATGCTTCAAAAGCCGCCACTTAAATTGCTGCTACCTCTCTAGAAATTCTTTCAGCAATAGAATATTTTAATTTCCTTCTGTTCATTATGTTTCTATTACACATTTATTTTGGATCTTTAAATAATGAATTTGAACATGTGTCCAGTGGGGATGGAGGTATGATGGGGGCTTTCAATTGATAAAATTTTTCTAGCAATATGCAAGATTATTTTAAGTAGAACCTCAATTGAGTTATTAGAAAACCTCAATCGAGTTATTAGAACCTCAATCGAGTTATTAGACAAACCCAATTTGAGAGCCATTCTACAAAAATAACTGACTGGTACTCATCATGGGGTAGCAGTGCCATTCTATATTCCTCTCCTAAGTTTTAGACAAGTGCTTAGTCTTAAGCACCTGTTGATAGATTCTAAGGTCATATATTTGATGAAATTAGAAGAATAGACTTAAATTTACAAAAGAATCTCCAAAATAGTTTGTGTTAATTACATTGTACATACCCTGCCAGAGAGGGTGTGGAGCACCTTTACATTCTACGTGACAGCAATGGATTCTTTGCCTACATGCATGTACATTCCTCTCATCTATGGAGATTAATGGGTTTTAATCTCAGGTTACACATTCTAGCAATGTACATTAACTAGAGCAAGCTGACTTCACTGAATGCTAGTTTCCTATGTAAAACAAGCATGATAATACTTGCCAGTTATAAAAAGGATTACAAGTAACAAGTCTGGCATAATAATATTTTCAGTTTACATATCAGTTATTGAGTACTTACTGTATACCAGGAACTGTACAAAATGCTCTTTCTAGATTATTTTGTTTAATTCTTAAATAACCCCACTTTACAGATGAGGGAACAGTTAGGAGAGGTTAAATAATATTCCCAAATACCTTGTGATGTATTTTGTCACATTGTAGGTTCTTAGTAAACAGTAGCTGTGTCATTTTGGTCCATTGGGAAGCAGACTTTGAGATGGAGTTAGAAATGCAAGAGATTTATTGGGAGCACTGTATATGAAATATAAGAGAAAGAGGAAGCAAAATTGGTTATAAAGAGCTTTTACACCGTGACACATACATAATGCCTGTGTAAGACAAGTGGGTAGGAAGAAAGATTGGGCAGGAAGAGCCATAGACCATCATTTAGATCTGACAAAGTATCAGCCAACTCAATGAGAAGCTTCTGAGCAAAGATTGCCCATTAGAGGAGACCCACAATGGGCAGAAATTGCTAGGCCTTGTGTAGTGACATGCTCATTTATTGGCTGGGGACTACCCAGAAGGGCATGGCCTCCGCTCAAAAGCTGAGATTAATCCTGAAGGTTTTAATAGCTGGAGGCTGTCAACTTCCTGTACTACTTCAGCAAATTCTTTTTTGAAGGGAGATTCAAACAGTATACCTCGTGGCTGCCACAGTAGCCATTATTATTATCTTTCCGTTCTGGGTGTATGCTACCTCAACACTATTAGGTAAAGAATTGTTGATGAGAGGTAGGGGTCTGTGTTCTTCAGAAGTCACTAGTGATTTGACATATGGAAATTACCCATTTTGACTGCACAGAATGTCTTTTTCTAGTGTATAGTTAATAGCTCAGCAATGGTTGCCTTGTGTTGAAGAAAAGATGTTGTAGAATACATATAATCCACAGAGGCTTGCTTTTATGAGATATAAATCAGGAATCATTCATTCTTCTTATGGGTGGAGACTAATACTACTACCATTGGTAAATTACCTAGAACTTCATATTTCTTCCTCCTTTTTTTACTCAGATGCCAAATATATCCAAGTAATTTAGAATTTTAGAAATGTCTTTCCAAGAATAACAGTATAACTCTGAAAAATGGCAGCATTTCTAAAATTCTAGAACTCAAGCTCTCCATGAAATACTAGAAAATTCCAAAAACACTGCGCTCAGAATGCCCCTAGATAATTCAGTGGCTAGCTGCCATACTATCATTGATGGTTGCTTGTTAATAAACTTAAGCAAGATTAAATTTTATCAGTATTTTCCAACAGTAGATAATTGATTACAGGTATGAAATATGAATGCTGCGTAAATATGCAGCCCCTCAATGTCATCTTGCTGTTCTCTCTTTTGAATGCCAAGGCAGCCTTAGTTAGCATCTGCTGTGCTGCACAGATGCTCTTCTGGGAAGGTAATTAATAGTGGTCCGTACTCTGGACTGCCAGAAGGAATGATATAATGAAATCAGTACCTAATGGAGGGAGGCAGAGTGCTTCCTAGACTTCACATGACTAGTAAAGTTGAGTTTCAAAGAGAAGGATTGTCTCTTTTTAGAATTTTTAGCAACAGAAGAGGGCTGCTGATTGTCTCTTTTAAAGAATTAAAGCAACAGCAGAAAACTTTGGCAGTTCTTTTCAGGGAGCAGTTACATGGGACACAGTAGTTATGAATCTCAGTACACAAACTCAGGTGTGCAAGAACAAAATTTGCACTCTTATAAACAATTTGTTTTCAACTTCTATTTTAGAATCAGGGGTGCATGTCCAGGTTTATTACATAGGTTTGAAGTACAAATGAATCCAGCCACGATGTGGTAAGCATAGTATCCAATAGGTAGTTTGAGGTTTTTTGGGGTTTTTTTGTTTGTTTTGTTTTGTTTTTTAATTTTTTTTTAGACAGATTCTCACTCTGTCACCCAGGCTGGAGTGCAGTGGCACGATCAAGACTCACTGCAGCCTCGAACTCCCGGGCTTGGGCTCAAGCAACACTCCTGCCTTATACCCTCCCCCACCAGTAGCTGGGACTACAGGTGGATGCCACCGTGCTAGCTAATTTTTGGTATTTTTTGTAGAGACAGGTTTTCACCGTGTTGCCCAGGCTGGTCTCAAACTCCTGGGCTTGAGCAATCTGCCTGCCTCAGCTTCCCAAAGTACTGGGATTATAGATGTGAACCACTGCACCCAGCCCAATAGGTAGTTTTTGTTTGTTTGTTTCAACTCTTACCTCCCTCCCTCCCTGTCCCCTTTTGTATTCCCCAGTGTCTGTTCCCATTTTTATGACCACGTATACCCAATGTTTAGTTTCCGCTAATGAGAACATACAGAATTTGGTTTTCTGCTTCTGCATTAGTTTGTTTAGGATGATGGTTTCCAGCTGCATCCATGTCACTGCAAAGGACATGATTTTATCCATTTTTATGGCTGTGTAGTATTCCATGGTATATATGTACCACATTTTCTTTATCCAGTCCACCATTGATCGGTACCTGTGTTGATTCCATGTCTTTGCTATTGTGAATGGTGTTGCAATGAACATAGGGGTGCAGGTATGTTTTTGGTAAAATGGTTTATTTTCCTTTGGGTATATACCCAGTAATGGGATCTCCAAACTGCTCTCCATAGTGGCTGAATTAATTTACATTCCCACTAATGGTGTATAAGTGTTCCCTTTTCTCCACAGCCTTGTCCACAACTGTTTTTTTGTTTTTGTTTTTGTTTTTTGTTTTTACTTTTTAACAAAAGCCATTCTGACTGGTGAGTGATGGTATCTCTTTGGTTTTGATTTGCATTTCTCTAATGATTGGTAATGATGAACATTTTTTCATATGTTTGTTGGCTGCTTGTATGTCTTCTTTTGAGAAGTGTCTGTTCATCTCCTTTGCCCAGTTTTTAATGGGGTTACTTGTTTTTTGCTTGTTCAACTGTTTAAGTTCCTTATAGATTCTGAATATTAGACCTTTGTCAGATGTATGCTTTGTAAATATTTTCTCGCATTCTTTTGGTTGTCTGTAAAGCTCAATTTTTATTTGAGGTACCATTCTTTGGGGAAGACAAAAATTTAATCTCAGTTTGGGGTTTGCCTCATCCTGCTGCCTCTACCTCTTTCCAGACTACTCTGACTCATGTGTGAAAGTGATATTCAAAATATTTAACAAGCTATAGGCAAGGTCACCAACTGTCATAGGAGCTTTCAAGATGGTTCCCAGTGATTTGCACCTTCTGGTTAGTACCCCCTATGCAATCTCTCCTACACTGAATAGGAATGGCCTGTGTTATCAATAGAATATTTCGGAAATGATGGAGTATGACTTTCTGAGGCTAGGTCATAAAAGACATGTGGCTCCTGCTTTGCCCTCTCTTGGATCACTCATTCTGTGTTATGAGGACACTCAAGCAGCCCCACAGAGAGGTCCATGTGGCGAGGACTGAGGCTTCCTGCAACAGTCAGCATTTATTTGCCAATCATGGGAATGAGACATTTTAGGATTGGTCCTCCAGCCCCAGTCAAGACTACAGACTCAGATGACATCTCAACTGATAATACCTTAAGCCAGAACCACCCAGCTAAGCTGCTCCCAAATTCCTGACTCACAGGAACTTTGTAAGATATAAAAAAATTGCTTAATATTGCTTTAAGCTGCCAATTTGCGGAGTAAAATGTTATATGACAATAGATGAGCAATATACCAGCCAGTCAGAAAGAAAGCAGACACTGGCTTTACTGCTTACACGGGATCCTGGAGGTTCCTCGGCTATTCCAGGCATTAATCTTTTAGTTTGGGGAAGGTGAGTGATTCTGGGTAATCAATATTTATCAGTTTTGGTAATTTATCAACCAGTACAGCCATACCAATTATATCATTCATTCTTATATAGTCTCAAGGCATTGAGAAGTCCACATGGCCCTCCATTTCACAATACAGCCCTTGTTTCTCTCCATAAATGTCTCTGGGTCCCATGGCTCTCTTAACTTGGTTTGGATCACATGGGAATTTGGGTTTCCCTCCCTAGTCTCACTTTCCAGACTTTTTTTATTTTCTGGATGCTGTCACCTCTCTGAGACTCTGACTAAACTTAGGGCTTGTCTCACTGGGACCCACTCTGCTTTCATCAGCTCTCCTTGGGTCTCCCTTCTTCCTCTCGACTCCAGCCTCTACTACCCAGTCCCTGAGAGAGCACTATTTTAGTCTCAGGGGAAGTTTCCCCTCATCCTTAGTGTTTTATTCTCTAGGGACTGTCTTACCTGTGATTTATCCAGAGGCACCTACGTATACCCTCTTTGATGCATTTTGAAAACCCAAACCAGAGAGATACAGTTCGCCCCTTCCTAGTTTTCCCCTCTGACACTCTCTCCCTCTAAAACAGTGATTCGGGTCCTGGAGAAGTGTGAAAAAAGGTTTGCTTTCAGAAGAGAAAGAAAGAAAATCACTTATTGATTCAAAAACTCCTACTACCCTGTGTATAGAGAAATGAATCTCTGCTTACTAAAGAACTGTTGTTTGGGCTGCTACATGATCCTTGCATCACAGTTCAGCAGATTCTCATCGAAGCCATTTGCTCCAATAACATGATGATAAAGCAACCCTTTGATTTGCTTTCCGAAGAACCTAAATGCCATGTAGGAGATACTTTGGTCATGAGGACAACATACCCCATTCACATTTTTTATCTCTTTCCTAGAAATCCGCACCTGACTTCCCCAGATTGGGGTTATGTGCCCTTCTCATATGCTCAGCTTCCCTCACCCCAAAAGCACCCATCTCATTGATTATAATTATTTCTTGTGTTGGTCACTAAACTCTCAGCTCTGTTTGACACCTGTATGTCATGCTGATGATCTTTGCCAGAGTATTTCAATAAGTATTTGTATAAAGACAAAGAAGAACCATTAAATCAGTGGTCACTTATTTGGGGGCTTTGTGAACTAGTAAAATTTTAAGGAAAAGGGTGGAGAGAAAAAAATAAAAGTTGCCTTTTTTTATTTTGCTAAGCGAGGACATTAAAAGTAACAGCTACAATTTAGTTCACATCATTTCATCTTAAAATTTCTAATTTAACATCAAAGAAGTTGTAAGGATTCACTAAACAACAGTCCCTGCAATAGAGGAAATTTAACTTTTTTTTACCAGAGACCAGTGACAACTTCCACCTAGATTGGCACCACATGGCTTTGAGAATGGCTGACAACTTCTTAAATCCCTTCCACTAGATAAATTAGGGAAATTTAAAATGGCAGCTCACCTATTTTCAAGGTGGCAACTTCTAGATTTTAAATTTCTTTTTAAGGAAACACTTCCAACTAACTAAAAATTGTTTCCTATCCTCATTATCTATGTTTTTAAAGAAAAAGAGTCACTGAGCATCTTGGCACATGATTCTCAGCTGGGACTCATTATCCTCTTCAAGAATTTTTTCTCTCTTTCCTAGTAAATCTCTGAAGAAGTGAACATATTAGAAAGTACAAACTACTGTATTTTTTTTAATTTTTAAAACATGTTTGGGGAAGGCTTGCTACAGTCTGATCTAAGAAGAAAAATAAAATTATACTTGAAGTATCTCATGATGCAAACCATTTCTGGCAAATTTATTTTGGATATAGCTCTTGTCTCATAAATTCAGCAAAATTCATTTGGTTAAGTTTTACACTAAAGCACAATAAATGTGTTATTGGTTTTTCATTTTACAAATCGCAAAAATTCTTCTTGATCTCAGTGACAAAATAGTGAGTATATAAAAAGCATTTTCATTGGAACTGGAGCAGAAGATACTGTTACCTCTACAAATAGGTGTGTTTTTAACAAATGGCAAAGACAATAAAGAAAACACAGAAGCAGTGTTTCTATTTTAAATTTTGCTTATTTTGAGAACCCATGGGATAAATTACAACAGCCTTTAGGAAAGCAAAACCATCAAAATTAGGGGATGGAAAAGATTAAATCAATGATGATGTAATCTAGAACCTTGATGATACAGGAGACTCCCTTAAAAATTCTGCCTGCATGCCGTATCTGTTGTAATACTTTAGGCTAGGAGAAATTTCTGAATCTGACTTATCCTTTCACAAATCTATGCTTTCTCCTTATTTTTATTTTGCTTTCTGTTGTAACTTCCTTACTTTCCCTAGGATAAAAGAGGAAAGAGGCCTTAATAGTCTAGTTTCAGTCAATTTTTTTTACAATAGTCATGTTGAAAGCAAAGCATGCTATTTTCTGTTACAAAATAATTTTACTGGCAAATTTCCCAGCTAAAATTATCAGTAAAATAGTAAATCAAACAACATCCATATACAGGAAGAAAAGTTACAAATCTCATGAATTATAGAGCTCCATGCACTGCAGACTTTCAAGAAGAATTATACCTTTTCTCTGAAGAGTATAGCACTTTTGAAATACACAACATGTTCAATCAAACTTGTGAAAAATAATCCATTTTAATGTATTGGTTGCCCTGATTAAGACAATACCTAATTTATTAATTTAAGGAATAATTTTATAGTCAGAAATGGTATTTATGATTGCTATTAAATCTAGCCTGTTTCAACAGGAGCATAGAATATGAAGACTCAGATGATATATTTTTAAAATATAAAGTGGTCTTGCACATTGTCATTTGGTTAATAAACAGACAAGTAACATCTTAAACCATTAATTTTGAGCATGAGTTTTCTCATTCTAAAAATGCTAGGAAATGAAAAACAAAAATGTTGGTATCATTTTTTGAGAAGTGTTAATGATAATAGTTAAATATTTTGGAACTATCAGGAGCTAAATTTGGTTTATCACTTATGAAAATAGTTAAAACTGGCAGCATAATATCAATGAATAGATATTTGAGTGTCAACACAGACAAAATTATCAACCTGAGCTGCACACTAAGCACAATTAACTGAAAAACAAAAGTTCAACCAGAGTGCACTGGTCTGATGTTGAGAGTTGTTCTGTAAAGCTTCAAATTATGATCATTTAAGATTAGTTACATGAAACTAACTTAAATAGGCAGTTTTTTTAAGTGAGAAAAGAGAAAGAAATGATTAATTTGAGGAAGAAAAATTACAGTATTAATCAGTAAAATATAAAAGTATTTTGCTGAAAGACTCATGTAGCTGAGCTTCTGAAATATATCTTTGAATTACCAGTGGACAAAGCCTATAAGGAGACAGTTGTTTTTGAAGAAATTGTCATTAAGGAATAGACACCCAAATGAAATTGTAGGCATGCAAATAATGATGTGAATGAATACATAACAAAAATAAGGACATGCCATTTCTCACAGTTACTGCCAAAGAGAAACTGTATTGAATTAGTTATTTTTTCAATTTTAGCCAACATACTAAAACACTGATATTCTTAGAATCCTGAAACTTTGTTTGGCTTGATTTCTGGCTTCATCAATTATTGACAATGCGATCTTGCATAAGTCCTTGACTGTCACATTTGATAGAAAGTAATAATACCTATCAGAAGGTTCGTAAGATTAAATGTGAAAATATCTGAAAGCACATATTACCTGAGTAAAATAAATTTTAAGTGGTTAAAAATAAAAATGAATGTTTTAACCACTTAAAATAAATTTTAAGTGGTTAAAAATAACCACTGCAATGAAGTCATCACTTCATGAACGATTTCTATTTTCTTTTCCATTCATCATTCAGCTGTAACACAAGATGATCTAGCAAATCGTGTAATATTTTATTGGTGACTATTAAATAGAAGTCTCATGTAGATTTGAAATAATATTTCAGAAGAAGCAAAGGTAGTTTTTATTCGTTACATTTTTATCCACACTTTAATCCACCTACTTTATATTTGTAAAATCTAAAGACAGTTGTCTTGAATTTTCAGCCAGATATCCAGAAAGCCCAGATGGTTTCCTACCCTTATAAAATAAGCATTTACCTACCCTAAACTATCTTTTCTATGAAGACTTGGAATGAAATGAAATTGTAAACACACCTGTTTCATGTCTTTTGCCACATATAATCTAAAATGAAACCTCTTTAACCAATAAAATCCCTGCTGATAAACCCTGCTAAGATACAGGGTTTTTCCTCTCACTCTTCTTTTTGGAATTTTTCCCTTAATGTCCTGAGGTGGGAAAGCTGAGATATGAGTGTCATTTAACAAAATTGTAATTTAAAATCGTTCTCAGCTTTAGAAGGAAATGACAATTTTCAAGAAATGAATATTTATGATATTTTAATGGGGCTAACATGCTAGTTCAGGTATCTTACATTTTAGAATCTAATATATTTCTTCCGGCCCGTCACTCATTATGTTAACCATTTTCCTTATTGTTTGCCTACATATAATATAAAACAGAGATGTAAGAAATGGTTTCATACAGCAGGAAATATAAGTGTAATTTTTATATTCTTTAATAATAGGCAAAGCAACAAACGCATGAACAATAACTTCTAGAAAGCTTTCCCATGACACAGGCTCTTTTCTCATATCACTGGCAGCCAAAATGAAAATTAAGTAACAACTCACAGCACCAGGGAATCATGTTTGCCTAAAATGCTGGTCAATTGTGGGAATATCTCTAGGAAATAAAAAAAAAAAGAATGGGACCAAGAGGTTCCTGTTAACACCCCTGATTTAGAATTCCAGGGCATACATGTGAAAAAAACTTACTCAAGAATGAGAAGAGAAACATACATTCTTCTTTACACTTTTCACATTTCCACCTCATTTGAAATCTTTATCAATCACTCCGTATTTATTGAGTGTCCACTTTGTTGGGGAATGGAGCTAGGGATAGAAAGAAACCTTTTGAGTCCTTATCAAGAGAGCTGAGTAGGTAGAGCAAATGGTTAGGTCATACGACATCCTCCCCCAATGCGTGCGCAAGCGCACGCACGCACGCGCGCACACACACACACGCACCCTCTCACACAGCTGATTTCAAGCTGAGCCAGTCAGATTCTCCCTTGCAAGCATTTGGAATTGGAACTTAGAAATCCTAGTCAGCAACTTTGAATTATTTAGGGAGATCACTTAAGTTGACCTTGGAATGGCTATGTTTGGGTTTGATTAAGTAACACAGAGACATCTATTCTGTAGAGAAAGAGAGTAATGAATCAGGCACATAGAAAGATGAAGAGATGAGAGTCCCTGTTGGCCCTGGAGAAAGAGAATAGAGAGAATAAAATAGGGTGGTTCCCCCGCTTCACATGGTTTCCCTTTGCACAGTTTCAGTTATCCACAGTCAACCACACCCCAAAAATATTCAATGGAAAATTCTAGAAGTAATAAGTTTTAAATTGCACAGCATTCTGAGTAGCATGCCCAAGTATCATGCTATCCAGCTGTCTCCCACCAGGCACACAAATTATCCGTTTGTCCACCATATCTACACTGCATGTACTACTCGCCTGTTAATCACTTAGTAGCCCTCTTGGTTATCAAATCGGCTATCTCAGTATTACAGTACTGGTGTTGAAGTAACCCTTATTTTACTTAATAATGGTCCCAAAGAGCAAGCATAATGATGCTGGCCATTCAGATATGCCAAAGAGAAACCTTGAAGTGTGTCCCTTAAGTGAAAAGATGAAAGTTCTCGACTCAATAAGGCAAGAAAATTGTATGCTGAGGTTGCTAGGATCTACAGTAAGAAAGAACCTTCTGTCTGTGAAATTGTGAACAGTATATTGTTATAATTGTTCTATTTTATTATTATTGTTGTTAATCTCTTACTGTGCCTAATTTGTAAATTAAACTTTATCATAGGTATGTATGTGCAGGAAAAAAAAAAACGTAGTGTATACAAGCATAGGGTTCAGTACTATCCATGGTTTCAGACATCCACTGGGGGTCTTGGAACATATGCCTACAGATAAGAGGGGAACTACTGAGACTGCCTTTGATCTTGATGGCATCCTATTTCCTTGTTCTGATCTCTCCTAAAACCTGTCCTTGCATTTTTAAATAATGGTTTCTCCTTTAAATATTCTTTTAAATAAATTCCCCGTCATTACTTAGCTAGTTTGAGTTTCTATCCTTTATAGCCAATGACTTAGGTAAGAAATGAGCTGTTCCCTAGCCTCACTTGGAAAGCAAAGTTTTGCAGAGATGTTTTTATTATAGAGTTACTATTAGTAGAATGCTGTGTATGGCAGTTTGGATCTTTTATTTTTGTTTTTAAAAATTTAGTATGTGTGTTATAAAAATCTAAAGATGCCAAACGAATTTATTTAGTAAATCAAGGCATTAACATAATGTGAAAATAAGAGAAAGATTTCATCATACTAAAAATATATATATATATAATAAATTTGGTCCAGTTTTACCTTTAAAAGCCCTTTCATAATATTTAAAGTTTTTATATATTCATATATAGGTGAATATATATATTCTTGATATATCTATCTATCTATATATAAAACAAGAAATATCTAAGTCTTGACTGTTAGTTTTCCAGTCTCTTATATCCATAAGATATATATCTTATATCTTCTTTTATAATTTTGGTTTTTCTCTTTTATATTAATTTTAATTACATTTTTATTTTTACCAAATGTATGTACATGATTTTTATTAAGGCAAATGTGTGTACATAATTTTTATTAAGGCAAATTTACTAAAAGGCTTATAATAATGCTAATCCTCCTCTCCCAAACCAAACATGAATTCTTCTAAATATGTTCCCCTGCTACTTCCATATTTCTAAATAATATATTTTACTGCTTATCTCAATGTATAAGTGTTATCACTCCCATTACTTTATTTCTCCATCCCCCATCCTTCCTACATAGGGTTTTCTTTATTATAAGCATGCAAATACCTTTTGTTACTGAGCCAAGTAGGACACTGCAACTACTCCTTTTTTATACAACCTTTTATATTTCCCCTAGAATTAGTAACTACCTAAAGTTTTCATTTACCAGTTTTTATTAGTTTTTCATTTGCCTAAATTTACTCTAGTTTTTCAGTATTCTTTTCCAAGTGCTCGAATATGTATTTGTTTGTTCTTTGTGTATTTTTCTATCTCCCTACTGTATAATCTATACTATTTTCTAGACATTTTAGTTCTAGGAAATTTTCTTGTGTGATTCCTTTGATGATTTCAGTCCCTCCATTTTCTTGTTTGAAAGCTGGTTTTTTTGTTAGATTGTCTGAGTTCTTTACTTTCTATCTCTTGTTTTCCATCTCTTTTACGTTTTGTTCTACTATCTGGGAAATTTTTTCACATTCTCTTCTAAATGTCCTATTGATTGATTATTTATTTTTTTGGCTATCATATTTTTTATTTCCAAAAGCTTTCCTTGTTCTCTGTTCTGTTTTTATAGCATGCTGTTGTTGCTTTATGCTTGCAGTAGTTGTCTGTATTTCATATTGAAGACTTTCCTTAAATGTCTTACGATAGTTAGCTATTTCATATTTAAGTGTAAGACTCTGAAATGCTGTATGGAAGCTCTATATGTTTGCGAACAGGGTGCCTCAACTGTATAATGATTGGTAATTAAGCTGCTTAAAAAAATAGTATCTCCCAAGCATCAATTTGAATAGATCTTTTCTTTGGGGGTCATTTGGTTCCTCAGAGAAGAATTGTCTTCTTCTCTGTATTAGTCAGGGTTTTCTAGAGGGACAGAACTAATAGGATAGATATATGTATAATGGAGAGCTTATTACATATTAACTCACAGGATCATGAGGTCCCACAATAGGCTGTCTGCAAGCTGAGGAACAAGGAGAGCTAGTTTGAGTCCCAAAACTGAAAAACTTGGAGTCCAATGTTCAAGGACAGGAAGCATCAAGCACGGGAGAAAGATGTAGAGTAGGAGACTAGACCAGTCTAGTCTTTTCACGTTTTTCTGCCTGCTTATATTCTAGCCACGCTGGCAGCTGATTAGATGGTGCCCACCCAGATTAAGAAGGGTGGGTCTGCCTTTCCCAGCCCACTCACTCAAATGTTAATCTCCTTTGGCAACACCCTCGCAGACACAACCGGGATCAATACTTTGCGTCCTTCAATCCAATCAAGTTGACACCTCGGTATTAACCATCACATTCTCTCTTAGTGCTTGTGTTCCAGGAGCAATGTAGAGGAATGGGGCTGGTGTTCCAATAATCACTAGGAAAACTTGGACTTAATCCCTTTGACTTCAGTCCCTTTTCCCTGCTCATACTTCACTCTGACCAATGCCCCTGTTCCAGAGCTTCTATACCTAATAATTCAACTAGAGGTTAAGACATTGGTATCCTGCAGAGTGAAAAGTCAGAAGAAAACAGGGAAAAAATCAGTTAGCTTAGGGTTGTGAGACAGGAAACAAAATCTGGGTACCTAGCCACTTTCAACCATTCTCCTTGTTTTCAGCAAACTTCACCACCAACATCCCAACACCTTGTGCCTCCATGTCTTAAACCTTTCTGGGTGTCTGGAGGGCAAATAAGACTAAAAAGAAAAAAGAAGAAAAAGGAAAGAAAGGATGTTTCTTGTAGATAACTTTCTATATAGGCACTAGGTTATAGCTTCCTTTACTGGGCACTACTCTCCATCAGCTTTCTATCTCCAGAATTTTGTTGAAATTTCTCATCGTCTTTCTTTTTCTTCATTTTTGTTATATATATTTTTTAATTCCTTGTTTCTAGTATTCAGAGTTGGGAGAAAATGAATTTATTCCATTTAAGCCATCTGGTGTGTGGTGTTTTGTTACATCTGCCCAAACAAATACACTATATAAGACCAAAAAAAACAAAGGGGGTAGAGGAAAAAGAATATAATTAAGTCAGTGGCACATGCTGTCCCAAGATAAAATGCATTTTTTCTTAAAAATTAATTTTACCAATATTGATGGATTATTTTCTGGAAATAGAAAAAGATTGGTAAACTTATTAATTTTTTGGGGGTGGTGGCTTCAGGAGGATGAGGAAATAGAGGCAGGTTTAACCAGAAGTTTCTTCCTTACTTCATGAAGTATAAATTTAGATTCCCTTCTTAAAGATGCTTCTGTTCATTATTCTTGCCAGATCATGAATTTATCCCCAAGGTATAGTACTTTAGGGATTTCAACATGAAAAAATCAGCATGAAGAATTTTCCTAAATTGAAGAGAAACTCAATTATAATATCTTATAGTTTTGCTCACTGAAAAGCATGGGATTAGCCAACAGGAAAAAACACACCATAATAGTGGTAACCACAGCTGGCACAGTTATGAATTTTTAGGCAGTGAACACACTGGCTCAATGAGTGGAACAATGATTCAGTTAATTTGATCAAGCTGAGTGATGGATCTCTGGGGACATCCCCAGAAGAGGAGAAGGAATGTCATATGTTTGCCACTGATCCTATGAAATGTGGCTCTGCCCTTAATTGCAGCATTAAAAGTGAGTACAGAACTTTAGTTTACCATAGTCACTATCCTCCTGGGAGTCATCTGAAGTTTTATACATTGTGCAAAGCTTTAAAATAACTTTATTGGAGTCTAAGGAAAGTCTGATTATAAACTATGTGCTAATGTAAGTAGTCAGAAAGGTAGCTTAGTCCTATTTACAAAATAAGCCTATCCTTTTTCCTTAATTTCACCCTGCTTCTGCCATCTTTTATAGATGCAGGCAGCCATGCTTACAGTACTTGGAAAAAGCATTGTGCAATGATGAGCTTAGGCCTAAGTCAGTCTTCTTGAAAATCCCTTACAATTTAGGCTGATTTTTTGAGTCTCCCAAATTTTCATGCACATAAATTTCCATCTGCTGTTCTCTTTTTTATGTATAGCATAATTTAAAATGAAAATTTAAACTAAAGCAATCACAATTAGAGATAAAGTGAAATAAAACATTAAATTAGGCTGGGTGTGGTGGCTCATGCCTGTAATCCCAGCACTTTGGGAAGCCAAAGCAGAGGGATCACTTGAGCTCAGGAGTTCAAGACCAGCCTGGACAACACAGTGAGACCTTTTAAATGGCCATTCGAGTGAAGAATAGGAAGACAAAAGTTTTAGACCTAGCCATATTTTTCTAAATTTTTATGAGTACCAATTTCACAGGGTTGCTAGACTCAAAAAAGAATAAAAATAGGAAAGCTCCTTGTAAATTATAAAGCAATGTGTAATCTATCCCACCATTTTTGGTTTTTCAAAGAACACAGAGTGATGATTCTGTTTAAAATGATAAAGAATGAACATTCTAATTATTATAATAAAATGAATTTCAAGGGATTAATTTGATGGAGCTACTATTTAATTAAAATACTATGACTACGTAAAGAAAAGTAATTAAGGCCTTTTCCAAGTCATGCATTTTCCCTATTACTGACTATACTGTCTTATTTATGGGCTGAACTGTGACCCCCCAAAACTCATATGTTAAAGTCCTAACCCTCAGTACCTCACAATATGTCTATATTTAGACATAGGGCCTTTAAAGAGATGGTTAAGTTCAAATGAGTTGGTTCATGTTGGCCCTAATCCAGTATGATTGGTGTCCTTACCAGAAGAGCAGCTTAGAATACAGATAGCACAGACAGAGGTAACACTATATGAAAATACAGAAGAGGGGGAGGCCAAGGCAGGCGGATCACAAGGTCAGGAGTTCGAGACCATCTGCCAAACACGGTGAAACCCTGTCTCTACTAAAAATACAAAAAAATTAGCCGGGCATGGTGGCGGGTGCCTGTGTCCCAGCTACTCGGGAGGCTGAGGCAGGAGAATGGTGTGAACCCAGAAGGCGGAGCTTGCAGTGAGCTGAGATCGCGCCACTGCACTCCAGCCTGGGTGACCGAGCGAGACTCCGTCTCAAAAAAAAAAAAAAAAGAAAAGAAAATACAGAAGAGGGCCATCAACAAGTCAACAAGCCAGGGAGACAGGCCTCAGAATAAACAACCCTGCAGACACCTTGATCTTGGACTTCTAGTATTCAGAATTGGGAGAAAATGAATTTCTTCTGTTTAAGCCATCCAGTGTGTGATATTTTGTTACAGCTGCCTGAACAAACTAATAACACTATTTAAGACCAGGAAAAAAAAAAAAACACACAGAGGGGGAAGGAAAAATGCACTTAAGTCAGTGGCACATGCTGTCCCAAGATAAAATGCATTTTTTAATTAATTTTACTGATATCCATGGATTATTTTCTAGAAATAGAAAAAGATTGGTAATTTTATTAATTTAATGTGGTTTTTTTTTTTTGTTTTTTTTTTTTTTTTTTTTTTTTTTAAGAAAAGGTCTCACTCTGTCCTCTAGGCTGGATTAGTGGCATGCTCATGGCTCACTGCAGCATCAGCATCCTGGGCCCAAGCAATCCTCCAGCCTCAGGCCCCCAAGTAGCTGGAACTACAGGCATGTGTCACCACACCTGGCTAATTTTTTAAAAATTTTTTTGTAGAGACAGGGACTCACTGTATTGCCCAGGCTGGTCTTGAACTCCTGAGCTCAAGTGATCCTCCTGCTTTGGCCTCCCAGAGTACTGGGTAATTTTAGGCATGAGCCATAGCACCCATCCTAATTTAACGTTTTATTTTACTTTATTTTTAGTTGTGTTTGTTTAAATTTTAATAAAAGATGAGGTGGTGATGTTTTTTATCTCATCAATAAAACTGATATCTAGTCATACATTCAGTAGTACCATCAATAGCACATGTGGGATTTGCTTTGTTTTTTGTTTTACTAAATTTACCAGACTAAAAGCTTAAATTCAGCTACTATGCAAAGTAGCTGAATAGTAACAGACTATATATACATGTATATATATGTGTATATATATATATACACACACACACACATACAGAGTACATTATAAATAGAATTATATAAAGTAACTTTTTGAAAAATAATGTTTCCCATTTATATTTAACATATAACTTGAATTTGTGAGACCCGATGCTAGTTCTGGTATTTTAGGTTATTTAGGTTATTAATAATATTTAGGGCCAGGTGTGGTGGCTGACACCTGTTCCTAGCACTTTGCGATGCTGAGGCAGGAGGATCACTTAAAGCCAGGAGTTCCAGACCAGCCTGGGCACCAAAGCGAGACCCCCGTCTTTACAAATTTTTGCTTAAGAAATTAGCCAGGCATGGTGGCATGTACCTGTAGTCCCATGTACTTGGGAGGCTGAGGTAGGAGGATCACTTGAGCCAAGTTCAAGGCTCCAGTGAGCTATGATCATGCCCCTGCACTCCAGCCGGGGCAACAGAGTGAGACCTCATCTAATAATAATGATATTTAGATACTGATGAATCACTGAAAATATTTGAAAAGTATGCATAATTTATGATATCACTTTACTTGCTCCAAATTATGAATCATAGGAAAAAAGACCAGTGTATTTTGTTTAGCCTAAATATAACAGATGCCAAATATTATCTCCCTGTATATTATTTACTCTAGAGTATTATATTACCCTGGGGTATATTATTACATGGGATAAATAATACAGACTAAAAAGAGTATTATCCTTTGCATACTCCTGCATATCCCTGTTCATGGAATACCCTTATGAGGTATATTGGTTACTTTTTTCATGGTTAAGGAAAAACAGTAACGAGTCTTGGAATGTCTTCTGTGAATTCAAGTTATTCCTGCCATTTGAAGGAGTGTTACAGCACACTAGAATTGCTTGAGCTCAGAAAGGTTTTTTGGACTGAAAGTAAGAAAGCCACAAAGCCATTTTTTATTACATGTAAGAATAAAATATGTACAGTAATAAAACAGAAAGAAGTAATTTACTTTTAAAATAATAAATGTATGTCAAAGAAAATATAAATATAAGAAAAATAGTAATAAATGAACATAAGCTGTTTTCTCTAAACATATATTCTGCCTTTATTCTTATTTGTGAGTTGTTTGTGCTCCTACATAAGGTCAACCCCTGCAGTTGTTCGCTGGACTTCAAGCCTTTTAATCAGCTCAGGCCATCATTCCAGCAGTTCTTCTCTCTCCTGCTTCATTTCCTTTTCTCTTGGCTAATAAGCATAAAACATGTTGTTGTCACTCGCATCAGAATTTTGTGCCCTCTATCCCCCAGATATGTTGTATCAAGGACAGAAATGACCTTCATCTTTCTAAATCCACTGGTTCATTTCCAGTCTTCATCTTAGTTGATCTACAAGCAGCATTTTGAACAGTGGCTTCCAAGATGTTCTCTTGGTTTTCCTCCTGACCTGCTGGTCACTTTTTCTGAAACTCCTTTATTTGTTCCTTTGGCCTGGCAATATTAGAATGCCCCAAAGCTGAGTCATTGAACATCTTCTGTCTATTTACTCTCAATAAACTCATCCCATTCCATAGCTTATTTTCTTTTTTTTTTTTTAAATAGAGACAAGGTCTCCCGAGGTTGCCCCTGCTGGTCTTGAACTCTTGGATTCAAGCATTCTTCCTGTCTTGGCCACCCAAAGGGCTAGGATTACAGGTATGAGTCACTATACCCAGCCCAGTTCCATAGCTTTATATGCCATCTTTTGGCTAGTGACTTCTAAGTTTGTGTCTCTAGCATAGACCTCTCCTCTGACTTCAGACTCTTGTATCCAACTTCCTACTTAACATGCCCAATTGGGTGTCTAATAAACATTTCATACTTAACATGATTAAAATTGAACTCCTGATATTCCATTCTTCCAGCCTCCTCTAAGCCAGCTTCTCCCATAGTCCCCCATTCCTCATTCTTGGCAACTCCATCCTTTCAGGTGTTCAGGCCAAAAACCGTATTGTCTTTCTCTTGTACCCCACATCCAATCTGTCAACAAATCCTATTGGCTCTGCCTTTAAAATAGATCCAGAATTTAACCTGTTGGGAATAGACCCCCAAAATCTGGCCATAAACTGGCCCCAAAACTGGCCATAAACAAAATCTCCGCAGCACTGTGACATGTTCATGATGGCCATGACTGCCACACTGGAAGGTTGTGGGTTTACTAGAATGAGGGCAAGGAACACCTGGCCCACCCAGGGCGGAAAACCACTTAAAGGCGTTCTTAAACCACAAACAATAGCATGTGCGATCTGTGCCTTAAGGACATGCTCCTGCTGCAGATAACTAGCCAGAGCCCATCCCTTTATTATGGCCCATCCCTTTGTTTCCCTCAAGGAACACTTTTAGTTTATCTATAATCTGTAGAAATGATGCTTATCACTGGCTTGCTATCAATAAATTTGTGGGTAAATCTCTGTTCGAGGCTCTCAGCTTTGAAGGCTGTGAGACCCCTGATTTCCCACTCCACACTATATTTCTGTGTGTGTGTCTTTCATTCCTCTAGTGCCACTGGGTTAGGGTCTCCCAAACCGAGCTGGTCTCAGCATTAACCACTTCCTACCACATCTGTGTCAGGCCTCTGAGCCCAAGTGAAGCCATCATGTCCCCTGTGACCTGCACGTATACATCCAGATGGCCTGAAGCAACTGAAGATCTGCAAAAGAAGTGAAAACAGCCTTAACTGATGACATTCCACCATTGTGATTTGTTCCTGCCCACCCTAACTGATACATATATTCTCTCCTGCCCTTAAAAAGGTACTTTGTAATATTCTCCCCCACCCTTAAGAATGTACTTTGTACACCTATCCCAAACCTATAAGAACTAATGAGAATCTCACCACCCTTTGCTGACTCCTTTTTCGGGTTCAGCCCGCCTGCACCCAGGTGAAATAAACAGCCTTGTTGCTTACACAAAGCCTGCTCGTGGTCTCTTTACACAGACGCACGTGACATTCTGTCTCTCACCTAGATTATTGCAACTGCCTTTTTACTGATTCCTGCTTCACCTTGTCCTCTCATAGTCGATATAAAAAGCCAGAATGGGCCCTTTAAAAGATAAGTTAAATTAGATTATTTCTTTACTCAAAAATCCTCCAACAGCTTCTATCTCAGGCCTGAATATAAGGCTGTACAGCAAAATGCTAATAACTTACTATTCTTTTTTTTTTTTTTTTTTTTTTTTTTTGAGATGAAGTCTCGCTCTGTCACCCAGGCTGGAGTGCAGTGGCACAATCTTGGCTCACTGCAAGCTCTGCCTCCCGGGATCACCCCATTCTCCTGCCTCAGCCTCCCAAGTAGCTGGGACTACAGGCGCCCACCATCGCGACCGGCTAATTTTTTGTATTTTTAGTAGAGACGGGGTTTCAACATGTTAGCCATGATGGTCTTGATCTCCTGACCTCGTGGTCCACCCGCCTCGGCCTCCCAGAGTGCTGGGATTACAGGCGTGAGCCACTGTGCCCAGCCTAACTTACTATTCTTATTGCCTGTTAATCTCCCCTCCTTCCCTCTGCTCCAGCCCCACTGGTTTCTTTGTTCTAGCTTCTTGTTCATGAAACATGCTAGAAATGGTTTTACCTCAACCCTTTTGCACTGCCTAAAAGATAGCTCTCCTGTGTCCTCCCATCTTCCCATCCTCCTCCTCACCAGCCTACCCACCAATCATTCCATAATTTGTTCCCTGTCATGTTTCAGGCCTTTGCTCCAAAGTCACCTTAATGAGATCTTCCCTGACAATCCCATTTGAATACTCTGATTATCCCTTCACCCCACTTTTTTTTTTAAGAGACGGGGTCTTGCTATGTTACTCAGGTTGATCTCAAACTCCTGACCTCAAGCAATCCTCCTACCTCAGCTTCGTAGCCTCCACCCTTCTCCTGGCCAAGTACTATGCCCCTTTCTGCTTCGTTATTCCATGACACTTCTCACTCTTTGATATAATGCACAGTTTATTTAGTTGTATGTTTTGCATCGCCCCTCACTAGAATATAAACCCAAAAAGGAGGATTATTATTTGTTTTGTTCACTATTGTATCCCCACTTCCTGGCACACAAAAGGCCCTCAGTAAATATTTTCTGAATAAGTTAACATACACACTAATGTATTTCTTTATTATTATTATTATTTTTTTTTTTTTGAGACGGAGTCTCGCTCAGTCGCTCAGGCTGGAGTGCAGTGGCCAGATCTCAGCTCACTGCAAGCTCCACCTCCTGGGTTCATGCCATTCTCCTGCCTCAGCGTCCCGAGTAACTGGGACTACAGGCACCCACCACCACGCCCGGCTAATTTTTTGTATTTTAGTAGACACTGGGTTTCACAGTGTTAGCCAGGATGGTCTCGATCTCCTGACCTCGTGATCCGCCCGCCTGGGCCTCCCAACGTGCTGGGATTACAGGTGTGAGCCACCTCACCTGGCCTTCTTTATTTTTAACCTATTCATAGCTAGATTTTAAATAACCCTAGTCTACTTTTAATTTGATAAATTGTGGCCAATTTATTTAGTCTTTGTCTTTCTCTTACCCATAACCTATTCATAGACTTTCTGTTTAATCATAGGACAATATATTTTTAGACCTTGGAGGGACTTTTTTTTAAAAGACTTTATCTTTTTAGAGCAGTTTTAGGTTCACAGCATAATTGAGAGGAAGGTATAGAGATTTCCTGTATACCCCCTACCCCCAAATATGCATAGCCTCCCTCATCAACATCCCTCACCTAAGTGGTACATTTCTTACAATCGACGAACCTGGAGGTAACTTTTAAAGTGAAGAAAAGCTCTTGGTTACACTGACTGTTTATTTAACTTCTTTGGACTTCAGTTTCCTCACTGTAATTGAATCACTCAAAGTCAGGTTGTATGTCTAGCTCATCTTTTATGTTCCACATTCAATTTGTGTACTACAATATCAGGAAGGTATATGTTTAGTTTTTTGTCTGATATACCCCAAAATCAATCACTTTCACTGGAACTATTGAAATAAACTCCTGTTAAGGAAAATCTTCCAGTTGTTTGGGAGGCATAGAGAAGGCAAATGAGGGAGTTCAGGCTAGATGCCTTTATTTTGTTAGTAAAGTGAGAAGTGAGGTCTTTGACTGAAAATGAGAGGGGTAAGAATAGGAATGGGTATCTGGGGAAGAACAGAAAATATTTAAAATAATTTGAACAGTAGGTAGAGAATTTACCATGAGTTAGTTTTATTAAATGTATACAAATTATGCAAATGCTTTTTTCAGGATAAGATCTATTAAAATAGGAATGGGAAATTCTAATTCTAATAGGAATGGGAAATAGGAATGGGAAATTCTTTATAAGAGAAATGCAAATAAAAATGTTTTGAAAAGATTTAAAGAAATGGTACATCCAAGTAACTTTGATAGTACTTAAAGAGCTGCTTTTTTTTTGAGACGGAGTTTCGCTCTTGTAACCCAGGCTGGAGTGCAGTGGCGCGATCTTGGCTCACTGCAACCTATGTCTCCCGGGTTCAAGCAATTCTCCTGCCTCAGCCTCCCGAGTAGCTGGGATTATAGGCATCCACCACCACACCCAGCTAGTTTTTGTGTTTTTAGTAGAGACGGGTTTCACATTGTTGGCCAGGCTGGTGTCAAACTCCTGACCTCAGGTGATCCCTACCTTGGCCTCCCAAAGTGCTGGGATTACAGGCGTGAGCCACCACACCCAGCCACTTCTTTTTTATTTTTACTATCTTCAGCTTTATATCATACTTTAGTTTCAAAACCTACTGAGGATCTGGGAGGCCAAGATAGGAGGATCGCTTGAGCCCAGGAGTTCAAGACCAACCTGTGCAACAAAGCAACACCCTAGTCTCTCTACAAAAAAAAAAAAAAAAAAATCGAAAAAACTAGCCAGGCATGATAGTGAATGCCTATAGTCACATCTTCTCTGGAGGCTGAAGCAGGATGATCACTTGAGCCCAGGAGTTGGAGGCTGCAGTGAGTTATGATTGCACTGCTGCACTCCAGCCTGAGCAACAGAGCAAGACACTGTCTCAAAAACAAACAAAAAAAAACTTAAAAGCAAAAACAAAAACAAAAAAAGTATAAGTCTTTAGTCTTATAAAGTGTTTCATATGATTTGACTCTTAGGCCTTTGAAAGAAATTGAATTTTCGGAGTCTTAGAAACAATTGTAGTTTCTTGAAGTTCTATTTAAAAATTCTCTCGTCTGCCTATTCCTAGAATCTGAAATTATTAACATTTAGTTCTCCACTATTCTAGTTTGTTCATTTGTTCATTCGTCCAACAAACAGTTTTTAAGAATCTCCTGCCTGTTGAACATTGTAAGAGAATTGCAGGGAATAAAAATTGTGAGGAATAAAAATTATAAGGAATAAAGATTGTAAGGAATAGAAATGTATAAATATTGTTTTATGGATAGTGCTAGTAATTTGAGAAAGATCCTTATCTGGAGCTGCACTTCCGTGTTTTCTTCACGGGACCCAGAAAGAACCCCTTGTTCTACCTCATTCTGAATATTCACTCAGTGTTCAACTAGTACCAAATCTGGCTTCTAAATATTTCTCTCATATGTCTCGTGTTTTCCGTGTTCGTTAATACCCGCCCGTAGTACCTTTCCATCTCAAACACCCTAACAGGCCTCCTGCCTGGCTTCTGTGTTTTACTCTTACCTTTCCAAACATCTCTACATTGCAATTAGAATTGCCTTTTTAAATCCAAATTTAAGTCATGCCCTCATTAAAATCTGCACAAAAATCATGGTATTCCAACAGTGGAGAACCACTTGAGTTTTCTCTCAAGGGTCGTATCGCCTGTGTTGTACATGTTTTGTCTTCTGCTGCAGTGTTCCTGTCTGCCTTCCCCTGCTTCCTGTAGCTACCTAAAGTCAACCTGTGCCAACAGACTTTGTTCAGGCACTACCTCAAGGAACTTTTCTTTGAGCCATTCCTTGCCTGCTCCTCTGAGTTAGAACTGTAGGTACCTCTTGAGTGCTTCCATGTAACTATGTAAACACCTCTAGTACTCATTCATTATGCTTAATTTTCAATATCAGGTGACTTGCCTCTCTCACACATTTATTGCTGAGCAACCTGAAGGCAAGAAATGTGTCTTTTAGCTCTGTGTTCTCAACAGCTCTTGCGGTATCTAATAAATAGTAGACTTTCCTTAAATGTGAATACTTTTCTCTTGGGAACTATTCTATATTTGTTCTCTACAGGTAGTACTCAAACATGTGGAATATTATGCCTGTATTATATCCATAATCCTAAAAATTACTTTAAGAAACTTTCTTATCTATAATCCTAAAATTAATTTAAGAAACTTTCTTTCTTTTTATAATTATTAATTTATTATATTGCCTATTTGTGTGTACTGTAGCAGTAAATATCTTTTGGATTAACATTCCAGAATTAATATAGTTGAGCATGATAGAGACTTCTACAGGATGGTCAAAGTAGTAGCAAATAAATTTTAAATAACAAATAATCTTAGAAAACTATGAGTTAGAAAACATTTAGACTAGTTTCTTAATGAAGTATTTCTGAGCCTTTTTTTTCTCATTACGTTTTTTGAGATATAATCTACGTGGAGTAAAATTTGCCCATTTAAAATATATCATTGTTTTGAGTTTTGACAAACGTATACAGTTGTATAACCACTCCCACAGTCAAGAGATAGAACATTTTCATAATTCCAAAAAGTTATCTCCATCTTCTTTGTAGTCATTAACCTATCCCCATCCCCAGCCCATGGCAAATACTGATCTGATTTCTGGCCCTATAATTTGGCCTTTTCCAGACTGTCATACAATCATTTGGTTTGTAGCTTTTGTATCTGATTTCTCCTACTTACCATAATGTTTCTAGATTCATCTTGATGTTGCATGTATCAGTAATTAATTCCTTTTTATTGCTAAGTGGTATTAAGTTGCATGAATGTACTACAATTTGTCTATCCTTTCAGCAGTTGGTGGGCTTTTGGGTTGATTTCAGTTTATGGCTATTATGAATAAAGCTGCTATAATACTCGTTAAACAGAGCTCTGTGTGAACATAATGTTTTTATTGCCTTTGGAAAACACCTAGGAGTGGGATTCCTGGGTTATATGGTAATTATTTGAAAAAGCTATATTCTCATTGAATTTTCTTGGCACTTTTGTAACAGGGTTTTTATATATATATATGTTTATCTTTAGGCCACTGCCACACACTGATTACCATAGCTTTACAGCATTATGATCTTGAAATCAGGTAGTGTGAGTTCTCCAACTTTATTCTTTTCCAAAAATGGCTTTGGCTTCTCAAGGTCCTTTGCACTTTCATACAAATTTTAAAGTTTGTATAAAACTTGTTAATTTCTGCAGAAAAGTCTTCTGGGATTTTAATTAAGATTTTGTTGAATCCAAAGGTGAATTTGGGGAGAAATTACATCTTATTGATACTGACATTCCAATTCATAAACTTGGTATATGTCTCCACTTATTTAGGTCTTCTTTAATTTCTCTAACTCGTGTCTTGTAGTTTTCAGCCTATAAACCTCCCTCTACTTTCAAAATACATATCTCATTTTTTTATACTATTGTAAATGATTTCTTTTAATTTTTTTAAAGAAAGCATGCTTACATTTGTCTTTTATTGCTGTATTCTCTGGTTGGCTTAATAGGACCCAGTGGAGAAAGAAACATGTTATAAAAACATATTCTAAGGGTTAGCTTACAAAGGTGTTTCTCTGTCATACACTTTCATTCACTGATAGAAAAACAGCCTATCATTAATCTTTTTAAAAAAAAAATAGAGTTAGAAGGTACAAGTGCAGATTTGTTACATGGATATATTGTGTAGTGATGAAGTCTGGGCTTTTAGCGTACTCATCACCCAAATAGTGTACATTATACTCGATAGGTAATTTTTTATCCCTCTCTACCCCCCACCCTCCCATCTGTTGAAATCTCCATTGTTTATTATTTCCCTCTGTACGTCCATGTGTACCCATTGCTTAGTCCCCACTTATAAGTGAGAATATGCGATATTTGACTTTTTGTTTCTGAGTTATATAAATGGTTTCCTTTACATTTTAACTTCCAATTGGTTGTTACTAGTATTTAGAAATACAGTTGATTTTTGTATAATTGATATTCTATCTTGCAACCTGACTAAACTCACCTCTGAGTTCTGTTAGATTTTTTTTAAGACACTGTAGGATTTTCTATATTGGCAATCATGGCATTTGCAAATAAAATTATACTTCTTCCTTTCTGATCTTGAGTAACTGTACATCTTTTTCTTGCTTAATTTCACTGGCTAGAATCTCCAGGACAACGCTGAACTTAAGTAGTAAAGGGAACATCTTTGCCTTGTTTTAAATGTCTAAGAGGAGATAACAGATTTGACCACAGGGCTCTCATTTTCATTGGATGTTTTTTAAAACTAATAATCTAGGGAACATATTAGGGAATGCTGATGTAGAGAATATATGTGTAACATAGACAATCCTTTTTTCCTTAACTCAGGATTATTAATGAGGGGTAACCAACATAATGTAGATAAAGCACTTAGCTTACTGTAAAGCACATAATAAATGCCCAAAAGAGGTTCAAACATTAAAAGCTAATTCAAGCTGCGCACAGTGGCTCATGCCTGTAATCCCAACACTTTGGGAGATGGAAATGGAGAATCACTTGCCTCCAGGAGTTTGAGACCAGCCTGGGTAATATGGTGAAACCCTGTCTCTACAAAAAAATACCAAAAATTTAGCTGGGCATGGTAGTGAGCACCTGTATTCCCAGCTACTTGGCAGGCTGAGGTGGGAAGGTCGCTTGAGCCAGGGAAGTCTAGCGTGCAGTGAGCAGAGATTGAGTCACTGCACTACAGCCTGGGCAAGAGAGTGAGACCCTGTCTCAAAAAAAAAAAAGCTAATTCAAATTTGAACATTAATTCTACATTCGTTGCATGCTTACTCTTTCAGTAAGATCACTGTTAGTGGCATTACAAATCTGATTAATATGAAAATTGAAATAACTTATTAAAGATGTGATTAAATTAATTTTGGGTTTCTCTACCCTATAAAAAGGAAATAAATGTATATTCTCTCAGAATTATAAAGAATGGTTGTCTTCTTCACAGCTCAAACTTGCCAGATTTCAACCTTACCTTGCAGAGACAGGCCTGACCAAATCAAGTGTTCCTCACCGCCAACATGACTGTTAGTATTTTAAAGGTTGGAAATGGCCTTTGTGAAATTTTCTCCACATAGATAGGAAAACGGGTAAACATGCCGCATTATGACCTAGCCTTGTCCCTGAGAAATAAGAAGACGGTTGACCCTTTCAAGTTCTCATGTGTGCCATCATACTGTAAGAAGGTTTTAACTATGTGGGAAATCTTGGAAATCAGTATCTGGTCTTTAACCATTACTTGTTCAAGAGGAAATGAAAACATTTCTGTGGATGCCATTGAAAGCAAGGATGTAATTTGATAACCACAAAGAAAAACACAGAAAGTAAATGCAGCTTTACCTTGCATTTCATTTTTGATCCAGAGAGTCCCAAACTAATTGTCTGTGCTGGTGTTGTAAAACCATAGACAAGTTTATTGATCAATTTTATCCTGAATTTTCATTTGCCTGGTATAGTTGGTTTGTTCCTTTTGGTGTAAGAATTCTTAAGAACAGAGGAGAACCAGCAAATTGCAAGTGACATGCCAAATATCTCTTTCCTGTTACACATTTTTTCTTTAAAACTAACTAATTATGTGGCTCTAATGATTCACTGTCCCTGGGACAATAGTTTCCTGACATTTCAGAACAGCAGTTTATAATAATGCTTACATATGGGTTTGATATTTTATGCTGTTAAAAGAATCAGCAGGTCTAGACTGGAGTTTATTTTTGAAGTTTATGTTAATGATCTGTTGTATTGCAAACAGAGGGGCATGTGATTGAGTGCATACCTTGAAGCAAGAATAATTGGGTACCCAGAAGTAGCCACACTGCCTATGCAGTTGTTGCGGGGCTGGGGAAAAAAAAGAAAAGACTCATCAGGCCTTCATTTCCTAAATCTGGTAATGCATGAAGAAAAGGTACCTGGATCAACAGATAAGTACTTAGTATGATACTGCCTCAGAATGGTCATAAAAGGCCAAAGACCTTAGTTTCAAGCATTACCAATATTACCTACTTTAGATAAATTTACTAATTTATCTTGGTTTTCTCATTTTAATCAATCTTATCATAATTTTATGATAAAAAGGCAAAAAACTGACATGCAAAATAACCTATTTGTCTGAAATATTTATCAATATTTTCTGAGTTATATAGTTGATGTTTTGAATCTATAATTTCTAACATTGTTATTTTCCTTCCTTGTGGTTCTAAGCACTTACAACTACTAGCCCATTGGCAACCGGCCAGTCCCCCAGGTCTTGAAAATAATTATTAGTGGCTTATGATGACTTCAGCTAATTCCTTAAGAAACCTAAGAGGAAAGAACTGGAATTTACAAATTGGAAAACTCTGAGTTTAGAAAAGTATCTATTTTCTCATATATTTTAGTGCAGTCCTCTGGTCTTTCATACATTTGTAGCCACGTAGAAGAATCAGATCACAAATGAGTTTTTCTAAGGCAGATATTAAAATAATAACACTTGAAAATAATAATTAGGAGAGTTGAGATATCTTTCTTAGTTTCTGTCTCTTCGTATATTTATATATATTTTTTATTTACTTATTTATTTATTTTTTGAGACAGAGTCTCGCTCTGTCGCCCAGGCTGGAGTGCAGTGGCGGGATCTTGGCTCACTGCAAACTCCGCCTCCCGGGATCACGCCATTCTCCTGCCTCAGCTGCCCGAGTAGCTGGGACTACAGGCGCCTGCCACCATGCCTAGCTAATTTTTTGTATTTTTAGTAGAGATGGGGTTTCACCATGTTAGCCAGGATGGTCTCCATCTCCTGACCTCATGATCCACCCACCTTGGCCTCCCAAAATGCTGGGATTACAGGCGTGAGCCACAGTGCCTGGCCTCATACATTTAATAAATATCTATTTTTCTGCGTAATTATAGCTCATTTCTTTTGGCTTCTTATTTGAATACTACAGAAATATTCTAAGACACACTCAGCAGTCTTTTAAAACATTGTTCCCTATGGTCATTTTAAAGAAAAAAAAACATAGAAAATTGAAGACAGAGCTTTTTGAGTTTCTTTAAATCTCAGCTCCAAACTTCCATTATATTCTATGCATGATTTAATTTTAAGTATAAAATTCATAATTTTGTGTTCATCTGACATGATGGTAAGTCAATACTTTTAAAGTTTTTTTTTTTTTTAAGTACTGCTATGAGGGCATTTCTGTTGACCTCATGAAGCAATGACCCTTTTCATTGAATTAAGAACTCTTTGACTAGGTTTCTTCTAAATTTACAAAATATTATCTTAAGAAGATTCTTTACCAGCCTTTTAAAACAGAGAACTGTCTTTCAACTACTGTGTTATTATATACTGGGCATACAAAATGCCATATTTTTATTACGCAGTCATGTGGATTTTAAAATTTAATTAGTGAAATTTAATTAAATCAGAGTGCATGACTTCTATTAATGTTTTGGATAACTCATGTAATCAGTGAGATATTCTTAAACAAATGTTTTTGTTTTTATTATGTCTTATTAAGATGGTTAATAGTTATCTATAAGACACAAGCCAAAGGTTTCATTCACATTAATAACTCTGCCTCAAGTAATTTCATTTGCTTTTGGTAAATGTGCCCACTCTTATTTCCTTCTATGCAATCTTTTAGTTTTCATTTTCTATTTTATAAACATCATAATTATAAGTTGATTTCAATATCTTTCATTTCTTTTTTCTCTGTTCTTTCCTTTTCCACATGGAAATTCTAAGATAATGCTTTTTATTCTTAACTTTCCCTAAACGAAGACATCGGCCACAAACATTAGATAATTTAATAAAAAGCATCATGAAATGATAATATCATGAAGTGTTGCAGGTATTACATAGGCTTAAAAACTTTAAGAGAAAATTAATATAGCAAATAAATGGCTGACGTAGTGCTCAAATCCAGGTCTTCAGACTACTAGACCTATGCTCAAATTTCCACCCAAAACACCCCAAAAAGGAACCCTTATTCTTATCATATATGTAATACATATTCATTTGTAAACCTTAAAAATTAAATATACAAAAAGAAGAAATAAACAATAGTAAATCATAACCAGTGTTAACATCATGGCATACACCCTTCTTAATCTGTGCTGTCCAGTATGGTAGCCTCTAGCCCTATGTAGTATTTCAATGAAAAGTAATTAAAATTAAATAAAATTAAGAACTCAATTTCTTAGTTTCACTAACCATACTTCAAGTGCTCCACAGCCATAAGAATGGCTAGAGACCACCATATTGGAGTCCTTCATCATGGAAGAGTCTGCTGAAGGATGCTGTGAATGTAAACTTTACTTCATGCATGAAGAAGTGCATATACACACAGGCACACAGAGTTATATACTGGTTGAACAACACAGGTCTGACTGTGAGGGTCCACTGATACACAGACATTTTTCAATAAAAGTTACACCAAGTGTGGCTGTCTCTTCTGCCTCCCCTTTTCTCCACATCTTCTGCCTCTGCTACCATGAGACAGCAAGACCAGCCCCACCTCTTCCTCCTCCTCCTCAGCCTACTCAACATGAAGATGTTGAAGAGGATGAAGACCTTTGTAGTGATTCATTTCCAGTTAAGGAATAGGTAATATATTTTCTCTTCTTTATGACTTTATTTTCTTTTCTCTAGCTTGCTTTATTATAAGACTACAGTATATAATACACATAATGTACAAAATATGTGTTAATCGACTCTGTGTTATCAGTAAGGCTTCTGGTCAATAGTAGGCTATTGGTAAAGTTTTGGGGGAGTCAAAAGTTATACATGGATTTCTGACTTCTCAGGAAGGAAGTGTCCCTAAACCCCATATTCATTGTCCAGGGTCCACTTTATGCATGTATAAATGTGTATTTAAAAAATATAAATGGGTCATACTACACATAATATTTGTAATGTGATTTTTTTCACTGAACACATATAAACATTTCCCATGTTAGCATATGTAATCTGGATAATCATTTTAAAGCACAAGTTGTTCGTTGTACCTATATACTATATTTAAGCAGACTTCTCTTTCTGTACTTTTATTTTTATTTATTTATTTGTTTATTTATTTAATTTATTTTTGAGACAGAGTCTCGCTCTGTTGCTTAGGCTGGAGTACAGTGGCATGATCACAGCTCACTGCAGCCTTGACCTCCCAAGCTCAAGCAATCCTCCCATCTTAGCATCTCACGTAGCTGGGACCACAGGCACATGCCACCACACCCCGCTAATTTTTTTTTTATTTTTTGTAGAGACAGGGTCTCACTATGTTTCCCAGTCTAGCCTGGTCTCGAACTCCTAGGCTTAAGCCATCCTCCCCCATCAGCCTCCCAAAGTGCTAGGATTATAGGTGTGAGCCACAGCACCTAGCCCTCTTTGTATTTTTAGATGACTGCTAATTATCTTAACGTGATGAGCAATGATACAGTGAACATTTCTGTATATGCAACTTTATACTTTTATCTATTTCTTTAGGATGAAACTCTAGAAGTGGACTTTTTAGATAAAAAGGTACACACAGTTTTAAGACGTTCACTGTAAAGACCAAATTGACCTCCAGAAAACAGTTTAACAATACACAGCTTCACCAGCAGTGTGAGACCTTGCTGATTAATCCCTACCGTACCATAGCTGTTAGATTATTTCCTTTTAAAATTTATGAAAACTTCATTTAATTTATTTTTCAACCAACAGTCTCCTCAGAAATTTTATATTTAAGAAGTAGTATGCCAACTAAATAAATTGCACAGAGTGTGAACTAAATCTGGAAAAAGTTAAAATGTAATTTAAAATTATATATGTATATATAATTATTTATAATATATAAAATATGACATGTATATATAACTATACAAAATGTAAAAGTATATTAAATTATATATATTTATATACTTGTTTCCACATATGTCAATGCTTATAATTAGAATTAACTTTCACTTAATATTTTAATAGGCACATTATTATTTTCTGCAAAACATCTTAATTATGACAAAATTGCCACTACACAGCCCATTTTGAAACCACAATAATACATTCCAGGGTGTGTTATGCTGGGAAATTGCCATGATGGGAAGAATGAAGTCACTTGGCCTTTAAGTTGGTGCGTCAGAACATGCTCAAGGAAAGTAATATCTAATCAGAAGAAATGTATTACAATGGCTACTTACTTAATTGCAACTCATTACATTTTGGTTCCAATAACATCTCTTTACTCCATGTGATTTTTTTAAAGACTGTGTTCTCTAAGAAGGTTTTTGTTGCTCATTAAATTTGTCTTCTTTAAGGTACCAAAACTTAAAATATATACCTTAAGCTATAAAACTAACTAGAAATAAAGCCTTTTCCTAATTGTAGAATCTGGCTAGTTGGTTCCAGTTCCCATGCCAGGTGAGTGATGATCTCTGCCCTCTTTGAGCTCATACATTCTCAGATTATGTGTTTTATACCTATAGACCATAGGCAGTGCTACTTCCATACATTACATAAGCTCAAATTAGTTTCTCATATGATCTAATCATCACTAGAAAGCCCTGAAGGAATAGAATGCAAGGCAGGTAAAGTTTGATGATAAAATAGAAGCTAAGGGGCATTAAAGGGCAGAGCTATATAGTAGGAATGAATCATTGGGGTGGTGGAATGAGAGGGCTTGGAAAAAAAAAGACAAATTAGTATTTTCACATTAAACTTACCCACCTTGTGAGATTTAGATTGAAAGGCATGATTTTCTTCACATTTAGGTTGAGAAGTTTTGGGGAGAAGGTGAGATTTGGGGGAGCATCGATGCAGAAGGAAAAGTATATCCTGTAGGAAGAAAGGTAGGAAGAGGGAGGATGTTCCAAGAATAGAGACTAGAAAGTATGCTCAATACACTTGGAGTTGCAATATAATCACTTGGAAAGGAAATGAATATTTATGAACACTCTGCATTTACAACTATAACACCAGTGTGAGTAAAAGAAAGAAATTTTCATAAGGAAAGGCAAAAGATCCTAATCTCATTTATGAAATTATTTGGATCACTGGTATGTTAACACCTAGGACCAAGATGAAATTGAACACATTGCTAAAATCGCACTGTTGTTTAAAGACTTAAATTACGGCTCAATCATTCTCATTGATGATTAGAAACTTAATCTCTTGAGTCTTCTTCATATATAACACAATATATATAGCTTCAATAGCACTTTGTTAAAGACAAATTATAAAGAATTTCTGTAGTTTTTGATTCAACCTGTATTTTAAAAAGCCTTCTACAGTAAGTGATTAGTAGCAATTGTATAATGTAAAAGGCACACATTACCTTCTAGTGCACAGTTTTAAAAAAATCATTCCCACAGTGGTGTATGCCTGTAGTCTCACTTCAGGAGGCTTAAGAGGGAAGATTGCTTGTGCCTAGGAGTTTGAGGCCAGCCTAGGCAAAACAGAAAGATCTTCATCTCAAAAAAAATAATAAAGTTGATCATTCCTTCGACTTATGGTTTATTTAATTGTTCTTGCTTCATTTGTGCTAATGTATTCTCTAAGTATAGACCATGAAGAAACCCTGGAAAGCTAAGTAATTTTCCCATGTGCACTCAATTAATGTGATTTCTAGATATTCCACAAGTGAATGTGATGTACTTTTAAGTAGAGTAATCTCAGAAGGAAAAAGGTATGACAATATGCAATTGAGAATAATTGGAGTATGAATTCATGGTGTTATAGTAATGATGCCATAAGTGTAAGATGGAGACATTAACATTAGATTCAGAACATAAGGGTGTATAATGCCTCTCCCACTAATAAATCACTCAGAGGAATTTTTAGTTTATAAAAGTGTAACACTTGAGAATGGCCTATAAATTATCCTCTCAAATTCTTTTTAAAAAGTTAACAGTGTGCCTGATAAAGTTCCTTTGAGGAAATAAACTTCATCTGGGATTTAAAATTCTGCAGTTCCATAATTTATTTAAATATATTGCTATAGAAACTATCATCACAGAAACCTTTGTTCCTTTAACAGGAATTGCAAGTAATTGAGCAAAATTACGCCCATTCTTATGTTTGGATTGGCAGTAAATTTCTTCATGAAACTGAGTAATTCAAGTAAATACAAAAAATAGAGGTGCAAATATTTTGTCAGGGGGGTGATTATTAAAAGGATAACTTTAAAGAAAGTCTTCAAAGAGGCAATGAGGCTAACCACAATTTTAAACAATGAATGAGAGATTATCAAGTGGATAGTAAAATTATATCCTGTTCTAAGTGCTGTATACACATTAACTATCATAATCCTCAAGATTCTATAAAGTAAGAAATATAATTCAGTTTTACTTATGGATAAGGCAACTAGGGCACCTGGCTAAAGTCTCTCAGCTGGTAGACAGAGAAGCTAAAATTCAGTCCCAGAAAGTCTGATTCTGAGTCTTACAGGCAGGGAGAATGGCCTGCAGTCTCTCCCTCCCTTTAACTCACCCTGTGGAAAATGGTCAAGGCTCCTCACATCCACCTCAGTTCACCCTTCATTTACACTTTCCACACTTCTTCATTCATTACGTCATTTACAACAATCAGTACTTTTCAGTCTATTTTCTTTTAATGTCATCGTGGATGGATACAGTGTACCTCCAGAACTTTAGGGAAAAGCATTTTCCTCAAAAATCCTTTCTTTTTAAGAAGCTCTCATAAATGAAAAACTTAGTTTTTCATAGCTGCTGTGGCTGTAATAGGCCGAACCCTCTTTTCTTTGCTTTCATGATGTAGTAACTCTAATCCTTCCTGAGACAATGGAGGCATCCAGTTGAAGAGGGAGTGTGGCACAATGAGGAAGTGTGGGAAAACAATCTCACGTTTATAGAATTTTAAATGTGTTTTAAAATAACATACAGTTGACCCTTGAGCAACATAGGTTTGAACTGCATGGGTCCCCTTTTATGTGGGGTTTTCTTCATCCATAGTATGGAATATATGTAGGATGTGAGACCTGCATATATATGGAGGGTTGACTGGGACTTGAGTTTGCGTGGGTCAATTTTGGTATATGCAGGGGTCCTGGAACCAACCACCCTTATATGCTGAGGGATGACTGCAGTCACAGATTGTCACTAGTATGAGATGACAAAAATCTGGGTGATGAGAAAGAGCAAATGGGACAAGATTTAAGAAGATGCTCAGAGAAAACCTCTAAGAAGATTGTCTTTGCACCTTGGCCCAAGAGCTAAGAATAAACAATTCAGGGGAACAAATGCAGAGAAAACAGCTGTCCAGAAACAAGTGTAAAGGTATGGAAAGACCAAAGGCTTTAGTTCCTGCAAGGAACTATGGGGAGCTATAGCTGTGAGCAATGAGAGAGGATGTGAAGAATTAGGAAGAAATCATCAGGCAAACCTTTTAGACCAGGGTAAGGCATTTGAATTTTATTCTAAGACACATGGAAGCCAATGAAGAAGTTTAACCAGAAAAGAGGCATAATCTCATTCCTATTTTAAAAATATAACCCTGTGAAGAATGGATTCTAAAGTGGATATGTGACATCCAAGTGGATATGTAAAAGGCAATTGGAGTATAGGCGAATGGTCTGAGCTGGAGATGTAATTTAGATCCCGCTAAGTGGTTAAGATTACCTGGGATTAGAGTCTAGATAGAGAAAAGAAGAGGATCTAGGACTAATTTCTGAAGCTTTCCAAACTCAAGAGCTGGAATAGAAAAGAGGTGAGAGAGGTCAAAGCAGAACTTGGCTAGCCGAAGACAGCTGTCATGATTCATGGAGCACTGATGCCCATGACTTTTGCTCATCTGCATCTACTATCATTATAATCTACTATCATTAAATGTGACTTTGCCAATATGAGATTTCAATTTGAGCTTGTGTTTTTGTCTTGTAAACTGTGCAAATATGGATTGGATTGTATTAATGGTATTAGTGAACATCTTTTGGCCAGTCCAAATCAGTACATATTAAGGAATGCATTAAAGAGGTAGGGCTTACAGTAGATACACAGTTTCTTTTTAAATGTCCAAGTCTTGAAAATGATGATTGTAACATTAAACAATGATTCCAACATCTATTATATTAGCCTGAAATTAATAAGAATTGCAATTATTCTTGATATTAAATAATAACATTTTATATCTTAGGAAAAGATATAAACTATCCACAATAAAACCACAGTCTTTCTAGAAAGAGTCTGTGTCTGGTTGTCTAATTATCCCAGTCCATTCAAACTTTGTCAATTTTTCCCTCAAGCTAAGTTTTATTACTTTTTCAAAAAAGTTTATTGTTTTAAAGTTAGATTTAATGTGGGATAAACTGTATCAAAGAAAATGCAAGGACACAAACAGCAAAAGTAGTTTGATTTGGTGGATAAATATTAGTGTAGAAAAAGCAATATATTATCCTGTCTCATTTTTTAATTTCTATATCAAATTAAGCTGGATAAAAAGTTCCAAATTTTCTTCAGGCAAAATTTTTTGTTTTTCTAGCAGCAGTTTTCACTTAATACAAAATAACTCTGTGGCAAATGCCCAGATTTTGTATTAACACATGTAATTTTCCAGAAGAAATGTCAAGTTATATTGCTGGCCCCTTAATATGGGTTGATCAGATGCAGTGTCTGAGTTCTATTAAGAACATCTGAAATGAAGAATGTGCTAGAAAAGTGGGTATGTCAGTGGTAACTTTCATATTTTGTTTCAGGGGATGGACTGGTTTTTGCTAAAGCTGCACATTTCTCTGGGCTTGAATGAATTGGATAGAATTTCAGGCTGAGTGATGAAGTACAAACACTTGCATTCAGATTCTTTGTTATTTTACACATGTATACATGGCTGTCAAGGGAGTTTCTGGTTCCTTGTAATATTCATTAGCTTTGGGGGGGGGTCTCTTAAATCACCCAGCTGTAACATATAGCAATAGATCTGTACATCCAATTCCAACACCTCCTGGTCATCCTGCATTGCCCATGGGTCACGTTTGTCAAAGTTAGTCTGTGAGATTTTTGGACCTGAAGTTTTGTCATCTTTGGTGCTGAATTAATAACCATATTGTTTTTATTGTGCTTGATCACATTTGACTTTTGTACTGTAAGAATCTATCTCCTTTTCCTGTAAATTTTGCCAAAACCAGATCCTATATGTAAAAGAACCAATGATATTTAACTTCTTAAGTCATAAACCAGAATAAAATGACAACTGTTTTTACCATAAATTGAGCTTGCATCTGATTTGAGCTTGCATCTGATTTTGAGCTGCTATGGCCACAGTTTAAAGTTTACTATATACCCACAACTCGGAATTAATCTTTTTTTACTCACTTCTCTTTTTTCATCATGAGCACAGATGGAGAAGTTGATTCCCTGTTTGTTAATATATCTGCCTATGTGCTACATTGCATCTCCTTTTTTCTCCCTTTGAAAATCCTTAAATATACCTTATTTTCTACATGTATTTTCTATGATACTAGCTTGATTACTCATTTAATATCAAGTGTTTTTTGAGCATCTACTATGTGTCAAACACTGTGCAAGATCTTGGGGATAGAACTGTAAAGTTAGATTGACTTCATCTTGTTACAGAGCTTGGATCTAGTAAGGGAAACAGACAGGTGGTCTATTACATTCTAGAATGGTAAGTACTACAGTGGTGGAAATGCAGCATTCTAGGTGAACACAGAAGGACTTGTGTAAACAATCATTTCTCTCTTCTATAGGATCAAATTCAGTAACTCTACTATATCACTTGGTCAATACCCACCATTTTTTCCTGTAATAACTTTACTTTTAGCATGATTTTACCCTCATTCTACTTAAAAGTATCATGTCAGTCTTTTACAGTCCCTTCTCTTGTGGGAATAGCTGGGCTTTCTGTGCACAGATTTATTAGTGTGAAACACTTTCTGTACCAACTGCCAAGTGACCTGAATGCTCTGTCATTCTTCAAATGTCTTCATACTGGGGCTGATGCTTTCAGAAGTTTCTCTTTGGACTCTGAGCAACCTTTTCTAAAATGTCATGAGATACCGGCTTTCCAGAGAGGAACATAAAGACCAGGGTCACCAAGGACTCACTCGACTTTCTGAGCCATTATGTCTAATGTTCCTCATTATTTGCCATCTGTATATGCTCATTTGTAGTCCAATGAGACACAACATTTTTTTATCTCTGTGACCTCTGTCTCAGAGCACTGGGGAAATGAACAAGTATCTCAGATTGTGTAATAACCCTTCAGAATAACACTTGATCTAGGCCCTAGACCATTTTTGCTAATTACCTCATTTATTTAAAACAAAACAAACTCCCTGCCATTTATTGAATCATTTTCTGTATCAAGCTCTTTTACAAGCATTGTCATAGCAACCATGCCATTTAGGTATGAGTATCCATATATTTTAGAAATAGAATATGAGCCTCAGAGAGATAACTTGTCACCAGTTAGTGACAGAACTCAGGATGTAAGCCCAGGTATTTGGACTCTTTTACATTATACTCCCTCCCTGCATTAGGACATTTCAGATTTGTTCAGGTTCTGAGAACACTGGAACTAAGGCTTGCAATGTCATAGGTGCCTCTTTTCCCCAGTGGTTGGGATATTTCATTAGTATTTCACCTATTTGAATTTAGAACCTGGATTGCAAAATGCAACTGGGATACTTGTATATTGACTAAACTGTGGTAAATTGCTTAACTTCCATCATGGGTTTAACAGATAACCTAGCCTCTGATATCTTCCTGGAACCTCTCCTTTATCCCCAGTAGGATACTTGCCTGACTACCATCTGACTAATGATTATTTCAATACATATACAGGACAGCAGCCACCACCTGCCACCTTCCAAATTAAGCTCACTGAATATCAACTCGAATTATACCCAAGCCAAAATCGCCAAGTTCAGTGTAATTTTGATTCATGCCACCTTCCTTTGGGAACCATCCTTCAGCTAGTCTTAGCCCCAGCAGCGTTTATCCTGATCTTGCTTCTCTGTTTCCCCCGATCAGCCTCTGAAAGAATAACACAACTTTTGCCAAACTTCTTTGGGTTTTAACTGGAAATAAGAAAGGAAAAGTATATTTTACTTCAGGCTTTATTTTGTTGCTCTGATTTTTCTTATTTCTTTTAATTTTTAACTTCCTTCTCCACTTTCTAAAGAAGTCTTTTTTCACATTTCCATTAAATTCGTGTATCTGAAGCTTTACTTCCATTATGTTATGCATATGAAATTTCTTGTCTCCTGTTACCTAAATATTCCTAGTCTGATAAACAGATTCTAACTACAATTTGATCAGAACTTAATATACCTCAGTCAGGCAGGTATATCCCCTGCTTTCTTCCAACCCAGCCCATCTCAAAGCCTTTTCTCGTTTCATTGCCCTTACCATGAATACCCTCTCTTAATCTCTCTCCTGTCATCCACCTATCATTTAAGGGCCCAGTTTTATCTCTACTTTTCTCTATAATCAGCACACGCTAACCTCCCTATATAGAACTTATTGCCTGTGCTGCTTCTTAAAATGTGCAGCTTTTTAAAACATAAATCGAACCAAATAATTTTCCAAGCTAAGACTTTTCAGTGGCTTTCCATTGCATTTAAATCAAAATCTACTCTCCAGGTCATTGGCTTCAAAACCGGGTATTTTCAGGCCCCTGCCTACCTCTTTATTATTGAGCTGGAATTAACTGATTCTTTCATTAAGAAGCAAAATGGAGATAGAGAATTCCAAGAGAAAGAAGCCAGCCAAAAGGTTTTCAGTGAAATTCCTTTTATTATTTTTATCCAAGTTAATATTGAGTAATAATGAAATTTTACCCACACAGTTCCTCAGGCCTCAGCTGATAGTATTTCTTTTTTTAATTTCAGAATTCTGGACAATTGTACTTGCTGTTCCTACCCCTCTTCTCCCCTAATTGAAGAGAGGAAGATTAAATAAGATCTATCAGGCCGGGCACAGTGGCTCATGCCTGTAATCCCAGCACTTTGGGAGGCCAAGGGGGGCGGATCGTTTGAGGTCAGGAGTTCAAGACCAGCATGGCCAACATGGTGAAACCCCATCTCTACTAAAAATACAAAAATTAGCTGAGTGTGGTGGCACACACCTGTAATCCCAGCTACTCAGGGAGGCTGAGACAAGAAAATCACGTGAACCCAAGAGGCAGAGGTTGCAGTGAGCTGAGATTGCACCACTGCACACCAGCCTGGGTGACAGAGCAAGACTCTGTCTCAAAAAAAAAAAAAAAAAACAGGGTCCATTAGATTGGGCACATTCAGGGTGGTATGTTTGTAGACAATAATTTATTACATATTTTCAGATAGCTAGAAGGAGGATATTGAATGTTCCCAACACAAAGAAATAAATGTTTGAGATGATGGATATGCTAATTATCCTCATCTAATTACTATACATTATATGTGCAAAAAATTACTGTGTACCCCATGAATATGTACAATTCTTATTGTTTAATTTAAAAAATAATTTTTTAAGTAAAAAAAGATTCATGTATAATTAAGTCTAAGAACATGGTTGCTCATTTCTTCCAATGGTGGGAGTGGAGTACAGCCTTACCCATTCCTTTATGACCCGCATGAATGATAGTGTTGACATCCAATGACAAAGTTTCTTATTTGGGACTTTGAGAGGTAGGCTTTCACCATCTTCTAACTTGATAAAAACACAGATCAACAGGCATATATATATACACACACACACACACTTACATATATATGTGACAGAAAAGGGAATATAAGAATTTTATAGAACTACACATAATTAATTTTTCTTCCTTTACTGTAACTTTTATAAACTACATCTTGGGATGCAGTGGTTGGATCTTGTATTACTTGTATTATTATGTTCTAAGAATAAAAATTAGCTTTTCAATCCCATCACTTCCCAGGTTAAGGAAGAAATGTAATGAAGCAAATACTCAAAAATCTCCATTTGCAAGCAGAACATACCAAGGGTCATTTGCTTGCTTCGTCTCGTGTCTCTGGCCACTTACTGTATTCACCCACATTGGCTTCCTCTGTTGCTCAAGAATGTTGAGCTGTTTCTCACCTCAGGTCTTTACCCAGAACATATCTGCCCAGAACATATTTCCTTTCATCTCTTTTCATGGCTGTTTCTTCCTTCAAGTGTGTTACCTTCTCAAATCTTGACTACTGCCCAAGGTAAAAGAGGTTTCTTCTTTAATCTCTGTCTTAGCAACCTGATAGGGTTTTTTTTTAACAGAACTTTTTATAACTTTTAGTTATTTCATTTATTCATTTATTTACTTTTTCAATTTCTTTCCCATTCGACTGTAGGCTCCATGAAGGCTGATTATTTTGTTTTGTTAACTATTAGATCTCTGAGGCCTAGTGCAGTGCCTGGAACAAAGGCACAATTAATAAGTATTTGCTAAATGAATACCTCCCATTTTTCAATATTAAGACAATAGTTATTTTTATGTACCTATGTCTCGATTCCTAAATTACCCCATAATATCTTTAAGGAAAGAGACAGTATCTCAAACCTCTTGATTAGGGGTTATAAAAATTTTCCTCTAAGTAAATATCAAGTGATATAGCTTATGTATGTATGTATGTATGTATGTATGTATTCATTCATTCATTTTTGTTTTTCAGAACTGCAGTTCTTTTTTTTTTTTTTTTTGAGACAGGGTCTCCATCTGTGGCCAGGCTGGAGTGCAGTCCAATCATGGCCCACTGCAGCCTTGACCTCCTGGGCTCAAGTGATCCTCCCACCTCAGTCTCCTGGCTAACTGGAACTACAGATGTGCACAACCACACCTGGCTAGTTTTTTGCATTTTTGGAGAGACAGGATTTCACCACGTTGCCCAGGCTGATCTCGAACTCCTGGACTCAAGCAATCCCAAAGTGCTGAGATTACAGGCGTGAGCCACTGCACCCAGCCTGCAGTTCTTTACATACTTTTTAAAACCTGTATGTCTTTATAATGTTCATCAACATCTTTTGGAAACTCCTTAAAAATTAATTTGTCTGGCAGAGGGAGATGTAGATGTTTTAGAGTTTGAAGCTTATAAAATTTGGTGGCCGGGGTCAGGGACAGCATTTGGAAAGAAAAATGATAATGGATACAAATTAGATACTGGTCCTTGGAAGGGACCTGTGTAAAAGAAGGGAACCTAAAACTGAAGCTTCGTTTAGCTCTGCTGTGAGTCAGCCTCTGTCCCCGGGACTGAAATCTTGAGTGCAGCATGTTTCTTCTTGCACTTAAGTCCAGCATTAGTAAGACGTAACATTTGAGCCACATTCATCTCACAGATTATTCTGTCTGACACTTAATGCAGTCCCACCCGTGCTCCATACTCCTGCCATTCCTGTTTACCCCATTCAAAATAAATGCCAACTGGATATCAGTGTGAGAAGCCACCCTCACCATGACAGCTGTTAATACACTGATACTAATCCCATGTTATGTTGGCGTTGCTCTAGCTTCATATTGGTCTGAAAATCTCATTCTTCCTCTCTTTCAAAAATTTTTCTAAAAGTCCCAAGTTTGCTTTTAACTTTTCTCCCTGAACTGTCACTCTGCATCAGAAATTGGCATCTATTTTATTGAAAAGAGTAACTATTTTTTTCTGTTTATTTTTTTCTCATAGGACTTAGATTTTTGAGAGTAAGACAAATGCACAGCAGCCCCTACATTGTCCATTTGACTTTTTTTTTTTTAATTTCTGACTTGCTCTATTTGAATACTTAAAATAGGTTTTAGTTTTACTGTTGAGGCAATAAAGTTAAGAAAAAAATGGGAATGTAGTAAATATATCACTAAGAATTAGAGTTTCGCAAATAAAATTTCCTTTCAGCAGCAGAGGGGCAGCCCTCTGCCCTGCTGTGCATATTTTAGGCCAGTGAATTATTGGCTTTCTCAGTGAGCTGGAGTTCAGTGGGTCTGGAGACGATCTGCCAGCTGTGAGGCAATGTTTAATTTAAAAGATCTGTCTCAGAGATTGGGAATGCTGAAACACGGGTAAAGAAAATAAATGTCTTGAGGGACATTAACTTATAGAGAGCATATTTATCCTATATGAATACCTTGCCTGCCTGGAGTAATCCAGATATTTAACCTCTGAGACGGCATATGAAGCAGAGAGTAATGGAAGTGATGACAATGAAAGCGAGAAGGATGGGGGACAACTGCAGTGAGGGCTCAAGGGATTGTGATTTTTTTTTTTTTAATGAGGAGTCCCTAGGTAAGGAACCACATACTGGGTTTTGTTAATCAACATTTAATCAGCACCTACCATGTGCCAGGTACTGTGCTCAACAACAGGAATATAACAGTGAAGAGAACAGGGTCCCTGACTTTAAGCAACAGGAATATAACAATGAATAGAACAGGGTCCCTGACTTTAAGGAACATACAGTATGGTAGGAAGGAAACACACTAAAATGTGCTATACTAATGCTTTGTACTATATAGTGGTCACACAAAGGAATAAGTAACTTTTTTTTTTTTTTTTAAGATACAAGGTCTCACTCTGTTGTGCAGGCTGGAGTGCAGTGGTGTGATCTAGCTCACTGTAGCCTCGAACTCCTGGTCTCAAGTGATCCTCCTCCCTCAGCCTCCCAAGTAGCAGGGACTACAGGCACATGCCACCATGCATGGCTATTTTATTAAATTTTTTAGAGACAGGGACTTGCCCTGTTACCCAAGCTGATCTCAAACTCCTGGCTTCAAGCCATCCTCTCACCTCGGCCTCCCAACATGTTGGGATTACAGGCATGAGCCCCTACACCTGGCCCAATAAGTAACTTTTGATTGAAGATCAGGGAAGGTATCACAGAAGAGAAGGCCAGAGCTACAGGAGGCAGACACCGTTGATTGATGACTTAGTTGAGCTCTCCTGAAAGCAGACCCCAAAACAAAGATTTGGGTGTAATCTCAGGAAGCACTGTGAAGAATTGAGTCGCTGAAGGGAGGAAAGTCAATGAACGGTTCATGAATGGAAAGACAACCATTGTGGGCAACTGGGGCTCCATCCTGCTGGTGACCCTCTGGGAGATGCCTCAAAAATGTTCCATTAATAGGAAAACTGAGGTATTTACCCACTATTTCCTGTTTCCTTTGGTTGAAGATTCCTCCAGGTAGAGCAAGTTCCCATTGTCAGAAAACACTCTCAAACATAGTGACATAGGAAGCCATGAGTGCGTACAGGACCTATCTATAGGAATCTTTCCGAGTAGGCCTAGCAGGTATGGTTGGGGTACCTGTGGCATCTGCAAGAGCTGTCTATATTTAACAGCTATTCTTATTTTGATTCAATTCGTTGTCAATAAAATTTTGATTTTGTTTAGGTGTTTGGAAGCCTAATAACCAATGGGCCCCTCAGTAGCCCTGAAGAGTGAATGTTGATTAGTGTAAACCAGTCATGATTTCTCCATTTCTCTTGTCAGTGATATTTTAAAGTAGAAGTAGAAGTACTGGCCAGTGAGATGTAATGGTATGTTTGCTAGGAGCCTTTTGGAAAATTTTTTCTCAATTTTAAAATGGGACACAGGCAGAGAGTCACTTCTTTTCTACTGCTTAATAGGGGTTTATGAAGATGTGATGCTTAGCACAATGGCAGCCATTTTGCAACCATGACAGAAAAGCCTGAAGATGAAGACCAACATGTTGAGGATGCTGGGGGAAAAGAAGAAAAAAAACAGGTCTCTGATCATTTTTTCGAGCTCCTGAAATTATAACCTTGGACTCACCTACCTATAGACTTCTTGAAAGCTGAAATAAGGCTGAGCTTCAAACAATGGGAGACATATGGCAGGAGAAGGGATCCTGGCTGACTGGCTGAACTGGTTGGATGTGAATGATAGATGATGGCTCATCAACTCTTTACCTATTCTCTCAAAAAATTTATGTGATACCACTTACAAGACTAGATATAACATAAACATTTGCTTAACTTTAAATACCAATTTTTTCCTGAAACCGCGCCCCTGCCCCATTTTCTAGAGTTGTAACACAGGAATGAATGGCTTCCTGGACCATAGTGGACTTAATCATATCCTTTGGGTGGTGCCTTTTATTCCTAGTTGTAGAGTTAGTTTTCCCAGTTCCATCCCCCACCCCCCAATTCTGGGTGCTTCTCCATTCATTCTGGCTGGCATAGTAGAAATATAATTTGCTTTGACCTCTTGTACTCTAGAAAAAAGTATGCATTTGGAGCAGAATGTGAAAAGTCTCCAGAGTATGAGTGAATGTCACCATCTTGTTAAGGACTAGGCTTTCTGAGGTCTGAAGGTAGAGTGTGGAAGTTTTAGGTTGCAAAGGGCTAGGATGCTAAACCTATTATCTTTTTGAGGACCGTTACTTCCAGGAGAGAAATAAACTTGAATATTTGTAGGAGAAAGCCTATAGAGGGTGAAGGAGGTTCTTGGGAAAGGCCACTAAAATAGAAGGGGATAACAAGACAGTCCTGAGAGTCAGCTACCATGCTTTATCCTCCGTAATTATCCATGGCCAAGAAGGGGCCTGGATCTATGGAATGGGGATGGCACCACCATAAGGAGCATAGTTCTACAGCCAAGATGGTATATTAACCCTAGAGAACTTGGTTAGTAATATGGTTCGGCTTTGTGTCCCCACCCAAATTTTATCTTATATTGTAATCCCCACATGTAGGAGGGAAGGATCTGGGGGAAGGTGATTGGATGATGGGGGTGGTTTCCTCTATGCTGTTCTCATGATATTGAGTGAGTTATCACAAGATCTGATGGTTTAAAAGAGGCAGTTTGCCCTTTGCTTATTCTCTCTCTCCTGCCACCATGTAAGACGTGTCTTGCTTCCCCTTCACCTTCTGCCATGTAAGTTTCCTGATGCCTCCCCAGCCATGCAAAACTGTGAGTCAATTAAATATCTTTTGTTTATAAATTACCCAGTCTCAGGTATTTCTTTACAGCAGTGTAGAAATGGACTAATATAGTTAGACTAGAACCTGTGGGCTAGCTCGCCTAGAAAGCTGCTCATTCAGTGGGAAGGCATTCGCTTATCTTCCTAAAATTTTGGAGGAATTATACATATTTTAAATAGCTGTCTAGAAAAATTTGAACTTCATTCTTGACTGATTTTCCAATATCTAATAATTTTCTTCCTTGGAGTCAAGGTAGAATCAGAGAGTGCAGAGCCTACACATAGGATAATTACAGGGAAGAAGAAGGAAAAACTATTTTTATCTATTCACTCAAAAAGTATTTATTAACACCAACCATATGGTAGGCACTAGTTTAAGTTGGAGATACTAGCATGATCAAGACAGAGAAGCACCCTGCCTTCATCGAGTTTATGTTCAAGTTGAAGAAACAGACAATAAATAAGCAAATAATATGATTGCACAGTGTGATGTGTGAATCACACCCAAGTGAAAAATGAACAGGGTGATGTTTTACAGTGTAATTGGAAATAGGAAGGCAAGACAGAATGGAAGGACTATTTTAGATAAAGCGGTCAGGGAGGATTCTTAATAGAAGTGAAACCTCCAGCTTTGGTAAGCCACATTGGAAGCTGAGAGTGGTAAGATCTGAGACTGGAAATTATGCATTAGAGGGAGCTCTGATTTTGTTATAAAGCACAGCAGAATGTCATTGAAGAATGTTAAACAAGGAGTTGTGATCTTATTTACATTTTTAAAAAGTCATTTATATGGAGACAAAAGTAGAAGTAGGAAAAAAAGCATGCATGGGAGTGATAAAGACCAAAATCAGAATGGTAGTCATCAGTATGGTTGGAGAAAGATGATTGAGGTTTGGGGAGGATAAACAGGAAGAGTTAATGTATATGTAATGTTTCACTTCTTTTAAAAAAAGTATGTTACCACTTAAGCAAGCTAAGAGGTGGTTATGTTGTATACAATATTATTCTTTATTGCTTCTTATGTTTGAAATCTATTTTAAGGCATATTCTATTTATATTTTAAAGGCATGTTTATTGCTGATTCAAGTGTCTAGTACAGCCAGACAGGGAATGTAAAGGCAAGAGGCCCTCCAGTGGGGCTCTGGCACTTGAGACCCACATCCCCTCAAACTAGGGCAGCTGCTACCCAGCCCTAGTTACCTGTTGCCAAGCAGGAACTCAGACCTTGTGTTGCTAGAGAAATCAGTAATCTGGAATTTTTTTTAAAGTGTGAAATGTCCTAATTTTAAAAGCTGGCAGTTAACTCAAATTAATGAAACAAAGCAAAGCAAAATGCTATGAAGATCCAAACAAACAAAGGCAAATGCCTGTGCACTAGATTCAGCCCTCAGGTTACCAGCCTGCCGCCTCTGCATAATCTCTGTGTGGCAAATTTAGGCAAAATGCTGTAAAATCTTTTCTTGTGGAAACTAATGTTCAAGTGGAGAAGGTGAAAATATTCCAGGGCCCTGCAGAAAGAGTGTACTAGCCAGACTCCCTGGAGTCTCTGTGAGGAAGAGCTTTGGCTATGCTAAGGGAGATTCTTAGCTTCTTGTATACTTTACAGTCTGCAGATCCATCACTGTGAGAACCTCAAAAAAGAAGACAGACTTTTCCATTGACTTCAAGTCTGTGTCAGCAAATGCCAGACTCAGCAGGCCCTTTCTATTGTATGTTAAGTTTCCAAACAGCTGAAAATAGTTTGTGCCAAGATCTCTATAAGTGTGACAAACACACAACATTCTATGTGCCCCAGGAGGCCAATTACAGCTAGGAGACCACAGACGACAATCTCTGAGTATAGTCACCACACCTCTCAGGGCTGATGGCCATGATGTATTTTTCTATTCTCTCCTCATCAGAAATGAAGCCTTGGATTGAAGATTATTTATTCGTGGCTTTTGGTTTAATTTTTAGCAGAGGTATTTTGGACCTGAAAATCTCCTAAAAAGAAAATATTGCCTGGATGTCAAATGTATACATTTTCTTATCAATATCTTTTCATGTGAATGACTTACATAGCCCCTTCATATAGGTCACCTAGTTCATCAAAGTTTCTTTGAACACAAACTGCAGGCAGTTATTAAAACCTCCTTAAAAGTGCTGAAAAAAATCTTTACAGTATGTTAGAAATCATTTGTGAAACCTTTTATAGGAATAAGGCGTTCTTAGTTTACCAGCTTTCAGACCAAAAATTTAGTCTTTTTTAAAGGAACTTGATTCCATTTCTATGTTGATTGACACATCTCAAATATTTTTCAGTTCTTTATCAGAATATTCTTGTGTCTTTAGACATAATATATTGTTATGTACAATTTATAAAATATCGTAATATATTATTACCGAAATGGGGCTTGAACAGCCAAAAGGGGATAAAATGAGCGAATGATCAGGTGTTCTCATGAATACTTGTATAACTCCCAGCTACTATGATACCTTAGAAATGATTGGTATAGAGGGAGCCTTCTGGTGTGCATTATACCAAAAGCAGCAGTGGTTAAAGGAGAAAGAATGGTACTGATGTCAAAATCTTGCCTTGTAGAAGACAAAATAAAAATAAAATAAATACAAAACCCGAAGACAAACCTAAGAAATTATATTTACACTGTGAATGGCATTTTCATATTTAGCTATTATTCACAATGTAAAGTAATCAAATTCCTTGAATGTTTAAACTAAATAACAAAGTTCTCAAATCAAATAATTGCATTGTTTCCAAATGCGTATGGTTTTCTGTTCAGTTGTTTTACATATAATTTCCACTTACATTTTTATCCATTTAACATTGACTGCCAAGTAATTCTCTTGGCGATCAGCTGTATGCAGAACTTCCAAAATAAGAGACTTGGAAGATATCTTGCATAATATTACATATGTAATTCATTCTAGACAGGAATTATTGTTTAATCTATTTAAAAAAAAACAAATCTGTATTAATGTTAAGAGGCCATGGATAAATATATAGAATATAGTTAGGAATGAAAACATTTATCTGGATAAATCAGGAAAAATGAACAAACCACCCCCACCCTGCAAAGAGGGCCTACTTACACACATTAAATTTCCTTATATAACTTCATAGACTTGTTATTTATTTTGTTGTTTAGAAGCCAAAAACAAATAATGAATCCTGACTTCCTGTTTACTACATATTGAAATAACAAAAACTAATAGGCCAGTAATAATTCAGCTCTACGATGTTAATCAAGCTTGATCACAAGGAGCCTTAGAAGGAAACAGTCAGCCACCGTGTTGTTTGCCTTGCCAATGCCATTCTACTCTTCTGCCTTGCAAACACCACCACAATTTTGTTTGGGTAGTAATCTCCCAACCCCAGGCCCAGGGAATAAATTCTTACTAGTCTCCATTAGTCATAGGAATCTCCTTCTTTATTGGCCTACAGATTAGCATGCAACCCAGTCCAGGAAAATGAGACCTAAGGAGATACTCTACTCCTTGGGGAAAGAAAATCTTTTTTCTGCCTGCCCTCTTCCTTTCCACTCTGAATACTGTCAAGTAATGCTGTAGCCATCTTGTGATCATGGATAGGACTTGGGAGCACAGGAAGCAAAAGAATTCCAGAAACATTTACTAACAAACACTTTGACATCATTGAGCCTCTGAGGGAGCTGCCTATCTCCAGATTTCTTGTTAAGTGAGAAAACAAACTTCTGTGTGTTTGGATCACTCCAACTTGGCCTGTCACTTGCAGCTAAAAACATCTTAGTAAATACATTCAGCATGAAAAAATTATGCTAAAAAGAAACCAGAAACAATAAATAACAAATGTTGACTGAGTCATCGTGAAGTATACACTATCATTATCTTCATTTATCAACAATGATGCCAAGGTATATAGAAAGGTTAGCATTATTGCTAACATGCTGCTGTGATCGCCCAGATTTGGGGGCTCCATTGTTACATAACTTTTTGGCATGCTATATTTGGCAGAAGAGTGCCTTATATTCAGTAGCACTAAATCTTAGCAAAGCACAGGTACAGAGAACCTTTACACATCCAACTCGTAAGCAAAATAGCTATGGATTTAACATAAACTCATATCATATTATTTTAAATACAATTTCAAGGGAAGGCTGACAAACTGCCTCCACCAGTGTTTAATCAATAGGTTTTCATTTTGTTTATGAATAGAAACCAGAAAGCCAGGAAAAGTTGGCTTTTTCAACACCAACCATGTAAACAGCAATCACTGCCAATTGTGGGGACAGTGGGGGAGGAACTGCATACTTGGGAGATAGAAATATGGTACCCAAACTGATTTCCTATGTGCTTCCAATGGGTCATTATAAGAAAACCAAATATTAAAGACATGATACAGAGCCACATAATAGGCACTTATTCATGCATAGACTTTTGAATGCACAAGCCAATGTATCTCTGTCATGAACATATAACATAAACTGTAATTGTATCTTATCTCTGTAATGGTTCTCTAATGGTTCAATTCCTAAGTCCAATTTCTTTTGGCCTTCCCCAGAGTATTTGCTTTTAAATGGCGTTAAATTTCTGCCTCATTTGTGTTTAGACCCCATATTTCCATCAGTACTTTGATAATAAGATGATATATTTGCAGACTAGCTTTTATTTCACTTTGGCTTAAAGATTTCCTCTTTATAGAACTGGGCTTATTATTAAAATAACTAGCTTTCTTATTAAACTATAACGGAAAAAGAACGGAGATGGAAGGGAATGTAAAATGTCTCCTCATAAAAATATTGATAAAACAATCCTGCTGGAGGGTAACCTCTTTTAGGATGCTCATTAATTTTTGGCAAATTTAAAAAATATTCTGGGTTTCGATTACCCAAATCACACTCATTAATGTCTTGAAATGACAGCTGCAATAATACTAGGAATGTAGAAAGTTTTTAAGTTGATTTGTCTATTCAGAAAGAGTATGGGCAAAATTTAAATTAGGTCAGATTTGTCCTATCTCCACCCCACTAAAGTTTGGGTTTGTTTGTAGTACAGCAGAAAGCCTATTCTCACTATGATCCTTTGGGCAAATTTCGTAGCATATCCAAGTCTGCTTCTCTTATTAAAAATAAAAAGGCATTCGATAGCCTCAGAGATTTTGTGACAATTACATGAGCTAATGCTTGTGAAAAGTTTTATAAAACATTAAACATTCTAAACGTTTAAATTTCTTACCTCTATGCCATGAAAACTTACTCATTATGTGTCATTGTTTAGAGAATCACTTATGGCTACCTATCATCTCTTCTAACTATTCGTGCTTTAAATTATTTTAGCTAAAGGAAAGAAACACTAATGATGTTAATCTTGAGAAGCCCAAATTTGCCAGCCTTGTATGGTAAGCAAACAGATATGTTTAGCTCCTTGTTCAGTATACACTGGGAAATTTAGAGCCCTCCACAATTTCCCAGGTATTCCTTAGGATGGTGGGGGCCTGGGAGAGGCTTCAGGATCCAGTCATCTTTCACTCCCAGTCCCAATCCCTGTTTACTGCCTTGCCTCTGTGACCTTTCTTTGTCTGTATCCTTAACCCCCTGTTAATTTCCCAAAGCTCCACTAACAAAAGACTGTTGGGTGAGTAGCCAACTTTTTATTAAACAAAACATTTGGGGAGGGAAATATGCCCAGCATAGATGCAAAAAAAGTAAAATTAATCACTAGAAGATTGTTTTAAACTGAGCTGTCTTTCCATCTTTGGGTATTTCTCACTGTGTTTTCTCTTCTATTACATTCCTCTCCTCCCTGTCCAAGACCTCTAAACCCCCAGTCTGTGCCCCAATGCCCAACCAATTGAAAGTTCCCATAATATATTATGCAAAGCAACTTTTCAATTTTCCCCAGCTCAATTTTCTGTTTCCAGACTATGCCTCAGGACCTTGCAGAACTTAAAAATCTTGATATGTCCATTAAGATATTTTCCTAAATGGGAGAACAGGACAGAGAACTAAGCAAATGCATTGGTATTAGAGTTTGTCTTTAAAATGTCTTGAAGCACTATGCCAGATGCTTCCGTGCATTATTTTATTTAACCTTCACAACTCTGTTACATGGGTTCTGTTATCCTAATTCTATAGATGAGAAATCTGAGGCCAACTTAATATGTGCTCACTTGTTTCCGTTCTTTTAATATTATGTTAAAGAGAAAGAATATCATATAAACTAGAGTTAAATAATATTCTGATCTAAAAGAAGTAAACCGAGAGCCAATCAAAACCAGAAATAATGAGCTCCACTGATAGAAAGTAATTGGAATAAAGTTGTATGTGTGTGTTTGGTGTGTGTGTGTGTGTGTGTGTGTGTTTAGCTTTCTCCCCTTCATTGATTTCACAGGAATACCGTAATTAGCCTTTACCATATTTATCCACTGATTATATACTTGATCTTATTGCTCATTCTGCTTTTTAAATTTATTTATAATAGTCTTTAGTCAATTATGATGGTCACAGCTTTGGAAGAAATTTACTTCTCTACTTTTATATCTAACAGGAATTCATGAGTCCTTGTCAAATATGAACAATTAGTTTACAATAGTCCCAATGTTGTTGCTTCTTTTTTTTCTTTTTGGCATTCTCAAATTATTTGGGGTTTTATTATTTTTTAAATATTTGGGAAAATTCAACATGATTTTGTGGCATAAAGACAAAGAATTTGGAATGTTCTGATCTTGTTACTCTCTCAAAATTTCTAAGAGATCTTGGGCAATTTTAAACATTTTTCTAATTCTCTGAAACTTTGTTTTAAATGGAAAATAATGCCTAGCTCATAAGAATACAGAATACATTAAGGATGAGATGGTTATAAGGGGATTTTTAAGAAATTTTATAAGATATAAAATTAAAAGACATTTATATATTATAATAGTATGGGTTCTAATTACGAATTACTATATGTAAATGGTTTTAACTGAGCTCAGCATAAGAGGACTTTACACTCCAAATAATCTTAGTGATAAGAAAATGTTAATAATCAAAAGAAAATCTTTTTGTTCTTATTTTTATCAGGTGTTCATACACATAATGAGCTAAATTGTTCTACAAACGTCACAGAAACTATTATGAAAAATAATACTGTTAGAACATTTTTTTTACTTTCAGATTTCTAAAAACACGTGGTTGTGATGCTACTTTACTTTTTTCAGTAGTAGGCATCATCTACCAACTTCCTACTGGAACTTAGCGTGTGGGTCTCTTTCCTCTCCCTATGCTATCATACATAAATTTGTTTCCCATCCCTTATCCTTCCACTACTGTTAAGGCATAATTTTATTTAGATCATTCTTCAGTGTTCATATCAGGACTTTTTAAAGGCTCTTCTAACTTGTACCATTGAAATAACTCTGCTTTCTTTACATTTATTTTTTTACCCTATCCCTGGAGTTAATAATTGCCTTATTTTTTCTTTATTTTAATTTTTTTTATATACTTACCATGAATTCAAATTCAGTCCTTCACCTGTCTGCCACTTGCTTGAATCTCCCCTTAAAAGTTTAGATACATTGGGCCAGGCACAGTTGCTGACACTTGTAATCCCAGCACTTTGGGAGGCTGAGGTAGAAGGATCACTTGAGGCCAGGAGTTTGAGACTGGCCTAGGCAAAATAGGGAGACCTCATCTGTATAAAAAAATTTAAAAAAAAATTTTTTTATTATACTTTAAGTTTTAGGGTACATGTGCACAACATGCAGGTTAGTTACATATGTATACATGGGCCATGTTGGTGTGCTGCACCCAGTAACTCGTCATTTAACATTAGGTATATCTCCCAATGCTATCCCTCCCCCCTCCCCCTACCCTACAGCAGACCCCAGTGTGTGATGTTCCCCTTCCTGTGTCCATGTGTTCTAATTGTTCAATTCCCACCTATGAGTGAGAACATGCGGTGTTTTGTTTTTTGTCCTTGCAATAGTTTGCTGAGAATGATGGTTTCCAGCTTCATCCATGTCCCCACAAAGGACATGAACTCATCATTTTTTATGGCTGCATAGTATTCCATGGTATATATGTGCCACATTTTCTTAATCCAGTCTATCATTGTTGGACATTTGGGTTGGTTCCAAGTCTTTGCTATTGTGAATAGTGCCGCAATAAACATATGTGTGCATGCGTCTTTATAGCAGCATGATTTATAATCCTTTGGGTATATACCCAGTAATGGGATGGCTGGGTCAAATGTTATTTCTAGTTCTAGATCCCTGAGGAATCGCCACACTGACTTCCACAATGGTTGAACTAGTTTACAGTCCCACCAACAGTGTAAAAGTGTTCCTATTTCTCCACATCCTCTCCAGCACCTGTTGTTTCCTGACTTTCTAATGATTGCCATTTTAACTGGTGTAAGATGGTATCTCATTGTGGTTTTGATTTGCATTTCTCTGATGGCCAGTGATGATGAGCATTTTTTCATGTGTCTTTTGGCTGCATAAATGTCTTCTTTTGAGAAGTGTCTGTTCATATCCTTCGCCCACTTTTTGGTGGGGTTGTTTGTATTTTTCTTGTAAATTTGTTTGAGTTCATTGTAGATTCTGGATATTAGCCGTTTGTCAGATAAGTAGATTGCAAAAATTTTCTCCCATTCTGAAAAATTAAGTGGGAGTGGCAGCACGTGCCTGTGGTCCTAGCTACTTGAGAGGCTGAAACAGGAGGATTGCTTGAGCCTAAGAGTTTAGAAGCTACAGGGAGCCATGATTGTGCCACAACACTCCAGCCTGGGCAACAGAGCAAGACCCTTTCTCTGAAAAAAAGAAAAAAAAGAAAAAAGTTTAGACACATCAGGTAGTCTTTTAATTCCATTTTTTGGAAAAACCATTCTTAGAGCATTCTGACCTACTCTCATCTGAACTGCTTATACCCTGGGGACTGATTTTCTTTGCCTTTCTTCTCTTCCCAGGTCTTCTTCCTTCAATTTTGTGGCACTTTCCTCTAACCACTTTCTAACAGAGATACATAGGAGACAATTTTTTTGAGACCTAATATGTCTGAAAATGTCTTTTTTTATCCAGGAAACCAAGTTTTCTTCCTCTCTCTTTCTCTCTCTCTCTATCTCCATCTCTATCTCTCTCTTCTTGAACTGCAGAAAAGTTAAGTGGTGAAATCCCTATGCTTTGGGGTCCAATTGCCTAGGCCTAAAACCTAGATTTTCTCCTCAGAAACGGTGAGACTTTTAATATTTTTGTGATTCAGTTTTTCCACTAGGTTAAAGGAAATAATAAAAGTACCTACATCACAGGCTTTCTTGAGAATTAAATGATTTGGTATATGTAAAGCCTGACTGGCACATCATAATTGTTTTTGATCTCCTGGACTCTCGATCTAATGTTCACACTTTTTCTCTTCCTGCCAACTCTTTCATCTTTTTGCTCCACTCTCTAGGATTTTTGCTCCACTTTCTGGAAGATTTCCTCAACTCTGTCTTCCAATCTGTCTATTACTTTTTAAAGTCTGTTTTCATATTTTTAATTCCTAAAAGTTCTTGCTTGTCTCAGGTTTGTACTATCACCACATTCCCTGAGGATATTAATGGTTGTCAAGTTTTCTTCTCATTGCATAGCCTCTGTTTTCTCCAGTGTGTTGATTTTTCCTTTTTCCTTTATATTCCATGTTAAAGTCTTTCCTCAACTGTCCAGTAACCCTAATTATCTGCCCATTTTTAAGGTTAGAGAACCAAAGCACTTATTGGAAGACCTGAGCATGAGCAGTACTTATCAACCACAGCCTTCACAGTAGATAATTTGCCTAGGATATTTTGTTGATGAGCTCCCAATTTCATAATCTTCATATATATTCTTTGAGGATAACTATTTTCCCCTGAGGAGACTCCTCCAGTGTCCCTCCTGGATGATAAAGGCCTGGCTTCCAGGATTCTCGGAACCAAGTGGACAAAAAGAACTAGACAGCTCAACATCCTGTCTTCAGTAAGGTGCTAGCTGTATAGACAGGATGGGTAGGTCTGAAGATCTAATTGCTTTTTAAACAGTTTTTTTACCAGTCCTCTTTAATTTAGCTATTCTCTTTATCCCTCCTTCCAAGAGCACGGTGGGTCACCCATTCCCAACATTTTAAGGGATTCTGTGAAATAAACTAAATTTATTCCTTACTGTTTCCACTGTCAGCTTGAGATGTAGCTCTCTCAGATATGCCAAATCAGTACCACTTTTCATTTGCTCACCAGGTCCCAAAATTTTCTGCTATTTTTTCCTCTTCTAATTTCCCATCTTTTTTGGTTCATTTCTTGAAAAAAAAATCCCCTTTAATGGTAGGTTTTTTTTGGGGGAGGGGGCTTGTGAGGGGACTAAAATTGGATGTATATAAATTTAATCATCCATTTTTACCTAAAAGTTGCAAAGCAAAGCTTTCAATGGGTCTTTGAGATTGCCAATCTGTCTAGGTCCACTAGAGATGGACACTTTTTTCTCAACTCTTCAGAGTAACCTCATGAAAATTGGGAAATGTGATGGAGGTTTCGTCCTGCCATGCTGGTCCCCTTCACCTAAGTCATCTGGTTAGATAACTGCTGTAACTCTTCAGACTTAGAAGATTAATCCTTGACACCTAGACTGTTTGTAATGAAGAAGTTACGCACCTTGGTGAATGGGAGGAGAGAAGGGGAAACTTAACCTCTGCCCCTTTTCTCCACTCCTAATGCACCATTTGCTTTGCTATAGAACAAACCAGAATGGAGGCTTTATTTGTGAAAATAAAAATTAAAAATCAATCAATCAATTAAGGAAAGACAAGTAGAGAGATGAACAGAGTCCTGGTGGCATTGAGTCTTAACTCCAGTTCAGTTCTTCCTGGATTTTGTGACTTACCTTTGTATCCTTCCTAGCCACGTGTATCAATAAGTTATGATTCATTCTCCCAAAATGAATTGAATTTGTTTTCTTTCTCTTACTACTAAAAGAGCCCTGATTAATTTGCTAGAGAATCAATAGGGTTTCCCAATACTAAGAACATGGGAGTGATTTTTATCGACATAACTAGAATAAAGTTTGTTTATTGCAGCACTATTTACAATAGCAAAGTCATAGAACCAAGCCAAATGCCCATCAGCGACAAACTGGATAAATAAAATGTGATACATATACACCATGGAATACTATGCAGCCATAAAAAGGAATGAGATCATGTCCTTTGCAGGGACATGGATGAAGCTGGAAGCCATCATCCTCAGCAAACTAACACAGGAACAGAAAACCAAACACCACACGTTCTCACTCATAAGAGGGAGTTGAACAATGAGAACACATAGACACAGGGAGGGGAACAACACACACCAGGGCCTGCTGAGGGGTAGAGGGTGAGGGGAGGGAACTTAGAGGACGAGTCAGTAGGTGCAGCAAACCACCATAGCTCAGGTATACCTATATAACAAACCTGCACATTCTGCACATGTATCCTGAAACTTAAAGTAAAATTAAAAAAAAAAAAATTTGCTGGAAAGCCACTGTGAATGTCTTATTTTTCCAAGCATCAAGCTGCAAACACCTCTGAAAAGACTAATTGCTTCCTCTTCATTTCCATCTTCTGACTCTCCGGCAAATTTTTCACATTGGCAAACTGACTCAGAACCTCACAGAGAAGTGGATTCTCAAAAATGTAATTCCTCGCCTTACCAAAAAGTGGCAGTGGTGTCCTGGGCCCAAAAGTGAGGAAACACCAGACATGCCAAAAAGGTCTGCGTCTAATTGCTTTTACTATATTCTGGAGATCAAAGCTTCACTTTTTACTGATACAAATGCCGTACTTAGTTTTGTCTGTTTTCCCTCTCCAGTCTTTGTACTCCTGTGATCTATGCCATTCCTGGGCAGAGGAGAAGAAATAATGAAAATTTTGGGGTTTAAAATGTTTACTTAATCATTGTGTTTATGTGTAAATAAACACCTCAAAATGCGAAAAAAAAGAAATTATAGAGGCAGTATATTTCTACTTCAATATTTTATTCCTAGAAAAAGGCAGATCCTAAATACACAGAAGAGTTACTGGGCATATCTAAAGAATGCGTAAAAATTTAAAAGACTTTTAAAATTTAATGTAATTTTGAGACAGGGTCTCACTCTGTCACTCAGGCTGACTGCAGTGGTGTGATCCTGGCTTATAGCAGCCTCAACCGGGACTCAAGTGATCCTCTCACTTCAGCCTCCTGAGCATCCAGAACTACAGGCATGCACCACCACGCCAGACTAATTTTTAATTTTCTTGTAGAGACAAGGTCTTGCCATGTTGCCCAGGCTGGTCTTAAAACTCCTGGAGGAAAGCAGTCCTCCTGCCTCAGCCTCGCAAAGTATTGGGATTACAGGCATGGGCTTCTACGCCCAGGCAAAAAGCCCCTTTTCTATCTCAGCTTTTCTTTCCTTATTCAAAACCAATGAATTTAATTTAATGAATGGAGTTTCTCAAAGTTAAATTTTTCTAGAACTCTTAAGATTTGGGTGCCTGCTTTTTCTTTTCTTCTAGCAAATGTTAAAATAATGTGACATGAAATTATTAATTTTTTTTTTTGAGACAGAGTTTTGCTCGTCACCCAGGCTGGAGTGCAGTGGCAGGATCCTGGCTCACTGCAACCTCCATCCCCTGGATTCAAGCGATTCTCCTGCCTCAGCCTCTCAAGTAGTTGGGATTACAGGTGCCTGCCATCACACCCAGCTAATTTTTGTATTTTTAGTAGAGACAGGGTTTCACCATGTTGGCTGGGTTGTTCTCGAACTCCTGACCTCAAGTGATCCGCCCGCCTCAGCCTCCCAACGTGCTGGGATTACAGGCATGAGCCACTGTGCCCAGCCAAAATTATTAAATTTTAAATTATTACTCAACCAGCAAGGCTTTTCCCTCAAATTAAATTAGGTAAGTAAGTAACTAGGATAGATATCTATCCTCCTAATATATATATTTTATTGTAAATTTTATCCACTATTCTTTTTGAAATTCAGAAACCCTCATACATCAGATACAGTTCCAGTTACTGATGGTAAAATTATTCCTTGTCATATAATGTCATAAATCTGTAACTATTTTGGAGTAGAGTGTCACAGTACCAAGAGTTATGGCTGCTTTGTCAACTTAAAAAATTGAAAATCACTGTCTTGTAGGCTCTTTCTGTTTTCAATTTTTTAGAACTTGGCACTCAACTGTAACCCAGTATCTACAGCAAACATAACGGCCTATGGCACCATCTCAGTCTACATCATTGCTTATCTTACCTTATCTTTACTTTTCAACACTCAAAGCATAGACTGTAACGTTATCCTTTCTCACCTGTCTCCTTTTTCTTCTTATGCTCCTGGTCCTTATGAAAAGCTTCTACTAATAATTGACTACAAGATCCCTTAAACCTGGATCTAGATCATTCAATAGTTTCACCAAATTTGGTCACTTTTAAGTTTTCTTAAGGTACTTAGAATAGCAGCCTCATGAAAAAAAAATAAATCTTCAATAGAGATCCAAATAAAATAGTAAATATATACAGATCATCACCCAGGCACGGTGGCTTATGCCTATAATCCCAGCACTTTGGGAGGCCAAGGCAGAAGGATCACTTGAGCCCAGGAGTTGGAAACCAGCCTGGGCAACACGGCAAAATCCTGTCTCTACAAAAATATGTAAAAATTAGCCAAATACATTAATGTTTCTAATTTTTGTAGCTCTGTCTCTACAAAAAATACAAAAAAAATGGGAATATGCAATTTCACAAGGAGTGTAGATAAGAACTACTTGTGTTCAGTGGGAAACATAGTAGAATTAACTTGCTGTATAACTCCCTATTCTTCAAGTAGTCATAACCTTGGCTTCATTTAGCCTCTAACAGACATCACTTTCATCTTCTCATCTCTTTTGGCTCATGCTCCAAGTCCAAGTGTTCAATGTATAGGAAAAGGGCCATGACACACATAAGCACGTCAGAGGGGTTACTTTTTATCTCGTGCAAATAAATATTCACAACTCAAATCTAGGTGTCATTAGGTACTTTTACCTTCACCTCCCATCCCTGTTAGAAAAGGTCAATGGTGTAAATAATCAGTTTCTGAGCATTACTCCTATTCATGTTCTGTCCCTATACCTGCCCCATAGCATGTCAGCTAAGGAAACTAAGTTGATGTTTTAGATGTGGTGAAACTCAGTCATCAGTTTCACACTTCGATATTTAAAGGATTTAGAATATCTGGAAGTCCATTGATGTCTTCAGCTTAAAGCTCCTAAAAGTTACCAATCTCATCACTGACCCTTCAGCTTCTGGAACAGTAGCAAAGAAAATAGAAGTGAATACACAGCGACCTGTCTGGCAAAGCTGCTGTTCTATAAACATGATTTAATACAACATAAAAAAATAAAACACCTTGGATTGGGAAGGTGCATGTTTTTTCACTTTAAACTGATTATAGCAACTTGGTTTCTCTCTCTGAGAATCAGCAAATTGGTAAAAACTTGTCAAATGCTATCATTTACTGCATGCTATTTTTAGAATGCATTTGTGAAGGAGAATTTGCCCTTTCCATATGGTTTAAGTTATTGGCCAAATAAAGCTAAACAAGTGCATTTTGAAAGCATAGTGTGAATGCCAGTTATTTATAGCTGTCCACAGCTATCAATTTTTACTTTAAAATTATTAGACCAATTATGGGGCAGGGAGAATGTGCTGAGCTTGAAAATATAACCAAGAGTGATTTATACAATGAAAATGATATAAAAAAGGAGCTTCCCTGAGCAAGAGTTATTCTTAGCATTTTAGTTTATCCAAGACTCATAATGTAATTTTGTCCTTGGAGAAATTCCCCATCTCTTTTTTAATACTCTGATATTGTTCCTATTTTGGAAAATGCAATTAGACAAGATAATGAAATAAAAGATATGAATATCCTAAACAGGAGCCAGCATTTGCAAGTGGTGTGGTTGTTTACTTAGAAGACCCAAGAAAGCAAATTAAAACAATGGGAAACAATTAGAATTCAGTAAGCCTACTAGTTTAAAAAATAAACAAAGCAATAACTTTTCTATACACACTAAAAAATTGGCTTGAAATTATACAAGAAAAAAGATCCAATTCAAAATAGAAATGAACAATCAAAAATCTAGGAATAAACATTTTTTTGAGACGGGGTTTTGCTCTTGTTGCCCAGGCTGGAGTGCAATGGCGCGATCTTGGCTCACTGCAACCTCTGCCTCCCGGGTTCAAGCCATTCTCCTGCCTCAGCCTCCTGAGTAGCTAGGATTGCAGGCATGCACCACCACACCCGCTAATTTTGTGTTTTTAGTAAATATGGGGTTTTGCCATGTTGGTCACACTAGTCTCGAACTCCTGACCTCAGGTGATCTGCCTGCCTTGGCCTCCCAAAGTGCTGGGATTACAGGTGTCAGCCACCGTGCCTGGCCAGGAATAAAGTTTTTTAAAAAGTAAAGACAACATAAAATTCTACTGAAGATGCCATTGTAGTGGAAGACAACATTTTTCTAGAGAGACTCAACTTTGTAATGATATTATTTTTAATCTATGAGTTCACTCTGATCCCAAATAGAAAACTAATTTTGTGCTTTTACTAAGGACCCACCAACATGGGCCACATTCGCACCAAAACAATGAGAAAGGTGGCCTGGGTCATTATAGAAAAGTACGACACGTGCCTGGGCAATGACTTCCACACCAACAAGCATGTGTGCGAGGAAATTGCCATTATCCCCTGCAAGAATCTCCGGAACAAGATAGCAGCATGTGTAACCCATCTGATGGAGCAGACTCAGAGGGTCCCAGTGTGAGGTACCTCCATCAGGTTGCAGGAGGAGGAGAGAGAAAGAAGAGACAATTATGTTCCTGAGGTCTGAGCCCCCTGGATCAGGAGATCATTGAAGTAGATCCAGGCAGTACAGAAATACCGAAACTTTTGGACCTTGGCAGTCTGTCCAACCTGCAGGTCACTCGGCCTACAGTTAGGATGAATTTTTTTTTTTTTTTTTTTTTGAGACGGAGTCTCCCTCTGTTGCCTAGGCTGGTGTGCAGTGGTGGAATCTCAGCTCACTGCAACCTCCACCTCCCGGGTCTAAGCAATTCTCCTGCCTCAGCCTCCCAAGTAGCTGGGACTACAGGCATGCGCCACCACGCCTGGCTAATTTTTGTATTTTTAGTAGAGATCATCATATTGGCCAGGCTGGTCTTGAACTCCTGACCTAGTGATCCGCCCACCACAGCCTCCCAAAGTGCTGGGATTACAGGCATGAGCCACCGCGCCTGGCACCAGTTAGGATGAATTTAAAAACCCCTCATGGAGCTGTTCGAATCTTTTTGCAATGCTGTAATATTTTCAATAAACCTGGGACAACAAAAAAAAAAGAAAAAACTAATTTTATGAAATGTGAAAAAAAATTAAAAGTTTACATGACAGATGATTGAATGCATTAGATTACTGAGGAAAATTTAAAAGGAAAGTAATAAAGTGGAAAATCCTGTAAATATTAAAATGTATCATAAAGTTATAGTAATTAAAATAGTATGATATCAGAATAAGAATAAAAGATCAATAGAAAATATCAAAAAATCTAACAATGGATGTAAGTACATTTAAGAATTTAGTATACTCTGTGGAGAAAAACCTGATTAGTCAATAAATAGTGTTGGGACAACTGGCTAGCCATTTGGAAAATAATTAAGTGAGATTTCTACCTCACTCATTATACTAAAATAAATTCCAGATGGATAAATAAATTTAAACTAAAACCATAGAAGTAGTTTTTTAAAAAAAGAACTAAGAAGACTGTTTTTAATAAACTTTTTAAAAAGTGATATAAGATCTAGAATTCAAAAGAGAAAGGCTGATAATTTTGACTGCATAGAAAGGAAAGTTTTCTGCATATTTAAAACACCAATAAACCTGAAAAAAATGAACGTGACAAATGTGGTAGATAAAGGGATAATTTCCTTAATACATGTTTTTAAAACTCTTAAAGATTCATTTTAAAAAAACTAATGAAAACTCAATAGCAGAATGGACAAAATAATGAACTCAAAGTGGCTGGGCTCAAAAAAAAAGGCCAACTAACATATAAACCTATAAAAAGTCACTCAACCCCACTCATAAATTTACAAATGCAAAATAGAAGAGAGCAGTATACAATTCCGTTAACACATAATAAGCAAAGATTGACATTTGATAAAATTAAGTATCAGAATATACACATATAGACAAAGATGAAAAATGATATTGTTTTTGAAGGTTTTAAGTGGAAGAATAAATATGTGCACTTTTTTGAAAGGCAATTTGACATTATTTATCTAAGTATAAAATATAAATTTCTGTTGAACTAGTAATTGTACTCTAGCAGTTTAAGCAGTAGATATACTCACATATGCTCAAAGATATATGGACAAGCAGACTGTAAAGTCAACCAGTAGGCAAAGTTATAGCCATGCTGGTTATTAAAACACAGAAATACTCCTAAGCCAACTGATAAGTGGTTGCTGCACAGAGCTTGCTGATTGCCTCACTGAATACCTCAGCCTCTGGGCCCTCTGCAGTGGGCTTGTCTGTGGTCCGGCAATGAAAGGGTTAATACGTAGCCCAGCAAGGCACCACTAGGACCTCCCTCCAGCATGAAAGTTGGGATCCATTTTATTGGCCAGTACCCATGACAAGGATTGTTAAATATTTTCAATATCACTTCAAATAAAGATGTTCACTGCACATTGTTTGAAAATATCTAAATACCCACTAATAGAAGACCAATTATGTAATTTGTGGTCTAACAATACCATGAAATATTATGCCACAATTGAAAAAATAATGAGATAAATCTACATGTAATGATATTTATGAATCCAGGAGCTGGTTTTTTGAAAAGATAAATAAAATAGACCACGAGCCAGACTAATAAACAAGAAAAGAGAGAAGAAGCAAATAGATGCAATAAAAAATGATAAAGGGGCTATCACCACCGATCCCACAGAAATATAAACTACCATCAGAGAATACTATAAACACCTCTATGCAAATAAATTAGAAAATCTAGAAGAAATGGATAAATTCCTAGACACATACAGCCTCTCAAGACTAAACCAAGAAGAAGCCGAATCCCTGAATAGACCAAGAATAAGTTCTGAAATTGAGGCAGCAATTAATAGCCTACCAACCAAAAAAAGTCCAGGACCAGACGGATTCACAGCCAAATTCTACTAGAGGTACAAAGAGGAGCTGGTACCATTCCTTCTGAAACTATTCCAAACAATAGAAAAAGAGGGATTCCTCCCTAACTCATTTTATGAGGTCAGCATCATCTTGATACCAAAACTTGGAAAAGACATAACAAAAAAAGAAAATTTCAGACCAATATCCCTGATGAACATTGATGCGAAAATCTTCAATAACCTACTGGCAAACCGAATCCAGCAGCACATGAAAAAGCTTATCCACCCTGAACAAGTCGGCTTCATCCCTGGGATGCAAGGCTGGTTCAACATATGTGAATCAATAAACGTAATCCGTCACATAAACAGAACCAATGACAAAAACCACATGATTATCTCAATAGATGCAGAAAAGACCTTCGACAAAATTCAACAGCCCTTCCTGCTAAAACCTCTCAATAAACTAGGAATTGATGGAACATATCTCAAAATAATAAGCGCTACTCATGACAAACCCACAGCCAATATCATACTGAATGGGCAAAAGCTGGAAGAATTCCCTTTGAAAACCAGCAAAAGACAAGGATGCCCTCTCTCACCAGTCCTATTCAACATAGTATTGGAAGTTCTGGCCAGGGCAATCAAACAAGAGAAAGAAATAAACTGTATTCAATTAGGAAGAGAGGAAGTCAAATTGTCTCTGTTTGCAGATGACATGATTGTATATTTAGAAAACCCCATTGCCTCAGCCCACAATCTCCTTAAGCTGATAAGCAACTTCAGCAGAGTCTCAGGATACAAAATCAATGTGCAAAAATCACAAGCATTCCTATACACCAATAACAGACAAACAGAGAGCCAATCATGAGTGAACTCCCATTCACAATTGCTACAAAGAGAATAAAATACCTAGAGATACAACTTACAAGGCATATGAAGGACCTCTTCAAGGAGAACTACAAACCACTGCTCAAAGAAATAAGAGAGGACACAAACAAATGGAAAAATATGCCATGCTCATGGATAGAAAGAATCAGTATCGTGAAAATGGCCATACAGCTCAAAGTAGTTTATAGATTCAGTGCCATCCCCATCAAGCTACCATTGACTTTTTTCCCAGAATTGGGAAAGACTACTTTAAATTTCATATGCAACCAAAAAAGAGCACATATAGCCAAGACAATCCTAAGCAAAAAGAACAAAGCTGGAAGCATCACTCTACCTGACTTCAAACTATACTACAAGGCTACAGTAACCAAAACGGCATGGTACTGGTACCAAAACAGATATATAGACCAATAGAACAGAACAGAGGCCTCAGAAATAATGCCATGCATCTACAACCATCTGATCTTTAACAAACCTGACAGAAATGAGCAATAGGGAAAGGATGCCCTATTTAATAAATGGTGTTGGGAAAACTGACTAGTCATATGTGGAAAGCTGAAACTGGATCCCTTCCTTACACCTTATACAAAAATTAACTCAAGATGGATTAAAGACTTAAACATAAGACCTAAAACTATAAAAACCCTAGAAGAAAACCAAGGCAATACCATTCAGGACATAAGCATGGGAGAAGACTTCATGACTAAAACACTAAAAACAATGGCAACAAAAGCCAAAATTGAAAAATGGGATCTGATTAAACTAAAGAGCTTCTGCACAGCAAAAGAAACTATCATCAGAGTGAACAGGCAACCTACAGAATGGGAAAGAATTTTTGCAGTCTCTCCATCTGACAAAGGGCTGATAGCCAGAATCTACAAAGAACTTAAACAAATTTACAGGAAAAAAACAACCCCATCAAAAAGTGGGCAAAGGATATGAACAGACGCTTCTTAAAAGAAGACACTTATGCAACCAACAAACACATGAAGAAAAGCTCATCATCACTGGTCATTAGAGAAATGCAAATCAAAACCACAGTGAGATGCCATCTCTTGCCAGTTAAAATGATGATCATTAAAAAGTCAGGAAACAACAGATGCTAGAGCAGATGTGGAGAAATAGGAATGCTTTTACACTGTTGGTGGGAGTGTAAATTAGTTCAACCATTGTGGAAGACAGTGTGGCAATTTCTCAAGGATCTAGAACCAGAAATACCATTTAACCCAGCAATCCCTTTACTGGGTATATTGGTATATACCGAAAGGATTATAAATCATTCTACTATAAAGACACATGCACATGTATGTTTATTGTGGCACTGTTTACAATAGCAATGACTTGGAACCAACCCAAATGCCCATCAATGATAGACTAGATAAAGAAAATGTGGCACATATACACCATGGAATACTATGCAGCCATAAAAATGGATGAGTTCATGTCCTTTGCAGGGACATGTATGATGCTGGAAACTATCATTCTCAGCAAACTAATACAAGAACAGAAAACCAAACCCCGCATATTCTCACCCATAAGTGGGAGTTGATCAATGAGAACACACGGACACAGGGAGGGGAACATCACACACCAGAGCCTATTGGGGGGTCGGGGCTAGGGGAGGGATGGTATTAGGAGAAATACCTAATGTAGATGATGGGTTGATGGGTGCAGCAAACTACGATGGCATGTGTATACCTTTGTAACAAACCTGCACATTCTGCACATGCACCCCAGAACTTAAAGTATAATTTAAAAAAAAAAGAAAAAAAAATTATATGTAATGATATTTTTAAATATCTACAATATATTGTTAAATTTAAAAGCCATATTGTAGAACAGTATGTATGTTATAACTCTGTTTATATATTTATATATTTTTAAGAGATTCATTTAATGAAATCTTTTAAATATGCATAGAAAATGTCAGGAAGGATACACACCACAGAATGAACTGGGTAACAGGAGTATATGGAGGTAAGAGGGAACTCTTTTTTGTTGTTGTTTAATTTTTTTATTTTAGAGATAGGGTCTCACTATGTTGCCCAGGCTGGTCTTGAACCCTTAGGCTCAAGCGATTCTCCCACCTTGGCCTCCCAAAGTGCAGAGATTACAGATGTGAGCCACCACACTTGTCCAGGACTCTTTCATATACTATTTTATTTATATTCTATACGATTAGATATTTTTAAAAATACTCCTATTAAAAATGATACTGTTACTTATTTAAAAAATCCATTTTTAATTAACATGAAAATGCTTACTGAATCACTGATTGTGTTAGTCTATTTTTACATTATTATAAAGGAATACCTGTGACTGGGTAGTTTATAAATAAAAGAGGTTTAATTGGCTCGCTGTTCTTCAGGCTGTACAGGAAGCCAGGTGCCAGCATCTGCTTCTAGTGAGGGCCTCAGGAAGCCTACAATCATGGTGGAGGAAGTGGGAGTAGGCATTTCACATGTTGAGACAGATGCAAGAGAGAAAAGAGCGAGGTCCCAGACTCTTTTAAACAACCAGGTTTCATGTGAACTATTAATAACTGAGCAATAACTCACTCATCACTCATGGGATGGTGCTAAGCCATTTATGAGGAATGAGCCCCCATGATCCAATACTTTCCACTAGGCCCCAATTCCAACATTGGGGATTACATTTCAACATGAGATTTGGAGGACTCAAACATCCAAATCATATCACTGATATTTTGAGTCCCCTTAATTAGGAGGCTTAAAACTTTGTTCCATGAACATTTCTGCAATCTATAAAACATTTCTCACAATCATGTTTTAAAATGCCTAAAATAAAATAAATAAGAATACAAGTGAAACCAATTATAGGCCAGGAGTGGTGGCTCACGCCTGTAATTCTAGCACTTTGGGAGGCTGAGGTGGACAGATTCCTTGAGCCTAGTAGTTCGAAACCAGCCTGGAAAACCTGGTGAAACCCCCATCTCTACAAAGAATACAGATATTATCTGGGCATAATGGCATGCACCTGTAGTACCAGCTACTCAGGAGGCAGAGATAGGAGGATCAACTGAGTTTGGGGAGGTCGCACCACTACACTCGAGCCTGGGCAACAGAGTGAGACCCTGCGTCACACATACACACACACACGCAAATAAATGAAACCAATTATATTGAAATATAGTTATCAAAATATTAAAAAGAATAAATTGTGATATACTAATAGAAGTATTTCTTTATTGACACATTTGATAATAGAAGCAAATCTAATAACTATTGTAAATTCAAAGGAATAATAAGCATAAATGATAATTTGAGGTATCTGTAACATTTGTAATGTGACATGAAAATATATATGACTTCTATCCATGACACAGTTCCAGGTATTATTAATACTATTGTGGTTTGCTGTTTATAATCACAATTGGAGGAAATGCTAAATTCAAGTTGGCTGTTAATAAAAATAAAGATATAATGTTTCTCAACTGAGTTTACAGATCCTCAAATTCTATCTATGGGTCATCTGGGAGACCGTGAATTCAAGATCAAGAAACTGCCTATCACAGATAAGTTTGAAAGTATTAGTCTGTCATTTGAAACAAGTCTCATGTCATTCAATATAGCTATAAGATTGCCTTGTTTAAAGACACCTATAAGCAATGGTAAGGTAAAGAGAATGGAGTCCTCGAATGATTACCAGAACACTGCCTTTTAAACGGGGCCTTAATGTAATGGCTCACAAGAAGTTAGCTCAACTTTTTAAAGTCCATCTGTAATATTTCATTTTTCTTTTATTTCTCTGTTCCTATTCCCTTCAATCTCTATCAGACATTGACTTTTAATCTTTCTTATTTCCCCAACAGTAGCATTTCCCTTCCAGCTGCTCTGCTCTCTAATCTTTCTATATTTTTAGATTGTCTTTTAGCTTGTTTTAATATGAGCTCCCTATCATTATTTTAATGGTGGTTGTAATTAATCACTTACATATCAAGATGTTAACCCTTACCCACTATAGGGCATGCAATTTGAGATAGTATTCCAGTAATAAGAGTGGATTTGCATTGATCCACTCACACTACATCAGAATCCCCTGCTGTGACTAATGATTCAAAGTGTGAAGGTGACTGGGATTAGTGGAAATATCAGTAATTATAGAATAGGTCAAATTTAACAAACCTGTGTAGGAACCTTGGGTCAACCCTATACTTTGATATAATGTTTCTGACACTTTAAAAAAAATGTCAAAAATTGTTCTTCATTCTGAAATTATACCAAATGTTCTTATTTCTGCTTTTCTTTGCTAGATTTGAAACCAGATTCGAATGGCTGATATGTGTACATTAGTGTGTGCATATGTGTCTGTGTGTGTATATGCATGTGTGAGGTTATTACAATAGTGGTTTTGACTGATCAAGGCAGAGAATATATATATATGTATTTTGATCTCAGAAAATACATATTCTAAAATCAAAGAGACTGGGAAACAGAAAATAGTCATACATAGTGTAGCTGAGTTATATTAATAATGAAACACTAGAAAGTTGTGTAGCTAAGCTAAATAGTAGTGGAAGCCTAGAGTAATGATACAGCATCTCTCGCTGTTGAAATCCCCAAAGGCCTCATTTGTTCATGATTGTATAGCATTTCCTTGGATACACTAAGATCTGTCATTATAATTCGCCATCCTTTGCTTGAGCTAATTTATGTTCCTTGCAACCAAAATATTCAGAATAAGGTAAATGTTTGGACCATATTCTTAATTACAAGTTTGTTTTGTGATTATTCTATTGGGGAATTCTTGTTAATTTTATTCAGTTTGTTGGGAGTACATATGTGGTCAGTACATAAGTAGCTACGGTGAGATGCCCCCAGAAGTTGGAAATAAAGTTATTTTCTTTGAATAAAAGAAGTAAGAATCATCCATAATCATTGAAGTATAACATTAATTCACTCTAGAAAGATGGTTTGTAAATAGGTGACTGAGGAAATTTTGGGAATCTTCAAATAAAGGTTAATTCATCAATTTAATCTAGTTAATAGAAAGAACAAGTTAACACAGAAGGTGACAATTAAATGTAGATAATATATCAAATAAGAACACTAACATATTTTGCCTGCTACCCCAGGAGGGATGGGATCCCTGAGAATGGACATGGATTTCTTGGCCTCATAGATTATCTCTCTTCACTTTAATTCATATTAACAAAGCAACAGCTTTATGATTATAACCATGTCTGTTACCTAGGTTTTCCTCTAGGGAAAAGATGTAACAGCCAGATGATAAACAGTGTTGCAGGGCACTTGACCATTATATTTCTCATTAAAAATTAATGAAATGGATTTCTGGATTGCACATCCTTCTCCTGTGCTCCTGGTTAGGGGAAGATTTGCCAATTCTAATCTTTCTTTCTTGATTTACTCTCTTGTTTTATGAAAATTACCCTTGAGTAGCTTCCTGGAAAGAGTATATTGAAATTTTTAAATTTTGCCTATCCAAAATTATCTTTATTATACAAGCATACTTGATTGAAAGATTGGTCAGATACAGAATTATTGATTGAAAATAATTTTCACTTAGTATTTTGAAGGCTTATGACATTGTCTTTAGCTTCCAGTGTTGCTATTGAGAAGTCTGATGCCATTCTGAATTCTGATCCTTCACATGAGATACTTTAGTTTGATACTTTTCTACTGGAAGTTTTTTTTTTTTAGGTTTACCAGTTTGTTACAAAAGACATTACAAATGATACAGATGAACACCAGATGAAGATGCACAGAGCGAGGCATGTGAGAAGGGGCGTGGAACTTCCATGCCCCTCTAGGGCACCACCGTCCAGGAACCTTCATGTGTTCAGCTATCTGGGAGCCCTCCCAAACGCTTTTGGATCATTTCTGGTGACTGTATTCAGTAGCTTTTCAAGAGAAGTATTTTATTTTTAATCCCATCATTTTTATTAGGAAACTAAGACTCAGAGAAACTGAATACATTGCAGTTATATAACTAAAAACTGCCAGATGCAAGATTCAAATACAGTCTAATTCAGAACTCATGTGCTTTACATTACACTACATGACAGTTTATACTTTACTGTTTTAAGGGACACGAGAGTAGATTTAGTCCAATCACTTGGCCCATACCAGTGACTCACATTCATGTTTATTTGCTTTTTTTGAAGTTGTTTCTCTGAAGAATTACACTGATTCACAGTATGGGCACCAAAATACCACTTTTAATTCTTATGGAAAGTAATTCCAACTTTTGTTAGTTATTTGAGAAATCTATGACACATTCAAGCCATCAAGGACTATGTAAACCAAAATAAATAATCCAATTTCAAGTGTCTTACTATTTCAAATATGAGTCAATACAGGTTTAAAGTATCAGCCATTCTACTTGGCCAGTTGAATTCTCTTTAATACAGTTAGTCTCATAGAGGACAGCCTTGTGATTTTAATGCACTCCACACTGATTAACATCTTAAATTCAGTTGTCTATCTTCAAAAACACTGCAAAATGTGACTCCTCTTTTAGGAGATATGCTAAATGTGTCTTCCATTTCTTTGGGCTTTTGTGTTAAATCTGAGATTGGTTCTCTAAAGGCATCATTCTGAAAAACAACTGGTTCAGAATGACTGCTACACTAACATGGAAAGAGTTTTTCATTTTAATTAGATTTAATACAATTCTTTTACAGATAACGTATTAAGGTTGAATCTTATTTGCTACAATTGTGCTTAAATAATATGCTGACTATATTTTACAGAGGGCTGATGTTATCACCAAATTATATACATTAAATTCTCATGGACTATTGAAAACATATATGAAATGAAATCTTTTCCTCTATGATTCTTAAAAAGAAACAAAAGTATATAGACATAATATATAATGTATAAAATATATTATATTCAAGGTGAATGTGAATCAATTTGCAAATCCAAACCTTCCGAGGGGTATCTATTCACCTTTACATTTACCACCATAGTTTTAAAACATTCACTTAATCTTCTATATTTGAGTCATTGTAGATACCAGATGTAATTAAAACTCCATCAGCAAAAGGAGAATTTGGACTTCTATATTACCCATTTTAGATTGCTTATGTGTCTATTATACCTCCCTCCCCCAGAATCTATCATACCAGCACAAAAGTGAAGCAAGCATTAAATTATTCATTAGCTCAGCTCTACCTTTCCTGGATTTCCAAAACATTTATTCCAAAATTGATTATTCAAAAAAAAATTTTTGATAGGATATGTCCCAAAGTGTGTTTTATGAGACAGTAATAGATGTCAGAGGAAAATAATAAGTAAAGGAAGGATTCTATCCCAAATTAATTAAAATCTGGGTAGTTTTCCATTGCAGAATTTTTTGAAACTTCAATAGGTTATAACACATTCATTATAATCTCTCTAACAAGAGCAAGTTATTGCATAAAAAATTCCAAGATGAATTTGACTGGGGAATCTGTTTTAAAAGAAGTCATTTTTTTGTTCTAAAAATCAAGGAGCAATTGAAAAACACTGTTTTAGGCTCTTGTAGCACATCAATTATAGCCTTTTCAAAATGTATCAACAGATTTTAGTAGGGAACAGCCTCTCTCCCTATCGTGAATTACACATTTATCTTATAAGTAAATTGTTATAACTGGTTTCAAACTTACACATGTGATTTGAATAGCTAATCCCCAGAAAGCCCTGGATTTATGGAGAATGATTCTATAGAGAAAAGAAGTATGAAACCAAACTGGGTTTTATACAAAGGTTCCAGAAAAAAAATTCTTTCGAGACCTGCTTTATAATGATAAATTAAATTGTTCCCAATTCTTTAGTTTTCCTTGTGAAACAGTTCTTAAAGTCACATTTTTCTATTTCCCCTAATGAGTCACTACCAGACATCCCAATAGGAGGCATAGGTTTCCTGTGGATAAAATTTAAAGCTAATTCAGTGTTCTAACATTTATTTTTTCCAGTTGTTCAAAAAGTTTAGTGCATTTTAAGCAATGGATTTTTTAAAAGTAACCATTAATCTGTGGTTAGGTTTTCATATGCTTGGAGGTTTTGACTAGCCTAAAGGAAAATGGACCCTAATTACTTTATTTGTTCATTCAATTAATATTTATTGATTCTATTTTGTGACCATTAATGTGCTCTATACTGGCATGAGTGTAAAAAAAAAAACAAAACAACCCTTGGTTCTTCCCTTAACTTGCATGAAAATATTAAAATATAGGGTGAAAATAGCTACAGTGTAGGTCTAACGGCTGTTGATTTTAACAAGCTTACTTTAAGAATAGCTGCACCAGTAACACACTACAATAGATTTTCATCAGAGATTTTTTCTGTCAGCGATTCTCAGTGATGATTATGCATAAGCATCATCAGAGTTTGACGATCACTTCTGATTTCTGGTCTGATAGGTAAAGAGCTTAGAGGTCATTACTCCCATCCTCACAGCGTATACAAAGCTGAACAAACTGAAAATCAACAACTCTTCTTAGATCCATCAGAGAATTCAGATCACAGGGCTAACTGTGGCCCCCAGAACTGGAAGGAGGGACAAATACCAAGAATCACAACTGACCGGGAGCAGAAGCCCAAAGCAAAATCCTGCCATTGGGAGCAGTAGTGATAGGAAAAGTTAACATGGTGACTTTCTGAAGGCTCAATGTGGACTAGAATGAGAGTTAAGACATCTGTTAAGATTCGGTTTTAGGATAACCCCATACTTTCATAATTTTTATCTCCAGGATCCCTAGTAGGTTCTAAGGGTGAAGCAGGGAAAAATCCCTTCATGTTCCTGGCAAGAGAAAGGAATAGTAACCACCTGAAATGCACCCAGGGCCTTCTGTTTTTCTTAACAAAGACTTCCCTCAAACTATTTTTGGCTGAGTGCAGTAGTTCACACCTGTAACCCCAGCACTTTGGAAGGCCAAAGTGGGTAGGCCACTTGAGCCCAGGAGTTCAAGACTAACCTGGGCAACCTGGTAAAACCCTGTCTCTACAGAAAAAAAAAAAAAAAAAAAAAAAAATTAGCTGGACATGGTGTCCAACCTCAGGAGGCTGAGGTGAGAGGATCACCTGAGGCCAGGAGGTCGAGGCTACAGTGAGCTGTGATTGTGCCACTATACTCCAGCCTGGGTGACAGAGGGAGACCCTTTGTCAAAAGAAAAAGAAAAAAAAAAAAGGCAAGAAAAGAAAAGAAACTACTTTACCAAAACCTAACTGACTTTTGGGGGAAGGGAAATAATCCTAGCCCCATTTAATTGTCTTGTCTCACCTAAGGAGGATGGGGAGGGAAGCTGAGAAGCAATTGTGAAGGTCACAGTCCAGACACACAGGCTCACTAAAAGACTAGAACCTAACCATAGGACTACACAATGCATCCTCTCTACCCACACCTTACCAACCCATCAGTCAGGCTCTTAATAATAATAGTTGATTATAGCTAAAAGAACTACAGGTTCAGATCCTGTTTAAGGAGTCTCTACAAAAACTCAAAGACAAAAGATGGGATAGAAACAAGAACACTGGAGGAAACTTTAGCCCCTGACACCTGCAGCTACAGCATACAGTAAATAGCCTAACTCTTAGCTAGACAAACATAAAACCTCACATTGAGACCCATTTTCCTTGATTCTTTTTACCTGATACATCATTCTTGACTTTCAGCAAAATATTACAAAGCATGAACAAATGCAAAAAAAGAAAAAAACCAAAACCAAAAATAAAAATAAAAACAGTTTGAAGAGAGAAAGCATGCATGAGAACCAGGCTCAGATACTCAGATAGGGCAGAGATTTTGGAATTATCAAACCAGGAATTTACAATAATTATGAATAATATTCTAAAAGGTATAGTTGAAACGGGGACAACATACAAGAACAGATGGGTATCCAAGCAGAGAGATAGGAAATAAGAAAGAAGCAAAAGAAAATGCTAAAAATAAAAAATGTTGTCATAGAAATGAAGAGTTTAATGGGCTTACTGATAGAATGTACATAACTAAGGAAGAAATCAGTGAGCAAGAAAATACATCAAAAGAAACTTCCCAAACTGAAAAGCAAAGAAAAAAAAAAAGGAATGACAAAAAAAAAACACAAAACCCAGAACAGAATATCTAAGAATGGTGAGACAGTTACAAAAGGTACAATATATGCATAATAAGTATATCAATACTCAAAGAGAGAAAGAAAGGAGCAGAGGAAATATTAGAAATAAGAAAGGCTAAAAATCTTTCAAAAGCCATCAGAGATACCAAATTACAGAGCCAGGAAGTTCAGAGAATATCAAGCAGGATAGATACCAAAAAATCTCCACCTAGGCATATCATATTGAAACTTCAGAAATTCAAAGACAAAAAGAAAATCTTCAAAGAAGCTGGGGATTGGTGGTGGGGAAAACCTATTTACAAAGGAACAATTTTAAGAATTACATCTGACTGCTCTTCAGAAACTATGCACTCAAGAAAAGAGTGAAGTGAAATATGTTAGTTACCAAAAGAAAAAAGCCACCAGTATGGAATTCTGTATCCAGTGAAATTATCATTCAAAAGTGAAGGAGAAAGAATGACTCTTGGACAAACAACAATGAGGAAATTTGTTGCCAATAAACTACCCTGCAAGAAAGGTTAAAAAGTTCTGCAGAGAGAAGGAAAATTACATAGGTCAGAAACTTGGATCTACATAAAGAAAGGAAGACTGAGGCCGGGCACGGTGGCTCGCCTATAATCCCAGCACTTTGGGAGGCCGAGGTGGGTGGATCACGAGATCAAGAAATTGAAACCATCCTGGCCAACATGGTGAAACCCCGTCTCTACTAAAAATACAAAACTTAGTGGAGTGTGGTGGCGCATGCCTGTAGTCTTCTCGGGAAGCTGAGGTAGAAGAATCGCTTGGACCCGGGAGGTTTCAGTGAGCCGAGATCACGTCAGCCTGGCGACAGAGTGAGACTCCGTCTTAAAAAAAAAAAAAAAAGGAAGAGTGTTATAGAAGGAGTAAACAAAAGTAAAATAACATATATTCATATATTATTTTTCTTTTTAAATATTAGTCTAAGAGAGGTTTGTCTGAAATTATAACAAAAATTAATTTTGTGATTATAGCTTATGAATAAATAAAATTAATGACAGCAATGTTATAAAGAATGAATGGCAGTTGGCGGCAGTGGCTCAGGCCCCTTTGGGAGGCCAAGGTGGGCAGATCACTTGAGGTCAGGAGTTCAAGACCAGCCTGGCCAACATGGTGAAACCCTGTCTCTACTAAAACACAAAAATTAGTTGGGCATGGTTGGCATACTTGTAATCCCAGTTACTCAGGAAGCTGAGACAGGAGAATTTCTTGAACCTGGGAGGTAGAGATTGCAATGAGCCGAGATCATGCCACTGTACCCCAGTCTGGGTAACAGATTGAGACCCTGTCTCAAAAAAAAAAAAAAAAAAAGAATGAATGGCAGCAATTGGGATTACTTTGTTATAAGGTACCTGCACTAAGAATGAAGCATTATTGATATGGTTTGAATGTGTGTCCCCTCCAAATCTCATGTTGAAATGTGATCCCCAGTGTTGGAGGTGGGCCTAGTCGAAGAAGTTTGAGCCATGGAGTTGGATCCTTCATGAATGGCTTGATACTGCCCTCATGGTAATGAGAGTTTTTATGTAAGATCTTTGTTTAAAAGAGTTTGCCACCTCTTCCCTCTCTCTGTTACTCTTTCTTTTGCCATGTGACACACTGCCTCCTCTTTGCCATCCACCATGATTGTAAACTTCCTGAGGCTGTCACCAGAAGCAGCTGGTGGAACCTGGCTTCCTGTACAGCCTGGAGAACTGAGAGCCAAATAAACTTATTTCCTTTATAAATTACCCAGTGTCAGGTGTTTCTTCATAGCAATGGAAACAGACTAACAGAAGTATACTGTTATTTCAAAGTGTACTTTGATTAGTTGTAAATGTATATTGCAAACTCTAGGGCAACCACTAAAAAAAATTTTAAGTATAATTTTTATGCTAAGAAAATAGATTCATATAAAATGCTCAATTAAAATCAGAGAAGGCAACAGAAGGGTGAAAGTCAAAAGAAAAAATAAAGAACAAGAGTAGTAAATACAAAATAGTTACAAATATGATAGATATTAAGCCAACTATATCAGGCCGGGTGTGGTAACTCACACTTGTAATTCCAGCATTTTGGGAGGCGAGTGGCTCATTTGAGCTCGGGAGTTCTAGACCAGCCTTAGCAAAATGACAAAACCCCACTTCTACAAAAAATACAAAAAGTCACCAGCCATGGTTGCTTATTCCTGTAGTCCCACCTACTTTGGAGGCTGAGGTGGGAGGATTGCCTGAGCTCAGGAGGCAAAGGTTGCAGTGAGCTGTGAGTGTCCCATTGCATTCCAGCCCGGGCAGCAGAGCAATGTCCTGTCTCAAAAAAATAAAATTAAATTTAAAAACCCAACTACATCAATAATCACTTTAAATGTAATTGATCTGAATACATCAATTAGAAATACATCAATTAGAAATGGAAGGAAATATGCTCAACTTGCTAACATCTAAAAAAATCTACAACTAACATCACAGTTAATAGTGAGAAACTTGATGCTTTCCCCCTAAGATCAGGAACAAGATAAGGATGTCCTACTGTCCTACCCCTCCTATTCAAATTGTACTGGAAGTCCTAGCTAATATAATAAGACAAGAAAAGAAATAGAGTTTACAGATTGGGATGGAAAAAATAAAACTCTTTGTTCACATATGACATAACTATATATGTAGAAAATCTCAAAGAATTAACAAAAATACTCTTGAAACTAATAACTGTAGCAAAGTTGCAGGGTACAAGCTTAATACCAAAGTCAGTATCATTCCACTATACCAGCAATTAATAGTTGAAATATGAATATGAGTAAACAACACAATTTAATTTAGCACCAAAGGAAAAAATAAACACTAATCTTTAAAAGTATGTACAAGACCTGTATGAGGAAAACCACAAAGGTCAGATGAAAGAAATCAATGATCCAAATAAATTCCTTGCTCATGGATGAGAAGACTCAATATTATTAAGATGTCAGTTCTTACCAACTTGATCTATATATTTAATTTAACCCGATCAAAATCCCAGCAAGTTATTTTGTGGATATTGACAAACAGATTCTAAAGTTCATATGGAAAGGCAAAAAGACTCAGAATAGGCAACAAAGTATTAAGAACACAGTACAGACACTACCAACTTTAAAACTTCCTATAAAGCTATCAAGACAGTGTGGTATTGGCAAAAGAATAAATACTTTAATGGAACAGTGTAGAGAACTCCCAGACACACATAATGAACTGTTCTTTGACAAAGGAGCAAAGGCAATACAATGGAGACAAGATAGTCTTTTCAACAAATGGTGCTGAAACAACTGGACATCAAAAAATTAATCTAGACAAGGGTCTTATACCTTTGCCTAACATTAACTCAGAATTGATCATAGGCTTTTGAAAAATGTAAAAATATAAAACTCCTAAAAGATAACATTGGAGAAAACCTAGATGAGCTGGATATAGCAATGAGTTTTTTAGCTATGACACCAAAACCATGGTCCATGAAAAAACACTGATAAATTTGACTTTATTAAAATTCAAAACTTCTACTACTGTAAAAGATAGCATTAAAGGAATGTATTAAGAGAAACACATATATGATAAAGAACTGGTATACAAAATATACAAAAAGTCCTTAAAAACCTAACAATAGGAAACCATACAGCCTAGAAAGTGGGCAAAAGATATGAAAAGATACCTCACCGAAGATATACAGATGGCAGATAAACCTATGAGAAGATGCTCAACATCATATGTCATTAAGGAATTGCAAATTAAAACAACAATGAGATATTACTCACAACTATTAGAATAGCTAAAATTCAAAACACTGACAACCCCAAGTGTTTGTTGAGGATGTGGAGCAACAAGAACTCTCATTCTTGGCTGATGGGAATGCAAAATGGCATAGCCACTTTGGAAGACAGTTTGGGCAGTTTTGGCAGTTTCTTACAAAACTAAACAAACTCTTATCACACAATCTAGCAATCACATTCCTTTGTGTTTACCCAAATGAGTTGAAAACTTAAGTCTGCACAAAAACCTGCAAAGAAATGTTTACAACAGCTTTATTTATAATTGCCAAAACTTGGAAGCAACCAAGAAGTTCCTCAGAAGGTGAATGGATAAAGAAATTTGGTGCACCTATTTAATGGAGTACCATTTAGCAACAAATGGAAATCAGCCATTAAGCCACAAAGACATAAAGGTACCTTAAGTGCATGTTACTAAGTGAAAGAAGCCAATCTGAGTGGGTTGCTTACTATATGATTCCAACTATAAGACATTCTGGAAAAGTCGACACTATAGAGACAATAAAAAGATCAGTTGTTTCCAGAGCTTTAGAGTAAGAAAGGAAGAATAAATAGGTGAAACATGTAGGATTTTTAGGGCAGTGAAATTATTATATATGATACTCCAATGTTACATACATGACATTATCATTGTGCATTTTTTTGGAACCTACAGCACTATACAAGATAGACAATTAACCCTAATATAAACTATGGATTTTAGTTAATAATTGAGTATTAATATTGGCTCATCATCTCTAACAAATGTACCACCTTAATGCAAGATGTTAGTAAGAAGAGAAACTGTATACAGGATAGAGGTGGAGAGAAGTGACATATGGAAACTGTAATTTCTGCTCATGTTTTCTGTAAACCAAAAACAGCTCTAAAAAATAAAGTCAAGTAATAAAGTTTCAAGACCACAAACTTTTATAATTACATTTTGAGAAGATCCAGTATTTCTGGGCTTTTTGTTCAAAAGGAATGAGCGCAGTATGAGTTAAGGGCATATGCCTCTGAGAGACAATGATAGTTCATGTCACAGGACTGTCATAGTATAATATATCATTTATTTTTTATACCATCCTTTTTCTCTACAGGAGACTCATCTTGAATGGACCATGATAAAACTTTAATATGGACCTTTCTGTTTCAATGGAGTATACCACTTCTTTTAAATTACCTTTTCCTCCCACAGTTGCTATTACATGACTACCAATCTAAAAATTATGGGAAATGTTTTTGGGGTTTTATTAAGATTAATGGACCCTTTACCCCCCTTTATGAGGTTTTCAACTGGTACTTTAATTCTAAGGAAATATACCCACCAGTTCTGGGATGTCTGCCCTAGAAGATTAACTGGTGGTTGACTTCTTACTATACATATTCCATTAGTTTATGACTGGCCAGAAAATTTCACATTATTTTCTAACACTTGAAAGCAAAAGGGGAAAGAAAAATCCCCAGAAGGCACCAAATTGCTATTTCTAAGTGTCCAAGTGCAATTTAAAATAATAGTTGAGTTTGACCAGTTTATTGCAACCCTGAATCTCAAGTTGACTCTAAACTTGCCTTTTAATCAAGTTAACTACAACACAGAATCAGGAAAGAAGTAGGCATTTGCTGTTATATCCCTCCTTGTTAATACAAAATGCTACTCAATTTCATAACTCCCTACTGCACTCTTAGCAGCCCCAACTTCCTCTTCTCACATCTCAACTCATTGCCAATCTAAGTTATTATGTACCAATATTTTTTAGGAAGATAAATTCTGAGAACAGAATTTTTTAATGGGAACTTTTTTTCGAGAATAACATGGAGTTTATTTTAAGGTGTGTTTCAGCCAACAGTATAAAGAACAAACCAGAAACCCAGCTAGTTGGGTGCAATTAATACATTCCGAGAATTCAAGTTCTGAAAATAGTTATTTTAATATCAAATATTGACAGCATCTTTTAGTGACACAGCCTTCACTCAGATCTCCTTTTTGCTATGGGTTTGAAGTTGAGCCTCTAAAGACATTGAAATTTGTAGTATCAAATGTCTTTTAAGCTAGAACTAAGCAGATATTATCATTGCCCGAACACCAGATGGTGAAGAGTTCCTTATCAGCTCACTTATAAAAGAGCCATAGGGAGAAGGAAGGAAAGGAAGAATAACTAAGGGGATGGATCTCTGATATGGTTTGGCTGTGTCCCCACCCAAATCTCATCTTGAATTCCCCTAAGTCATGGGAAGAACCCAGTAGGAGATTACTGAATTATGGGGGTGTGTCTTTCCTGTGCTTTTCTCATGATAGTGAATGAGTCTCACAAGATCTGATAGTTTTAAAATGGGAGTTTCCCTGAACAAGCTTTCTTTGCCTGCTGCCATGCACGTAAGATGTGACTTGCTCTCCTTGCCTTCCACCATGATTGTGAGGCCTCCCCAGCGATGTGGAACTGTAAGTCCAATAAACCTTTTTATTTTGTAAATTGCCCAGTCTTCTTGGGTATGTTTTTATCAGCAGCATGAAAACAGACTAATACAGTAAATTGGTACCAGTAGAGTGTGTGCTGCTGAAAAGATACATGAAAATGTGGAAGCAAGTTTGGAACTGGGTAACAGGCGGAGGTTGAAACAGCTTGGAGGGCTCAGAAGAAGATGGGAAGATGTGGGAAAGTTTGGAACTCCCTAGAGACTTATTGAATGGCTTTGACCAAAATGCTGATAATGATATTGACAATGAAATCGAAGCTGAGGTGGGCTCAGATGGAGATAAGGAACTTGTTGGAAATTGGAGCAAAGGTGACCTTTATGATGTTTTAGCAAAGAGACTGGCAGCATTTTGCTCCTGCCCTAGAGATTTGCGGAACTTTGAACTTGAGAGATGATTTAGGGTATCTGGCAGAAGAAACTTCTAAGCAGCAAAGCATTCAAGAGGTGACTTGGGTGCTGTTACAGGCATTCAGTTTTAAAAGGGAAACAGAGTATAAAAGTTCAGAAAATATGCAGCCTGACAATGCCATAGAAAAGAAAATCCCATTTTCAGAGAAGAAATCCAAGCCAGCTGCAGAAAATTGCATAAGTAATGAGGAGCCAAATGTTAATCACTAGGACAATAGGGAAAATGTCCCCAGGTCCTGTCAGAGACCATTGAGACCACTCCCATCACAGGCCTGGAGGCCTAGGAGGAAAAAATGGTTTTGGAGGACAGGCCCAGGGTCCCCATGCTGTGTGCATTCTAGGGACTTAGTGCCGTGTGTCCCAGCCACTCCAGCCATGACTAAAAAGGGCCAATGTACAGCTCAGGCCATGGCTTCAGAGGGTGCAAGCCCCAAGCCTTGGCAGCTTCCATGTGGTGTTGAGCCTGCTGGGTGCACAGAAGTCAAGAACTGAGGTTTGGAAACCTCCACCTAGATTTCAGAAGATGTATGGAAATGACTACATGTCCAGGCAAAAGTTTGCTGCAGGGGTGGGGCTCTCATGGAGAACCTCTGCTAGGGCAGTGCAGAAGGGAAATATGGGGTCAGAGCCCACACACAGAGTCCTACTGGGGCACTGCCTAGTGGAGCTGTGAGAAGAGGGCCACCATCCTCCAGACCCCAGAAAGGTAAATCCACTGACATCTTGCACCGTGTGCCTGGAAAAGCTGCAGACACTCAATGCCAGACTGTGAAAGCAGCTGGGAGGGAGGCTGTACCCTACAAAGCCACAGGGGCAAAGCTGCCCAAGACCATGGGAACCTCTTGCATCAGCATGACCTGCATGTGAAACATGGGGTTGAAGGAGATCATTTTGGAGCTTTAAGATTTGACTGCCATGATGGATTTCAGACTTGCATGGGCCCCGTAGCCCCTTGGTTTTGGCCAATTTCTCCCATTTAGAATGACTGTATTTACCCAATGCCTGTACCCCCATGGTATCTAGGAAGTAACTAACTTGCTTTTGGTTTTACAGTCTCATAGGCGGAAGGGACTTGCCTTATCTCAGATGAGACATTGGACTGCCCTTTTGAGTTAATGCTGAAATGGGTTGAGACTTTGGGGGACTGTTGGGAAGGCATGATTGGTTTTGAAATGTGAGGACATGAGATTTGGGAGGGGCCAAGAGTGGAATAATATAGTTTGGCTGTGTCCCCACCCAAATCTCATCTTGAATTCCCATGTGTTGTGAAAAGGACCCAGTGGGAGGTAATTGAATTGTGGGGACAGGTGTTTCCCTTGCTGTTCTCATGATAGTGAATAAGTATTATGAGATTTGATGGTTTTGAGAAAGGGAGTCTCCCTGAACAAGCTGTCTTTTTGTCTGCTGTTATCCATGTAAGATGTGATTTGTTCCTCCTTGCCTTCCACAATGATTGTGAGGCTTCCCCAACCATGTGAAACTGTTAAGTCCAATTAAACCTCTTTGTAAATTGCCCAGTCTTGGGTATGTCTTTATCAGCAGCATGAAAATAAACTAATACAATCCCTTGTTAAAAAGTAATAAATGGTCAAGTCAGAACACTAAAATGTAAAATAAGGGCTTTGAGTTTCTATCTTTTTTTTTTTTAAGATGGAGTCTCACTCTGTTGCCAGGCTGGAGTGCAGTGGCGTGATCTCGGCTCACTGCAACCTCCACTTCCCTGGTTCAAGCAATTCTGCTGCCTCAGCCTCCCAAGTAGCTGGGACTACAGGCGCATACCACCATGCCCAGCTAATTATTGTATTTTCAGTGCAGACGGGGTTTCACCATGTTGGCCAGGATGGTCTTGATCTCTTGACCTCATCATCCACCTGCCTTGGCCTCCCAAAGTGCTGGGATTACAGGCGTGAGCCACTGCGCCTGGCCTCTGTCTCTTTTTATTTTAACAGCTTTATTGAGAAATAACTCACATACCGTACAATTCACCCATTTAAAATGCACTATTAAATGTTTTTAAAAACATATTCAGAGCATTGTTCAACCATCAGCACAATCTAACTTTAGAACATTTTCGTCATCCCTAAAAGAAACCCAAAGCCCATTAGCAATCAATCACCATTCTCCTCTTTCCCCACCCCAGTTCTAAGCAACCACTAGTTTATTTTCTGTCTCTATAAATTTGCCTATTCTGAATATTTCATATAAATGAAATCATACAATATGTAGTCTTTTGTGACTTATTTATTTCATTTAGCCTCATATTTTCAAAGGTCATTCATATTGTAGTGTGTATCATGGAATATCATTTTTATCATGTAATGAGTTGATGGACATTGGGTTATTTAAACATCTTGGCTGCCATGAATAATGCTGCTTTGGACATTTATGTACAAGATTTTGTGGGGTATATGTTTTATTTTTTTTCTTGGATAGATGCTTAGGAGTGGAATTGCCATGTAATTTGGTCATTCTATGTTTAACTTTTTGAGGAGCTGACAATTTGTTTTCTAAAGGAGCTGCACAACTTTACATTTTCAACAGCAATGTATAAGTTGAGAGCTCCAATTTTGCCCTATTTAATCTCTTCTATAAATTCACCTATGCAAACACAGAAAGAAAGGCAGGAAGGCAAGAAGGCAAGAAAGAAGGAATAAATCAGTTAATGCTTTCCTGCTCATAGGGTCATTCTAACGATGGATTAGACTTTTTCAGTGAGGTATTATATAAATAAAGACTGAATTACATTGACCCTCTTTCCTACATTATCAGCTGTTTTCTCAATGGAATTATAAGCCTAAATATTTTTTTATAATCTTTGAAGTGAAAAAAATGCAAGAAACAAAAACTGCTTATGCTTGCATGCATGTTTTCACACAAACATGCAAAGTAAAGGATCTGGAAGAAAATACACCCAGGTTTTAATACTTTTTATCTCTAGAAATGGAGACTACACATGGATTTTGTTTGTCTTATTTTTGGTTATCTATAGCTATCTTTTAAAAAACAATAAGCATGTATAGCTTTTTCATTTTAAGGAGCAAATATGATACTCCTGCCAGTAGTCTCATAGCACTGTTTCTAAACCTGGAACATTAGAATCACCAAAGAAGTTTAAAAAAATAATAGCAAATGTCTCAATCCCCCCTTCCTTAGATATTCAAATTTAATTGATCTGGGAAGATTCTAATGTGAAAGCAGAGTGAGAATCACACCCTGTACCTTCAATTTCATGCCACCTTATTTGTTGAGTTTTACAGGAAGAAAAGAATGCCTTCCTATAGGCTGTCCATCTCCTGATGTGAAGTTAGTTGAGGCCTTTTATTTATGGTTTGCAAGGTATTATCTTTACTGGGTTACATCTGGAGAGGTTTCCTTAGTATCAAGAGACTACTTCAAGAAACATGTGAAGAGGTGTCCCAAACTTTCTCCTGGCAAGTGTCATGGGAAGATCAGCAACTTACTGTTGAAATGAAACCATCTGGCACTTAAAGAGTTCAACACAAAGAGTAAGGTGCAGTTTTTAATCCACTCTTTAAAAGAAAGCAGTCTTTGGCTTAATGGATAACTAATGGATAATATTTAGACAATGATTTGTCACCTAGTCTTGTGCTGCATAGTAATGAGAGAAGCAGAGAAGCGATCAGGGTATGGGAGAGAGAAGATAGAAGTAAACATGGAAAACCTCAGTAAGAATATGCCTCAGTGAATATTCTACACCATTGCCTCTTTTTTAAATAATTACAATAGGTGGTTGGAGAGAAACAGGATCCACTAAAATTCTTGATTATGTCATGTGCTGCAAAGTAACACGCTTCTTAAATGAAAAACAAAGGAGCCAACTTCATGGCTGAATGATGAGGTGAGGCAACTTACGTGTCTGATACTTTCAAAACTAGGAACATTTGAGTTTCTTTCAGAAGGATCTATTTCTGAAACATCTGAAGACTTTCACCTTAAAAATTTGGATGCATACATTCCTTGGTAAATCTTAAGTCTTGGCTCCTGTTTGGTCTCTCTTTGGTGGGGTGAGAAGAGGGTTGAAGAGAATGTTTGTCTTTCTCTGTGACAGGAAGGATAAGTACTACTGAATTTAAGCAGCTCTTATCACAAATGCAGTTATTTTTAGAAGATTTATTTTTATCTCTTCATCTACAAAGCAATTTTAATGAGTTTCAACTATGTACAAGGCGTGGTAGGTAAATGGGGAAAGCCAAAAATGAATAACATTATTCAAGCCTTCAAATTCTTATGATCCAGAAGAAAAAAAAATACAAGTACTCAAAATACAACAAAAAATACAAGTACTCAACAAATTATTAAACACAGTAGGATGTGGAAAATTGCATGAAAATGAAATAGGTTCTGTAAGATCTCTAAGAATAGAGAGAGCACTTTTCAATGTAGAAAATATTAAATGTTTTCTAGGATTATCTCAAAGCTGAATTTCCTCTCGCCATTTTTAAAGCTGTACCAATTTTCAAATGAATCTATGCAATCCCTTTAAATTCAATTGTGAGGCTTTTGTTTATCCTTTTCTCTCACTGAACTGTTTGTTATTATTGTTTCTGTATAATAAATGTCAGAAGTGTTTGGTTGTTTTGGCCTTCTGCTTCCTGCTTCAGATTGCCAAATTGCCTTTTAGTTTAGAATGCTCATTTGTGATCACATTAGACATTAATATCAAGGAAGGTGCAGGATTCTTCTGGTTAACTCTGAAAGTTTAAATTTAACATTTAAATATAATGATAATAACAATAAATAATAGCTATAATTTATTGAGCTACTTCACTTTGTTCCTTCTGTGTGATCACCTTGTTCTAAATGTATTATCTCATTTAAATTTTAAAAAATTATAATCTTTAATTTTTGTGGATACATAATAGGTGTATATATTTAGGGGGAATGTAAGATATTGTGAATCAGGCATGAAGTGCATAATAATCACATCATGGATAATGAAGTATCCATCGTCTCAAGTGTTTATCATTTGTGTTCAAATAATCCAATTATACTCATTTAGTTACTTTTAAATGCACAATTAAATTATTTTGTCTATAGTCACCCTATTGTGCGATCAAATACTAGGTCTTATTCTTTCTTTCTGTTTGTACCCATTAACCATCCCCACCTGCCCCCTCCCTCACTCACTACCCTTCCCAGTCTCTGGTAACCAGCCTTCTACTCTATCTCCATGAGTTCAATTGTTCTGATTTTTAGATCCCACAAATAAGTGAGAACATGCAATGTTTGTCTTTCTGTGCCTGGCTTATTTCACTTAACAAAATGACTTCCAATTCCATCCAGGTTGTTGAAAATGACAAGATCTCATTCTTTTTATGGCTGAATGGTACTCCATTGTGTATATGTACCACATTTTCTTTATCCATTTATCTATTGACGGACACTGAGGTTGATTCCAAATCTTGGCTATTGTGAACAGTGCTGCAACCAATATAGGAGGGCCAATATCTGTTGGATATACTGATTTCCTTTCTTTTCTTTTCTTTTTATTTATTATTTTTTTTGAGACAGAGTCTTACTCTATCACCCAGGCTGGAGTGCAGTGGTGCGATCTTGGCTCACTGCAACCTCCACCTCCTGGGTTCAAGCAGTTCTCTGCCTCAGCCTCCCGAATAGCTGGGATTACAGGTGCCCGCCACCATGCTCAGCTAATTTTTGTATTTTTAGTACAGACAGGGTTTCACCATCTTGGCCAGGCTGGTCTTGAAATCTTGACCTCGTGATCCACCTGCCTCGGCCTCCCAAAGTGCTGGTATTACAGGCATGAGCCACCGCGCCCGGCGATTTCCTTTCTTTTGAGTATATACCCAGCAGTGGGATTGCTGGATCACATGGTAGCTCAATTTTTAGTTTTTTGAGGAACCTCCAAACTATTCTCCATAGTGGTTGTACTAATTTACATTCCCACCAACAGTGTACAAGAGTTCCCTTTTCTCCACATTCTCGCCAGCATTTGTTGTTGCCTGTCTTTTGGATATAAGCCATTTTAACTCTGGTGAGATGACATCTCATTGTAGCTTTGATTTAAATTTTCTGATGATCAGTGATGTTGAGCACCTTTTCATATGCCTCTTTGCCATTTATATGTTTTCTTTTGAGATCCATCTATCTATATCTTTTGCCAATTTTAAAATCACATTACTAGATTTTTTTCCTATAGAGTTGCTTGACCTCCTTGTATGTTCTAATTATTAATCCCTTGTCAGATGGGTAGTTTGCAAATATCACATATCTCTGTTTTCCAAGGATTGGTCCCTTGTGCCTTATTTTATTTTATTTCATTTTATTTTATTTGTTACCCCGTCTTCTGCTGCACAGTAATGAGAGAGGCACAGAAGCGATCAGGGTATGGGAGAGAGAAGATGGAGTCTTACTCTGTCACCCAGGCTGGAATGCAGTGGCACAATCTCTGCTCACTGCAACTTCTGCCTCCTGGGTTCAGGCTATTCTCCTGCCTCAGCCTCTGGAGTAGCTGGGATTACAGGCATGCACCATCACGCCAGCTAATTTTTATATTTTTAGTAGAGAGGGGGGTTTCACCATGTTGGCCAGGCTGGTCTCAAACTCCTGACCTCAAATGATCCGCCCGCCTTGGCCTCCCAAAGTGCTGGGATTACAGGCATGAGCCACTGTGACCGGCCCCTTGTGCCTTATTTAATTCGTTTGGTGAGGTCATGTTTTCCTGGATGATCTTGGTGCTTATGGATGTTTGTCAGTGTCTGGGCATTGAAGAGTTTGGCATTTATTGTAGTCTTTGCAGTCTGGGCCTGTTTGTGCCCATCTTTCTTGAGAAGGTTTTCCAGGTATTTGAAGGGACTTCAAGCCCAATAACGCTGTGGTTTTTGCAGATTCATAGAGGTACCTTGGTGGCCTTGGATAAGATCCAGAAGAATTCTCTGGATTATCAGGCAGAAACTCTTGTTCTTTTCCCTTACTTTCTCCCAAACAAATGGAATCTCTCTGTCTTTGCTGAGCCACCTGGAACTGGGGATGTGGTGATGCAAGCACCCCTGTGGCCACCACCACTGGGACTGTACTGGGTCAGACCCTAAGCCAGCACAGCCCTGGGTCTCACCCAAGGCGTGCTGTAACCACTACCTGGCTACTGCCTATGTTTACTTAAGGCCCTGGAATACTATGGTCAGCATGTGGCAAAGCCAGCCAGGTTTGTGTCCTTGCCTTCAGGGTGATGAGCTCCCCAGGACCTGAGCAAGTCCAGAGATGCTTCCTGGGAGCCGGAATTGGAGTCAAAAACCTTAGAAATTTGCTTGATGTTCTGTTTTGCTGCAGCTAAACTGGCACTCAAACCACATAACAAAGTTCTTCCTGCTCTTCCCTCCCCTTTCCATAAGCAAAGGAGCCTCTCCCTCTGGCCACCACCACCAATAGCCCACAAGGGGTTTTTGCAAGGCCACTGCCAATGTTTACTCAAAACCCAGAGGCTCTTCAGTCAGCTTATGGCAAATGCTGCCAGGCCTGAGACTCAGGCTTCAGGGCAGTGGACTCCTTTCGGCCCAGAGCAGATCCAGAAATGCTCTCCAAGATCCAGAAATGCTCTCGGGACCCCAAGAGCCTGCTTGTTGCTCTACCCTACTGTGGCCGAGCTGGTACCTAAGGTGCAAGACAAAGTCCCCCTTACTTTTCTCTGCTTTTCTCAGAGGAGTCTTTCACCATAGCCACCACAACTGGAAGTTTGCTGAGTCATGCCTGAAGTCAGCACATCTCAGAGCCCAAGGACCACAGTGTACCACTTGGTATCACTGCTGGTTATTCAGGGTCCAAGGGTTCTTTAGTCGGCAGGTGATGAATCCTGCCAGGACTGGGTCCATCCTTTCAAGGCAGCAGGCAACCTCTGGCCCAGGATGTGTCTAGAAATGTCATCTGGGAGTTGGGGCCTGGAATGTGGGCCTCATGATTCTGCCTGGCGCCCTACCCTACTGTGGCTGAGCTGGTATCCAAGGTGCAAGACAAAGCCCTGTTTATTTTTGCTCTCCTCTCCTTAAGCAGAAGGAAGGAGTCACCTTTTGTTGCGAGCTGCACTGCCTGAGGTTGGGGGAGGGATGGCACAAGCGCTCTCTTAGCCACCCTAGCTGGTAACTCCCTAGGACACATGCTGCCCTGGTCCTCTGGCCCTGAGCCTAGCCTAGCACTAAGACTTGCCTAGGAATTGCAGTCCTTGTGTCCTAGACTGTCTTTCAAGTTTATCTAGGACCCCAGAGCACTTCGGCCCAGGGGCAAGGCTTGCAGACAAAGTTCCAACTTGCTGGGATGGCTGATTCCCCTCTGGCTGAGTCTTCCAAATGCTCCCTCCATACACAGGCACTGGCTGAGCCCAGCATGGTTTTGGTCTCCACTATGACAGGGTAGCACTGAGTTCGATGTAAAGCCTTCCATTCACTGCACTCTCCCTTACCAAGGTGCACAGTCCCCCAGTCTCCACACCCTACAACTGCGGGGGAATGGGGTGGGGGGGCAGCATCAGCAATTCAAGACTGTCTCTCTGGATCCCTTCAATGCCTCTTTTAGAGACATGAAGCTAAAACTAGGTACTGTGATTGCTCACCTGATTTTTGGTTCTTGCGATAGCACTTTTCTGTGTGCAGACAGTTGTTAAAATTTGGTGTTCCTGTTGGGGAGAATTAATGGGTATAGACTTCTATTCTGCCATCTTGCTCTGTCTTCCTCATTCAGTATTCAGAATACCCTATGTACAATTCTTCTAGCTTCATCTTCATCATAATTCCTGAAAATGCATGTAATATCTTACTTTTACTAGTATGTTTGGTAAGCTATAAAAATCAATGAAAAAAACCCAGGCAGGTTAGAAATTATTGTATCTCTTGTAATGGTTGAGTTTATTTCCATCTTTATGTCACTTTTAAAAAATATCTTTTGGTAAGTTTGTGAGTTAGACATTCTATTTCCATTCTTTTAGTAGTTACTCTTAATAAAAATATATACATAACCTAATAAGTTTTGAGGTAAATCAATAATTCTATTCTTCTCTTGAAATAAAACAAGGATCTTAAAATGTTTTCTCCCATCCCATCATCTGTGTTATTTTTTAGTTTATTTTAGTCCACACACACACATTTAAACCTAAATCTATCATTGTACTTTTTGGTCTTTTGTTTGTTCATTATTGGTTCTTTTACTGCACTCTTTCCTGCTACATAACTGAATTATATTTTTAAATTTTATTTGTTTATTTGTTTTTCCTCTAATCCCGTGACAGATTAGAAATTATATTTTTGTCATGTTTCAGTAAGGATCTGTAAATATAACTTTTCTCAGTCTTTGTACATCTGAATTTAAAAAAAAAAATTACCCTTACTCTTGAAAGTTCAGTTAGTTTAGTTGAGCAGACAGTTATTTTTCCTCAGCAATATAAAAATACCATTCCTTCCGGCATCTTTTGCTGATGTCAAGTCTACCATCATTCCCTAGTGGATGGACTATACTTTCTCTGGTTTCTTCTACAAATTTTTAAAATTCATCTTTGATAATCTAAAGCTTAACCATGGTTAAGTCTAGGTGTAGATTTTTCAGAAAATTACTGTACTAAAGACTATCTGCTCCTTGAGTATGAAGATTCGTGTTTTATTTTTCATTTTCGGAATATTGTTTCTCTCCTAATTTCTCATTCTAGAGAGAATACGTATTAGAGTTATTAAACATATGTTGGAGATTTTCATTCCATCCTCAATGTTTCTTCTTTTTAATGTAATTTATTTATTTACCAATGAGCTTATAATTAATAAATTCAGGAATAACATGCATACAGTATGCTAGGTACCATCTTACTGCACCATATACATATCTATATATCTACATATCTATCCTCTATCCATCTATATATTTATTTTGCATATAAGGTTAATTTCTCAGATCTGTTTTCACATTTACTAATTTCTTCCTCTTTATTTGTATTTAATACACTGGATAAAGTTTATATATTGAGCTTTTTGATCAATTATTATCGCTTTCATTTCTAGGATTTTCATTTTATTCTTTTTCAAAACTGCTGCTTCTCTTTTAGATGTTATCCTTATGATTTTTATCTTGTCTTTATTTATATATTTTAACATTTAAAGCAAATTTGTTTTCACATTGTCCTGTGATCTATTGGTTTTAGCATATAAATTCTCATTTGTTGAGACTCCTGGCTCTGGACAGGTACAGTGGCTCATGTCTGTAATCCCAGCACTTCGGGAGACTGTGGTGGGAGGATCACTTGAGCCCAGGAGTTTGAGATCAGCTGGGGCAGCACAGTGAGACCCCCACCTGCATTTATTAATATATATATAAATAATATTAATAATATATAATTTAAAAGACCCTCCTGGCTCTAACAAGGTCTGTTTTCTTGAGTGTTTCAAATTTCAGACTTTGAACATATCTTCAGAGGAAATTGCTTTCCAAAGATATGTCATGGTTCAGGATTGTGAAGTTATCACTCTGGTGGTTTATGTTTACCTCTGCCAGGTCCAGTGGTCTCTCAACTAGTTTTTACAATAATTTCTTGACTTCAGATTTTTAAAAATCAAGCTTGATATGTTAATTCAACCCAATATTCACATAGTATTGGTTTAGATTTTTCCAAGATTATTAGTTTTCGACCATGACTTAGGACAGGCAGCCCATTTTTCTCCCTAAATCTCCATTCCAATGGAAAGAACTTTTATAGTCCCTTCTAGGCTCTCAGTTTTAAGTTGACATTGAAATTCTAGCTTCCCATGCCACCAGGCCTGCAAACTCAACTTCTGCCTTACTTCTCAACTCTCTACTCTTAGGTTAAAACCTCAATAATTTAGGAGACTATCCAGGCTCAGTAACTTTATGGGCCATTTGGCATAAGCTCCCATTCACTGCTCAAGTTTTGGATTGACTTTCTTCATTTCTGGTACCATGTAGTTTTCTTTTTTTGTTTCAAACTGAGATATGTATCTGCCTGTTTTCAGGGTTGTTATATGTATTCAGCAGCGCAGTGTTTGGAGCAAGTGGTTGGGGAAGTTAACCAACCATGTTGACCAAAAATTTCAGTTTTATCTATATGATACCACCTAGCTAATTTGACTTTCTTTGTATTCTGTTTGCTTAATTTTGTTTCCATTAAATAAACCAATGGATCACATAAACTGTCCAAAAAAATGCAGCCTTGAATCTTGTTGCTCTGTCTTTACATGTCACAGTTGTCACAGACAGCAAATTCCTGGAGAACAGGCACTGCACTACATGTAGGCATGCATTAGCATCACTGGAAAATGAAAATAAACAGAGTAGCATGCATGGAGTATCAGAGGATCACATTTGCCAGGAAAAATATCTTTTTCTAAGTTAGCAGCTTTCTTTTTGGCAATTCTATTTTGTGGATTCAGACTCAAAATGCAGCTTTCTTTTCGTCTGGCAGTGGTGGTCATTGGTGTCTTCACATTATTACACTGTTACTTTAGAATAAACGGGAAGTTTTGCTACCACTTTTGCTTGCTGTGACCAAATTTCAAGAAATTGGAGGGTCCTTTGGCACCAGCCCTTACCTGCAGTTGGTTGACTTAATACTTGGTTAAATGTCATTCTCAAGCCTGAAATATAATAATGAGAAATTTTTCTCCTCTTTTCTTTTTGTGAGGATGAGGGGTAGAATTATGAACTATAAAACTGAAGTGACAGGAAGGTGCTAGGAGAAATGTTCAAAACATTGATGTGATTTATGAACATGTGGCAAACAGATGTGGTGGAGTTACAGGGACCCCCATCTCCTTTTATAAATTTGGATCACATTTGTGTCTTTCTCATACCACCACCACCCCCAGGTTCATAATATGCTTTATTAAAATTCTCTGCGGGGTATATGGATGATTAATAATTGTTGATGACAGAAATTTGGTTTTGGTAAGCTGCACAGTGAAAGATAAATACAACAGGGCTATTTTAACCTCTGTATATTATGCTTATTAGAATGAGGCTTCTCTGTAAGATGGTCTCTGTTGAGTTTGTGTGTGATTTATGGAAATGTCACCAATGACCCTGGTTCTGGAAGAACTCTTAAAATCTCTTTTGTTGTAATCATCACTTGAGTTTCAGTTGTCACTAGGGAAAATCATTTTTGGAAAAAACATAATCAAGAGTGGTTAACATATGCTTCAAATAAAATAAACATTGGTTAGCTATTTAGGAATAAAATACAAAGAAAACCCTGAAATATGTATTAGAAATAAAAATTTATTTGTAACCAAATCTAAATGCATTGTGGTAGAGAAGTCCATGGATAGGAAAACACTGGAATATTGATTTTTTATTCTCTTCCCGACTCTGATATATCTAACATATCTGGAACCTTTAGACAAGCCATTTAATTCTTTCTACCTTTGTTGGTAGAGCAAGTGCTCTGCAATTAGTATCTCTAATATAGTTTGAAATAAAATTTTTAATAAAACAACAAATGTTAATGAGCATTGCCTCTGTATGGCAAGGAACTCCAATAGTACAAATGTGTTTATAGGAAAGAATTGGTATTTCTCTTGTCCTTCCCAATTCCTCAGTATCATTTGTCTAAAAGCAACCACTATTAGTTTGAAATCATTAAATAAAAGTCCTAATATTATAAGTTAATCTTTCAAATAGGAATGTTAAAATTTATCACAAATTACAATACAAATTTAGTATTCTGTACTTTACACAGTGAGTTAAAATTGGTTATTTGAAAAGCTGGTAATTATAACAATATCACATAACTCCCACCTCATTCAAATGATATATTTGAAAAAGATAAAGGAAAATATTTTTTATATAATCAAAATAATGCTAGATGCTTCATGATTACTGACCTGGTGAATTTTTGCTTTGGGCTGGGACTTCTGTCAGTTTTCTAAACTCAATTTCTCCTAAGCAAGAATATGGCTGGCAGTTGTCTGGAAGTCACAAAGAATGATTGCTGGATAGGGGCCTCCTACAAAATGCTACAAAAATCGGCATGAGGCAAGTCTTTATTTAATGTGTGGGGTTAAAGGAGAAAAAGAATCAAGAACTCCCATGCTTTACTTCATGCCCTCATTTTTCATTCAATTAGGGTAAATTATAAAACCAGTAACAAAAAATGAAAACACACACGGTAACAATATCATAATGCATTTGAGAAATAATGCAGAAGATGGACTTAACCACCTCAAAAAAATTTGGGAAATGATTCAGGGGTCTAAATGGAAGTCTGGAATTTTGATTACTTAGACAACTTTCCTTCAGCTCTGTTCAGATCATCAGTTTCCCTCTCACCTCTATCAGTAATGACTAGTAACTCAGTTTTATAATACCTGTCTGTTAAAGAATGATAAAAAGCTTTCCAAAGGAAAAAAAGAGTGAATGTTGTTACATTTTTCATTTCTTTAGGGTGATTTATCCTCAGTCTGAAAGTGAGTTAGGACATTTAGACTTGAATAACTGGAAAGTCTCTTGATTCTTTTCTAAATTGAAGTGTGTTGGTGGTTGACAATTGAAGACTGATATACAATTCCTGGAGTACTTTGTGGATTTGGCTTTTTAAAACCAGTTCTTAATATTCAAGCTATTTGGCAGTTGGAACTTGAATAATAGCTAGTGATTTTTAAAATGTGGAGTTTGTTCAGTTTGAAGTATATGTCCAAACTGACATATTTTCAGAAATGCAAATTACCACATTCAATTGTCCTGAGAACCAATGGAGAAGCAGTAACTTGTTTTCTCCAAATTGTGAAATAAGTTGATGTGCAAAAATTTAAAAACTAAGGAAAGCAGACTTTCCTTCACAGGTGTTATCGTCCCAATATACTCCCCATTCATTGTGGTGTGGCCCTGTAATGATATCATGTTTCAAGGTCTCACCAGTTCAAATCCAGAGCGTAAGGGAGACAGCCACAACTTCTTATATATCTTCTCAGAAAAAAAGCTAATGTTCTATTAATTCAGACTTTCAAAAATAAATTTAAATATTCTGGTATCTCATGAGTGTAGCAGTTTTGAATTACCCTAGCAAGGGAACCAGTTCAACTCTTGACTACTCTTAGCTAACACAAACAAAATAATGAATCTTTCTATCTTTCTTGAAACTAGTCAGTAAGTGTTGAAAGTACATGTAAGCCTAAATAGCATTTTTAATTAATAGGAAAAGGCAACTAGGTGACTAAGAACTTGAAACTGGGTTTATAACTCACCCGACATTCTATTCTTATCACCTACAACTTTGCTAAATAAGACCTTCATTCTGTCTTTCTTGAAGGGAGATCTAAATTAAAAATAAAAAATTTTTAAATGAAAAAGAAGGCTGGGCATGGTGGCTCATGCCTATAATCTCAGCACTTTGGGAGGCCGAGGTGGGCAGATCACTTGAGCCTAGGAGATTGAGACCTGCCTGGGCAACATTTTCCTATTTTTCTATTTTTTGTGGAGACCTCCATCTCTACAAAAATTAGTTAGATCCCAAAAATTAGATAGGCATGGTGGTGTGTTCCTCTAGTCCCAACTACTCAGGAGGTTGAGGCAGGAGAATCGCCTGAGCCTGGGGAGGTCAAGGCTGCAGTGTACCATGGTTTTGCCACTGCATTGCAACCTGGACAACAGAGTGAGACCCTGTCTCAAAATAACAACAATAAAAAAAAGAACGAAAAAGAAACCCTCCACTCATTCTTTCCTTAATTCTACAATTATTTAGCACCCTCTATGTGTTAAATATCTTGCCAGGAACTGTGTAAAGATTTTAAAACAAAGAAATAAATAAAATGAAACAACAAAAAAACACTATCTGTGACTTTTAGTAGCTCATATTGAGGAGACAGAAATATAACTACTACCTAATAAAAACGCTACACAATATGACTGCTGTAAAAGATGTATGCGTAAAATTCTATAGAAATACAGAGAAAGGAAGGACTTGCTACCCCTAGAGAAACTAGAAGTCACATAATTTCTCATGTTGGTGTTTACCAGGTGTAAGGAAAGGATGATCATGATCAGAAGGAGGGGCATGAGCAAGAATACACAGCTGTGGACGGAGATACTTGGGATCAGATATTGGTAAATATGCTTGAGTCCACATTAAAGGGGACCCTCTGTAGCATGTTAAGAAATCTGTTTATACTCAGTATAAGCAAAGAATAGTTTTTTAAGATTTCCAGGCAGTGGGACTCACATGATCAGATTTGAGTTTACACAAACCACTCAGGGCTACAAAAAAGGAATTGATGGGAGCAAGACTCTGGGGAGGAAGAATAAACAAGAGGCTATTGCATGAAAACCTGAACACACACACACACACACACACACACACACACACACACACCACCACCACCAAATGCAGTGGAATGATGAGGAAAGGTATGAAAATTAAGTTCCTCAATTCCAAGGCACTACTCTATATGTCAATCCCTGTGTCCATTCATGCCTCTCCCCTAACAAGCTCTCTCTCTGATATGGTTAGGATGTTTGTCCATGTTGAAATATGATTCCCAGTGTTGGAGGTGGGGCCAAGCGAGAGGTAATTGGATCATGGGCGCAGATTCCTCATTAATGGTTTAGCACTATCCCCTTGGTGATGAGTGAGTTCTCACTCAATTAGTTCACAGGAGATCAAGCTGTTTAAAATAGTCTGGGATCTCTCCTCTCTCTCTCTCTCTCTTGCTCCCTCACTTGCCATGTGATGTGCCTGTTCCTGCTTCTCCTTCCGCCATGAGTGGAAGCTCCCTGAAGCCTCTCTATAAGCCAAGCAGATGCCAGTGCCATGCTTACTGCACAGCCTGCAGAACCATAAGCCAATTAAACCTTTCTTTATAAATTACCCAGTCTCAGGTATTCCTTTATAGCAACACAAGCATGAACTAAAACACCCTCTACACTTTTTGCACATTCTACAAAATTCCCATTTACCTCCTTTAAAAATTGTGATATATTTCAGACATAGGAAGATGATAAGGACTAATATAATGAATACCTCTGAACCCACTACCCAGTTTAGGAGATAAAACATTAATACTGATTAATCTTTCTGTGTGGCCCTCTGTGTTGATAAATGTAGCTTCAGTTCCATGATTTTTATTACTAAGTAGTATATCATTATGTCAACATACTAAGATTTATTTATCCATGTCTTGTAAATAGACATGGATTGTTCCAGCTTTTTGATGTAATTACTTAACAGTAAGTAATACTGTTATAAAATTATTGTCTGTCACTTTCTATACAGAGAAGAGATTTTTAAGGTATAAACATAAAAGCAAAATTTTTGTCAGAGTAGTATTTTCAACTTCATTAGATACTGACAGATTGTTCTCCTAAGTGACTACACCAATTACACGCTCACCAGCAAACTAAAAAATAAAATAACATTTAAAATCGAAATAAAACAGAATCTCTTAATGTTCCACAACCTCACCAATAATCAATATTGTCAGACTTTTTAATTGTTACCAGATTGTACAGGTGTTTTAAGCCATTGAGTATTTCTTAGCTTTTGCTCTAAGGGAGATGTGAAGCCACTGGAGAATTTTGAATAGAAGAATGAAATTATCTGATTATTCTGGCCACTAGGGAACAGACTATAAGGAGAAAAGGGATGGAAGCAGCAAGACCAAATCAGTGGCTGTTATATAACCAATTCAAAATATGATGGAGAATTAAACTAGCATGGTAGCAGTGGAGGAGTGAGAACCAGAAATATATTCAGAATCTAGACATAGTTAGAAGGTGGCACATTTTGAAACTGAAGCCAATAGATTTGTTGTTGGATTGCATGCAGAATATGTAAGAGTGGACTCCAAGGTTTTGAAAGGAATAACTGACAGAATTCAGTTGCTGTTTACTAAGATGGGAAGGATTGCAAGAGGAGCAGGTTTGGAGGGAAGATCAGGAGACAGCTTTGGGCTTGATATCTTTGAGAAGACTATTAGCTATTCAACTAAAGATAGATGAGTCTAGCGTAAATATGATAGAACATATTTATAAATAGGATGCAAATAGGAGAGTTTCCTCAGGTTTTAAGCAAGTTTTCTCCTTAGACCCTTCTAAGTGACATTCTAGTTGGAAGCTCACTTAAGCTAGGGAAGATCAAGTGACAGACGGGGCTGTCTGTTTTCAAACTATCTTTACTACTTGGAGTTAACCTCAAATAAAAAGCCATTTGTCTTAACATGTAACATTTACCTTCATGCCTAGTCATCAGCATGTGCTATTAGCTCTACTAAACATGGAACCTCAAAGATTCTCTGCAAATAAGAAGGAATAATTAGCACTCCTAACCAGGTACAGTAGTTCATGCTTATAATCCCAGCACTTTGGGAGGCTGAGGCAGGAGAATTGCTTGAACCCAGGAGTTTGAGACCAGTCTGGGTGACATAGTGAGACCCTGTCTCTACAAATTTTTTAAAAATTATCTAGGTGTGGTGGCACACTCCGACCTGTAGTCCCAGCTACTTGGGAGGCTGAGGCAGGAGAATGGATTCAGCCTGGGAGTTCAAGGCTACAGTGAGCCGTGATAGGCCACTGCACTCCAGTTTGGGTGATAGAGTGAGACCCTGTCTTTTATCCCTCACCCCCTTCCCACCCTTTCCCCCTGAGTCCCCAAAGTCTGTTGTGTCATTCTTAAGCCTTTGCATCCTCATAGCTTAGCTCCCACTTATGAATAAGAACATACGATGTTTGGTTTTCCATTCCTGAGTTACTTTGCTCAGAATAATATTCTTCAATCTCATCCAGGTTGCTGCAAATGCCATTAATTCTTTCCTTTTTATGGCTGAGTAGTATTCCATCATATATATATATATGATGATATATACATCTATGTGATATATATATATATATGAGATGTAGGAGAATAAAGCTGGATCCTCATCTCTTACCTTATACAAAAATCAACTCAAGATGGATCAAGGACTTAAACCTAAGACCTGAAACTATAAAAATTCTACAAGATATCATTGGAAACACCCTTCTAGACATTGGCTTAGGCAAGGATTTCATGACCGAGAACCCAAAAGCAAATACAATATATATAGTTTCTTTCTCCACTCATTGATTCATGGGCAGTTGGGCTGCTTCCACATTTTTGCCATTGTGAATTGTGCTGCTATAAACATGTATGTGCAAGTAGCTTTTTTCATATAATTACTTCTTTTCCTCTGGCTAGATACCCAGTAGTGGGATTGCTGGATCAAATGGAGGTTCTACTTTTAGTTCTTTAAGGAACCTCCACACTGTTTTCCATAGTGGTTGCACTAGTTTACATTCCCACCAGCAGTGTAGAAGTGTTCCCTGTTCACTGCATCCATGCCAACATCTATTTTTTTTTATTTTTTTATGATGGCCATTCTTGCAGGAGTAAGATGGTGTCACATTGTGGTTTTGCATCTCCCTGATCATTAGTGATGTTGAGCATTTTTTCATGTTTGTTGGCCATTTGTTTATCTTCTTTTGAGAATTGTTTATTCATGTCATTGGCCCACTTTTTGATGGGTTTGTTTGTTTTTTCCTTGATAAAGTGTTTGAGTTTGTTGTAGATTCTGGATATGAGTCCTTTTTCAGATATATATATTGTGAAGGTTTTCTCCCACTCTGTGGGTTGTCTGTTTACTCTGCTGACTATTCCTTTTGCTGTGCAAAAGCTCTTTAATTTAATTAAGTCCCAACTATTTATCTTTGTTTTTATTGCATTTGCTTTTGGGTTCTAGGTTTGTGTGTGTATGTGTGTATATATATATATACACACACACATATATATACATATATATAAACAAATATATATATATGTATATTCTTTGTTGGATTGGGTTATTTAAAAACCTTGGCTTTGAGCTCTGAAGTTCTTTCTTCTGTTTGTTTGATTCTGTTGGTGAGACTTTGCAGAGCATTTTGCATTTCTATAAGTGCGTCCTTTGATTCCTGAAGTTTTTATTGTTTTTCATTTATACTATGTATTTCATTGTAGATTTCTCCCCTCATTTCTTGTATCATTTTTTTACTTTCTTAAATTGGTCTTTGCCTTTCTTTGGTGCCTCCTTGATTAGCTTCATAACCACCCTTTCAAATTCTTTTTCAGGTAAATCAGGGATTTCTTCTTGGTTTGTATCCACTGCTGGTGAGCTAGTGTGATTTTTTTTTTAGGGCGTTAATGAACCTTGTTTTGTCATATTACCAGAGTTGGTTTTCTGCTTACTTCTCATTTGGGTAGGCTCTGTCTGAAGGAGGGTCTAGGGTCAAGGCTGTTGTTTAGATTCTTTTGTCTTTTAGGGTGTTTCCTTGATGTAGTACTCTTCCCTTTTTTCTAGGGATGTGGCTTCCTGAGAGCTGAGCTGTAGTGATTGGTTATCTCTCTTCTGGATCTAGCCACCTAGCAAGTTTACCAGGCTCCAGGCTCTACTGGGGGTTGTCTGCACAGAGTCCTGTGATGTGAACTGTGTGTGGGCGTCTCAGCCATGGATACCAGCTCCTGCTCCAGGGAGGTGGCAGGGGGGTGAAATGGGTTCTGTAAGGGTCCTTAGTTTTGGCTGTTTAATTTACCATTTTTGCAATCACTGGCCTCCTGCCAGGAGGTGGTACTTTAAAAAGAGCATCAGCTGTGGTAGTATGGAGAGGATCAGGTTGTGGGCAGGGCCCTAGAACTCCCAAGAGTATATGCCCTTTGTCTTCACCTACCAGGGTGGATAGGCAATGACCACCAGGTTGTAGCAGGGCTAGGTGTGTCTGAGGTCCGACTCTCCTTGGGCGGGTCTTGCTGCAGCTGCTGTGGGGGATGAAGATGTGGTTCCCAGGTCAATGGAGTTATATTCCCAGAAAGCTTATGACTGCCTCTGCTGTGTCATGCAGGTTGTCAGGAAAGTAGGGGAAAGCTGGCAGTCACAGGCCTCGCCCAGCTCCCACACAACCCCAAAGGCCAATCTTACTTCCACCCTGCGCCTCACAACAGCACTGAGTCTGTTTCCAGGGAGTGGGCAAGCAGGGCTGAGAACTCGCCCCAGGCTACCCGCCTCCCAGCTGCGAAAGCAAGAAGGACTTTCCTGCTTCCCTGCCTGTGGAGTCTGCACACCAGATTCATGCCTTCCCCTGGGTTCTGGCCAGGAGTCTTCTCATTCAGTTGGAATTGTTACAAAGTTCAGCTGGAGGTTTCCTTCTCCCTGTGGCCTTTTCCCAGTACATCGGGCAGCCTGCCCCCAGGACCCCTGTAAAGCAAGGCAGAAATGGTTTCCTAGGGACCTAGAAAGCTCACAGTTTGGGGATGAGAGTTTTTAAGGATGACTTGGTGGGTGGCAGGAAGCCAGTGAGCCAGGAGTGCTGACTGGTCAGGTCGGAGATGAAATCCTAGGGAGTAGAAGCTGTCTTGTCCTGGGTCAGTTCCTGAGTGGGGTGGGGTACAAGATCAGGTGAGCCAATTTATTGATCTGCGTGGTGCCAGCTGATCCATCAAGTGCAGGGTCTGCAAAATATTTCAAGCACTGATTTTAGGAGCAGTTTAGGGAAGGTCAGAATCTTGTATCCTCCAGCTGCATGACCCCTAAACCATAATTTCTAATCTTGTGGCTTCCTACAAAGGCAGTCTAGTCCCCAGGCAAGAAGGTAATTTGCCTTGGGAAAGACCTGTTATTATCTTTGTTTTAAACTATAAACTAAGTTCCTCCCAAAGTTAGTTCAGCCTACGCCCAGGGATAAACAAGGACAGCTTGGAGGTTAGAAGAAAGATGGAGTTGGTTGGGTCAGATCTCTTTCACTGTCTCAGTTACAATTTTGCAATGATGGTTTCAAAGGTACTCAATTAACATTAGTCAACTAAGTAAAAATTATAAAATGAAAGCTACCCTCATTGAAATCAGTTTAAATATGCATTCCTCAAAATTTGTCAATAGTTGCTTGCTTTTTTTCATAATGCTTTGACTTAAAAACTGCTCTTAATATGGAATGCTCATAAACAAAATCTTTTAATGGCTTTCTACTTACACTCAGTGACTTTGTTTGGATTCTGAGGGCTTCAACAATCTAACTTCAACCTGTCTACCCATTCTTCACGCCCACTACCTTGCTTCTTCCTTTATAATTAAGACAAATTCCTTACTGACCCCAGGGCACACAACATACCTATTCTCATTGCTTGACTCAAGTTCTCCACACCAAGGGCTCTCTACCTTCCTCTAAGTTCATCTAAATCTCCCCCATCCTTTAAGGCCCAGCTCAAATTCCACCCTCTCCCTAGCTAGTTTTCCTCTATAGCTCTAGTCTTCATCTGTCCCCCTCTTCTCTGAAATCATTAAACGAGTCATTCAACAAATATATTTGGATGTTAAGTGCCCAGCTTTCTGCTAGTATGGGATAAAAATATACTTTCCCTGCTTTTTAGTAACACTGCCTAGATTTGATTTCTTTCTCTCCAATGTACCAAGCTCTTTCACCTTGGATAGTTGCTTCACCTCCTTATACCTCTATTTCCTCATTTTCAAAATGGTATAATAATACCTACCTTACTAGGTGGTTGTTATTATTAAAGAAGATAATTACTTAAAGCTTTAAGCAGAGTGCTTTATTCAGTGATATGGTTTGTGTCTGTGCATAGGCATGCACTACCACACTTAGCCAATTTTTAAATTTTTGTAGAGATGGAATCTCACTACCGAACTCCTGGACTGAAGAAATGTGAGTCAATTAAACCTCTTTCCTTTATAAATTACCCAATCTCATGTATTTATAGCAGTGCAAAAGTGGACTAATACAGATACCAGGAGTGGGGCACTGCTGTAAAGATACTTGAAAGTATGGAAGCGACTTTGGAGCAGGACAACAAGATGAGGTTGGAACAGTTTGGAGGGCTTGGAAGAAGAGAAGACAGAAAGATGTGGGAAAGTTTGGAACTTCCTAGAGACTTGTGGAATGATTTTGACCAAAATGCTGACAGTGGTATGGACAATGAAGTCCAGGCTAAGGTGGTCTCAGATGGAGATGAGGAACTTGTTGGAAACTGGAGTAAAGGTCACTCTTGCTATGCTTTAGTAAAGAGACTGGTAGCATTTTCTCCATACCCTAGAGATCTGTGGAACCTTGAACTTCAGAGAGATGATTTAGGGTATCTGGCAGAAGAAATTTTTAACCACCAAAGCATTCAAGAAGACATCTGGTTGATTCTGAAAGCAATCAGTTATATATGCTCACTAAGAGGTGGTTTGAAATTAGAAAACCCCATTTTCTGGGGAGAAATTCAAGTCAGCTGCAGAAATTTGCATGACTAATGAGGAGTCAAATGTTAATAGTCAAGACAATGGGGAAAATGTCTCCAGGGAACATCAGAGACCTTCGTGATAGCCCCTCCCATCACAGGCCCAGAGGCCTAGGAGGGAAAAATGGTTTTGTGGGCCAGCTGCTCCATTGCTGCATGCAAGAGCAGCCCTGAAACTTGGTGCCCTGCGTCCCAACCACTCCAGCTCCAGTCATGGCTAAAATGGGACAAGGCACAGCTCAGGTCATTGCTTCATAGGGTGCAAGCCCCAAGCCTTGGTGGCGTCTCATGGTGTTGGGCCTGTGAATACACAGAAGACAAAAAACTTTGAGAATCTCTGCCTAGATTTCAGAGGATGTATGGAAACGCCTGGATATCCAGGCAGAAGTCTGCAGCAGGCTGCAGCAGGGGCATAACCCTCACGGAGAACCTCTGCTAATACAGTGTGGAAGGGAAATGTGGGGTTGGAGCCCCCATACAGAGTCCCCACTGTGGCACTGACTAGCAGAGCTGTGAGAAGAGGTCCACCATCCTTCAGACCTCAGAAATGTAGATCCACTGACAACTTGCACCATGAACCTAGAAAAGCTACAGGCACTCAACACCAGCCTGTGAAGGATCTGCCCAAGGCTGTGGGAGCCCACTCCTTGCATCAGCCTGCCCTGGATGTGAGACATGAAGTCAAAGGAGATCATTTTGGAGCTGTAAGATTTAATGACTGCCCCACTGGGTTTTGGACTTGCATGGGGCCCATAGCCCCTTCATTTTGGCCAATTTCTCCCCTTTGGAATGGGAATATTTACCCAATGTCTATACCCTCATTTTAACTTGCAAGTAACTAACTTGCTTCTGATTTTACAGGCTCATAGGCAGAAGGGACTTATCTCAGATGAAACTTTGGACTTGGACTTTCGGGTTAATGCTGGAATGAGTTAAGACTCTGGGGGACTGTTGGGAAGGCATGATTGGTTTTGAAATGTGAAAAGGACACGAGATTTGGGTGAGGCCAGAGGCAGAATGATATGGGTTGGCTCTGTGTCCCCACTTAAATCCTATCTCAAATTGTAATCCCCACATGTCAAGGGAGGGGCCTGTAATCCCCAGGTGCCAAAGGAGGGAAGTGATTTGATCATGGGGGCAGTTTCCCCCATGTTGTTCTTGTGATAGCGAGTGAGTTCTCACAAGAGCTTATGGTTTTAATAGTGTTTGGCAGTTCCCACTTCGTTCACTCACTCCCTCCTGCTGCCTTGTGAAGAAGGTGCCTGCTTCCCCTTCACTTTCCACCATGATTGTAAGTATCCTGAGGCCACCCCAGCCATGTGGAACTGAGTCAAATAAACCTTTTTTTCTTTATAAATTACCCAATCTTGGGTATTTCTTTATAGCAGTGTGAAAATGGATTAATACAGTGACTAAAAGGCAAAACTTTTTTTGAATATATATCTCATTTTACTGTATATAATTTAACCAGTAAATCCTGGAGTATCACCAAAATAGAAAATTCTGGAAATAACAGCTACCTGATAAAACAGCTACCTGCTGCTTGGGAGTTTCTTTCTTTTGGTTGACATCAAGATTCACTGTATTTTTTCCAAGACCTACAAAAGGGAGATATTTCTCTGAGTTTCAGATAGAAAGCAGAATGCAGCAATTACATACAAATCAACTTACACATTTTAAATAAGTGGCCTCAGTTAGATCTCACAGATCCACATTACAAAGGATGCTTGCTGTAAGTTATTTTTAAAAAGTAAACGCTATAATAATCCTACATTTGGAATCAATTGAAATGCACAAATGCCATTAGGTTGACTTTTGAACTCCTTTGATTTGTGGCAAAGATAAGAATAAATGATGGACTAATTAATTTGTGCACAGTTTTAAAGTCTCTATATCTTGACAAGTTAACAAATATGATAAATGCTAATTTCAAGCTACCTTAAGTGCATTTAGCACTTTCAACTCTGGTCAAATTTGAGGGACTGTCATTGATACTGAGGAATGTTTTCAGCTTCTCAGTCTTCCTTGGGACTGGGGTCCCAAGTCAAGCCCTCTCTGATTGTCCATCTTGCTATAAACACTGGCTTGTGGTTATGTCTCCTAACCTTGACTGTTTGCCAGGCTGTGGCCTCATTTCCCATTCCAATCAGAGACCAGTTCCCTATTTCTAGAGCTACATGTATATACACATGTAATTTTGTTTGTGGGTTTGTGTTGCTGTCGTGAATTATAGAGAAATAAAACTAAGATGTATCATCTGCTTCCTGCTTATACTTTCTGTTAGGTTCTTCTTTATTTTCTTTAAATTTCACTCTTTGTGAACAGAAAGTTTACTTGCACAGTGAACACATATGTAAGGAAATATACATATAGAAACAAATGAGGCAGAGAGGCCACATTAACTTATTCAAAGTTATGCATGTAAAAAGAGTAGAGCCATAACGAATACACAGAACACCATACCCATTTCCAAAGAGTGTTTCTCAAAGACTACTTGCAATAGAATCTCCTCAGGCACTTGTTTAAAATGTACATTTGTGGTTTCCACCCATCTCATGGAAATCTGGAGATGGGTCCCAGAAACACTGCCCTAGTGTATCCAGAAAGTTCATAGAAATGATAGACTTTTAAATGATCAAGAAACATTGCAATAAAGGATGTGAAATCCAAATCACTTTTCCACTTGAAGCATAGTTTTATGGAAAGTGTCAGGCACCTGACAATAAGGGTTTATAGTAACAGATGTATTTTCAAGATGATTATGGCATTATGCTAAGTTGATACCAATAAATCTTTTCTACAAAGCTCAAGTCTCAGTCCAGGCTGGCAGTAAATCATTTTCCCTGGCACCACAGTTTCAAAAGGAAAGCCAGTGAGGACAATATTATGAATGTTGCTTTTTTGGCACTAGCTTTCTAAAGATTAGTTGCATTGGAATAAATTTTTGTCTCGTGACCTGTTTTTAAATTAAGAATAGAAAAATATCGTCATTCATCCGTGTAGAAATAATAAAGACTGGAAATGGTGAAGTAAACCAGAGACTAAGACATCCAAAAGGAAGACAGCTTTCTATGCATTAAATACACAGGATTCCTTTTTTTAATGAATAAAGTGATGGTATACCACATTAACATTCAATGAGGCACCAAAAAAATGTTAATTAGCAAACAGGACTTTATTAACCTGCTAGTTAGCACTAATTTAGGTTATTAAGAATTTCTAGATGGGGCACAGTGGCTAAGACCTGTAATTCTAGTACTTTGGGAGGTGGAGGGAGGCAAATTGCTTAAGCCTAGGAATTCAAGACCAGCCTGGGCAATATGGTGAAACCCCATCTCTACAAAAAAATATAAAAACTAGCACAGCATGGTGGCGTGCACAAGTGGTCTCAGCTACTCAGAAGGCTGAGGTGGAGGGATTGCTTGAGCCCGGGTGGTCAAGGCTGCAGTGAGTCAAGATCATGCCACTGCACTCCAGTCTGGGCGATAGAGTGAGACTGCCTATCTCAAAAGAAAAAAAAAAAAAAGAATTTCTAAAGGTATTTGTTTCAAAGAGAGATGATCAGACGCTTTCTTTCCTTCACTATTTCACTTTGAATCTGGTTTTAAGTAAGGCTAGAAAAAAAAGCCTACTATTTCCAAAATCTCAGTATATGTAAGTTTGTGGACTACATTCACCATTAAGGAAAGAGTGCTTCTGCAAAGACACTCAGTTTTCAAAAAAAAAAAAAAAAAAAAGAAAGAAAGAAAAGAAAAAGTAAAGTTTGAAGACAGCTGGTAGCAACAAAAGCAGACAAAGTGCCAAGTAATAAGTGATAGCTGGCATGAAGAAGAGTCAATATCAACAAGAAACAGAGGGAGGAGGGAAGATGGTCCATGGATTATAGTAAAGAAAGAACATGGTTGAGTTCAGATATTACTAATTTCAGGAAAAGGGAGAGTCTGATTTCAGGATTGATTCAGCCCCTCTGAAAAAAGCATGAGATGTGCATAATCATATAGATCTTTCATAAGATTAGGCGTAAGAGCCTCAGAGGTAAAGGAGGTTTCTTGATTAATGCTAACTGGCGATTGAAAATGAATGACCTAATTTAGAGACATCTGTAATTCTCTTTTAAGGGATGCATAGGATTAAACTATTAACTATTGGTTAATTTTAAAATTAGTTAGTTGGAGCCTGGAAGGTCGAGGCTGCAGTGAGCTGTGATTGTGTCACTGCACTCCCGCCTGGGTGACACAGTGATACCCTGTCTCCAAAAAATAAAATAAAATAATAAAACAGGCTGGGCACTGTGGTTCATGCTTGTAATGCCAGCACTTTGAGAGGCCGAGGTGGGCAGATCGCTTGAGCTCACAAGTTCGAGTCCAGCCTGGGCAACATGGTGAAAACCCCTCTCTACAAAAAATACAAAAATTAGTAGGCTTGATGGCGCATAACTATAGTCCCAGCTACTCAGGAGGCTGAAGGAGAATGACTTGAGCTTGGGAGGTAGAAGCTGCAGTGAGCCAAAACCATGCCACTGCACTCCAGCCTGGGCGATAGAGCCAGACCTTGTCACAATAAATAAATAGATAAATAATAAAATTAGTTGATCCTTGAACAACAACAAAAAAAATCCATGTATAACTTTTGACTTCCCAAAAACTTAACTACTAACAGCCTACTGTTGACCCAAAGCATACACAGTTGACCGAAAACATACACAGTTGATTAACACATATTTTGTATGTTAATGTATTATGTATTGTATTCATTCTCACAATAAAGCAGGCTAGAGAACAGAAAATGTTGTTAAGAAAACCATAAGAAAGAGAAAAATATATTTACTATTTATTAAGTGGAAGTCGATCATTGTATAGGTCTTCATCCTCACTGGGTAGGCTGAAGAGGAGGAGGAGGGGTTGGTCTTGCTGTCTCAGGGGTGGCAGAGGCAGAAGAGATCAAGGAGGTGGAAAGGGAGGCAGGAGAGGCAGGCACACTTGGTGCAACTTTTATTGAAAAAAATCTGCGTATACGTGAAGCTGCGCAGTTCAAACTCTTGTTTCAAGGGTCCACTGTGTAATCATTTTTTTTACTTTTTAACAAATAGCCTTTCCAAATGGGTAACAGAATTGTACCCCATCCTGACAAGTTGGGGGTGCATGAGAGGGAGAGGAGGACGCAGCCCTTCCTGGCTCACCTGGGAAGTCTCTAGCTGGGCTTATCCAGTCAGCATGGAAAGGGCAGGCGACAGGCCACCCAGGGTAGAATACAATAGTTGGTTTTGATTAAAGGCTTTATGTATGAAAGAGGTGACAGCAAGGGTGGAAACAGTCAAATAACCTGTCTGTTCATGCTAATTCTGCCACCAGAGGCACCAAGAGCGGGCAGGAATTAAAAATGAAAATATATTGTAGTCTGTCAAGCCCTCACAGCTCCACTAACTCACATGGGTGCCTAAAATAGTGGTACTGTCCCAGCCCTTGTGTATTCTCTCTTTGGGGTAGCTTTCTATATTTCTTTTAATTGGATACTGCCTGTCATAGACACTCCAGGGAAATATGAAAAAAAGACAACTGCTGTAACCTGTATATAACATATGAAGACTTTCTATAGCAAAGATTCTATTGGAGAATCAGTTTATAACCCTCACTACCCACTCAGAGCAGGGCAATCAGACTTTCCTTCCCCCATAAGCACCAATCTGTCCTTTTCAATTTCAGTGCCACTATTGATGCTCATTTTAATGTGATTTTCTCTAAAGAAAATGCTAGAAGAGTGGCATATTATGGGATCTTCCACAGGGCCTGATGGTGTAGGAAAAGATGGTGTCTGGTCTTGATGGTAGTAGTCAAAACTCAGAACAGGAGTGTGACATCCCAAACAGGAAACCGCTCTTGTCTAAGGACCAGCCACTAATGATTAATCCAGATTTGCTCTTGGCACCACAAGATTGCTCTTCTGGTCTTGTTTTGTTCAGGACATCCCTGACAGACTTGGTGTTTCCTGTGGAAAATCCTGAGATAGCATTTCTTCAGGGCAAGTGGTAATTAATTAACCTGTTTTCTTTCATTCAGATTGTTCTTCATTCCTAAGGACTAAGGTGCCCACCTTACTATTTTAATATTTAGACTGAGTATCTGTATTTGGAATGCCTACACTTTCAGCTTTTTAAAATAATTTGCTAATATATCTGATTTTCAAAAAAGAAGTTATCTAGTGTATATAATTGACATATTTTTCAATTTACTCAGCAATATTTTAAGCATGTATTTTTGACTGTACATCCTGATGACAATTCACTATGGCTGCCCTGATGTCAAATCAATTCTTACATTGAAACCAGTCATATTAAATTATGTTAGATATTGTTTTGTGATTGATATTTAAATATTTGTTTCCATTTTGTATTTAAACAAGAATATGCTCACAAAAAGTAAGAGATAAATAAAAATTATAAATGTTAATGAATATATGTATGAAAATCAATGTTACTATTTTTCATAAAGAATAAATGAGTACAGGAAAGATATTTTAATGGCTTTTAGCATGAACTTTACAGTCAAACTGATCCCCCCAGCTGTGCTGAGTACTGTGTGTCCCCTGACCCATTTAAATCCCCAATTTTTAAAATCTGGGAAATAATAGTACCGTCTCTGAGTGTATGGTGGGGATTAGATAAAATAACATTTGTAAAGTTGTAAGCATAGTGCTTAACATATAGTGATAATACCTGGGAGTTATTAGACACTATGTTGATACTTATATCTTTGTTTTTTGTTTGTTTGTTTTGTTTTTTTTTTGAGATGAGTCTTGCTCTGTCACCCAGGCTGGAGTGCAGTGGTGCGATCTCAGCTCACTGAAACCTCCACCTCCCAGGTTCAAGCAATTTTCCTGCCTCAGCCTCCAAAGTAGCTGGGACTACAGGCGTGTGCCACTACGCCTGGCTAATTTTTGTATTTTTTTGGTAGAGATGGGGTTTCACCATGTTGACCAGGCTGGTCTCGAACTCCTGACCTCAAATGATCTGCCCTCTTCAGCCTCCCAAAGTGCTGGGATTACAGGCGTGAGCCACGTGACACCCAGCCTATGTCTTTGTTTTTTAGTGTTGGAACTCTTGAAAAGCCAGGTTATTAATTAAGTATAAAATCTCTTCCTTAGGTTAGTTAGAGTTGAAAAATATTATATTCTGGAAACCAATAGATCTAATTATAATCAATTGGGGGAAAGTACTTAAACCATTTATGATAGTAGAATCAAACTTAAAATCCATTATGCCCCAAATCACACCCCTCTTCTTCACATTCCTACCCCAAATCTGCTCTGCTCACTATATTCCTCTTTTCAGTCAACAGTAAATTCATCGTTCCAGGTGCTCAAACTCAAAACATCAGTGTTATCCTTGACTCTTCTCTCTCCCTTCACATGTCTCATCCAATCCATCTACAAATCCTGATAGTTCTTTCTTCAAGATATTGGACGACTTATTTCCACATCCTCCACTATTTCACCCTGGTCTAATCTTAAACATTTTTTAAAAAATCAAACTTCACTTTGATTTACATTCCTTTTAATATAAATAAGTATACAAATATTCATTACTGTTTTTTCCAGTTTGCATTTTATATTTTGGGCATGACCTTCCAAAACTTCTCTATAGGTATTTTTTAAATAAAATAAACCTCAAAATAAAGAATGCAAATTATTTTACTGGTCTTCATTCAGTAATGCAGTTAAAACATATCACAAAACCTCTACTCAAATAAATCATGGTGTAAAAATGCAGTAACTGCAAACCTTTAAATTGTCATTTAATTATCAGTGTTTATCAGTACAAGTTGTATTGCATTAAACTAGCAAGTCTTGTGTCATTAACTGTGGGAGGACTCTGTACCTTGTCAGCATCATTTCTATATCTTTTTTGTTTCACTGTTTGCTTTTATTCTATTGGGGAATTATTAGGGCCATGAAAATGAAGCGTCAAAGAGTAGAAAGAAGACATGTGTTACTTGGCCTTTTGCACTGATCCTCACTAACCCATGTTTTCATGAGCACCAGATTCACCAAGTTTTCAAAGAGGAACAGCAAGTGTTTGATGATGAAGGAAGTTTGGATTTAATTTTCACTTTGAGACACATGGATATTATTCCCTGAAAAAATGTTGGCATTTTGAAGATGTTCAAGTGCTCTTTCTCCAGAAGCTACCAACGACTTTAACTGTATCTGAGGCTCCGGTGGCTCTGAGTGCTGTCAAAGCAGAGATGTTAGAAACCAGCTGCCTCCTTCATTCATCCTGTAAGATCAGACAAAGGTGTTGCTGGACTTTCCTGCCACCCAATCCTTGAAGCAGCAACTAGCACACAGAATTTGACCTTACAGAAAAGTGATTCAAATTATATGGAGCAAAATAACAGGCAGCAATAAGAAATATAACTGGTCATGCACTTTCCATGCACCCAGGACTATTTCAACCATATCTCATGTATTATTTCATTTCATCCCTAAAATATAAACAAGCAAACAGTTGTGAGCTTTCTCCAGGTGAATAGCTGCAAGTAGAGTTACGAAGAACACCCTAAATCTTCAGGGTAGCTCAAAGCTACCTTGCAGACAAATATAGAAAAAAACTTAAGGTAGGAGCTTTATAACTACAGTCAATTGTGGATAGAAAATCCTTCATTGATAAGTCATAGCAGCACATTGAATAAACATTGAGTCCAAGATACTCCATGGGTATGACCCAGAAGTGGCGATAATCTTGTCCTCACCATTGCTAAAATTGTTTCCTAACTTTATCCTTATTTGTCACATCAGAAATTTGAGATGTACTGGATTTTTAAAAAGAATTCCTGCATTATTTAACATTTGTCCTTTTCCATTTTTTATGTATATATTTTATTTTCTTGGCCAAGAAAAAATTTTTCTGGGTAACTTTTTCTCTACTATTATAACCAACATTTTAATATTTTCCCCCTAGAGTTGGAACAATGACTGAGGTACCACAGATATTTCTTATATTCATTCCAGGGAAGGAAAAAGTTTAAACTCAAGTAGCTGCTGTTTATCACTAGCTCAGGTGGTGGAAGGAAAATATCACCCCTTACTAAGTGTCTCTTCATCACCTTTCCATCTTTCCTTTGCACGTTTTCTCAGTTCAGTCTTTGAAGTGGTATCTACTAACAGAGAGTTCAGATGATGGCCATTGCATGGTTCTTCTTCCTAAGACCCAAGTTAGCTAAACCACAAACTTGAAGTGAAATAAGCAATCTGAAATCTAAGCATGATATTCTGTGCTTATTTGCTGATTCTAGTAGCCTTTTATCACCTTCTTTTGGCTCTCACACCCTGTTGTCTTTCAAATGATCACTCGTTAGCCCTCCAAGCAGTTTATGCACTTCAGAAAATAGGACACTACCTCATATTTATGAATGACAAATGTGGCTTAGGCCTAAACTAATTAGCATTAGTCTGGTTTGTAATTGTTTCAGAGAACAGCATGACCTAATTTAGTGCAATAAGAGTGAAGCCTGAGATTGTAAATCAATGGTTGAGGGAGTGAGCCAAATGTAGTATGTTAATGAGAAGCAAGTAGCTTTGAGATCTGTTGGCAACAATTTTGGAACAATCAGGGAGAATCTTCTGAGAATTGGTCTGAGCTTTGGGGGGTTGCTTCTTACACAGCATAATCGCAGTGCAAACCTAATTAATACACCAAAGTTAGTAACAGATCAGGTTACAGGTATCTGAGGTCAAGCCTCCTGACCTACCCTCATGTTAGAATATTATCAGCAAAAAGTAAGATAGATGTACCAAAGCAGGGTAATGACATTCTTAGTGCTAAAAGAAACAAATTCTCTTCCTGCTAGGTTGCTAAGCTTGGAAAAATTGAACCTGGAACCAGTGACCATCTTCCCAGCCATAGTAAAAAGCCTGTTTGCAGAATGAAGCTGCACAGAGACAAACCATGATGAAAGACAGGTAGAGTTAGTGAGAGAGACAGAGAGAGAGAGAGAGCAAAAAGCAATAAGGCATTGGGTGCAGTGGCTTGTATCTGTAATCCCAGTGACTGGGGAGCCTGAGGCAGGAGGATCACTTGAGCCCAGGAGTTTGAGGCTGCAGTGAGCAATAATGATGCCACTGCACTCCAGCCTGGATGACAGAGTGAGACTCAGTGTGTAAAATAATTAAATTGAAATAATAATTTGTTTAAAAAAAGTGAAAAAGCAAAACTGAAAGAGCATGAGTATAAGAGAAAGCAGGACGGAATGAGCAAGGAAAAGAGAGAAAAAGAAATGGGCCAGGTGCCGTGGCTCATGGCTTTAATCCTCACACTTTGGGAGGCTGAGGCGGGTGGATCACCTGAGGTCAGGTGTTCGAGACCAGCCTGGCCAACACAGCAAAACCCTTTCTCTACTAAATACAAAAATTAGCTGGGCTTGGTGGTGGGTGCCTATAATCCCAGCTATTCTGGAGGCAGAGGCAGGAGAATCACTTGAACCTGGGGGGCAGAGGTTGCCATGACCTGAGATCACACCACTTCACTCTAGCGTGGGTGAAAGAGCGAAACTCCGTCTCAAAAAAATAAAAATGAATTAGAAAAATTAGTTTTACATAGATAAAAATTTAACTTTTGCAGATGCACATTTTAGGTAACACTGACTCTTTGGCAACCATTTTTCAAATATGACATAATGACAGAAGTTATATATTTATTTTTTCAGCAATTAATCAGTGCCAGATACTGTTAGATGCTCTCATTAAAAATCTGTAAGTCAATGTAGACGTTAGGATTGTTACGATGAAAATAATTAACATGTAAAAAATACAATGTACTGTGTAAGAGCTGTTATATATAGAGAGATAATAAGTGCTTTGGGAATACAAAAGAGAGAGAAATTAACTCTGCAAGTAAATGGGAATAAGGAAGCACATGGAAAAGAGTTTTCTTTAGAAGTAGGAAGAAAACAAAGGAAAATCAAAGTTGCCTGGTAAATAAATTATGAATGAGGACAAGTGAAAGGTTTACGTTGGTATCAGAGGCTTTAAATTTATATAAATTGGATTAATGTACTAGCCCTGATTACCAACATCCTGTGTGCTTAAACAGGAAAATTAAAACCTGCATTCAAATGTCTGCTACTAATATAACTTATGATTTTCTTCAGTCTTTTCATTTTAGTTAAATATTTAAATTATGCAAAACATAATTTTGTATTGTGGAATGGTCAGACTATGGAGTTTCCTAAATTCAAAAAGATCTCGTTTAAATCTTGCTTCTACCATTTTACTAGCTTTATGGCCTTGAAAAAATATCGTTTGAGTTATCTCAGTTTCCTTTTTTTTTTTTTTATTTTATTTTCATAGAGATGGGGTCTCAGTGTATTGTCCAGGCTGGTCTGCAACTCCTGAGCTTAAGTGATCCTCTCACTTCGGCCTCCCAAATTGCTGGGATTACAGGCATGAGCCACCATGGCTAGCCTGTTTTCTCATTTGTAAGATAAAAGAAATATCCTTACTTCTACAGTTATGGTGTATACATTGATTAGCACAGTGTCCATGGCCTGGTTAAACAACCAATAAATGGTAGTTGTTAATATGAGGGAAGAGAAGAAGAGGTTTTTATTTGTTTATTGGTTTATTTTTGTAGCAAGAGCAATGGGATTCCGAATGGATAGAAGGCATCAAAGGCACACTTTGCCTTTTCTATGCTTTTGCTTAGGACAAAATGTAGATTTCAACAACACTGTGGCAGGCAATGGTGGAGATGAGGTGCAAATGTATCCCCATGTGTCCAGTGTTTCTGGTGAAATAAAGATCACATGTAGTATATTAACATTGCATCAACATTTGATCTCTTCAGATGATTTTTTTCTGGATTTTTGTTTTTACCGACTATAACTTCTCTTCTTATGACTAGTACTTAGAGAGATAGGCAAGGGAACTGCACAGGCACTTCGGGCAAATGAGAAGTTTATCTTAAAGGTGAATATTTACAAATTCTGTATCCTGGACTACTTAGCAAAGCCATATTTACCAGATCCTGTTTTGAGAGCAGTTTATGGCTGACACTTAAAAGGATTTTTTAAAATCCTTTAAAAATACATATACAATGAGTACAAACTGAGCCAGAGTGCTATTTTTTGTGTGTTTTATCAGCATAATAACATTCCTCAGCTGTTCATTTCAACGGGACAATAGGGCCTTAACCATCTCGATATGTGCCGGACTCTTCCACAGGGCAGTACACTGTGCTGCCTACATTGTGGACAAAATAGGGATGTTCTTAAAGTTTCTTCACTTTGCTTAGACCAAATATAAGGCCACACCCTTGAAATGGGTTAGAGTAAAATTGCATTTCAATTTCTATTTTTTCCAAAATCTAGTTTATGTAGTTAATTGATGAAAAGTACTGTATTTTCTGATCAGATATATTAGCTATAAACCTTAAGGACATTTTTCTGCTGCTAATGTAATTACATTACATTAACAGCATTCAACTCTATTTTCAACACTGAAGATTTCACCCACAAAGCATGCTGAAGAAAAGTGCCAGGCCATGAGGCAGTTTAATGAAACTACTTCTGTTTTTCACCCTGACTGTAAAAGTGTAAATGCCCATGCTCTCTGGGGCATTCCAATTCTGAAAGGCAGTTTTTTTTCTTGTTTTTCAGTTTTCAGTGTATAGTAGTATACTACCATGAGACTATTTACGAAACTTCTGACTTAGCAGTTTTAAAACCAACGTTTATCTTTCAAATATGAAATACTCAAATATTGCTTTGTGTACTTGACAGGGTTGGTCTATGCACTGCAACCATACCAAAATGTTTTTGGTTCCTTCATGCTTCCTGTTGGCCTCACGCTTCACTCATGCTGACCTGCTGGGAACCCTCTTCCTGCCCATGGCTTTTCAACTCTTATTCACTATCCAGGGTTCAGTTCAGTTATTTCTTCCTCCAGGAAGCCTTCCCTGATGCCTCAATTCTGAATTAGATGGCATAGATTCCTGTACGTGCCTTATGCATTGTAGTTGCCTCTCTATTTAGCTGAATTCTCCACTAGACTGAGTTTTCTGAGATCAGAGACACTGTTTCATTTACAGAGTGTATTTAGAGCTGGAAGGGACACAGTTGCTTTTCAATAAGTATTTGTTAGGGTGTATTTTATTTTTGTTAGTATTTATTCTTCTTTTTGCCTAAAGGTCAGTATATGTTCCCCTCACCCATTAACTTTGGGTATGGCCCTACTGTTTGGTTTAATCAATGGGAAGTGAGCAGATCTGACCTGCGGCATGCCTGGGCAGAAGATTGAGATGCACTTGCATGGTCTGACATTCCTCCTGTTCTTCCTGCTTCCCACAGTCAGAGAAACATGTTTCCATTAGTGGCTACTCCTCAGACTCAGTTCAGACAGTGAAGACACATAATGCAAGCTGAGCCAAAAAGAGCCCAACAGAGTCCAGTAACATGAACAACAAACTATTTGGTGCTGTAAGTTGCTGACATTTGGAGATTTGTTGCCACAACATAAGTTGACTAATAAATTAGTACATAGAAATAAGGTACTACTGTAACAACAACAACTCAAAAAAATCAACAAAACTAAAATATATGATATTCACACCATGGCTGTTATAGAAGCCCAGATGTTTCATGAGGCTGGAAAAATGACAACGTATACCTGTACTATGCAATGGTGAAAATTTTAATAAAACTGTCACCTGAGATAACTTGAAAGGCAAAGAAATTTCAAGACAGAATGTTAGTAGCCCAAAATTGCTTTTTACACTCTATACGAAAGAGGAACTCAAAAGAATTGGCCTGTTTGCAAATGAGAATGGAAGGCAAAAGGAGAGTCTAAAATCCAGAGACAGAATTGAAAGATACAAGTGTTTCTCATCTCTAGTCAGAGAACTATTTTCAAATTATGACACAATTTCAGTGCAAAGACCAAGACAGGGCATGGCTGGTTGTTTTCTGGTTATGTGTACATTTCCGTACATGAAAAAATTTTAATGATTTTTACTGAATTTGAAGCACATCAGAAATTTAGCAACTTGAACAAATTCTGAATATGAAAGTACCAGAGTAATATGTGAGCAATTTTAAGGATAATGTCAAATAGCATTTAAAGGAAATATTGGGAGAAGTGGAAACTTTCATTATCTATTAGCGAGAGCATAGAATTCAAAGAGGTGAGGGGAAAAGTAAATAAATGAAATTTTTAAAAGAAAAAAGAAAATGAGCAATTATGCAAAGTTAATTGCAAAGTGCCTATGAAAACATTTTTAGCATCCCTCACAATACAAAGTTAATCTTTTCATCTTATTAAGGAAAGTATACCCAATTAATAATCATAACATCAATAATAATAAAGACCCAATCTTGGAGACAAAGAACAAATAAAGACTGTAATCACCACACCATTTGTTAAGACCTCTGATTCCTTTAAAGTGGTCCCCAGTAAATCATTTCACTTGTACAGCATTGCTCAGGGTAAAGAGAATGTAGATTTGGCCCAATGGAAGCAAATAGAGTCCAAATTACTTGTAATTTAACCTAGAGGAAAGTCTTCTAATCATGGATCCGGCTATTGGCAGGAGGAGCTAACAAGAAACAAAGATATTAAAGAAACCAACAATGTTTTTCAAAGATTTGCAGTACCCAAAGTGCTACCAGCTTGAATGAAACAGCTTATGACTGAGCAGTATAACTACCCTCGAGCCCTCGACTTTCTGTGAGCAGACTGAATAGCTACTCATCTTCTAAGAAGTGCATTTTCTCCTGAAAAGGATATTGGAAAGAAAGGCCCACCCAGAAGGTGATACCAAGAGCCATGAAAAATCATGGACTCTAAAGCTACCTCCAGAAAACAAAACTGAGTATTGATGAAGCAGTTTCCTACTCCCAGGTTAGTGGACCCACTAAAAATTGCTCAACGGGACTCCAGAATTGCTGAGGACCCAGTGATTGCTGGATTTTCCCATCCTTCCTGTTTCTAAATGGGACTTTATTGTGGGTTCCCTCATTTTATGTTGCATATATGTAGTGCAAATAACAAGTCTTTTAGTTTATAGGACTTCGGAATAGGAATTTTCACCCTTGCATAGCTACATTTGGGCATGAGGTATTATCAAGATCCTGGATTTCAAGTTAGATCCTGTGATTGGATGTGACTTTGGATCTTTGGGATAAAGTGATTATATTTTGCTTACAGGAAGGAAGTGAACATTTGTTAAGAAAAAAAGGCTGTGGTATATTTCACTACTTCACAAATACTCGTTCCCTCCTTACCTTTGCCATCCTTCATTATGAGCAAAATCTGTTTTCCTGTCCCACTGACTTTGGCCTAGATCATATTACTTTCTTTGGCCACTAGAATATCTGAGTAGAAGTTTTAAATGTGCTTGCATATTTCACTCAGCATAGTACTCACTCCCTTGATTTTGCCCTGCAGAATGAGAACAGCTTGTCCAAGACAGTGGCTTACTCCTATGCCTGCGCTATGGAATAAAAAGATACTTCTCATGAAGCCAAGGTCTAACTCAACCAAGCTCAGCTAGACTGGGCAGAGCTACCACCCTCTCAAACTTGAGCAAGTAATGTGTTTGTTGTTATAAGTCACAGAGATATTAGGGTTGTTTATTACTACAGAAAAAGCTGGCTAACCCAAGTTTTGAATGAATTTGTTATGGAAAATAAAAAAGGAAGAATTATAATGTTTATAAAAATGTGTGGTTTAGGTAAGAAACCAATTAAGGGTCTGAATGTACATAACTAAATAAATTCTTAATCAGAATTACTTGTAGGTGGAATTTATGGAGCAACTAGTTCAGCTGCTTGGTTATTTGGCTACTTAGGCAGCAGTTTCAACCTAAAACCAAAAGGAGTGACCCTAGACTTAGTGGGATACAGAAGATTTTGATAGGCTGTTCGGATACTTTTCCTTTCTTTAAGGAAAATAAAACAAAAAAAAAATAAAAAGCCCAACTAATTAAGAAGTATCTATAGACCCAAAATCTAAAAGAAATACCAGTATACATTAGAAGATGGATAATTGATTCCAAAGATGTTGATACTTAAAGAGCCCTGCAGATTTAAAAAAAAAAAAAAAAAGAATTGCCAACATTGAATGATTGAGATCGACTGCTTAATGCATACAACTTAAGTCTTAAGAAGTGGCACTTGGCACGGAACTCAATTATATATTGTTTGTTCTTTGACTTTTCTTCATCCTGTAGTAGAGATTACTTTTTAGGTGGAAAAATGGCAAAGGAGTTATACTTAGAAATATATTTTGAATGGTATCCATGCATTACTGAGAGAAGAACTGAATTGATGGATGTTGTGGCAAAACCCCAGGGGATTATGAGTTCCAGGAGTTAATTAGAAACTCCACATGCAGAAGGAAGTGTCTCAATAGCCTTACGTAGGAAGGTCTATCATCTGACTGCAGGGCTGACTAACCTCATCATTCATCTTTCTAAATGATTTTGCAATTGTGGGTGCTAGCATCATCAGTTATTTTAAAATTCTTGAAAGACATGGTTATAAGTACTGGTCCCATCTCATGAATTGCTAGTTTTGTGAACTTGTAAATAATTCATCATATTCATAAAAATAATAGAAATGAAGAGATTGACATATATATGTCCACAACTGTCCTTGTTAAAGAATTAATGTATTGAAATGTCAGTGAATCCACTTACTGAATAAGTATGTATTGAGTACCAATTGTATGCCAATCTGTTTACTACTGAAGAGTATTTTAAAAAGGACCATCTACTCCAGGAGCTCGTAATGTGACAAGTCTGTCAAGAATCATGCTTGTGAAATAATTAACTAATACACTCATGGTGGTAAATAATTCTTGTGTTAAAAAGAATGTTTCTGGAAATAAAGTCTTTGGACACTTGGGGACAGATAAATAAAAGGAGGGCTAGATAGAAATCTTTACAATCTCATAGGGAAGTTTGACTTAAGAAGAATTTGTTCTTACAGATAAGTGAGATCTAAGAGCCAGAACGAAGGTATAGACATAGGTAAGCAGTAAAAGAGAGTAACAACATTAGTATCTTAAGGCGACTAAATTGCTGAGAGACTTAGTGCTAAAGGATATGTAAATTGTGTGACATATTTATACTTGAAAACTTCTGCATGCTTCAGAGACAGTGGTGTTACAGAGGCTATGGCTAGCACAAGGAGGATGAGGATAAGTCTGTCTGTTGGGGTCACAGGGGCTCTAGGATCTTTGGTATCTTTTACTAGCTCAGTGGATATCACAGTCAGCTAAAAAGAAGCATTGCTGGGACATTAAGGACTTGCCTTGATTTGAGGAGTTTGAGTACGTTCTGGTTGAGAAGTACCAGACTATGAGATCCCATTGTATGCATGAAAATAATAAGTTTCATGAACATACATTGTCCATGACTTCACTGACATGGAATACATTCTTTATTTGCTTGAATGGGTAATACATTTGTAGGTACTAGTAGCCTTTGGTTCTAGAGAGAGCACAGCCAAGAGATTCTGTAGGCCAATAGCTTTCCACATTTGTTACTGTGATCCAAAGTAAGAAATACACTTTAAGTCACAATCCAATACACATATTCATAACTATGTCTATATTAATATATACTAAGCATTTAAAATTGTTATAAAACCATACTCACTTTATATTTATCTGACTAGGAGTTAGGTGGTACTTACAGTTTACTGTAGTTGTGGAGTTAAGAGGCTGACATTTCCTTTACTGTCTTTGCTTTTGCCTCCACTGTTGTCTTTGAGTTTTCATAGAGACTCCTTCTGTAGTGCCTGAGGCTTACAGTTCTTTGAGCTGTAATCCCCAAGGAGGAAAAGCATTTGAGTCCTATGATTAAGTCTATCTTACAGTGAGCTTGAGTTGGGTGTTTCTTTCCCCCATGTAGGTTATGATTTAGAAAAACCCCAGCCAGTTAGGATCTGGTAAATAGTTTCCCTTGAGGGTAGGCCTTGTTAAGAGGAACAGAGTACTCTGAATGTATTTTAAAACAATTACCCTTCCCTCTTCCTGCCTGAGGGGATTTTTCTTCCATTTTTACAATGAGAACATAGTAGGGCTCCTAGAGGTAAAACTCACAAATGTGTGGAAGTCTCCTTAACATTGGATGCTTGAAATTCTTAACTCAAACTAGTCTGTACAGAACAGCCAGCAATTCATCAATTACAGTATAAAATATACCTGTCAATAATGGCTCCAGCTTCCAGCTTCTCCTGTTGAGTTTCTGCTCCTGGTAAACTGTGATTCTCTATATTCACCTGTCTGTCCCTTTAGTTTTGGGGGGAAGCAATTTACCTTTTCACATCAATTCTCTGATGAATCTAAGAAGAGCTGATTTTCAGTTTGTTCAGTTCCTTTTTCTTATTGTTAGTATGGGAGTGAAAACTTTCAAGCTCTTTTAATACTTACTTTATTATGTGCAATGCATGCTATTATTTTCTATTCTATATTATTGTATTGTATTTTATTTTAAAAGTTTTGGCTCCCCCTCCCCCTCTCCCTCTCCCTCCTTCGGTCTCCCTCTCCTTGTTTTTTCGGTCTCCCTCTGTTGCCGAAGCTGGACTGTACTGCGGTGATCTCGGCTGGCTGCAACCTCCCTGCCTCGGGCTCCTGTGATTCTCCTGCCTCGGCCTGCCCAGTGCCTGGGATTGCAGGCGCCCGCCGCCACGCCTGACTGGTTTTTGGTGGGGACTGGTTTCGCCCTGTTGACCTGGCTGTTCTCCAGCTCCTGGCCTGGAGTGATCTGCCCGCCTCGGCCTCCCGAGGTGCTGGGATTGCAAACGGAGTCTTGCTCACTCAGTGCTCAATGTTGCTCAGGCTGGAGTGCAGTGGCGTGATCTCGGCTGGCTACAACCTCCACCTCCCAACCGCCTGCCTTGGCCTCTTAAAGTGCTAAGATTACAGCCTCTGCCCGGCCGCCATCCCGTATAGGAAGTGAGGAGCATCTCTGCCCTGCCGCCCATCGTCTGGGATGTGAGGAGCGCCCCTGCCCGGCCGCCCCGTCTGGGAAGTGAGGAGCGCCTCTGCCCGGCCGCCACCGCGTCTGGGAGGAAGTGAGGAGCGCCTCTGCCCGGCAGCCCCCTCTGGGAAGTGAGGAGCGCCTCTACCTGGCGGCCCGTCTGGAAAGTGAGGATCGCCTCTGCCCGGCCGCCCCGTCTGGGAGTTGAGGAGCGCCTCTGCCAGGCCGCCCAACGTCTGGGAAGTGAGGAGCGCCTCTGCCAGGCCGCCCAACGTCTGCGAAGTGAGGAGCGCCTCTGCCCGGCCGCCCGGTCTGGGAGATGAGGAGCGCCTCTGCCTGGCCGCCACCCCGTCTGGGAGGAAGTGAGGAGTGCCTCTGCCTGGCGGCCCCATCTGGGAAATGAGGAGCGCCTCTGCCCGGCCGCCACCCCGTCTGGGAAGCGAGGAGCGCCTCTGCCTGGCCGCCCTGTCTGGGAGGTGAGGAGTGCCTCTGCCCGGCCGCCACCCCGTCTGGGAAGCGAGGAGCGCCTCTGCCCGACCGCCCCGTCTGGGAGGTGAGGAGAGCGCCTCTGCCCGGCCACCCCGTCTGGGAAGCGAGGAGCGCCTCTGCCCGGCCGCCCCGTCTGGGAGGTGAGGAGCGCCTCTGCCCGGCCGCCCCGTCTGGGAGGTGAGGAGCGCCTCTGCCCGGCCGCCCCGTCTGGGAGGTGAGGAGCGCCTCTGCCCGGCCGCCCCGTCTGGGAGGTGAGGAGCGCCTCTGCCCGGCCGCCCCGTCTGGGAGGTGAGGAGCGCCTCTGCCCGGCCGCCCATCGTCTGGGATGTGAGGAGCACCTCTGCCCGGCCGCCCCATCTGGGAGGTGAGGAGCGCCTCTGCCCGGCCGCCCTGTCTGGGAGGTGTACCCAACAGCTCCGAAGAGACAGCGACCATCGGGAGCGGGCCATGAGGACGATGGCGGTTTTGTTGAAAAGAAGGGGGGAAAGTGTGGGAAAAAGAAAGGAGAGATCAGATTGTTGCTGTGTCTGTGTAGAAAGAGGTGGGCATAGGAGACTCCATTTTGTTCTGACTAGGAGAAATTCTTCTGCCTTGGGATGCTGTTGATCTATGGCCTTTCCCCCAGCCCCGTGCTCTCTGAAACATGTGCTGTGTCAACTCAGGGTTAAATGGATTAAGGGCGCTGCAAGATGTGCTTTGTTAAACAGATGCTTGAAGGCAGCACGCTCTTTAAGAGTTATCACCACTCCCTAATCTCAAGTACGCAGGGACACAAACACTGCAGAAGGCCGCAGGGACCTCTGCCTAGGAAAACCAGAGACCTTTGTTCATGTGTTCATCTCCTGACCTTCTCTCCACTATTATCCTATGACCCTGCCATATCCCCTCTCCGAGAAACACCCAAAAATGATCAATAAATACTTCATTAAAAAAAAAAAAGTTTTGGCTTATGACCCATTAAACTATTATGGTTATATAAGTGCTAAAAGGAAACACAATTGAATTTTTCTATAGCCTGAAAGCGGGGAAAACTTTGACTCTAGAAGCAATTAAAATAATAAATTTGATTAGATAATGATTTTAAATATGACAATTAAAACATGTAAAAATAAAGGCAAATGACTAACTGGGATAAAAATTTGCAACATATATCACAGATAAAGGGTTAATATCTCAAACATATATATAAACTTTTAAAAATAAAGAAAAAATGACATAAAAAAGAGCTAGAAATATGAACAAAACTCATAGGGAAAATAAATATATATGGCTCTTAAATGTAAGAGAATATTTTACCCCAAGTCATACCAATACAAGTGCAATTTAAAACTTCACTGAGTTATTATTTCTTTCTTATCAGATTGGAGAAAATCCAAAAGTCTGATAACATACTCTGTTGACAAAGCTGTGATGAAACAGGCTTTGTTTATGGAAATACAAAATGTTACCACTCCTATAGAGGGTAATTTGCAAATACATAGCAATATTATACATAATTAGCAATCCCATTTCAAGGAATCTACCACAAAGATACACTGGTAAAAATTCACAAAGTTAGGTTCCCAAGGAATTCACTGAAGTACTATTTGTAATAGCAAAGACTAGAAACAACCCAAATGTTTATCCATAGGTATGGGTTAAATAAAACCATCCTACATCAACACAATAGAGTACTTTGCAGAGATAAAAAGGAATGAGTAATATCTTTAGATATTATGATCTATAGGATATAATCAAGTTTTAAAAGGAATGTTTATGATATGCTGACATTTATGAAAGTGAGAAAGAAACAACAAATTTTGGTGAGAATGTGGAGCAACAGCAATTCTCATTCATTGCTGCTGAGAATATGAAATGGTAGAGCCACTTTGGAAAACAGTTTAGCAGTTTCTTACAAAACTGAACAAAATCTTACCATACTCTTCAGCAATCATTCCTTAGAGTTTATCCAAATGAATTGAAAAGTCCTGTCCATACAAAAACCTTCACACTGATGTTTATAACAGCTTTGTTAATAATTGCCAAAACTTGGAAGCAACCAAGATGTCCTTCAGTGGTGAATGGTTAAATAAACATTGATACATTCAGACAACAGAATAATATTCAGCATTAAAAAGCAATGCACTATCAAGCCATGAAAAGACATGGAGGAAACTTAAGTGCAATTTACTAAGTGAAAGAAGCCAACCTGAAAAGGCTACATACTGTATGAATTCAACTATATAAAACTCTGGGAAAAGCAACACTGTAAAGATAATAAACGAGTCAGTGGTTACCAGGAGTTGGCAGATGGAGAGGGATAAATAGGCAGAGCACAGATAACTTTCAGGGCAGTGAACTATTCTGTATGACATTCCTGTCCTGAGTAAAATGATGAGTGCATGTCATTCTTCATCAAAAACCCATAGAATGTGTGAAGAGTGCACCGTAATGTAAACTATGGACTTTGGGTGAAAATGTGTCAAAGCAGTTTTACTGATTAAAACAAATTTACCATTCTGGTGCAGGATTTTGATAGTGGGGGAGGCTATGCAAATGTGGGACAGGGAGGATATGGGAAATCACAGTGCCTACTGCTCATTTTTACTATAAACCTAAAAATTCTCTAAAAAAGAACAGTCTTTCTAAAAAATAAAGTCTATTTTTTAAAAAACAGAAAAAGAAAGAAAGGAATCATAAACCATACAAATGATTACCAACAACAGCAAAAGAGAATAGAGTGGAGAGGACGGAAATAGAAAATGAATTTCTTTGAAAATTCCTTATTATATACAGTTGATTTTGGAAGTATGTAAATATTTTATTTAATTATAAGACAAAAATAAAGTTGAGAGGGAAAATTAAGTTTTAAAAATAAAAAATAAAGTTGAAGAAACAAGTGGGCTAGGTGCTGTGGCTCAAGCCTATAATCCCAGCACTTTGGGAGGACAAGGTGGGAGGATCACTTGAGCCCAGCAGTTCAAGACCAGCCTGAGCAACAATGTAAGACCCCATCTCTACAAAAAATTAGAAAAATTAGCCAGGCATGGTGGTGTATGCCTGTGGTCCTAGCTACTTGGGAGGCTGAGGCAGGAGGATCCCTTGAGCCCAGGAGGTCAAGGTTGCAGTGAGCCATGGTTGTGCCACTGTACCCCAGCCTGGGTTACACAGTGAGATCCTGTCTCAAAAAAAAAAAAAAAAAACAAAAAAAAAAACCTCAAGAAACAAATGAGGGTAACATATCTAGTTTACTAACATAAACATACATGGAGGAACTATGTCAAGTGATTTAAAATACAGTAATTTGACTTCATATCTTTCAAATGACATAACCTAAGTACAAAGGACAAAGGATCTGCAACAAAAGGTCTGACATATTTTACTAATCATATTATGTGTAGCTAAATTTATATTATTATCTTGTAGTGTACAAAAGCAAATGAGTAATTATGTTGGCATAAGAGATTTTTTGCATAGAAAAGGATACACATTAAGTTATAGGAGGTTAAGGAAAATCTCTAGTCCAAAATTTGAATTAAAAACATCAATATGAACTCACCTATTTTTAAAAAAATATGTAATTTTTTTCTAGTTTTCTAATTGTGTCTATTACAAAATTTCAGAAACAACAAACCTAATGTCAATAAGCACTCTTAAAACACAGAACATGGGGAGGAGGAGCCAAGATGGCTGAATAGGAACAGCTCCGGTCTACAGCTCCCAGCGCGAGCGACGCAGAAGACGGGTGATTTCTGCATTTCCATCTGAGGTACCGTGTTCATCTCACTAGGGAGTGCCAGACAGTGGGCGCAGGTCAGTGGGTGAGCGCACCGTGCGCCAGCCGAAGCAGGGGCGAGGCATTGCCTCACTCGGGAAGCGCAAGGGGTCAGGGAGTTCCCCTTCCAGGGGTGACAGACGGCACCTGGAAAATCGGGCCACTCCCACCCGAATACTGTGCTTTTCCGATGGGCTTAGGAAACGGTGCCCCAGGAGAGTATAGCCCGCACCTGGCTCAGAGGGTCCTACGCCCACGGAGTCTCGCTGATTGCTAGCACAGCAGTCTGAGATCAAACAGCAAGTCGGCAGCGAGGCTGGGGGAGGGGCGCCCGCCATTGCCCAGGCTCGCTTAGGTAAACAAAGCAGCCTGGAAGCTTGAACTGGGTGGAGCCCACCACAGCTCAAGGAGGCCTGCCTGCCTCTGTAGGCTCCACCTCTGGGGGCAGGACACAGACAAACAAAAAGACAGCAGTAACCTCTGCAGACTTAAATGTCCCTGTCTGACAGCTGTGAGGAGAGCAGTGGTTCTCCCAGCATGCAGCTGGAGATCTGAGAACGGGCTGACTGCCTCCTCAAGTGGGTCCCTGACCCCTGACCCCCGAGCAGCCTAACTGGGAGGTACCCCCCAGCAGGGGCAGACTGACACCTCACACGGCCGGCCAGGTACTCCAACAGACCTGCAGCTGAGGGTTCTGTCTGTTAGAAGGAAAACTAACAGAAAGGACATCCACACCAAAAACCCATCTGTACATCACCATCATCAAAGACCAAAAGTAGATAAAACCACAAAGATGGGGAAAAAACAGAGCAGAAAAACTGGAAACTCTAAAAACCAGAGTACCTCTCCTCCTCCAAAGGAACGCAGTTCCTCACCAGCAACGGAACAAAGCTGGACGGAGAATGACTTTGACGAGCTGAGAGAAGAAGGCTTCAGACGATCAAATTACTCCGAGCTACGGGAGGATATTCAAACCAAAGGCAAAGAAGTTGAAAACTTTGAAAAAAATTTAGAAGAATGTATAACTAGAATAACCAATACAGAGCAGTGCTTAAAGGAGCTGATGGAGCTGAAAACCAAGGCTCGAGAACTACGTGAAGAATGCAGAAGCCTCAGGAGCCGATGCGATCAAATGGAAGAAAGGGTATCAGCCCTGGAAGATGAAATGAATGAAATGAAGCGAGAAGGGAAGTTTAGAGAAAAAAGAATAAAAAGAAACGAGCAAAGCCTCCAAGAAATGTGGGACTATGTGAAAAGACCAAATCTACGTCTGATTGGTGTACCTGAAAGTGACGGGGAGAATGGAAACAAGTTGGAAAACACTCTGCAGGATATTATCCAGGAGAACTTCCCCAATCTAGCAAGGCAGGCCAACATTCAGATTCAGGAAATACAGAGAACGCCACAAAGATACTCCTCGAGAAGAGCAACTCCAAGACACATAATTGTCAGATTCACCAAAGTTGAAATGAAGGAAAAAATGTTAAGGGCAGCCAGAGAGAAAGGTCGGGTTACCATCAAAGGGAAGCCCATCAGACTCACAGCGGATCTCTCGGCAGAAACCCTACAAGCCAGAAGAGAGTGGGGGCCAATATTCAACATTCTTAAAGAAAAGAATTTTCAACCCAGAATTTCATATCCTGCCAAACTAAGCTTCATAAGTGAAGGAGAAATAAAATACTTTACAGACAAGCAAATGCTGAGAGATTTTGTCACCACCAGGCCTGCCCTAAAAGAGCTCCTGAAGGAAGCGCTAAACATGGAAAGGCACAACCGGTACCAGCCACTGCAAAATCATACCGAAATGTAAAGAACATCGAGACTAGGAAGAGACTGCATCAACTAACGAGCAAAATATCCAGCTAACATCATAATGACAGGATCAAATTCACACATAACAATATTAACTTTAAATGTAAATGGACTAAATGCTCCAATTAAAAGACACAGACTGGCAAACTGGATTAAGACTCAAGACCCATCAGTGTGCTGTATTCAGGAAACCCATCTCACGTGCAGAGACACACATAGGCTCAAAATAAAAGGATGGAGGAAGATCTACCAAGCAAATGGAAAACAAAAAAAGGCAGGGGTTGCAATCCTAGTCTCTGATAAAACAGACTTTAAACCAACAAAGATCAAAAGAGACAAAGAAGGCCATTACATAATGGTAAAGGGATTAATTCAACAAGAAGAGCTAACTATCCTAAATATATATGCACCCAATACAGGAGCACCCAGATTCATAAAGCAAGTCCTGAGTGACCTACAAAGAGACTTAGACTCCCACACATTAATAATGGGAGACTTTAACACCCCACTATCAACATTAGACAGATCAACGAGACAGAAAGTCAACAAGGATACCCAGGAATTGAACTTAGCTCTGCACCAAGCGGACCTAGTAGACATCTACAGAACTCTCCACCCCAAATCAACAGAATATACATTTTTTTCAGCACCACACCACACCTATTCCAAAATTGACCATATACTTGGAAGTAAAGCTCTCCTCAATAAATGTAAAAGAACAGAAATTGTAACAAACTGTCTCTCAGATCACAGTGCAATCAAGCTAGAACTCAGGATTAAGAATCTCACTCAAAACCGCTCAACTACGTGGAAACTGAACAACCTGCTCCTGAATGACTACTGGGTACATAACGAAATGAAGGCAGAAATAAAGATGTTCTTTGAAACCAACGAGAACCAAGACACAACATACCAGAATCTCTGGGATGCATTCAAAGCAGTGTGTAGAGGGAAATTTATAGCACTAAATGCCCACAAGAGAAAGCAGGAAAGATCCAAAATTGACACCCTAACATCACAATTAAAAGAACTAGAAAAGCAAGAGCAAACACATTCAAAAGCTAGCAGAAGGCAAGAAATAACTAAAATCAGAGCAGAACTGAAGGAAATAGAGACACAAAAAACCCTTCAAAAAATAAATGAATCCAGGAGCTGGTTTTTTGAAAGGATCAACAAAATTGATAGACCGCTAGCAAGATTAATAAAGAAAAAAAGAGAGAAGAATCAAATAGATGCAATAAAAAATGATAAAGGGGATATCACCACCGATCCCACAGAAATACAAACTACCATCAGAGAATATTACAAACACCTCTATGCAAATAAACTAGAAAATCTAGAAGAAATGGATAAATTCCTCAACACATACACCCTCCCAAGACTAAACCAGGAAGAAGTTGAATCTCTGAATAGACCAATAACAGGAGCTGAAATTCTGGCAATAATCAATAGCTTACCAACCAAAAAAAGTCCAGGTCCAGATGGATTCACAGCCGAATTCTACCAGAGGTACAAGGAGGAGCTGGTACCATTCCTTCTGAAACTATTCCAATCAATAGAAAAAGAGGGAATCCTCCCTAACTCATTTTATGAGGCCAGCATCATCCTGATACCAAAGCCTGGCAGAGACACAACAAAAAAAGAGAATTTTAGACCAATATCCTTGATGAACATTGATGCAAAAATCCTCAATAAAATACTGGCAAACAGAATCCAGCAACACATCAAAAAGCTTATCCACCATGATCAAGTGGGCTTCATCCCTGGGATGCAAGGCTGGTTCAATATACGCAATTCAATAAATGTAATCCAGCATATAAACAGAACCAAAGACAAAAACCACATGATTATCTCAATAGATGCAGAAAAGGCCTTTGACAAAATTCAACAACCCTTCATGCTAAAAACTCTCAATAAATTAGGAATTGATGGGACGTATCTCAAAATAATAAGAGCTATTTATGACAAACCCACAGCCAATATCATACTGAATGGGCAAAAACTGGAAGCATTCCCTTTGAAAACTGGCACAAGACAGGGATGCCCTCTCTCACCACTTCTATTCAACATAGTGTTGGAAGTTCTGGCCAGGGCAATTAGGCAGGAGAAGGAAATCAAGGGTATTCAATTAGGAAAAGAGGAAGTCAAATTGTCCCTGTTTGCAGATGACATGATAGTATATCTAGAAAACCCCATTGTCTCAGCCCAAAATCTCCTTAAGCTGATAAGCAACTTCAGCAAAGTCTCAGGATACAAAATCAATGTGCAAAAATCACAAGCATTCTTATACATCAATAACAGACAAACAGAGAGCCAAATCATGAGTGAACTCCCATTCACAATTGCTTCAAAGAGAATAAAATACCTAGGAATCCAACTTACAAGGGATGTGAAAGACCTCTTCAAGGAGAACTACAAACCACTGCTCAAGGAAATAAAAGAGGATACAAACAAATGGAAGAACATTCCATGCTCATGGGTAGGAAGAATCAATATCGTGAAAATGGCCATCCTTCCCAAGGTAATTTACAGATTCAATGCCATCCCCATCAAGCTACCAATGACTTTCTTCACAGAATTGGAAAAAACTACTTTAAAGTTCATATGGAACCAAAAAAGAGCCCACATCGCCAAGTCAATCCTAAGCCAAAAGAACAAAGCTGGAGGCATCACACTACCTGACTTCAAACTATACTACAAGGCTACAGTAACCAAAACAGCATGGTACTGGTACCAAAACAGAGATATAGATCAATGGAACAGAACAGAGCCGTCAGAAATAATGCCACATATCTACAAGTATCTGATCTTTGACAAACCTGACAAAAACAAGAAATGGGGAAAGGATTCCCTATTTAATAAATGGTGCTGGGAAAACTGGCTAGCCATATGTAGAAAGCTGAAACTGGATCCCTTCCTTACACCTTATACAAAAATCAATTCAAGATGGATTAAAGACTTAAATGTTAGACCTAAAACCATAAAAACCCTAGAAGAAAACCTAGGCATTACCATTCAGGACATAGGCATGGGCAAGGACTTCATGTCTAAAACACCAAAAACAATGGCAACAAAAGCCAAAATTGACAAATGGGATCTAATTAAACTCAAGAGCTTCTGCACAGCAAAAGAAACTACCATCAGAGTGAACAGGCAACCTACAAAATGGGAGAAAATTTTCGCAACCTACACATCTGACAAAGGGCTAATATCCAGAATCTACAATGAACTCCAACAAATTTACAAGAAAAAAACAAACAACCCCATCAAAAAGTGGGCGAAGGACATGAACAGACACTTCTCAAAAGAAGACATTTATGCAGCCAAAAAACACATGAAAAAATGCTCACCATCACTGGCCATCAGAGAAATGCAAATCAAAACCACAATGAGATACCATCTCACACCAGTTAGAATGGCAATCATTAAAAAGTCAGGAAACAACAGGTGCTGGAGAGGATGTGGAGAAACAGGAACACTTTTACACTGTTGGTGGGACTGTAAACTAGTTCAGCCCTTGTGGAAGTCAGTGTGGCGATTCCTCAGGGATCTAGAACTAGAAATTCCATTCGACCCAGCCATCCCATTACTGGGTATATACCCAAAGGACTATAAATCATGCTGCTATAAAGACACATGCACACGTATGTTTATTGCGGCATTATTCACAATAGCAAAGACTTGGAACCAACCCAAATGTCCAACAATGATAGACTGGATTAAGAAAATGTGGCACATATACACCATGGAATACTATGCAGCCATAAAAAATGATGAGTTCACGTCCTTTGTAGGGACATGGATGAAATTGGAAATCATCATTCTCAGTAAACTATCGCAAGAACAAAAAACCAAACACCGCATATTCTCACTCATAGGTGGGAATTGAACAATGAGAACACATGGACACAGGAAGGGGATCATCACACTCTGGGGACTGTTGTGGGGTGGGGGGAGGGGGGAGGGATAGCATTGGAAGATATACCTAATGCTAGATGACGAGTTGGTGGGTGCAGCGCACCAGCATGGCACATGTATACATATGTAACTTACCTGCACATTGCGCACATGTACCATAAAACCTAAAGTATAATAATAATAATAATAATAATAATAATAAAAAAAAACAAAACAAAACAAAAAAAAAAACACAGAACATGGTGTCTTAGCACCGTTTTCCAATAAAACGAACTAGTACTCTTTGGATAGGTGGATGATTCCAGTTCTGAAACAGGAAATGTATTGATGAGCCTGCAACATCTTGTCAAGCAGAAAGCAATGAAGTTATCAAAGACTACTAGGGACTTGATAAAAAACTCAGGGATCAGCTTGTCCTATTGACTTGGGACCTTGAGCATCAATAAGGCTAATAACTTCAATGAATTGAAGCAAATCCAATATATTTAAATATATTAAGTTCAAAATGTTATTTTAAAAACTTCATTCATCATTATTATTTTGAAAATGGACTATACATTAGGAAAAGCAAATAACTGATGTCAAAAAGTTTTACTTTACAGAGGTATTTCAGCTGATAAAGAAATAATAGAATTATGATATCACTATTTTGTAACCCCTAATAAATTAATAGATCTAGGGAATAATCGTCAATGGCTGCTAACATCACTGAAAGTGAGACAAACTCTTGCTAAAATACCAAACTCAAATCTGATAAAGCTCTAGAGCTAACTAACAATTTGCAGAAAATAAAGGGGTGGAGGAACATTTTGAATGGCATCATGGAAATATAATCAGAATGAGGGGAGTCAGAACTCTACAAGAGACCATCTGGTTTCTTTAATAACAATATAAGAGAGAGAGAGAGAAGAAATCTGCAATAAAAAGAATTTAGAAAGAAACCTGTATTTTAAAAAGAGAATAAAAAGACACATCAACTAGTTGTAATATGTAGACTTTATTTGAATCCTTATTATTTATTTATTTATTTATTTACAGAGACAGGGTCTTGCTCCATCACCAAAGCTGGTGTGCGGTAATATAACCAGCTCACTGTAGCTCTAACCACCCAATGGGTTCACCTTGCCCACTGCCCAGGCAGAGCCAATTTCTCAAGACAGGGGAATTGCAACAGAGAACGAGTAATTCATGCACAGCTGCTGTGTAGGAGTTCAGAGTTTTGTTATTACTCAAATCAGTCTCCCCGAGCATTTGGGGAGCAGAGTTTTTAAGGACAACTTGGTGGGTGGGGGAGAAGCCAGTGAGCCTGGAGTGCTGATTGGTCAGAGATGAAATGAAATCATAGTGAGTTGAAGCTGTCTTCTTGTGCTCAGTCAGTTCCTGGGTAGGGGGCCACAAGATCAGATGAGCAAGTTTATTGATCGGGGTGGTGCCAGCTGATCCATCAAGTACAGAATCTGCAAAACATGTCAAGCACTGACCTTAGGAGCAGTTTAAGGAGGGTCAGGATCTTGTATCTTCCAGCTGCATGACTCCCAAACCATAATTTCTAATCTTGTGGCTAATGTTAGTCCTACAAAGGCAATCTAATCCCCAGGCAAGTAGGAAGTCCGCTTTGGGTAAGAACTGTCTTAGTTTTAAACTATAAAGTAAATTTCTTCCAAAGTTAGTTCAGCCTATACCCAGGAATGAACAAGGACAGCTTAGAGGTTAGAAGCAAGATGGAGTCAGTTAAGTTAGATCTCTTTCACTGTCTCAATCATAATTTTGTAAAAGTGGTTTTGTAGCCTTTAATTTCTGGGCCCATGCAATCCTCCTGCCTCACCTTGGCCTTTCAAAGTGCTGGGGTTATAGGCAGGAACCATCATGCCTAGCCTGGACCTAATTTAAAAAAAAAATTTTTTTTAATTACATTTATGAGACAATTGAAAATATTTGTATGAATATTTCTGATATTTAAAAATTATTTGCTGAGATAATGATATTGAGATAATATTTGAAGAAAAAATATGCATAGATGCATACATTCATATATAAGCAGACACACGCGTTGAAATACTTACAGATAAAATTATATGAGACTCAGAATTAGCTTCTAAATATTGTAGGGGAGGGGTAGTAAAGAATGTGGGTATTTAAATGAAACAATATTGGCCATGAGTTGCTAACTGCTGGATTGTTGAAACTGGGTAATACATACTGTCTCACTTGTACCCAAGGGATTTTAATTTATGGAGGTGACTAAGTGCTGGCACAGAAAGGCTAAAGCCATTGAAAGATTTTTATTACTTAATTTTCTGAAAGGAGGGGATATGTCATGCCACACAGGGCCATAGGGGAAGCACCAGTGTGGTCAGGATGCAGAAGACAGGAGCAAGAGAAAAATCTAGCCCAAAGCCTTTATTTGGGGTTTCCATGGAAAAGGCAAAGTATGGCAGAGTAAACAGCTTAAGACTGGCCAGTTTGAATAATTCTGGTGGGCTCTGGGCTATAGAGATGGTCTCTAGTTGACTGGTACCTGGTCTTGGGATGATTTTGAGCAGGGGAAATATTGGCTTAATGCATGAGAGATAAAGAGATGGTTGGTTTGCATATGAGAGTCATGCTCCCAAATAAGTTGTTTATGACCTTTAAGAATTAACAGGTCTTGGCCGGGAGCGGTGGCTCATGCATGTAATCCCATCACTTTGGGAGGCCAAGGCAGGCGGATCACCTGAGGTCAGGAGTTCGAGACCAGCCTGACCAACATGGAGAAACCCTGTCTCTACTAAAAATACAAAATTAGCAGGGTGTAGTGGCACATGCCTGTAATCCCAGCTACTTGGGAGGCTGAGGCAGGAGAATTCCTTGAACTCGGGTGGCAGAGGTTGCGGTGAGCCGAGATCATGCCATTGCACTCTGGCCTGGGCAACAAGAGCGAAACTCCATCTCAAAAAAAAGAAAAAAAAAAAGAATTAACAGATCTTGGGAGGGCCAGTCTCTCCTCAGGTGTGTAAGGCCCCCAAATTCTAGAGCATCAAGAACACAGAAAAGAAAATACAGTTAAGAAAGTTGGTCTGGGCTGGGCGCGGTGGCTCATGCCTGTAATCCCAGCAGTTTAGGAGGCTGAAGTGGGTGGATTACTTGAGGTCAGGAGTTTGAGACAAGCCTGGCCAACACGATGAAACCCAGTCTCTAATAAAAATACAAAAATTAGCTGGATGTGGTGGTGCATGCCTGTAATCTCAGCTATTTGGGAGGCTGAGGCAGGAGAATCACTTGAACCTGGGAGGCAGAGGTTGCAGTGAGCCAAGATCACACCACTGCACTCCAGCCTGGGCAACAGAGCAAGACTCCATCTCAAAAAAAAAAAAAAAAAAAAAAAAAGTTTGTCCTGTGATGAATGTATGCCAAATAGATAAAGAACCTAAGAAAACACAGAACACATACATGGTGTACATTATACTGTTTTCTCTATTATTATATATTTTGAGATTTTTCAAAATAAAAAGTTTTTAGTAAACTAGGAAGAACATTAGATAGCATGAGTGGACTGTGTTTCCAAAGAGCATTACAATAGCACCCATTATATTGGGAAAAACTCTCAAACCGCATCTTTCCTCTACTCTCACACCAGCCACAACAATCAACACAGATGACTGCCATGATCAAATATGTGTGTGGGTTTCTCCTCCCAACACCAAGCAGCAGACACCAGCTAGATGTCCTCCAATTCAATTCTGACACTGTTTACCTGGAGACAGTGTCAGGTCCCACAGGCTGGGGTCTCAGTTCACAAGACTGCACCTGCTCCCTTCAGACACCAATCTCAAGTCTGAGCTTCTGGAACTTCTGACCCACTGGCTTCAAGTTGGGGTTCCCATGAACCCCTCTTTGGGTTCGATTAATTTGCTGGGATGGCTCACAGAACTCGGGGAAACACATACGTACATTTGCTGGTTTATTGTAAAGGATACTACAAGGGATACAGATGAAGAGATGAGTAGGGTGAGGAATGGGGAAGGGACATATCCATGCCCTCCCTGGACTCACTAATCTCCAGGGGCCCCCACATGATCAGCTGTCCTGAAGCTCTCTGAACCAAGTTTTCTTGTGTTTTTATGGAACTTCATGACATCAGCGTTCCTTCCTCCAGGGTATAGGGCAGGACCCTCTGAAGAGGGCCTTAAGATTCACAATCAGAAAGGCAGGGCAAGAGTAGAGTCCTGCCTTGGGGCAGGTGAATGGTGGGCAGGAGAAGGTCATAGGCCTGTCCCTGAGGTCTAACACACCCAACATTATTTAAAAATGACTGTAACAAGGGCTATGGGGGTTAGGAGCCAGGAGCTATAGATGAAAACCTATATATACATATAGGTGTGTATATATATATCTTGTGTAATACCCTACAAGCACAGGCAAGCAAAGCAAAAATGGACAAATGGGATCCATAAAGTTAGAAGGCTTCTGCACAGCCTTCTAATTTATATATATAAATGGGTATATATATCATAACACATACCCATTTGACATGCTCTTTTGGAATATGACTGTTATGGTTTGAATGTCCTCACCAAAACTGATGTTAAAATTTAATTACCACAGTAATGGTATTGGGAGTGGGACTTTTAAGAGGTGATTAGTCATGAGGGCTTTGCCTAGTTCCTCTACCACTGAATTTGCACTAGTCTTAGTACCTATTTTGATCAATGGCAACTGTTATGCTTTGTGACTTCTGAAGCTGGGCCTTAAAAGTTATACATCTTCTATTTTTACTGCTTATAATGCACCTTCAGTAAATTCAGCCACTATGCTTTGGGGAAGCCCAGACAGCCACATGGAGAGAACTCTGTGGGGAAAAATCAAGGTATCTGATGACAGCTCCAGCTGAGTGCTGAGTCCCCAGTCAGGAATCAGCAAATCTCCCACCATATGTGTGAGACTATGTTAGACCTCCAGCCATCCCAGCACCCTCATGACACCAAGACACCTCATGAAGAAGAAAAGCTACGTAGCCAATCCCTGACTTCCTGATCCACAGAACCATGGACAAATGAACTATTTTTTGTTTTAAGCAATTAAGTTTGAGGTAATTTGTTACCTAGCAATAAATACTTGACTGAAAAATCTAAGACTACCTTGCAAAGATAATTATTTCCCTATGAAAAGAAAACAAAGAACTCTAATACACGTGTAATCTTTAAATAAATTAATGAAAATAAAGAATTTCATTTAAACACACATAAAAATTTACTTCATGATCCATGAAATGTAAGGGTTCAATTTCATTCTTCTGCATATGAAGATCCAGTTTTCCCAATATTACTCATTGAAGATACTGTCCTTTTCCCATTCTGTGTTCTTGATATCTTTATCAAAAATAAATGGACTATAAATGAATGGGTTTATTTCTGGACTTTCTATGCTGTTTTATTGGTCTATGTGTGTGTTTTTATGCCATTACCATGCTGTTTTGATGACAATAGCTTTGTAATATACTTTGAAATCAGGTAGTGGGATGCCTCGAGCTTTGTTCTTTTCGCTCAGTTGCTTTGGGTATTTAGGGTCTTTTTTGAGTCCATATGAATTTTAGGATTGTTTTTTCTATTTCTGTAAAAAATGATGTTTGAATTTTGATAGGGTGGCATTGAATCTGTAGCTCACATTAGTTAGTATGGACATCTTAATTCTTCCAGTTCATGAACACCAGATATCTTTTATTTGTGTCATCTTCTATTTCTATAGTTTTTAGTATACAGATATTTTACCTCCTTGGTTAAATTTACTCCTAAGATTTTGATTTTTTTAAAAATGTTTATGGGTACATAGTAGGTATATATATTTATGGGCTACTTAAGATATTTTGATATGGCATACAATGTGTAATAATCACATCGGGGTAAATGGAGTATACACCACTTTAAGGATTTGTCATTTCTTTGTGTTACAAACATTCCAATTATACTATTTTAGTTATTTTTAGATTTATAATAAATTATTGTTGACTAAAATCACCCTGTTATGCTGTCAAAGACTAGATCTTATGCATTCTAACTATATTTTATACCCGCTAACCAGCCTCACCTCCCCACTCCCACAACCCTTCTCAGCATGTGGCAACATCATTCTACTCTCTATCTCCATGAGTTCAATTGTTTTGATTTTTAGCTCCAGCAAATGAGTGAGAACATGCAAAGTGTGTCTTTCTGTGCCTGGCTTATTTCACTTAACATAGTGTCCTCCAGTTCCATCCATGTTATTCCAAATGATAGGATCTCACTCTTTTTTTATGGCTGAATAATACTCCATTGTATATATGTACCACATTTTCTTTATCCATTCATGTGTTGGTGGACACTTACCTAGATTCCATATCTTGGCTATTGTGAGTAGTGCTGCAATAAACATGGGTGTGCAGATATCTCTTTGCTATATTGATTTCCTTTCTTTTGGGTATATACCTAGCAGTGTGATTGTTGGATCATATGATAGATCTATTTTTAGTTTTTTGAGGACCCTCCAAGCTATTCTCCATAGTGGTGGTACCAATTTACATTCCCATCAATAGTGTATGAGGGTTCCCTTTCTCCACATCCTCACCAGCATTTGGTATTGCCTTTCTTTTGGATATAAGCCATTTTAATGGGCATGAGATAATATCTCACTGTAGTTTTGATTTGTATTTCTCTGATTATCAACAATGTTGAGCACCTTTTCATATACCTCCTTGCTATTTGTCTTCTTTTGAAAAATGTCTCTTCATATCTTTTGCCCATTTTTTAATCTGATTATTAGATTTTTTCCTATAGAGTTGTTTGAGCTCCTTATACATTCTGATTATTAATCCTTTGTCAGATGCATAATATGCAAATATTTTTCCCATTGTCTGGGTTCTTTCTTTACTTTGTTGATTGTTTCCTTTGCTGTGCAGAAGCCTTCTAACTTTATGCATCCTATTTTCCATTTTTGCTTTGCTTGCCTGTGTTGTAGGGTATTACACAAGAAATATTTGCCCAAACCAATGTCCTAGAGAGTTTCCCCCAATGTTTTCTTTTAGTAGTTTCATAGTTTTGAGGTCATAAATTTGTCTTTAATCCATTTTGATTTGATTTTTGTACATGGTGAGAGATAGGAGTCTAGTTTTATTCTTCTGCATGTGGATGTGCAGTCTTCCCAGCACCATTTATTGAAGAGGCTATTCTTTTGCCAATGTATGTTTTTGGCACCTTTGTTGAAAATGAGTTCATGGTAGATGTATGGATTTGTTTTTGGTTTGTCTCTTCTGTTCCATTGTTCTACATATCTATTTTTATGCTGGTACCATGCTGTTTTGGTTACGTAGTTCTGTAGTATAATTTGAGCTCAGTCATGTGAGTTTTGCTCTTTTTGCTCAGAATGGCTTTGGCTATTCTGGGTCTTTATGGGTCCATATAAATTTTAGGATTGTTTTCTATTTCTGTGAAGAATGTCCTTGGTATTTTGATAGGGTATGCAGTGAATCTGTAGATTGGTTTAGGTAGTATGAACATTTTAACAATACAATATTGATTATTCCAATCCATGAACATGGAATATCTTTCTATGTTTTTAGCTTCTTCTCTAATTTCTTGCATCAAAGTTTATAGTTGCCATTGTAGAAATCTTTCATTTCTGTGGTTAAGTTTATTCTTAGGTATTTATTTTATTGTGGCTATTTTAAAAGGGGTGACTTTCTTGATTTCTTTTTCAGATTGTTCACTGTTGGCATACCTAATAGAAATGCTATTGGTTTTTCTTTGTTGATTTTGTATCCTGCAACTTTATGAATTTATGTATCAGTTCTAATAGTTTTTTGGTGGAGCCTTTAGGTTTTTCCAAATATAAAATCATATCCTCTGCAAAAGAATAATTTGACGTCTTCCTTTCCAATTCGATGCCCTTTATTTCCTTCTCTTGTCTGATTTATCTAGCTAGGACTTCCAGTACTATGTCGAATAACAGTGGCAAAACTGGGCACCCTTGTCATATTCTAGAACTTAGAGGAAAGGCTTTCAGTTTTTTCCCATTCTGTATGATACTAGCTGTGGGTCTGTTATGTCTGTTATGTTGTATATGGCTTTTATTATATTGAGGTATGTTCCTTTTATACCCAGTTTTTTGAGGCTTTTTTTGGTAAAGGAATGTTGAATTTTTTCAAATGCTTTTTCAGCTTCAATTGAAATGCTCATATGGTTTTTGTCCTTCATTCTGTTGATGTGATGTATCTCATTGGTTTGCATATGTTGAACCGTTCTTGCATCCCTGGGATAAATCCCACTTGATCATGATGAATGATCTTTTTAATATCTTGTTTAATTAAATGTGCTAGTTGTCAAGCGTCTGAGCCCAAGCGAAGCTATCACATCCCCTGTGACTTGCACGTATATGCCCAGATGGCCTGAAGTAACTGAAGAATCACAAAAGAAGTGAAAATGCCCTGCCCCGCCTTAACTGATGACATTCCACCACAAAAGAAGTGAAAATGGCCGGTCCTTGCCTTAACTGATGACATTACCTTGTGAAAGTCCTTTTTCTGGCTCATCCTGGCTCAAAAAGCTCCCCCACTGAGCACCTTGCAACCCCCACTCCTGCCCGCCAGAGAACAAATCCCCTTTGACTGTAATTTTCCTTTATCTACCCAAATCCTGTAAAACGACTCCACCCTTATGTCCCTTCGCTGACTCTCTTTTTGGACTCAGCCCACCTGCACCGAGGTGATTAAAAGCTTTATTGCTCACACAAAGCCTGTTTGGTGGTCTCTTCACATGGACGCGAGTGAAACTAGTATTTTGTTGAGTATTTTTGCATCAGTGTTTATCAGGGACATTGGTGTATAGTTTTCTTTTTTTGACACGTCTTTGGTTTTGGTATCAGGGTAATACTGGCCTCGTAGAATGAGCTTGGAAGGATTTCTTTCCTGGTTTTTTTGAATAGTTTGAGTAGGATTGGTATTAATTCTTATTTAAATGTTTGGCAAAATTCAGCAGTGAAGCCATTGAGCCCAGGGCTTTTCTTTGCTGCGATACTTTTTATTACAGCTTTTTTTGTTGTTGTTATTTTGATTCTACAGTAAAAACAAAATCAACGGCCAAATGACTCAACTGCTATTGTGCCAGTGAGAACCTCAGGAGCCTAGCAGAAGATAACGCTGGGAAGGGTTCAAGGAGCTAAGCCGAGATTTTTGGCTGCCCACCACAGGTAAGAGAAATTTTGGAGTTTAAATCTAGCCAAGTTAGAAGGGCTTGGTAAACACTTTAGGCTTTCCATTGAATTAGGAATAGAGACTACATGCATCAAAAGAGCATCAAGACTAAAACATAGACTTGTCTTGACAAGGAAAAACCAGACCTCCCCCAGTTAAAAGCAATCTATCTGTAATTTAACTGCCTGCTAGAACAAGACTCACCACTTTTCGGAGGAAGATCGAGTCTCTGCAATCTATTACTCAAAGCATAACAAAAAAAATTACTAGACATGTGATGAAATGGGAAAATGTGACTTATACTAAATAGAAGGTGACCAACCAAGGACCTAGGTGTTAGAATTGGCAGAGAGAGACTTTAAAATAACTATGACAAATATGTTAAAACATCTACAGGAAAAGATGGATATAACATATAAAGAAATGGGTAAATGAAGACTAAAGATTGGAAAAGCAGAAATGAAACTGATTTTATTCACAGACAACATGGTTCTATATGTCTCCAAAAATCTATTAGCTCCAGTAAGTGTATTCAGCAAAGTCAGTATTTCTATATTGTTTCAATGAACAATTAGAAAATAACATTTAAACATAAATAACATTTAAAAATAAATACCCTTTATAATAGTGTCAAAAATATAAAAATGTATAAGAATAAGTTTAAGAAAAGGTATAAAAGATCTCCACTTTGAAAACCACAAAACAGAAAAAAAGAAATTAGGAAGCTTAATAAATGTATGTATATGTCATGCACTTTGTTGGTTGCAAGACTCAATATTGTAAAGCTGTTCTTCTCCCCTAAGTGATCTATAAGATTGATGTACTTCTAACTCAGAATGGGTTTTTGGTGGAAATTAATAATCTAACATGAAATGTTATGTTATATGCAAATGCAAGGACCTAAGATAGTCAAAATCTTGAAAAAAGTAGAAGAAAAATGTTGGAGGACTTAGGATAACTGATTTTAAGACTTATTATAGCACTACATTAATTAAGACAGTGTGTTATTTGCTTAAGAAAAGGCCAATAGATGAATTAAACAGAATAGAAAATCCAGAAATAGACCTTCCCATATATTCAGCCAATGGACAAATATATCGGCAATTCAATAGGGGAAAGAAAACCTTTTCAGTAAATGATGCTGGAACAACTGCATATCTGTATATTCTGACCTGTATATCACAATGTATTAAAATTTTACCTGAGCCAGGCTCAGTGGCTCATGCTTGTAATCTCAGATCTTTAGGGGGTCCAGTTGGCAGGATTGCTTGAATCCAGGAATGCAAGACTAGTTGGGCAATGTAGTGAGACCTTATCTTTAAAAAAATTAGCCTTAAGTGGATTGTTAATCTAAAAATAAAAGAGAAAATTGTAAAGTTCCTAGAAGGAAGCATAAAGAATATCTTTGCAGTCTGGAATAGGCAATGATCTTTAGTATATAAAAAAGCACTAACTATAAAAGAAAAAAATTATAAAATGGACTTTATCAAAATTAGAAACTTCTGCTAATCCAAAGATACTTCTAAGAAAATGAAAATGTAACTCACTACCAAGGCTTAGTGGAATTATATTACACAGGTTGGATGTAATGAAGAGAAGAGTTTAATGAAGGTATCTTCATTTTAGACTCTTGCAGAACAAAGATAAATAAATATGATAAATCTAAAAAGTGAGACTTGAAAAATGGGCAAGAAAGGTGGAAGTTTAAATACTAATGTTAATATCTTACTCACATGAAAAGTATAGAGATAAATTTGACAGTTGATGGAATAATCAGTAGCAATTTCAGTATAATATTTAAAGCTAGAAAGTAAGAAATAGAAATCAAAATAGTGATATAATTATTAAAACTGATAGTAAGGAAAGAGAAATAGGAAGTAAATGAGTGAACTAAATCTTTACTCTCTGTAGCTGGGAGCCAACAAATGATATCCAAAGTTGATAAACCAAGAAAATGTCAGTAAAATCATGTTATTTGGAGTCATCTGTGTAAATAATTGTGAGAAAACAAACATTTAACCTCTGGAAAACTGGTTTAGGAATGGAAAAGGACAGAGAAGGGAACTTTGCTTTTTGTTTTATGTCATTATCTAACATTAGGTTTTTTCCCCATGCATGTGTATATATTGACTTTTTTTAGACAAATATGGTAGATATATAGATAGATAATAGGAAGGGGGGAGGATAGGATGGAGAGAGGAACACCTACATACCTAGAGGTTCTCACTGCATAGTGAGATTTCAGGTGATTTTTTTCTTCATTATACCTTTTTGTATGGCTTGGATATTTTACAAAGAGTAGGTAATATTTTTATAAACATAAGAGGAAAATAAACTGTTTCCCCTTTGTAAAAAAAGAAAATCTTAAATTAAAACAAAAATCAACCTTGCTGAGTATTTTATTGCCTCCTGGAAAATAACATCTGGTGGTTTTGGAGCTATCTTGTGGGAAAACACTTTTCATAATGTCAAAGTATTATTAACTTCTTGATTTGCATCAGTGTGTTACATTGAAAACAAACCACTGTTCTTTCAGTGGAGGAAGTCTGGAGAGTCCTCAGCCTCAAAATGCCAGGTAGGACTGAAGAATAGTTGCCTACTACTTAGGCAGAAAGTTCTCACAATAACAGAATTGTTGTCAAATAACACTGAGTTCTTTGCAATTGCTATGGAAGTAAAGAAATCCAAAAAATACTCTTATGGCAATGTCTTTACAATTTGTACTGACATAAGCTCTTTTGGGATTCTTCTCTAAGATTAGGTTTACACCCATAATTATGTCATCATGTATGCAGAAGTGTCATTTTTTGCTCAGTTCATGTAACTTGTTTATAAGCCTCGGAGAGCAATAGCCAATGGTGATGTTCAGAGCCATCTGCCACTTAGATACCAAAACCTGTTGTAGTGTTCCCACTAGAGCTGTGATGTTGGTTCATCTATATCTTAAATTAGGTGTGTAGGGAGTAAATTACATGCCCATAGGAATGCGTTTTATAGCAAACAGAGTAGTATTCCAAAAACTAGTCATCAGGTTATCTTGGCTATTGTACATGCAGCACATCTGGGAATTATTCTCAGGAAAACATTGGGTAGAAGCTCTGACTAGTGGCTTGGACTTTGCTTGACTACTGCAAGGACTGGGAAAAAAGTAAAGCACACATAAAGTTACATTGTGTAATCTACCAAAGTTAACTCCAGGATACTAATACTGAAACCTGGATCATGAATTTTCATTGATTTTGTTAGATTATATTAATGGGTTATGATAGACTCCTTCACAAATGGCATCAAAATGTTTCCAATTCTCTCATTTCTTTAGTCACAAATCTGGGCCAAATATTTACAATACAATTTTTGCTATAGATTGCATTTTCTAAAAATTGAATTTCTAAGAACCTTGCTTAAAGAAATACAGCAAAATAATTAAAAGCAGGGATTTTGAAGTCAGACAACCTGAGTTTGAATCTTTTAAGCTCTATTTGCTGTATGACTTTACTCAACACACTCAGTGTGAACCTCAGTTTTCTCATCTATAAAATGGAAGTAAAGTATAAATTATAGAGTGTTATAAAATTAAGGTAATTTATATAAATCACCTAGGGTAATGATTCCCAAGTTGTGTGCACATTGGATTTTCCTGAGGAGTTTCAAAATATGTTGATCTCTGTGTCTCATCCCAAGTGATTGTGCTTTAAAATTTTTTTTAAGGTCCCCAAGTGATGCTACTGTGCAGGCAAGTTTGGGAATCCTTGACCCAATGCATAATAGTACCTGCATACAGGTGCATATCGTCCAAGTGTTTTATAAATGTTATCTAATTTAAATGTTTGTAACAATCCTAACAAGCATGCACCATAGTATCCTCAATTTCCAAGTGATAAACTGAAATTTAGAGATATTTGGTAACAGAAGCAAAGCCAGATAGCTACTACAAGGCAGAGTCAATATTTAAAGCCAGTTCATCTGAATCCAAAGTTTAGGCTCTCAGTTATAATGCTGTCTAGCCTCAAGAGAATTTCCTATTCGTAAATTTTTCACACTCAATTGAGGTGGAGTATATTGACAATATCAGTTTCACAAAAAGGAAAAGAAAGACCCAGAGTTAATAGTACCTACTCAGTAAGTCATAGAAACAACCCACTTTTTAATCACTTCTCACAATGGTCTCAAGCTAATGGTTGGGCTGAAAGGATGGCAAAGACTACTGAGGATTGTTGCAGAGAATTGGATAAGATTAGCTATGTTTCTCATTTATAAACATGTCATTTCATGTTACTATATAGTCCTCAATCCTATTGAATTTTTAATGGAGTTTTGCATTAAAACTCCCTTAAGTTTCTTTCTAGATGCATCAGGGACTCAAAAGACAAAGGTAACTTCTGAAAGTTATACTCAGCACTTACTTGTCATGTATCTATACTACAGTAATTAGTATTTATCAAGAACTGGACTAATGTAGGTTCCAGCCACAATAATTGAAACATGGTCTATGTTCAACAAAGTCCAAGATACAAGTAATAAAACATCACCATATATTACCTGTGACCACATCCCTCACAGAGCCATCTTGAACTGAATTTTTGATTCCATCTTCTCAGGACCAACTAGAATAACTGAGAGATGTTTTCTATTCTCTGCCATAATACCTGGGTAACCAATTAAAGAAGAACAAAGTTGGAAGACAAATACTATCTGATTTCAGGGCACGATGGTACTCAAGATAGTACAGGATTGGCATAAAGATAGACAAACAGATTAATGGAACAGAATAGAGAGTCCAGAAATAAATCCATATGTGCACAGGCAACATTTTTGACAAAGGTCCAAAGGCAATGCAATGGAAAAAGGATAATTGTTTTCAACAAATGTTTCTGAAACACTTGAATATGCATATATAAAAAGCCTACTCTGATTCATACTCTTTACCATATACAAAAATTAAGTCAAAATGGATCAAATATTTAATGTAAAACCTTGAAACTAAAAAACTTCTAAATAACAATATAGTATAAGACCTTTGAGATCTTGGGCTTTTGGTTAGACAAATATTTCTCTTTTTTGAGACAGGGTCTCACTCTGTTGCCTAGGCTGGAGTGCAGTGGTGCAATCACAGCTCATTGCAGCCTCAAAGTCCTGGGCTCAAGTGATCCTCCTGCCTCAGCCTCCAAAGTACTGGGACTACAGGCATGCACCACCACACCCACCTAATATATTATTATTATATTATTATTTGTAGAGACAGGGTCTCACTATGTTGCCCAGACTGATCTTGAACTCCTCCTGGCCTCAAGCTGTCCTCCCACCTTGGCCTCCCAAAGGCACAATCCATAAGAGAAAACAATAAAATGAAATGTAATATTTGCAAATCACATATCTGATATGGGACTTATCGTCAGAATATAAAAAGAACTCTCAAAACTCAATAATAAGAAAACAACCCATTAAAAAAAAAGAACAGATACTTCATCAAAGAAATATATGAATAGGAAATGAGCATATTAAAAGATGCTTAATATCATTAGTCATTAAGTAAGTGCAAATTAACACCACAATGAGATGCTACTGACCACCCAACAGAGAGCCTACAATGAAAATAACTGACCATACCGGGTATTGGTGAGGATGTGGAACAACTGGAATTGTCATTCACCACTAGTGGAAATTGAAGTGGCTCAGCCACTCTGGAAAAAATATGGACAGCTTCTTAAAAAGTTAAACACACATCTACTGTATGATCCAGCCATTTCACTCCTAGGTATTTACACAAGAAAAATGAAAACATATGTTTGAATGGAACCATAGAAAAATTTGTATACAACTATTTACAGCACTTTTATTTGTAATAGCCAAAAACTGGAAATTATGCAAATGCTCCATCAACAGGTGAGTGGATCAGCAAATGTAGTATATCCATTCTTCAGGAATGAAAAGTAATGGATACATACAGCAACATGAATGAATCCCAGAATAAAAAAGTAAAAAAAAAAAAAAGCCAAACAATAAAAGAGTAAATACTCTGTGCATAATTTCATTTATATAAAATTTTAGAAAATGCAAACTAATATATAGTGACAGAAAGCAGATCAGTGGTTGCCTGCACTGGGGAAGGGGAGGTAGGAAGAATTAAAAAGAGGCATGAGCATTATCCAAAGCGAAATTAATACAGAAACAGAAAACCAGGTACCACATATTCTGACGTGTAAGTAAGAGCTAAATGGTGAGTACACATGGACACAAAAATGAGAACAATCAACTTTGGAGATTCCAAAAGCGGGGAGGGTAGGAGTGGGGGAAGGGTTGAAAAATTACCTATTGAGTACTATGTTCATTACTTGGGTGACTAGCTCATTAGAAGCCCAAACCTCAGCGTCACACAACATACCCATGTAACAAACCTGCACATGTACCACCTGAATCTGAAATTTAAATAAACAAATAAAAAGAAGCATGAGGAAACTTTTGGAGGTAATGGACATGTTTATCATCTAGCTTGTGGTGATGGTTTTACAGGGGTATGCATACATCAAAACCTATACACTTTTTTTTACTTTATTGTGGTAAGAGCACAACATGAGACCTACCCTCTTAAACTTTTAAGTGTACAATATATTACTATGGACTATTATATATTTTTATGCACTTAAATATATGCAGTTTGTTTTATGTCAATTATACTTCAATAAAGCTGATAAAAATTAAAATAAAAAAACTCTTTTTGCTTAAAGACTTCATTAGCTAAATAGAGGAAGCATTGCCAAGTACGGTGAGGTTATTTTTGTTTTATATTGTTTCTTTTGATTATAAGCTGCAGTGATTTCTGATAGGGTTAGATTTCTCATTTTTCAGCAATAAAAGATCACTGTGTTAAAAGCCTGTTTCATTATTTAAAGACACTACGAATATTTTAATTAATTGTCTGGGAGAAAATAAAAACTCCTTGTACCTCAAAAAGAAATTAGCTGTACCACATATCAAAGAAGGTTGCATAAAATTTTACGATGCCAATTGTTTTAAAATTCAGTAATTGGCAAGTGTATTCAACAGTTTGCAGATTTATCTCAGGTATTCTGACCCATTTATTAAATCAGGCAATTACAAAAGAGCGCCACCAGTGAAAACATGCATTCTCATGAATAAGGATATATCCGCCACACTCAAGTACATTTAATATCAGAGCTTCCGTTTCTGAAGCTTTGTTTGTCCTTTTTGGCCTTTCTTTTCAAAAGGTAAATGGCACAGCAGATCCTTTAAAGACAAAGTTACATTTCAATAAGCTGGTCTTGGGATTTGTTGTTCATGTTCTGTGCTTGCAGTTATTTATTGCTTTATAAAGGTTATAGGTAGGTAAATATGGCTAAAGGTCGATAAGACAGAACATTTTACGAAACACCCTATTGGTTTAACATATTAAAACTTCTAGCATTTAAAATTATTTTAAAGGATGGATATCTTAGCGTTATGAGACCTGAGATATTCATGGCATATCTAAATGGGAATAGATGTTTTTCAAATAGTGACAGAGAAGATCCCATTACTTGCTTTTGTAATCTAGCTTATGGTAATACTACCATAAAAGAAAGGTCTAAAAGTAAAATCCTGTTTATTCAGAATTCTGAGTAATGAGATTATAATAATTAAATATTGTGGCTTATAGGAATTGCCATATATTATATACCTGGATTTCAAATTGTTCAAATAAGTCAAATATAAAAGGCACTAAAATGAGACTCTACAATACCTAAAAAATTTTTGAAAAAAAATTTAAAGTGAGAGGAATCACTCTACCTCAATGTTAAGACCTATTATATAGCTATAGTAATCGAATGGTGTGCTATTGATGGAGGAAAATGTGGGTAGTTTGATGGAATAGAATAAAGAACGCAGAAATAGCCTACCCTATGTCAATAGCCATATCTGATTGTTATATTATACTTTTGCAAGCTACTGCCATTAGGGGAGACTGGGCAAAGGGTACAAAGGATTTCTCTGTATTATTTCTCACAACTGAATATGGATCTCTAATTATCTCAACATAAAAAGTTTAAATTTAAAAAGACAACAAAAATAATTTAAAAAATAAAATATGTTTCTGGTTTGTTTTACAATAAAATACAAGATTTTACAGTTTTGACAAGTGCTTTCATTATGAGGATGAGTTATACATAGGACCATAAAAAAGGTCTTCTTTTTTTTCTTTCTTTCTTTTTTTGAGACAGAGTCTCGCTCTGTAGCCCAGGCTGAAATACAGTGGCACCATCTCGGCTAACTGCAACCTCTGCCTCCTGGATTCAAGCAATTCTCCTGCCTCAGCCTCCCAAATAGCTGGGATTACAGGCGTGCACCATGCCTGGCTAATATTTGTGGCAGAGATGGGGTTTCACCATGTTGGCCAGGCTGGTCTAAACTCCTGGCCTCAAGTGATCCACCCACCTCGGCCTCCCAAAGTGCTGGAATTGCAGGTATGAGCCACTGCACTTAGTCAAAAAGGTCTTATTATCTGAAATTTCTAGTTAATTGGGTTTTCAATGAATGGGCATTACCATACACATAATTACATTAATAAGACCTCTGGTAGTTCTGGCAATTACCCCGTAATCTTTTCCAGGGGCCAGGAAGGTGAGCCTTAGTTAGTTGTCAACCTGGAAAGCTGCTGGTGTCTCCATGTGCAACCTGTGTCTAGGTCATCTGTGCAGTTATCATGTAATGCAGTAAGAAAAAGATATTCTTCATCAGAGCACCAGAATACTTAGATTTTGCCTGCATCTATTCCATAATCTTGAAATATATAAGTAACATTGTCAAGAATACGCAAAATGGAAACAACTCATTAAAATGTTTACATGAAATTACTTTTGCACATTATGTAGGCAAGTAATCCAACCCAAAATGTTATAATGGATGTTATATTTGTGAAGGTTTGTTTTGGTTTGGTTTTTCCCTAAAGTAAGATCTTTCCTGCGTTTTAGAAGAGATTAATATTATAATAGTGAGCTGGTAAAAATGCAATACATTTTGAATTAGATAAAAAATTTTAAAACATGATCTCATAAACTTTTAGAGCTTTATCATTTTTTTCTGCCACTCCATTCCCACTGCAACCATCTTGATTCATGCCCTTACCTCACTTGACTTGTCCGAACAATTTAAGCAGCTTAATGATTGTTTTGCCTCTGACCTATTTCTCACCTCTCACCGCTAATCCATCCTCCAGACTACCCTAATAAGCAATCTGCTCATACCCTCTCTACTGGAAAACTAGTCATTGCTTCTGATTGCCTAAAATACAAAGTCTAAACTTTGCTTCACATTCGAGGTCCTCTGAAATCTAGGCCCAACTTACCTTGCTAGTCTTATACGTGCCACTCCTAAATGCCCCTCCCATACTCCATACAGGCCGTACTTTGTGTTGTCAGAACACACCATGCTTTTCCTCATGCAAGTTCTTCCATTTAGAATGTCCATCTTTGTCTCTGCCTGGTTAATTATCTCACTTCCTCACTGAAGCTGTCCTCAACATCCTAAGACAGTTCATCACTTCTTTTTGCTCTCACAGGATTTTGTATGGAATAATAACTACTATTTACTGAGCGCTTACTAGGTACCAGGCACTGTGCCTAACTAAGCATTTTACAGACGTGATCTCATTTAATCTTCCCAGCAGCCCTATGAGGTAATCTGGCCTTTTTATGGTGTCTTCTCATTCATTGTTTTCCTGTCTATATCCTCATTAGAAGAGACTAATCTTACTCATCTTATCTGAACCACCTCCTACTATAAAAGTCTGATCAAATTAGGCACTCAATAAATGTTTGTTGAGTGAATGACTGTTGGAATGAATCTAGTAAAATACACAAATTCAATAGGGCATTTTAAAAAGTAACTTGTTATAGAAGATTGAATTTACCATACTCGAATGCAGCCAGAACCCTGAGAATATGCTTCCTAATCCAAGTAGCTCTCTCCTTGCCTCTGGCATGCTGCTTGAAATCCCCATAGTCCTCAAAAATGCCTTCAATTTCTTTATTTTTTATTCTTACTGCCACCAACCTAGATTAGACCCTGTCTTGTCTCTTGCTTGATCTACTCATCCACTTTCAGAATCTGTCATCTTTATTACTTTATACGTTAGAAAAGATGCATCCTACTAAAATACAAGTGAGATTATACATTTCTCCACGTGCGGTGGCTTGCACCTGTATCCTCACACTTTGGGAGGCCGAGGTGGGCAGATAGCTTGAGCCCAGGAGTTCAAGACCAGCCAGGCAACATGGCGAAACCCCGTCTCTACAAAAAAAATATGGAAATTAGCCAGGCATGGTGGCGGGCGCCTGTAGTCCTAGCTACTCAGGAGGCTGAGGTGGAGGTGGTAAGGTAGAGGATCACCTGAGCCTGGGAAGTCAAGGCTGTGGTGAGCTGTGATTGTGCCACTGTACTCCAGCCTGGGTGACAGAGTGAGAGAGACTCTACCAAAAAAGAGAAAGAAAGGAAAAAAGAAAGAAAGAAAGAAGGAAGGAAGGAAGAGAGAAAGAAACAAAGAAAGAAAGAAATGGAAATAAAGGAAAGAAAGGAAGAAAAGAAAAAAGAGAGAGAGAGATTATATATTTCTCTTGCTCAAAAAACATACCTTTTCTAGAAGGAGTCTTTTCTCCCAGCCTGAATTTCAGAAATCTCCACAGTCTGGCCCCAGATTTATCTACCACGACATTCTAAATCGTATAGTCCAATCAACCTGAAAGAGTCCCCATTCTTACCTCTATGCCTTCATTTATTGTAATCTTTCTGCCCATCTGGGCTGCCTCTTTCTCCACAATGTCTATAAAAATTCTCTCTCTTCCTTGACGCTTTTCTAGAACACACCAGTCAGATAGAACCACTTTTCCCCCATATGCTGATTCCACTGACAGCGTGTAAGAGACATTTTGAATTTTAACCTATCTCGCATAGTCTAAATTTAGCTCTGTGAGCAATCAAGTATACCTTTTCAGTTAACTGCCTGCCTCATAAGTGATCTCCTTTTTTGAACGTGTCTTCTTCCCCATACCAGGTGAGTCCTCTGCAGCTATGCTTCTACCAGATTAGCCTCTTTCTTGGAACATAAGCCAGTCAATTGGGAATGGAAACCTGATCATGCTGGGCTGGCTAGATTCTCTCTCCAGAGACTATGTACTTGGGATAACAACAACAAAAAAAGCTTTTTAACCTAAGTCTGTCTCCTAAATGGAGGAGCTGGGAACTAGACAATTGTTGCCCATAACCAGTAGTAATATACCTGTGAGAGTGGGTCCCACCAGACTGACCTCTTTGCTTACATTAGTAAAGGCAGCCCTGACCGGGCATGGTGGTTCACGTGCTGGGAGGCTGAGGCAGGCAGATCGCTTGAGCTCAGCAGTTTGAGACCAGCCTAGGCAACATGGGGAAACCATATCTCTATGAAAAATGCAAAAATTAGTCAGGCTGGCGTGGTGTCACATGCCTGTAGTCCCAGCTACTTGGGAGGCTGAGGTAGGAGAATCGCTTGAGACCAAGAAGTTGAGGCTGCAGTGAGCTGTGTTCGCAAGACTGCACTTCAGCCTGGGTGACAAAGTGAGACCCTTGTCTCAAAACAAAACAAAACAAGCAAACAATAGAAAAAGGTAGCCCTCTAGGTAGGTGCAGCTTCAGATGCTGGGCCCAAATGTATAATGTATGCAGTGACCTTGGGTAGCCATAGTACTGTCCTTTATAGCTACAGAGGCAGAAAGCTGGGCTGCTGAAAGAGCAGGATGGACCAGATAAGTGAGGGCAAAAACAAAGAATAAACAGAGAGAGAGAGAGAGTGTACTTGCGAGTGTGCTGCTGTCGGTTCCTGTCAGCTTTCCTGATACTGGGTATAGACCCTATAGAAACACTGTTGCTTGTGTTTTTCTTGGGAAAATCCAGTATTCTTTCAGTAAACTCCCTTTTTAGTTCAAGGGCAAAGTAATTCCTGTTTTAGGCATCTAATCCCTCAAGGCCCAGGGTAGCTTTTTAGAGTAACTAGCAATGTCAGGCACCTGGTGGACACATGTTGAATGTAGATTGGATCACTGGTTTTTAACCTTGACTGTAGATTAGCAATACCTGGAATGCTTTTAAACCTACCCATGCCTATGCTCTGGTTTCTCTTCAAAACGAATAAACCTACCCACCCCTGCATCACACGGGAAACCAGTTGAATTCAAACCGGGTTAGATGAGCGGGCACACACATTGATATTTTTTAAAGCTTCCTTTAACCCATTTGAGATAAAGGTTTATCTTCATTTGGTTAGATGTTATAAAACTATATATACTGAGGGAGAGCTGGTACCATACTAAGCCATTTTCATTTACTAACTCATCTGTGTTGAATCAGTTATCAGATTACACCATCTGGGGAAAAAATTGAATAGTTAGGGTAAGGGTTGCATTGGAAGCAGTGGAGGCAAGTGTATAAAAGAAAGGAAGGACAGGCACTGAGTTTAGTACATATTTATACCAAACAGCAAGTCACCAGGGCACAAGGAGTAGCTGCATAAGCCAGCAGCTGATCAAGCAGAAGGAAATGGGGTTACCATCGTCTATTTCATTTCAAAAATATGAAATTCTAATTTTAAAAACATATATTTTTTTAATTTGCTACAATTTTAGTTTGAAGGTCAAGCCAAGACAATGTGACATCCTGGTGAGATCAGCATAATCTCTAGGTCAGCATTAAAGCCCTATATTTAATTATTAGTTCTATATCAATAATTTAATGAGAAATGATGTCATTATTAGGAGGCAGCATAAACTTCTCAGAATACTAAAATGTGTATTTTTAAGTCTCTTTTCTTGATTTTTCCACACCTCTCCCTGAAAGCAAATATGCCTACATCCTGCTTAAAATGTTAGTACTGTGCCTCTTCTTAATGTATTGTCTTGTATTGTGGCTGTTTCAGTGCTTGTCTTTTGCCTTCTGTTAATTACAAGCTCCTGGAGAAAGCAGTCATGGTTTTAACCGTTGTAGCCCCCATAAGAACCATTCTTCAATTTACAGCATGTTACTTTTATGTGTTGTGTTAGACATATCAGTTAGGCATAAGTTCTGCTGCAAATAATGGTAAACCCTACCACAGTGGCTGAAACTATGGCTTTATTTTTCTCGTATAACAAGAAATCCAGATATAGGCAGGGCAATGTTGGTGCAGCTTCTCAAGGAAGCATTAGGGACACACATTCTTCTCATCTTCCTACCTCTGCTGTCCTAAGTATTTAGCCTGTCATTTTATGGTTACTAGTTACCTGCTGCACCTCTAGGCACTGCACTTGTTGAAGGCAAGAAGGAGACAGGTTCAAAAGACCAAAAGGGGCTGGTCACAGTGGCCATCTGTGTAATCCCAGCATATTTGGAGGCCAAGTCGGGAGGATTGCTTGGGCTTGGGAGTTCGAGACCAGCCTGGCCAACATGGTGAGACCTCGTCTCTACAAAAAATACAAAAAAATTAGCCAGTTATGGTGGCACATGCTTGTAGTCCCAGCTACTCGAGAGGCTGTGGTGGGAGGATCACATGGGCCTGGGAGGTAGAGGCTGCAGGGAGCTGTGTGATTGCACCACTGCACTCCAGCCTAGATGACAGAGCAAGACCCTGTCTCAGAGAAACAAACAAACAAAACAAACAAAAAAGACCAAAAGGAACATTCCAGTCCAGTCTATCCTAAAAGTTTTCCTGGAGTCCCAGCCAGTAACAGCTCATTGATCAGAACTAGACACATGGTTACTCCTGGGTCAATACTGGAAGATGTCTAGGAAGAAAGAAATTGTGGATAGGGTTGGGTCAGCCAGAAACATTGTACCACAAGATTTGAGTCTAATTGGAGCTGAAAGGAATACTAAAGATTATTTGGCACCCCCTACTGAGATCTGACAGTTGAGAAAACAGTGGCCCAGAAATGTCTGAGATCCATAGCCAGGTAATGGCAGAAGAGAGACTAATCAAAGATTCAGTTATTATAATTCCTAGGCCATTTCACATTCCATGTATCTATACATGGACCATTAGAACTACCTGTTTTAGAAGCTACAATTCATTTCCAAAGATGGAATTTAGAACATTGGAACTTTATTTCAGCTGTCTGCAAAATAACCTCCCCCTTCCTATAAATCTTCAAAGCAACAAGTGGGAAGAAAGATCCTGCAGTCCTCTGACTTGAAAGAAGACAAAATAAACTGTTCAAAATTTCTGTAGGACATGTCCTTCATCAGCTGTCCTCTTGCTCTTTATAATATAGGAGGTTGTTTTTAAAATCTCAAATGCATAACAAATTCAATAAACAAAAATGAACATTCAAAAGTGTTCAAGTATAATCCCAGTTTGCTCTTCTTCCTTAGTATACACTGCCATTTAAATTTTTTCCTAGAAAAATTTTTTAAAAAAGTATTGTTGCTATCAAATGACCTTAATCCTGGTCCTTGGCCAAAAGCTAAACAAAACAAAAAAGGCTTTGCTAAGTGTATACCACTGAGAGAATTATCAATCATAATTTTTTAGTTTCCCTGAATGACCAGTTCTAGCTCCCTAGACATGATATGCACATTGCAGCAAAAAAAATAAAAATGTGTTTCCATTTTAAACAACTAATTTTCTACAAAAGTGTTATTACTTCTCTATAGCTGTGTGACTTTTAATCATTATGAGTGTTCATCAAGCACCACTAATACATCTTTCTTTGTGAAGTGTGATAGTTTCAGTTCCTATCCTCTAAGAGCTTACAATATGATATGTCAGCTAGCTAAATTTAAGCATGCAAGCTGAATTTAAGCTGGGTATAGTAGAGACTCTTTATATAAACATGTCATTGGAAGCTCTCCTAATACCACCATTATAGGCTACCAGTGTTATAATAAGCTTTTTTCATTATAGTAAAAATGAGAGTCAATAAAGTCAGGTTTATACAACTGAAGTTTAAAGCTACTCAGACCAAGGTTCACATCCCATACTATTATAGACCAGGATATCTTACTTCTTTGAGATCAGTTCTCATCTATAGTGGGGGTAAAAATACAAGGCTCCAGGTATTGAATTATAGCAAGAATTAAATAAAATAAGCTTAACATAGTTTCCCACAAAGAGTAAGTGCTGAATAAGTAACAGCTATTGTTATGTTTAGGTTGATATAATTAAACAAGACAGTAGATACATGTCTTTGAAATAGTAAATCACATTAAAACAAATCAGTTGTATTTTTATCATGTTCAAACATATTTGGGCCTAGATTATGTGGACTTACAATTTTTCATAAATACGTCAGTAGCCTTATACATATATGTTTAGCATATATGTTTTTATATCATTCATCCATCTGCTGTAATGTATAGTTATTCTATACCACTTTAAGGATTTATTCAGCAATAATCTGGCTACTACCACCAAACTCTGTTAGGGAGAATGATTTCTATGAACATTTTACTTCATAGGCTATCATTTTAAATAGAGGGAGGTGCAGCAAAAAGATGTTTTATCATAAATTTTGTAATAACCCTACATAGTTTTCCCAAGTCAATTTTAATCTGTTTGGGGTGTGTAGTTTATCGGTTATATTTCAGTTTCCATGTCAACAGATGCAATCATTGCATACACATTCTGCAGCTGGGTAGACAGGCAGTCTCCTCTGAGACTTCAACTTGCAAATAAAGCAGTGTGTGAGTAACAGGCAAGCATTCTTCTCCAGGAGACTTAGCACTGCACTTCTAGGATACCAGTCTCAGGTGATAGCCAAAGCAAAGCTTCCAAATACAGCTCTTTCTCCAGGTTTCTCATGGAACAATTGAGACATCTTTAACCAGGGCATAAAGACACTTCCACTTCTGCTTTTAGAATTTGGTACTTAGGTTAAATAAAACACAATGAAAAACTGTACACTAAGTACCTGGTTCTCATCCATCTCTTAGGATTTCCTGTGTTTCTGAAGTGGAAATTTATAAAAACACAGTTGAGCTGTTCTGAAAATAAAACTTAGATGATGAAAAATAAAGTCTTAGAAATCACCACAAAAAAAGTAGGAACCAAAGAAATTTCTGTAACAAAAATTACCTAAGATTCTTTCATGATACTGTGAAACTGAGATTCTACATTCATTTGAGCTACTTCTAAACACAGTGAAATATTTTACATGTAATTGATGCATTTAAAGGAAAAATAATTTTACTTTTTGTTATGGAAATTTTCAAACATACACAAAATTAAAGAGAATAATGAAATGAGCCTTTATGTACCCACCTCCCAATTCCTCAATTACCAATATTTTGGCACTTGTTTTATCTATATACCCCGCACAAATTTTTTGCCAGATTTTATCAAAGTAAATCATGTAATTTCACTCATAAATATCTACATCTCCAACTGATAAAGATTTTCTTAAAAAGTAACAGTTATACTGTCATCTATAATAGCTAAAAAATGAACAATACCTAAATATTAAAACATTCTATTTTAAGTTAATAATATAAAAGAGATTGATGTTGACAGTTGTATATTATGTTAAAGTCATAAGTAAATTACTTCCATAAAAAATTTTAAATTATTTGTTTTTCCCACGGAGAACAAAATACTTTGTAAACATTATCTGTTGTCCTGGGTTTTTCTCACTGTTTTTCTAGAGGAGGGATGTATAAACCTCTAGTTAGTTCCTGTCATTTTACAATAACAAGGATACCCATTAAAGAAGCTAATCTTTGCTGACTGACATAACATCAGGGATTCTCTGATTCTGTCTTCAGTTCCTCTTCAGTTGGCCCAGAAGTAAGTACCAAGAAGTTATCATTTCCATATGACTGTCATTGCTTAAAACTAGCTAGCATAAGCAGGACTGTGGCCATGGAAGTCAAAATCCACTAAGGAGTGTCAAACAACTCACCTGCCGAATCAACTAGAAGAGAAAAAGAAAAGAAAAAACAAACAAACAAAACTAGCTAGTATGTTCATGAAATCTATCCGTTTCATTAAAGGCCATTGACCAAGCTATTTCTCCATGAAAACCTTTCTCTTAGAACGACTCGTGTTCCATTTGTGGAGTACCAGTCTGCCTTTGCCTTTCCATGTATCAACTTCTATAGAGGGTGTTTCTGATGTTTCCCTTGTCAATCTGTTTGTGGCTTCTCTGCCTCTTTCTCTAGCTTTGGGGATGTCTTTATCTGCCTCATTTTTCTTTTTCCGCATTTTCATCTTTTGTTTCCTCTCTAATCTCTGACTCTCCTTCCTAGTTGTTAAATTTATTGAATATAAGGTGATATTTCCTATTCTTAATCTTCAAAATAGATGACAGAGGATAACAGACCTACATGTAAAATGTAAAACTACAAAACTCCTAGAAAATAAAATCAGAGAAAACTTAGATGGCCTGGGGTATGGCAATGAGTTTTTAAATACAACACCTAAGGCACAATCCATGAAAGAAATAATTGATAAGACAGACTTCAGTAAAATTCAAAACTTCTGCTCTGTGGAAGACAATGTCAAGAACATAAGAAGACAAGCCACTGAATGGAAGAAAATATTTGTAAAAGACATATCTGATAAAGGACTGTTACCCAAAATACACAAAGAACTCTTGAAATTCAACAATAAGAAAACAAACAACCTGATTTTAAAATGGACCAAAGACCTTAACAGACACATCATCAAAGAAGCCATATAGCTAGCAAATAAGCATATGAAAAGATGCTCCACATTACGTGTCATTAGGGAAATGGAAACTTAAAAATGAGGTAACACTACACATTTCTTGATATGGCCAAAATCCAGAATACCAATGACAGCAAATACTGGTGAGTGGAGGAACAGGAATTCTCATTCATTTCTGGTAGGAATGCAAAATGGTGGAGCCACTTTGGAAGAAAATGTGATGGTTTCTTACGAAACAAACTTTAGCATATGATCTAATAATCACAATCCTTCATATTTATCCAAAGGAGTTGAAAAGTTATGCCCACACAAGAATCTTTACACAGATATTTATAACAGATTTATTGATAATTGCCAAAACATGGAAGCAACCAAGATGTCCTTCAGTGGGTGATTAGATAAGTAATCAGTAATCTATGGTACATCCAGACAACAGAATAGTATTCAGCATTAAAAAGAAATGAACTATCAAACCATGAAAAGACTGAAGGAAACTTAAACGCATGTTACTAAGTGAAAGAAGCCAAGCTGAAAAGGTTGCATACTGTATGATTCCAACTACATGACCTTTTGGAAAAGGCAAAACTATGAAGACAGTAAAAAGATCAGTGGTGCCAGAGTTTGGAAGAGGAGAGAGGGATGAGTAGGTGGAGCACAGGGTATTTTTAGAGCAGTGAAGATACTCTGTGGAATACTGTAATGATGGATACATATCATTATACATTTTTCCATAGAACGTATAACAATGAGAATGAATCCTGGGACTTTGGGTGATTGTGGTGTGTCAATGTAGGTTCATCAATTGTGACAAATGTGCCAGTCTGGTGTGGGATGTTGATAATGTGGGATGTGGTGCTTAAGTGGAGGCAGGGAAGTGGGGGAATTTGTATAGGAGATCTCTGTATCTTCCTCTTCATTTTGTTGTGAACCTACAACTGCTCTGTAAAAGACTTTTTAAAAATAAGAAATAGATAAAACAAAGTCCTTTAAAAAATTAATTTAAAAATAGATGAGATAAACATTTGGGGCTTCTCTAAAAGAAAATAAAATTGTTTTTCACTAATTTTTTTTTCTTCTTTCAGACTGGTAGCTCTATTAGCATATTTTGTTAGAATACATATTTAAGCATTCTAATAGTTAGCTAGCTATACATTGTATGTTTACTGCAGATGATTTCCAAAGAGCTCTAAGCAGTTTTCTAACTGGGAATTTTACTTATTCTCATGGCATGCGTGCTCATAGGACAAAATACATTGTATGATGCTCTGATATTTGGAAAGGGTCATATGGTTTAGAGAGCTTCAAAACATCACTCAGCGGATGAGTGCAGTCCCCTTGCTAGTGCTCAGTGTTTTACCTAGAAAATTTATAGTTATTCCAATTGGATTATGTCATTAAATACAGATTTTGTCAGCCTTGTTAAACCCTTACATCTAGAAGGCATCTTAGAGACTGGCCTAAAATTCTTTCATTTTACTCATTGGGAAATTAAGACTAAGGGAGGCCAAGGATTGCCTAATAAGTTAGAAATGGAGTTAGAACTAGAACCTCAGTTTCCTGACTACCAGTCCAGTACTTTCTAGAACTTTCCTTATAATTTTGGGAAATAAGGAATATGTTGCATGGTATGAGAGGGCAGTGCTTGCTCTCATCAGTATAACACGCTCTGTGAGTTGTTTTCCCAGGGTCCCTGATCCTCCCACACTCTTTAAGCCAATGGGGTCTAGAACAAAGGATTATATTAGGACAGTGGCTGGAGCAAGAGTATGATGGAAGAAGGTTTAATTGGCTTTTGTTAGCATCATGCTGGAATGCAGCTAACGATAATGTATTAATACATCAGGATATCCTTGCAAGGGAATTTCAAAATAGAAAAATCTCTCAGTGGAGCAGAAAATATTGAAATAACTTGTAAAACAGCATTCAAGTTTACATCTGTGAAAGGGAAAAGATGTTCATTGTTTCCTCCACCTTTAATGATTCACTGCATTTGTTGGCCTAATGCAATTGTCATTTTTATTCTGTTTCATTAGTAAGTTCCCAAAGAGCATGTCACTAGATTTGATTATATGATGACATGTAAATGAGAAAACATGCCACAATGTTTTTTGTGTGGATAAAATGTCTTGCTAATAACAATGGGGAAAATAATAATATGCAGGCCCTAAATACTTGTGAAAGTGCTTTAATGCCAATGCCTTTTGCTCTCCAAAAGCAACCTCAGGACATATGTTTTGGTTTTCAACCCTCAAAATGGATAAGCTCTATTTTAAGGCACTATTTTCAAAATTATTAGCTTTATTTATATTTATGTTTAAAGGAACTCCCTTTAGTAATATCATTTCAGAAACAAATAAATAATAATAAATGACATCATTTCATTGAGAGAGTAAAGAGTCAACAATTCATTGTAGTTTTTAAGTAGGTTAGAATTAGAGTTACTGCTGAAAAATCACTGTTCTTCATTCTGTGTTTCCAATGAGAAAAATAAATCAATATTAGAAAATGTCATTTTGGTGAGGTTATTAACAACCTTAAATTACAGGGAGGTTCCTCTAAAGAGGAAAAAAAGGATGATAAAACACGTCTACTTGAAATGGCTTCATAGTTTAAGCAAACAGCATAACCAAAAAATGTCCCACCCAGCAGGAAATGGTAACAGCCTTAAAATAGTCCAGAGAAATAGACTGTTTCAACAAAAAGTTAGGGAAAAAAATCAACCCACTACATCAATTGAATTTTGACTGAGACTGTCAAAGACTTGGGCTGGAAAAACATAATACTAGGGAATCTAAAACCCTTAAACAGTATTGGAAAATGCAGACCCTTGGGGAAAAAAAATGTAGGATAATGCATAAAAATAAGGTATGGATACTGATCATATGCTCTAATTCCGTTTTTCTCTCACATTAAGCTTTGAGTATAAAACTGAACAATGTCACAATATAGCTACTTTAATCAATCTAACTAAAATACACTCACTAGAAGATATACTTCCAGATCTTTATACTTCACATCTAACTCATGCTGTGAACTACTAAAATTATCTTTACAAAAATATCCCCTGACACCCTGAAAAATGTTTGTAAATTGTAGCTCCCCCCTCCCATTATAATATCAAACAATCAAGAAATATAAATAGTATGTAGTCATAGAAGTTTATATAATTGAAAGAACTGAGAACTTCAAAGTTGGTTTAAATGTTTATATCCTAGTTGCCAGTCCATGGGCTTAGATAGGTTATTTACTTTCTCTGAGCCTCAGTTTTCCTTATCTATCAGGTGGGACTAAGAATATTTACCCTATTGGGTCTCCTTTACCACTTAAGCAAGATTACATATATCTTAGTGCATGGTAGATGCTCAATTAATGTTTGTTTCTTCCATTTTTCTGATTAGGATGCAGCTCGAATTAAAACCTAGAATTTTTTTTTTTTTTTGAGATGGGGTCTGACTCTGTTGCCCAGGCTGGAGTGCAGTGGCATGATCTTGGCTTACTGTGACCTCTGCCTCCCGGGTTCAAGTGATTCTCCCAGCTCAGACTCCCCAGTTGCTGGGACCACAGGCAGCGCCACCACGCCCGGCTAATTTTTGTATTTTTTAGTAGAGATGGGGTTTCACCACGTTGCCTAGGCTGGTCTGTAACTCCTTAGCTCAAGCTATCTGCTGGCCTCAGCCTCCCAAAGTGTTGGGATTACAGGCGTGAACCACCGCACCCAGCCTAAAACCTGGACATCTTAAAAAGGAGGCCAGGCTGGGCATGGTGGCTCAGGCCTGTAATCCCAGCACTTTGGGAGGCTAAGGCAGGCGGATCACAAGGTCAGGAGTTCAAGACCAGCCTGGCAACTCCATCTCAAGAAAAAAAGAAAAAAGAAACAGGCCAGTGCTTTTTCCCCACAGATTACACAGACTGTTGTGATAAACTGGAGGGCCACCCTGGGAAGAAGGCTGGGGAATAAAGAAAAAGAAGCCCTAATAAAATTTAGACTGTTCAGATGGATAGTGTGATAAGCAAGAAGAGGGCTGTGTATGTATTAAGCATGGAAATGATGTGGCACCCCCTGTGTCTCTGACATCTAGTGTATCATAGGAATCTTGGTGGGTACACAAGTACTCTAACATACTGGGCTGGGTTGTGTTCTGCATTGCATTTTAATCTTTTCTTGCAAATCTCAATTTTTCTCAATGAAGCCTGGTAACTTTTTTTTTGTGGGGGCAGGCGAGTGGTTCTTTAGCAATTTAATTCTCAGTGTATGCTGTTGTGACATTTGTTTTACAAAACACAGGTAACAGTTAAGGGACTAGTTAGCATTTGTATAGAATACCGCCACCTTTTGGTTAGATTTCAATGAGAAAGGCAGATGCTTTAAGTGAGCTATCTGAAAATACATTTTTACAAAACTCTGATTGGGCCAGGCAAGAGCTATCTCAAATACATTTACTTTTATTTAACAATCCTATTCGTGGTTGGATATCGTATTGTCTGGTCAAGATAAGAGTGTTCCATCTTATTTTCTACATACTCAGTTTCTGAAAGTGCTCTGGGAATGCCACTCTTTCGGCAACAACTGGATAAGCCTAAATTCGTAGTTGTTGTCTATGATATGGAAGGTTAAAGTCACTGCGGATGGCCATTCCTACTTAAGAGATGATGTTTTGAGAAAACTAATATATCCTCATCAGCTAACTGAAGCTTCACCATACTTACTGCGTGTCATCACTCAGACATTGCTATGCGAGGTTTGTATTTTTAAATTTTATTTCTTGGCCTATCTTTAAGAGCTTGCTTTACATTTTCACCAGCTTTTTACAGATGAGAAAATTTCAACTTAGGTTAAACACAGGAAAGTCACAGCTTGAGTGGGACAGAGGTGTCTTGGAAACCCTGTCTGATGACTCCAGAAACCATTCTCAGAAGACCTATGTTGTATTCCTGAAATAGTCATAATTTATTTCCCCTGATGTCAACTCATCTTCTAAAGTAGAAAACAAGAACTGCCATGGCAAATCAGCGGGAGGCTGACCCTGTCTTCCATTCTTTCTTCACCTACCCACTCTTGAAAATTCCATGTGCTCCAATGACTTCAATCTACCCACTTATTCATCCTGCAGCCCCTACCTTAGCCTCTCTCTCTCTCTCTTTTTTTTTTGAGACAGAGTCTCACTGTCACCCAGGCTGGAGTGCAATGGCATGTTCTCGGCTCGCTGCAACCTCTGCCTCCTGAGTTCAAGCGATTCTCATGCCTCAGCTTCTCGAGTAGCACGCCACCATTCCAGCTAATTTTTGTATTTTTAGTAGAGACAGGGTTTCACCATATTGGCCAGACTGGTCTCAAACTCCCAACCTCAAGTGATCCGCTCGCCTCAGCCTCCCAAAGAGCTGGGATTACAGGCATGAGCCACTGCGCCTGACCCCTTAACCTCTCTCTTAAATTCAAATTCCAAACCCACATCAGTAACTTCTGGCTAGAATATTTCACCATTACAGAGATTAAACTTGACTAAAGTGAATGCTCCTTTTTCTGAAATAATTTTCCCTTCCTAACTCTCCCTAAATCACTCCTGATTTTTCCTTCTTGCTCTTCCCCCACATCATGTCAGTTACATAATCCAATTAGTTGGTTTATTGATTTAGCTCTTAAATATTTACTGGATGCTCATTTTGTCCCCAAGCACAGGGCTGGGAGCTAAGAATTTATCAACGTAAATCCCTGCCCTTGAATGGATTTCAGATTCTTACTTAATGTCTTTCACATTCAATACTTTCTTTCCATGCCCACTGGCAATGTTTTAATCTAACTCATTGTCTTGTCAGGCCTGGTCCCTTGCAGGAGTTTCCTAGCTGGTGGTTTATCTGCTTCTATTCTCCCTGCTTGTCCCCAGGCTCGCCCCCATCCTTAGACAGTATCTAACCTTTCTATTTGTTACCAACAGGAAACTCTTTCTGAACCCTACTTGGCAAGGTTCTTCTTTGCTCATATGCCGTTAATTGTTGTTATTGCTGGCAGAATTATGTTCAAACCTATTAGTCTGTGTTTTAAGGATCTTTACAATCTGCTCCTCCATTTTCAGCCCTACTTCTTACCATAGGAATAGTTATTAAAGCATGGTCTTAGATTCTTTCAATCAGAATCACATAGGTATCTTATTAGAGATACAGATTGCTTGTCTGCCAGTGAATCACTATCTTGTGCTACATCTGAGAAATTGGAAAGCAGTCTCTGACATCCAGGAGCTGGCTGGGCTTCGCAGTGAGGCCATGATGTACTTCTGTTGAACACAAGCAATTTCACAGAAAGCCAACATTAGACAAGGCTGTTCGGTGATCATGATGACCAATATGTAATCAAGAAGAAACACAGACAAAAACAAGAACATTGTGCAAACCAGAAGAACAGACAAATATCCCCCATCCTAGCGAGTATGACTGCCTGTTGCTTCTTTACCAACTACAGTTTCAGCATTCTTTGGTTCGTCCCACCTTCTAGATAAAAATTATTAAGATACTTAATCATAGAAGCGCCTCTGCTTCGTGACAGCACCTAATCCAGAGCAAAAGCCTGCTTCCTTGGACCCTCCTCAAGTTCACCTGGTACAATTCGAAATCCTTTTTAACACCTTTTTACGGAGACATTCCATGGGTTTTCCACGGTGTGTAATTTTTCTCTTCGTAATTAATCCTTCAACTACAGATATGTTCCTGGTGGCTTTGGCTGGAGGGCATTTGACAGATCACATGAATTTTCATTTTACTGAGCTCCTAAAGTAATTCTGAAGTTAAGATTGAGAACCATGGCTACAACCAAGCTGTTGTCTATGTTTTTCTGTAAACAAGTCATATACATTCTTACTTATCTAATCCTTCTAGCCTGCAAAGATAACTTATTTTTTGTTTTGTTTTGAGACAGGGTCTCACTCTGTTACCCAGGCTAGAGTGCAGTGGCACAGTCATGGCTCACTGCAGCCTTCACCTTCCAGGCTCGAGCCATCCTCTACCGCAGCCTCCCAAGTAGCTGGGACTACAGGTCTGTGCCACCAAACCTGGCTAAATTTTTAATTTTTTCTTTTTTTGTAGAGATAGGGTTTTCCCATGTTCCCAGGATGGTCTCCAACTCCTGGGCTCAAGCATTCCTCCCACCTCGGCCTCCCAAAATGCTGTGATTAAAGGTGTGAGCCACTGCGCTGTGCCCAAGATAACTTATGTCTTCCTTCATCACTGAAGGTCCCTGAGCTGCCATCCCACATCATCTCCCCTTCACTGAACTCATACCAGTGACACCCACTTGGAACCAAGTACAGACATTGTATTGCTCCTCACCCTTTAACATTCAGTTCACGGCCTTCCTCTAAAAAACTATGGCTGTTCAACACCAGACCTTCAGAGAAAAAGCAATTCCAATCGCATCTTCCTGAACCCTGCTTTGCAAAGTCGCTTTTTGGCTCGTACATCTTTTGTGATTGCTATTGCTGGCAGAATACCGTCCAAACATTTCGGCCTGTTATGAGTGAATCAACTGGGCTGTTTGATATCAGACTCTTCAGAGCAAAAGATAAGAAAGAGAGTGAGTTCTAGAAATACTGTCTCTCTGCCAGGGCCAAACCTAGGAAGAGTCCCCAAGGAAGGTTCCAGAGGACAAACAGGAGATGAAAAATCTGGCTTTGATGAATATGAAGGAGGAAGGTAATAAATGAAGAAATGAATGAAAAAGAATGAATGAATGCTTGTGCTCCTAGTGAATTATTTATCATCGGACAAGCCTGAATAGCCCTACATGCGGATCTCATTTCTTTCAGGTGTTTTATCTTTTTAAAGAAATCGTGTATGTAGTAACTGGGCTGGTGGTTGTTATTATTGTTTGATAACCCCTTTTTACCTCCATTTACTTACTCCTTCATTCATTCCACAAATATTTTTAGGAGACTTTTCATGTGTGAGGCACTGTGGTGGGAACTGGCAGTACACATTTAATCAAGAAAGGTCACTGCTCTCATTGAAAGCCCAGAATTTATTGGTGGAAATAGATAATTAATTATGGAATTACTCTAAATTGTGTTTAAAAAACAACTATTCAACTGCAAGGGAGGGACTCCTGGAAGAAATTTCTTTAAATGGACACCTAATGAATTAGAAAGAGTTAGTAATTTTACAAAATTGTAGTGAATCATATTTAAGATATGTATTAAGGTCTTTTTAAAATATGCTCTATATATCTACTTGTTCAAATGAAAATTTTTAAAGACCAAAGTTTTAGAAGTTATTTTCTAAGGTCTTACCTCCCTTCAATATACTGTGACAATTGCTAGCTGCCTGTTTTTAAGATATTGCATTTCTGTCTCTCCAGCATTTTTGTGCTTTGAATCCTTTTATGTGAGTGCATTTTTCTATTTTGAAAAGCATTCTGTATAAGAAAGTCCTATGGAGTCTTCTTTGGTAAGGAATATTACCTACTGCATAGTGTCAGATCAAAAAATAGACCCTCCATAGGGCAATATCATGACATGTCACTGGTAGTGCCTTCAAACAATCCCAGAAGATGCCACAGCTTAAGTGTACTATTGTTCAATTACCTTTTTTCCTAGTACTGCACAGACTATGTGAGTAGAAAATAACCAGAATGCAGAATCCATGTCTATCTGTTCCATGGCAGCATGTCTTTCCAACACCTAGCACCATTACTTGCGCCACATAGTAATATTCACAGCGTCAAGAAAATGACAATACATCTCCATAAGAACTGGAAAGAACATAACTAATAGTCTAGAGAGGCAGAAGAGGGTAGAAGCAAATAATCCAGAGGACCCTGAATCTCACTAGAGAGAAGACGGTGGCAACTTGAAATGATTCATGCATGGTGATCCAAAATTCTTGTGGCTTCAGAGAAGGTATACGGAAATAAGTCCGTATAGACTCATATTTCAAATAAGAATAACTTGTGGTTGGAAGGGATTATCGAAGGAGACATGATCATTTCCTTAAGTAGCCTACAGTCTAGCTAGGAGACAGGACTAAAGAATGAGAAACAACCTGGTAGCAATTAAGGGCTAGACCTGAGGTGCTGAGAGCTCAAGCTAAGATGGTGGCAGACAGAATGATGAGGAAGAAGAACGTGCTTCTAGAATCTGGAGTTGCATCCTTTTATATGCTGGCCCATGTCAATTTATCCATTTAAAAATATTTCTAAAGGGTAACAATGATGCATATTTAACTGACTGAATGCTGATAACTATAACAACTTCCACATCGACTATCTTATGGAGTCTTTCAATTTGTAAGGTAATTTTAGCTTCTCTCTAGCTGTGTCCATGCAGCCTTTAAGATTAAATACTTAGGTATCTTCTAAAGTGTGCCAATTTTGCTGTCTCTCTGATCCTGCAGGCTTGACATGCTGGCTATTAAGACCGACTTTAAGTGACCTACTTAATACGTTTCTGTCTAGTCCTGTCACTGAAGTGAATTCCTGGCTCTTCTTTCCAGGATGGGCTGGCATGTTGTGACTCCTGCCCTTTTGTATCAGTTACCTATTGCTGTACAACAAATTAACCCCCAAATTTAGTGGCTTAAAACAGCAAACATTTTTCTTACACAATTTCCCAGGATCAGAAATCTGGGAACAGCTTAGTTGGGTGGTTCTGGTTCAGTCTGTCATGAGTCTGCAGTCAAACTGTCAGTTGGGGCTGCAGTCATCCAAAGGCTTGAATGGGCTGGGAGGATCCACTTCTGAGATCACTCACATGGCTGTTGGGCAAGAGGCCTCAGTTTCTCAATTCATGGGCCTCTCCATAGGATTGTTTATGACCAGGCAGCTGGCTTCCTCCAGAGTGAATGATCTTAGAGACAAAAAGAGAGGGAGAGAAAGAGAGAGAGACAGGGAAGGAGAGAGACAGAAAGAACATACTTCCTTTTATGACATACACCATTAGTTCTACCTTATTTTATTCATTCAAAGAAAGTAAGTCTAGCCCATGCTTCATAGAAGGGGATTACACAAGAATGAGAATACCAAGAGTCAGGGACCACTAGCGGCTGTTCTGGAGGCTGCATACAAAACAACCCTTTATAAAGTGACTGTTCAATTATTTATTTGAAGTTGTTATCCTCATTTTCCCATGTATTTATTAACTCCCTCATGAAGTTAGAGTGAATGCTAATCTGTCTGCATGTGAAGCTATATGAAGTTAATATTTTATACTTTAACCTCAAAATGAGAGTTCCTCTTCCTCCTACTGACAGATTTTACCCTTTTGAGAATGAAAATATACTTGTCTTTTCCCCCACTTATTATCTTCCACTGAAAGCTGTAGGTTACCATTTCTTTCTTATTTTGATTTGTAAGGTTGTCAGGATAACAGCACAAAGCATTTCTTATACTCACAATGTCAAAAAGAAAATAGAGAATTCTTTCTCCTCCTTACTGCCAACTGAAAATATTCATATCCAAATCCTTCGCCACTCAGTCAACAAGCCAAAACCTATTCACTGTCGAAGTGAGCAACTGCCAACAGTTTCTTCACTTACTTGTATCAAATAAATAAAGAACTGTACTAACCTGAGCATTGGTTTATTTTTTAAATAATTGAAACAATTTGGTGCTTGAGTCTTCAGTGTTTAAAGGAAGCAAAAATTAACCAACTGAAACAAAATGTATTACATATTACCATGGCTTGACTCTGGGCACGATTTTTTTGCAGCCAGAAATAAATTGGATATGGGAAGTCAAGGTCATGGCCTCTGGCACTCAGGAGTTTATAGTCAGGGAACATATTAGAGCTTGGGTCCTGAAACCGTAACTGTTGTCAATAAGAAAGCAAAGACTGTTGCTTGATACCTTATTATGAAGAAAAAAAGCAAGCAAGAAAGCAAAGACTGGTCTGATAATACTCTTCATGCCTTTAAGGAGGTTGTGTAGATTTTGTCCTTTCTTAAATTCATGTCTACTTTGACAGCACTGAAATTGTCTGATGAAGAAATAATGCTTTTAAAATACACATTATGGGTATTTTAAAACAGATTCTCAAACAGATTTCTCCTGCCTTTGTAGATTTTAGATAGATTCAAGTATATGAACAGATTGAAGACAGAACTGTATTCCATTCTCACTTCCATCACAGATGTGCTAACTTTGGCAACATCTCTGAGCTTACTTTCCTTAAAAGTGAAATAAGAATAATAAATAGCTATACTTGGAGATATATTTTGATGATTGAAGTGTATTAAAATACTAGTAATAGGGCTCTCACATAGTAGATAGTAAAAAAATGTTGCTTCTTCTTCCTTTTGTGTCTTATCAAAATATGCTGGAAATAATTCTGCAAGAGAGATTCTCACAGAGTTGTTGCTTCATTTTCTGGCTCTACTGGAGAATATGGGTATGGAGGGGAGCTTTTCTACCTTCTGCATGCAGGACATTACATTGTTAACTGTATTCCGAAAGCTTAAAAGAGAATTGGGCTGAATATTTAAGTACTCCCCAAAGTCAATGCAAGATATAGGAAATTATGCATATTAGAATGTTATGCTGCAACATGATACATTAAGTCCCAGTGAAGCTGTGGTTCCTAATTCAGACTGTATTAAGTTTCTCTGCTTAAATTTTGTTATAGTGTAGATCATCGATATCAAGTGAATCAAGCCAACTATGAAAGCATCGGTAATAAGAGAAAAACATTTTAATGTATTAAGAAACCACTCTATGAAATTTTACACAAAACACACCACTTCAGATACATTTGCTGGAAAGTTGCTAATGTTGAGTTTTATATTAATTTATGTTTACCAAATGCTTTGCAATCACCTTTATTACTCATCTTCAAAGGCTTTTGGTAATGGATCAAACCAAACCACTGACCTGGAGAAGCGATTTTGCTAAAGTAGAAGGCACCATTACCCCGCATTACAATTGAAAATTTAGGATAACTTGGTCTGCAGTCTTTCGTAGAGCCCCTTTCACTGTCAAAATAACCAAGCATAGTCTTGAACCTTTTTGCAAACATTCTATCTCCCATTAATTGAAAGCCATACTATCTCCTAAACTCCTTCTCTTTGCCCACAGAGCCAGGAGGAAGAATCAGCACACTCTTTACACTTTCTGCTCCTTCCAAGCTATTTATCATTCCACTAGAAACTTTCACTCAGATCCTTTTCCTACCAGAACTTAATGTAACTCTCTTCTTGTCATACCATCTTGGTTTCCTTGTTATAGCCATGCTTGATATATTTTTAAGCAATAACCCCAACTCTGCTTAGTTGTCTTCATCTCACACTACTCAAATTCACAAAGGACCAGTATATAAACCATGGTTCAACTTTAAAAATTAACAACGATACATATGACTATAAAGAAGACAATTACACATTGTAAAAATTAGGGCATTTAGTCCATGCACACCAATTTATAAGGAAGCCTCAGTAGAATCACAAAGCTGTTTGGTGAAAAGGAAGCAGAGTAGGTAAAGTTAGTTAGATGGTATTTCTAGTTTATGTCTTTCAGCTATAATTGCCTGGCACCCCTCTTCACTAAGGGCCATGCTGCTAAATAGACTGGGTATTTGACCAGTTTATCAGGAAGCAATGTTTTGTAACTACACTGAAGGTACACAAGCTTCTATAGTCTTTTGCCTCCCTCTTACCAGACCCCATATGCACGATTGAAAACATGGGATATATTCTTTAGCTATATCTTATCTTTTTTTCTTTCCTTCTTTCTTTTCTTTTCTTTCTTTTTTTTTTTTTTTTTTGACATGTTCTGGCTCTGTCACCCACACTAGAGTGCAGTGGTGCAATCCGGGTTCACTCCAACCTCCATTCTGTGAATTTTTAAAGTTGAACCATGGTTTACATACTGGTCCTTGGTGAATCTGAGTAGCAAGAGATGAAGAACACTGAGCAGAGTTGGGGTTGTTGCTTAAACCTTGGCTCACTGCAACCTCCGCCTCCCGGGTTCAAGTGATTCTCCTGCCTCAGCCTCCCGAGTAGCTGAGATTACAGGCGCTTGCCACCAGTCTTGGCTAATTTTTGTATTTTTAGTAGAGACGGGGTTTTACCATGTTGGCCAGGCTGGTCTCAAACCCCTGACCTCAAGTGATCCGCGCCTCGGCCTCCCAAAGTGCTGGGATTACAGGGGTGAGCCACTGCGCCTGTCCAATGTCTATATTATATAATGACTTATTTTCCTAGGCTGGATACCCAGTAGTAGGATGGCTGGGTTGAATGGTAATTCTGTTTTTAGTTCTTTGAGAAATCTCCACACTGTTTTCCATAGAGGTTGAACTAATTTATATTCCCACCAGCAGTGTATAGTATATTTTGTCTTTTCTTTAATCAATCAGCATTTGATTGGAATTAGGCATTCTTACTTATAGTCACCTTGATAAATCTTGCATGGTCCTGTGTCACCTTAACTATTCATTTACAGGTAACCACATCTATTGATGGTTATGCCATGTTATTTTTTAAAAATTCGCCATGAGAGGGTGCTGAGACACCTCTTGTGCCCTACCCCACATCCTGTTAATGTACTTCTAGCCCAGCTGTTGCTATGACAACCAGTTGTGCAAAAGTATGATGTGACAGCACCTTGTCTCTACTGCAGTGAAAATTTCTTGTTTTCTGCATCAGGGAATTTTTGTTGTAGTGCCTGTGGGAACCTGTTCAGCAATTTTGACTCACTCGCAAACTTGGAAGTGTGAGTGAGTTAACACAATGAGGGGCAAGAGTCCCCCCTCATCCATCCCTTGAGTGGATGATGCTGAAGCGAGCTACACAGAGCTCCTCAAACTGACCCTATGTGATACAACCATATTAGTTGATTGCCACATTTCTTAAGACGAGTGTATTTTTTTTCCTCGGTTGAAAAATGTAGGATTTACAGATTTTGTTTTGTTTTGTTTTGTTTTTTGAGACAGAGTCTTGCTCTGTCGCCCAGGCTGGAGTGCAGTGCATGATCTCAGCTCATTGCAAGCTCCGCCTCCCTGGTTCACACCATTCGCCTGCCTCAGCCTCCCGAGTAGCTGGGACTACAGGCGCCCGCCACCACACCTGGCTAATTTTTTTTGTATTTTTACTACAGACAGTGTTTCACTGTGTTAGCCAGGATGGTCTCGATCTCCTGACCTCGTGATCCGCCAGCCTCGGCCTCCCAAAGTGCTGCGATTACAGGTGTGAGCCACCGTGCCTGGCCAGAGATATTTTTATGTCCATTTTCACATTGGCAAGATGTGCCATCATGACTTTTAGAAGTGTTGTATTAGCTTTCAAATCAATGTGAATATTTTTCAAAATGTTTAGGCCAATATAAAATATTTGGGCAATTTAAAACATAAACACAGCATGAGAAAAATTTTACTGAGAAAAATCAGTAAATTCAATGTTAAATTATCTGCATAATTCTGTTCAATGTTTTCACATAAAAAGTGAAAAACTGGGAGATTTGCCCTTAGAAATTAGATATTTTTCTACTTTTAATTTATAGAAACATGTTATGGAAACTAGTCACAAAATAAAATTACTACATTATAAATATAAAACATATAAAAGCCCTAGTACATGCCATGTTCTTTGAATTGGCTTCAAGATGATTTTCTATTTGATACTTTCCCTTAAATATTGATAGAAAATCAGAGGTCAGCCAAACATCTTGGCAATGCTGAGAAATTATATTTTAAATGCAGTATGTAAACCCTCATTTTCATTTTCTAATCTTAATTCAGAGAAGATGGAAAATACAAGTATTTTAGTCCCCAAAGAAATATTAACTCCTCAAACTGGGCTGCTTTGGAATAAAAGTCCTGATGTGCACCCTGTGAACTCAGTTAATATCACTATGAGTACTGTAATTTTTACATTTCCTGATTTGTACTAAAATTGCAAGTATATTAGTTTAATATTTTATAGGGGTTTTGGAAGACTGCTCTTGAAATTTTCAAGGTACAGGGTTGTCATTTATCTGGAAGGAAAATTCCAGCATCTGACAATAATTCTCTGTAATCTTTCACTTGGCCGAAGGCTCTGATTGGTTATGGCTGTGGCTTTTCCTCACACACAAATTGAACAATTTCACGAGAGGTTCATTTTTTTCTCTTTTGCTCAAAATAGCAAAACTATATGCCATATTATCCCTTTGTCTTTGTCCTAGGTTCACTAAACTAATAGGTCTAATCCCAGACATCTTGATTAGTTACCCAGTCACCACAGTTACTTTTAAACAGGGAGAGTTTTTATCTGAACACTCAACTTGGGCTTCATGCTCTGCAACAGTTCCACTGAACTTATTCTTTGTTCTGTGTGTTGTGGTTGTTTGCATTTTTTATTTCTTTGGCTTGGTGGCCCTACACATCCACAGGGCATTCTACTATTGACTACTGATGAAAGTCTAGTCAAATAATAAACCTTGTCATACTTCTAAACTATTTGCAGGGGAAGGGTGGAGGATAACAGGTTTTTATTCAATTATGACCGGGTTTACATAACCCCTTCCCTCCAAAACAATGTATGTAACTTCATTTTCACATGGTCATAAGAAACAGTAAACTTTCCTATTTCTTATTTTTCATAGCAACATTAATAGACATTTGAAATTTGAAGTATATTGAAGACATACTTGGAAACTTGCTAGAAATAAAAAAAATCAATAAGGTAAGGGGGCAGGTGATTTTATAATGATAAAGGTCTGATTTTAAAAGTGGCATAAAATAATCAGAGTAAATAGCATTTACTGAGAACTTCTTGTTAGACACCTATGACAAAAAAAGAATCAGACGGCTTTAGTCATTTCCTCTTTACTGGGTTATTTCCATCAACATTCCGTAATATATCCCACCTTAAAAAGGAATCCTTTGTGCGTTTTGCTTTAAGGTACCTTCTTTACCTCTCCTTCCCATCTATAGAAAAACATCTTAAAAGCATCCATACTCACCATCTTCACTTTCTTTCCTCCTATTTTAGTCTTTCATCACCTCCACACCACTGAAAATACATTCTTCAAGGTCATCAATTCTTTTTTTTTTTTTTTTTAAACAGAGACAGGGCTTAGCTATGTTGCCCAGGCTAGTCTTGAACTCCCGGGCTCAAACAACCCTCCCGCCTCCTCCCAGAGTGTTGGGATTACAGGCATGAGCACTGTGCCGGACATCATTTCTTCAGCTGGAGTGCAGTGGCACAATCATAGCTCACTGCAACCTCCAACTCCTGGGCTCAAGAAATCTACCTACTTCAGCCGCCCAAGTAGCTGGGACTATGGGTGCATACCACCATACCTGAATAATTAAGTTTATTTATTTTTTGTAGAGATGGGGGTCTCACTGTGTTGGCCAGGCTGGTCTTGAATTCCAGGCCTCAAGTCTTCTTCCTGCCTCAGCTTCCAAAGTGCTAGGATTATAGATGTGAGCAACTGTGCCCAGCCAAGTTAATTAATTCTTATTGAATCTAGTAGTCTATTCTCAGTCCTTAACTTATTGTACCTTTCATGGAGCAGCATTTGATAATAATTGATCAAACTCTTGTTTCTTGAAATGCTTTTTTCTTTTGGCTTCAGCAACATTACACACTTTTTTTTCCCTCCTCATAACTGACCACTTCCTTTTTGGTCTCCTTTTCTACCTTTTTCTTCTCTTCTTGGCTGCTAATTGTTTAAATGCCTTAAAGATTGATCTTCACTGAAATTTAAGGTTTCTTTATTATTGTAGCATAGATCTTTGAGTTCTGTGGATCTAGAGATTCTGCTTTCTAAAGGAGAACATTTCCACTAGGGGCGCATCAAGAGTCCAGTTGAACCATGAGCCAAAATAAACCACTTTTCTTTATAAATCACCTAGTCTCAGGTATTCTTTTCTAGCAACACAAAAACATACTAACACATATGACATTTTATGAGGTTAACAATCAATCGATATATATAAATGTTTGTTTGTTTTTTAAGAGACAGTGTCTCCCTCTGTTGCCCAGGCTGGAGTGCAGTGGTACAATTATAGCTCACTGCAGCCTCCAACTCCTGGGCCCAAGGGTTTATCCTGCTTCAGCCTCCCAAGTAGCTGGGATTACAGGTGTGAGCCACTGCATCTGAATTCATATTTGTGTTAAAAATGAATGAATGACACAGAAACAGGCTTCTGTATGTCACAGGAAAATATGTATGTGGCATGGATTTGAAAATAGGGATTTTGGAGTTAGACTGTTCTGGAATAGAGACTTACCTCTATTTTTAACAAGAGCTTTATGAAATGATGTTGGGCAAATTTCTTAACCACTCCAAGCTTCATTTTCCTTATAAAATTTATATGGAAAGTTATAAAATGGAAAAGATAATAACACCAATTTCATAAGATTGCTATAATAATTAAAATAATACTCATAATGGACATGTTATCATTAAATATTGGTCTCATTTGCTGCAACCTACCAGGCAGCAGACAGAATGCTGAAGACTTTTACTTGTAATTCTCATTCAGTCCTCCAAATAAATCTGATAAGTTGATGGCAATTCCATGAAGATTAAACAACAACAACAACAAGCTTAGACTCACAGAGTTTATTTAATTCATGTGATGATACAGTGTGTTAGTCCGGATAGGTTATGCCAAGCTGCAGTAACGAACCAACCCTAAAATTTCAGTGGATTAACTAATAAAGGATTGTTTCCAACACACACAAAGTATACTGTAGGTCCCATGGTTCTTCTGAGTACCTTCAATCCAACTTTTCTTCAGGGATCCAAGGCTGCTGGGTCTTGCATCTAGAACATCTTGAACACATGGTTCTAGTTCACTGCAACAGGCAATGAGTGAACTGGAGAATTGTGTTTGGCTTTTAAGTGCATTAGTCAACTGACATACAGCATTTCTAAAACCATAGCACTGGCCAGAACTAGTCATATGGCTCTGCCTAATTTTAAGGAAGATACAAAATGTGGGAGAACCTAAACCTGTTTAGTGAATAGTAAATATTTCTGCCACATCTGGCTGGTAGACTCGATTCAAAATGGCAGTATATATGCTTCATATCCTCCAAGGCTATATTTGCCAAATAAAATATATGATGCCCAGTTAAATTTTAATTTCAAATAAACGATGAATAGCTTGAGTATGAGTATATCCCATGCAACGTTTGGAGTATATTCAGAGTAAAAAATTAAGTGTTATCAGAAATTCAAACTTTTATTTGCTAAATCTAACAACTTTACCCAAGGGCCATATGTTTCAGACATGACTAAAACCTGTTACTAATATGAAGTGAAGAATTATTGCCCCTATCTAAAGGTATTTACAATCATATTTTAAAATTTCCAGCTAATAGGAGCACATCTGCAGATTGAACTTTGCTAGCCACTTGCCAATTCAGCTCACTGTATTATAGGGGTTTTTTAAAAGCCCTCAAATTACAAAAAAAAAAAAAAAAAAAGACTTGGATCTCCCTAACCTCCATCACCAACTGAGAATATGGCTAGCTTTCTGTAACTTATTTAGGTTGCCTAAGTTGCCTCTTTCTTTATTTGTAAAATTTGACTTGAAAAACATCAAGGGTAGCTTGTCCCTCATGAAATCTATTTTCCTATGATTCTATTGTGTTACATCATAGTATTGTGTCAGGATATTAGTAAAAACACACCACAAATAACACTTCTGAGTATTCTCTCTCTCAAAGTAACCTCCCCAGGCGAGGTTATTCTGATGATAATATTGTAGCTTAAATTGTTTTTAGAAAATATAGCGCATATTCTTTTGAGTATCCTCCTCTGGTGGCAAATTATTTTTCCATAAAGGTAGACTTGATTTTTGGAACCAAATAGAAGTTATTCAAAGTCAAGTCAATGAATGGTCAAACTGAAAAATAAATGTACATTATGGAATAAAAACGAGGTGAGTTTATCTAATAAATGAAATTGATTTATTTTTGAGACTGTTTAAAGCTCCATTTAAAAGCAGTTAGTTTTAAGGCAGAAGTTTAAAAATGAGTTTTGAGCAATGATCACATTGCTGGAACAAGTGCATTGCTTCCACCTTTGAAGGAACTCACACTCAACGGGTAATGAGCTCTGTAAGTTGATTACAAAAAGTAACCCTCTATCAAGAAACCAGTGATTGATTGCTATTCATGATAAAGTATTGAAAATACAATTCCACATGATTTATTACCTAAATGCTCTTGAAAATGACTTTTATCCTGGGAGAAAGCTCCTTTTTGGTGAACTTTTCAACTATGTTTAAGAAAAGAAATACTCCATACTGGTGGTTTTCTACCTCCCAACAAAATACATACATATGTACGTATTTATAAAGCTTTTCTGATCTTATTCATGAAATGATTTTTTAAAAGTTCAAAAATCCATACATCAAAGATTATGTGACAAATGAAGAAACTGGAATAAAAAGGTTTTTTTTTTCATGGAAATGTTCATTGGTCAAAATTGAAGATTAACTTTTTACACCAAAATGCAAAGATTCGAAAAATGAAACATATTTCTAGAGAGAAACAAGACAGACATAAGCAAATAGATCAAAACACAAGTTTGGCCATTTTTCTGGACATAGACCAATAAGGTATGTTTTATTGAAACAGCCACTGATAGTACTTAAGATTACCAAGGGCACCTCTGAGTGGTCCCTACCATTGTTTTTCTCATTTCTCCCTAACTCCAACTTTCTCTTTGCTTTCCTTTTTTTATTTTATGGGGTGCACCTATGTTATTGCACAGTGTCTATGCATGCACACACAACACACACATACGTATTGCGTGGTGTCTATGCATGCACACACAACACACATATACGTTATTGCATGGTGTCTATGCATGCAGACACAACACAAACGTGTTTAAGAACGTTAAAAATTCAAAGTCATTTTGGAGCATAATTCTGAAATATTTATCTTAAAATGTTTAAATTTTACATACCATGAACTAACCATTCTAATTTTAGGAATTTATCTTCATAAAACTGTAGTGGATTGAATTGTGTTCCCCTAAAAGACATGTCCATGTTCCAACCCCAGGAATTTGTGAATGTTACTTTATAAGGAACAAGGGTCTTTGAAGAAGATATAATTAAGGATCTTGGGATGATGAGATCATCCTTGATTATCTGGGTGGGTCCTAAACCCAATGACAAGTGTCCTTATGAGACAGAGGCAGTAGGAAATCACACAGACAAATGAGCAGGAAGCAATGAACAGGGAGGAAATGCATCCACAAGACAAGGAATGCCAGCAGCCATCAGAAGCTTGAAAATCCAAGGAACATTATCTTTATTTGAGTCCCTGGATTAGTGTGGCCCTCCTAGATTTCAGATTTATAGCCTCCAGAGCTGTGAGAAAATAAATTTCTATTGTTTCTACCCATCAAATTTGTGGTACTTTGTTACAACAGCCTCAGGAAGCTAATACAGAAATTATCCATAAAATTAATAAATATAATCAGTATAATTTTATTTATAATAGCAAAAGTAAAAGTGTCTACAATAGAGAGAGCATTAAAAAGTATACTATAGATATGACAGAATATGAATCCTGTAGCAAAATAATATAAAATATTCAATATATATAAAATGAAAAAATAGTTTGCTAAACAGCCTGCAAAGTATAATTCCATTTGTTTAAAAAGATATATCGGAAGGGTTAATATCCAGCATACATAAATAACTTCTACAACTCAACAACAACAAAATAGCCTGATTAAAAAATGGGCAAAGGACTTGGACAGACATTTCTCCAAAGATGAAATACAGTCCTCACTTTGGCAGCACATATACCAAAGATGATATAAAAATGACCAACAAGCCTATGAAAAGATGCTCAGTATCACTAATCATCAGAGAAACACCAATTAAAAGCACAATAAGACATCACCTCACACCCATTTGGATGTCTACCATCCAAAAAAAAAAAAAAATACCCAGAAAATAATAAGTATTGACAAGGATGTGAAGAAATCGGAACCTCTGTGCACACTGTCTGTAATAATGTAAGATGATATGGTCACCATGGAAACAATACGGCAGTTACTCAAAAAATTAAAAATAAAATTACAGTATAATCCAGTGATTTCATTTTTTGATATATTTCCAAAAGAATTCAAAGCTGGATCTGAAAGAGATAGGTGCACACCCATGTTCATTGCCGCATTATTCACAATAGCCAAGAGATGGAAGAAACCCATTGTTCATTGATAGATGAATGGATAAGCAAATTGTGGTGTACACGCAATGGAATATTATTCAGCCTTAAAAAAAGGAAAGAGGTTCTGACACATACTACAACATGGATGAACCTTGGGGACATTCTGCTAAATGAAATAAGCTAGTAACAAAATCACAAATACTCTTTGATTCCACTATCTAAAATAGTCAATTCATAGAAAAAAAAGTAGACTGGTGGTTGCCAGAGGCTGAGGGGAGGGAGAAATGGATCGTTACTGTCTAATGGGTAGAGTTTCAGTTCTGCAAGATGAAAAGTTCTGAATATGTGTTACACAACAATATGAATATATTGAACACTATTGGAATGTACACTTAAAAGTAGTTTTTGAAATTTACTAAATTGTATATTTTAAATATGTGCAGTTTATTATATCAATTATACCTCAATAAAGCTGTTTAAAAATATGCTGATGGCTGGGCACAGTAGCTCATGCCTATAATCCCAGCATTTTAGGGGGCCATGGCAGGAGGATTACTTGAGCTCTGGAGTTCAAGATCAGCCTGGGCCACATAGTGGGACCCCCATCTCTACAAAAATATATATTTTTTAATTAGCCAGACATGGTGGTGCACACTTGTAGTCCCAGCTTTTTGTGGGGCTGAGGTAGGAGAATGACTCCAGCCCAGGAGATTGAGGCTGCAGTGAGCCAAAACTGTGTCACTGTACTCTAGCCCAGGCAACAGAGCGAGACCCTGTCTCAAAAAAAAATTATATACACATATATATGTAATTGTAACCCTAGCAATTGATTAAGAATAAAAACTTCAAAGTTAGACTGCTTGGCCTCAAATTCTAGCTCTACCATCTACTAGTGGTTATGACCTTGGACACATTATTTAACTTTGTTTCTTGGCTTTCTCCTCTGTAAAAATAGTGTTTATAACAAGTAATACCTAGATGAGCTAGTATTCATAACACAAGGTCTGGTCATAGTTTGTGCTAAATAAATGCAATGATCTATCACTCTCACTCTTGATGTATCTCTACAAATACAGATGGCCCCTGACTTACAATGATTCAACTTATGATTTTTTGACTTTACAATGGGTTTATTGGGATATTAATTGCATTTTTGATTTATGATATTTTTGACTTATGATGGCTTTATCAGAACACACCTCTATTGTAAGTTGGTATTAGTGATTATCTCTAAGTGGCTGTTCCACCAGAGACTTTAATTATGATCTTTTCAGCTTATCTTTTTATTACATACGTGTGTGATTTTTATAATAAAAGCTATGCAAGTTTTTTATACATACAAAGTAAGTCAGATGATCTATCTAGCATAGAAGTTTGTCTCTCTTGGTGATACTAACGAAAGACTATTTGAGCAAACATGGGCCGTGTATTATATTTCAGAAGTCCTTCTAATATTATTAGTATTATTATTGAAAAAGAGAAAGATATTACATTTGTATGAGGAAAACAGAGTTTACAAAAACAGACTGCAACTGTTGTTATGGTTATTAATCTCCTGAAAATTATGGTTGATAATCTCCTGAAATTTTATAGTAATGTCATTAACTATTAGACTCACTTCCTAACTATGTGTAAACAATAGATTGGGTGATGGAAGAAGTATTTCATAGAGATGCCTTATTGATCCATTATTTTTGTAACACTGGAAAGAGCCATGGTAGATTTGGTGTTGATCCTGTTTTTCCCTCCAGACAAGAGCCAGCTCTGGCCTGCTCTATCTCTCATTACTGTAATGACGGCTGTATCCAGATGCTAAACACTCCAGAGACACTCCAATGCAGTGTTAAAGACTCTGAACACTTCATCCCCAAAGAATGTAGCATTCCAGGAGAAAACAGGCCTCCTTCTGACACTGGTAAAACTGTGAAGGTGTGTGATAAATCAGGGATCAAAATGAGAGGCCACAGATTCTCTGCCCCTTATAGTGAATCCTGCTCTTCTCTTTTCAATAGAGTAACAGTCATATTTTAAAAAATAATAATAAAGCTTGTACAGACACACTAATGGAAACAATGACAAAATATATTCAAACATAAAGTGTTACAATAGCTAGAGGCTGTTCTAGATGGGAATCAAAGAATAAATAGCTGGAGATGTAACTAAGGATAAAAACATATGAAATGTCTTGGGCTATTTGAGGGGATTAGTTTTGAGAGGGTGGGCAAGAGTAGTTTGTCCTTGGGGCAATGGTTGCTTCCATTTTCTTTCCTTCTGTTTTTCCTTGTTTTTCTTCCTTCTTTTCTCCCTCCCTTTCTCCTTCCAGCTCCCACCCTTCCTTCCTTCTTTCCTCTCTTTCTTTTTACAGAAATTTTCATTTCTTCACTGCCACAAAACAAAGACAACAGGGTGTTCAAAGTACCATTTACTTGACTCATCAACCTCCTAAAGTAATACAAATTTTTTAAAATGTAAAATAATAAATGTTATCTATATCCAAGAAAAAAAATAGTGGCCAAAAATTCTTCGCTATAAGTTAGAATTCTTTTTTCACTAACAAAATCAAGTGTTTTAATCAAAAGTATGTACAAGATTGTTTCTAAAATGACCACTGCCCAAGTTTGCTAACAAAAATGCAAAACAGTCTGCTTCAGTACAACAGAAATATATAAATTATGGCCACAAATGTTAATTAAAAATTTCAAAACAATAAGTTTACTTGTTTTGTTAAAGCATTATGTAATTCCTAGCATTTTTTGTTTCGTTTTGCTTTTTAATGAGGTGTCATTTATGTAAAGTACAGAAGTGTACATCTTGATAAATCTTTCCATAATCTACAGCCATGTAACCACCAATCAGATCAAGATAGAGAACCCCTCAAAGACAATGTTTCCAAGTTTAAGTGTATAAGACTCTCGTGAGGATGTTGTTAAAAATCTAGATTCCTAGGTCACAATCCCAGAGGTTCAATATCGGTGGGTCTAGGGTAGGGTCCCTGGGACTGATTATTTAATTAGCACTTCCACTTAGAGAAACTCTGCCCTAGAAAGAAACCTAACTTAACTCAATGGCTCTAGAAGTTCTATTACTCTCTACTTTAAAGATAATTTATTGGGAAACCTAGGTGTTTTCCTACCGAGGAAGAATATATATGACATTTGCTATCCCTGTGTAATTTTAACTTTTAGCATTGCTTTTTCTTTCTTTGAGCCAGAGTCTCCCAAATGAAGTTTCTACCAGTCCATAGAAAAATGAAAATTAACAAGACCATAGTGAGTTATTCATAAAGTTAGATGTATCTAAAGGATTGTCATTTATTTTCAGATTATGTTCTTCCTACCTTCAGGACTTTCAAATGCTCTTTGCTTTACAAAATAATTCTAATAGCAAAATAGTATGGCCTTTTTTTCTTATTAATTCTGAGAAATTAAGAGATAGAAACACTATATTGTTCAACTTTGAAAAATCTGAGCTATCAAGCCTTCAGGTCTGCTCCTGAAATTTGAACCGATTGCCACCAAGGGAAGTAGAGTACTACAGCCTGTATGATTTCAACTGTAGAGGCATTTTTTTCTGCCAGAGCATGTCAAATTTAACTGCAGATTTTCTACTACAGTCTTCTGTCACTTAACATGAGGAGATGAGGATATGTTCTGAGAAATGTGTCCTTAGGCTAGTTCATCACTGTGCTAACATCAGTGTGTACTTACACAAACCTAGATGGTATAGCCTACCACACACTTATGCTAGATGGTATAGCCTATTGCTCCTAGGCTACAAACCCACACAGTATGTTACTGTACTGAATACTGCAGGCAGTTGTAACACGATGGTAAGTGTCTGTGTATCTAAACATAGAAAAAGTACAGTAAAAATATGTACTATAATCTTAGGGGACCATGATATAGTATATGTGGGTTTGTCACTGACCAAACCATCATTATGTGGTATATGACTGTACTCCAAAAAACAACCTTAGCTTCTTTTCTCTATATATAAGCAACATATGGTCTCTGTAAAAAACTTTCAAAGAATGGGAAAAATTAAATCAAAACCATCAAACCATTGTTAATGTGTTTATTTTTTTCCATTTAATTTTAGGCTTTTTCTATGTACAATTTTTTAAACAAGTCAGGAATGAAATGAAGATAGAAAGATAGATAGATTCATTACCACCTGACATTTTTCTTCAGCAGTTTCCAATGTCATTAAAAATCCGTTCAGTGTAGTTTTGTCTGTATAGTGTTCTATCTCATGAATGCATCATAATTTATATATTTATTTATTTTTGTTTTTTTGAGACAGTCTCATTCTGGCACCTAGGCTGGAGTACAATGGTGCAATCTTGGTTCACTGCAACTTCTGCCTTCCAGGTTCAAGTGATTCTCATGCCTCACCCTCCTGAGTAGCTGAAATTACAGATGTGCACCACCATGCCCAGCTAATTTATTTATTCATTTATTTTTTGTATTTTTAGTAGAGACAGGGTTTCGTCATGTTGGCCAGGCTGATCTCAAACTCCTGGCCTCAAGTGATCCATCCACCACCTCGGCCTCCCAAGGTGCTGGGATTACAGGTGTGAGCCACCATGCTCAGCCTCATAATTTATTTTATTAACAACTTTTACAATTTTTAAATTTAGAGGTTATTTCCACTTTGAAAAGAGGTCAGGAGTTCCAGACCAACCTGGCCAACATGGTGAAACCCCGTCTCTACTAAAAATACAAAAATTAGCTGGGCATGGTGGTGGGCGACTGTAATCCCAGCTACTCAGGAGGCTGAGGCAGGAGAATCGCTTGAACTCAAGAGGCAGAGGTTGCAGTGAGCTGAGAATGCACCACTGCACTCCAGCCTGGGTGGCAAGAGCAAAACTCTGTGTTAAAAAAAAAAAAAAAAGATGTAGGCAGGGTGTGGTGGCTCATGCTTGTAGTCTCAGAACTTTGGGAGACTAAGGTGGGAGGATCACTTGAGCCCAAGAGTTTGAGACCAGCCTGGGCAGTAAAGTGAGACCCCATCTCTCTCTATATATATATTTTAAAAGTAAATAACACTACAGGGAATATTTTTGTACTCACTTAAAGATAACATTTTGAATATATCTTTAAGATAGATTCCTTTTTTAAAGGAAACTGATACAAGGGATATAAGGATTTTTAAGGCTTTTGATATATTGTGAGTCAATGACCTATTGCTGTATGATAAAATTTCTACAACTCTGTGGTTTTAGAATCACAGCCTTCATGCTGTTCTAAGGGAGTAGTAAAAAAGAAAAAAAAATAACAGCCATATATTATGTCTCTGCATGATGTTAACTGGGGTCACTCATGCAGCTGCATTCAGCTGAAGGCTCAGCCAAGGATGGATGTCTAAGATGACTTCACTCATATACCAGCACCTTAGCTTATACCAGCACCTTAGCTGGTATATTAGTCAGTTATTGCACTGCTGTAAATAAATACCTGAGACTGGATAATTCTATAAAGAAAAGAGTTGGCCCACAGTTTTGCAGGCTGTACAGTGTACAGGAAGCATAGCAGCTTTGGCTTCTGAGGAGACCTCAGGAAACTTACAATCATGGCAGAAAGTGAAGAGAAAGCCGGTACTTCACATGGCTGAGAGAAGGAGAAAGGTGGCGGGGCAGGTGCTACCCACTTTTAACAACCAGATCTCATGAGAACTCACTTACTATTCAGTATCAAGGGGGTAATGGTGCAAAACTGTTCATGAGAACTCTGCCCCCATAATCCAATCACCTCCCACCAGTCCCCACCTCCAACACTGGGGATTACAATTCAACATGAGACTTAGGAAGGGACACAGATCCAAACCACATCAGCTGGGATGGTTGGAAGAGCTGGGAGATGACTTGGCCTCACTCTGCATAGACTGTTATAATTCAGTAGTCTAGCCTGCACTTATCTATAGGGCAGCTGGATTCCATGAAAATAAACTTAGAAGCTGCCGGGCTTCTGAAGACCCAGACCTAGAAGTCAAAGCAAGTCATGGGGCCAGCCCATATTTAGGGGGAAGAGAAGTAGACTCTACTTTTTAATGGAGAAGCTACAGATTAACATTGCAGAAGGAGACTGAGGTAAGAATTGTTGTGGTCATCTTTTGAAACTAATCAACCATATATCACCATATTATTATTTTATATAACACTAATTTACAATAAAAAAGTGTACGCAACATATACTTCCGTCAGATTGCCATGAATTAAAAAGTGTCAGCAAGGATATACAGCAACAATAACTCTTATATACTCCTGGAAAGAGTGTAATCTTGAATGCCCACTTTAGAAAGCAGTTTGGTATTAACTGCCAAAGTTCATAGGTATATACCTGAAAAAATGGGTGCATGGGTAGACTAGAATATATGTAGAAGAAGGTTCATAGCAGCATCATTCATAGCTCAGTATAGCCCAAAACTAGAAACCCTAAACTTCATCGAGTCTAAAATAGATTTTGTGGAAATGTGAAATATTATAAAGCAGTGAAAATGAACAAACAATACACTCAGCAACATGAATGAATCCTTTACACATAATGTTGAACATAAAATCCAAGTCACAAAAGGATGTATACAGTGTGTTTTCATTTATGTGAAGTTCGCAAACAAGCAAAATGGAACTATGTTGTTTAGGGATGCAACAAATAATATAACTATAAAGGAAAAAAGAGAAATTGTTACCATTTCAAAGCTAGAATAGGAGTTTGCCCCAATGAGGATGAAGGAGGATGGAGAAGAGAATCTAGGCAGAGGAAACAGCATAACCGGATGATTGGAAGGAGCTGCTTAAATTTAAGGAAATTAAAGAAAGCCCGTGCACAAAAGGAAGAATAGGAACTTACAGGCCAATTTAAGGATTTTCAGGTTTCATGCTGAGAACAACAAAAAGCCATTGATTGGTTTTAAGCAGAGGATAATATAATCAGGTTTTCATTTTCAAAGGGTAATTTTGTCTATTGTGTGTAAATTGATTAGAGAAAGTCAAGAGTGGATACAGGGATGTAGTTAGGAATCTATTTGCAGTGGCTTCAGGTGAGAGATGATATGGGTTCAACTGGTGCAGTGACTGGAAAAGGTGAGAAAACAATAAATCTGAGATAAACTTGGAAGGTGGAATTAACAAGAGCTGATGCTTGGCAATTAAAAAAAAACAGACTGAGTTAGCATGACTTTTATCTTTTGGCATGATCAACAGGGTGCCATTGATCAAGAAAGGGAACACTAGTGGAGGGCTGGACCTTGATTTTGGATTCCTGGGAGACATGCAATTGCAGATGTTAACGAATAAGTTGAATAAATGATCTGGAGCTCAGATGAGGTGCTTGAGTCAGAAAGAGGAATTTGGGAGTCATCAGCACTGATTTTTTTTATTTTAATATACCATGGCAGTAGATGAAATGGGGCATAGCTGAAATACCAGGAGAGGTAAAATGACTCAGAAAGGACAGGTAGAAGCAAGAAGCAGTGAAGATATTAAAACTATCTATGTGCAAGGCACTGTGTTTGATGCTGGGGCACATGGATGAGTAAGATATGGACCCTAGTTTACTGCCAAGTAGAGGAAATAGACACTTTAGCATATTACATATATATTACTTGGTAAATGACAGAATAAAGATAAGTACAAGATGCTGTGGGAACTCAGAGAAGGGCAGTGAAGCCTGGGAAGTCCAGTAAGAATTAGCCAGTAGAAGAAAAGTGGGAAATGCAATCCAGGGAGACACAATAAGACACACAGAAGCACTGAGGCTTGAAAGAATATCATGTATGTACATGATTGCAAGCAGACCAGTATTATTAATGTACAAAGTTTGAAGGCTAAGTGACGGGACATCAGAGCAAAGAGGGAGAAAGACCCCAGTCATGGGGACCTTGGGTGCCCTGCCAAAGAACTTAGGGTTGAATCAGTAGGAATACAAGTGACATAGTCGTATTTGCATATTAGAAAGATTACTTAAACTGTGAGTGAAGAGTGAGAGTAAACTGAACACAGCTGAACTGGTTAGGAAAACAATAAGTGGCTGAATAGTGGGTGCTGATAGGGACACGGGAGAAATACATTTGATAAATATTTAGGACTGTTCTTTAATTCAATGAGCCTTTCTGGAAGGTCATAAATGCTCACTTCTAGTTTGTCCCAGTTTCAAAAGCAGTTGACTGGTATGTGGGGGAGATGACGGTGGCCCAAATTGTCAATCTCTGAATTCCTACACACACACCACACACACCACACACCACACACATACACAAAGCAACTAGACAGCAAAGCCAAAACGCCTAAGCAACATTTACAATAATGCTAGGGGACCTCAAAATACAAGCAGGTGGTGGTAACCCTCAACAGTCACAGACTGTCAGGTTCTGTGCGGGAGGAAGAAGGTAGCCGTGAAGCTGAGGACCGAGATCACTGCCAGCAGGTGAGAGTAGGTGCGGGCAGGAGCCTCAGCAGCCATGGGCTGGCGGACCACTGCTCAGAGCAGCCAGATAGGAGACAGCACATTGTCCTCTTAGCCAGGGTGGCACTCCTGCTGGCAGTCTGCGGGCACCGGAGCAGTCCAGCCTGCCTGTAACTCCAAAACCTGTGACTCACCACTGCTCCCTCCCATCTGGGACATGGCCCCACACTGAAAAGAATCTGCTGCAAACAATCCAAAGCAGCATTGGGATAAATGAGATAAAGAAAAGTAAAGGTCCAGTGGAGAGGTCTCGGGGCCAGGGAATCCCAGAAAGCAAGCCACTGACACTTTGACCACTACGCAAAAACAACAGAAGTGGGAGCTTCTTAAAATCAGAAAAGATTTCCTCCATTCCATTCCATTGTAAAAATTTGGGAAAAACTAGAACTGAACACCAGGAGAGTATGGAGGGAAAATCCCATACACAATTATTATTTAAAAAAAAAAAAAAGGAGCAAATAAACATCTACAGACAAGGAAAGCAGGCCAGGAAGATGTGCCCACAAAACAGCTCAAAATAGTAACTTCACACTTTAAAACAAGTCTAAGAACATTAAGAAAATTATTCAAGATTTTGAATAATGGTGTTTTGTGGAAGAATGTGTTCACTGGGTAACTCATAAGTTACAATCAGAAAAGCTCAGCATTGAGGGGACAAAACGACAAAGAATTAGAGATAAAAGGAAAAACATATCCAACACAAAGATGAAATGAAAAGGAATACCAGGGAAAATAAACACAAGCGATAATGCCTTAAAAGAAATAGGAAGTGGCCAGGCACGGTGGCTCACGCCTATAATCCCAGCACTTTGGGAGGCGGAGACAGGCAGATCACTTGAGGTCAGGAGTTCAAAACCAGCCTGGCCAACATGGAGAAACCTTGTCTCTTCTGGAAAAACATAAATTAGCTGGGCTTCGTGGCACACACCTGTAGACCCAGCTACTTGGGAAGCTAAGGCAGGAGAACTGCTTGAGCCCGGGAGGTGGAGGTTGCAGTGAACTGAGAGTCCCCCACTGCACTGGGTGACAGAGCAAGACTCCATCTTAAAAAAAAAAAAAAAAGAAAAGAAGTGAAAAAGGAAATTAAAAAAAATTAGAAAAGCAATATTTTTAAAATAAAAAAGAAATGAAGAGATAAAGACTATTAGTGAAGCTAGTAGTCTAGATAAACCTTTTCCAGCAGCTACAGACAGAGCTCTGCTTTGTATCTGCCGCTGCCTTAAAACCATCGTCTTAGGCATCTTTGTATCTCTGTGGCCTCACTTAGTTCTTGTCATATGACAAGAAGGTGATGAGAAACTGGGGGAGCCATTCTACATAGGAAAGTCAGGGAAGACTTCTCTAACCATATTCATAGCCTCACATTATCAGGTTAGTTTGATATAATGTTAAAATATTCAAGCACCCATGAATCCCAGTTGTTCCTCTCTGAACTAACTACAGGCCTCCTTTCCTTTTTCTTTATTCCTTCCAAAAGGTACATGGGGTATAGTTATAAATACACCTAATTCCAGACCTCATAGAACTCATAGTTTAGTGGAAGGGACAGATGGGTAAACAGGTAAGTAAATGCAACATGACAAAGGGCATACCACAACTTTGAACAGTATTACTGTTCTCGTTGGTAACTCTTCTGCCTTGGGCCTCTCGAAGTCCCTGGAAAACCCTGTTTTCCTGTTTGAATTCCAGGCTGAATATCTGTCTGGCTCCCTACATCATCTCAATATTTACTTTTTATTTTTTGGCTAGATCAGTAACTTGACTTGCATGCAATACTAGCTTAATTCCCTCATGGTCAGTTGATTATAGCATTGGCTTGAGATACATGACTTAATGTAACATGACAATTTTATTTTAAAATTACTTTCTTAAAGAGCCTGTATTTTTCACACCAAATATTTTAAATAAATGCAAAATAAGATTTTTGGCCAGATAATTCAAACTATTAGCCAAGAGAATGCATTCACTGGGTAACTGTCATTATTAGAAATCTATGCTGCATTCCAGTATCACTGTATTTCTATCAGTAAGCACAATCACCAACCACTTGGTCTGGTAATCAGGCAGGGAGTGTTTATCTGTACTGCAGGAATTTTTAAAGACAGATAACACAGACAGAATATTCTATAAGAGACACACAAAATTAGAAGTATTAAAACAAATACATAGGTATTTTAATTATGTTCTGAACTGGCTAGTGGTTTATATTAGCTTGTCAACTCTTCTAGCTTTACCACAATTCTTTTAGATTCCTCTGAGATACTCCCAATTACTGGAAATTGCTACCTTCCCCCAAAGAATGGGGTAGCCACATTCCAGGGCCTAGTGTTGGGGACAGATGAGAAAGAACAGTGACGGTTCCCCTTTCCCAATATCCTTCACTTCACATATTATGAGGCCTCAGAACTAGAGTAAAATTGACTGTCAATCCTAGCTTTATATGAGGTGGTAAGTGAAGAAAGAAGGGGATTAAAGTTCTCCAAAGGCATCTTCTCTCCAGGTGATTCTTTAATGAGGATGACAGCAGGATTGAGGCTTCTGGAAATTCTCACACAGGCATTAGGTGTAATCATAGGAAGTTCCAGTAAGGTCCCTCAAGAGCAAGAGAATAAGGTCAGGAAAAAGTCATATTCTGAAGATACATACTCCAAGAAACAATAATTATTTTACAAAAAGACATAGAAAACACTTAGATGTAAGATACATATATATTTTAATCTAATTAAATTACTCCATTAATACTTCATAACGCATCTCTATGGTCGTACTTATCACACTGCAGCCGAATTCTAAGTTTTGACCTATCTGTCCCTTCTACCAACCAGTGAGTTCCTTTACGTAGGAACAGTATTTTAGTTATTTTTGTTTTGTCTTGTTTTACCCTCAGAATCTAGCGCTGTGTCTGGCTCAGAAGAGGGATAAAGAAAATGTGTGTTGACTAAATGAGCTGGAAATATAACGAAAGAAGGCAGACATTGAATTGTAATAGGCATCTGCATGTAGTATACAGGAAAGGTTATTTGATTAAAATGTTAAGGCTATTTAGAAATATCTGAGATATATGGAATCAGCAGATATGAACATTCTGATTGCTAAAATATGTGCACCACAGTAGTGGCAGGTATTCATTAGACTATCCCAAAACATAAGCCAATTTCTTTCAAGAACACATAGTTCTAGATATCCAGGTTTTGTGCACATTCATTCATTCATTTATTTCTAGAGCATTTACATTTATTAAATACTTTTTTTTTTTTTTTTTTTGGAGACGGAGTCTTGTTCTGTCACCCAGTCTGGAGTGCAGTGGCATGATCTCGGGTCCTGCAACCTCCGCCTCCCGGGTTCAAGCGATTCTCCTGCCTCAGCCTCCTGAGTAGCTGGGACTACAGGCACACGCCACCATGCCCAGCTAATTTTTGTATTTTTAGTAGAGACAGGGTTTCACCATGTTGGCCAGGCTGGTCTCAAACTCCTGACCTCGTGATCTGCCCGCTTCGGCCTCCCAAAGTGCTGGGATTATAGGCGTAAGCCACCGTGCCTGGCCTACTGAATAACTTTTATGTACCAGGTACTGAGATGGGAACTGGAATTATAATAACAGATATTCATAGTCTTTTGTTATCAAGATGCTTAGTAGGAGGAAACAACAACAACAAAAAAGGTAAACTAAAATGTTATAGGCTTTGAGGCCAGGTGCCATGGCTCACGCCTGTAATCCTAGCACTTTCAGACACCGAGGCGGGCAGATCGCTTGAGCCCAGGAGTTTGAGACCAGCCTGGGCAATATGGCAAAACTCCTTCTCTGCAAAGAATATAAAAATTAGCTGGGTATGGTGGTGCGTGCCTATAGTCCCAGCTACACGGGAGGCTGGAGTGGGAGGATCACCTGAGCCCAAGGAGGCCCAGGCTGCAATGATCTGTGATTGTGCCACTGCACTCCAGCCTGGGCAACAGAGTGAAACTCCATCTCAAAAAAAAAAAAAAAAAAGTAATAATAATGTTATAGGCTCTGAGATAAAAGTTTGTTGCCAGTAGAGAGTGGTAGAAGAGACTGATGACTTTAGATAAGTTTTGCTAATGGGAAATAGAGGATAAAAAGATGCTTCATCCAAATCTTAAAATATGACAAGGTGATCAACAGGGTGAGGACAGAAGAGCATTTTAGACTGAAGGAACTTTATTGAAGAAACAATAAACTTGGTGGCTTACTTGAGCAGAGCTTACTGTGGAAGGGGTGTAGGGTTCTGGAGAGATGAGGTCCCAAAGAACTTTATTTCATGGGCTAAGAAGTTTTGACTTTATATTACACAAAATTGGAAGTGACAGAGTATATTAAATTGCTAGGGCCACCATAAACCAGCTACCACAGACTGGTTGGGTTTAAGAACAGAAATTTATTTTATCACAATTCTGGAGGCTGGAAGTCCAAGATAAAGGTGTTGATAGGGTTGTTTCTTCTGAGGCCTCTCCTTGGCTTATAGATGTCCATCTTCTCCCTGTGTCGTTACGTGGTCTTTACTCTGTACATATCTGTGTCCTAATCTCCTCTTTTTATTAGGACATCAGTTATATTGGATTAGGGCCCACCCCAATAATCTCATTTTAACTTAGTCACCTCTTTAAAGACTCTACTTCCAAATACAGCTACATTCTGAGGTACTGGAAGGTGTGACTTTGACATATGAACTTGGAGAGAATATAATTCAGCCCATAACAGGGTTAGATCTAATTTAGATCGTCAAGACAGCAGTGTGGACAGATGCAAGACCAGGGCAGGGAGACCCTTTGGAAGACTATTGCAGTATTTAGTTTGTATGGGTGATGATCCCAAGGTTGGTTTGGTTGTTGTTTTATCCCTGTCATGGCTGATAATCTGAATTTGAACAAGAGACACAGAGGGAAGCATGGCAAAGGAAGATGTCAAAAGGGTCAATAGGAATATCATGTTAAGGATCACTGGCCTGCAGGATAGAATTCAGACTCTTTGGCACAGTCCACAGGCTTCTGACAATTTCCCTCTGATCCCTCCGTGCAGCAGACTCTTGTCCTGCCACTCAACACAGTGCACGACCTGCCCTCTAGCCATAAAACCTCAGTCTCCAATCACACTAGGCTTTTCCTCAAGGCCAAGCCTGTGTGCCTGCTCTGCCCTCTGCCTGAAATATTCTTTCTCCTCTTCTTAGCCAGCCAAACACCTATCTATTCAAGTAGAGGTAGTCAAATGTTGCCTTCTTCATGAAACTCGAACGTTCTCTGGCAGCGAGGAACTTCCTCCCCTAGACTCCCGGGAGCATTCTGCCTAGACACTCATTTGGTGCTATGACTAGTTTACATTTTACACACTTGCTGCTCTGACTAAATTGTAAACTCCTTGTAGGCTGGGACTGGCTTCAATAAATATTTGATAAATGTGTGAGAATCAAAGTCTATACCTGTTACCACCTAGACACTACCAGGTAAAGCCTTGCCTGTGCTTTCTCCATGATATCTCTTTTTAACTAAAACACTAAGAAGAGATTAAAGAAAGTCAGATTTTCCATATATGGGGCTAAATCTCTCTTATAAAAAGAAACAAGATATTTTACAAACCAGCAAGGAAAATTCCAGGGGAAAAGCCAGGGGAATCAGCAGAGTTTCCAATCTGTCACCACTTTAATCCATCTTGTAAATCACTTCCAGTTTAATTTTAAAGGACAAAACACCACTGTCTTCATGTCTTTTTCTATTTAAGAATTTAACAAGTGGCTCCCTTTGCCTATCTGATCAAATCCAAGTTTCCCCATATGGTTTTGAAGACCTTCCATGGCTGGCTCTATTTTACTCATCAAATCCACTGCCTACACAACTGTCAGAATCACCTCCCTGAAACACAGACAGGATTATTCACTATCATACTCAAAAATACTTCAAGGCTCCTTATGACCTAAGATAAATCTCAAATTCCTCACATTAGTTTTCTACTCTAGTAAGCCCTCATTTAACGTTGTCAATAGGTTCTTGGAAACCGTGACTTTAGGCAAAATTAAGTATAATGACACCAAGTTGTTGGGTTTATTTTCCTCATCAATGTTATAAGGAAGCGACCTTGAATGAAATGACATTACTCGAAGACCTGCTGTACTTTGTTTCGCTTAAGGTTGCAGTTGCCAAGAACTACCGACAACATTAAGTGGGGACTTACTGTACTTGGCCCTGGTCTTTCTTGTCCAGGAATTCTCCCCTATAGACTCCAATCGTCAGCTCACTTCCCTAGTCGTCCTTCACAGATATTTCTTACATTTTCCTGTTTCTGTGCCTCTACAGTGTTCAAGTTGTTCCTGAACCACCTGTACTGTTCTCTTCCATATCTGTAGTACAAGTTAGCAGTCTTAATACAAAAGACTTCCAATCCACTAACCTTTCCATCTGCTCTACCTCCACTGATAATCAATTCCTGTTTGGGGTCAGTCTTGAACTAACAGCACCATCTGATATAGTTAATTGCTCTTTGCTGCTTGGGCCACTCTCCTCCTTTGACTTCTAGGACACCACTTTCTCTTCTTCCTCCTCTTCTTTCTTCCATGAACTGGCCGATCCTTCTTTAGCTTTTTTATTTGATCTGAGTTGTCCCAACCTCTACAAGTTGAAGTATCTAAGATTTAACCCTGCTAATCTCTTTTCTAAACACACGCATACTCAGATTTCATCCAGTTCCATGGTTTTCAATTTCATCAATAGGTTAAAAAGATCTAATTTTCTATCTCCAGCTCTATCTCTTTTCCCCCGATTCCAGATTCATATGTTCTACTGCCTAATTAATATCTCCACTTGGATGTCAAAAAGGCATCTCAAACATAGTATGTCCAAAACTAAACACTTTATTTCCCTCTTCCCTAAAACTTGCATCTGTGATACCCTTCCTCATCTTAGTAAATGGCCCTCAGTTCTTGTAGATGTTAGAATCATCTCTGACTCCTCTGTTTCTCATCTAATCCATTAGCAAATTTTGCATTGAAAATATGTTCAGAATTGCACTGTGTCTACAACTCTTTCACTGCTACCACTTTGGTCCAAGCCATAATCATCTCTTTTTTGAAGTATTTCAATAGTATCTTTACTGATCTCTCTGTCCCTGCACCCTTAACCCTCAAGGTGGTCTTTCTAGAGCTGATTATGTAAACTCCTCTGCTCAAAACGCTGTTAGTAGCTTCCCATCTCATTTAGAATATAACCAAAGTCATTACCATGGCCTATAAAGCATTATGACATCCAGCCCACCATTGCTTCTGAGTCCATCCGCTACTACAGCTACTGTTAGTCAGCTCTAGCTTTTCTAGCCTCCTTGCTAATTCTTGCAGGACTCCAAGCACACTTCTGCTTCAGTATCTTTGTACTTAATATTCCTTCACCAGGAATGTTCTTCCTCTAGATAGTCACAGGTTCTCTCACTTCCATCAGGTTACCTTTCAAATTCTACCTTATATGTCCGGGTATAGTGGCTCATGCCTGTAACCCCAGCACTCCGGAAGGCCAAGGCAGGAGGATCATTTGAGGCCAGGAATTTGAGATCAGCCTGAGCAACACAATGAGACCCTGTCCCTACAAAATTGTTTTTTAAAAAATTAGCCAGGCATGGTGGCACATGCCTGTGGTCCCAGCTACTCAGGAGGCTGAGGTGGGAGGATCACTTGAGTCCTGGCGGTTGAGGCTGCAGGTCAAGCTGATACCATGCTGCTGCATTCCAGCCTGAGTGACAGAAAGAGACCCTGTCTCCCAAAACAAAACAAAACAAAAAACAAAACCAAACAAAAAATCCTACCTTATAATTGAGGCCTTCTCTAACTACTTTATACAAATTAGCAACCTTTCCCCATCATTCTCTAGCCTTTACCTTGAGTCATTTTTCTTCATATCACTTATTACCACTTAACAAAGTATATATTTGTTAATATGTTTTTATCTATATCCTTCCACTTGAATGTAAGTTTTCTTTAGAGAATGTTGTTTTCTTTCCTTCTGTATTCCCTGGACCTAGAATAGTGCCTAGCATGTTGTAAGCATTTAGTTTAAATTGAATAAATTAATAATTATCATCTATAAGACTGAAAGCTCCTATGGCCACGGACTAACACTTATTGATTATATATTCCCAGTAACACCTAGCTTAGTACCTTGCATGTGGTAAAAGTTCAGGATGTTTGTCAAATAGAATTGCATCTTATTTCTCTCTGCTTCTCAAAGATGCTCTCTGTTCCTTTATGGAAAGTTTTCATACTGCTACCTGCTTCCTTCCTTCCTATGCTCTACCTCACTTCTGCCTCTTTTCCTGTTTGTATTTTATTACAACTTCCTGGGATTTCAGGAAACTTCAAATTACAACTGTTATTTCTCAACTCTTAGAGGCCACACAGACTATGCCCCACAATTTAGCAGCTTATACGAACATGTATTCTCTGCTTCATGGGCATTCATCCTTGCTTTCCCAACAATACTGTAAATGGCATAATGGTAGAGATCATATAATACTTCCATATCATTGAAAATGTACAAGGTGACATGCATTGTAAGCAATCGATAACTATATCAACTCATCCAGAATAGTATCTCCATTTGCTTACTAGACATGACCACTCGGATATTTAATAGAGATCTCATTTTGCCTGAAACAGAACTCCTTGTTTAAGTACACATGCATATTCCTTTGCCATTCTACCCCATATACTGGTCACCAGAAGGGACTCAGTTTCTTAAGCCCAAAGTGCAGGAATAAACTTCTTAATTTTGAGATAGAAGATTCACATGCAGTTGTAAGATCAACTTGTAAGCACAGGGGAGATCCCATTTGCTCTCTACCCAATTCACCCTAATGGTAACATCTTGCAAAACTATAATACAGTCTAGCACTTCCTCAAACTATTAAGCAGAGATGTAACCCAGCAATTCCACTCCTATACATATACCTGAGCAAATTGAAAACACATGTCCACAAAAATACTTGTACATGAATGTTTATAGTAGCATTATTATTGTTATTATTATTATTTTGAGACAGAGTCTCGCTGTCACCCACGCTGGAGTGCAGTGGTGCGATCTCAGCTCACTGCAACCTCCACCTCCCGGGTTCAAGTGATTCTCCTGCCTCAGCCTCCCAAGTAGCTGGGATTACAGGCACATGCCACTATGCCTGGCTAATTTTTGTATTTTTAGTAGAGATGGGGTTTTGCCATGTTGGCCAGGCTGGTCTTGAACTCCTGAATTCAAGTGATACCCCCACCTCAGCCTCCCAAAGTGCTGGGATTACTATAGTAACATTATCCTTAATAGCCAAAAGATGGAAACTATATAAATTTCCATTTACAGATGAATGGGTAAACAATATGTGGTCTATAAATACAATGGAGTATTATATAAATACAATGGCCATAAAAAGGAATGAAGTACTAATACCTTTTACAACTTGGATGAACCTTGAAATCATCATGTAAAGTGAAAAAAGTGGGACACAAAAGGCCACATACTATACAATTCCATTCATATGAGCATCTTGAATAGGGAAACCTGTACCGATAGGAAGTGGTTGTTTAGGGCTGGAGTGAGGGGAATGGAAGGATAGGGGAGTTACCCTTAACTAAAGGGTACGAGGCTTCTTTTTGAAGTGATGAAAATGCTCTACAATTGACTGTGGTGATGACTGCACTTATCTGTGTATGTCTATGGAACTGTATACTTTAAGTGGGTGGACTGTATGGTATATAAATTTTATCTCAATAAAGCTGTTGACAACAAAACATAAATTACAGTACAATAGCACAACTAGGATAATGACATAGTTAAGATCCTGAGCATTCCATTACCACAAAAATCCCTGCTATTGCCTTTTATAGCCACCCTCACTTCCCTCCCACCCCCACATCCTCCTTAACCCTTGGCAGTCACTAATCTAGTTTCCATTTCCATAATTTTGTCATGTAAAAATATTATGTAAATAAAATAATTTAATATGTAACATTTGGGAACTAACTTTTTTTTTTTGAAATGGAGTCTCACTCTGTTGCCCAGGCTGGAGTACAGTGGTGAGATCTCAGCTCACTGCAACCTCCACCTCCCTGGCTCAAGCAATTCCCCTGCCTCAGCCTCCTGAGTAGCTGGGATTACAGGTGCATGCCACCATGCCCCGTTAATTTTTTTCTATTTTTAGTAGAGACGGGGTTTCACCATGTTGGCCAGACTGGTCTCGATCTCCTGACCTCAGGCAATCCACCCGCCTTAGCCTCCCAAAGTGCTGGGATTACAGGCATGAGCCACCGCGCCCGGCCGGGAAGTAACTTTTATTCATTCAGCGTAATTCCCTGGAAATTCATTCAGGTTGTTGTGTGTATAGCTAGTCCCCTCCTTTTTAGCTGAGTAGTATTTCTAGAAATTATTTTGATTTTTACTCTTCCTTATCCATCATATCCAATCCAGGAGCAAGTCTTGTTGGTTCTACCACCAAAGTCCATCTTGGTTCTTATCTCTTCTCTTTACTTGTATGAATATACTTGTCTATACCACCATTAGCCCTCGCCCAGTCTGAGAACATCAAACTGATCCTGCTGCCTTCACTCCTGCCCCTTCACAATTCATTTACCACACAATAGTTAGAATACATTTCAACTAAAAATCTTTACATCAGGCCAGGCGCGGTGGTTCACGCCTGTAATCCTAGCACTTTGGGAGGTTGAAGCGAGTGGATCATGAGGTCAGGAGATTGAGACTATCCTGGCCAACATGGTGAAACCCTGTCTGTACTAAAAATACAAAAATTAGCTGGGCACGTGCCTGTAGTCCCAGCTACTCGGGAGTCTGAGGCAGAAGAATCGCTTGAACCCGGCAGGCGGAGGTTGCAGTGACGCGAGATCACACCACTGCACTCCAGCCTGGCAATGGAGAGAGATTCTGTCTCAAAATAAATAAATAAATAAACTTTACATCACTCTCCAAAGGCCTACCTCCTTCTTTTACTCATATACACATTCAAAAATATTTATTGAGTGCCAACTATATACTGGGCATTGTTTAGACTTTGGAGAAGCAGTTATTATATTTAAAATAATGACAAAATCCCTGATCTTGTGGAATTAATACAATAGTCAGGGAAGACCAAAAGTAAATAAAATAAGTAAAATATTGTAAAACAAAAAAAATAAAGCAGGAAAGCAAGATGAGAAGTTCTTGTAGGCAGGTTAGTTACATTTTTAAATAGACTGGTCAGGGAAGGTCTCATTGAGCAGATGACATTTGAGCAAAATATGAAGGAGACAGGGAAAGAGCTAGGCGGATAACTGGGAGAAGAACATCCCGGGTAGAGGGAATAGCAAATATAACAGGACAAGATGAAAGCAGGGTGGGAGTAGCTGAGGAACTGAAGGGAAATCTGTGTGGCTGGAGTCAAGTGAGCAAGAGGGGAACATTTAGGAGATGAGGTCAGAGAGGTAATGGGTCCAGATGATCTACCGGCTTGTTAAGTCACTTATAATACCTACTACATCTTTTACTCTAAATGAGATAGCAAGCCTTGGAGACCTTTAAGCATAATTTGACTTTTAAAACTTCACTCTGGCTGCTTTATGAAGAATAAAGCACAGGAGGAAGAGAGGAAGCAAGGTGATTAGTGAAGAGGTGATTCCCAAAATCAAAGCAGGAGATAGTGGTGGTGTGCACTAGAGTTGAAACTTTGGAGGTGGTGTGAACTGATTGGGTCTGAATATGCCTTAAAGATTAGAGTTAAAAGGTTTTTTGGTAGATTTCATGCACAGTGTAAGAGAAAAAGTCAATGATGACTCTAAGGTTTTGAGTCTGGGGAACTGTACAGATGGAGTGGCCATTCACTGAGGTGAAGAGTGCAGCTGGAGCAGGTTTGGTAAGCTACATGGGGAAACTTGGTTTGGGACAAGCTCATGTTGAAATGCTGGGTACATTTGAGTCTGGGACTAATAGTCAGTGTTGCGGCTATAATTTGGGAGTTGTCAATGTGCAGACTGCATGTAAAGGATGCTACCATTTAGGGCATTGGTGTAGATGGAGAAGAGGTCCAAGATCCCTGGGGCTCTTCAAAATGAAAAGGCCTAAAAGATGAGAAGTAACTAGCAAAGGACACTGCAGAGTACTTAGAAAAAAACCCCATATTCCTTACCATAATCATGACCTGACCCTTGTCAAACTCTTTAACCTTACTCCCCAGTACACACAGGCCATTCAATTTTTGAAACGCACACACTAAGTCCCTTCCTGTCTCATGGTCATTGTTTTTGCTGTACGTTCCAACAATCATGTTTTTACCCTGGCTCTAGTTTTAATCGCCTCCTTCTCTTACCACAACTCTCAGCTAACTTGTTACTACATCAGACTTTTCTCTAATTTCCTTAATTCCTATCTGAGTTTTCTCTAACCATCCTAATTAAATAGGTCCAACCCAACCATCTCCACCAAATTATGGCTCTTACTATATGTGAAATTTGTTTCACTTATTTTCTGTCTAAAAACCCACCCTCACTTTAACAACTGCTTACAAAATGATTAGCGTATGCCAAATGAAAAAGCCTAGATATTCTTCCCTGTATGCAACTTCCTGGAGAGCAGGGGCCTCCCCCTCTTGTCCTTTGCCGCATCCCAACGCAGTCACATTGCCTCAGCAATCAATTCTGAGCTTTCAGTAGTTATTAACGGAATAGATTGCAAGCCACTGACTGGTAATCGAAGGCCAGCATTAGAATGAGGATACCGACAAACTTACAAATAGAGATCTGTTTCCATCACTCGCGCCCTAAAGCAAAGGGTGGGACAACCCGCGCGCATGCGTCGTTGTCCTCTGCTCTCCAGGGTAAACCTCGCCCTTTTCTTTAGGCCAGTTTTACCACAGCACATGCGCAGTACGGGATCTGTCTGTTCGTTTGTCGGCGCTACCAATAAAGTTTTAGTGAGCACAGACTCCCTTTTCTTTGGCAAGATGGCGGAGTACGACTTGACTACTCGCATCGCGCACTTTTTGGATCGGCATCTAGTCTTTCCGCTTCTTGAATTTCTCTCTGTAAAGGAGGTGAGGGGTCTTTGGGCGCGAGGAAGTCGTGGGGGTGGATGAGGTGCTGAGCAAGGCCGAAAGGCGGTGTCTGTAGCCCTAGGCCTGACACGTGCGGGGCGGTCGCGAGTTTGGTTCGTGGACGGACAGTAAGGATCTTCTGGTAGTTTAGCGTCGTCTCAGTTAAGAAGGACCGCAGTATTCGGCAGTGAGGAGGAGGGAGGTTACGGAGAGAGAAAAGACGTCTCTTTCACTTACTGAGGTGTCAGTGCGGGAGGGACTTTCGCATCATTTCTTCTCGGAAGTTGGCGATTCGCTGGTTTCGCTAGAGAACGTTAGAGCTTCACAGGCTGGTTTCTAAAAGCAACCTGGAGTGCTGGTGCTGTTAGAGCTTTTGATTTTTCTTTTGGGAACTGTGGGAAGCCTGGGCTTGGCTGTGGGTTTTTGCATTTCGAGTCGTTTGGAGTGATTCTCTTACACTTAAAATAAGTATCTAGCGCTTTAATTTCCATGAAGTTGTGAGTTCTTTGCGTTTTCTTGTTTTGGTTAAGTAGGACTTTCTAGAACAGCGTATTTCGTCAGATGGGGACGGCGCTCCCCCGCGCCCCCCCAGAAAAAATCCCCCCAGTCTTTAAATGTGTTTTCCAGTGGATATATTGTACTGACTTCATGTGGTTTGAATTGGTCATTAATGTTCGATTATCTACTCAAGATACCATGAATAAATGTGTAATTCTGGAACTTCATGTTAAAGCATATGTCAGTCCTAAAAGTTTTGTTGGACTTGAAAGTTTTGGCTAAAAGAAAATTGACATTAGTTATACCGTGAGTTTATTGGGAAATTGATGCATTTTAATAAGGCAAAGTAATTTGCAATGATGAAGGAATTTGAATTTTGGCCAGAAAAATAAGTGAATTTTGTTTCTGGAAGCAGACTACAATATAAGTCTACTTAGGGAACTCTAGATTTGGGGAGTGGATTTTGTGTAGCAAAAGACAAAAAGCAGTAAAACAAAAACGTCCCACAAAACCAGCGTCCAGGTGTTGTGGTTCGTTAGACAGGTATAATTCTCATATTCATATGCACCTTTTCTAAACATAGACAACTCTAAAGTTGTTGATGTTAGGTAACGGCTAAGATCATTTTCAGTAAATGTCTAAGAATGTCTTGTCATGTAAAACTTTCTCTTGAAAAGATATATTTTTGCTTTGATTCTTCTTTTTACACCTGTATTTTAGACCTTGAGTAAAACATTCGCATCTGCATTATTTTCTTTTCTGGAAAAGTGAGGACAAAAGATCTAGTAAAAGTGCCATATTCTGAAAGCCTTTACCAGTTGCTTGTAGAAGTACTTCTGAACTAGCTGAACTTTATATATTTTTGTGTTCTTTATAATTTCATTTTTTTATGGCAGACAGAAGGAAAGGAGGAATATGTAAATGTGAATTAGATTTTCATAGGGCTAGACGAAAACTATGAACTGCAGGCAGTTGAGAATCAGTGGGAAAAACTGCCCAATACCCACCTCTTTGGAGAAAATGTTGGTAAGATAGCTGTAATACACCAAGAGGAAGACAGATGCTGGAGTATTTAATTAGCAATTGCTAAGTACATTTGACTCTTGGACAGTACAGGGGTTAGGAACGCTGAGCTCTTGCAGTCAAAAATCCATTACAAGTTTTGACTCCCCCAAAACTTAATAATATCCTAATGCTGACAAGAAGGCTTACTGAGAACATGGACAGTCCTGTGTTGTATGTGTTATATACTGTATTCTTACAATAAAGTAAGCTAGAGAAAATAAAATGGTCTTAAATTATAAGGAAGAGAAAATACATTTACTTTTTAGTAAGTGGAAGTACATCATCATAAAGGTCTTCATTGTCTTCATATTGAGTAGGCTGAGGAGGAGGAGGAAAAGGAGGGGTTGATCTTGCTGTTTCAGGGGTAGCAGAGGTGGAAGAAGTAGAGGAAGTGGAAGGGAAGTCAGGAAAGGCAGGCACACTTGGTGTAACTTTTATTGAAAAAAAGTTGTGTATACGTGGACCTGTGTGGTTCAAACCCTTGTCGTCCAAGGGTTAATTGTATAGGGCCATATAACTGTGAGAAATCCGAGATAAAACCCAGACATCTCACCACTAAAAAACTTACCTATCCTTTAGAGTTGAGTGTTTTTGATATAAGGTAAAAATAAATGTCGAAGAGGTGCGGGTAGAGTGCTATCAAAATTGAGATTTTGTTGTCTTCAGTGAGCAAAGAGGACTTTGAGGAGGTGAGGCTTTGAGTCTTGAAGGCAAGATGGTTAGAATAGAGTCAGTGATCCTGCTATGTGAGGATACAGCAGCCCCCCCACACCCCCTTAGCAGTTTCAATTTCTGCAGTTCCAGTTACTCATGGTCCAAAAATATTAAATGGAAAATTCCAGAAATTAGCAATTCGTAAGTTTTAAATTGTGCGCCCTTCTGGGTAGTAGGATGAAATCTGTCTCGCTCTCTTGCTTAAAACTGGGACATGAATCATCCTTTTTCCCAATGTATCCACACTGTATATGCTAACTTAATTGTTCTATTTTGTTATTGTTAATCTCTTGTTCCCAGTTTATAAATTAAACTTTATCATAGGTATGCATGTATAGGAAAAAAACAGTAAATATAGAATTGGGGCTATCTGCATTTTCAGGCATCCGCTGGGGGGTCTTGGAACGTTTAGCTCATGGATAAGGGGGGACTATTACATTGCACCAAGAGAAAAACAGTTTCACGTATTTGTAGTACATTGGAGAATATAAGCTCCATGAGAGCAGAAGCTCCTTGTGCTCTCAGCACATAATATGGAGTCTGGCATAAAGGCTTTTTATGATTGTTTAATAAATGATTGAATGAATACATACTTGTTTCTCACTCTTCTTTATTTTCATGTGAAGCAGAAGGCCAGATAGTGAAATATTTAGGACCCTGGGCTCTGAATTGGACCTTTCATGACTCTATCATTTAATACCTCTGTGCAGTCAGAGCAGATTCTTTTACCCTCTTAACCTTTTCTCATGAATAAAATGCTAATACTACCACCAATCTCATGGGGTTAGAAAAATTACATGAGATAATACATATAAAACACTAAACTCTTCTGGGACAGAGTGAGTACTCCTTAATGTTTTGTGTTTTGAGACAGGGTCTCTCTTTGTCACCTAAGCTGGAGTGCAGTGGCACAATCTTAGCTCATTACAGCCCTGACTTTCTGGGCTCAATCAATTCTCCCACCTCAGCCCCCGAAGTAGCTGGAACTACAGGTGTGCGCCACCATGTCTGGCTGATTTTTTTGTATTTTTTGTAGAGATGGGGTTTCACCATGTTACCCAGGCTGGTCTCAAACTCCTGAACTCAAGTGATCTGCCACCTTGGCCTCGCAAAGTGCTAGGATTACAGGCATGAGCCACCACCCGTGGCTCTGAATGTTTTTTATTTTGGAAGACTAGCCCGTTCTATATTGGTATGGGATGGGAGGGGGAGGCAGTGAGGGTTTTGAGGAGTAAAGTAAAGACTGGAAATGGTTACTAAGAAACTGATCAAAGAAAAGTACAAGGATTGGTTAAGTGTGGAGGGCCCATCTGAGATTGGAAATCATACCTTAGAGCTAATAATGGTGGTCATTCTCAGGTCGAGGAGCGGTAGAAGGCTATGGGAGTAGTATAGACATATTTAGGGGTAGGCTTGTATGTAAATGTCATTTAGAGAAGCACAGATGTGATCGAATAACATTATTCCCTAATTTTGAAACATTTTCTAGTCATCCTTAGCCAGAACCTAGAGAATTGGTGACTTTTTTTCCAGAGTTAGTGATTGACACTGAATTGTATATAGTTGGAGAAATTAGTTTGAAAGAATCAATGATAGAGCTAAAGAGAAAATCTTTGCAGTAGCTAAAAATGATATCCAAACTAAGGCAGAAAGTGACATCAAAAAGGGTGTTACAAAAATTAGAAAGGGGAGGAAGTCTGAGATGATGAAGATTTTAATGGTAATGGTGGAAGGGGTTATCAGTTTTAAGTTGGAATTCTTAGAGATGAGATACATGATGAAAGTTGTTATAATTTGTGGAATAAAGGAATTTTAGGGCTCAGGCTTTTAAAGAGTCATCAGTATGGCATTATATTTGTGTTGAATGACAGCAGAGGAAGAGACAGCAAAAAAAGTTTCTTAATCTGTTAAAAAGTAATATGTTTTCAAGAGGTTGATAGACGACGAATCAGCAAACTATAGCCTGGGAATCAGATAGCAGCCTGTTTTTGTGTGGTTTTGGGGCTAAGAATAGTTTCTAACAGAGGAACATTTGCAAACATTAGCAATTATACAATATTAACTTTATACCCCAATTAAGTGAAATAATTTCTCTTGGAAAAGCATTCTATTCTTATTAATAGACCTGTATTACAAAAACTTTTAGTGTTATTATTTTTGTTTGAAAATTTTAAAAAAATTGTGGAAATTTGATTCTCCTTTTTCATGTGAGTACTTATATAGTATTTTCAATTGTTGCTTCTTGATACAAAGTCTGAAGTATTTGCTTTCTGCCTATGAGGCAGAATTGAGAGGCATATGTAGATTTGAGAACAGGACAGTAACACCTGATGGTAGAGGAGCAAGGCTATTGAATCTATTGTGGAGAGAGACGTGGCAAATTAAAAGTTATTAGTGGAGTGGGGAGAGGTAGCGTGCTTGGAAAAGAATGTTTTTATTTAAGATTAGGGTTTCTGTAGGGCAAAGTGATGAGAAGTTAAGGTTTTTCAGGTAAATTTTTTTAATCAGATACGACATTCATTCATAGAAGTACACAAATATAAATGTACTGGTCAATGAAACATTTTTTTCAAAATGAACAGTGAATACATTTATGTGACCACCACTCAGATTAATAAATAAAACGTTATAGACATCCTTTTTTTTTTTTTTTTTTTTTTTTGAGACGGAGCCTCGCTCTGTCGCCCAGGCTGGAGTGCAGTGGCGCAATCTCAGCTCACTGCAAGTTCCGCCTCCCAGGTTCACGCCATTCTCCAGTCTCAGCCTCCCGAGTAGCTGGGACTACAGGCGCCTGCCACCACGCCTGGCTAATTTTTTGTATTTTTAGTAGAGACGGGGTTTCACCGTGTTAGCCAGGATGGTCTCGATCTCCTGACCTCGTGATCCGCCTGCCTCGGCCTCCCAAAGTGCCGGGATTACAGGCGTGAGCCACCGCGCCCGGCGACATACTTAAACCTTCCTCTTGACCCGTGTTAGTCACTACTCACACCCCCTAAAGGTAAGCTGTAGTCTGATGATTCATTTTGCCTGTTTTTGATTTTTACATAGGTGGAGTTAAGCATGTACCACCATGTACTGCTTTGTATGACCTCTTTCAGCATTGTTTGTGAGTCATCATGTTTTTAGGATAGCAGTAGTAGTTCATTGATTTGTCAGTGCCGAATGTTAATCTATTATGAGTATGCTGTGGTTTGTTTTCTCATTTTAACATTGATAGACTTGGCTATTACAAATAGTGCTCCTGTGTACATTTTTGGAAGTGCACTTTGACTATATGCACCCATTTCTTTTGGATGCCTCGAAACAGAATTGCTGGATCAAAAAGTATGTTTGGCTTTGGGAGATAAAAATCTTACAAAGTAGTTGTATTCCTGCCAGAAGAGAATATGTTCCAGTTAGTCTACATCCACACCAGCACTGGTATTGTCAGGATTTTTTAGGTTTTTATTGTAATTTTTAGTATGCATTTCCTTATGATTAATGACGTTGAGAACCTTTTCATGTGTTTATTGGCCATTTGGTTGTCTTCTTTTGCGAAGTACCTATCTTTTAGCCATTTCAATTGCAAGGTCTGTCTTGTCTTACTCTTTTATAGGAGTTCTGCATGTAATTTGGAAGGTTCGGTTTTGCTCTCATGGCTAAATACCCTTTGACCACCTTCATCTTTACTGCTTGCGGGCAGTGAAATATTGTGGCATTTTCTTGGATTTTTCTTTCCTTGCAAAATTAAGTTCAGTACAGAAATCTTTTCTTTTGCTGAAGCATTTCTGTCCCTGAATATTTTGTAGAATCTTTACATATTACTCAGTACACTTCATGTTTATGTGAGTTTGTATATATATCTATTTGCTCCCTGTACTATAGGTTAAATTATGTTTTTTTGGATCCTTTGCAAAGCAAAAGCCTGGTCTGACATGGTTGACTTAAAAACTCGGTGCAGGTTGTTTCAGCAATGTGGATGGAGAAGCATATAGGAGTTTATTACTGATTACCTGGATGTGGAGAGGTGACAGCTATATGTGCTTTACAGAAAAGATGGCGTGGGTTTTATTTATACACAGCCTTGCATAGAAAGGGTAAGAGATGGTTTGTAGGGACACATAAAAAATAAGGTCGTATAAATCAGAAGTAGCTGGGAATGTCTATAGTAATTCTCTTCATTTTAAAATTTTTAGGTAAGTAAAATACTTTTACGTCTGTAGGTTGGTTGCTTGCCATATTGCTTGCCATTATTACAAGAGGGGAATGTTAATAGTTTATCGTATTTTATAAAGTATTTCTTGAAATCTATTTCCAGGTAAATTAGTTTTAGTATTAATCAGTTTATTTGGGGAACTTAAATATATTCATTAGAAAGTTATCTTCTTTTGCAGATATATAATGAAAAGGAATTATTACAAGGTAAATTGGACCTTCTTAGTGATACCAACATGGTAGACTTTGCTATGGATGTATACAAAAACCTTTATTCTGATGATATTCCTCATGGTAAGTTTTGTCATTAGAACTGAAGTTTGTCTTGTGACTTGAGGATGTGTGTATTAAAATTTTATGATTTATAAGAGAGCTTTAGCCAAAAGGCTTAATTATGATTTGAATGTTAATGTTCTTTGGGTGAGAGGTTATATAAAGGTTTCATATCTTCCGAAATATATTGTTTTCTCCCTGTGAAAGATGTGGAACTACTTTAAAATATGGTCATCAGATGCCTTCATTTCATAGTATGTATCATCAAAGTTGTGCTTATGATTCACATTCCTTAGAATTATCTGAGAATGTTGCAGTTCTTGGGTTGCTAACTTTTTCAGTTAGTGCATTGTGTGCCTTAGAGTTTTGTTTTTTTTTTAATTTTGAGGCATCTAGTGTAGACATTGTTCTCCAAATATGGTCCCCAGGACCAGCATCATCAGTTCACCTGGGAGAGCTTCTTAGAAATGCAGGTTTTTGGCCACATACCAGACCTACTTAATCAAAACTGTTAAGTGGTCCTCTTAAGTTTGGGAAATAATTCTGTGTCATTTCTTCAACGCACATTACATTTTTAAAGGTTCCAAGAATTTTGGCAGTGGAGAAATACAGTATACTCTGTTTAAATTGGCATTTCTCAAAAGTTGATCATAGATCTTCTGTGTTTGAGAAAGACTGCTCTAGAATATACTTTCTAATATATAGTACAGAAATTATTACATTAAACATAATCCACGTGTTTGACTTGTAGTTCCCTGCAATAACAGTAGCTCTTCTTTAGTTTGTCATGGATAAACAAAAAGGAAACTATTTCTTAGTTTCTTTTTTTCTTTTTTTGAGACGGAGTCTCGCTCTGTTGCCCAGGCTGGAGTGCAGTGGTGCGATCTCGGCTCACTGCAAGCTCTGCCTCCTGGGTTCACACCATTCTCCTGCCTCAGCCTCCCAAGTAGCTGGGACTACAGGCGCCTGCCACCATGCTCAGCTAAGTTTTGTATTTTTAGTAGAGACGGGGTTTCACCATATTGGCCAGGCTGGTCTTGAACTCCTGACCTCGTGATCAGCCCGCCTTGGCCTCCCAAGTTGCTGGGATTACAGGTGTGCACCTTCGCCCCCCCACCCCACCTATTTCTTAGTTTCTTAATGAAACATTAAGGTGTTACCAGAGTTGGTTATGTGCAAGTTTTCTCCACCTTTTCATAGTATAGTAAAAGGAACGATAGAATTTGGTTTGAGAGATTATAGAGCTGGATTTGTAGTTAAAAGAGATTATTTAATGGATTTATTCCATTCAACGTAGTTGATAGCCTATAATAGTAATATGTAAACCCCTCTGAGTTTTTCTTCAAAAACTCTGGGATAATATTCACCTAAGAAAATTAAATGAGAACAAATATAAAAACACTTGGAATGAAGTTTCTGCAATGGAGAATTAAATGATAGATAATTGGGTTCTACCCTTTTTTTCTTTCACATCCCTCTGTCACCCCAAGGCTGTATATTCTCTAGTTTCCCTCAAGAGTAGGAAGAGGATTCCCTTATCCTTTCTGTGCCTTTGTATTACTGGAAAAAATAAATTAGGGATCGGGGGACATTTCTGACTGAGTAGCCCGTGGCATATGAATATATTGGGGGTAAATAAATATATGTATAGTTTAAATACACTGAAAAATTTCCAGACATTCTCATGATGAGTAGCACAATTTAACATTCCTTAACATTGTAGTACTCTTCTGCATTTTTAATTAGCTTTGAGAGAGAAGAGAACCACAGTGGTTGCACAACTGAAACAGCTTCAGGCAGAAACAGAACCAATTGTGAAGATGTTTGAAGATCCAGAAACTACAAGGCAAATGCAGTCAACCAGGTAAACTCTTCTTAATTTTGAATTCTAAAAATTCTCCTTTCTGGATTAATACAAATGTTGATTCATACTTTATCCAGTATCCCATAGTAAAAGTTCATGGTTTAAATGAGTGCTTTATTCATTTTTAATTTTCATTTATCCTTATTTTGTAGGGGCCAGTATAATTAATAAATGTTAACATTAATACTAAGTTTTTTTTAAAAAAAACTTCTTTAGTACTTATCTATACTGATTATGCTACAGAAATTCCATCTCCTGTTTCCCCCTTCCTGGGGACATTTGGCAATGTCTGGAGATACTTTTTGGTTGTCATAACTGGAGGGGTGCTATAGGGACCTAGTGAGTAGAGGCCAGTTATGCTGTTAAACATCCTACAGTGCATAGGACAGCACTGCTGCCGCTACTCCCCAACAAAGAATTCTCCAACTCAAAATGTCCATTAAGAAACCCTGTGCCACTGTGTGGTGGCTCACACCTGTAATCTCAGCACTTGGGGAGGCGGAGGCATGCGAATCCGTTGAGCCTAGGAGTTTGAGACCAGCCTGGGCAACATGGCGAAACCCTCTATCTTACCAAGAAATTAAAACCAACAAAAAGTTAGCCAGGTGTGGTGGTGTGTGCTTGTAGTCTCAGCTACTTGCTACTTGGGAGGCTGAGGTCAGAGGATGGCTTGAGCTCGGGAGGCGGAGGTTGCAGTGAGTCAGTGTCATACCACTGCATTCCAAAGTAGGTGACGTAATGAGACACCATCTCAGGAAAAAATAAAAAAGAAACCTTGTGCTTGGGCAATACCTAGAGCCTTAGAGCACATGAGTATCTTGTTATAAGAGAAACCTGAGCTCACTTTATCCCTGGCTACATTCTTTCATACGCTTCCAAGCTCCATGCCCAAGGAGGGTAGTTTTGAGCTGATAAGATTATTTTATTCCTAACTTCCCGTTACCTAGAAATAGACTTACTGTTTCATTTCCAAAGAAAACATGTTGCCTTAGTCTGACGTAGTACATGTCACGGGTGGAAGTCTTTTGGGTTACTAGAAACATTTAAAAATAAAATCTCTTACTAAAATTGAATATTGTCATTTGAGATAAATCCTAGCTACCAGTAAATTCACTTGAGGAATTGCTGGATATTTTGTCGTGCTATACCTTTGATTTCTATGTATTTAAACCAAATTTTTAGAGATTGGCTCTTAAGTTTTCCTTTGTGATTTGTGAAGGTGTTACCAGATATTTTTAGAAAAGCAACAAATATACAATTACTGTGCTATACTATAGCGTACTATACTGTACTATACTATACTATACCATACTATGACATATAATACATACAAATGCAGTCAGCTCTTTGTTCTGCATCTGTGGATTCAACCAACTGCAGATTGAAAATACTCAGGGAAAGAACCTAAAAAATAACAATACTACATAAAAAATACAAAACTACAGTATAACAACTAACAACTATATGATATTTACATTGCATTAGGTGTAAGTAATCTAGAGATGATTTAAAGTGTATGGGAGGATGTGTATAGTTTACATGCAAATACTGTGCTATTTTACATAAGGGACTTTAGCACCTGCAGATTTTGGTATTTGAGAGGGCTGGTGAGTAGGGGGTAGGCGAGGTCTTGGAACTAATGCTCTGGGGATACCAAGGGATGACTGTATGAGGGAAAACACACAGAGATATATATACACACATTACACGCATAGACAGCTATATATTATACTAAACTACTTTTATGCTTTTAGAATAAGTAATTTTAGCTCTTCAGGTCACATGTAGGTGATTACAAAGGGACAGCGGAAGTAATCCAGATGTTAGACTACAACAGAAAATTTAGGATGCTGTAGTTTAGTCACTCAAAGACTGGGAAGTAATGGGATCAGAGCATGAATAAGATGAATGTAGATGTGTTCACCAGTTAGAAAAAGAGGATCCTTGTAGCTTAATAGGTACTGAGTTTGAGATAAATTAAAGGATCATGTGTTAAAAACTTGTAATCTTATTATATTTACAGACTACCTATTTTCAATGTAAAAACCTTTTTCTGACAATTCACCCTTTTTAAATTTCATTGAACATATAGTATCGTACTTCCACTTTCCCGGAAATAATCAGCCAGAGGACAGTGATTATATACGTGAGTGGTGTGAGTAGTGCAGTACAAAGTTATTCAGTGTGATCCACTGCAAATGTTCAGTTTTTGTTGAAGTTCCTCTATGTTGGAATTTCATGTACATTTCATATTCAGTATTATAATACACCTATATTAATTTTTATGGGGACATATCTCTGCTCCATTAAATCTTCAAGCAAAATTGTGCTCCCAAAGACACATTATAGCATATTTCTTCTCGTGAGAAGGATAAGAAAATGTTTTTGTTTTGGAAAATGCAGTCAGGTGCAGTGGCTCATGCCTGTAATCCCAGCACTTTGGGAGGCCAAGGTGGGTGGATCACTTCAGGTCAGGAGTTTGAGACCAGTCTGGCCAGCATGGTGAAACCTCATCTCTACTAAAAATACAAAAATTAGCTGGGCATGGTGGTGCACACTTGTAATCCCAGCTATTTGGGAGGCTGAGGCAGGAGGATTGCATGAACCCGGGAGGCGGAGGTGGCAGTGAGCCGAGATTACGCTAGTGAACTCCATTCGGAGCGACAGAGTGAGACTCCGTCTCAAAAAACAGTAATAACGAAAATGCTCATAAGGTGGGCAACTATACACATATATCCCTTGTCCCTTGATGTCTTTCTTTATTATCAGTTTGTCTTTTACCAGTCTGTCAACATCTCAAGATAATGCAAAGCTAATTTAAGAAAAATTAAATATGGCACTTGGTTATACCTAATGATTGTGTAGGGTATGTAGCATAGCTGTCATGTATATCAGACATGATTTTTAAATTTTTATTTATTATTTTTTTTGAGACAGAGTCTCACTCTGTCACCCAGCTGGAGTGCAGTGGTGCCATCTCTGTTCACTGCAACCTCCACCTCCCAGGTTCAAGCGATTCTCCTGCCTCAGCCTCCCAAGTAGCTGGGATTACAGGCACCCGCCACCATGCCCAGCTAATTTTTGTATTTGTAGTAGAGACTGGGTCTCACCATGTTGGCCAGGCTGGTCTCGAACTCCTGACCTCAGGAGATCCACCTGCCTCGGCCTCCCAAAGTGCTGGGATTACAGGCATCAGTCATTGCGGCCGGCCAGGCATGATTTATTAATCTTGTAAATTTGTCAAATCATCCTTTTGAAAAATATTAACAGATTGGAGGAGGGGACAAAATTTATATATAGGATTAGTTTCTTCTAGTTTGTACATGGTACATTTATTTCAGTCTCTATAATTAGACTATATTATCTATTAGAAATTTGACCACATAGAGGAAAAACCATTCTCAGCAGATTACCACTAAGTAGACTACTGACCTTACTAGAAATAGTCAGAATCTTCTGGTTTTATTATCTGACAAACTGCTAAAGGCCTTACCTTAGTTGTGGTGAAACACACTAATTTTCATTTAGGGCTAAAGAAATGTGAAAGTCAATTTTAAAGTTTGTAGCTCTCCTTGTATACTTACTTCTTATATTCAGAACATGTAATGTCCTGCTTATTTTATTCTGGAAGTCTTTTAACATTTAAGTATTTATTTAAGGTGGCTTTGCGTAGGTAATAACTTAGAAGTTGGATATGCTTATTTTGTTTTCTGTGGCCTTTAAAATAATGTAATTTTTGTTTTTTATTATTTAGGGATGGTAGGATGCTCTTTGACTACCTGGCGGACAAGCATGGTGTAAGTGTTTTAAAAATATTTTAAAGTTGTCATGTTTTAATAATGCTGACTAAAGACTAGTTTGTACAGATAAGCTAATGGCTTGGCCTAAGAATATAATTTCCAGATTAATTTATTAATTATAAAATCTGGTTATATTTTTAAAACTTCAGTTTTTATAAATTGTTGCTGACAGGAAAATATGTGCTTATAGCTCACCTTTAGATGACAGAAATTCTCAAAGCTTGTATTTATTCCAGAGTTGTAATAGTTGGCAATAATTGTTGGCATTTTATATTAGTGCCAATAGCAAGCTAAGTATTATATATTATAGGGCATAGGATGCCTTTTCTTATGGATTAACAAGTAAGGCAAACAGAATTAAATTTGAATTAGAAATGATTTGAGCAATAGAATTAGGTAGTACTTTGGCCACCTTGTGGAACACTGTAGCCTTTGAAATTATCAAGGTCTTTATAAGTCCCCAGATTCACAAATAAAGAAACGTCATAAGCTTTCCTAACCATCACTCAATCTCATTTCCCTTGTGTTAACTCAAAGCATGAGGCTTTGCATATAATTAATTATTTAAGGGGTCCCCAACTCCCAGGTCATGGACCAGTACTGGAGGGCTACAGAGCAGATGATCAGAAGGTGAGCAAGCATTACCATGTGAGCGCTGCCTCCTGTCAGATCAGTGGAGGCATTAGATTTTCATAGGAGCACGAACCCTATTGTGAACTGCTCACGCAAGGGATCTAGGTTGCAAGCTCCTTATGCGAATCCAGCTAATGCCTTGATGATCTGAGGTGGAACAGTTCATCCTGAAACCACCTCCCCGACCCCAACCCCCATTAGTTTACTTCTTTAAATAACTCCAGAGGTCAGTTCTTTAAAAGTCTCCCAAAAGCTGCCACCAAAAATAAATACCATAATCAGAGATACATTTGACTCGTAAAATATACATTAGAAGTTGATGAATTAAACATTCATAGTTTTGACCTCAAAGACTTATGAATTACAATGGGGTTTTAAAACTCTAAATTAAAGAGAACTTAATCTTTTTTTTTTCTTTTTAGTTTAGGCAGGAATATTTAGATACACTCTACAGATATGCAAAATTCCAGTACGAATGTGGGAATTACTCAGGAGCAGCAGAATATCTTTATTTTTTTAGAGTGCTGGTAAGTATAAGTACTTGATTTTTTTTTTTTTTTTGTCTTTTGTAGGATTCCCTTGGTTCTTCAAAACGTGTATATAGATAGATTTGGGTCTGTTCATTAAGTTTTCAGCAGTCATTGGCAAAAGAGAAAAAAGTAAAGAAAACCTTCCCACTCAAAAACAGAAACTAGAAACCTTGTTTCAGGGCCTCAAAATTTGGAGGGTGATTTAACTTGTCTTTGAAATCCAAAAGTAGGAATGATGTTATGATTTTTAGCATTAACAGAATCGTATCATGTAATGGATTTATTATTATTATATTATACAGCACAGTGAGTGGCACATTGTAGGTGCTTAATTAATATTGTTGAGTAAATCCATTATTCCTGATTTAATACTTTATGGTATATATATATTCCTTGAACTTGCTCTAAACAACTGTGGAATCCTAAGGGTATGTGAAATATTTTATGCCTTAGTAGTAACTTTTTTCCAGTTACCTCTGCCTTCAGCTATTGGAATATAAATATCAATGGTTTCTTCATTACGTGGGGTATAGATGAGTTTAAATGGTACTATTAACCATGAAGTATCCTATGACCGTATATTTGACAGGCTTCTAGATTTAGTGCTTTTGTTAGAGAAGGAGAGTTGTGTGAAGCCAAATTAAAAATCAGGCCTTGGCCAAGTGTGGTGGCTCACACCTGTAATCACAGCACTTTGGGAGGCTGAGGTGGGCTGATCACCTGAGGTCTGGAGTTTGAGACCAGCCTGGTCAACATGTTGAAACCCTGTCTCTACTAAAAATACAAAAATTAGCTGGGCATGGTGGCACGCACCTATAATCACAGCTACTTGGGAGGCTGAGGCAGGAGAATCCCTTGAACCCGGGAGGTGGAGGTTGCAGTGAGCCGAGATGGTGCCATTGCACTGCAGCCTGGGTGACAGAACAAGACTCCATCAATAAATAAATAAATATATATCAGGCCTTCAAATTGATGTACTTCGTTCTCATTCTGTCTTCTGTTTAGGAAGGTGTATTAAGTGCCTTCTACAGTTATCAAAACATCGTTGTATTAACTAGCCTCTCATTTGAGAAATTATAATTTGTTACTCACCTTGGACTAGTAAGTAGGTACTTAAAGTCTAAGATTTCTTTTTTTTTTTTTTTTTGAGACAGGGTCTTCTTGCTCTCACCCAGGTTAGAGTGCAGTGGTACCATCATAGCTCACTGCAGCCTTGAACTCTTGTGCTTAAGAGATTCTCTTGCCTCCTGAGTAGCTAGGACTACAAGTGTGCATCACCACTCATGGCTAATTTTTAATTTTTTTTTTTCCAAGATGGAGTCTTGCTATGTTGCCCAGGCTGATCTCAAACTCCTGGCCTGAAGTGATCCTCCCTCCTCAGCCTTTCAATGCTTTGGGATTTACAGGCATGAGCCTCTGCACCCTGCCTGTCTAAGATTTCTCTAGTTAATCCTAGAAGTTGGAAAAAGACCTTAAAACAGAGACTTTTTGTCTTCCAACCTTGGAAGAGTTTGTTTCTTTTTGCCTTTATTTTCTGGTGCTTTTTTCTTCACTTTTAGCTCCACGTGTTGCAAAATAAAGTCTCATGGCTGCTGTCTGTGGTTATTTTCTAGGAAATTAAAATTTTCATTTTGGGAGAGGGAGAGATTAGTATTACTGATTCAGGTAATTTCTACACTTAAATTGCATAGACAGCTTCACTTTTTGAAACTCCACCATCCTTTAAAGAAAAAGATTTTCTGTTTATTTCCAACTTTGCTTAAGAAAAACAACTTTTTTTCTTGCTTCCATTTGTAGATGAATTCTTAATTTACAGATTAGCTGTGGTTCACTTGCAAGTGCATTGAAGGTAATCAGTGATGCTAAACTTGTAGTAACTTATCAAAAAATTCCATCAGTTTTACTTTGAATATTACGAGGGATTTAGGAGAGCAAAAGTTGATTACTTTGGAAATGTAAACAGCTTAAACCAGGATTGTAAAATCAGAAGCCTGGTATGATTACAGGTACATGAAAAGAGTTGGTTATTTATATCATTTGTTAATGCTGGGAGTGAATTTTGAGAATGAAGATTTAGTGTCATGTTAGAGTTCCAGCACAGTAAATTTATTGTTGCTGGTCAGTGAGTGAATGTGCCATTTTGCTAAGACATGGAAACTTAAGGTAACTGCTGGAAATCCAGATATTGAAACTCTTCTAGCATATCCACCCTTGAAAGCGGGTTGGTATGAAGAGCCAACTGTAATGACGTGGAGTTTAGCCAGAGTAGTACACATGAACCTTTTGAGGATTAAAAAACTTGCTACACTGCTACAAAAAGCTTTTATTCTAACACATATAACACATTCTAGTGTTAATAGTATCACTATATTTATGTAGTATGGTTTTATATTCTGAAAATTTCTACAAGTGACAGGTTTGTACTTGTAGGTTTGGTGAATTTTTATGTTTTTTTTTTTAAATATGAAGATACAAGTTAATTTCCTGTCTTAAAAAAATTTGAGGGTTAGTTTTAAACTTTTGCATTGCCCCTAACAAATCTTGTGCTGGAACTCAAATGATATTTTGATTAATCGACTGAATACTGTGATACAAACACTAAATTAATATGTTTTACATTAAGAACAGTCAACATAGAGTTACTGGAAATTCTAAAAAGTTACATTCAATTCATTTTAAAATTTTTGTCCTGTCTGAGCCACAAAACATTTGTGTTAGGCGAGAGTTTGTTGCTTCCTATTGGCGTATTGGCAGGCTAACAGTGCCAAGCTTAAAAGAATAGATATCTTTTTCTTTTGATTTAGATAGCCACTACCACAAGATCTGTGTATTTGTTTGAAGTTTTGTTAATAGCACATCTAAAAATCTTCTTTGGATTTGGGATGAGAAATGTCAGTGTTTTACTTTTTAGTTAATTAATTTTATTTTTTGCGGTGGCCTTTTTTTATTTTAAATACTTTTCTGGTGGTTGATTATTCTTTTAAATCTATGGTTAGGGAAACATAAGCTATGAAAGAGCCATTGTAACTATGATCTGAGATTAGAATTTGACTCTCCAAATGACCTATTGTAGGTCAGTGTTGTATAAATTAAAGCTGTGTGACCCTAGAATCTGCCCTTAAAAAAAAAAAAAAGACTCGTGGATTTTAGAATACATTGAGGATTGTTCAGGTACACTCTGTTTGGTGTGAAACTTCTTTGATTTATACTCCAAGAAATGTGTTAATTGAAATAAAATGGCGAAACTGGTTTGGTGGGAATTTTTGAACACTTTTGCTTTAAAAGTTATTAGCACTATTGATTATTTTGTTAAAATTTTCCCTCATTGTGGCCTTTGATCTGGCTCCATAATATACCCCATTCCCTTATTCAGCAGCTCTTTGAAATAAAAGTGATTTTAGTTCCTAGGACTATTTGTTATACTTTTGGAGCTGTCTCTTTCCCTCCCTCAGGACGTAAAATGTATTTCCTGTTTGTATATACCACTTCATTTAAAAATATTTTTCCTTGAGGCTCAAGACAGTATGAGTAATGATAATTTTTAGAGGCATTAGGATCTTGACTGAAATTTTGGCTCTGATGTACCCTGTTGTGATGTCACTGTAAGAATTGTGCATTTAATATTGATTTTCAAGCATAGTTTTGCATATTTTAACATCTGAAATCAGAAAGTGTCTTTACTGGCTTTTTGGTTTTGGAAACATACAATAATAATGTATGTTAAAATTGATGGCATTTTTGACTCAATGATATATTTTTATATTCAGATGTCCTTTATAAGAATTAAACATTTTATCCTTTGTAATTAGAACAATTATTTTATGGATTTTGATAAACTAGTTTTTAAATTTTCAGTGAATTTTGAAACATTTGTGTACTTGTGTGGCTACCATTAAATCAAGATAAAGAATATTTATGTCACCTCAGAAAAACCCTTTTTGTTCTTTTGTGGCCATACTCCACCCATGGTCCTGGGCGTCCATTGACCTGCCTTCTGTCCCTGTAGGTTAGTTTTGCCTGTTCTAGAATTTTATGTATGTAAGTGGAATGATGTACTATGTATGTTTGTGTTTGGCTTATTTTTACCAGCAAGTTTTTGTGGTTCATGTTATTGTGTGTATCAGAAGTTAGTTTCTATTTATTGCTCAGTAGTATTTCATTCTGTGAATTTACCATGGTCTGTTTAATATATTCATCTATTGATGGTGAACATTTAGATTACTTTTAGTTTTTGCCTATTAAAAATAAAGTTATTATGAATGTGCATGTACAAGTTGTATTGTGGATATACTTTGCGATAATAACTAGAACCAGGAGTGGTTCAAAATTTAATTTACACATCTAGTCCCTGTGTTATTTGCCTGCTCTTAGAGTGTGCCAAATGTTATTTAGTACATTTGAAAGGAAGAATCTCAGTATAGACTGAGTTTGTGTTGTGGTCCCCAATGTTTAGATCATATATCTGTAAATATGTATATAGATTTACATATAGATAAATATAAATTTACATACATAAACGTATGTGTAAATATATGTAAATCTGTATACATATCTCTGCGATGATTTTCATCATCATTTCAGTAACTCAGATTTACCAAGTTCTTATTCTGTATCAGGTGATAATTGTAATCTCTGTATGTCTTATGTCACTTATACAGCTGAGGTGGGTTCTATCCCCATGTTGCAGTGAGGAAGCTAAAGTACAAACTAGCTGTTAAGTGTTAGAGACAGAATTCTGATCCTGCACATACAATTTAACTTGTAATTATGATATCTCTTGATATTTATACTATTATGTAAAAGTGCTTCTGTAAAAAATTAAATTTGAAATTTCATCCTGAGGTGTAGACATGTATTCTTCCCCCTCTACTACCCTTACTTGCTTTTACTGCTTTAGCACATCTGATCGGTTCAGAGTCAGTTTACCTACTTCTGCTGCTTTGTTTTGAGGGAGTCCAGCTTTGCTCATTGTTATTAGCCTGGTCGTCATGGATGTTTTGAGTTTGTGACTCTTTTACCAGTGGATAGAAGAGGTAGGGATGGCCCTTAGTCCCCTCTTTTTTTAGGTTAAGACTGTGGTGTAAAATTTATAGGTTTCATGATTAGAAGTGTAATTTGGGGCAAGTTACACTCTATATGTATTAGTTCCCATTTTGAAATGGGGATAAAAAATATAGGGTTTTTGTTAGGATTACGGGAGAACACTAACTTGTATTGCTCAGTACATAATCCTTCGATAACTATTAATTGTTAATCAGTGGGCCTGCTTTTTCCGTCTCCCTCTTTCCATACTGACTTCCATTTGTGTCATAATTTGGAAGTATTTTTTGGTTCTGTACATAATTTCTCATTACATTGTAAATGAGACTCACGTGTCTTGATTTTCCACATCTTCATCCTAGTGATTTTAGTGACAAATTACATGTGAATCTAACTTGGTTTCTGAAGTTTTAGGTGCCTGAAATTTGATTAGTTGTGTATAAATTATCTGAAGTGGGTTATAGTAAGATGGTGCTGCTGTTTCCTAGTTATAAAAGTTATTTTTTATTTTCTTATCTAGACTGAATATTGAAGACCTGAGTATTTTTAGCAAAGGTTTTTTGAAACAAACCAGTGTGATCCAATAAGGACTTAGATAACTACAGTTTTTTGTAGAAAGCTATAGGTCTTTTAGTGGGCTAGAGGGATACGTAGGTATAAAACATACATTATGTTCATTTTTCAAGAGTATTCACAATATAATTAATTATGATTTCTTAAACAGGTTCCAGCAACAGATAGAAATGCTTTAAGTTCACTCTGGGGAAAGCTGGCCTCTGAAATCTTAATGCAGAATTGGGATGCAGCCATGGAAGACCTTACACGGTTAAAAGAGACCATAGATAATAATGTGAGTTCGACTTTTTCACAGTTATTCTCTGAAATATCTGTGTATCCTTCACACTTTCTGATGAGGAAAAACACTATGCATTTTGGGAATAAAAAAAAAATTCAAATTAGCTTTTGTTGACCTTACAAAAATCATAGTGGATTAGTGGCTTGACTAGTTTGAATCTCTTTGAACGAAATTGTCAGACTTCTTTTGGCTCTTAGAGAAAAAACGTAGCCTTCATTTCTGTTATACAGCTACTGTGCCCTTTTTTTCTATGCCAGTCAAAATGACACTGCTGTTAGTGCCACCTATTATTGAAAGTCCTATGCAGAAGACAGTTTTCATCTACAATTATCTAATTAAACCACTTACTATGAAATGTTCAGTTTAATTCTTGCTTTTAAAATGTTTTCTGAAATGATTATAATTTATAACTTCTGTAAGAGTTTATAAATTAGAATGTCTTCAGTGGACATTATTGAATCTGTCTCTAAGAACAGGGTAATAATTTGGAATGTCGAGGGATCATGCAGAGAGAAGGCATAGGGGGTTGGACATTGATCATAATGACCTTCGTGCATGCCTTAGAAGGGGCTCATTTTTAATTACAGTTTTGAAGTTAGTGATGTTTGTCCTCCTGCCTCTTTCTTATATATTAATATTTTTTATGTATATATTTTTAAATCCTTTAGTCTGTGAGTTCTCCACTTCAGTCTCTTCAGCAGAGAACATGGCTCATTCACTGGTCTCTGTTTGTTTTCTTCAATCACCCCAAAGGTCGCGATAATATTATTGACCTCTTCCTTTATCAGCCACAGTAAGTTATTTCACTGTATAATTTTGGCTTTGTTTAGATAAAATTATATGGAATTGTTTAAAATTAAAATACACTTTTCTCTATCATTTGGATTTGTTGTCACCTGTTTTTTTTTTTTCTTCATGTAGTAGATGTGCTTGTTACTGAAAAGTATGCATATGACTCTTAAGTAAATTATTTGACAGAGTGTACCCTAAGCCTTTTAAAGTGCTATTTAAAGTATGGTCCCTGGGCCAGCAGCATAGGAATCATGTAGAATCTCAGGACTCACCCTAGAACTAAGTTAGAATCTGCATTTTAATAAGATCCCAGGTAACTCATGTAAACATCAAAGCTTTAGAAATGAGGCTCTAGGGCATACTACTTGAAAGGAATATGTGCATCTTTTTATATCATCTTTGCTCTGTCAACCAGCTTTTGTTTAATATTTTGGTGATGAGAAATTCACTGCTTATGAACTAGACCATTCTTTTGTAAGCTAGAAATTATTTGTAAAATTTACTCTTCCAGTGGAACTCAAATACCTCTGAAACTTCTGCCCATTATTTCTTGTTTGTTTGGAATGACAGAAAACAAGACTGCTTCATGGAAACTGTTTGGATGTTTTAAGATAATTTTTTACTCCTCTCTGCTTCCTTCAGGCTAAATATCTCTAGTTTTATTAAGTAACACAGTTTTTCAGACCCTTTAGTATTTTTGATTGCCTTTTTAGATAATTTCTATTCATATTCTTACGATCTAGATGTTCATAATTGAAATTTTATTCTAGGATTGTCATCTAAACTTTATAGATTACAGTGGCAATATTAGCTCCTGTTACTTGTATGTATGCTTTTACTAATATAGCCTAAGATTGCAATAGCAATTTTAGCAGTTGCTTCATGGTATGAGTTATATTGTATTGACTATATTATTGGGCAAATTTTACAATAACACTTTTTTTTTTTAGATAATGTCTGGCTCTGTTGCCCAGACTGGAGTGCAGCGGCGTTATCTTGGCTGACTGTAACCTCTACCTCCCGGGCTCAAGCCATCCTCCCCCTTCAGCCTCCCAAGTAGCTGGGACTACAGGCACATGCCACCATGCCTGGCTAATTTTTCTGTTTTTTTGTAAGACAGGGTTTCGCCGTGTTGTGCAGGCTGGTCTCAAACTCCTGAGCTCAAGCAGTTCTCCTGCCTCAGCCTCCTAAAGTGCTGAGATTACAGGCATGAGCCACTGGGCCCAGCCCTACATTAACACTCTTAGTTCATACTTTTACTATTTGTTCATCTAAATGAAGATTTTATAGTTTCATTACATTTTATCTTGTAGAAATGAGAATGGTTTCATATGACAAATGAAATAAGAAGAATTCTAAATCATTAGGAAATACTATACACTTGGCTGATATCCTCCAAAATCTGAAATACCTTGTGTGGCATTATCAGATCAGTTAACTGAGGGAGGAATCATGGGGGGTTTTGCTTTGTTTTTAAATGATTCCATTAAAAGGATTATGGGTCCTGATGAATGTATTGGTCAGTATTTAAAAAGTGTGTGCATATGGGAATATATTCTAACTTTGTGGGGCAAAAAATCCCTTATTTGAACATCCAGTAAAGCCTTCCTCCTCAAACATTAAAGTTAGATAGATACACACTGAAAAGCCATTGGATATTTGGAAGGAAGAGAAAAATGATATTAAAATTATATTTGGGAGTATTTTTACCAGCCAATGGTTCTTAAACATTTTGGTCTTGGAACCCGTTTACACTATTAAGAATTACTGAATGTAGGCCGGGCGCAGTGGCTTACGCCTGTAATTTCAGCACTTTGGAAGGCCGAGGTGGGTGGATCACCCGAGGTCAGGAGTTCGAGACCAGCCATGGTCAACATGGTGAAACTCCATCTCTACTAAAAATACAAAATATTAGCCCCACGTGGTGGTGGGCACATGTAATCCCAGCTACTCAGGAGGCTGAGGAAGGTGAATTGCTTGAGCTTGGGAGGTGGAGGTTGCAGTGAGCCTAGATCACACCATTGCATTCCAGCCTGGGCAACAAGAGCGAAGCTCCGTCTCAAAAAAAAAAAAAAGAATTATTGAGTGTAATTTACTTTGCATTGGTTTTATCTCTTGGTGTATACAGTAAGTCCTCAATATTGTCTCTAGGTTCTTGGAAACTGCAACTCTAAGCAAAACAATGAATAATGAAACAATTTTCTTTCTCAACAGCTTCATAATGAAAGAATGTCACTTGGTTTTAAAGTCGTAGTTTCCAAGAAGGTACCGATTATGTTAAGGACTTAACTGTATTAAAAATCAAAACAAATTAAAAATTTTCTCATTAATAAATGGTAAATTGATTCAATTTAACACACAATAGAATTTTAACGAAAGTAACTTTGAAAACAAAATTAGTGAGCAGAGTGACATTGCTTTACATTTTTGCAGACCTTCAGTTGCTGGATTAATTGACAACTGGGTTTTCATGCCTGCATTCTTGCGGTCTGTTGTGATGTGCTTTAACTGTAGGATGAAAAACCTAGCTTCACACATGTAGTTGGAAAAGAAAGGTGTGTTTTATTAATAATATCCTTTTCCAATTATTATGAATATTCTTTTTTGAAGATACAGTAAAACTCAGTAAGAAGTACAGATAAAATAAAACTCAACAAGAAATAGTTTTTAAAAGGTTGTTTGTAATGTAGAATCTGAAACCATGTAGTTAAACTTTTTGGGATCCTAAGCTGTACTGGTATCTAGACTGTATTGAGCTATCTTGCACTTGGAATGGATCTTTTTTACCCATGCATGATTTTATAGTATCATTCATTGGTTGTTTGGGAAATACTTACTGGTCCAGTGAGTTATGCAGGTATTCCAGTGTGTTGACATTATACAACACCAGAAAAACCACATTCATGAACGTCACTACCAGACCCATAGAAATGGCTTTAAGCATTGGAAAGCTTTCAAGCTCCCAGTGGCTGATACAAATTTTCCAAAATTCTAGTTTTTCTTGAAAGCTCTAATTTTATCATTTGTTTTTCTTGAAGGACAGGCTCACTTCATTTTCTAGAAAATGTCTGCCAGAATCCCAAGTCTGAATGTCTGAATAGCTTTGGTTTGTCTGCCATTCTTTCAAGTAAAAACAGTGTTCTGTGAGAAAAGCAGCTGGTTCATCTTGTTTCTCAGTTGCACAAGTACTTTTCCTTAAGGACAACCGTGACAGTGAAGTGTGTATACAGCAGAAGCACTTTATGAATACTTACCATTTAGTCATACAGAAGACTAGAAAGATTAGTACTTAAGGGTTGAAATTTTTAAAAATTAATTTGTGCTACGTGATTCAAGGACATAGTTGAAACTTTTTGTGTGTTTTTTAAAACTGCAAGTGTGGTGGTGAAAAATATAGGGACTACTGGTATAGTTTGATGCCATTGCTTTGATTTACTCTAAAGTACAAGAAGAGCTTGTTTGTTTATAGTTTAGTAATTTTTAGTAACTTAACTGAGTGATATAACCATCACAAGTCAGTTTTAGAACATTTTTATTGCCCCAGTAAGAACCATCATGCCTGTGGAACTATTTTCTTTGAACAGAAACAGCCTGTGGAAAAGAAAACTACTCAGTAGTGTGATGACTTTTAGTTGTTTACAAAAGTACTGTGTTTACTATTTTCACTTGCTATAGAGTCAGATCGCTGTCTTATTTTCTGTCTTGTTAAGTTTTCTTGCCTGATTTTGATTTTTGCTTTATTCTGACTTTTTTCCTAATGGAAATATACCCAGTTGACTTGACAGATCATTGTTTCACCCATTTCCTGGACTTCATATTCTTGAAGTGGGAGAGCTATTTACTGTTGAGATTGTGTGTAATTTGCATTTGTATGTCTATAATCAGTATGTGTTTTTCAGTTGTCTCTGTTTAGGATTTATGAAAAAAGTAGTTTTAATTTCTTACAGCACAGTAGGTGGTTGGTTGATTGCATGTTCAATGGATATTATATGTAGATTGTAAATTGCATATTTTTAAAAATTATTCTATTTTTATTTTTTTTGAGACGGAGTCTCACTCTGTCGCCCAGGCTGCAATGCAGTGGCACGATCTCAGCTCACTTCAAGCTCTGCCTCCCGAGTTCACGCCATTCTCCTGCCTCAGCCTCCCGAGTAGCTGGGACTACAGGCACCCACCACCATTCCTGGCTACTTTTTTTTTTTGTATTTTTAGTAGAGATTGGGTTTCACCGTGTTAGCCAGGATGGTCTCGATCTCCTGACCTCGTGACTCGCCCACCTTGGAATCCCAAAGTGCTGGGATTACCGATGTGAGCCACCGTGCCCGGCCATACTTTTTATTTTTAATATAAAAGTACTGTAGAGATCATGTATACGTTTGTCCTTAAAATGAAAGTTTAGATACCAGTGCAAGTTAAAGTCTCTTACGTCACATATATTACCATTTCTGCCATAATTTATTCTGCCATAATTTATTCTGAATGTACACATTTGAAAAGTGTTGAACTTTTAAATGTAACATAATATATAAGATAAGGTAGCAGGTGTAAGATAGAGCAGTGTTCATAGGCTATCGGAGATGAGGCTTTGCCACTAAATGTAGATGCTGTTAGGAAAAAGAATCCATTTGTAATACAATGCCCTATTACTCTCCACTTGTAGAAAAAAAGATGCAAAGTTCAGTTAGTAAAAGAGTATTTCATTTTCTGAATAAAAATAATATGAATTTTCTAGAAATTTCAAGTTTTACTATTAACCAATCCACTATATGATGTCCAGAATTTGTACAGACAGACCTTTCCTGCTATTTTCCTTATATTTTCTAATTAGTTCCTGGTAAAAAAAAAAAACCTCTTTGTCATGCAGGTAAGGTAGTTTACCTGCTTTAGCTCACTCAGGATGACCTCCAAGGTCCTCATCTGGAGGTCTATTTAGTGTCCTACCTGTGTTTTTGTTTGTTTTTCTCTTTTTAAAGCCTGTCCTTCATGAAATGCACTTCCGTTTTTGTTCTTTCTTGTCAAAAGCCTATCTGTTTTTAAGGTCCAGCTCAGATTTACTTCCTTCGTGAAGTCATTTCAGTGTATTTTGTTTAGCTTGTACTTGGTGTTTAGTTATTTAAAGCTGTTAAAATAAACAAAACTTATAATAGCTTCATCTCCCCAACTTGTAAGCATAGTTACAGACAGAGTTGTCATTTTTCATATTCTTGTAGCACATAGTAGATACTTAAGTATTTTTAATTTGGTGGCATATTTTATGTTTTGATTATTAAATTTTCTGTGTTTAATTATGAAACACTGTAGAAAAACTCCCACAAAGCTGTACAGTTGGGGAAGAATTGTGCTAGAATGAAAAAATAAACTAAAACATTTTACTTACCTAGCTTGAAATCTCACTTCACCGCACGAATACTGAGTCTGTTATTTAAAAGAAAAAAAAAAAAACTAAGAAAATTTGATTTCAAAACTGTGAGAAGTATGGCCTGCTATTACACAGCTTAGAATTCAAACTAGTAACATAATAAGTAATACAAGAGCATGTCTAATAAGTACATACAGTGGTATTGTACATGCTAAATACTGGAGAAGTTGGAAGCATCCAGTCCTTGAAGATAAAAATTGATCTGTCTTAAATTTGGTTGGACAGAGAAGAGAGATAAGCCAGGGAAGTAAAACAAAAGAGCACATTGGTCATTGGTAGACTAACTGTTAAAATACGTACCTGTGGTTTTGGTCATGTTTGAAATAAGTTTTTAATTGCTGATCCTTCAAGAATGTGAATTGAGATAACAAAATAATCATCTCTAATCTCCACTCCTATTCCTTCCTCTCCTTATCTATATGTAGATGCATACACACCTAAATGTATATACACAGGATGGATCACTTTTGCCCTGTAAGATAGGGAGTCGGCCATGTTTCAAAGTCTGGCTAGGCATGGTAGCTCCTCCCTGTAATCCCAGGTACTTGGAAGGCTGGGACAGGAAGATGCTTGAAGCCAGGAGTTTTGAAGCCTGCCTGGGTAACATAGTGAGACCTATCTCTAAAACATTTTTTTAGAAATTAGCTGGGCATTGTGGTTCACTCCTGTGGTCCCATCTACTTGGGAGGTTGGGGCAGGAGGATGGTTTGAGTCCAGGAGTTAAAGGCTTTAGTGAACTATGACTGTAACACTGCGCTGCATCCTAGGGGACAGAGTCAGATTCCATCTCTAAAAAGTAAAAATGCCTGGAGCCATGGTGATACTGTATACCAAGGATCTGCAAACTATGGACCATGGGCTAAATCTGGCCCATAGCCTGTTTTTATATGTCTGGCAGTCTAGAATGGCTTTTATATTTTAATTGGCTAAAAAAATGTGAAATAATAATAATATTTTGTGATGTGAAAATGACATGAAATTTCAGTTTTAGTGTTCATAACTTTTTATTGGAAAACAGCGTGTGTGTGTGTGTGTGTGTGTGTGTGTGTGTATTGGAAAACAGCGTGTGTGTGTGTGTGTGTGTGTGTGTGTGTGTGTGTGTGTGTGTTCTGGCTGCTTTTGAGCTCTAAGGGTAGACCTGAGTAGTTGAGACAGAGATGATATGTTGCACTTTTGCCACCTCATACTCTTCTCAGTTTACTACAAATCCAAGTGATGCCAGTTATACCTGGACAGTGTTTCTCAAGTCCCATATTGTCACACTGCAACATTTTATTTATATGTTATTTTATTACCAGTGCTTATTTATCATGTCAAAACAGAGAAGTGAACTTCAACTGTGATTATAAAGCACAGTGGAGTGGAGATTTTTATTGTAGGAATTACAAAGCAAAGTACTAAACTGACACTGTAGGTAAGCTAATAATATACATCCACATTACCAGACTATAATCTCTTATCTACAACTGTCACATGTTCTCAAACTGACAGGAAAGCAACTGTCAGAAAAATTATAAGCTTTAAAAATGGAATATTAGATCCCAGCAGAATTTTTTCACAAAAATTAATGAAAGTGAGGCATCAAAATTTCTAGCCCAGAGCAGTGCCTCATGCCCATAGCCCCATCACTTAGGCTAAGGCAGGAGGATCACTTGAGCCTGGGAGACTGAGTGGTGATCATTTCACTGCACTTCAGCCTGGGTGACAGAATGAGACCCTGCTCTAAAATTTTTTTTTTAAGTTAAGTTACTGAGGGGTTCTTTTCTTTTCTTTCTTTCCTTTCCTTTCCCTTTTCTTTTCTTTCCCTGTTCTTTTTCTTTTTCTTTTCATCCTGTCCTGTTCTGTGCTTTCCTGTCTGTCCATGTCTCGCTCTGTCGCCCAGTCTGGAGTGCAGTGGTGGAATCTTGGTTTACTGCAGCCTCAGCTCACTTACTCCCTGGGCTCAGATGATCCTTCCTCCCAACTCAGCCTCCTGAGTAGTTGGGACTATAGGCTCACACTACTACGCCCAGGCATGAGTAGTACTTTTATTAGCCAAGTAAGGAAAGTCATTTTTACCAGTGGTGATCCAGTTAAAACATGTTTGATTTTAGCAGCCAGAGAAATCTGTCCAGTGAAATAAACTTGTTTAAAACTATTAACCTTTCAGCGAGAACAGTTGCTCTGAGTTGAGGATATTGAGAGCATGTTGATCCGGGGAGAGATTGAAACTGCCCCCAACCCGTTATCAAACACTGAACGGCTCTGGAAATTAACGTTTGCAGCAGACTTGATAATGTTTCTTAGTCTGTTCCATCTAAAATTGCAAAACAAAAGTGTTTATATGTAGAATTTATATTGCAGTAAAGTCATTTCAGTGACAACATGATACAAATCATAAGTAATAAAAAGCCAGCTGCTTTACACATTTTGTGTTCTGTCAGAAGTTAAAACACAAAGGGAGACGTTCATTCCTAAATAGGATTGTAGCACATGCATTTCCAAGTTCAAATTATAGTTGCAGAAAGTTTTAGACCTCATTGCAAGTACGAAGGAAATTTCTATATTTCAAAATTTAACTACAGTTGAATTGAAAGTGATTAATCTGCAATGTGATGACACGCTAAAAGATAATACCAAAATAATAGAATTGTACATGTCTTTCTAAATGTGCTCAATTAAAATAATATGCTTGTCAGTTGGTGTTTGATGTCAGCATTTACTAGTGTCTGTGCATGTTTTTACATTTTCCTTTTTTTTTTTTTTGGGAGATGGAGTCTTGCTCTGTCATCCAGGCCTGGAGTGCAGTGGCGCCATCTCAGCTCACTGCAACCTCCACCTCCCAGGTTCAAGTGATTCTCTTGCCTCAGCCTCCTGAGTAGCAGGGATTACAGGTGCCCGCCTCCACACCTGGGTAATTTTTGTATTTTTAGTAGAGACAGGGTTTCACCATGTTGGCCAGGCTGATGTCAAACTCCTGACCTCAAATGATCCACCCGCCTCGGCCTCCCAAAGCATTGGGATTACAGGCATGAGCCACCATGCCCCGCCTACATTTTCTTTTTTCTTTCTTTTTTTGAGGCGGAGTCTTGCTCTGTCACCCAGATTGGAAGTGCAGTGGTGCAGTTAACGACTTATTGCAGCCTCGACCTCCTAAGCTCAGGTGATCCTCCACCTCAATTTTATTATTTTTTTTTTTTGTAGAGACAAGGTTTCACTATGTTGCCCAGGCTAGTCTTGAACTCCTGGGCTCAAGCAGTCCTCTCACCTCGGCCTCCCAAAGTGTTGGGATTACAGGCATGAGTCATGGCACCTGGCCGTTTTTACATTTTCAAGGACTAAATATGTAAAATCTCATTACAGATTACATTATCAGAAAAACATTTGCAATACTTTTTAATGATATGGACTTCTAAATTTGAAATTAATTGAGCAAAATTATTCCCAGTGAAAGAATTCCATTGGTCTCATTAGTAGACCTATATTTTGGAAATTTGTTTCCTCTCTTTTTATAGAAGTATCTGGCATAATATTCTGAATTTTGCCTCTTGCCCACAAAGCCAAAAATATTTACTATCTGGTTCTTTACAAAAATTTTGCTGGCTTCTGAAATACACTCACAGAAACAAAGAGTAGATTTCCCAAATAAGTAATCCGCCAGTAAAAATAATTAAGATGTATATGGTTCAGTGGTATAAACTCAGGATAAGTAAAAATAGCTATGATTTGAACACATTATACGACAAACTTATAGAACTATTTATGTATAAATTGATTTTAGATAAATTAATGATGGGTCTCATAAATGCGCACTAAAATGACCTACTTTGTCTGAGTGGAGTGGCTCATGCCTGTAATCCCAGCACTTTGGGAGGCCAAGGCAGGCAGGTCACTTGACTCAGCAGTTCGAGACCAACCTGGCCAACACGGTGAAACCCCGTCTCTACTAAAAATACAAAAAAGTTAGCCAGGTATGGTGGTGTGTGCCTGCAGTTCCAACTACTCGGGAGGCTGAGGCAGGAGAATCTCTTGAATCTGGGAAGTGGAGGTTTCAGTGAACTGAGATGGTGCCACTGCACTCCAGCCTGGGAGACAGAGCCAGACTTCGTCTCAAAAAAAAAAAAAAAGAAATAAAATAAAAAAATAAAATTACCTACTTTAAAACTGATAGTAAGAGAAACAATCATGCTTTCCTGTGTTTGTACCTGAGCTCTCTGGCGAGAGAAGTAATTGTTCTAAATGAGTATTGCAATACAAAATTTTCATTTGAAACTCGAGCTTAATTTTTCACATGATGTAATTTAGCCAGTGTGTTTTTGGTGTCTTTTCCTAGAAATTATTTATTCTTGAGTGGATATTCTTTTTATACTTCACCTCCTTTAGAGGGCATTCAGGGTGGCTAAGTGGGACTAGATAGTATTAAGTGTTCGATTCTAGGGTCCTCTAAAGAGTTTAAACAACATTTTGTGGGAATCTGTAATATAGTAAAATACAGATTTACTCATCATTGCCTGGGGGAGCTTAGAAGATAAGATATTGAAGCTGGATCTGGAAGGATGGCTAGGATTTAGGCTTTCAGGGGTATGTGTTTGGGAGACCAATCTGTGTGGAGTGAACTTGAAGAAAAGAAAGAGGAAGCTGTCATGGTAATGTGATGGGAGATGTAGCTGGATGGATAATTTAGGGCTTGAATATTCACCTAAAAGAAATGGACTTTATTGACAGATAATTCTGAGATAGGTATAGTGTCTGGCATTCAGAGGTGCTAAATTAGTATTTATTGGGTAAATAAATAGGGAGCTATTTGAGGAAATTAAGCAGGAGAAACAAAGGTAAACACCTGATTACAGGGCATTGTCCCATGTTGATCATCACAACAGCAAGATTTGCTAAATATTAGCCAAGACCCTGTTAACGTTTACCTGACATCTATCCCTTCCTAATTCCTACTGCTACCACTTTAACCAATGCCTTGTAATATTGTAATATTCCTTCCCCCTGTTGCTTCCAGTCTTTCATCCGCTGAATTATTTAATTTAAGTGCCTGATTTTCTCATTAGTATGAGTGCTTTGCACATAGGTTTTCACACATCTTTTTCTAATGGGTGAATGAAAATCATTGCTTAGTAGCCTTTTGGAACAGACTGACAGCATGTCAGTGAACCTTCCAAAATCCTGTTACTCAAAAATAATAATAGGATAATTAGCCTCTTGATTGAGTCTTCCATCTCACCCCATATTAAAGAAATAGTGGCTAGCATTCTCCTCATTTGGATTCCTGAAACTGGATTCTGTTTTTAAATTTCCTTGGAGGAGATTTTCTTACAATACCTATTCTTAAGTGTTTGCAGTCTTAGGCTAGCGAAATAGTACAATCTAATGACCTGCTCGAGAGTTTTCTTTATCTCACCCTGGGTAAGTTATTAAATAACTTTTATATTTTTTTCTTAGATATCTTAATGCAATTCAGACAATGTGTCCACACATTCTTCGCTATTTGACTACAGCAGTCATAACAAACAAGGATGTTCGAAAACGTCGGCAGGTTCTAAAAGATCTAGTTAAAGTTATTCAACAGGTAAAACTAAAATATATATTGATTTTTTTTTTTTAATACCTAAGCTTTAGGTCTAACCTCTTTTTCTAAGGTAAGACTTAGTTCTTAAGGTAAAAATGTTTTTAAAAATAGGTAGGAGGAATACTTGAAGTCTAGAAAAGAGAAGAGCCTCAAATGGGCTTTTATTTTCCTTAAGTCCAAGATACACAAGTTGGATGTGGTAAGAATGATTATTACTGTCTGCTAGATGAACACTTAATATACATTACGTGTATGTGTTTCTCTTATTGCAAAGAGTGAAGAAAATCTGGAACCTGGAGGTGGGGGTCATTACCTGTATAATTCTACATGGGTGAACTTTATATACAATACAGTTTCAATAGACCCCAAGTTGGGGAAAAGGTTTCAGGCAGCCATGCTGATTGATATTTAGTGAGCTTGTCAGCAAAACCCATAGATTAGAAAAATAACTTAAATATTTATTTAAGAGTGTATTAAATACAAAGAAGTTATTGTCATTCAGTAGGGAATGAATACCCTTATGATTGGGGAAGTTTATTACTGTTTATTGACCAAGGGAGACTTTTGGTAGTAGGGGAATTTGAAAGCTTTCAGAATGCTTCTAGGATGAGACTTTAGAGAACTTGGTTTGAAAGACATTATAAGCTTAAGGTGTGGTCTGGAATCAGGATAGGAACAATTGCTTCTAGTAGATGCTAGGTAATTTGGCTAGAAATTAATGGTAAAGAAGGAGAAAACAAGAAGATTGGGATATGCTGGGGCAATCTGCTAAACAGTGTTGAATCAGACTTACCTTGACCGTTGACTTATTTTTACAGGAGTCTTACACATATAAAGACCCAATTACAGAATTTGTTGAATGTTTATATGTTAACTTTGACTTTGATGGGGCTCAGAAAAAGCTGAGGGAATGTGAATCAGTAAGTATGAATTTTTATTTATAAACTAATACTATTCTTAAATTTTTGGATATTGTAATGTTAATCTTGCAGTGTCTTCCTTAAAATAATGAAGTAATTATAACAGAAATATGCTTATTAATCTTAAAAAGGCCTAAATAGCTCGTGTTTATTAACCTTAAAATGGCTTAAATGGCTTGTGTTTATTAATCTTAAAATGGGAATGTGCTAGAGTGATGACTTTTTTAATGTTGTTGCCATGTGTTTATCCCTTTTGTGAGGGGAGTTTGTTAAAACATTGGGGATAATTTAAATTCACAGACATATCCATAATTTCATGTCTTAAATCTTGAATGAACATTTTTAATATTTCATATGCACAGGCAAGGTCACTTTGAATTGCAAATAACAACTGTGTTTTTAATTTTGGTTCATAGGTGGGCTTATCTTTAGAATATTTCCCATGGTTGTATTTAACATTTGTGATAAACCAGGCAATTCATTGTAGTTACGAATTTTATAACGGCAGTGTCTCTTATTGTTTAGTAGAAATTAAAGTACCTTTAGAACAACTGGAAGAGTTATAGTTGTTTTGAATAATTAGTTTACAAGTTTTAAGAAACTAAACTAAGAACTCTAACTGCTAAATGTAGTCGCATTTACCAGATTCACAAGTTACTAGTTATCAATATCATCCTTGGAACCAAAATTTTGGCACAAAATGGGCAATTTGTTGACAAATATCTTAACTTCTCTAAGGAAAAAAATGATCATGCAAATATCCATTCCTATCCATTCCCTGATGATTTTCTTTTTTTTTTTTTTTGTTTTGAGACAGAGTCTCACTTCTGTCGCCCAGGCTGGAGTGCAGTGGCATGATCCCGGCTCACTGCAAGCTCCACCTCCCGGGTTCACGCCATTCTCCTGCCTCAGTCTCCCAAGTAGCTGGGACCACAGGCGCCCACCACCACGCCCGGTTAATTTTTTGTATTTTTAGTAGAGACGGGGTTTCACCGTGTTAGCCAGGATGGTCTTGATCTCCTGCTTGTGATCTGCCCGCCTCAGCCTCCCAAAGTGCTGGGATTACAGGCGTCAGCCACCACACCCAGCCTCCCTGATGATTTTCAAACATTAGACGGAATAGAAAATTAGAATCCAATATGGTAATTGGTGTTTTTTTTGTAGTCATATATTGCATTATTAAGGTAAATATTGGTGTATATTCATTATGCTAAGTGTCTAGGTTTTGATGTTAAAAGACCTAGAGGGCACTTGGTTGCTGTTCTTGAAATTAAAATATTCTCTCTTAATTACACCATCTGTGGAATAGTAGCCACCTTTTGCATTCTTTTCCTTTCTAATTTCTAAGTCTACTTAATATTGTAGAAATACTCAGGGCTTTTGGTCCATTTATAATTATTTTAAATAGTTGGAAGAGATACATTATCTGCAGAGCATTTACGTAGAATAATGGATAGTACCAAACTTCGTTGTCAGAAGGCTACTTTATTAAAGTTACCAGAAACATTGCAGTTTTTAGGTCTTTATCTTGTGGTATTCTTTTACTACTTATTTAAATCATTAAAGATTTGAACGCAGTGTTCTAGAAAGTGCTGTTGTATAAAACTCATGATTGTAGAATGGAAAAATAAAGCAGATAAAGTATTTGATTCACGTTTCAGGCAATTGCTTGTCAGCATCATTAATTTTTGTTGTATTTGTACATATAGGTGCTTGTGAATGACTTCTTCTTGGTGGCTTGTCTGGAGGATTTCATTGAAAATGCCCGTCTCTTCATATTTGAGACTTTCTGTCGCATCCACCAGTGTATCAGCATTAAGTAAGAACAGCGTGATTTGATTTGGATTTTCTACTTTAAAATTCCTGGAAATTTCCATTTATTGTGAATTTACACTTAATAGAATTCCAGTTAATTGGATTTTTATTTATTTTTACTTTCAGAAGAACAATGAAACAATTTGATAAAATTATTTAAAAACCTAACTTTTGCCACAGGTTCAGATAGTTTTAGCTTGAGTGGCATAAATTTTTCAAAATACTAAGTTGAAGGCAATAGATGATTATCAGTTACCTTATTGAAGAGTAAATACTCTTGTACCTTTACGTAAGGAGAAAAGTGGAGTAAACATTTCTAAAATGGTTTTCAACAGCAGTACAAAGGAGATACCCATTAAATTGGAAATTCTGTTGAAAGACCACTACGTTTGGTAATCCTTTCCATTTAGTTTGTATGATTTAATTACATATTTGACTTCTCCTGTAGTAAACTCTTATGGCATCTTAAAATGTTGAAAGATGGAAAAATTATGGTGAATTTTAGTTGTAATTTCCTGTTTTGTCAGAAAATTATTGGGAAAAAATTGTGAAATATACATAACCTATTAGAAATAAATTGTACACTTTGGAGTTTGAAAAATGACTAGTGCCCTTTGGGCACAGAGGAAGTCAAACAAATGTTTAAAAACCTACTACTTTAGTGTTTGCTTCTGAGGAATTGTGCATAAAACAAATTCTTTTTCTTTAATGCCATTTGTTTTTGCTTATCCGTACTTCGCTTGCCTAATTTTAGTGGGCCGTCTATTGAAGTGGTTGTCCAGAGTTAGAAGGATAGTATAATCATGGGATTTTTTCCTATGGGAATTGAATCCTTGCCTTCACAGTTTTATTAGCACTTTACTATAGCTTGCAGACAGAATTTTTTAAACCTGATTCTCTTACAAATTACATGAAAATTCCTAATAATGTAATTGGTTGTGAAATAAAGAGGTAGGTACATCATATGTGGGGCTCCGGTGGACAGTAGTAACTGAATTCTTGCATTGTTCTTTGTTTTTAAGGTTTGTAATTAGGGCTTGTGAAAGAGGGATGTTAGTATTTTGGTTTCCCTTGTAGAATTTTCTCCATTTCTCATTAGAATATGGTCATTTGGGTGTTTTTTGGTCCAGAACTGATTTAGCTACTACCCCGTTGTGGGCCTTTTGAAAGCTGACCTGTTGTTTTGCATCTTTAGCACCTAACATACTAACTTTGTAACACCTAATATGCTTTGTACAGTATAGTGTGAGTATACAATATAAATATTTGTTAAGTAAATTTCTTCTGTTCTTTGTATTAGTGAACTTGGCATTTTTGTCCATGATAATGCTTGTCTGCTTTGGTGTTTGCTTCCGAGGTACTATCAATAAGATTTGTTTTAGCTCTTTTCCTTTAACCCTGCAACCTTGGATTCATTATTTTCTTTCTGGGGATTTGGTTTATTATCTTTTAAGAGGAACATAGATTAAGTATGTGTCCTCCTTACTGAAGGGAGATGTGCAGCTCAAAGAAGTTAATAGAGTGGGAATGTTTCTATATACCTTTATGTGACATTACCTAAGAATTTTTCAGACTTTTCTCCATGTAGATTTTTATTACTTCCTTGATCTCTGTAGTTTTCTGCTAGACAAAAATGTACAAAGCATTTTCAGACTAAAGTCCTAGTGGCTTTCCAGAGTCTAAAAATGTTTTTTTTTCTAGTAGTAGCATTTTCTTTTACTTCAGTTCTTCAATTTTTTTTTCAATGTTTTACTAAGATGATTAACAGTACATAGATCAATAATGTATGTTTTTCTTTTTCTTTCTTTTTTTTTTTTTTGTTTGGGAGACACAGTCCTGCACTGTTGCCTAGGCTTGGGTACAGTGGTGCGATCTCTGCTCACTGCAACCTCTGCCTCCTACGTTCAAGAGATTCTTGTGCTTCAGCCTCCCAAGTAGCTGAGATTACAGGCATGTGCCACCACGCCCAGCTAATTTTTGTGCTTTTAGTAGAGATAGGGTTTCACCATGTTGGCCAGGCTTGTCTTGAACTCCTGGCCTCAACTGATCTCCCTGCCTTGTTCTCCCAAAGTGCTGGGATTACAGGCGTGAGCCACTTGCGCCCAGCGTTTTTTCAAATACTCTGGTAGAATTTTCAATCTGAAAGAAATCTTAGGGATCTTCTGATCCAACAACACAGTTACTTTTCAGGTGAAGGACTTTTCAGTAGAATTTTCTGTAGTGATAGAAATGTTTTATATCTGAAAATGTGTTTCTATGTGTTCAGTACAGTATACTTCAAAGATGGCTTACATTTCAAGATCTTGAAGTATAGTTTCCAAATCTCTGTGTGACAGTGGGACTTATTTTCAAATGCCATATCATATATATGAATATATGTATTTATATATGTGTATAACCAGATCAAAGCAGAGCCCATTCACCTTGCCTATTTTACAGTTCTGTTCAGCTTCTCTCCTACTAAGACACCTCTTTGGAACACAGTTTTACAAAACACTGACTCAGAACAACTGCATTGTTTTGTAGCCAGGAAATTTAAAGCTCAAGGACATTAAGCTAGGTCTTGATAGGGCCTGTACTAAAGGTATCTGACATTCATTGTACTGTACCTCACTGTAAATTCTTTTATATTGTGAACAACTTATATTTTTAGAAATGTCAGGTTTAGATTAATTTGTCATTTAGTTTATCAGTTGAGCCAGAGGATAAAGATGAAAACCCTAAGTCAGTTTAACTCTTGTGTTTCAGAATCTTTGTAGAGTTTGTTTTATAAACTCCCTGTAGCCACCCTAAACCTTTGAATCAGATTTATTGAGTAGGCTATGCTATGATTTGCAGCAGGGCTGCTGTGCTGTATCTTGAGGGTGGTTATTCCGAAGCACAGCCAGAATCCAAAACCACTGCATTAGGTAATTACAGCCTGCTAAAGTAATGGAGTGAAAAATCAGTAATTTAATACTTTTATTATATAATGAATTAAGAAGATAAGCTTCTTTGTGTTTCTAAGGATGCTTTAGTGGGTTAGAAAGACAAAAGAAACTACCATCAGAGTGAACAGACAACCTACAGAATAGGAGAAAATTTTTACCATCTACCCATCTGACAAAGGGCTAATATCCAGGATCTACAAAGTACCTAAACAAATTTACAAGAAAAAATCAAACAACCCCATCAAAAAGTGGGCAAAGGATATGAACAGACACTTCCCAAAAGAAGACATTTATGCAGCCAACAGACACATGAAAAAATGCTCATCATCACTGACCATCAGAGAAATGCAAATCAAAACCACAGTGAGATACCATCTCACACCAGTTAGAATGGTGATCATTAAAAAGTCAGGAAACAACAGGCGCTGGAGAGGATGTGGAGAAATAGGAACACTTTTACACTGTTGGTGGGACTGTAAACTAGTTCAACCATTGTGGAAGACAGTGTGGTGATTCCTCAAGGATCTAGAACTAGAAATACCATTTGACCCAGCCATCCCATTACTGGGCATATACCCAAAGGATTATAAATCATGCTGCTATAAAGACACATGCACACGTATGTTTATTGCAGCACTATTCACAATAGCAAAGACTTGGAACCGACCCAAATGTCCAATAATGATAGACTGGATTAAGAAAATGTGGCACATATACACCATGGAATACTATGCAGCCATAAACAAGGATGAGTTCATGTCCTTTGTGGGGACATGGATGAAGCTAGAAACAATCATTCTGAGCAGACTATCACAAGGACAGAAAACCAAACACCGCATGTTCTCACTCATAGGTGGGAATTGAACAATGAGAACACTTGGACACAGGGTGGGGAACATCACACACCGGGTCTATCGTGGGGTGGGGGAGGGGGGAGGGATAGCATTAGGAGATATACCTAATGTAAATGACGAGTTAATGGGTGCAGCACACCAACATGGCACATGTATGCATATGTAACAAACCTGCACGTTGTACACATGTACCCTAGAACTTAAACTATAATAATAGAAAAAAGACAGTGGCTGGAAATAATACGTATTTATGTTGGGATTTTATAAATACAGCTAACATTTTAATTTGGACT